>NC_054386.1:102595490-103977863 GCF_017654675.1 Xenopus laevis | reverse complement strand
TTAGTGTATTAGGGTTAGAGATGGGTATTAGAGTTAGGGTTACTGTTTAAGGTTAGTATTGGGGTTAGGACTTAAGGTTGGAAAAAAATAGGGATGGGAAGATTAAGGGTTGCTGTGATTTTGTGGGGCTGTGGCCGTACAGGGTTATACGGAAGGGCGAGGATTTTGCTACTTTGGTACCAAAGGGATGGGGGAGTTTAGGGGTTGGGTTTAGATTTGGTGTTAGGACTTTGAGGGTTGGGATAAGAAAGGGTTCTGAAGATTGAGGGTTGCTGAGTTTTTGTAGGGGTGTGGCTTTACAGTTATGGGGAAAGGTAAATACTTGGCAATTGTGTTGGGAGATGAATACAGGAAAGGTGAGAGAAAGGCTTTGTGTTCTTTGTTCCCTAACAAGTGTGTACATATTATGGTTAGTGTTAGAATTTAGGGTTGGAAAAAGACAGGGTTAGGATTTTGCGTGGTTGTGGCCATACAGGGTTATATGGAAGGGTGAAGATTCTGGCACTTTGGTACCAAAGGAAGGGATAGGGCGAGTGAGAAGAGTGTACGGGTTGGTTTTAGGACTTTGAGGATTGGAAAAAGATTGGGAATATTGAGCATTGCTGATGTTTTATAGGGGTGTGGCTGTATAGTGTTAGGGAAAGGGTAAAGATTGGTACTTGTGTTGGGAGATGAATATAGGAAAGGTGAGAGAAAGCCTGTTATCTTTGATCCCTAACAATTGTGGACAAAAGTCATAGTTTAAAAATAATTTGGAAGCTCTTTGCACCCTTTGCATGTGCTGAGGCACCCTTAGAGGTAAAGAGCTAGCTTTTACCCCACTACTCCATACTTGGACATTCAGGGCTAGATCCTTTGTGTACAGAGCGGAGTTACTCCTCAACTTACATGCTCCAAGCGACCAGGCTCTACTGTCTGTCCTCCATAAAGGGGTCATGCCTTCTTCCCCACATTACAGTCGAGCCAGAGCTAGCAGACGGGACAGTAGCGAAAAGCTTATCTCCTGTCTTGCTGGTAAACATTCAATGTGTGCATTTTGTAGTGCAGGGGTTCCAACTTACCTTACTCACCTCATGAAGAGATCAGGTTTAGATATTCATAATCCATCCCACTGCTTAAAACAAAGTTCATAACATTTGTGCTTTATCAGATTAGTAACTATAGCTCATAATTCTGTCCACTCAAGAATCTGTATGCTGAAAATTCCTTTTAATGGTATCTGTCAGAATGCCATGCCATGTATCCTGACATTTGATATGATCTAAAAAATATTCCCAAAACAGACGCAGAATGTTTCAGATAAGTATGGTTTAATATGCATGCATCCTACTTAACTTCCAGTCAGTGTATGTCGCATTTGTCTATATTACAAGAAAATTATTACTAAGCACATACATGCTGTATTATTGTTTACATAGGCATAAAGTGATGTGTTAGAATGCTACTAACAAATTGTTGTTTAGTTTAGGAATGTATTTGCATCAAATGCAAAATCAAATAAGGGCAGGGCCCTCATTACATTTTGTATCTATTATGGGTGTTGAATAAATTAACGAGTGAGCAACACTTTAGTATTCAAACAGTAAGTAGGGATGAGACATGCGATAGCATATATATTATACCCCCATAACAGGGTCGGACTGGGAGAAAAAAAGCAGCCCTAGCAAAAAAAAATCAAAGCAACCCAAATCAGGTATGGGATTGGTTAACTGGAAACCCATTATCCAGAAAGCTCCAAATTACAGAAAGGCCATCTCAGATAGACTCCATTACAATCAAACAATCCAAATGTTTAAAACTGATTTCATTTGCTCTGTAATAATAAAACAGAGCATTGTACTTGAGCCAAACTAAGATATAATTAGTCTTTATTGGAGCAAAATCATATTATTGGGATTATTTAATGTTTATTCAATGTTTACATGATTTTCTAGCAGACAAAGTATGTAGATCCAAATTTTGAAAAGATAGGTTATCTGTAAAACCCCAGGTCTCAAGAATTCTGAATAACAGGTCCCATACGTGGATTCATGTGCGACATTGGCAACCAAGCTCCACCACCCACACAAGCTAAAAAGAAAACATTGATGATCAAGGCCCCCCCCCAATAAAATTAGGGGGAAGAAGTAGTCAGGACCTCTGAAAAAAAATTACCAAAAATATTTGGTGACCAGCCCCCCAGTTAAAAAAACCATTGGTGGCCAGGGTTCCCCATTAAAATTAAAAAAAAAAAAAAAAAAATCTTTCAGTGGAAACTTTTAAAACTTGGCAGTTAAAAGTTCCAGAAGTACTTTGATAAACTGCAGAGGAGCTACAGTCACAAGAGAAATAGGCAACATCTAGTTGTGTTTGTCAGCAACAGTAGCCTCATTAAATCTACAGTATCGAGACAGCAGGCTGTGCAGAGAGGACCGTGTGGCCCATTTACATTGCACAGACAGCAGCCCAACAGGAATTTGCCCAAATTCACAGATGGCCACTCCCTAACCCCATAATAACAGGGCAATCAGTACTTGACCCAAGTAGGGGGTGACACTATAGCTTGCACAAAAGACCAATAATAAGGGGTACCCACTATAGAGTATAAATGGGGTAAGAAACACTGTATCATGTATTATACACCCATATTATGGGGTGTCCAGTGTAATAAAGGTAGTAGAGTACAAGTGGGGGTGACACATAATGTAGGATGCATAATACAACAATAATATTGGGGTGCCCAGAACAAAAAAACATTTATTATTACCCAGTAGAGTACAGGGAGTGGGAGGCATACAGTAACATATATTATATAGTGAATAAAGTACCCCCTCTTGTAAAATATAAGGATATTATAAGTTACCGAGGAATTTCATGACCATATAAAAGTACGAGTGTTTTTATTCAGGTCATGGAACTCCGAGTTAACTTCTAATATCCTCATATTTTACAACTGGGTGTACTTTATTTATTATAATACACAAATTTCAGTGAGTCATGACAGAAATGACATCAGAACTCACCGTTTATAACTGATGACATCAGAACTCACCGTTTATGAGGATATAATTTACAAGATATTCATGGCTTTTGTGTATTTTAAAGCTATAATAAGTGAGTGATCAGTATAATAAAGGTAGTTCATATTAATTGAGCCAAAATAGTACACATAGGGGTGAGACACACTGTATTTTGCACCAGAGCCACTGAAAAATAGTCAATCTTAATCGAACCTTAGTTTAATAAATGGGGTTGTGTACCCTTTGAGTTAACTATGACAGACAGTAACAGTTGGTTTTCATTCCTTACTATTTTTCAGTTTAGTTGTTTTATTTAGCAGCTCTTCAGTTTGCAATTTCATCAGTCTGGTTACTAGGGTCCAATTTACCACAGCAACCATGCACTGGTTTAAATAAGAAACTAGAATATGACTAGACGAGGACCTGAATAAAAGAAAAGTAATACAAAAACACAGAAATAAAGGTGTAGCCTTACAGAGCATTTGTTCTTTAGATGGAGTCAGCCAGCCCCATTGGAAAGCTGAAAAGAGTAAGATATTTTTAAAAAATGTAAAACTATAAATGACAGCCAATTAAAAAATCATCTCCTGTTCCTGAAATTTTATAAAACGTTAGTGTAGAAGAAGGCTGCTCTTTAAAAGGGCTGTTTAATCTCAATACAGACCTCTGATCACAAGTAAATGTTTATTCCATGTCATTTTCATCACATTAGCATAATGGGTAATTTTAAAGTGGGTTACAGTATTGATCCTTCTTAGAGCACACCTATTTTAGAATGACAATTATATATTTTAAAAAATGTTTTCATTACTTTTAATAGAGCAACAGAATTCAGAAAATATTGAAATATTTTAATCATAAGAAATCAATTTGCTACAGTAATGTAACTAACCTTTCTGAATGAAGTTTAGAGACAGATTTCCTGTCAGCGCATCTGTTAGATCCAGTTGAGGGTGCAGGCCTTGGTGTGATCACAACCCCGGTAGTTTTGCCATTGACTATGCTTAAAATGCAGCTTTATTATGATGGGATTGTTGTGAGCAGTTGTGCAGTTAACTCACAAGAGGGTCTCCCCACTCCATCCTCTTGGCTCCTATAGGAAAGTCTCTGGGTGCTGACACCAGAACCAATAACAAAAAGCCATAAAATACTCATCATTCACAGGTTCAGAAAACCCTTCTCTCATTCCAATAATCTTCTGCTCCTGAAAACACATAAAGCATTAGTATAGCATGTAGCAAACATCTGGAGTGAAATATGTAAAAAAAAAGTGAAATAACGAATAAAGTATTTTTATTTTGTGTTTTATTTCAAAGAAGAATTACATTGACTAACGATACCAGATATGTATTGGTATCCCCCTTTTCTTGTCCAGAAGACACCCCAATAATAAAACAGCATTTTGTACAATTTTACATTGGAACACAATAGATAGGGCATCTCTAGGTTAACATAGCATATCTAACGATAGAAATGAAATACCCCCTTAAGTTTTCAGAAACCACATACGTCTAGGTTTTTAGATGTGGTGTAGTTTTTGCTATAAATGTAGCTTCCATCCTACAGATCACCCTAAAACGCAACATAATTTTTTGGAATTAAGTTTTTATTTCTGAAATATCATCAAAGTCAGAAGTGAATTTGGGAAAATACTCAAATAAAAGTTTTCAAATTAACCCAAATATCAAAAAACAAGTTTTCCTGAAGAAAACAATGCCCCACATGTATGGGTGCACCTAAAGAAGTGGCCTCCAAATGTCCCAAAACAAGGGCAATACAGAAGGGCAGTTCTAGCTGAAAAGTTGGGGCAGCACTCTATGTGCACACCTTGCAGTTCTTTAGTTTAAACATCCCCTTACCCCCACAAACTATATATTGCTTAAAAGTGCACACCTGTAGCTATTCAGGGACGCTATCCTTGCTTTCCAACGTGGAGATCTGTGGGTGCAGTTCTCCGTAGAAGTTTGTGGTTTGACCAAACGAAAAAGAAAAAAGTTACAAAGTTATATTTCTCCCCAAAATTGCCATGGAAAGAAAAAAAAACATGCTAAGTATCAATCTCCAACTTCTTCCAAACAAAATTATACTCTGCATGTATGGGTGCAACTAAAGACGCAACCTCCCAAAACTGGGTCAATACACAAGAGCAATTTCAGCTGGAAAGCTTGGGGCTGCGCTCTAGGTGCACACCTTGCAGTTCTTCAGTCTAAACACCCCCTTACCTGTGAAATACCCCCCACAAACTATATATTGCTTGAAAGTGAACACCTGCAGCGGCACCATCCTTGCTTTCCTACAAGTAGATCTGTGGGCCCAGTTCTCTGTAGAACTGCATCTGTGGGTGCACCTAAAGACGTGCCCTCCAAACAACCCAAAACAGGGTCAATACCCAAGAGCAATTTCAGCTGGAAAGCTTGGGACTGCGCTCTAGGTACACACCTTGCCGTTCTTCAGTCTAAACACTCCCTTAACTGTAAAATAGCCCCCACAAACTATATATTGCTTGAAAGTGCTCACCTGCAGCGGCACCATCCTTGCTTTCCTACATGCAGATCTTCTTGTCGCAGTTCTCCGTAGAGCTGCATGCATGGGTGCACCTAAAGACGCGGCCTCCAAACTCCCCAAAACAGGGTCAATACACAAGACAGTAGATTGTGGGGGTATTTCCCCAAAACAGGGTCAATACACAATTTTAGCGCCGTTCCAAACGTTGTAACTGAAATAGCTTGTGAATTGAGCCAGTTTTGGGGCATTTGGAGGTCATGACTTTAGGTACACCCATACATGCAGGGCATCATATAGTTCATAAAATGATATCCTGCATGCATGGGTGCACCTAAAGATGCGGCCTCCAAACACCCCAAAACAGGGTCAAAACAAAAGAGCAATTTCAGCTGGAAAGCTTGGGACTGTGCTCAAGGTGCACACCTTGCAGTTCTTCAGTCTAAACACCCCCTTACCTGTGAAATACCCCCCACAAACTTTATATTGCTTGAAAGTGCACACCTGTTGCTATTCAGCGGCGCCATCCTTGCTTTCCTACATGCAGATGTGTGGGCGCAGTTCTCCGTAGAAGTTTGTGGTTTGACCTAAAATAAAGAAAAGAAAAGTTCAAAAGTTAAATTTCTCCCCAAAATTGCCAAGACAACTAAAAACAACCTGCTAAGAATCAATCTCCAACTTCTCCTTAACAAAATGATACCCTGCATGTATGGGTGCAACTAAATATGCGGCCTTTAAACACCCAAAAACAGGGTCAATACACAAGAGCAATTTCAGCTGGAAAGCTTGGGGCTGTGGTCTAGGTGCACACCTTGCAGTTCTTCCATCTAAACACCCCCTTATATGTGAAATACTCCCCAAAAACTATATATTGCTTGAAAGTGCACACCTGCAGCTATTTAGCAGCACCATCCTTGCTTTCCTACATGCAGATCTGTGGGCGCAGTTCTCCATAGAACTGCATGTATGGGTGCACCTAGAGACGCGGCCTCCAAACACCCCAAAACAGGGTCAATACACAAGAGCAATTTAAGCTGGAAAGCTTGGGACTTCCCTCAAAGTGCACACCTTGCAGTTCTATACACCACCTTACCTGTGAAATACCCCCACAAACTATATATTGCGTGAAAGTGAACACCTGCAGCTATTCAGTGGCACCATCCTTGCTTTCCTACATGCACTCTGTGGGCACAGTTCTCTGTAGAACTGCATCTATGGGTGCACATAAAGATGCGGCCTCCAAACACCCCAAAACAGGGTCAATACACAAGAGCAATATCAGCTGGAAAGTTAGTGGTTGCGCTCCAGGTGCACACCTTGTAGTTCTTCAGTCTAAACACCCCCTTATCTGTGAAATACCGCCAAAAAACTATATATTGCATGAAAGTGAACACCTGCAGCTATTCAGCGGCGCCATCCTTGCTTTCCTACATGCAGATCTGTGGGTGCAGTTCTCCATAGAACTGCATGTAAAGGTGCACCTAAAGACACGGCCTTCAAACGCCCCAAAACAGGGTCAATACACAAGAGCAATTTCAGCTGGAAAGCTTGGTACTTGCGCTCAAGGTGCACACCTTGCAGTTCTTCAGTCTAAACACCACGTTACCTGTGAAATACCCCCACAAACTATATATTGCTTGAAAGTGAACACCTGCAGCTATTCAGTGGCACCATCCTTGCTTTCCTACATGCAGATCTTCTTGTCGCAGTTCTCCGTAGAACTGCATGTGTGGGTGCACCTAAAGACGCGGCCTCCAAACTCTCCAAAACAGGGTCAATACACAAGACAGTAGATTGTGGGGGTATTTCCCCAAAACAGGGTCAATACACAATTAGCGCCGCTCCAAACTTTCCAACTGAAATGGCTCGTGAATTGGGGCATTTGGAGGTCATGACTTTAGGTGCACCCATACATGTAGGGCATCATATAGTTCATAAAATGATACCCTGCATGCATGGGTGCACCTAAAGATGCGGCCTCCAAACACCCCAAAACAGGGTCATAACACAAGAGCAATTTCAGCTGGAAAGCTTGGGACTGCGATCAAGGTGCACACCTTGCAGTTCTTCAGTCTAAACACCACCATACCTGTGAAATACCCCTCACAAACTATATATTGCTTGAAAGTGCACACCTGTAGCTAGGTTGTGCTGTCCTTGCTTTCCTACATGCAGATCTGTGGGCGCACTTCTCCATAGAAGTTTGTGGTTTGACCTATAATAAAGAAAAGAAAAGTTCCAAAATTAAATTACTCCCCAAAATTGCCATGACAACTAAAAACAAATTGCTAAGAATCAATCTCCAACTTCTCCTTAACAAAATGATACCCTGCATGTATGTGTGCAATTAAATATGCCGCCTCCAAACAACCCAAAATAGGCTCAATACACAAGAGCAATTTCAGTTGGAAAGTTTGTGGTTGGGCTCCAGGTGCACACCTTGCAGTTCTTCAGTCTAAACACCCCCTTACCTGTGAAATACCCCCCACAAACTATATATTGCTTGAAAGTGCACACCTATAGCTATTCAGCGGTGCCATCCTTGCTTTCCTACATGCAGATCTGTGGGTGCAGTTCTCCATAGAACTGCATGTATGGGTGCACCTAAAGACACGGCCTCCAAACACCCCAAAACAGGGTCAATACACAAGAGCAATTTCAGCTGGAAAGCTTGGGACTGTGCTCAAGGTGCACACCTTGCAGTTCTTCAGTCTAAACACCACCTTACCTGTGAAATACCCCCACAAATTATATATTACTTGAAAGTGAACACCTGCAGCTATTCAGTGGCACCATCCTTGCTTATCTACAAGCAGCTCCGTGGGCGCAGTTCTCTGAAGAAATGCATGTATGGGTGCACCTAAAGCTGCTGCCTCCAAACTCCCCAAAACAGGGTCAATAGACAAGAGCAATTTCAGCTAGAAAGTTTTTGGTTGCACTCCAGGTGCACACCTTGCAGTTCTTCAGTCTAAACACCCCCTTACCTATGAAATAACCCCCACAAACTATATAATGCTTGAAAGTGAATACTTGCAGCTATTCGGTGGTGCCATCCTTGCTTTCCTACATTCAGATCTGTGGGCGCAGTTCTCCGTAGAAGTTTGTGGTTTGACCTAAAATAAATAAAAGAAAAGTTCCAAAGTTAAATTTCTCCCCAACATTTCCATGACAACTAAAAACAACCTGCTAAGAATCAATTTCCAACTTCTCCTTAACAAAATGATACCCTGCATGTATGGGTGCAACTAAATATGCGACCTCCAAACACCCCAAAACAGGGTCAATACACAAAAGCAATTTAAGCTGAAAAGCTTGGGACTGTGATCTAGGTGCACACCTTGCCGTTCTTCAGTCTAAACACCCACTTATAGTCAAATACAAGAGTCCTCTGCACTCAACCCATTATCAATATATTTAAGACAGCGACATTTTGTGCATACTGCTACTAAAAAATGCCTTACCCTTTAACCCTTTAAGTGCCACAGAACGTAGAAGCTACGTTCTGTGGAAAAGTAACTTGAAATGCCACAGAACGTAGATTCTACGTTCTGCAGCACTTCCGGGTTCTGGAGCGGAGGAGCGGCTGTTAGAGCCGCTCGCTCCGTTCCACTTCGATCCCCTGCCCCTAGGCAACGAGCAGAGCAGGGGATCGAGTGGCCCCTGGGGCGCGATCGCCCAGGGGCCCAAAAACAGCAGCAGGCACGTGTTCCTTACGTGTCCTGCTGCTGCAGCCTACACTGCTCCATCCAGCTCCGCCCCCACAGCACAGAGACACGCAGATCGTCGCAGATGTCTTCCTGGGACCCCTCCACATCGTGTGCAACAGTCTTCAGCGACTTTTTCAGGTTAGTGCAACAATTACACACACAAACACACCAACACACACTTATTACAGTAATACACACTTAGATTCACACTTACACACACTTACACATACATTTTTGGGGATTGGGGGGGTCACTTACACTCACTGCACTTACACACACGTGCACATGCACACACACGCACATAACATGTAATTTACCATTTGTACACACGCACACGAACATACATGGCATTGTGGCTTTTTTTTTTTTTCTTATCGCATCGTCTCTTTTTTTTGCTGAAAAAAATGTTTTATTGCCATTACGAATAGCGTATTCGCTAACCGTACTGTGCAATATCTTTTGTATGTTATTTCGGTGATTATATTGCAATTTTGGGTATTTTGGTGCATTTTTAGCCATTTTATTGAATTTTTAGCCATTTTATTGCATTTTCAGCTCTGCATATGTTGTGTTCACTTGTTTCTAGCCGTATAACCTGTTTGGCTCAGCTAAAATATTCAAACTGTGATTCTGATGGCCGATAACACTATTCTGGAAAAAAAACATTGATTTTTGTGGTTTTATTGGATTTTTTTTCATTTCACTCTTTACTGCCTTATTTTGTTTTGCCTTGTAAATTTTATCTACTATATATCCATTTGGGGGTCTCTGTGCGCCACATAGTTTGGTATATCTATGCATATTGGGTATCAAAGTGTTCAGTAGACCCCTGGCGTTCATATTTAGGATGTTTTATGCCGATACGTTACGAAATGTGGGGCATATAATGGGGTAAAATTCAAGCTTTGTGACGATTTTCAGAAATTTGATAAAAACCGTTATGTTCAGCATTGCTTTGCAGTTTGGCAGTTTGTAGTAGAAACACTTATTTACCCATATTGGATTCATCAGAATGTGTACTTTCTGAAAATATCTGGTTTTCTGGGGTCTCTGTACTGTTAGGGGGGTCTAATGTCGCATAATACACACACCAGGTGCTTATATTGCAGCAGCCAGCGCGTCAGCCGTGAAAATGTATATACACTATTGTCATTTGGGGGTCTCTATGCGCCACATAGTTTGGTATATCTATGCATATTGGGCATCAAAGTGTTCAGTAGACCCCTGGCGTTCATATTTAGGATGTTTTATGCTGATACGTTACGAAACGTGGAGCATATAATGGGGTAAAATTCAAGCTTTGTGACGATTTTCAGAAATTTGATAAAAACCGTTATGTTCAGCATTGCTTTGCAGTTTGGCAGTTTGTAGTAGAAACACTTATTTACCCATATTGGATTCGTCAGAATGTGTACTTTCTGAAAATATATGGTTTTCTGGGGTCTCTGTACTGTTAGGTGGTCTAATGTCGCATAATACACACACCGGGTGGTTATGTTGCAGCAGCCAGCGCGTCAGCCGTGAAAATGTCTATACATATTGTCATTAGGGGGTCTCTGTGCGCCACATAGTTTGGTATATCTATGCACATTGGGCATTAAACTATTTAGTAGACCCGTATGTTTATATTTAGGATGCTTTATGCTGGTAATGATACATGGACAATACGATGCTGGAAAGTTGAAGCTTTGAGGCAATTTTCAGATATTTCACCAAAACCGCCAAATTTGGCAAAGCCTTGCGACTCAGTAGTTTGGAGCAGAAAAGCATGGGTACCCATTTTAGATTCTGTAGAATGTGTACTTTCCAAAAATGTATGGGTTTGGGGGGTAAACATATATTTCTGTGTTTTTACCCCACAAAAATGCAGACAATGTGCTGATTTTTCATTAGCTGAAGTTACCCACAGGACAATTTGTATGTGCTAACTTCATTTTGTGGCCTCTAAATGCCATATACATTGGTAAACCTATGCACAGTGGGCACCAAACTGTTTGGAGGACCCCTGGCAATCACAATTTGGGTGCTTTTTTGTGATACGTAATGATACATGGGCGATATGATGCTGGAAAGTTGAAGCATTGAGGCAATTTTCAGATATTTCACCAAAACCGACAACTTTGGGAAAGCCTTGCGACTCAGTAGTTTGGAGCAATAAGGCATGGGTACCCATTTTAGATTCTGTAGAATGTGTACTTTCCAAAAATGTATGGGTTTGGGGGGTAAACATATATTTCTGTGTTTTTACCCCACAAAAATGCAGTTAATGTGTTGATCTTTCATTAGCTGAAGTTACCCACAGGACTATTTGTATGCACTAACTTCATTTTGAGGCCTCTAAATGCCAGATACTTTGGTAAACCTATGAACAATGGCCACCAAACTGTTCGGAGGAACCCTGGCAATCATATTTAGGGTGCTTTTTCTTGGTGCATAACGATACATGGGTGATATGGTGCTGAGAAGTTGAAGCTTTGAGGCAATTTTCAGATATTTCACCAAAACCGACAATTGTGGGAAAGCCTTGCGACTCAGTAGTTTGGAGCAGAAAGGCATGGGTACCCATTTTAGATTCGGTAGAATGTGTACTTTCCAAAACTATATGGGTTTTGGGGGGCAAACATATATTTGTGTTTTTACCCCACAAAAATGCAGTCAATGTGTTGATTTTTCATTAGCTGAAGTTACCCACGGAACTGTTTGTATGCGCTAACTTCATTTTGGGGCATCTAAATGCCAGATACTTTGGTAAACTTATGAACAATGGCCACCAAAATGTTCAGAGGAACCCTGGCAATCATATTTAGGGTGCTTTTTCTTAGTACGTAATGATACATGGGTGATATAGTGCTGGGAAGTTGAAGCTTTGAGGCAATTTTCAGATATTTCACCAAAACCGACAACTTTGGGAAAGCCTTGCGACTCAGTAGTTTGGAGCAGAAAGGCATGGGTACCCATTTTAGATTCAGTAGAATGTGTACTTTCCAAAAATATATGGGTTTGGGGGGTAAACATATATTTCTGTGTTTTTACCCCACAAAAATGCAGTCAATGTGTTGATTTCTCATTAGATGAAGTTACCTACAGGACTATTTGTCTGCGCTAACTTCATTTTGAGGCCTCTAAATGCCAGATACTTTGGTAAACCTATGAACAATGGCCACCAAACTGTTTGGAGGAACCCTGGCAATCATATTTAGGGTGCTTTTTCTTGGTGCGTAACGATACATGGGTGATATGGTACTGAGAAGTTGAAGCTTTGAGGCAATTTTCAGATATTTCACCAAAACCGACAATTGTGGGAAAGCCTTGCGACTCAGTAGTTTGGAGCAGAAAGGCATGGGTACCCATTTTAGATTCGGTAGAATGTGTACTTTCCAAAAATATATGGGTTTTGGGGGTAAACATATATTTCTGTGTTTTTACCCCACAAAAATGCAGTCAATGTGTTGATTTTTCATTAGCTGAAGTTACCCACGGGACTGTTTGTATGCGCTAACTTCATTTTGGGGCCTCTAAATGCCAGATACTTTGGTAAACCTAGGAACAATGGCCACCAAACTGTTTGGAGGAACCCTGGCAATCATATTTAGGGTGCTTTATCTTGGTGCGTAACGATACATGGCGATATGGTGCTGAGAAGTTGAAGCTTTGAGGCAATTTTCAGATATTTCACCAAAACCGACAATTGTGGGAAAGCCTTGCGACTCAGTAGTTTGGAGCAGAAAGGCATGGGTACCCATTTTAGATTCGGTAGAATGTGTACTTTCCAAAAATATATGGGTTTTGGGGGTAAACATATATTTCTGTGTTTTTACCCCACAAAAATGCAGTCAATGTGTTGATCTTTCATTAGCTGAAGTTACCCACGGGACTGTTTGTATGCGCTAACTTCATTTTGGGGCCTCTAAATGCCAGATACTTTGGTAAACCTATGAACAATGGCCACCAAACTGTTTGGAGGAACCCTGGCAATCATATTTAGGGTGATTTTTCTTGGTGCATAACGATACATGGGTGATATGGTGCTGAGAAGTTGAAGGTTTGAGGCAATTTTCACATATTTCACCAAAACCGACAATTGTGGGAAAGCCTTGCGACTCAGTAGTTTGGAGCAGAAAGGCATGGGTACCCATTTTAGATTCGGTAGAATGTGTACTTTCCAAAAATATATGGGTTTTGGGGGTAAACATATATTTCTGTGTTTTTACCCCACAAAAAATGCAGTCAATGTGTTGATTTTTCATTAGCTGAAGTTACCCACGGGACTGTTTGTATGCGCTAACTTCATTTTGGGGCCTCTAAATGCCAGATACTTTGGTAAACCTATGAACAATGGCCACCAAAATGTTCAGAGGAACCATGGCAATCATATTTAGGGTGCTTTTTCTTAGTGCATAATGATACATGGGTGATATGGTGCTGGGAAGTTGAAGGTTTGAGGCAATTTTCACATATTTCACCAAAACCGACAATTTTGGGAAAGCCTTGCGACTCAGTAGTTTGGAGCAGAAAGGCATGGGTACCCATTTTAGATTCGGTAGAATGTGTACTTTCCAAAAATATATGGGTTTGGGGGGTAAACATATATTTCTGTGTTTTTACCCCACAAAAAATGCAGTCAATGTATTGATTTCTCAGTAGCTGAAGTAAAGTCCTGATCAATTTGGATGTGCTAACTTCATATTGGTGTCTCTAAATGCCAGATACTTTGGTAAACCTATGCATAATGGGTATCAAACTGTTCAGTGGACCCCTGGCAATCATATTTCAGGTGCTTTTTCTTGGTACCTAATATCGTTTGGGATATGCGGAGCAGCAAAATAAAACCTTTGAAATGATTTTTCAGAATTTTGAATTTTTTTTTGAAAAACCGCTATGTTCAGACAAGCTTTTATGTTTGGTAGTTGGGAGTAGAGAGACAGTTACCCATTTTGTAATCGGCAGAATGTGTACTTTTCAAAAATGTATGGTTTTCTGGGGTAAACCTACGGTTTCAGGAGTTTCTGCCTTGGAATCTAAAGCATGCCGTTTTCTGCCTTAGTACTTTCAAAATTCGGCAATATACTGCCGGGAGTTTTTGAGGTACAGAAGTCCTAAATCTCCCTAAAACTATACATATCTGGTATTGGCACGTTCGAGAGACATAAGGCTTTCCAAATCAGTTGGATTTTCATCCGTAAAATGAAATATTTTTCTGGTATAAATTGATATACGATGAAAAATGGTAATTTTTCATTTTTTTTTTGGTATTTAGCACTATAAATTTTTTTGCACAGGTGGAAATACATGAAAACTCAGGCAGATTTAGAAAGCTCAGTTTCTACCGAAAAAAACAATGTATAGTTTTCCTAGGTAAACTATAAGTTTCCCCTCAGAAAATGCCCCTAAAGTGAGAGAGCACAAAATGTTTCAAAAACGGCTGGCATTTCGCGTAACCAAAATGTGAAATTCTGCTGGCACTTAAAGGGTTAAACAACACAGGGATTGTTTGTCCATATATTGCAATATATTTAAGCTGGCCAACTACGTCAAAGTCATCCCATATCTGGCCAGTCCTATGCTCAATTTTATCTGATTCATTAAGAATTCTATTGCTTCATTATACATTTTACAAAGGGACTAGGTTTTACTTACTTACTTACTTACTTACTTGCTGCTTTCAAAGTAAACCCCCATACTTGGCTGCCCTTTTATTAGACACCAGTGGGATCACCTGACTATAGCTGGGAGGGGTGGGAGCTACAACATGGAGCTGGTCACTGCTCCTGTATAACTATAACAAACAAGGAAAAGTTGTGCTCACCACTATTTTTTAAAACCATTAGGCGGGGGTGCAATGAGGCTGTGACCACAAAATACATATAGTCAAATACAAGAGTCCTCTGCACTCAACCCATTATCAATATATTTAAGACAGCGACATTTTGTGCATACTGCTACTAAAAAATGCCTTACCCTTTAAACAACACAGGGATTGTTTGTCCATATATTGCAATATATTTAAGCTGGCCAACTTACATGTGAAATACCTGACACAAACTATATATTGCTTGAAAGTGCACACCTGTAGCTATTTAGCGTCACCATCCTTGCTTACCTACAAGCAGCTCTGTGGGTGCAGTTCTCCGTAGAACTGCATGTATGGGTGCACATAAAGACGCGGCCTCCAAAATCCCCAAAACAGGGTCAATAGACAAGAGCAATTTTAGCTGGAAAGTTTGTGGTTGCACTCCAGATGCACACCTTGCAGTTCTTCAGTCTAAACACCCCCTTACCTATGAAATAACCCCCACAAACTATATAATGCTTGAAAGTGCACACCTGTAGCTATTCAGCGGTGCCATCCTTGCTTTCCTACAAGCAGCTCTGTGGGCGCAGTTCTTTGTAGAACTGCATGTATGGGTGCACATAAAGATGCGGCCTCCAAACTCCCCAAAACAGGGTCAATAGACGAGCAATTTCAGCTAGAAAGTTTGTGGTTGCCCTCCAGATGCACACCTTGCAGTTCTTCAGTCTAAACACCCCCTTACCTATGAAATAACCCCCACAAACTATATAATGCTTGAAAGTGCACACCTGTAGCTATTCAGCGGTGCCATCCTTGCTTTCCTACAAGCAGCTCTGTGGGCGCAGTTCTTTGTAGAACTGCATGTATGGGTGCACATAAAGATGCGGCCTCCAAACTCCCCAAAACAGGGTCAATAGACGAGCAATTTCAGCTAGAAAGTTTGTGGTTGCACTCCAGATGCACAACCTTGCAGTTCTTCAGTCTAAACACCCCCTTACCTATGAAATAACCCCCACAAACTATATAATGCTTGAAAGTGAATACCTGTAGCTATTCAGTGGTGCCATCCTTGCTTACCTACAAGCAGCTCTGTGGGCGCAGTTCTTTGTAGAACTGCATGCATGGGTGCACATAAAGATGCGGCCTCCAAAATCCCCAAAACAGGGTCAATACACAAGAGCAATTTCAGCTGGACAGCGTGGGCTGTGCTTCAAGTGCACACATTGCAGTTCTTCAGTCTAAACATACCATTACCTGTGAAATACCCCCCACAAAATACATATTGGTTGAAAGTCCCACCTGTAGCTATTCAACGGCACCATCCTTGCTTTCCTACATGCAGATCTGTGGGCGCAGTTCTCTGTAACAGTTTGTGGTTTGACCTAAAATAAAGAAAAATAAGTTCCAAAGTTAGGTTTCTCCCCAAAATCAAAAAAAAAAAAAAAAAAATCTGCCGAGTATCAATCTCAAATTTCTCCCAAACAAAATGATACCCTGTATGTATGGGTGCACCTATAGATGTGGCCTCCAAACACCCCAAAACAGGGTAAATACACAAGAACAATTTTAGCTGGAAAGTTTAGGGCTGCGCTTTAAGTGCACACCTTGCAGCTCTTTAGTCGAAACACCCCATTACCTGTGAAATACCCCCCACAAATGATATATTGCTTGAAACTGCACACCTGTAGCTATTCAGCGGTGCCATCTTTGATTTCCTACATGCAGATCTGTGGGTACAGTTCTCCATAAAAGTTATTGAAGTTTGGAATTGTTTTATATTTATTTCAGGTCAAACCACAAACTTCTACAGAGAACTGTGACCCAAACCTTCCAACTGAAATGGCTTGTGTATTGACCCAGTTTTGTGATGTTTGGATGTCATGTCTTTTGGTGCACCCATACATGCAGGGCATCATATTGTTCAGTAGAAGTTGGAGATTTATTCTTAGCATGCTTTTTTTAGTAGTTATTGCCAATTTGGGGAGAAATATAAATTTGGAACTTTTTTTTTTTTCTTTATTTCAGGTCAAACCACAGTTACATTTCTCCCCAAAATTGTCATGACAACTAAAAAAAACCCTGCTAAGTATCAATCTCCAACTTCTCCCAAACAAAATGATACCCTGCATGTATGGGTGCACCCAAAGACACGGCTTCCAAACACACCAAAACAGAGTCAATACACAAGAGCAATTTTAGCTGGAAAGGGTGGTGCTGCACTGTAGGGACACACCTTGCAGTTCTTTAGTCTAAACACCCCCTTACTTGTGAAATACCCACACAAACTATATATTGCTTGTGCACACCTGCAGCTGTTCAGCAGCACCATCCTGTCTTTCCTACATGTACATCTGTGGGTGCAGTTCAATATGCATTCAATACACAGTGACACCCCCCCATAGCCCACAGAAAATCAGAGGCACAGTGATACCCCCCATAGCCCACAGAAAATCAAGAGGCATAGTGATAACCCCCCCATAGCCCACAGAAAATAAAAGGCACAATGACACCAGCCCATAGCCCACAGAAAATCAGGAGGCACAGTGATACCCCCATAAGCCACAGAAAATAAAAGGCACATTGATACCCCCCATAAAAAAAATCAAAGGCACAGTGACCCCCCATAGCCCACAGAAAATCAGGAGCACAGTGATACCCCCCCATAAAAAATCAAAGGCACATTGATATTGTGATACTAAACTCTATAGTTAATATAGGTATGGGTATATAGAATTTTAATTAAAAGTAGGGAGGGGTGTGTGTAGGGATGCTGGGTTTTCATTTGAAGGGGTTGAACTTGATGGACTTTGTCTTTTTTCAACCCAATTTAACTATGTAACTATGTAACTATATCCCCCATAGAAAATCAAAGGCACAGTGACACCCCCCAAAGCCCACAGAAAAGAAAAGGCACACTGATAACCCCCCATAGAAATCAAAGGCGCAGTGACACCCCCCATAGCCCACAGAAAATAAAAGGCACATTGATACCCCCCATAAAAAAATCAAAGGCACAGTGACCCCCCATAGCCCACAGAAAATCAGGAGCACAGTGATACCCCCCCCCCCCCATAAAAAATCAAAGGCACATTGATACCCCCCCATAGAAAATCAAAGGCACAGTGACACCAACCAAAGCCCACAGAAAATCAAAGGCACATTGATACCCCCCCCATAGAAAATCAAAGGCACAGTGACACCCCCCAAAGCCCACAGAAAAGAAAAGGCACACTGATAACCCCCATAGAAATCAAAGGCGCAGTGACACCCCCCATAGCCCACAGAAAATAAAAGGCACATTGATACCCCCCATAAAAAAAATCAAAGGCACAGTGACCCCCCATAGCCCACAGAAAATCAGGAGCACAGTGATACCCCCCCCATAAAAAATCAAAGGCACATTGATACCCCCCCATAGAAAATCAAAGGCACAGTGACACCGACCAAAGCCCACAGAAAATCAAAGGCACATTGATACCCCCCCATAGAAAATCAAAGGCACAGTGACACCCCCCAAAGCCCACAGAAAAGAAAAGGCACACTGATAACCCCCATAGAAATCAAAGGCGCAGTGACACCCCCCATAGCCCACAGAAAATAAAAGGCACATTGATACCCCCCATAAAAAAAATCAAAGGCACAGTGACCCCCCATAGCCCACAGAAAATCAGGAGCACAGTGATACCCCCCCATAAAAAATCAAAGGCACATTGATACCCCCCCATAGAAAATCAAAGGCACAGTGACACCGACCAAAGCCCACAGAAAATCAAAGGCACATTGATACCCCCCCCATAGAAAATCAAAGGCACAGTGACACCCCCCAAAGCCGACAGAAAAGAAAAGGCACACTGATAACCCCCCATAGAAATCAAAGGCGCAGTGACACCCCCCATAGCCCACAGAAAATCAAAGGCACATTGATACCCCCCATAAAAAAAAATCAAAGGCACAGTGACCCCCCATAGCCCACAGAAAATCAGGAGCACAGTGATACCCCCCCCCATAAAAAATCAAAGGCACATTGATACCCCCCCATAGAAAATCAAAGGCACAGTGACACCGACCAAAGCCCACAGAAAATCAAAGGCACATTGATACCCCCCCCATAGAAAATCAAAGGCACAGTGACACCCCCCAAAGCCCACAGAAAAGAAAAGGCACACTGATAACCCCCCATAGAAATCAAAGGCGCAGTGACACCCCCCATAGCCCACAGAAAATAAAAGGCACATTGATACCCCCCATAAAAAAAATCAAAGGCACAGTGACCCCCCCATAGCCCACAGAAAATCAGGAGCACAGTGATACCCCCCCCATAAAAAATCAAAGGCACATTGATACCCCCCCATAGAAAATCAAAGGCACAGTGACACCGACCAAAGCCCACAGAAAATCAAAGGCACATTGATACCCCCCCATAGAAAATCAAAGGCACAGTGACACCCCCCAAAGCCCACAGAAAAGAAAAGGCACACTGATAACCCCCCATAGAAATCAAAGGCGCAGTGACACCCCCCATAGCCCACAGAAAATAAAAGGCACATTGATACCCCCCATAAAAAAAATCAAAGGCACAGTGACCCCCCATAGCCCACAGAAAATCAGGAGCACAGTGATACCCCCCATAAAAAATCAAAAGCACATTGATACCCCCCCATAGAAAATCAAAGGCACAGTGACACCGACCAAAGCCCACAGAAAATCAAAGGCACATTGATACCCCCCCCATAGAAAATCAAAGGCACAGTGACACCCCCCAAAGCCCACAGAAAAGAAAAGGCACACTGATAACCCCCCATAGAAATCAAAGGCGCAGTGACACCCCCATAGCCCACAGAAAATAAAAGGCACATTGATACCCCCCATAAAAAAAAATCAAAGGCACAGTGACCCCCCATAGCCCACAGAAAATCAGGAGCACAGTGATACCCCCCCCATAAAAAATCAAAGGCACATTGATACCCCCCCATAGAAAATCAAAGGCACAGTGACACCGACCAAAGCCCACAGAAAATCAAAGGCACATTGATACCCCCCCATAGAAAATCAAAGGCACAGTGACACCCCCCAAAGCCCATAGAAAAGAAAAGGCACACTGATAACCCCCCATAGAAATCAAAGGCGCAGTGACACCCCCCATAGCCCACAGAAAATAAAAGGCACATTGATACCCCCCATAAAAAAAATCAAAGGCACAGTGACCCCCCATAGCCCACAGAAAATCAGGAGCACAGTGATACCCCCCCCATAAAAAATCAAAGGCACATTGATACCCCCCCATAGAAAATCAAAGGCACAGTGACACCGACCAAAGCCCACAGAAAATCAAAGGCATATTGATACCCCCCATAGAAAATCAAAGGCACAGTGACACCCCCAAAGCCCACAGAAAAGAAAAGGCACACTGATAACCCCCATAGAAATCAAAGGCGCAGTGACACCCCCCATAGCCCACAGAAAATAAAAGGCACATTGATACCCCCCATAAAAAAAATCAAAGGCACAGTGACCCCCCATAGCCCACAGAAAATCAGGAGCACAGTGATACCCCCCCCATAAAAAATCAAAGGCACATTGATACCCCCCCATAGAAAATCAAAGGCACAGTGACACCGACCAAAGCCCACAGAAAATCAAAGGCACATTGATACCCCCCCCATAGAAAATCAAAGGCACAGTGACACCCCCCAAAGCCCACAGAAAAGAAAAGGCACACTGATAACCCCCCATAGAAATCAAAGGCGCAGTGACACCCCCCATAGCCCACAGAAAATAAAAGGCACATTGATACCCCCCATAAAAAAAATCAAAGGCACAGTGACCCCCCATAGCCCACAGAAAATCAGGAGCACAGTGATACCCCCCCCATAAAAAATCAAAGGCACATTGATACCCCCCCATAGAAAATCAAAGGCACAGTGACACCGACCAAAGCCCACAGAAAATCAAAGGCACATTGATACCCCCCCATAGAAAATCAAAGGCACAGTGACACCCCCAAAGCCCACAGAAAAGAAAAGGCACACTGATAACCCCCCATAGAAATCAAAGGCGCAGTGACACCCCCATAGCCCACAGAAAATAAAAGGCACATTGATACCCCCCATAAAAAAAATCAAAGGCACAGTGACCCCCCATAGCCCACAGAAAATCAGGAGCACAGTGATACCCCCCCATAAAAATCAAAGGCACATTGATACCCCCCCATAGAAAATCAAAGGCACAGTGACACCGACCAAAGCCCACAGAAAATCAAAGGCACATTGATACCCCCCCCATAGAAAATCAAAGGCACAGTGACACCCCCCAAAGCCGACAGAAAAGAAAAGGCACACTGATAACCCCCCATAGAAATCAAAGGCACAGTGACACCCCCCATAGCCCACAGAAAATAAAAGGCACATTGATACCCCCCATAAAAAAAAATCAAAGGCACAGTGACCCCCCATAGCCCACAGAAAATCAGGAGCACAGTGATACCCCCCCCATAAAAAATCAAAGGCACATTGATACCCCCCCATAGAAAATCAAAGGCACAGTGACACCGACCAAAGCCCACAGAAAATCAAAGGCACATTGATACCCCCCCCATAGAAAATCAAAGGCACAGTGACACCCCCCAAAGCCCACAGAAAAGAAAAGGCACACTGATAACCCCCCATAGAAATCAAAGGCGCAGTGACACCCCCCATAGCCCACAGAAAATAAAAGGCACATTGATACCCCCCATAAAAAAAATCAAAGGCACAGTGATCCCCCATAGCCCACAGAAAATAAAAGGCACATTGATACCCCCCATAAAAAAAATCAAAGGCACAGTGACCCCCCATAGCCCACAGAAATCAGGAGCACAGTGATACCCCCCCATAAAAAAATCAAAGGCACATTGATACCCCCCCATAGAAAATCAAAGGCACAGTGACACCGACCAAAGCCCACAGAAAATCAAAGGCACATTGATACCCCCCCATAGAAAATCAAAGGCACAGTGACACCCCCCAAAGCCCACAGAAAAGAAAAGGCACACTGATACCCCCCCATAGAAAATCAAAGGCACAGTGACACCGACCAAAGCCCACAGAAAATCAAAGGCACATTGATACCCCCCCATAGAAAATCAAAGGCACAGTGACACCCCCCAAAGCCCACAGAAAAGAAAAGGCACACTGATAACCCCCCATAGAAATCAAAGGCGCAGTGACACCCCCCATAGCCCACAGAAAATAAAAGGCACATTGATACCCCCCATAAAAAAAATCAAAGGCACAGTGACCCCCCATAGCCCACAGAAAATCAGGAGCACAGTGATACCCCCCCCCCATAAAAAATCAAAGGCACATTGATACCCCCCCATAGAAAATCAAAGGCACAGTGACACCAACCAAAGCCCACAGAAAATCAAAGGCACATTGATACCCCCCCCATAGAAAATCAAAGGCACAGTGACACCCCCCCAAAGCCCACAGAAAAGAAAAGGCACACTGATAACCCCCCATAGAAATCAAAGGCGCAGTGACACCCCCCATAGCCCACAGAAAATAAAAGGCACATTGATACCCCCCATAAAAAAAATCAAAAGGCACAGTGACCCCCCATAGCCCACAGAAAATCAGGAGCACAGTGATACCCCCCCCATAAAAAATCAAAGGCACATTGATACCCCCCCATAGAAAATCAAAGGCACAGTGACACCGACCAAAGCCCACAGAAAATCAAAGGCACATTGATACCCCCCCATAGAAAATCAAAGGCACAGTGACACCCCCCAAAGCCCACAGAAAAGAAAAGGCACACTGATAACCCCCCATAGAAATCAAAGGCGCAGTGACACCCCCCATAGCCCACAGAAAATAAAAGGCACATTGATACCCCCCATAAAAAAAATCAAAGGCACAGTGACCCCCCATAGCCCACAGAAAATCAGGAGCACAGTGATACCCCCCCATAAAAAATCAAAGGCACATTGATACCCCCCCATAGAAAATCAAAGGCACAGTGACACCGACCAAAGCCCACAGAAAATCAAAGGCACATTGATACCCCCCCATAGAAAATCAAAGGCACAGTGACACCCCCCAAAGCCGACAGAAAAGAAAAGGCACACTGATAACCCCCATAGAAATCAAAGGCGCAGTGACACCCCCCATAGCCCACAGAAAATAAAAGGCACATTGATACCCCCCATAAAAAAAAATCAAAGGCACAGTGACCCCCCATAGCCCACAGAAAATCAGGAGCACAGTGATACCCCCCCCATAAAAAATCAAAGGCACATTGATACCCCCCCATAGAAAATCAAAGGCACAGTGACACCGACCAAAGCCCACAGAAAATCAAAGGCACATTGATACCCCCCCCATAGAAAATCAAAGGCACAGTGACACCCCCCAAAGCCCACAGAAAAGAAAAGGCACACTGATAACCCCCCATAGAAATCAAAGGCGCAGTGACACCCCCCATAGCCCACAGAAAATAAAAGGCACATTGATACCCCCCATAAAAAAAATCAAAGGCACAGTGACCCCCCATAGCCCACAGAAAATCAGGAGCACAGTGATACCCCCCCCATAAAAAATCAAAGGCACATTGATACCCCCCCATAGAAAATCAAAGGCACAGTGACACCGACCAAAGCCCACAGAAAATCAAAGGCACATTGATACCCCCCCATAGAAAATCAAAGGCACAGTGACACCCCCCAAAGCCCACAGAAAAGAAAAGGCACACTGATAACCCCCATAGAAATCAAAGGCGCAGTGACACCCCCCATAGCCCACAGAAAATAAAAGGCACATTGATACCCCCCATAAAAAAAATCAAAGGCACAGTGACCCCCCATAGCCCACAGAAAATCAGGAGCACAGTGATACCCCCCCATAAAAAATCAAAGGCACATTGATACCCCCCCATAGAAAATCAAAGGCACAGTGACACCGACCAAAGCCCACAGAAAATCAAAGGCACATTGATACCCCCCCCATAGAAAATCAAAGGCACAGTGACACCCCCCAAAGCCCACAGAAAAGAAAAGGCACACTGATAACCCCCCATAGAAATCAAAGGCGCAGTGACACCCCCCATAGCCCACAGAAAATAAAAGGCACATTGATACCCCCCATAAAAAAAATCAAAGGCACAGTGACCCCCCATAGCCCACAGAAAATCAGGAGCACAGTGATACCCCCCCCATAAAAAATCAAAGGCACACTGATACCCCCCCATAGAAAATCAAAGGCGCAGTGACACCCCCCAAAGCCCACAGAAAAGAAAAGGCACATTGATACCCCCCCATAGAAATCAAAGGCACAGTGACACCCCCCAAAGCCCACAGAAAAGAAAAGGCACATTGATACCCCCCATAAAAAAAATCAAACACAGTGACACCCCCCCATAAAGAATCAGAGGCACAGTGACACCCCCCCATAACCCACAGGAAATCAGAGGCACAGTGATACCCCCCCATAGAAGATCAAAATCAGAGGCACAGTGATACCCCCCCATAGAAGATCAAAATCAGAGGCTCAGAGACCCCCCCCCCCCATAGCCCACAGAAAATATTAGCCCGAGCCTCGCCATGTGCAGGAAATTGAGATACAAAACTCAAAGGAGAGAAGTGAGAAGTTCATGCCCGGCACCCGTCCCCCTCACACTATCACCGTTTCAGCCGCCTGCTGCTGCTGCTGCTCGTTCACCACCAGGGCCCAGGAATCAGTCGCCATCGTGCCGGATACAGTCCGAACCAGAAACTGAGCCAAAGAATTCAGCTTCGACAGCCAATCAGAGCGCGAAGAAGTAGGAGAGAGGGCGCGACCAGGCCGCTTGAATAGCCGTCCGGCCGGAAATAGCGCTGGAGAAATTTCGTTCCTGTCTGAAGGAATTTCCAGAAGTTGAAAACCCAATGGGTCCGTTTTCAAGTAGGAACTAGCAGCTACTTTCCCATGATGCCTAGGGTGGGGTGGGTACGAAGCCGAGTAGCTAAATCCCAATATGTCCGACTCCCACCTCATACGCTAGAGGGCAGTTACCGATGATACACCTTACCGAGCGCTGCCGGATTCGCTCTATACCCTGAACTCCATATCCGGTTCCTCTGCCAGTCCAGGAGCATTCTGGGAAGCGCCCGCACTGGCTGACGGGAAATATTCGCGACTGGGAGGGGTTTGGATACTGAATGAGGCGGGAGAGGCTTTAGTTAGCGTTTGAATTTACCGGTGAATATCTGCTGATCCACAAAACAGCGGCCACGTGGTGGGGTCATGTGATCGTGGCGTCACCACGTCCTAAAGGAAATAGACGCTACCCGCCCTGAGGAAGAGTTGCTTGGAGTTTTGCAGATTTGGAAGTTGTTAGTAGGGACGGGAGCGATCATAGGTGGCGCTCGTGAGCATAACATCTATGAACTATACGCATGGCTCACGTGGTCTGGGTTGTTACGGATTTGTGGCATAGCAACAAGTGCCACCACAGAAGAATTATTAGCAAAGATTTTAGTTACATGGCTGTATGGTTATTCATAGAGTAGAGATAGTCAGAAAGAGAAAGGCATTCAAGTAGTCATGGAACAGAGAAAAAGAGCGAGTCAGAAAAGAATGAGCAAGTCAAAATATGAGAAGGCAAGTTGGGGGAGGAACCAGAGAGAGAGAGAAGGGATGGTGAAGTGACAGGCTGAATTAGGGACAGGATGGTTTGAGTTAGTATCAAAAGTTATAGAAAAACGGGATTCAATGTTTCATGGAACACACTGGATACTGGGCCAGGCAGACCACTTCAACCAGAAAAGAGGGGTATAGAGCACTAGGTCCGTCCATTTGTGTGTGTGTATATGTATGTGTATATATATATATATATATATATATATATATATATATATTAAAAAACGAAAAAACGGGAAAGTTGTGCTCACCACTAGTTTTTAAAATCATTAGGCGGGGGTGCAATGAGGGTGTGACCACAAAAAACATATAGACAAATACAAGATTCCTCTGCACTCAACCCATTATCAATATATTTAAGACAGAGACATTTTGTGCTACTGCTACTGAAAAATACCTTACCCTTTAAACAAAACAGGGATTGTTTGTCCATATATTGCAATATATTTAAGCTGGCCAACTACGTCAAAGTCATCCCATATCTGGCCAGTCCTATGCTCAATTTTATCTGATTCATTAAGAATTCTATGGTTTAATTATACATTTTATAAAAGGGACGAATACGTTTTACCTGCAACTTACTAGCTGCTTTCAAAGTAAAACTCCCAAACTTGGCTGCCCTTTTATTAGACACCAGTGGGATCACCTGACTATAGTTGGAGGGGGTGGGAGCTACAACATTTTTAATGAATCAGATGAAAATTGAGCATAGGACTGGCCAGATATGGGATGACTTTGACGTAGTTGGCCATCTTAAATATATTGCAATATATGGACAAACAATCCCTGTTTTGTTTAAAGGTAAGGCATTTTTCAGTAGCAGTATGCACAAAATGTCGCTGTCTTAAATATATTGATAATGGGTTGAGTGCAGAGGAATCTTGTATTTGTCTATATATATATATATATATATATATATATATATATCTCACTTTCCTAACCACTTTCTCGCCCAGTACAAGATCCTTTACCAAGGCCATTCATGACCACTGGACCATAGTCAAAAAAGACAGGACTCTGCCACCTCCTTTTAGGTCTCCTCCCCGGATTGCTTTTAGGAGAGGCCACATTCTCAGGGACCATCTGGTAAAGATCCTGAACATTGCTACCTACCATCTCTCAAATCCACATGGCTACCCACCTCCAGGACTGGTTGCTACCGATGCACAGATTGTACCACCTGCAGACAACTACTCACCGGTCCAACATTCACCCACCCACCCACATTATATACATTTTTCTGTCTTGCACCCAGGTATAAGAGAGAGAGAGAGATATGTGTAGATAGATATGTGTAGATAGATATAGATATGTGTAGATAGATATATGTATGTATATAGATATATATAAAAATTAGTCCAAAGTCTTTCTTTTTTTGGGCGATTGCTCTCTGGCTAGTCACATGAGAGCCTAACCCAAACGAATACAGTTCAATTCTTCATGGCCAATGGGAAATAACCCGGTAACCAATGGGTCTTACCATAGCAACAAAATTCACTTAACATAAGTAGCATATTACACCCATAGGTTTTCTCACATCCACTATTTCAAAATAAGCTGCCTTTATATCCATAAAAATGAATAATATTTATCTTACCAAATGTTGATTTAATTTGTAACTAGGGCAGCATAAGATTATCTGGATGAAAAACAGCAGATTAGAGGTTAAAAAACATACACCAAGTTCCCTACTACAAAAAACATTTTATACTCCTTGAGTCATTCTTACCAAATAGTGTTAGGCTATTCAGTTTTTTTTATCCAGATTGCTTCACGTTGTAGTACCAGTTTTTGTAAATCACCTCCCCATGCCAGATATTTAACAACTTCCAGAACTTGCCAACATAGTTGGGCCTGATTGTGTCTAGCATCATGGAAATGACGAAATACCACCGTATCTGTACCAGTTTTTTCTTTAAAATTACGAATATTGACCTTGTGTTCCTTAATCCTATTTTTTACGGCTCTCATAGTTTGATCTACATATGCAAGAAGTAGAAACCAAAGGATGTGAGATCCTTCAAAAAAATTAAGTAGGCAGTAATTTAAAAAGTACAAAAGGTTTATTATGACATATTAGGCCATGTCTAATTTTTGGAAGAACTCTCATCTTTTGGTTTCTACTTTATGTATATGCACCACTGGACTGAGGTGAACTGTGAGTATGTCCTCTTTTTTTCATATTTGATCATACATTTTTTTCACTTCAGTAGAGCTCATACAGGTTGGTTGCACCATTTCCTTTACTGTAGAATACATATGCAAGGCCACAAGGACATTTCAACAAATAAATCACTTGCTTTGTATCGTAGGTAGCAAAACATTTTATGTCCTTGGTGGGGTGATTAATTGTTTCCCCTTTGATCACTCCTGAACAGCACACACAGTTTAAACATGGTGATGTACCAAATTTGGGGTTCCCCCAAGAATATTTGTGACCCCTGTCTCTCTTTTTCTGTTCTTCAGGGCATAGCTCATCTTTGAGAGTTCCTCCTATTTTACAGCTTAACATAGGGGGGCTCCAAACTGTTTTCCACTTTTTTATCACTTTGACCACATTTTCTACTTTTTTGCTGAAAACACAATATTGACTTGCAACCACTGGGCGATTAGTTTGATTTCTATCGTATATTTTGTTTTTTTCCATTAAAAAAAACATCATCATTCACCTTGGCAATATAATGTGCATTATATCCTTTTTGTAGGAATTTTTTTTTTTCCAGTGACTTTGCAGCTGTATTGTATACAAGGTCACTAGAGGCAATCCTACAGGCCCATAAGAATTTACCGTTAGGAATATCTTTTATGATCCAAGGGTTAGGGAAGCTACGCACATGAAGAATGTTGTTTCTATCGGTGGGTTTTCTATATAGACCAGTGGTTATTCTGTCACCTCCAATGTTTATTTCTATATCAAGAAAGTTAATGCTTTCCCCCCAGCTTCATATGTGAACTTAACTGCGTGGGGCTGTTGGTTAGCATCATTTACCATTTCCACAAATTCTTCTGGTTTGCCATCCCAAATAATTGATATATCATCCACATAGCGCATGTATTTAACAATGTGCCTCTTGTATATATGCTCAAGAAAGTATTTCTGTTCCGGCAAATACACAAAGATATTCACAAAAGCAGGTGCAACTGCTGCACCCATTGATGTGCCTTGCCTTTTCCAATAATAGGTACCATCAAATCTAAAGTAGTTTCTATGTAGTACCAAAATAAAGCAGTCAATTAGAAAATAAACCAAATGATGTGGATTGTTAGTTTCCAGCAATGTTTCTTCAACATACTGAATCCCCTCTCTTCAGTATGTGGAAGAAACATTGCTGGAAACTAATAATCCACATCATGGAATGGATGTATGAAGGCTTTCTACAATAATGCTACAAACCATGCAATCAGTAGTTAAGCCCTGTATTTGCTGTAAAATTTGGAGGCATGTATTGGTATCCTTAACACAAGTAGGAATACCCTGTACTATAGGCTATAAATATTTATCCACAAGTTTTGCCAGGGGTTCTAGCACTGAATCATTCCCTGCCACAATTGGGCAACCTGGAGGTTCTATTAAAGACCTGTAGATTTTTGGTAGAAGATCTAGTACCGGGATTCTGGGATGTTCGACACATAAAAAATCTTTCAATTTAGTGTTGATGATGCCATTTTCACACGCTTCACTTACTGGTGAATCAATTTCTTTCTTTATCGTGTGTGTGGGGTCACTTGGTATTATCTCATTGTGCCCTGTTACATTTAGGGGCAAATTTACTTAGGTCCGAAGTTTGCTCACCATGCCACACTTCGCCAGGCTTAGTTTCAACAGGCTGCGCAAATTCACTAAAATCTGAAGTTGCGTCCAGGGAGGCGAAAGGTAGCGAAGTTGCCGCTAACATTAATTTGTCAAGCAAAGTGAAGTTACTATAGCAAAGCCTAATTTGCATATGGCGCCAAGTTAAAATACTACGGACGTATATGCTGCAGCAACTACATTACACTACACAAGCCGGGGAACCTTAATAAAATAAAATAGAGGTGTTATATTGCTCTACACATGTGCCTGCAGTATAGTTTAGGTGCCTGTAGGGGGGAAGGAGGGTACCCCAAAATAAAATTACAATCTTTTTCAGCCCATCACCCTGAAAAAAGTAAAAGACACCAGCGTTCTTTTGGGAGAAACTCCTATCTACTCTATTGCACTTCACCTGGTTTGAGCTGGCAAAGTAAAGTCTGGCGCAAGAGGTAACGTTCAGTAAAATCCGAAACTTAGTGAATTGCCGTAGTTACATCCCTTCGCCAGAGCGCAACTTCGCCTGGCCTTGGGGTGCGAAGTACCGCTAGAGTCTGTCTACTTCGCTAGCGCATTTACACCAGCACCGGTTAGTAAATCGGCTAAGTGCCAAAATTATGTCATGCTGGCGAATTTTCGCCAGCTTTAGCCACTTTGCCCTTTAGTAAATTTGCCCCTTAATTGTCTTATGGCTTCCTTCACATAAGCAGCTGTATCCATCATCACAATTGCTCCCCCCTTGTTAGCTTTTTTTTTTTATAGTAATGCTCTCTCTTTACTTAATGTGTGCAATGCATCTTTTTCTCTGCGGATGATGTTTTGATTAGGTTTACTATTTCTGTTTTATACCATATTTGTGCTTCAGAAATAACAACTTTCTCAAATGTATCCATTGCAGCATTTGTTACAGTAGGCATAAAAGTGCTAGGGTTTTTAAGTGTACAGTGTCGGACTGGAACACCAGGGGCCCACTCAAATACCTTAGACCAGCGGCCCACTCTCTGTACTATATTCTTTCTCTCCTCATTCAACCTCCAGTCTCCTAGTCTCTTTTGTTTACATACCATAATCTATTATTCCATCTATTTAGGCTCTTTGTTCTCATAGAATGGCCATGAAATAGGTCAACATTGAGCAGCATGAGGGCCCACTGACACCTGTGCCCATCGGGAGTTTTCCTGGTATCCCGGTGTGCCAGTCCGACACTGTAAGTGTATCAATAGCAGAGTTGGAACAATAAGTCCCACAGTCTCTCTCAAAACACAGTTTCAGTTTTAAACACCTTGTAAACTTTCTAAAGTCTATTTCCCAATCCACAAAGTCACTTTTTTAAACTAGGGTGATGTCAGCAGGTGACAGTTCTATGGAGGAAATATTAATCCCCAATTTCTTCCATCCTCTGACGTCTGTTCTGTTGTGGGTAGTTTTCCCTTTGTATGGGGGCTTGTGGATTGGAACAGTGCTTGAAGGGAATCCCTATATTTTTTTTGTTCCTGAAGACGGCTCCAGCGGTCGAGCCGAAACATTGATTAATAAATGTTTTTCTATTTTTGTATAAAGACCTGTTGGTGCGGTTTTTTTCTTTTGCTTACTATTACTGTTACATGTAACCAGCACACAGACATTGTTTTCTTGGTTGTCCATGTGCACTGTGACCAATTTTGCTATATATATATATATATATATATATACAGTGGTGTGAAAAACTATTTGCCCCCTTCCTGATTTCTTATTCTTTTGCATGTTTGTCACACTTAAATGTTTCTGCTCATCAAAAACCGTTAACTATTAGTCAAAGATAACATAATTGAACACAAAATGCAGTTTTTAAATGAAGGTTTACGTTATTAAGGGAGAAAAAGAACTCCAAATCTACATGGGCCTGTGTGAAAAAGTGATTGCCCCCCTTGTTAAAAAATAACTTAACTGTGGTTTATCACACCTGAGTTCAATTTCAAAGGTTATAAAGCCATTTCTAAAGCTTTGGGACTCCAGCGAACCACAGTGAGAGCCATTATCCACAAATGGCAAAAACATGGAACAGTGGTGAACCTTCCCAGGAGTGGCCGGCCTGAAGGAGAATGTCCGGCCATCTGTTCGTCAACTCAAGCTGAAGCGATCTTGGGTGCTGCAGCAGGACAATGACCCAAAACACACCAGCAAATCCACCTCTGAATGGCTGAAGAAAAACAAAATGAAGACTTTGGAGTGGCCTAGTCAAAGTCCTGACCTGAATCCTATTGAGATGTTGTGGCATGACCTCAAAAAGGCGGTTCATGCTAGAAAACCCTCAAATAAAGCTGAATTACAACAATTCTGCAAAGATGAGTGGGCCACAATTCCTCCAGAGCGCTGTAAAAGACTCGCTGCAAGTTATCGCAAACGCTTGATTGCAGTTATTGCTGCTAAGGGTGGCCCAACCAGTTATTAGGTTCAGGGGCAATTACTTTTTCACACAGGTTTGGATTTCTTTTCTCCCTAAATAATAAAAACCCTCATTTAAAAACTGCATTTTGTGTTTACTTGTGTTATCTTTGACTAATAGTTAAATGTGTTTGATGATCAGAAACATTTTGTGTGACAAACATGCAAAAGAATAAGAAATCAGGAAGGGGGCAAATAGTTTTTCACACCACTGTATATATATATATATATATATATATATATATATATATATATATATATATATATATATATATATATATATATATATATATATATATATATATATATATATATATATATATTTATTTATTTATTTTTAAATTGGCCAGCATGCATGCTTGGAAAAATGTATAAAGTTAAAGGGCTATATTATACATTGAAATATAATGTGCTTTAATACAGAAAATAAAACAAGTTTATAGAAAATACTTTGGCATTGGTGTTAGTGATATTTTTAGACTGGGATTTTGGGTAAAAGATTGTAATCCAGTCGAATATCCTAACATATTGGCACTGGCAGATTTACATTATCATTGTCATTTTTAAGATTTTGACTTATTGCATGTTCAGTTTATCCCCTTTAGCTAATTGATTCAGATTTTGCTTCTTATTTTCCTGTACACATACCAACGGTCTTTTCTTTTACCACAGACCGATGTTGGTAAATATATCGCCATTACAATATATATATTGTGGCAAACTGGCAGCTTGCACATGTAACTTTTGGGGGGATTAGTCAATGGTGGGCAGGCAGCATAGGACAAAAGAGCATAAAGACAGAGACCCAAATCTTCTTCAAGGAAAACACGGGTATATTTCCCACTTTTAAACAAACTATCAATTTTGCACAGGGGTGAACATTGTAGCAAACAAACATAAATCAAAAAACCTTGCCCACTGGGCACTAACTTCACACTTTGAAGCAGTCCCTGACTAGACTTGCCCCCTTGTGGGCGACCAGCACAACAAAACAGTATTGTTTGGCTCACCCCTGTACTCACAGGACTCTTAGCCAGACTCACCAACTTGATCTACTTATGGTCCTGATCACTTGCTGCTTCAGGCAGTCACAGGCAGCACTCCCAGCTCCTCTGGAAGTTCTTTACACAGCCAGGTCTCCTACCTGCTGTGCCCTGCTGAGAGACACTAATTACAGTTGTAGAATATACATCTTCTGTGAAAGAGTTGCAATATTATAAGTGACTGGACTGGGTACATATGTAGCATTGCTTCACTTTCTTTCAGCAGACAAACTCGAAAATTCTAGTCAGGGCTAATCATTTTACACAGAACATTCATTCTGGGTCTCCTGAGTTTTGACAGGGTGGGGATACTATCCTCAATGTCAGCTATTTAGTTAGCTACACAGGGCTGCAACTGTATATTTTTTGGGTTTTTTTCTAAACATATCGGTTAATAGTGCTGGTCCAGCAGAAATCTGCATTGAAATTAGTTTTTAAAAAGAGCAAACCAGATGTTTTTTTATACTTAATTTTGAAATCTAGACTGGGGCTAGACATTGTTTCCCAGGTAACCCCAGTCATGTGACCTGTGCTCTCATAAACTTCAGTCACTCTTTGCTACTGTACTGCAAGTTGGAGTGGTATCACAGACACACAGACGTGCGCACACACACAGATGCGCTCACACAGAGACGCGCCGCATGCAGGTGCGCACGCACACACACGCACACACGTGTAAGGATGTGAAAATCTTAGACACCCTTACACTTTACAGACAGGCACATCCCTAGTCAGGGCCACCATTAGAAATCACGGGGCCCCGTACAACAAAATTTTTGGGGCCCCCCTGGGCCCCGCCCACACTGACGACCAAGCTCCACCCCATATCCCGCCTACTCCACATCGCAGTTAAAAGACCACACAGACATCAGCGCTAAAAAAGTAACCCCCCCACACAAGTTGTAAAAAGCTATTGATGGTCAGGGCCCCTTATAAAAAATTGGGGCCCCAAAAAAAAAAAATTAAATTTTATTTTTTTTTTAAAAACATTGGTGGCAGGGGCCCCCTTATAAGTTAAAAACAAATTGGGGCCCCAAAAAAAAATTTGAAAAAAAAATTATTTTTTTTTTGAAAAAAAAAAACAAAAACTGGTGGCAGGGGCCCCCTTACAAGTTAAAAAAAATTTGGGGCCACCAAAAAGAAAATTAATTTTTTTTTTTAAAAAATAAAACAAACAAAAAAATACAATGGTGGCAAGGGGCCCCTTACGAGTTAAAAAAAAAAATTGGGGCCCCAAAAAAAAAGTTTTAAAAAAAAGATTGGTGGCAGGGGCCTATAGAATATTAAAATAATACATTGGTGGCCAGGGGATTAAAAAAAAAAAAAAACACAAACTGGTGTTCAGTAGGATTGAACTCATGGCTTCAGTACTTCAACTTCGCCTCCTTTCGTGACTTCGGGTCTTTTCACCGCTTCAGGACTTCAATTTCGGCTGTTTTCGTGACTTCGGGTCTTTGCGCTGCTTCAGGACTTCGGCTTCGGCTGTTTTCGCGACTTCGGGTCTTTTCGGCGCTTCGTGACTTCGGGACTTCGGCTTTTTCCGTGACTTCGGGTCTTTTCGGCGCATCGGCTTCGGCTTTTCGGCACTTCCGCATTCGGCACGCAAGAGGCAAGACGTACGGCTCGGGCGCTCGTAAGGGGGGCCCGGATCTTCAAAAAATGCAGCGCTGCCGGGCCCCCCTTCATGCCCGGGCCCGGTACGCTTGTCCCCCCTGTCCCCCCCTGATGGCGGCCCTGTCCCTAGTAATATGGACAACTCAGTGGGCCCTTATGGGGACCTTGTGCTTATGAAACCCCTGCAGTTCACACAGTGTACACCAGATGTCACTGTGCCAGAGTATAAAAGGTTTAGGAACCATGTGCTCTGGGTCCATTGCTTTAGCCCAACCAAGCAGGCTGGAAGGGAATGGGTAGTGCTGACCCTAGGCGCCTTGGCCCTAGTAATTAGACAGCTATACTCATTTATAGATCGCTCTAGGAGTGATAGAGAGGTTATTTAGTTGAGCAGCTCAAGGCTCCCCTGAGGAGATTAGAGGGATTAAGATCCCAGGGTATTACTGACCCAGAGTAAGCAACCAAGTGTTGAGATAGGGATATCAGGAGTTCCCCTAGTCTGCCACTGGAAGATATCCTGATAACTGGGCAATACCCATCACATGCTGTCAACTTAGTCTCTGCTGTATATTCCCTAGCCTGTGGGGATTCAGCCTATACGTGCTGTGAGTATATGCTTCCTTTATGCTGCTGTGTATGTTCTATGCTCCATTGTGGATCAATGTGCTAAATGATCTATGTGCTATTGTTCAATAAACACAGTTCTTGGTTCAAACGTTAAAGAACTACTGGCGCCCATCTTTGTGCTATCGCACCCAGTTACAGTTACACTACACCCTTGCCTCCACCGTGTTGCGAGGGCTTACCCCTGAGAAAGAGAGCTCATCTGTGGTCTCAGCCCACAAAGGAAAATAGCTAAAACTGCCCTAGCACAAGTCAGTTTACTATAGCGCTACACTGGTAATATAGAAAAGAAAATTTGTACCCTGACAATAGGCTGCTAATCCCCCCCATATCGCACCTAAAAGTGGGGTGAATGGAGACTGAAGAATGAAAAGCTGACACAGATGGAGTAGTTAAAATTCAGCTTTACTCCATTTTAAAAATAGTTTTCTTTTCCATTTTTGTTCTTTAATGACATTCACAAAAGTGTCTTTTGTTTCACCAAAAAATGAAATTGGAGGTTAAGTCGGAATTGTTTGTGGACATGGAGATTGTATTACCATCAGTTTTATGAGACGAAAACTCCAGTTGTGGCTTTTTCCAAAACTTTTTTTGGACTTTGCTGTCAAAAAGTCTGACCTGAAAAGGTCATGGTTTACTAAATCAGCCCCTCCGTTTGCACTATTATGGCTTTTTCCCCCTCTTATATACATTTACTGACAATAGCATTTGTTTTGGAGTTACCAGTCACTCCTATGCAGATGGTCTGTTACTAAAGGTTGGGCAAGGTCATCAGTCATGTCAATATAGAACATTTTTACTGCAGTAAATGTTACAACTAAACCATTTATCACATCTGCTATAATTTGGGCAGTTGGCACTGTATAAGGGCCAATAGTCTGCTGACAGTCTGAAATGACCAAGTCCACACCCAATGTTCACCACTGTAAATTTTAGTTATCGGTATTCATCAGTCTCCAGTCAGAGCTAACTAAATACTATTTGTAATAATACCAGGGCATCTTGTTTGAATTAGCTGTTAAAGGAGCTGTTTTCTAACTGAACACCATCTAAAGTCAGTTAAAAGGGGTTGTTTGAACGTACGTCCTGCCAACACTACACTTATATGGGCTTCCAGAGTTAAGTACCTAGGGATCAATGTAGACCCTAACAAGCTTGAATTCATGGACCTTAACTTAACCCCTCTGTTAGATAAATTCAACACGGTGGTTACGTCCTGAAAACAGATGCCACTTTCTATGTGAGGGAAAATAAACATTTTAAAAATGAATTTACCCAAATTCCTTTACTTTTTTTAGGAATTCCCCAACTAATATACCAACCTCTAATTTTAAAAGAGTAAATTCCATCCTGACATCTTTTATTTGGTCCGGAAAACAACGGGAAAACAATGCAATTGAAGCATGCTTTTAGGTGACAATTCAATGGATACAACCCTGTCTATCATAAATTTGAGGTCAGTAATGCACTACATTCACCGGAACCTCGGAAACTGGTTTCTGTTCTATACAAGGCCCTGATAGAGGCAACGCCTTCTCCTTTTCAATCAGCTTTTGGGAAATGGCAAACGATTTTGCCTTCAATCACGGAAGATATATGGGAAGAGGCCACTGACAGAGCATATTATTACCGGATTTCCATGCGAGATAGGTTGATTAGCTGTACTATTACTCCCCTATAGACTCCATCGAATCTTCCCAAACAAATCTCCTATGTGTCCCCGTTGCCAATACCCTTCAGCAGCTTTCCTCCATGTTATATGGAGTATGTCCCAAAATTCTGAATTTTTGGAGAAAAGTGGTAAATGCCTTAATAATTATTTAGATCTGCCTCATGTTATTTCACCTGAAGCTTGTGTTCTGGGGGTTGTAGATGACTTAGACCCACGTAATTATACCAGAATTTTATAGAGGACATTGCTGTTCTATGCCAGGACAGCATACAATGGCTGCAATCCAATCCTCCCTCCTATGATCACTGGATACATTTGGTGAATTGTATGCTTCCAATGATTAAGATAATGTATGAAGCTCGTGGAATGCCTGACTTTTCTGTGTGGGTGGGGGGTATCACTGGGCCTCTGATTTTCTGTGGGCTATGGGGGGGTATCACTGTGCCTCTGATTTTCTGTGGGTTATGCGGGGGGTATCACTGTGCCTCTGATTTTCTGTGGGCTATGGGGGGTATCACTGTGCTTCTGATTTTCTGTGGGTTATGGGGGGGATCACTGTGCCTCTGATTTTCCGTGGGCTATGGGGGGGATCACTGTGCCTCTGATTTTCTGTGGGCTATGAGGGAGGGGATCACTGTGCCTCTGATTTTCTGTGGGCTATGAGGGAGGGGATCACTGTGCCTCTGATTTTCTGTGGGCTATGAGGGGGGTATCACTGTGCCTCTGATTTTCTGTGGGTTATTGGGGGGGATCACTGTCCCTCTGATTTTCTGTGGGCTATGGGGAGTATCACTGTGCCTCCGATTTTCTGTGGGCTATGATTTTCTTAACCTCAACCCGGAAAGAATGGATAACATAGAAGCAGAAGATTTTCCTAATTGGACAATTTTATAATTACCAAGGAGTCATTGATTGCATTCATCCTTTGCCCACACACCACCTCGTCATCAACAGGAGCGCTACTGTCATTGTAAAAGCTCCCATTACAACAATGTGCAGGTGGTGCATGATTCCCATATGTGCATCATAAGTGGGAAATCTGTCTTTCCTGGAAGTGTCCAGGATGCCACAATCCTGCTTCTCTCAGCTCTCCACCTCTTCACCCAACAACAAATGCCTGGCTGGCTTGTGGGTAAGTTATATGTTAAATTTTGTGAACCTGCCACCCAGACACAAAATGCTGTATAATAAAAGTCCTTTTCAAATTAAACATGAAATCAAAACTCTGTTTTTTATTAAAACATTCATAGATGTTTTAAACTCATTTAAAAATCTTAGCTGTCAATCAAATATTGTCTGCCCCTCCTATATGCCTTAGGCGGGGCAGGCAATTACTTTAACTTTCCATTCAGCACTTCCTAGATGTCACTACTCTCCTCACATTCACCTGAAGTTCAACTTTGGGATCCTGGGCTAAAGAACTGATTCCCTGTGGGAGAGTTGCATCAGAAATTGGGTATTGCCTCTGGTGGGAGATTGGCTGCTCGGCGGTAGTGTGAAGAAAGTCCGTGTGCGCTGTTGTTCTCTCTCTCAACATCTTGAATTGGGGCTGAAACTTTTGAGGAAGTGGGATGTCGGAATTGGGGAACTGGGTTCTGCCCCGAGAAAGCAGATCTATTGCAGAATCCTGGGAACCTACAGTATTTCGCTGTCCCCTTGGCCTTGAGAGACTGTGTGGGGGATATTCTTTGTCAGAGCCTCCAGTGGCTCAATGACAGAAGGCTGCCCCCCAAATACTTTGATCTTAACTGGCTGACTCTTCAGGGAAAGCTTTTTGTTCAGGGCAATGTGAGCTATTTAAACATCGCTGAAAGGCAGTGCCCGTAGGGCTGTTCCACTGACGAGACCCTGAAACATTTTCTAGTTGATTGCCCTGTAACAAAAACTGTGCGGTGTCAGTTGGCAGAGGTTTTGAAGGTGCCCCACATTAGACAATTTTCTTTTGCTGACGCGGCCTATGGCGTTTTGTCTACCCAGCACCCACTTGACAGAGGAACGATGTACCTGATAATATCAGTGATGAGGTACCATCTGTGGCAATGCCGCTTTAGGAAATCCTTTGGCCAAGAAGATGTTGCTATTGACCAGATAGTAAAGTCAGTGTTGTGTGATTTGGGTTTCCTGAAGGAGTGAGAGATCAAACACTGCACCTCAAATGCCTCAAAATGGAGGAATATTAATCTTTAAATGCCCTTGTCCTTCCCTTTGCCTTGAATATTGTAGGTTGGTCCAAGCACCTCCGTTATTACTGCAAACAAGTTCTTTGCTATTTTGGTATGTGTGGAGAACAGAGGGCATCTATGCTTTATCTCATTTACCGTCAAGAAAACGGACTCATATTGGCTAATATGTTAAATATTGTTAGGTATTGTTTTATTTAATTTGAAAGATTTTATATTTTCTTAAGTTTTTACTAATAAAAAAAATTCCTATCTGATCCCCATTGTAAGCAGCAGACCTGTCCTGCTTTATGGCAGCTGAGATTCTAGCTATCTGTATAACAGAACATTCTGTCCCAGTGGCTGCACAGATCCTATCTGATCCCCATTGTAAGCAGCAGTCCTGTCCTGCTTTATGGCAGCTGAGATTCTAGCTATCTGTATAACAGAACATTCTGTCCCAGTGGCTGCACAGATCCTATCTGATCCCCATTGTAAGCAACAGTCCTGTCCTGCTTTATGGCAGCTGAGATTCTAGCTATCTGTATAACAGAACATTCTGTCCCAGTGGCTGCACAGATCCTATCTGATCCCCATTGTAAGCAGCAGTCCTGTCCTGCTTTATGGCAGCTGAGATTCTAGCTATCTGTATAACAGAACATTCTGTCCCAGTGGCTGCACAGATCCTATCTGATCCCCATTGTAAGCAACAGTCCTGTCCTGCTTTATGGCAGCTGAGATTCTAGCTATCTGTATAACAGAACATTCTGTCCCAGTGGCTGCACAGATCCTATCTGATCCCCATTGTAAGCAGCAGTCCTGTCCTGCTTTATGGCAGCTGAGATTCTAGCTATCTGTATAACAGAACATTCTGTCCCAGTGGCTGCACAGATCCTATCTGATCCCCATTGTAAGCAACAGTCCTGTCCTGCTTTATGGCAGCTGAGATTCTAGCTATCTGTATAACAGAACATTCTGTCCCAGTGGCTGCACAGATCCTATCTGATCCCCATTGTAAGCAGCAGTCCTGTCCTGCTTTATGGCAGCTGAGATTCTAGCTATCTGTATAACAGAACATTCTGTCCCAGTGGCTGCACAGATCCTATCTGATCCCCATTGTAAGCAGCAGTCCTGTCCTGCTTTATGGCAGCTGAGATTCTAGCTATCTGTATAACAGAACATTCTGTCCCAGTGGCTGCACAGATCCTATCTGATCCCCATTGTAAGCAGCAGTCCTGTCCTGCTTTATGGCAGCTGAGATTCTAGCTATCTGTATTCTGTCCCGGTGGCTGCTAGAGTTGCCACCTTTTCTGGAAAAAAATACCGGCCTTCCTATATATTTGTGTTTTTTATCTATTAATAAAATTGGGATCAACCATCATCATACCTCCCAACTGTCCAGCATTACGCGGGACAGTCCCAATTTTCCCTGCTTGTCCCGCTGTCCCGGAGAGTGAGTGAAGATGTCCCGCAGTTCTGATAATCTTCCGGCAATTTTTGCAACACAGTAATTCAGTTACATAGGAGAAGCAACAGCCTGCCAGAAGCACTTTAGCGGTTCCACCTTCCTCCCTCTTGATCTGTTTCTAATGTCCAAGTCTAACTTTTGAATTCAGTTTCCGGGGAACTGATAAACATTACAAGCGGGAATCAGAGCAACTTCCAGAGTTGCTTAAAAAAAGTTCCGATATGGTTCCGGACACAGAGGGTTCCACTTGTGACAGCGAATATCTTACGTTTTTATGCTTGATAAGCGCCGGCGTCTCAGCATTCTGTTCCCCAGATCAATGGCGTAACTACCGGGGGAGCAGGGAGTGTGATTGGGCCAGGGGCCGCACCCCCTCAGGGCCCCCCGACAGCTCATGCGCCACTGTCTTCTACGGAGTTTCGAGTGTACGGAGGGGGGCGGGGGGCACAGCTGCACGTCCCATGCCAGGGTCCGCCCCTTCTAGTTACCTTACTGCCCCAGATGTTGTGTTTTTCTTTAATCTTACGTGTGCATGAAAAGTTGCAGAAAGGAGGGGACAAAGAAGGTAGGCAGGATACTGACCTGACAAGGGGAAGGCATGCCATAGCTAGAGATGATAAAATGGCACACTGGGAATGGAGGAGCAATGTAGGTAAGGCCAAGAGAAGTGGCAGAGAGAAAAGTTACAGGCTGAAATTAAAAAAATTAAGATGGAGAAGAGAAATTTATAAATTAGGGGGAAAAATGAATTCTCTAGTTTATTTTAAGGAAGGATTCGATCAACTTTGGTGTGAGACTCCAGTGAGTGACTGAAACTTTGACTTGAGTTTGACTGATCAAAACGTAAAGGGGGCTAGATTTTTGTGTGATTTGTCAGTTAATGTCATTTTGAAAGGTAAAAAAAAAATAAGAAAAAAGGGAAATTATACAACAAAAGTTTGTTGAGTAATTTCACTTTTTTCTTTTTTTACCTTTCAAAATTACATTAACTATTTGCTGATCTTGGGGGTGTGGCCATTAAGTGGGAGTGTTTATGTCCCTCTTTCAGGTTCTCAAATGTTGGGAGGTATGCATCATTTTTACCGGCCAGGCTGGTAAAATACCGGCCCGGTGACAACCCTAGTGGCTGCACAGATCCTATATGATCCCCAGTGGAAGTGGTAGTATATTAGTGAGCTCTGTGAATGTCTGGAACAAGCCCAGGCCCTTCTAGGGCTGGTTGGGCTACCAGGAAAACTGAGGCCCAGGCTTTGGGGCATAGCCATGTGGCTGAACTTTCAAGGCCAAGGCCAAGGCTAAGATCCTCATCTGCTGGGAAGCCAACAACACCTTGTTGCAAAACCAGCAGTGAGAGTGAGATGGAGGTGGAGAAGTTTGTGGCTGAGAGCAGGAGGCAGAAGAAGCGCAGCAGCAGCTTGTGGTGGAAGGCCGCAGAGGTGCCCCACAAGGAAGGATCAATCCCCCTAGAGCAGCAAAGACTGAGCTTCTGGTTAAAGTGGATGGAAAGCAAAGTAAACAAATGCAAGGATGAAGTAATAAAGCACAAAGGTATGGAAACACAATCTGTACCTTTAATTGTAAATGAACTGCCAATAGTGAGTGTGGATGTGTCTGGGAAACAACCTGTGTCTGTATCACAAACTGATATTAATGTAAAGAATAAGGAAACTGTGCTGAAGAAATTAAACCTTTGCCAAAATCCGTCCCAGAAGTGTGTGACTGGGGCCTGTGAGCAGCAGGGAATCCAGGGCTGTGCTGAGAAACAAGCAGAGGCTCCACTGTGTGAGCTGGAATCAGTTGGCCAGGTGGGGGAGGAATCGGGTGCAGCAATTAACCCTTTAGTGTATGTGTTACAGCAGACTTGCCAAGAGACTGGGACCCCAGATACAGCTGCCAGACTTTACACTGGTGCCCCCACATCTCCAGAGCATGGAGCAGCTGGCACCTGTAGCAGTGGAGGGAGGAGAAGTGCAGTTTGCACCATTGCACCATTGTATCCCCTGAGCTCAGAAAGCAGCAGCCCTGGTGTGAGCCCTGGTACCAGCATTGATAATAACACCAGTAAAGGAGTTGTATTTAAAGCACAAGTGCCAATACAGGAGCCCGGTTTATGCAAACTCGGCAAAGCTCATATGGGCAAATTCACTAAGATTCGTAGTTGCGCCAGGCGTAACTTCGCCGCACTTCGCCAGGCGTAGTTTCGCCAGCGCTTCGCAAATTCACTAAAATCCGAAGTTGCACTCAGGGGTAGCGTAAGGTTGCGAAGTTGCGCTAGCGTTGATTCGCTAAGTAAAGCGAAGTTACGCTAGCGAAGGCTAATTTGCATACGACGCGAAATTCAAATTTCAATGGAGGAACACGTATCAGCACTACAAATGGCTAGAAAACCTTCAAATCATCAAATAAAAATTTTATTTTGCCCTACACATGTGCCCACTGTCTAGGTAAGTTGCCATGAGTCAGGAAATGTAGGGGGGAAGGAGGGGAGCCCCAAAAAAAATTTCGATCTTTTTCAGCCTATCACCCATAATGTAGAAAACACGCCAGCGTTTTTTGGGACTTAGAAAAATCTTTGACTTTTTTTGAAACAATCCCTATCTACTCTATTGCGCTTCGCCAGGTCTGAGGTAGCGAAGGAAGTCTAGAGTAAGAGGTAGCGTTCAGTACACTGCGCACGTTAGTGAATTTGCGTAGTTACGTCGCTAGCGAAAGTTCGCCAGGCGTAAGGGTGCGAAGTAACACTAGCGAAACGATGCCAGCGTTCGTTAGTGAATTTGCGCAGTAACGAAAATGACAAACGCTAGCGAAGTAACGCTAGCGTTCGGCGCTTCGTCGCTTAGTGAATTTGCCCCATAGACTGTGTGAAGGGGGGGGGTTGACTGAAGAGAAGGTACTGTCTCTTAAAGGTACAGACACAAAAGAACCAAAAATTAAAGGCAAAGTCAAAGAAACACTAACTGCTGAAAAAGGAGCTGAAGCCTACTAGCCACCTAGCCAACTTGCAAAATAAGAAAAAAAACTGCAGTTGTCAATCAAATCTGTAACATATGTGTTAGCAGTTTCTGAAGGTGAAATGAGAAAGAATTAAATGCACGGAAGAGAGATGAGTTAAGGGATGAACTTGCTGATATTGATTTTCAAATAAGTGAGCTGTATAAAGATGTCAGTCCATGGAAAGAGATCTACCAAATAAACAACGATTTGAAACAATGGGATCTAATGTCCGTAGTTCTGTATCAAAGCCTGTTCTGCAGAAATCCCACCAAGCAAGTACATCCAATAGCCCCGGCTCATCCGAGAGTGAAACAGAGTTTATCAAGCTGTTACCCCCCAAAAATGCAAAGGGGCAGAGGAAAGGTAAACTGGCAAAACAGATGTGGATAATCCGGAAAAGAACAAATCTGTAATTAAAACCTTTAAATTTAATAAACAGAAACAAGATCTGCAGATTTTGAGTTATCTTCGGATCCAGATTTACCAAAGGTTAAAGGCAAACTGAATGTGAAGTCACCATGCAAGTCTGCTTCTGTGAGAAGTGAGAAACAGTGTGAAGGAATCCTAGAAGCAGGAGAATAAAGTCAAATAGAAGTTTTAACAAAATCATCTCCAAGTGTGAAAGAGAGTGGCGAAATGGAGAGCGGCACAATGGAGAGTAACACAATGGAGAGTGGTGCAGTAAAGATCGGCACAATAGAGAGTGGCACAGTGAAGATCGGAGCAATGGAGAGCAGTGCAATAGAGATCAGTACAATGGAGAGTGGCACAATGGAGAGCGGTGCAATAGAGAGTGGCACAGTGGAGAGTGACACAATGGAGAGTGGCACAATGGAGAGACGTGCAATAGAGAGTGGCACAGTGGAGAGTGACACAATGGAGAGTGGCACAGTGAAGATCGGCGCAATGGAGAGCAGTGCAATAGAGATCAGTACAATGGAGAGTGGCACAATGGAGAGCGGTGCAATAGAGAGTGGAGAGTGACACAATGGAGAGTGGCGCAGTACCGATCAGCACAATGGAGAGCAGCACACAGGAGATTGGCCCAGTGGTGAGTGACACAATGGAGAGTGGCACAGTGGAGATTGGTGCAATGGAGAGCGGTGCAATAGAGATCGGCGCAATGGAAAATGGCACAGTGGAGATCGGCCCAATGGAGAGTGGTGCAATAAAGATCGGCGCAATGGAGAGTGGCACAGTGGAGATCAGTGCAATGGAGAGCGGTGCAATAGAGAGTGGTGCAATAGAGATCGGTGCATGGAGAGTGGCACAGTGGAGATCGGCGCAATGGAGGGTGGTGCAATGGAGATCGGTACAATGGAGAGCGGCACAATGGAGAGCAGTTGCAATAGAGAGCAGCACAGTGGAGAGCAGCACAATTGAGAGTGGCACAGTGGAGAACGGGGCAATGGAGAGCAGCACAGTGGAGATCGGCACAATGGCGAGCGGTGCAATAGAGATTGGTACAATGGAGAGTGGCACAATGGAGATCGGCATAGTGGAGAGTGACACAATGGAGAGTGACGCAGTAAAGATCGGCACAATAGAGAGCAGCACAGTGGAGAGGGGTGCAATGGAGAGTGGCACAGTGGAGAGCGGCGCAATGGAAAGTGGCACAGTAGAGATAGGTGCAATGGAGAGCGGTGTAATAGAGATCGGCACAATGGAGAGTGGTGCAATAGAGATCTGTGCAATGGAGAGTGGCACAGTGGAGATTGGCGCAATGGAGCAATGGTGCAATGGAGAGCGGTGTAATAGAGATTGGTACAATAGAGAGCGGCACAGTGGAGAGTAACACAATGGAGAGTGGCGCAGTACAGATCAGCACAATAGAGAGCAGCACAGTGGAGAGCAGCGCAATGGAGAACATCGTTTTCATGGACAGAAGGTATGTATGATGGGAAACCTCTTGCAAACTGAAAAATGATTAACTTTTTACCTGTTAACTGGTGATGTTTTTAAGTCTGAATGGTCTGAATATTTAGTTTCTTTCTGAATTGAAAGTAATATTGTATTTGTTTTCACTAATAAAAAAAATCCTATCTGATCCCTATTGTAAGCAGCATAATTTCAGATAACTAAAGGATTAGTAAATACAGATTAGATATTGAGAGACATTCAGAGAGAAATGGGAGAGGAAACCTATTTGCTCATATTGTGGCCTCTAAGTTCAAGGTTTTCCCAAGAGAATTCTGGAAACATGTCCCCTCCCCCCCAGGGCCATAAATCAAGGGTCCTGTCACACGTGAGTGTCTCACTCTGTTATTGGTCAAGGCTTTAAAGGGAGCTGAGATTTATTCCGATTTGTGCCCAAGAATTATTTTAGGATTAATTATGAACCTCTCAATTATCTGCATTAAAGTGTAGTAAAGATTATTATGGAGATTCACCTCAAACAAGAAAGTGATCCTGACCCACAGCCTAATCCCTATGATAGAAAGTTGCAAGTAACAAAATAAAGTACTGTCTCCTCTATGATAAGAACAAAGCCAATATCACAGATTTCTTTTTCTTTGTAGAGTTCTTCGCCCTCTTGGCGTTGGCCGTATACACAGGCATGACCATTAATTTCTTCGGGAAACTATATGCCGACTGGAGGTTTTCCTGGCCGTACATCTTGGGTTGGATTGGAGTTATACTCACAGTATCTGCAGGTGGGTCTGTTAGAGGCACTGGGAAAGGTCACCTTGGGTTATGGACATAAAAATAGGGCGCAATGAGATTTGTAGCTGGAACCCTAATAACAAAGGTTACGGTTAGGGTTAGTGAGGCAAGTTTGGAAAATGTTTTCTTACTAGCGATTCACATTATTGCTGGAGGTTTATTGGGGGGACTAGTCTCCGCATCCAACACCAGCCTTAAACTAGTGCTTCAAGGAACAGCAACAGCAAATATGAAAGTGTTTAAAGGAATGATGATATAACGCAGTGTTGTGCTGCACTGTTACAAATGGTGGGTTTGCTTCAGAAACTCTACTATAGTTTATATAAACAAGCTGTTGTGTAGCCATGGGGGCAGCCATTCAAGCACAGGATACACAGTAGATAACAGATAAGTACTACTATAGTTTATATAAACAAGCTGCTGTGTAGCCATGGGGGCAGCCATTCAAGCACAGGATACACTGTAGATAACAGATAAGTACTTCTATAGTTTATATAAACAAGCTGCTGTGTAGCCATGGGGACAGCCATTCAAGCACAGGATACACAGTAGATAACAAATAAGTACTACTATAGTTTATATAAACAAGCTGCCGTGTAGCCATGGGGGCAGCCATTCAAGCACAGAATACACAGTAGATAACAGATAAGTACTACTATAGTTTATATAAACAAGCTGCTGTGTAGCCATGGGGGCAGCCATTCAAGCACAGGATACACAGTAGATAATAGATAAGTACTACTATCGTTTATATAAGCAAGCTGCTGTGTAGCCATGGGGGCAGCCATTCAAGCACAGGATACACAGTAGATAAAAGTTAAGTACTACTATAGTTTATATAAACAAGCTGTTGTGTAGCCATGGGGGCAGCTATTCAAGCACAGGATACACAGTAGATAACAGATAAGTACTACTATAGTTTATATAAACAAGCTGCTGTGTAGCCATGGGGCAGCCATTCAAGCACAGGATACACAGTAGATAACAGATAAGTACTACTATAGTTTATATAAACAAGCTGTTGTGTAACCATGGGGGCAGCCATTCAAGCACAGGAAACACAGATAAGCTCTGTAGTATACAATGGAATTCACACTGGGTTTCTCATGTAAGAATGCTGTATAGCAATGTCACCTGGGTCACCCTAGTCACCCAAGGTTTTCTTTGGCAGTTCATCTAGCTGTTGTGGCTTGGCTGAAGTATCTCCAAGGCTGCCTAGAGATTTTTCAAAATGGGCCTCCCAAACATGATCATTCTGACTGACCAACATTTCTAACCTAGGAGAAGCAGTGAGGCTGATCGTCTGCACCTCACAACCCCCCCCCCCTGATCTGTGAAGTGTGGTTATGTGGAAGTGGAGACCCAGCACCTCTGGACTTTATTGGCTGACATTTCTTCTTGAGTTATTGAAAGGTCTCATATTTGTGCCAATGAAAATACAAGGAAGGGGGAATGGAGCCAGTTCTGTTTATTAACATTAGCTGCTTTTTAACCTGATAGATACGTAATGCTATGCCCATGATACATGAGATACATGTGTAAGTGGTTGCCCTCCATACCCAGCGTTGAGTCAGGAGCCGTGTAGAACATGCTGATTGCCATAAAGTCTCATTGTTGTCCCTTTTCCCACAGTCACAGAAATGACAAACGGCCAATTGTCCCCCATGATTCCCGTTTTCTCTGGGCGGGAAAAACTGACCCAGATTAATGTGTCGATCATTACTGGATGGAGCTCACAATGTCTCTCTTTCTCTTTCCAGGTATTTTCCATACCTGTGCCTATGTAAGAGGTACCATTCAAGATGCAGCAAATGTATCCGCTGGATAATAAATATGTGCACCCCATTCCCTTGCCACTGGATGCCCCCTCAAATTGTCACTGGATGTCCCCTTTAATTGCCCCTGCCACTGGATGTCCCTAATCATTCCTCTTTACTAGTTCCTGTAATTGCCCCTAGAGAGACATAGTGGTACTGGTACACTGGGGAATATTCGGGTTGTTGTCGTTACCCTGCTAATCCTGTATTTATTTTTCTTTGTACAAATGTTGGGGCCATAGGGGGTTCCCCAGTGATGGGCAGTAAGGGCCACATGTAAGTCCCCTCTCTGTGTCTGTCCAAGGCTGACTGGTTACTCAACCCTCTGACTGCACCCATTGGACTATTCAGCACATTCACTTTTGTATTGAATCCACTAATAAAACTATGTAAAGTAATAATGAGTCATTCATGTAGAATCCAAGACTTAATACCAAGAAATGACATTTTATGTGGATAATCAGCTCAAATTGTCTCTTTTATCCTCTTCTCTGTCTGCCTAATATTCGACAGATTGCTGCACTGTATAACTGACAAACTGCATTAGAAACAGAAACACCAAAAATGATTTTATATATATATATATATATATATATATATATATATATATATATATATATAATGGTTATATATTAGTATATACAAGCTGCTGTGTAGCCAGGAGGCAGTCGTTCAAAGGAGAAACAGTTACATAGCAGATCCACTCTATAAAATGTAATGGTGTTCTACAGAGCTTCTTTGTTATTTAACCTGTGCATTTAGCCCTATTTCAATTGGCACCATTGCTACAAAGCAGCTGTTTCTATACACAATGGTTTCCAACACAAACACCCAGTTGTACCAATGCAGCACAACACTACATTATATTTATCTTATAACACTTTCATTTCCTCTTCCTAAAAGTGGAAGTTCATTGTTACAAACACATTTCATTTTCAATTTTCTGAACATTTAAATAATTTTTTTCCAGTTGCTTTTATGTTTTAATTTCTATTGTATTCATAAAATGTAAGTAACCAGAGTTGCTCCATTTCCCAGCAGCCCCTACTAAGCATGCTCCCTGAGTGTTACTAACGTCTGTTCCATAGCAACTGTTACATACGGTACATGAGTTGCTCCATTTCCCAGCAGCACCTACTGAGCATGCTCCCTGAGTGTTACGAACGTCTGTTCCATAGCAACTGTTACATACAGTACATGAGTCGCTGCATTTCCCAGCAGCCCCTACTGAGCATGCTCCCTGAGTGTTACTAACGTCTGTTCCATAGCAACTGTTACATACGATACATGAGTCGCTTAATTTCCCAGCAGCCCCTACTGAGTGTTACTAACGTTTTAGAACCATCTATTGTGTGTAATTCACTACAGAGGCCCTGAATATACACGTATTGTGCAAACAAGCAAAAAATGCACAAATTTTTTTATTTGCTGCCAATGATTTAGATACAAATGTTTCGGTATATTTATATGTATATATATTTATAGTGTGAGTAACTGAATTCCCATTTTGAAGCCATGTCACCAGTGAGTCACAGCAGACACATAATGGAATTACTCATAGGGGAGAAGCGAAACACCCTACAGACTTTATCTGGTTTTATCTGCCCCTCTACCTCAGCCTCCATTGCTTCTCTCCATTGGGAATAAGTTGCCCTACATCACTGTAGTTCTGGGATGGGGAGGGGGTCTGTGTACTTGTAAAAGAACTGAAATTTGCCAGAGTAGCTTTACTTCTCCTTTATAAGATATAACTCAAATTCTGACATTGCTTCATTCATTAAGCAACAAATAGCAAAGTAATGTGAATGTGAGGGCAAAACATGTTTGTATCAGCTATTCTATGTTGGCAATAAACTACTTGCACTTTTCTTTATTTCCTGAATTCTGCCCAACACACTACAGTCTATTTCTTGTGTAAGAGTCTGATGTATTCCCTTTTGTACTCTCGTCTCTTCCAATTTTCTGATATATCCAGTAAGATCCATGAAAACATTCTTATCTAACGCTTATAACCCTAACCCCAATACTCTAACCCTCCCAATTTAAGCACTTCTTGTACCCAGGGGCATAACTACAGAGGAAGCAGACCCTGCGGCTGCAGGGGGGCCCAGGAGGTACAGGGGGCCCCATGAGGCTCTCATTGATGAGCAATTTGAACATATATTGGTAAAACAGGACAAACACTGGATATGTTGGGGGTCCTAAAATTAATTTGCTGTGGGGCCCAGCAACATCTAGTTACGCCACTGCTTGTACCTCATTTCCTTGCCTGAGAATTAGGGTAGTTTTGACTTGAGTTCTGTATCTGTTCCTACTCAAGTCCTGTTCCTACTCCTGTCTCTACACCATCTCCATGCCACTCGACTTTCAGTCCTGTCTTGGTCCTGTTCTTCTTCCTGCTCCAGTCCTGTTCCTACTCCTGTCTCTACACCATCTCCATCTCACTCTTAACATTCAGTCCTGCCTTGGTCCTGTTCTTCTACCTGCGCCAGTCCTGTTCCTACTCAAGTCCTGTTCCTACTCATGTCTCTACACCATCTCCATCTCACTCTTAACATTCAGTCCTGCCTTGGTCCTGTTCTTCTTCCTGCGCCAGTCCTGTTCTTACTCAAGTTCTGTTCTTACTCCTGTCTCTACACCATCTCCATCCCACTCCTGACTTTCAGTCCTGCCTTGGTCCTGTTCTTCTACCTGCGCCAGTCCTGTTCCTACTCAAGTTCTGTTCCAACTCCTGTCTCTACACCATCTCCATCCCACTCCTGACTTTCAGTCCTGCTTGGTCCTGTTCTTCTTCCTGCTCCAGTCCTGTTCCTACTCATGTCTCTACACCATCTCCATCTCACTCCTGACTTTCAGTCCTGCCTTGGTCTTGTTTTGTCCTGCTCACATCTGAGCAGCTGATCCCAAACAGTTACTTTCCTGAAAGATTTAGCACCCATCAGAACCGTGTATTGGGGATTTCTCCTTAAATCGCTGCCAGAGGAGCAACTCAACTTGTTACAGCCCTCTTCTCGCCTACCACTCATTCTATTTCTATGTGAAACCTGAAATAGTCAGGACCAAAGCTCAGTGCCCAGCTCAGAGTTGCCAACTGTTACCCAGTTTTGGAGCCCATCCCATCACTGTAGGGAGTGTAGGCTATTCCCATGACTTATTTCAATTCCTCATCAGAGTTTAATGTGCAGTGAAATCATTGGGGCCACATCATGCATCTCTGACCCCTGGACAACTATTGGACCCTTTCTCTGCTAAAATTTTTAAGATTAACCTGGGATTTCTAGTTGATGTGTATTTGGGTGCCCCAATTTAGAAGGATTTTGGATGGGGTGCCCCCATTTTTGATTTCCTTTATTTCTTGGCTAGTATTTCACTGGCCTAACAATTAAAACAGCAGCCAGGGCTGGTCCCGCTATTGCAAATGTGCCGTCAATGTACTAGCCACGTAGCTCTACCAATATGGTTGCCACCTGGCCACTATTTGACTGGCCCATCCCATTAATCACCAGCTACTGTAGGTATTAGAAACATAACATCAAAATAGTTGCCAGTAAAACCCCTTCAGACTCATTTATTAACACTGGATCCACCCTTTGCCCATCCAGGCACCCATTCTGCTCATTTTCCTGCCCACTTTCCTGCCTCATCCACTCTTTCTCGCCCAACCCACTCATTTTCCTTGCCTGATAGTCGTAACCACCCCTGCCCCCTACCTGGGCAGTAGAATTACTACTTGGAGACACCCCATAGAAACTACTTGATAGAGCCCCCTGATTTAGACATCGCTGTTTATCTGTATGGGGGGGGGGAATAAGTGTCTGAAGTACCTGGGGGGGTTATAAAGAGATTAAACAATTTATCTGGGCTTGGTTGTGAGGGGATTGCAGCATTTAGGTGGAGGATAAGAATGGTCTTCAATCTGGGGGGTTGGAATCAAAATATTGAAGAAATAAGGGGTTTATGGTGCATAAACATTCTAAACACTATTATGCTATACAAATAAAGACTAATAGTAAGAGTAGTACTAAGAGGGTTGGTAGAACATTTGCAGGAGAAGGTGCTGCTAAAATCCAGCTTTCATTGGTGTGGAACACATTAGGCAGGGGGAGCTATGGGCCAGGCAGCCTCTGCTGTCACATGAAGTTTATTTGTATGCAGCAAATAAAGGGTAAATGTGCATGTTTGCAGTTATAAAGGGAAGGGCCAGGGGAGTCTGAGGAAAAGTGAGTGAAGCTGAAATTGCTGGTGGTAATTTGGGGTGAGTTGTACACAACAGAGGAAAGAGTCTAAAGGAATTCAGAGAAGAAGAAGCCTGAGTATTAGATTGGGCGTCCCTCCCCTCCCTCCTCCCCTCATTCCACCTGATGAATTTGCCTGCAGGTAAGGGAGCAGGTTGGTCAGGTTCTGGGCTGTGACTGATCAGAGTGCGTGAGACACAAACAGTCTCACTCTTTCGCCTCTTTCCAGTGGGACAAATAGGGCCATTGGATTTCCTGGGATATTAACACCCCAATCTTTCCGACTTATTCTCCCAGTGACCAATGAAGGCAGAGGAAGTGCAAGCTGACATGCCCAGCAGTTCCCTACATTGTGCCAAGGCGGTGGGCTTCTCCCTGCAGATTCCCTTCTCTGTGATTGTCAGGGTGCTGATCCTCCTGCTCTGTGTGTCAGGTGAGTACCCTCAGCTCATTGTACGTGCGTCCCCCCAGCACTGCTGCACCGCAGTCTGACACTTCCTCAATACAATGTTTACTTAGGATTTCATGCTTGAGCAGCGCTGCTCACAATAACACAAAGTGTTGCTATTGTTGTGAAATACTCTGAGGTTTTCTGCTCTAGAGAAGCCACTGAGTGGCAGAGAAACAACCACTGCTGCTGGACTATTGGGGAGCAGGTGGAATTAAAGGGGTGTGTGTGCAATATTTACTGTAGATGCTATGTACAGTTCACAACTTGTGTTCTTCTAAGGTAACTCCCTAAAAACCCTTTAATTAGGTGAGTGTGTGATGTCAGAGCAAGCAATGCTGCATATTAAATCCAATGACATCACTCTGGTGTTCCAGTCCTGCCCTGTGTTTGGGGCAAAGTGGCAGAGGGGTGGGTAAGTCTCCAGGGCAGTCTCCCTTGTCTCCCCACGTCAGAAAGACCTTGACCATCCCTAATACATATAGTCCAGTCCATCCTTTGTTTTGTGCATTTACATAGCAGAATAGTTGGGGTTACCATAGAGTAATGGGGTTCTATACCAAGGTAATAATAGTAATACAAGCTGGATCATCTTCTGGCATTGTTGAAGTCATATTACCTAGAAGACACAGGGTTATACAGAAGAGCTGGTTCCTTGGGTTTCCATTTCTGGGTCCACATATTGGATCATCCCAGTAATTCTGGAACAGCTGTAAGGGACCAGTACAGCTTCTTTCCCCCAGTGCCCCCCTGTACTAGTTGCACAAATTCTCTTCTAGGCTCCCTTGTGCAATGGGTCAACACAACATACCTTCCATAGCACCCTCCTATATTGGCCCAGCACACCCTTTATACACCAGTACCCCATACCTCATTAGCACAACTTCTCTCCCATAGAAGCCCCATTAATGGATCAGCAGCTGCCCAGAATAATGGGTCACTGAATTTTGCCCCTAAGATAATGAATGACATCATGCTATTGGTCCCCTACACTGTATTGGATCCCCGGCAGTGCTATATCTCTGCTCCACATGTAAAACATCAGCCCACACTGAGAGAACATGTCCTCACCCTTCAGCCCATAAACTGAAACTTTGAGCCAGGGGTGTGACTGCCATTCAGTTTGTTTCACCTGCAATAAACAAATATCAGGCAATAAGAAAGTGATGAAAGGAATCAGCAAACAAAGCGATTGTTACTACAATGGTCAGTGCATTCCTAATGCGGGAAGGTTGTACAACTATTCAGCCTCTTGTTGGGGCACTAAATATTTCCCTGTGACACCCCATTCTTCTGTGGCATTTTTGTAAGTCTCACTCTGGAGCTGAACAAGCGGCAGCCCTGAAGGTGTCGGTGTAACAGTGCACCAGTGTGTGTCTTGCACAATCATACGCCATAAATACGTCTTTACTCACTACAACTGCCCTAATGTTGACTTACAATAAACTTCTGCAATGCCAAAGATATGTGCAGTATTTCTTCTCCCTTTCATTTCTCTAAAAAGAAGAATATTTGCTATGAGCCTATTGTGTGCCCAGAACATTCCATCTCTATATATTTGTATTTATACATATGGGAGGAGGGAGGTGCCATATTGATTCCCTTAGACAGTACAGTATGAGGGTATAGCTTATTGTGTGCCCAGAACATTCCATCTCTATATATTTGTATTTATACATATGGGAGGAGGGAGGTGCCATATTGATTCCCTTAGACAGTACAGTATGAGGGTATAGCTTATTGTGTGCTCAGAACATTCCTTCTCTGTATATTTGTATTTATACATATGGGAGGAGGGAGGTGCCATATTGATTCCCTTAGACAGTACAGTATGAGGGTATAGCTTATTGTGTGCCCAGAACATTCCTTCTCTGTATATTTGTATTTATACATATGGGAGGAGGAGGTGCCATATTGATTCCCTTAGACAGTACAGTATGAGGGTATAGCTTATTGTGTGCCCAGAACATTCCTTCTCTGTATATTTGTATTTATACATATGGGAGGAGGAGGTGCCATATTGATTCCCTTAGACAGTACAGTATGAGGGTATAGCTTATTGTGTGCCCAGAACATTCCTTCTCTGTATATTTGTATTAATACATATGGGAGGAGGTGCCATATTGATTCCCTTAGACAGTACAGTATGAGGGTATAGCTTATTGTGTGCCCAGAACATTCCTTCTCTGTATATTTGTATTTATACATATGGGAGGAGGGCGGTGCCATATTGATTACCTTAGACAGTAGAGTATGAGGGTATAGCTTAGTATGTGCCCAGAACATTCCTTCTCTCTATATTTGAATTTATACATATGGGAGGAGGTGCCATATTGATTACCTTAGACAGTACAGTATGAGGGTATAGCTTAGTATGTGCCCAGAACATTCCTTCCCTGTATATTTGAATTTATACATATGGGAGGAGGTGCCATATTGATTCCCTTAGACAGTACAGTATGAGGGTATAGCTTATCGTGTGCCCAGAACATTACTTCTCTGTATATTTGTATTTATACATATGGGAGGAGGAGGTGCCATATTGATTCCCTTAGAGACAGTACAGTATGAGGGTATAGCTTATTATGTGCCCAGAACATTCCTTCTCTACTAGACTGCTACAGTGGCTGCTAGTGTTGGATCTGCTCTATTTTGGGGCGTCAGGCTAGTGATTTGAGACAGCCAGATTTATTAAATAAGCGGTGTATTTATTTACAAAAGATGTAAAAGGTGTACCATAAAAAGACAACTAAGATGGAGGGAGGAAGAAAGGGATAGGGAAAGGTGCAATGGAGTGGGAAGTATTTCCAATGCTCATTATATACGCATAAGGCTGACCATTCAAGCAAGCATACTAACCTTTTCCCAGGACAGCCACACCCAAAGGTAGTCCCAGCCAATGAGGTCAATGTTAGTTGTTTTTGGAGAAATAACAAATAAAAAACAAACAAATACAAAAAGTATTGTAGAAGTGATACCTATATTGGCTAACAATAAAAATAGATTGCAAACTGTGGGAGAACCAAGGCCCCTTCATCAGGCAAAATAGAAATGAAATCTGGAAAGGCTCAGCATATATACTGTTAGATCAGTGAGAGGGATTCATAGGCAATACGTGAGATAAATAGAGATCAATGGTACAGATAATAAAATGAAGTAGGTTGGGGTGTAAATAGTCCAGGAGTCTGGATTCAGTTGGGTCACACAGTGTCACATGAAACCTGACCCTAAATGAAGGTCCTGCCTTGTTAATTAACTCCATACATTTCAATTCATAGACCTTCCCATTCAGTTAGAATCAAGACCTTCATGCAATGATTGTGACTGCAGAAGTGTCGCCCCACTGGTGTATCACATGATTTGCTCCTGATATTATGTATGTGTTGGTTCATGCTTGTGTAGAGTTTTTGTCCAATGTATCTGCCTCCTATAGAGCACTTAGCACATATAATGTAATGTATAGCACATTGGATGAAGCACACCAATAGTCCTCCTGAATGGTGTAGACTTTTTGTGTATCTGGTATTGCAGCTTGATCTTTGCACAGGATGGATTTGTAGGTTTCACATCTGTTGCAGGAAAATGTCATTGCTTTAGTTCCTTGAGGAAGAGCTAACAATCATTTCCATCAGATTAGGTGGTTGTCTATAAGACGAGAGGTAGTTCTGGGAATATATCTTTTAGTCTGGTATCTGTATGGAGCATGGGCTGCAGGTCTCTGACTATTCCTCTAATAATTGTGGGTTGTAGGTAAGTACAATAAAGACCCTGTTATTTTCTGTATTTTCTTTGTATTCCAAGAGTGTGTCTCTGGGTATTTAAGTTGCTCTGTGGATTTGATCATTAATAACCTGTGGATGGGATCCCTGATTAACAAAAGCTTTCAGTAAGGAACAAAGATGTTTATTTCTGTCATCAAGGTTTGAGTAAATCCGCTTGTATCTCATAGCCTGGCTAAATACAATTGTCCCACAAACTGTCCCACCTAATTTATGCAGGACGGCCTGTTGGTTTTTGCTATAGGGATGTTGGTATAGTTCCATATTTGATGTAGATGGGGGTTTTCAGGAAGCTGATGTGTGAATAAGAATGGTTAAGGTTGATAGTGGGTGGAATTTGTTTAATCTTTGGGGGAATGCCAATAGTTATTTTTCTGCTGCTCCATACGATGTGAAGTATGTCATCGATATACCGTAATTAGGTTAAGGGCCTGTTGTTGCAGGAAGAAAGGAAATGTTCCTCTAACTTGCCCATTATCAGATTGGCAACTGAGGTGCAATTTTGCTTCCCATCAGTTGGAGTTATATGGCATCTCCTGACAAGTAGTTGTGTGTCAGTATAACTGGGGTTCACTGGTACTTAATGAGCTTGATACCAGTGAACCCCATGTTACCCAAAATCTCATCTAACCCTAATACAATGGCTTCATATGTCCTGTGATACTAATGGGGGGAATGTTCACAACAACAGGCTTTCTACAACTCCCTGAGAGCTTTCCTGGGCCGCACATATTCTTTAGGGGTAAGTTTTGGATTCAGCTAAATTCCAAGTTGGTGGTTGCACAACCCCTAATTGGCATATTCAAAAAAGAGCAAATTCAAAAGAATCTTGTTTGAAAACAAAAAGGTCCCGTTTAGACTTGCAGAGTGTCACATGGGTTTAAGGGTTCGGCTTTGGCTGAAATCTAAGGACTTGCCTAAACCCCTCATACTTATTAACCCAATTGTCTCTACAGAAAGGTTCAAGTGTGCACATTTAGCTGCCCTGATGCTTTCCCTCAGTTGCTCATAACCCATGTCCTGCCAATACTTTTATTCTCATTATGACAAACTTGGCACACTGAATTATATACTCTACTCGCACCCCCAAATGCCTCACAGTCTTCCCCCAAATAAGCTGAGAAAACAGTTACCCTTCCTGCTGGCAGCTGTTAGATTCACCCACAAACTGGCACCTATGATCTTATTCTACTTAAGAGTCATAATGTGACCCAAATAAATATTGCTCAGCTCTGCAGATACAAATGCACTTTCAGTGAGCAGAATCACCCACCCTAACATGTTTCAGGTACTACTGCCCCCCTTACTCACGGGTACCAGGGCAGAATAATCTTTATTGGCCCCTCTGCAGGTGGCAGGGATACAGCATGTCAGGAGTCAGAACCAGGGAGCCAACAAACACAAAATGTGTGACTTCTTCACATCTTTGGAATCTTTGGTTGGTTTGGAGAAAAAAATCTCTCTTTTAGTTCAGCAAATACAGTAGGTTCCCCAGATAAAACTCCACATTCCATAGATTGTTCCAGTGTTATCCACATAAGTCTTTTGCTTGTGCTGGGTGCCGCCATCTTTCTGGACACTGGAATTTTATGTGGGCTTGATGGTATGAAGAAGTTCCACCAGGGTCTTTCTCTTCCCCACTATGTCATTCTCCTCCAACTGGAACAGCCACAATTGCTAATGATGTGAAGATCAGAGCTGAACTTTCCGGCAGGCTGGATTCTCCTAAAGCCATTTCTGATTTTACTTTAACCTTTAGAACTTGGCCCATTCTTTACTTGGAAGGATCATTTTTTAGAACAGTGAGCTAAGGCCACATCCACCCTAGGGGAGCAGCCCCCTGTTCAGTTACTGCATGGTCAAATGAGTTTACACTTCTGGAGTCTTCTCAGAATTTGCATTTTCATAACATCTTTCTTGATCCATGAGATAAGGTGCATTTTTTGTTGTTGACCCCATTAGTCCTCCTCCAGGTCCTAATTCAGAGCAGTAGACATTTCTACCATAAACTACTACTTAATTTAGCTTGGCATTATCTTCTACATGAAAACAGCTGAAAAAATTCAGTTAGAGGCTGCTGATACTTTCTTATTCAGTGATATTCTGAGAACAGCGCCCCCTCTGTAATCATCTGGCAGATGCACTCCCTACACATTAGGTGGTTTGTATAAAGTTTCACACAGTTTGACTTCTCTGGAGAGATACAATGAGAAAAAGAGAGCACAGTGCAATCAGTGCTATAGGGTTCCCTTAAGGCAATGGGGATACAGTATATAATGGAAATATAAAATTAATAAAGAACACCATTTTGTAAAATATAAGGATATTATAAGCCACCCAAGAGTTCCATGACAATAAAAAAGCACAAGGTCAAAATGACATCTAATACATATAATTGTATCCTGACCATGCCTAGCTTATTGCAACGACCTATGCCAAGCCTATAGCACCGATCTATGCCAAGCTTATAGCACCGACCTATGCTAAGCTTATAGCACTGATCCATGCCAAGCCTATTGCACCGATCTATATCAAGCCTATAGCACCGATCCATCCCAAGCTTATAGCACCGATCCATGCCAAGCTTATAGCACCAATCAATGCCATGCCTATAGCACTGATTCATGCCAAGCCTATAGCACAGATCTATGCCAAGCCTATATCACTGATCTATGCCAAGCCTATAGCACAGATCTATGGCAAGCCTATAGCACTGATCCATGCCAATCTTATAGCACAGATTTATGTCAAGTCTATAGCACTGATCTATGCCAAGCCTTTAGCACCGATCCATGCCAATCTTATAGCACAGATTTATGTCAAGTCTATAGCACTGATCTATGCCAAGCCTTTAGCACCGATCCATGCCAAGCTTAAAGAACCAATCCATGCCAAGCCTATAGCACTGATCAATGCCAAGTCTATAGCACCGATCTATGCCAAGCCTTTAGCACCGATCTATGCCAAGCCTATAGCACCAATCTATGCCAAGCTTATAGCACCGATCTATGTCATCTATAGCACCGATCTATTTCATCTATAGCACAGATCTAGGCCAAGCTTATAGCACCGATCTATGTCAAGTCTGTAGCACCGATCCATGACAAGTCTATAGCAATGATCTATGCCAAAAGGGTGCATGTGAGCCCCTAGTCAGTTAAATACGCATCTTGGGGCAAGAACTGTCCATGGCCCTCACACCTTACTGCACAAGATGAAAAGTGAAGTAGCAATCCGCTTGCACTCAGTATATGCTAAAGTGGTATGATCCATTCTGTGTTACCAGCATGTTCTGGGAGAGAAAGTGCCAGTAGCAGTAATATGGAATGATCCATCCTTTGCAATTAGGTTTAACATAATGATTTTGCCAGTACTGATAATAATAATAAAATGGTATGATCCATCCTTTGTTATTAGGTTTAACATAATGATTGTGCCAGTACTAATAATAATAATAAAATGGTATGATCCATTCTGTGTTACCAGCAGGTTCTGGGAGAGAAAGTGCCAGTAGCAGTAATATGGAATGATCCATCCTTTGCAATTAGGTTTAACATAATGATTTTGCCAGTACTGATAATAATAATAAAATGGTATGATCCATCCTTTGTTATTAGGTTTAACATAATGATTGTGCCAGTACTAATAATAATAATAAAATGGTATGATCCATTCTGTGTTACCAGAGGTTCTGGGAGAGAAAGTGCCAGTAGCAGTAATATGGAATGATCCATCCTTTGTTATTAGGATTGTGCCAGTACTGATGGTATAATCCATGGAGTGTCTGGGCAAAGGAAATATTTCTGGCTTTGCAGGTTGTGTCTCCCTTTCTAGTTGGTCTGGATGGTCCATCCATGATGCTGTGAGGGCCCCACCTCTTTACTTGCACATTATTATTGTTGTTGAACTCAGCAGGTGTGATATAATGCTGTAGCTTGGGTGTTTCTACCCAACCCAGGAACACCCTCTGCTATTGTTGTCTTTTCTGATTATTGCTTATTACATTGCCCAAGCAGCCTACACTGGGGATTGTTGTGTTTCCTTCACTTGGGTTTGCAACGACTCCTGCCTTTCATTATTCCCTTTCTCCTCTCTTTCCTATCACTTTGTTATCAAGACTAGGCAAGTGCCACCTTTTCTAAAAGGATATACTGGCCACGTGGCACCCCTAGAAACATATGGATCTGTTGTGAAAGGTTGTGTAGGGTGCAATCCATATATTTCTAGCATTACAAACACCCCCAAACTGTGAATGCACCCACCTACCCCAACTATCACTGAGCTTCAAGCATATACAGTGAAACCTCACATTTCCATCCCAGGACTTTGAGACTTCCCTCATCTTACACTTTTTTCTGGTCCCGCCATTATATAATGTATTTTCCTGAATTTTACACCCCTGAAATACAAAAAAGGGGTTTTCCTATATATGCCATCAATGAGAGTATGGTACATTATTATAGTGAAGTTGGGAGCCATGAGCCCCACACAGTAATATACACATTCCACCCTTAGTGCCCGGTTGCTAGTCCTGCTGGAAATGTGACATATTTCCCAATCCAAACACCTTCAGCTTCAGTGCCGTGCAATAGGACAACAGTAGCTGCACCAGGGACAAATAAATACTTCAAATATTTGCTTTTTCAGGACTGGGTATATTTGTGTCTTTTGTAATGAGATGCTCCATTGTACGCCGGGGGTGGGCCTGTGTAAACTCAGAATATTTGTGCCATTTTGGGCCGTCTGGTTTATAGAGTGATTGTTATCCAGTCAAGCACAGGACTGAGCTACAGAAAGCAAAGCAATCATCATGTTTCTGTGGGATCTACCTACAACTAACACTGGCACCCCCATGTATCAGTGGGATCTACCTACAACTAACACTGGCACCCCCATGTATCAGTGGGATCTACTTACCAACTAACACTGGCACCCCCATGTATCAGTGGGATCTACTTACCAACTAACACTGGCACACCATGTATCAGTGGGATCTACTTACAGGGCCTGAACTAGGGGTAGGCAGAGTAGGCGGCCGCCTAGGGCGAAATCATGATGGGGGTGCACTTTTAGGGGGATTTTGTTTGCTTTTTTTAAACCCTGGTTTGATTGGCCTTTAATAGTTTTTAATTTTATAAACCGCCTATTCCAACCCCCTCTTGCCCGTGATTTGTACTGTGGGCACTCCCCACCTCTCTCTTGGCTGCTGCTGGCACAGCTACATATTTGTGGGCAATATGGTGGATTTTTGGCTCCTGCTGGCACAGGTACAGATTGGGGGCAATATGAGGGATTGGCTGCTGCTGGCACACGTACAAATGGGGTTAATATGATAGCTGCTTGCACAGGTACACAGATGTTTGGGGCAGTATGATGGATTTTTGGCTTCTGCTGGCACAGGTACAAATTAGGGGCAATATGATGGATTTTTTTTGGTTGCTGCTGGCATAATTACAGACTGGGGGTAACACTATGATGGATGTTTTGTCTTATGCTGGCACAGGTACAGATAGGAGTCTTGGGGGTAATCTGAGTGATTGACTGCCGTTGGCACAGGTACAAATAGGGGTAATATGATAGGCCCTGGCACAGGTACATGGGGCAACATAATGGCTGCTGGCACAGGTACAGTAGGCAGTATGAATGGTAAGGTGGAAAATGATAATGTAGGCCCGGGTGGGGGGGCACTGATTGAAGCCCTTGCCTAGGGTGCCAAAATACCTTGGCCCGGCCCTGTCTACTTGCCAACTAACACTGGCACCCCCATGTATGAGTGGGATCTACCTACAACTAACACTGGCACCCCCATGTATCAGTGGGATCTAACTAACACTGGCACCCCAAGTACTGAACCCCAACTAACCTGTCCTGTGCTGACTTCCATGGGATACTTAACTCTGTGTACTCACACTGAATCCACTTACCTTGGGATTTCTGGATGTAAATGAAGTGGAGCAAATGGCCCTTATAATAAAAGACCATAGATCTGCCTATAGGAGACAGAGAGTCCTCTCCGGGGCAGTTATCCAATCAATTGATTTACTGTAGTACTGGCTGCTAGTGATGATTCAGCAGTGCAGTAAAGCAGAGCTGTTAATGGATTGAGTAGAACAGTGAGAGTTTAGCGGGGCCCCAAGTAACCCAAGTGCTGGGAACTAAAGCCTCCGACCCACTGCACCAACAATGCAGCAATTAACTAGATTGCACCTCCAGGCATGTGACAGTTTCCCTTTATTTTCCCCTCCTCTCATTATTCCATAACTGCCACGCAGGACATTGTTCCATGAGAAAGTTGAGTGTCAATTCACTGAAATACCCCACGGCACTGAGATCAGCTTCAAAGGCAAAGTAATCCCATCAGGGAGGCAGAGTTTATCACTCAGACTGTATACTGTATATAGACATATCCACCCTATTTATCTGTGTCCCCCAGTTCTGCGCAGTAACTGGCACCCCACTCAGCTCTACCTCAAATACACTCTAATGTCCCTATCCTATTCCCATCAGTCCCTGCCCCAGTGAGCTTACACTCTAATGCCCCTATCCTATTCCCATCAGTCCTTGCCCCAGTGAGATTACACTCTAATGTTCCTATCCTATTCCCATCAGTCCCTGCCCCAGTGAGCTTACATTCTAATGTTCCTATCCTATTCCCATCAGTCCCTGCCCCAGCGAGCTTACATTCTAATGTACCTATCATATTCCCATCAGTCCCTGCTCCAGCGAGCTTATACTCTAATGTCCCTATCCTATTCCCATCAGCAACTGCTCCAGTGAGTTTAAACTCTAATGTGCATATCCCATCCGCCCCTACTCCAGTGAGCTTACACTCTAATGTCCCTATAACATTGCTGTTAGTCCCTGCTCCAGTGAGCTTACACTCTACTGTCCATATCCCATCCGCTCTTGCTCCAGTGAGCTTACGCTCTAATGTCCCTATAACATTGCTATTAGTCCCTGCCCCAGTGAACTTACAATCTAAAGTTCCTATTGCATTCCCATCAGTCTCTGCTCCAGTGAGCTTACAGTCTACTGTCCATATCCCATCCACCCTTGCTCCAGTGAACTTACACTCTAATGTCCCTATAACATTGCTATTAGTCCCTGCCCCAGTGAGTTTACAATCTAAAGTTCCTATTGCATTCCCATCAGTCCCTGTCCCAGTGAACTTAATGCTCCTATTTGCAGTTCTGCAGTATAGCTGAATGTTTGGAGTAAGTTAGTTACACTGGTTACACGCAGTTGTGAGTTCTAGAGCTCCATGAAAGCAGACCCATAACAAGAACAGGCTGAGACAACACTGGGCAAGAACTGGGGGGAACCGGTTTTCTTCTAAACAGCAAATTTCTCATTTTTATTGTGCTGAGTTGAGAGGGGTCACTGAGAGCTCCCGTCCCAAGGGTGTTTTGTTTTTTTTTTTATTATTATTTAATTCATAGATAATGAAAAGAGTACAAATGAAAAATGTAATGATAATATCAATAACATCATTAACAATGACATCAATAACATTAGATAATATTAGCACTCTTGCCAGAATAAAAGAAATTCAATATAGTATATAATATCTAAAAGTCTCTGCACGTCCAAAGTTGAATGTTCCAAATAAAATTTAATATATGAAAATAATCTTCATGAAATTATAGCTAAAATATAAAGTATAGTAAGTTTGACTATGAAACGTAAGATCAAGTTTCTATAGATAAAGTGAGGTAAACCAATGGTTGGTAGAAGGTTGAAATTGTTAAATTGTTAAGGCTAGAACGCAAAGAACTTAATTATCTTTGGAATTATTAAGGAGCAAATCCATATTCTCTCTTTCTTCCTTGTCTAAGCCATGAAGATAAATTTTCCATTTTGATGTTCATTTTTGTTGGTTCTTTGGGTTATCTAAACTGAAGTTTGTAGCTCTGTTGATGTACAAACTACGTAGTTCTGATAAAACCTCTTTAACGGAAGGTAGAGTGGACTTAATCCAATATTTGAAAATAATTCTACGAGCTGCGGACAACTTCAGTTTAATAAATGAAGTTATGTTTGACTTCACTCTTTAGTATTCTTTTTCAAGGTGTTGAAATCCATGTCAGGGTGGGTTTATTGAGTGTAAATGACACAAAGCAGCTAATACAGGCCAGCCAATCACATCAATACGTGTTACATGAGTGTTATGGAATATTCCAGGTGGTGCCATATAACATTGAGAAGAAGCACACACAGTGCCCCATGCCCAGTTTTGTTTCACTTCCAACTCCAAATACCAAAAAGGAACATGGGGCTCATTCACTAATGTTGGACAGAGATATAGGGCAATATACTTAGTGCTGGTGTCCAACTGAACAATGAGTAGCACCTGTGTGAGGGGCCCTTTCACCCCTGTATGCAGTGTCACTAGGGGGCAGAAACATGGTGCATGTAAACGGACTGCTTATTACCCATGAGAACCTTCCTTAAGATGCTTGTGGTCTCAGTTAGGGTTAGGTAAGTTTCAGTGTCTTGTTTCAACCTGCTCTTCTATGGAAGTCTGATTTGCTCTTGTGCCCCCCTCCTGTGACATTCGGGCTGAGCTCAGATGGAGAAGGCGCTCATACGTAACCCTAATGCATTAAATAGGAACAGAGGTTTCAGTCTGACTATTGGGGTGTTACTAATAAGGAATCGGACCAAATACTGATGTGAATTACAACTTTCATTAGTATATTCATATTTGAGAAATGTTGCATGAAATGTGAACCAAACAGATGTGCGATTCGGATGCCCATGTGAGGGGTTTGGAGTCTCTGGCTGGAAACTTTCAGGGACATTTAGGCTGTAATCGGCCATTTTTAGAACTTTGCACATTGTGTTCTGGCTTCCTTGTGTTGCTGCAGGTCTCTGCACCCCAAACTTTCTCCCAATCGTAGTAAGGCTTCTATTTATTGAATAAACCAGATGTCTCCCCAATATATTCCTAATACTGACGTGAGCCCCAGTTTATTGTGTGACAAATACGTCAGTGTGTGAGTTGTAGTTACAGAGAGACGTGTGCAAGTAAGTGGCCCCAGCGTATGTCACTGGCCATTGCCACTCACAATAAATGAGGCCATTCTGGGTGAAGGCAAAACTGTTCCAGGTGCACATGTGTAACCCCTTGTGTGCTGATCAGTAACTGTCAGACATGTGCAGCAGCTCCCTGCAGAGTGTGGCTTAAGGTTAACACAATACACAGAGCAGAAATGTGGAGAATCAGGTTTGGCACCTTTTTTCTCACGCAAGTTTGCTTATCAGAGGGTGGGAAAGTAGCACGGCCTGTCTCCTCGCTGTGCTGCCTGAGCTTTTCCAGCTGCAATAATAACTGGGGTGCAACAACTCCCTGCCCCTCCTGCACAACCTGTGCCCACTGCTTCACTATCTGGGAATTAATAGTGGGGCATTGAATGTTTAGGAATGCACTGGATAGTGTGCTGGTGCTTGTAATTGTGCCTCCCCCTGTTGTACTGCATCACTATTGGTGCACAGGCAGGACAGGATTATATAGGGTGCAGGTGCTTCTGGTTGTGTCCCCTGTGCTTGGGCATCACTATTGGTACACAGACAAGACACAATGTGGCCTCTCCTTATCTGCACTATGAGGTTTCTCTGGTATCTGGCACCATGAAGTTTCCCCCTTTCCCCATCTCATCAGTGGGCACCACAGGAGAAATATTAGGCACATACAAGGAGTTGGCAGTTGCATTTGTAAGAAGAGCTTGGCATCCTTGCCAAGATGATGAGAGATTAGCAGCTGAATATGAATCAGCAGAAAGGGGTCCAGCTTTCCTGAACACATGAAATTGCTGAGTAAATTGCCAGCTTTCTGCCTGTGACAGTTGCGTGGGATCTGGGAGCAGAGGGGGCAAGTTCCTGCAAGTCTCTAGGGCTGCACCGAGCAGCTACTAACTCCTGTTTTTCCTGTTGAAGGAGCCCGGCCAGTTTTTAGCTTGATTTGGGCGAGTAGCAAAGGAGCATGTGACCGATACATAGGGCACACCCTGGCGCTGAGCTTCATCCCAGGAATTCACCTTATATAGTTCTGTTCCACTGGGCAGAACCTCTGCTCTCCAATCAGTTCCTTCTCTTGCACTGCTAGCCCTAAACTACGCAGAGGAGCATCTTCATCAGAACCATGAATATTATATAGTTCTATTCCACTGGGCAGAACCTCTGCTCTCCAACACAGAGACTGCTCTACACTATGCATGCTGAACCCAATCCCACATCTTCATTAGAACCAGGTATAATTTATAGTTCTGTGCCATTAGGCAGAACCTCTGTTCTCAAACCCAGAGACTGCTCTACGCTATACATGACTAAAACCAATCCCTACATCGTCATTAGAACACTGTATAAAGTTCTGTTCCATTAGGCAGAACTTTTGCTCTCCAATTCAGAGATTGCTCTGCACTATGCATGGCTAAACCCAATCCCTACATCTTAATTAGAACAATGTATAAAGTTCTGTTCCATTAGGCAGAACCTCTGCTTTCCAACCCAGAAACTGCTTTACACTATGCATGGCTCAACCCAATCCCACATCTTCATCAGAACCATGTATATAATATAGTTATGTGCCACTGGGCAGAACCTCTGCTTTCGAACCCAGAGACTGCTTTGCACTATGCATGGCTCACCCCAATCCCCACATCTTCATCATAACCATGTATATAATATAGTTCTGTTCCACTGGGCAGAACCTCTGCTCTCCAATCAGTTCCTTGTCTCGCACTGCTAACTTTAAACTATGCAGAGGAGCATGCATGGCTGAACCCAATCCCCACATCTTCATTAGAACAATCTATATAGTTCTGTTCCATTAGGCAGAACTTTTGCTCTTCAATCCAGAGATTGCTCTACACTATCTATCTCAACCCAATCCCCACATCTTCATCCAAATCAGGTATATTATTTAGTTATGTGCCACTGGGCAGAACCTCTGATCTCCAACCTAGAGATTGCTCTACACTATGCATGGCTCAACCCAATCCCACATCTTCATTAGAACAATGTATAAAGTTCTGTTTCATTAGGCAGAACCTCTGCTCTCCAACCCAAAGACTGCTCTACACTATGCATGGCTTAACCCAATCCCACATCTTCATCAGAACTATGTATATGATATAGTTCTGTGCCATTGGGTAGAGCCTATTCAGGTGTACCTCAGGTGTATACCTACTCTCAGATCTTCTGTCCTAGTTGCTTTGTATATCTTGCACTAGTTTCTCTGTATTGACAAGGCATTAACACTGTTCCCCTTCTCGTTGTTCAGGGGGCATCTGTGGGGTCGTGCAGACAGAGAGGAGCATCACTGCAGTGCTGGGCATGGATGTTACCCTTCCCTGTTATTACCAGGCAGAAGCAGATGAGAAGGTGGCACAAGTTGTTTGGATAAAAAAAGGAATAAATGGGCAGAATACAGAAATTGTTATTCTGAACACTGAATATGGAGCCAACATATTTGGTGCCTATGAGGGACGAGTGAAAGAAAAAGCCCCCTTGGAGTCAGCAGATGGGGGCATTATTCTGAAGAATGCAGTACAAGCTGATGAAGGGACCTACCAGTGTCGTGTCAACACTTTCCCAGCTGGAAACTTTGATGCTGAACTGGAGCTGAAAGTGTTGGGTAAGTGCTGATACATGTACCTACCTTAGACTGAAAATCATTTCATATTCTAGGAAACGAATGTAACCCCCAAAATCATCAAGTAAAAAAACTCCCCATCTGTGTTAGTTCCAGTGACATCCTGACCCCCCTCATTAACCCAAGCCTAATGTCTCCTTTGCTTATGAGAACCTTCTCCTAACTGTCATTTGACTTTCCCTATCTTTGTTAGTACCAATGACATCACTAGCCCCCCATTAACACAAGCCTGATATGTCCTTCGCTTATGAGAACCTTCTCCTAACTGCCAACTCACTCTCCCCATCTGTGTTAGTACCAGTGACATCACTAGTCCCCACCCACCAAAAAATGAAAGTGTTTAAAAGTAATGGTAATATATTATATATATATATGTGTATGTGCTTGAATGGCTGCCCCCATGGCTACACAGCAGCTTGTTTATATAAACTATAGTAGTACTTATCTGTTATCTACTGTGTATCCTGTGCTTGAATGGCTGCCCCATGGCTACACAGCAGCTTGTTTATATAAACTATAGTAGTTCTTATCTGTTATCTACTGTGTATCCTGTGATTGGATGACTGCCCTCATGGCTACACAGCAGCTTGTTTATATAAACTATAGTAGTACTTATCTGTTATCTACTGTGTATCCTGTGATTGAATGACTGCCCCCATGGCTACACAGCAGCTTGTTTATATAAACTATAGTAGTACTTATCTGTTATCTACTGTGTATCCTGTGCTTGAATGGCCGCCCTCATGGCTACACAGCAGCTTGTTTATATAAATGATAGTAGTACTTATCTGTTATCTACTGTGTATCCTGTGCTTGAATGGCTGCCCCATGGTTACACAGCAGCTTGTTTATATAAACTATAGTAGTACTTATCTGTTATCTACTGTGTATCCTGTGCTTGAATGGCTGCCCCATGGTTACACAGCAGCTTGTTTATATAAACTATAGTAGTACTTATCTGTTATCTACTGTGTATCCTGTGCTTGAATGGCTGCCCCCATGGCTACACAGCAGCTTGTTTATATAAACGATAGTAGTACTCATCTGTTATCTACTGTGTATCCTGTGCTTGAATGGCTGCCCCCATGGCTACACAGCAGCTTGTTTATATAAACTATAGTAGTACTTATCTGTTATCTACTGTGTATCCTGTGATTGAATGACTGCCCTCATGGCTACACAGCAGCTTGTTTATATAAACTATAGTAGTACTTATCTGTTATCTACTGTGTATTCTGTGCTTGAATGGCTGCCCCCATGGCTACACGGCAGCTTGCTTATATAAACTATAGTAGTACTTATTTGTTATCTACTGTGTATCCTGTGCTTGAATGGCTGTCCCCATGGCTACACAGCAGCTTGTTTATATAAACTATAGAAGTACTTATCTGTTATCTACTGTGTATCCTGTGATTGAATGACTGCCCTCATGGCTACACAGCAGCTTGTTTACATAAACTATAGTAGTACTTATCTGTTATCTACTGTGTATTCTGTGCTTGAATGGCTGCCCCCATGGCTACACGGCAGCTTGTTTATATAAAATATAGTAGTACTTATCTGTTATCTACTGTGTATCCTGTGCTTGAATGGCTGCCCCCATGGCTACACGGCAGCTTGTTTATATAAACTATAGTAGTACTTATCTGTTATCTACTGTGTATCCTGTGCTTGAATGGCTGCCCCCATGGCTACACAGCAGCTTGTTTATATAAACTATAGTAGTACTTATCTGTTATCTACTGTGTATCCTGTGCTTGAATGGCTGCCCCCATGGCTACACAGCAGCTTGTTTATATAAACTATAGTAGTACTTATCTGTTATCTACTGTGTATCCTGTGCTTGAATGTCTGCCCTCCATGGCTACACAGCAGCTTGTTTATATCAACTATAGTAGTACTTATCTGTTATCTACTGTGTATCCTGTGCTTGAATGGCTGCCCCCATGGCTACACAGCAGCTTGTTTATATAAACTATAGTAGTACTTATCTGTTATCTACTGTGTATCCTGTGCTTGAATGTCTGCCCCCATGGCTACACAGCAGCTTGTTTATATAAACTATAGTAGTACTTATCTGTTACCTAATGTGTATCCTGTGCTTGAATGGCTGCCCCATGGCTACAGAGTAGCTTGTTTGTAGAAATTATAATTTCATACATCATTTTTACCCATTGAGGGCAAAAGTATATCATATTGTAATTCCTTTATAACACTTTGAATTGTTAGTGGTATTGTTCCTGTAAGCCAAGCTTAATGTCTATGCTTATGAGAACTTTCTTCTAACTGCAATCTGACTCTCTTCATCTGTGCTAGCATTGACATATATGAAGTAGATGTTGGGTGGGATTTATTGAAAGGATTTGTGTCTTGTTTCAAGCTCAGCTGTAATATAATTTACACTTGGCTCCTACAAGGGTTATCACTAAGGTTAGGGTTATCCTACGTGTCTGATGTACCTAACATCCATCTGCTTTCTTGTTATTGTCCAGATGACCTACTGGGGTCTTGTGTATCCTGTATGTATACTGTATGTATCTTGTATGTATCCTGTATGTATCTTGTATCTATCCTGTATGTATCCTGTATGTATCTTGTATGTATCCTGTATGTATCCTGTATGTATCCTGTATGTATCCTGTATGCATCCAGTATGTATCCTGTATGTATCTTGTATGCATCCAGTATGTATCCTGTATGTATCTTGTATGTATCCTGTATGTATCTTGTACGTATCCTGTATGTATCCTGTAAGTATCCTATATGTATCCTGTATGTATCTTGTATGTATCCTGTATGCATCTTGTATGTATCTTGTATGTATCCTGTATGTATCTTGTATGTATCCTGTATGTATCCTGTATGGATCTTGTATGTATCCTGTATGTATCCTGTATGTATCTTGTATGTATCTTGTATGTATCCTGTATGTATCTTGTATGTATCTTGTATGTATCATGTATGTGCAATGTAACATTTGTTATACACTGTAGGGTCGATTGGCCGATGGAGTAAACACTGGATACAAACAGGCTTGTTAGGCAACATGTACAGTCATTTTTTTATAGTAAAGGGGAAGGAAGAACAATGTTCTAATGATATATGTGTATCTGTTGTTCTGTGTACCTTCTCCTGCAGTTCCTCCTTTGCCCACCCTGAGCCCTGGGCCTCCACTGATCGAAGGAGAAGGAAGATCTCTGGCCGCCTCATGCACAGCAGAAGGCAATCCTGCTCCAGCTCTCACTTGGGAGACAGGAGTGGAGGGAACCAATTTGACTAAGAAATACGAGCACCAACGCTCTGCCTCTGTCACTAGTGAATTCTATGTGGTACCCACCCGCCGCATGAATGGAAAGGTACTGACCTGTGTGGTCTCTCATCCTGGGTTCCAGCAAGAGAAAAGGATCACCCATGTTCTGGGAGTGAGATGTAAGTTCTGTCATTAATGAACCCACTTACTTCTATGAGTAGTAAACAGGACCCCAAAGAACTCGAACATGACAACATAACCCTTTTTATAAACAAGCACCTAGTAGTATGGGTGCCCAATCTCTTAGCTAATAAATGCCCCCTTAGCATGGAAGCCTACTGGCCTTCATAATGATATGTACCCCAATGTGTGTGTGTTTAGGGGGTAGATATACACTATAATAGAATCCACTACTAGTAGTACAGAAGGGTTAGCCCAAAGAAACTGTGACACAAGAGTTACACATTTTAGCAGAGTTATAGTGACCTCCTGGGGTACACTCACAACTACTTATGGGGCCTAGTTCAATCTTAGGTATGTTGTTTCTTATATTAGTCAGACTTCCCTATGTCTCATAACCAAAGCACCAAAGTACTGAAGGATGGTTGCACCTACCATATCACCTAAACCCATAAAAGGATTCTCATTCCTCTATCCTTCAGAGCTGTGCAACAGAATGGCCTCCGTGTTTGGCCTCATCCATCCTGAGCCTCCACCACTCTGATTGCCAACCAGGGGCACAGTCACTCTGGGTTGTGGCTTTAAAGGTGCATTGCCCAGGACAGCAGTGTAGTTGCTGACACAATGTGATGCCAGATTCCCACATTACCCTATGCAACTTTGCACTGGGCCTTTGTGTGTAGAGCAGAGACTCTGTGTAAAGACTCAAATGTGTTTAACATGGTACTCTCCTTACCATACAGTTGTGATAGATTGGTGTATATATGTGTGTGTATGATTGTCTGTACAAATATGAGTGTGTTTGTGTCATTATTGGACAGTTACTGTTATGCGATGGCCAATTTATATGAAGAGGACCAATTCTAACTCAACACTACATTATCCTCAGATCTGGCAGAAATCTCAGTCCAAGGACATGAAGAAGGCTTGTTTGCTGGGAAAGAGGGGGCCATGTTACAATGCCAAGCTGATGGAAACCCACCACCAACATATACGTGGTCCAGGTAACTGGCACTTCTTGTCCAACTTCATTGAGTTTCTCAGTGTTCCTTTTTATTTTGGTATTGGATGAATCATGACAATGGGGAGTTGTTGGTATCATGAGAGTTAGAGACATTCAGATACATATTGTTGTGTTGGGGGCTTTTTGTGTTACAGTTTCTGACATATTCAGGGAGAAAGTGACTTGGGTAGGACCAGAATTGCTTATTCACCAAAACATTTCATATTGACTTGTCCAGGGCAAGAAGGCACATCAGTTTCCTTCAACATTATATTCCCGTTCCCTTCTCATTCTGCCCTACTCACAAACCTGACCTCAGTGTTACCCCAAAGTTTCTATATATCTGTCACCTTGTTATGAGCTAAGGGGGCCCAGCCTGAAGGCCAGTTAGGGGTAGATTTGGGGTGACTGTTTATTTGTGCCCTGGGTACCCCTGGAGCTATAGCAGGGTGACACCCCAATGTTTCTATATATCTGTAACCTTGTTATGAGCTAAGGGGGCCCAGTCTGAAGGTCAGTAAGGAGGAGATTTGGGGTGACTGTTTATTTGTACCCTGGGTACCCCTGGAACTATAGCAGGGTGACTGTTACCCTAATGTTTCTATATATCTGTAACCTTGTTATGAGCTAAGGGGGCCCAGTCTGAAGGTCAGTTAGGGGGAGATTTGGGGTGAGTGTTTATTTGTACCCTGGGTACCCCTGGAACTATAGCAGGGTGACACCCCAATGTTTCTATATATCTGTAACCTTGTTATGAGCTAAGGGGGCCCAGTCTGAAGGTCAGTTAGGGGGAGATTTGGGGTGAGTGCTTATTTGTGCCCTGGGTACCCCTGGAACTATAGCAGGGTGACACCCCAATGTTTCTATATATCTGTAACCTTATTATGAGCTAAGGGGGCCCAGTCTGAAGGTCAGTTAGTGGGAGATTTGGGGTGAATGCTTATTTGTGCCCTGGGTACCCCTGGAACTATAGCAGGGTGACTGTTACCCCAGTGTTTCTATATATCTGTAACCTTTTTATGAGCTAAAGGGGCCCAGTCTGAAGGCCAGTTAGGGGGAGATTTGGGTGAGTGTTTATTTGTACCCTGGGTACCCCTGGAACTATAGCAGGGTGACACCCCAATGTTTCTATATATCTGTAACCTTGTTATGAGCTAAGGGGGCCCAGTCTGAAGGTCAGTTAGGGGGAGATTTGGGGTGAGTGTTTATTTGTGCCCTGGGTACCCCTGGAACTATAGCAGGGTGACACCCCAATGTTTCTATATATCTGTAACCTTGTTATGAGCTAAGGGGGCCCAGTCTGAAGGTCAGTTAGGGGGAGATTTGGGGTGAGTGCTTATTTGTACCCTGGGTACCCCTGGAACTATAGCAGCATGACACCCCAATGTTTCTATATATCTGTAACCTTGTTATGAGCTAAGGGGGCCCAGCCTGAAGGCCAGTTAGGGGGAGATTTGGGTGAGTGCTTATTTGTGCCCTGGGAACCCCTGGAACTATAGCAGGGTGACTGTTACCACAACATTTCTTTCTAAATATATATTCATTATGTAGCCTTTGGGTAAGTTCTTTATTGCAGTCTTAGATATTCTTGAAACGATAGCAAGATAATTAATATGACAAAGGAAGAGGGGTGTTGTGATGGCACCAGGTTGTGCAAGGACGTTGGAATAGGGTAGAACTTACACACAACTCCTTTAGAGAATAAGGCTCTTTATTGCAGCATGGCAACTGCCATGTAACAATCTTCTTTAGAGTTTCAATGGTAACAGCCTGCACTTAGTGGTTCTGTCTGCAGATGATACCAGGGTTGGGCCCCCGATACTGCTGGTCAATGGGACATGTGGGTACAGTTGCGGGGGTTATAGCCGAGCAGTCTCTATGATCTCCCGTGTGTTTAAAAAGAATGTGCATTGGGGATAAGATTGGAGAGTACTGTGGGGAGTGACTTGCCAGGACTAAGCAAACAAATGTGGCCCCTAACAACTTCTCTCTCACTGCCAGTGTCGTTGTTGCTAATGAGCCTGAACATGCACAAACCATTCCCCCTAATCATGATATTCTCTATACACAGGACCAATGGGTCTCTTCCAGCAGAGATAAAGACTGAAGGAAACACACTGCAGTTTCTCAGAGGTCTGGCACCAGAAGACGCCGGTGTCTATGTCTGTCATGCAACTAATGGCATCGGCAGCAAGAGTGCCCAGGCCACTGTTTCTATAGCAGGTAAGTCACTCCTTTCCATAGGGAGTCAGACATTAAGGAAAATGGATAATGTTGTAAAGCTACAGGAATGGAAGTACCCTGCTCCCCAAATCTAAACTCAGAATTTGGAGGGCCCTAATTATGATGTGCGGTGTGACATCCCAGAGCCGTGACTATTGATGAGAACACACAAGTATACAAATAATCACATTTAAGAGGGAACATGGAGATGTGCACCTTAGCTTTGGGGTTCCATGCCAGGCAGAGTACCATAAGTGCCCAAAGACTATAGAAATGTCCATCTCAGAGTGGCCTTTCTTGACTTGTAAGTCCCCTCAAGATATGCTAAGTGTATGTGCTTCTCAAAGCAGCCTTGTGGTTGGTAGGCTGGTAGGGCACAATCAGAATAGGGGTGTAGATATGACAGGGGTTTGGGGGTTCCGTGGAAGCAGGGCACAATACAAGCTATAGGGATATGTATGTCAGTGAGACAGTTAGTAGGCAGGCAGATAGGTAAATGGATGGACAGTAAAGGTGTACAATATGTAGCACAACCCAAGGTGCTCTCAGTTTGTGTTACTTGGACAAACCTACCACAAATGTCCTTCCATTGTGTCACTATTTTTTATGGCTTTAGTAAGGACTGAGGTCTAGTCCCATGGCACACAAGGGAAACTCCAACCTGCAAATTCCTTTGTGCCCCAGTCACTAGCCACCCTGAATAATTACTGAACCACAGAGTAACTAATCCCTGGTAATGACGGGAGGTAGAACTAGTCTTGGTGCATCATCACCACTTTGCTATCTCATATACACACACTAATGGCTCAGTAATGACTCTAATAAATGGGCAGGTTCCCATTCTGACACCCAAATAAGTACCAGGCTCAGTATGAGGCATCATCCCAAGCGACAGCTCCTCAACCACTGGCAGCAGCCTCAAATGCCTGGCAATTACACATATGCCAAGAAACAACTGCCTGGCTACTACCCATATACTTAGTAATGACTGCCTGACAATTACCCATATAATGAGTAACAACTGCCTGACAATAACCCATATACTGAGTAACGACTGCCTGGCTATTACCCATATACTGAGTAACGACTGCCTGGCAATAATCCATATACTGAGTAACGACTGCCTGACAGGCTATTGCCCATATACAGAGTAACAACTATCAGGCTATTGCCCATATACTGGTAATTACCCATAGCAGGTAGGCTGAGATTTTGTGTGCTGTGGGGTGTACTTCCACTGTAGTTATACTACTGTCCTGCATTTTATGTTCATGGCTACTATACACACACTAGCAGGAGTATATTCACACAGTATATTCACAGTACTCCCTGTACATGAAGTACATTAGGGCCCAACTATGATGCAGGGAAGTAGCTTGGTTTGTTTGGCCCACGTGTTGCTGAATGACTTCTTACCTCCAATAATGCTCAGAAGCTAAACTTACCAAGAACTGACCCTCTCACTAACATATTTCCTTTGTCTTTTCCCCAGAATACGAGGCAAGAAAAATCGATTTAGTGTCGGTGTCACTGGGCTCGGTTGGAGTTCTGACTGCAATCCTACTGGTAGTCCTGGTCATTACTCTACTCATGGTCAACCGGCATCACAAGAAGAGAACCAAGCAGCTCTCTGAGAAAATGTAAGAGACTTACATACATCACCACTAGGGGGAGACAGATGCCTCTGAGAGTATTTCCATGTTACACAGAGGGTGGCTATTAGATACACATCACTCCTAACAGATATGCCGAAATGGATGAGAAGCTTGCACATCACAAGTAACTGTTAGCACTAATATACACACATTATAAGAGCACTGACAGTTGGCAGGCCCTATAGAGATGGTTGTGAATGTTACTAAATGAGGGACAATACAATCATTAGCTGGATACACAGTTTTGTTATGAAAATGTTGCTTTTCTCTATTCTAGTGAGGAACTTTCCACTCTCTCCAGGGAGGCATCTCGGAGGAGGCTGAACTCTACTACAGCCAGCACAGATACCCGCCTCCAGGTAACAGCCCCTTTGTACCCAAGATAAATCCATGAATATGCCCCAATAACTCCCTCATGTCCCCACAGTGACCATTCACTCACCTCCTTTCATACAATAGATTTCCTGTAAGACATAAGTGCAAGTATACCCCTCTAACTGCCCCCCAGCCATATAACTGCCCGCTCCTGTCCTGCTCAGTATTTGCCCTATCTCTTTATAGGCCTCACTTGCTCTCAGTACTGTGCATCTCTCTCCAACAGAATCAATCCCTAGCTCACAGCTCTTGGAGCAAACATGATAGAAACCCTCTGAGATACCCCCAGGCAAGATATAAATATAGCAAGAGGCCCCCAAGAACTCTAATTTCAGGCAGATCTCAAGTGCTGAAGTATATTGATTGTACCTCACCCCTCTATTTACTTGATATAATCAGCTGGAAGAAGGCATCCATCTGAGGTCTGGAATGCATTGTGACAGCCTAAGGGATCCAAGTATCAGTTCTATGATGGTAAGGAATCATTTCAACAGGCAGCATGTTGCAACTGAAGGAATGGCCAATAACTGTATAACTAACCTGCATAACCTTCTAACTCCCCCTCCCAAACCTCTAATCTCACATCCCCTGCTGTCACTCACATCTTTCTCTCTGTCCCTCATAACTCTAACTGCCCCTCTCAAACCTATAATAACTCCTCATATCCCTCTACTCAAAATGTGCAATCCCTCTGCTTGTCTTATTTCCTGACTTCCGCTCCAAAGTCTCTAACTATCTCTCCTATGCACCCGAATCCCCTCCAGCCTCCTAATTAACATTCCCAGCCCTCTAGCCTGCCATAGTACCAAAGGAACTCCCACTGAGTCCAGCCTCATGGTTTTCTTGTCCTTAGCACTGGGTATTTCTACTTGTTAAGACTCTTGATCTTAGTACTATGTATCTCCGCTTGGTAAGACTCTTGCTCTTAGGACTATGTATCGCTGCTTGGTAAGACTCTTGCTCTTAGTACTATGTATCTCCGCTTGGTAAGACTCTCTTGCACTTTGCACTGGGTATATCCACTTGGTAAGACTCCCTTACTCTTTGCACTGTGTATCTCTGCTTGGTAAGACTCTTGCTCTTAGTACAATGTATCGCTGCTTGGTAAGACTCTTGCTCTTAGTACTATGTATCTCCGCTTGGTAAGACTTTCTTGCACTTTTCACTGGGTATATGCACTTGGTAAGACTCCCTTACTCTTTGCACTGTGTATCTCTGCTTGGTAAGACTCTTGCTCTTAGTACTATGTATCGCTGCTTGGTAAGACTCTTGCTCTTAGTACTATGTATCGCCGCTTGGTAAGACTTTCTTGCGCTTTGCACTGGGTATATCCACTTGGTAAGACTCTCTTGCTCTTTGCACTGTGTATCTCTGCTTGTAAGACTCTTGCTCTTAGTACTATGTATCTCCGCTTGGTAAGACTTTCTTGCGCTTTGCACTGTGTATCTGCACTTGGTAAGACTCTCTTGCTGTTTGCACTGTATATCTCCACTTGGTAAGACTCTCTTGCTCTTTGCACTGTGTATCTCCGCTTGGTAAGACTCTTGCTCTTAGTACTATGTATCTCCACTTTGTAAGACTCTCTTACTCTTTGCACTGTGTTTCTCTGCTTAGTAATAATCTTGCTCTTAGTACTATGTATCTCTACTTGGAAAGACTCCCTTGTGCTTTGCCCTGGGTATCTCCACTTGGTAAGACTCTCTTACTCTTTGCACTGTGTATCTCTGCTTGGTAAGACTCTTGCTCTTAGTACTATGCATCTCCACTTGGTAAGACTCTATTGTGCTTTGCACTGTATATCTCCACTTGGTAAGACTCTCTTGCTCTTTGCACTGTGTATCTCCGCTTGGTAAGACTTTCTTGCGCTTTGCACTATGTATCTCCACTTGGTAAGACTCTTGCTCTTAGTACTATGTATCTCCACTTGGTAAGACTCCCTTACTCTTTGCACTGTGTATCTCTGCTTGGTAAGACTCTTGCTCTTAGTACTATGTATCTCCGCTTGGTAAGACTTTCTTGCGCTTTGCACTGGGTATCTGCACTTGGTAAGACTCTCTTGCTGTTTGCACTGTATATCTCCACTTGGTAAGACTCTCTTGCTCTTTGCACTGTGTATCTCCGCTTGGTAAGACCCTCTTGCACTCTTTGTACTGTGTATCTCCACTTGGTAAGACTCTTCCTCTTAGTACTATGTATCTCCACTTTGTAAGACTCTCTTACTCTTTGCACTGTGTTTCTCTGCTTAGTAATAATCTTGCTCTTAGTACTATGTATCTCTACTTGGAAAGACTCCCTTGTGCTTTGCCCTGGGTATCTCCACTTGGTAAGACTCTCTTACTCTTTGCACTGTGTATCTCTGCTTGGTAAGACTCTTGCTCTTAGTACTATGCATCTCCACTTGGTAAGACTCTATTGTGCTTTGCACTGTATATCTCCACTTGGTAAGACTCTCTTGCTCTTTGCACTGTGTATCTCCGCTTGGTAAGACTTTCTTGCGCTTTGCACTATGTATCTCCACTTGGTAAGACTCTTGCTCTTAGTACTATGTATCTCCACTTGGTAAGACTCCCTTACTCTTTGCACTGTGCATCTCTGCTTGGTAAGACTCTTGCTCTTAGTACTATGTATCTCTGCTTGGTAAGACTCTCTTGTGCTTTGCACTGTGTATCTCTGCTTGGTAAGAAGCTTGCTCTTAGTACTGTGCATCTCCACTTGGTAAGGCTCTCTTGTTCTTAACTCTGAGCAGGTGTTGTTGTGCTTAGTACTGTGCATCTCCCCTAACCCTAATGTCCATTTTTTGCAGGGGGAAGAGGCTGACAGACGAAGTTATTCCACTCTCACCACATTAAAGGAAACAGAGACCCAGACAGAGCTTTTATCTACTGTCCCAGATGAAGAGGCGATAGAAGATAGTGAAGAAACAGAGCAAGTGGAGCAGTCAAAAGAGAAAGAGCAAAACCCCACAGAGGCAGACGGCATAGTCGGAGTGGCCATCCAACCATTCATCAAACAGGGAATGGCACACTTCTACCAAGAGAATGGCACATTAAGGGCAAAGCCCAGCGCCAATGGTATTTATATCAATGGAAGGGGGCACCTAGTATAACAAGACTATTCACCCTCATGGGAAATGTGCCAAAAGTACGAGGACTGAATTTAAAAATAACTTTTTTTTTACGAACTTCTAAGGATAATTGTGCCAAAAGGGGACCTGTGATCTTAGAAGATTTTTTTCTCCCAGATGCCCAATGATCTTCTTACCATGACTTTCTCTATAGACAACCTTCTAAGATTATTGTATTGGGTTGGGACAAAATAAAATCTTTCCCATTCACAGGTTTGTTACTGGCACAAAAGCAAAAAGTGTGGCAATTCTGGATACCACTGATGGGGAAGGGAAAGTATTCACATGACTCTTCCCACCTGTACAGATCTGAGAGGAGAAAGAGCTGAAGTCTCCTCACTGGCCCTCATACTCAGAATGAAAAAGACCATTTCCCAGCAGGGGACAATTGTGTTTTTGGGCTAAGGTACAGTGAAAGAATACATGGAAATTTAATATACATGAACAAAAAAGCCATTAGGAACAATGAACTTCAGTTTCAGGATAGCAGCAAATATTTCACCCCATTAGTTATAATTAGAATTTATGGGATTTCACAAAACAGGAGTGGGCATCTGCTTAATTCAGTAGGTAACATGACCTATTGTCCCCCATACTCTAGCTGACTATTTGAGCCAATGCAAAAAAATCTTTTGTAAAATGTATTGCACTATTTAGCATTCATTGGCCTGCTGGTGGGAATGTGTGATCTATCCATGGTAAGGCTGCTGCTAGGAACAAATTTCCCTTGGTGGGAGTGAGCTCCTGCTTTTTGAAATGAGTGTTTATGCATGTGGGAGTTTGGCACTTTCTACTGCTGCCACTGAGGGACTTCCTACTTATGAGACTGTGACATTTCCTGCTTAATGGACTTCCCACTTGTTGTCAGTGGCACTATGGGACATCCTACTTTTGGCTCTGTGGGAGTGAGGAACTTCCTTCTCACTGAACTGTGGTACTTCCTGCTTGTGGATCTATGGGAATAAGGGACTCCTTGTTGGTGGCACTAAAGAAATTCCTGCTGACTAAACTGTGGTTCTTCCTACTTGTGGAACTATGAGGGTGAGGGACTTCCTGCTGGTACCCATGAAGAACATCCTGCTCACTAAACTGTGGTTATTCCTACTTGTGGAACTGGAGTGAGGGGCTTCATGTTGGTGCCCCTGAGGAGCTTGCTGCTGACTAAACTGTGGGACTTCCTGCTTGTGGAACCATAGGAATGAGGGACTTCCTGCTAGTTCTCCTGAGGAACTTCCTGCCCATTAAACTGTAGTTCTTCCTTTTTGTGGAATTGTAGGAGTGCAGGACTTCCTGCTGGTGCCACAAGGAAGTTCCTGCTCCCTAAACTGTGGTTCTTCGTGCTTGTGGAAATAAAAGGCCGAAGTGTGAGCAGAAGTTTGTGGCTTAGGAAACTGCATGTGTATGTAAGGAAGCAGACCACTCGGTCACAGCTCCTAAGACCCAAAAAGAGTATATGTCTTGAAATGGTAAAAGCACTTGGATTAGACCCATTTTAGGAATAAATTCTCACTGCTCATGACGAGTAGAAATCTGCTGTTTATATTAATATTATAATGTCTTTATTCCTTATCATTTGTACTGTTATAAGGCTGTTCTACAGTTCTGTGTTCATACTTGTGTAATCAGCCTGTACACTTATATCTGTATGCTTTGTACACAAAGGAATAGAAGCAATATGGCAGCTCTAACCATCTTAAAAACTGTAGAAAATAAACGAGCTGAGTATACAATAAGATACATCCTCATAATGTCAAAGGGAAACAATAGTATAGCTCCCACTCATCTGTATGAACACCCTAATATTCTGGGAGCTATTGGTGAGATGGTGGATTGTAAGCTGTATGGGACAGGGACAAAATACTTTAGGATAATTTAAGCCCATTGCAGAAAAACCCGCCCTGTGAGCTCTGGGTGAGATGTTGGATTGTTAGCTCTGTGGGACAGCACAAAATACTGTAAGGGTTAAATATAGCCTTTTCCTAAAGAAGAGATACTATGGGCACAGCTTATTTTGGTCTGAGATGGCACTGTATGAGCTCTGGGAGAGATGTTGGACAGTAAGGTCTATGGGACAGGGGCACAGAATTGTAGTAGCCCTTTGGTGAAGAAGAGACACTGTGGGTACAGCTTCTCTTTGTCTGAGATGACACGGTGGGAGAGATGTGAGCTCTACAGAACAGGGGCACAATACTATAGGGGTTATTATAGCCATTTGCTGAAGAAAGGAGGCTCAGGGTACAGCCCCATTAGCTCTGAGACGCCATTCTGTGAGCTCTGGGTGATGCTATGAACAGGATGTGGTTTCTGAAGACAGTAACTCTGGCTTCCTCTAAAACTCTGATCTAAGAATCAGAAGAATCAGGGTGGGTGCTCAGCTAAATGCTGTTCTTGGGCGGTAATCATTTCAGTAAGCTGCTTCCTCTACGAGAACCACATCCTTTCAGGTTGAATTGCAAGAGAAGGTGCACGGGATCGAGGTGGTAGCTGTGCAATGGAAATCATACATGGAAGAACTTGGATCTGGTTTGCCTCAATCTGACAATGAGAGACTTTGGGAACTGGTGGAGAGATCAGAGCTGCCCCTAATGAATGTTCTGTGCCACAGAATTGTGGGCTGTAATGAAATCTCTTGGCCCATTTAATAGCAGAGAAAGATTTGTTACTTGTGAGTAATTGCCCCAATGTCGCTTGCAATGAAGGCCAGGCAGAAGGTGAGGAAGAAAGCCACCAAAGACAAAACCTTTGGATGTGATTTACTGGAACATCTCACCATTTCTGGACTAGAAGGTAATTTCCAAATTACAATTAATGATTTCCTAAAGCTACAGTTGTATAAGAAGTGACTGTTCCATCATTTAAATTGTCCACAAGAACCATGTCTCTACCTAAATACCTTGAACAGTATAGTGCTTAATTCCAAAATACAGCTAGACCTGAAAACACCCCTCAGCCTATATAAACTCCCCATCAACTGGAAGGCAGGCCGTATCCTTACAGATGTGAACTGAATTCCATTCCATATGCTCTAGAGATTTACAATATATATAATATGTATATAGGTCCGACTGCTAATGTACCACCCACATTTAATATTATTACAATATATTACAGCTCACAGATACCTCTGTGCCACATGAGAATTAATGAACATCACAAAATACAGAAAATGTCAATGGATAAAATGATAGTGATGCTAAAATCTACAAAACTTCCCACGAATATATAAGTTCCAGCACCCACTTGTGTAATACCCAGACTCCCATCTCCTTCACGGTGGGGCAATTTATAAGGGGCCATCTCCTTCCCTGCCTAAAGTTCAACAGTGACATTAGCCCACTGGATATTCCGTGTTATTCCCTGGTACATATCCCTTTCACTGTGCCTGGTGCCAGAGGTTTGGCCGGGGCAGTGTAAAGGAATGTGCCATACTTTATGCCTGGTGCCAGGGGACTGGCTGGGGCAGGGTAAAGGAATGTGCCATACTTTGTGCCTGGTACCAGGGGTTTGGTCGGGGCAGGGTGCCATACACTGTGCCAGTTGGACTGTTTGGTCGATTTACAGGAAGAAACTAACCCATACCTCTACCTCCACATTGGATTTTTATATTTCCCATTCAACTTAAATGGGGGGAGTTGTGTAGTATTTTGTCCCCCTGGTACCATAAATTGACAGCTAGACTGTGGGACCTGCTGGCTTAGAGAGAACCTCACAGACAGACTGACATTTAGAGCCTGCAGTGATAATCATGGCAGCTCATTCCAGTAAGTACAAACACACACAGCATAGACACATATGGGAATGACACACATAGACGCACAACATTGACACACATACGAGTGAGTGGTAAGTGGCTTCCTGAGACACATTTTGTAATGCAGGAAATAGGGGCTTGTGTAAGTGAATACTTCCCCTTTCCTCCACTATAGGCGAAACATTTCAGCTCTTTCACATTTGCTTAAAAGCATCACAGGTAGCAACTACTTCCCTTAGGTACAAAAGTATGCATGGGATTATAAAAAGAATTCTATGCCGAGAGCCAAGAATTAAAACAGTGTATAGGTATTATTTCCTGACTCTTTGTCTAGTGCAAACACCATACACTTCTTGCATTTTTTATGTAAGCCCCAAAACAGTAATTTGATCCCAGAAAATCATATATATTTGGAAAGTATACATTGTGTTAAATTCTCAATTGCAACATCTCTTCTGTGGACAGATAAAACATCAGAAACATGAATGCTAGTGGTTTTATGGGGCATTTGATGTCCAGTAGGTATACAAGGACCCAACCATGGGTCACATTCAGACCCAAAGTTATTAGTGTGCAATCATGGTTACCCCTTACCGCTGCATTCATTTGGTGCCCTACAAGCTCAAGCAGTAAGATGTACTCACAAAATAAAAATTGTGCACACAAAAACAGATAAATGGGGAAAAATGAAAAATTTAATACAATCACTTAAAATCCAATAACACCAATTAAAGGGACTAAAATAACTGTGAGATCAATGGCAAAGTCCACTTATAATAATCTCACGGTAAACTATTTATGGACAAAAACAAGCAATATAAATTACAATAACATCAGAACCAATTCCAAAACCCAAAACCAATAGCATTCAAACAAGACACCTGACATAGGAAACTGAGAAATAGTGAAAGCACCGGGGCTTATCCCACAGGAAATTATGTAGAGCAGTGTGCATTTATAGCTGGAATTGTCATCAATAAACCCCCAATCAGTGGCCTTTTTACCTCCTTCCAGTTCATTCATTGGCTTCCAGATTTCCCACATTACATTCAGTTGGATGAATTACCCTTAAACACCTTCATAATGCCATGACCCAAATCAACATGGAACTTTGTATCATATAACCAAACTTTAATTTATTTTTTTTTATATTTGGAAAATCCTGTCTCCCAATCATGTCAGTAGCAAATTTGTTTAGTTGTATGGAGATTTTAAAGTTGAAAATGTCAAAAACTGCCAGAAGTGTACTTCAATAGTCCGAAAGCACCACTCCGGCTCTCCCTGCATACTCTGTAGATTTTAAGGCCAAGAATGCCACTGACAGGAATTTTATCCAGTGGAATCATATATTTTCTTAAAGAACACATACGGCTAAATCTGAAATGGGTATGCCTTTCTACTCCAAACTACCTAACTGCAAATCTTTTCTGAACATTTTTTCAAAAAATTAATTAAATAAACAGCAAAAGTTTCCATTTGATATGATCTTATCTCCCACAGGTTATTAGGTACCAAAATAAAACACCCTAAATGTGAATACCAGGGCTCCACTGAAAATGTTGTTGGCCAATGTGAGTAAGTTTACCCTAGTATATAGAATGTAGAGGTGCTGAAATAAAAATAATGCATACAAATTGTCACTTTTGCACTCTGAATGCATTTGATGTGCTATATGAGCCCCCAAAAGTATGTTGACCCCTGAAATCCAAATCTTCTTGGGAAGTATACATTCTGACAAATCCAAAATGGGTAAATATATCTTACCAAACAACTGAACTGCAAAGCTTTCCTAAATCTAGCTGCTTTTGTGACAATTCTGAAAACTGACCTAAAATATTGCAATTTGCTGCATTTATCTCACACAACGTATTACATTCAAAGGCAAATCACCCTAACTACTGAGCTGCTTCTGCAAACAAAGCCCCTGCCTGTGTATTGTACGTGTATTTTGGAAAGTACATATACTGACAAATCCAATGTGGGTAAATGTATTTTTGCTCCAAGCTGCAAACTTTGCTAAAATACATGTAATAAACAATAACGCAGTGGTACAAATGCAATAAAAACACAAAATGTGTCTGTTATGTGTCTAACTGGCTTTATACCAGTTCCCCTCAGGTGTCCTATAGACATAGGGGCAAATTCACTAAGATGCGAAGTTGCGCCAGGCGCAACTTCGCCGCACTTCGCTGCACTTTGCCAGGCGTAGTTTCGCCAGGGCTCCGCAAATTCACTAAAATCCGAAGTTGCGCACTGGGGTATGCGAAGTTGCGCTAGCGTTGATTCGCTATATAAAGCAAAGTTACGCTAGCGAAGGCTAATTTGCATACGGCGCGAAATTCAAATTTCAATGGAGGAATACGTATCTGCACTACTAGAAAACCTTCTAATCTGCAAATAATAATTTTATTTTGCCCTACACATGTGCCCACTGTCTAGGTAAGTTGCCATGAGTCAGGAAATGTAGGGGGGAGGAAGGGGAGCCCCAAAAATTTTTCGATCTTTTTCAGCCTATCAGCCATCATGTAGAAAACACGCCAGCATTTTTTTGGGACTTAGAAAAAAAATTGACTTTTTTTGAAACAATCCCTATCTACTCTATTGCGCTTCGCCAGGTCTGAGGTGGCGAAGGAAGTCTAGCATAAAAGGAAGCGTTCAGTACCCTGCGCAAGTTATTGAATTTGCGTAGTTTTGTCGCTAGCGAAACTTCGCCTGGCATAAGGTTGCGAAGTAACACTAGCGAAACTACGCCAGCGTTCGTTAGTGAATTTGCGCAGTAACGAAAATGCCAAACGCTAGCGAAATAACGCTAGCGTTCGGCACTTCGCATCTTAGTGAATTTGCCCCATAGTGTGTGAGTATTAGTGTGTGAGTATTACTGTGTGAGTATGGATATCTAGCTGTGACCTTTAAGCTAATTGGCTTTATACCAGTTCCCCATGTGTCCTATAGACATATTATGTGAATATGGATATCTTTCTGGCTTTATACCAGTTCCCAAGGTGTCATATAGCCATATTGTGTGAGTATGGATATCTTTCTGGCTTTATACCAGTTCCCCATGTGTCCTTTAGAGATAGTGTGTGAGTATTAGTGTGTGAGTATGGATATCTAGCTGTCATCTCTAAGTCTAAATGGCTTTATACCAGTTCCCCAGGTGTCCTATAGACAAAGGGGCATTTTTTTGGGTACTTCGACCATCGAATAGGCCACTACGACCTTCGATTCAAACTAAAATTCATTCGACCATTCGATAGTCGAAGTACTGTCTCTTTAAAAAAACTTCGACTACATACTTCGGCAGTTTAAACCTACCGAGGTACAATGTTAGCCTATGAGGACCTTCCCCATCACTTTTATAAGCTTTTTTTGATTGAAGAAAAATCCTTCGATCGTTCGATTAAAATAGTTCGGATTGAAGTATTTGCACTAAATCCTTCGAATTCGATATTCGAAGGATTTAACTTTGAGGGTCGAATTCGAGGGTCATTTAACCCTCAATATTCAACCGTTGATAAATGTGCCCCATAGTGTGTGAGTATTAGTGTGTGAGTATGGATATCTAGCTGTGATCTCTAAGTCTAAATGGCTTTATACCAGTTCCCCAGGTGTTGAGAAGCTGCACAGAGTTTGTGGAGGAACATGGAATAGTCGATGGGATCTACAGGCTGTGCGGCATTGCCTCCAATGTCCATAAGTTAAGGTAAATAATGTCTCTCTTCTCATAGTTTTAGTCATTTGCTTCTCACTGTTCTTTTTTAATGTTAATGTTAATGACCCAATGTCACCAAAAGTTGCAGCCACTTACCTGTGTACCTGTATAAGGCTTGTGTGTCGCTCCAGCCACTTCGGGGGAAGTTACCAACACACAAGTTCAAGTACCTGACAGCGTCTCATCTCTCTTCTCATTTTTTTCCCCTTTTAGTAACATTTGCATTATCATTTGTTCCTGTCATCTCATTAACCCTTTCAGTGCCAAATGTTTTTTGAACATTTTGTACTCTTTCCCTTTAAAGGCATTCCCTGGGGGAAACTTTAAGTTTACCTAAAAACAACCCAGATACATTGGGTTTTTTTCTACACTGTGTGTAACTGTGTAACAAGACTCCATTTACCAACAACTTTTTCATGATAAATGGATTTATACACAAAAATGTTCCAATTGATGCCAAACATGCCAATACGAGATGTGTATAGAGGGGGGGTCATGATGTCTATAAACCAAGAATTCCCACATGGAAAATGACCAAATATTTAAAGCAATACTGAAGAAATCAGCAGACTTTAGATTCCAAAGTCAAACACCCTGTAACAGTTGGTTTACCTCAGGAAACTATATCGTTTTTGAAAGTAGCCATTCAGCAGAATCCAGAAAGGGTAAATGTGTTTTTCTACTCCTAATTACATAACTTCAAAGTATTTCTGAACTTAACAGTTTTTATAAAAATGAGGGAAAATTTTTGAAAAATCACCTTAAAAGAATCTTCGTATCTCCCACGTAGCATTAGGTACCAAACAGTTCCAAAATTATCTGGCAAAATAAAGACAGTGCATATAAATTGTCCCGAAAGTCACTTCAGCTACTGAAAAAATTGCTCATTTACTGCATTTATCTGGTATCTTTTTTCCCATTATTAGATATCTGTCATTAGGTGTGCACCATAATTTGTACCTGGACTTAAGTCTGTGTGCACCACAATTTGTTTTGTGTGCTGGACTCGAAAGTTTTGTAAGTGCCCCACAACTTAGAGGGAAAATTGATCAGTGACGACCCCCCCAATTATTGCTAACAAGCACTCAACACATATAACTTTCTATTGGAGCTTTTATTTTGGGCCTGATTCAATTTCCTTAACCATTTACTGTTCCCATCAAAACAACTAAAGTCTATGACAACTGGATTATAAGAGATTCTCCTGAACCAGACCTATTAGAGAAAGTTAGTGTTTATTAAGGCTAAAGAAAGTGAGTTTTGATGATGGTTAGAGAAAGTGAGTACTGATGAAGACTGGAGGATGTGAGTATTGATGAAGATTACAGAAGGTGAGTGCTGAAGGAAAGAGGATGTGAGTATTGATAAAGGTTAGAGAAAATGAGTGTTGATGAAGGTTAGAGAAAGTGAGTTTTGATGAAGGTTAGAGAATGTGAGTGTTGATGAAAGTTAGAGAAAGTGAGTTTTGATGAAGGTTAGAGAAAGTGGGTGTTGATGAAAGTTAGAGAAAGTGAGTTTTGATGAAGGTTAGAGAAAGTGAGTGTTGATGAAGACTGGAGGATGTGAGTATTGATGAAGATTACAGAAAGTGAGTGCTAAAGGATGTGAGTATTGATAATGGTTAGAGAAAGTGAGTGTTGATGAAGGTTAGAGAAAGTGAGTTTTGATGAAGGTTAGAGAGAGTGAGTGTTGATGAAAGTTAGAGAAAGTGAGTTTTGATGAAGGTTAGAGAAAGTGAGTGTTGATGAAGACTGGAGGATGTGAGTATTGTTGAAGATTAAAGAAAGTGAATGAAGGATGGAGGATGTGAGTATTGATAAAGGTTAGCGAAAGTGAGCATTGATGAAGGTTAGAGAAAGTGAGTGTTGATGAAGGTTAGAGAAAGTGAGTTTTGAGGAAGGATGGAGGATGTGAAAAAGGTTAGAGAAAGTGAGTGTTGATGAAGGTTAGAGAAAGTGAGTGTTGAGGAAGGTTAAAAAAATGAGTGTTGATGGAGGTTAGAGAAAGTGAGTGTTGATGAAGGTTAAAAAAATGAGTGTTGATGAAGGCTGGAGGATGTGAGTGTTGATGAAGGTTACAGAAAGTGTGGTTAGATAAAGTGAATGCTGATGAAGGTTAAAGTGAGTGTTGATGAATGTTAAAGTGAGTGTTGATGAAGGCTAAAGAAAGTGAGAGTTGATGAAGGCTAAAGAAAGTGAGTGTTGATGAAGGATGGAGGCTGTGAATATTGATAAAGGTTAGAGAAAGTGAGTGTTGATGGGGAAAAAGACACAGGAAAGCTGCCAGTGTGAGCCGACTGAGAGGGATTGAAATCACCACAAGGTTTAGGATTTTGTATATTCCTGTATGTTCTCTGTTTTGGGGAGACAGGTGGTAGGCACCCTCCTGGTTAGTTAGGCAAACTGAACTGTATTATTTAGAAGCCCATTAAGTGGCAAGGATTTTATTTTGAATTGTTTGTTTTGTTTATATTACTACAAGAGAAAATAAACTGGCAAAAAGTGACTACACTCTCCTAAGGTGTGCTTGTGCCGTGGGTTGTGTTACCCCAAAAAAACTGATCCCAGCTACCTAAACCCCTTACTATATATATATATATATATATATATATATATATATATATATATATATATATATATATATATATATATACTGTATATATATATATATATATATATATATATATATCACATCGTATTTTTGTTACCGACCAGCTTGCATTACTCAGATGTTAATACTTATTACCTCATGCACCTTCCTCAGGCAGGAGTTCGATTTGGAGCGCCAGCCAAACCTAAGTAAGGACACCTACCTACAAGATGTGCACTGCGTCAGCTCTCTGTGCAAAGCCTATTTCAGGGAGTTACCCAACCCACTGCTGACCTATCAGCTCTATGATAAATTTGCTGTAAGTACTGTGTGTCTCCCCAAATGGCACAACAAACATCACACACACAAAGGGGCCTGTGATGGAGCTGGTTGACTTCTTCAGTGTACTGAAATCACTCATTGATTAATCACTCTGCCCTCTACACTTCTGTGCCTCCCGCAACCACAGGGTCTTACTTCCTCTGTAGTAATGCCCCTCATTGTACCAGAAATGGCAGAGTAGATTTTTAATCTCAGTCTGGGCATGTAGTGACCCCACCTGTATACCCAGAAGTGCTCCAGATGTCTATGTCAGCATGAGTCTCCTATAAAGGACTCAATTGGAAGCATTGCTAGTTCCCTTGTGAATCATTCCAATGGACCATGAGACACATACAGTTGTGTTCAGAATAATAGCAGGGCACCGTCACTAACCTGATCAATCACTGGTTTTAGTAGAAATTCTATTTCTGGATGGCAAATAATTTACTAATAGGTGTAGTAGAGTCATAGAAACCAACAGACCAACAGTCATGCCAAGCTGCTTATTCTGTATCATTGAATCATTCATTGGTCCAAATAATAGCTTGTTCCAAATAATAGCAGTGTGGGGTTCAATTAGTAAGTTCATTCATTTTTGGAATAAACAGGAGTCGATTTGGGCCCTTATTAAAGAAAGGAAGGAGCAAATGTTGTGCTGCTGGTTATAGTGTATTTCTCTCTGAAACTCTCACTCAAATGGCTCCTTCCACACATTGTTCAGAAGAACAGTCGACTTTGATTCAAAAATTGATTGGATAGGGGGAAATTTAGAAAGAATTATAGACAATGAGAGGCTGCTCAGCTAAAATGATCTCAAATGGCACCAAAACCTGAAATCCATGGAAGAAAAGGGAAAAAGACCATTGGAATGGATAGAAGAATATCCAAAATGGCAAAGAAGACCAAAGAAGACCAAGAAGATGAAAGAAGGAGTAAAGTTACCTGTGATACTGTTACAATTAGAAGTGACTATCTTGAAAGTTGGTGGAGTCCATACAACACAAACTCAATATTAGTTCCCTCATTCAAAGCAACACAACCATCTTTCACTTGATACAGTCAATGAGTTGGGAAAGAAAAATTCAGAGACTGCTGCCTAATATTCCCTTTACTTTCTTTAAAGGAATAAAACACATTTCATCCATTTTTCTTCCTGGTTTGATTTGGAATAGAATGGGAAGTGCTCCCAATGCGTTTGACTGGATGGAAAAAAAACGTATTATAAGGATTTGGACCTTTAAGGTGGCCATAGACGTAACAATTACGATCTTTCTTGGAAAAGATCTTTTCAAGAAAGATCGTTCGTTTCAATACACACGTGTAGAGCTGAATCGGCAGATATACAGGTAAATATATGGTAAGAAACAATAAAATTCTACCTGTATCTGACGATTCAGCACTAACAATGGGCGATGTTTGGGTCCCTTCAAAGGCACCCAATCAAAATTTTCCGTCCAGCCCGATCGATGAGCCGACCGATATCCAAGTCTTCTGCCGATATCGGTCGGCTCTTTTTCCACCATACACGCAACGAATATTGGACGAAAATTCGTTTCGTATGATATTATCTGTGCGTCTATGGCCACCTTTAGTCTCTTTATAAAACACACTATTATTCTGAAAAAAACTGTAAATGATGGAAAAAAGGTGAAAAAATTAAAAAACAAAAATAGAGCTTTTCACTATGAAAAAATCAAGGTTTTCACTGAAAAAAAGGTCATGGTTTTCCCAAATCTTTCTTCATAACTACCCCAGAACATCCCAAAACTAAAGAATTTAAAGGAGAACAATCACTAAAATATACATTTAATATAAACGTCATTCTCTCTTCATGCATGCAAAAGTCAGGTCAGCTTTTGACAGGTAGGTCTAATATTTATTTTAGGAGCGTTCCCTTTTGTGGCAGAGCACACTCAAATAAAGCTAACAACGTAACTGACTCTGGCACAATTCTGCATGTTGAGAGACAGGATTTCTGGTGATTTTGAAAGTGTGAGCTCTGATACATATTATAGGTATAGGAACCCTGCCCCCCCAAATCATGCATTAGACCTGTGAATTGAGCATGACCACTCCTCTGACTGCACAATGACATAACTCCATAGCTCAACACTTCTAGGAATGGTTACATTGTGCAATTAGACAAAAACAATTAGATTGGAATGTCTGATTTGCCATGAGGACCAAGCTGCTGCTACTCAACAAGTGCTTTGTATAGCTGAGCAAACCTCATAGAACTAAATGTAGAAATTAAAAGAAAATAATGCCACCCCTCAGCCAGCACCACTACCTGCCTCATGCACAATGACAATCACTTTGCTGCTGATAATACTGCCTTTCCTAATACAGGATGCTGTGGCGATCCAGCTTGAGGAACAACGACTTATAAAGATTAAGGAGGTGATGAATGAACTTCCACTCCCACATTACAGGTAATGAGGTTACAATATCCACTCCCAGCAAGGAATACAGCCATTTCAAGGTGGCAGGTTTCATCCCACATGTTTAGTACTGCAGAAGGCTTGTCTACCATGTACCATGTAAAGATGTTATATATGGCCTTATGCTAAACAACTTCTTAATTAATTATAATTAATGCTCTCTGGTTATTGGGGGGTCACTGCTAGGGTATATAAGCAATTGTGTATTGCTAGCCTAGGCTAGAACCTCTGGGAAAAGTAGATTAACTTACCATGGTTAAAGACATTGTATAGACGTCCCTAAATTAATTTACATTACCAAAGAGGATTTTTTAATTACATATTCCCTGCAGGACTCTGGAGTATCTAATGAGGCATCTGCTACACATGGCTTCCTTCAGCTCTCAAACAAACATGCATGCACGGAACCTGGCTATAGTATGGGCCCCTAACCTGCTCAGGTAAGATTCTTCCCAGTCCTTCTGCTGGACAGTAAAAGTGCCTATGTCATTTTCTGTGCAATTAACCATTGAACCACATTCCTACAAACCCATCTGCTCAACCTAATAATACTATAAACCATTGACCCCGCTCCATTTTCTCTGGGTTACATGTTTCTTAATGGCAAAATGTTCTTGGAAGCATGTTACTATACTATAAGATGTTCCTCTCTACAGATCTAAGGATATTGAATCATCTGGCTTTAATGGCACAGCGGCATTCATGGAGGTCCGAATCCAATCCATTGTAGTGGAATTCATGCTAACACATGTGGAGCAGCTGTTTGGGGACATGCCTCTGGCTGGTAGGAACTTCATATACCCATACAAAACTCCATTAAGCATTGCTGAAAATGTAAGAGGAACAGGGGACAATGGTTGTGAGGGAAAACATAGGAATGGCTATATTTCAGATTAAACAGATAGGATTCCTGGAGAGGAGCATCACCCATAGCTCTAATACCAGGAAGAGACTGAATGGGAAATCCAGGAACAGTGGGTAGATGACAGACTGGACATAATACAGTGGAGGTTGACTCTGCTGCAAGAATTGGTACATAATTCACTTCTCGCTCAGTCTGAGAGGAAACAAGGAACCAGTATAGGGATTTGGAAAGCACCACAGGAAAGTGGTGTTGTCTCTAAGGAGGTATGTAGCAATTGTGTGCTGAGGGCATGTAAGCAGCAAAACAGCATTTTATTTGGAAGGTTACATTTAGTTTTGAGGTCATCAAAGAGTAGCAGACAACCTTCCCCCATATACACTGTATTGTGTCCATATCTTAGGATCTGAGATATGAGGCAGGGTTGGGTTGTACCATCGATCTGTAACATGGGCAATAGTTTTGGTTCACTGGGAAGTGTTTCGAGGAAGTTTCCAGTCCCTGATTAAGGCTGTCATAGGCAGTGCAAAATGTGTTAGGGCCCTGGCCTCTATAAAGGCGTTTTTTTAATGCTTTAGAAGACCTTATAAGGTGAGATTCAAGTGTAGTAGTTGTGTTCATTCCCTTGGGTGCTGCCCACCACCAGGCTGTGATCTGGCAGACGAGTAATACCTATGCATATCTGGGGTGGCTACACCAACAGAGTCTACAGACAGTTGTAAAAAGGTCAGGAAGACTCTGGGAGCAGAGTTCACCCACTATAGTGCTATAAGTAGAGAGTTCGAGAGGTGGATTGGGATTGGTAACATTTTCATTTCAAGGTATAATAGTGTATCATTAGCAAACATAGCTGGTTTTTCCTCATGATCACCAATTCTAATCCCAGCAATGCCTACTTGTTACTTTACATGAGCATTTTAGGGCCTCACCTCAAGAGCAAACCACCCCATTGCTCATTTGCTGTCTTGGCTTCTCCTGAAACCCAAGTTGGATGAGAACAATGTGTTTCCAAATTACAAACCTTATCACGAGGCTAGTATCATCCAGAGGGTACAAAGGGATCCAGGCGCCATTGCAGTTTTGCCTATCACCACTGCCTTCTGTTAGCTGATGCAGTAGGACATTCTTTTGTATTGGTTATAGGTTTTAGTTTTGTATTCATCTGTACTGTATGTGTATACACCCCTTTACAGTACAGCACAACAGAATTTGTTGGCGCTTTATAAATACATGTCAATAATGATTGAGTGTAGGGTTGATGGCCTGGAATAAGAGCATTGTGTGCCGCCATCTTGCTATAGGAGCAATGAGAACAGGCTGGTAACAAAGTGTAGCATCTAGTTGCTGTATACAAAATGTCAGTGACAGCAGTGAAGCTCTTTAGCACTTCTGTCCAGATGTCAAAGAGCAAAGTTAAAGGAACAGTAACAACAAAAACGAAATTGTTTTAAAGTAATGAAAATTTCATGTACTGTTGCCCTGCACTGGTAAAACTGATGTGTTTACTTCAGAAACACTACTATAGTTTATATTAACAAATTGTTGAATAGCAATGGCGGAAATTGAAAAAATCCTATATGGCACAGGATAAATACAGTAGTTGATAACAGATAACATTATGTTTTACAGAGCTTATCTGCTGTCTGTGTGTAACCTGAGCCTTTCCTCCTTTGAATGGCTGCCCCCATGGCTACACAGCAGCTTATTTATATAAACAATAAACACAGCAGTTTTACTAGTGCAGAGCAACACTGCATTATATTTTTATTACTTTAAAAAAATAAAAAATTTTCATGTTACTGGTCCTTTAAACCAATATACTTAGTAAGTAAGTTGTTTGATGGGTGCAACTATTAACACTGGTCTTTTGGTGTAGGAAGTGAGCACTGCTCTATAACAAGTGTGAATTCGCCATCTTGTGTCCGTGAGGATTATTTCCGCTCCCTGACCTATAACATACCAAGTGTGCTACACCAGGGTGATGGGCCCCCGCAGATGCGCCCTTACCACACCATCATTGAGCTTTCTGATCACAAGTAACTACCTGTTAAATATGTTATATCATGTTGCTATAGATGTCCCTATTACAGAGCCAGCTAATTTGTGTGTGGGGGGCTCACAAAATTGGGAGTTCAGATATTTCAGCCCAACCGTTCATTGCCTGAACTAAAGCTTATCTGGATGCAAAGGAATATATAAGGTAATTGGCCCTTCTGGCATCTTCCTGAGTTAATCTGAATCCACAGGAACATTAAATGGGACAGACCTGCCATGTCATTCTCCTGACAAAGCCAATGTTGTAGCACAGTTCAGAATTTCTCTTATTCCATTAGCCATTAATGAATCTCCCTTAATGCTTCAGATATAATTAATCATAATAAGCTGATGTCAGAGGAAGAAGAGCGGAGGATTTATATCATGAGACTCGGGAAGGTGGGGAGGGCTATTTTGCTGGACTCGCCAGGTAGTAGTCTGTAGAAGAATAGAAGCATATATATATCAGACTGCATTGTATCTCATGGTAGCAATAATAATTCAATCTATGTGCATAGGCGAAAGGGTTCCTTGAAAGCAAAGAAATGGAAATCCATTTTCAACCTTGGCAGATCCAACAACGATTCCAAGCGCAAAGCAAACAAGCAGGATGAGAAAGACTCAGGTACTCACAATATTCTCACCATACGGCATCATGCCCTGTCATTGTTATATGTTGCTCAGCATAATATTGATGGGTGGATATGACAATGGCAACTGAGCGTAGGTGGTGGGCAGGCCCAGAAATGGGTCACAGTTTGGGCTCACTGGATGTTTATTAATGGAGCAATACAGTGGTGGGTAGAACTTAGAAGATGCAGAAGGGTTTCTCACTTACCTATGTGATTTCCACATGCTTTAGCACCTGAAAAGTGCAGAGTCCAACAAACTTTCCCAGGGAAAGAACAAGAAATCGAATTTGTTCCTGCCAGATACATTGAGTCCCATACCCCTTCTCCATTTAAATTGTAAGCTCTGTTGAGCAGGGACCTCTTTACCACCTATATGGCTCAGTATATATGTTGGCGCTTTAAAAAAACATGCTAATAATAGTAAGTGTTTGCCATGTTTCCTGTCTGGAACACTTTCTCATGCTTTCTTCCCTTTTGCTTAAGACAAAACAGGCAAAGTGAGTCTTCGACCGGCAAAAAGCATGGACTCCCTTAGTTCTGTGCCTCATGCATCGGATGGTAAGTCAGTTATTGTACCGATTTTTTTAGTGAAAACCCCCTTTAAGACAGGTGAGTTCTATTTTAAAGATGAACACCTACCTACTAGAGAATGTGACATAGACCTGATGGCATTTATGAATCATATGGAAAGAGACTTGGCCAGTATCAGATATGACTTATGTCCCACAACAGACTATATTATTTGGTGAAGGTATGGAAGAAGATCTGGCCAGCCAGACTAGAACACCCCAGCAAGAGAAGGTGACATGTAGGGTTCAATAAAAGTAGACCAGGCTAGTGTTAGACAGGGAAGCCCACATCCCACATTCATGGATCATATGGAAGAGAATGGGGCATCTATGTCTTAACACAGAAGGTAACAAATATGGATCGTATAAAAGAAAACCTGCTTAGTATCAGACTGGCATAACTATACCTGACCAGAGTAGACACTGATGGACCATATGGAAGGAAACTTATTCAGTATTAGACAGGGACACATACATCCCATCAGAGAAGATGACATTCATGGATCATATGGACAGAGATGAAGAAGTCACGGAGCAACAGGAGAAGCATTGTAAAATTTCAACTTTAATAATCGATCTTGAAATGTAGACCGCTTCTGAGGAAGTGGCGAAACGTCACGAAACGCGTGAAGAGTATTATCTAAAATTCCATATGCTGATTTGCTGGATACAATTTAAGATGAAATTTTACAATGCTTCTCCTGTTGCTCCGTGACTTCTTCATCTTTGTACGGATGACTTTTGGTGGGGGACAGATACCACGTGTAGCATGGAGCGTAGTGTTGGCGGTGAGGTATGATGCTCCCCTTCTTTGGACTTATATTATATGGACAGAGATCTGGTCAATATCAGAATGGGGCATCAGTTTCAGGCTGGCATAACTACACCTGATCAGAGGAGATACTGATGGACCATATGGAAGGAAACTCAATATGAATGCAGTGTCAGACTGGGAGACATACATCCCACTAGATAAGTTGATGTTCAAGGGCTATATGAAAGGAGACATGGCTAGTATCACCCACAGAAATTTACATGCCACCAGAAAAGGTGAATCCTTGGGGTATATTAACAGACGAATCCGCTTCGTCAGGCGCAAATTTGTTACCACTATGCTAAATCACTAAAATGTGAAGTTGCGTCTCAGCAACCGAACGCTGCAGAAGTTTTGCTAGCGTTAATTCATCAGCATGAGCATTTCAGAGCAAACCTAGTTAGTACTCTTACACATAGGTCAATTTGCATAGGGCGGGTACATATAGGTCATATATATGTCTTTATTAGAGATGTGGGCCACTTATTATTACAAATGTCCAAGGAAGCATAATAAAGACAAGAGGTCCTCTAATGCCCTAGACATGAGACCACCCTAAAATAAATGTGGCATGCCCCTCAAATGGTTGGAAAAAATGTTAACACAAAAGTCTTAGTTAGGACTTTTGAAGGCAATCCCGCTTTAAAATATGAAAAAACTACAGCATTTTTTAGAATTTTTATGAGTTTCTGGCATACAGGAAATGATGTCACTAACATAAGATTGAGGAGGATGTAGCTTAATTTTATCAGTTCGCCAGATCTAAGGTGGAGAAGGAAACTCTGGTGAAAGAGGTAATGTTCTGTAAATAATTCGCCCGGCGATAGGGCGTGAAACTGTGCTTGCGATGGTCTCTTTCGCTAGCGAATTGTCATTTATGCTTGTTAGTAAATTGGCAATGTCCCTGCGGATGAGATTTCTGGTGAATTTTAGCCCTTTAGAAAATTTGCCCCCTTGTGTTTGTATCTTTGTTACTGTTCCTTTGTTACTGTATTTTATTGCCTGGTTACGAGAAAAAACATAGGATTAGGGTTATTGTACCTAAGAAACTAATAAAACAATGAAAGCAATTGGTATTTGTTCTATTGAGAGAAGAATCCACTTTCAGGTGAAATTATATTAAATGATTTTCTGCACAGATATAAGAGCTGCCTTACATTTCTGTCTTAAGTACAAACAGAGCTGTATACAAAATGTGCTTTTATTCTAAAATAGTGATCTAGAATAAGATCCCAAACTTAGGGAAAAATCTAATAAAAGTCAATAAGAAATTCAATGTGAAGAGCTTTTTCCACTAAATCAATTCATTTTGTGTTCACAGCAATGGATTCTGAGAACAGAAGCCTGATGAGAAGCAGATCTCCTAAAAGTATGATCCCCTTGCACAGGGACAGTTTTGGGGCTCAGTCTAAGCCAGGTAATGACTACACATTTTCAGGGGAACAACCCATCCAACCAGAGACATGTAATCAAACAGCCTATGAAGAAGAATCTAAGTCTGAACCAACAACACCAAAACCAAGAAGGTCATCTATTGTGGCAAGCCCACAAGGAAGATCCCCCAAAAGTGCTCAGAATCGAGCAGAGAAATGTTTAGGAGTCCATATCTCAGAGCCATTTTCTGTTACTCTACCTCGCCATATCACTTCAAACTTGTCCCGTCTGACCAGAGGTTTGGAGTGTCCAAGTCTCACAAATCCTGGGTTGCAGAGAAGTTCTGAGAAGATTTCTTCAGCAGAGGAAAACCCACCTCAATCAAAGCTGGTAAATCCCAGTATAGACCCTGAAGATTACAGTGCAATCAAATCAGCCATGTTGAATGACATTGAACTTCTCATAAGTGAAATACATTTGGACACACTGATGCCTGATGAAGTAACAGAATGTATGGAAAGCGATGGGGACCTTGTTATGAATGAACTGAAATCTTCTGCTAACTCTGACAGAAGCCTTGATACAGTGCAAGAGAAACCAGGCTTCAGACACCCTGAACTTATCACTGAAAGGGACCAAGTGGACCCAAATGTCAAAGGAAAAGGTTCCCCATTTGGTAAGTAGGATACTCTGGAAAATGGAAAAGTCCATATCCATGTCATATAGAGGGCCTTGCACACATCTCCTTACTGTCCCCGCTAGACAGGGCACATTTTAATTCTGAATACTCCAATACCCTGATTGGCACATAGATGCCCACTGCTTTGCCCATTACAGAGTGATGTATATTTATAATATAACAGGTTACACTATCTTGATTCATGCTTTCTATATGCAGCTACTACAGATAAGCAGAATCCAGACACAGAGAAAAAAAGAATTTCTCTTGAAGTTCAAGACACATTTTCATTTTTGGATAAGCCAGATATGACAGCAGAGATCAGTGCATTGGATGCTGATGAGGCAGAGGAGGAACTGCAGGGATATGGTTCTGGCTGGGTTCCAGGGGAGGAGGAACTTCGGAATGCATACATGACTGACATGATTACATCCTGTGTGCAGGTAAGTCAGGCACCTTTTGGCTTCCTAACATTCAAAAAGGGCAAAAATATATATTAACTAATTAGGGTTGCACCAAATCACTCGTAAAAGATTTGTCAGAATGCGGAAGGCATAGGGGCAAATTCACTAAGATTCATAGTTGCGCCAGGCGCAACTTCGCCGCACTTCACCACACTTCGCGTAGTTTCGCCAGCGCTCCGCAAATTCACTAAAATCCGAAGTTGCTCACAGGGGTAGCGTAAGGTTGCGATGTTGCGCTAGCGTTGATTCGCTAAGCGAAGCGAAGTTACGCTACCGATGGTTAATTTGCATACGGCGCCAAATTCAAATTTCAATGGAGGAATACGTAGAATCACTACAAATGCCTGGGAAACCTTCAAAACATCAAATAAATTTTTTTTTTTGCCCTATACATGTGCCCACTGTATAGTTAAGTTGCCATGAGTTAGGAAATGTAGGGGGGAAGGAGGGGAGCCTAAAAAAAAATTCGATCTTTTTCAGCCTATCACCCATAATATAGAAAAAACGCCAGCGTTTTAGGCTGAGTAGATAGAGATTGCTTCAAAAAAAGGTCAAATAAAAAAATTTGACCTTTTTTTGAAGCAATCTCTATCTACTCTATTGCGCTTCGCCTGGTCTGAGGTGGCGAAGGAAGTCTAGCGTAAAAGGTAGCGTTCAGTACAATGCACCAGGCGTAAGGGTGCGAAGTAACACTAGCGAATTTACGCCAGCGTTCGTTAGTGAATTTGCGAAGTAACGAAAATGCCCAACGCTAGCGAATTGACGCTAGCATTAGGCGCTTCGTCGCTTAGTGAATTTGCCCCATAAAGAGAACCAAACACACAGTGCGTGGATAAAACATTTTGACTTCCTTGATTATGTGATGAAAAGTCAAGTGATTTTTAGGATCCGCATACTGTTTGGCCAGGTACTTGAATTTGGCTGAATCCCAAATCATATCTTTGATTTGGTACATCCCTCATATAGATATACAAATTGATTGCATTTCAGCACACCTAAGCACATAAATCAATAAATATGTACCGGGTGCAATCAGCCAAATTCATCCACCTAACCAAAAATACTGAAGCAGATTGGAATTTCTTTTAAAAGGCTAAAACACGGCTTTTATTGAAGATGTTTAAAGTACAGGACTGTATACTTACTGTTGTGATATCACTCTAACCCTAAAGGTTTAGCTGCTGCTCATAACATTCTGACATCCTACCTGCCCTAGGATGGTTTAAATTCTGCTGCTCATTATCAATGAATGGACCATTCAACTCCATTACACCTCTAAACATACAACCCTGGATAAACCAAAAGAATATTGCTTAACAAAACCTCTAAAACTGTGAGATGCTTTCACTTTCTGTAAGATGTCCCTTAAATGCTTAAAAAGCAAGATTAAAGCTTTCAGACTAGTGTATTTAGTTTCACTTCCCCATTTATGAGTCATTATTTGGCCAGGAGCCTCCTCAGCCTATAACACAGTGACAGATATATGAAAATATTGCTGTATCATTGCTGCCATCTTACTGCACTTCCTAGAATATCTAGGACAGCAAATAATTATTCAACTTCAGTCTCATCCTAATTGTTCTTCCTGTTGGGCCCCTCTATCACCAGGCTTGATTCCCCTATGAGGGGCCAGTGTTAGTGTTTGCAAATTATAAAAAGTAAAAGTTACAGCCAATGGTAGAAAGGACAAATCAACTTCTCTTTTGGCTTCTTGCATTGTATTAGGCCTTCAGTGTTAAGGATATAAGTTCTTCCTTTTGAGCAGGTCAGCTCTTCTGCACTCATGCCTGTTCCCACAATGCCTTGCATGCTTCTTCAATGATCTAGAATATAAAAGTTACAAAGAGGGCCACAAACCCATAGTGTGGTACTGTATATAATTTCGTCAGAAACAATAAAATTACACGTCAGAGCATTTCAGAGCCACAGACCTCCACTTTCAGTCCCAATGCACAGCTGTGGTTCTGTGTTGGGCATTATGTAATGGCTAGTAATCAAATGGATTTTCAACTTTAGGCTCCTGCCAAATGCTTCTTCACAGGTCTTTTAATAAGATGGCTTCTGCTATATTACGTCAACATTCTAACCCATACTAAAAGTCACATTTTCTTTTTCCTTAACAGACAGAGGAATTTTCAGTGGAGCCTCCACCAGATGACCTCTCTACAGAAGATGACGAAGATATGTACTCCATGCCAGCAGATTGCTTGGACATTTTAGAGAATTCAAAAGATATTGACAACAATTCAGATGACATATTTCTGAGTGCCTATGATGAACTCAGCCCCCTGGCCCATGAAACAAGCACAATGTTTGTGGTAGAAAATTCAACGGACTTGTTGACAAATGAAACTGAATTGGACAAAAGCATTTGTCAGAATTTAAACAGTGATTCTAATTGGGACGTCAATAAAGCAACACAATTGGAATTAGAGGCTCCCATTATGCAGCACACTATAAACATTTCTACAGAAGCCTTGCAAGATAGCATGGAAGACCCCTCAGTACAAGATGGTGGCAGTTACATCCCTGAGACTAATGCTACATCAGAAAAAGACAAGTCCAAGCATGGTTTAATGCAATGTAAAGATTCTACAGAACTGTTACACGCCAGTTTACAAAAGGCTCACCTACATCTTTTGAACCTTGGTTTTAAGACCACTGATAATAAACAAGTGTCGAAACCAGCTCCATGTTTAGATCTAAACATGTTCATGCTGGATATGCAGCAAGAGAATAGCAAAGGCCTGGTGTGCTCTGCTGAATGTGATGGAACCAGTGCAGATAACATGCAACTTACTGACTGTGTAAGACCAGCTTCTGAGAAAGTTCTACTAACAGATACATCAGCTTTAGAGAATGTTCTACTAATAGATACACCAGCATCAGAGAGTGTTCTACTAACAGAAACACCAGCATCAGAGAATGTTCTACTAACAGAAACACCAGCATCAGAGAGTGTTCTACTAACAGATACATCAGCATCAGAGAATGTTCTACTAATAGATACACCAGCATCAGAGAGTGTTCTACTAATAGATACGCCAACTTCTGTTCTATTAACAGATACACCAGCTGCAGAGAATATTCTACTAACAGATATACCAGCTTCAGAGCATGTTCTACTAACAGATACACCAGCTTCAGAGCATTTTCTACTAACAGATATACCAGCTTCAGAGCATGTTCTACTAACAGATACACCAGTTTCAGAAAATGTTCTACTAACAGATATACCAGCTTCAGAGCATGTTCTACTAACAGATACACCAGCATCAGAGAATACTCTACTAACAGATACACCAGTTTCAGAAAATATTATACTAAGAGATAAACCAGCTTCAAAGAATATCCTACTAACAGATAAACCCGCTTCAAAGAATATCCTACTAACAGATATACCAGCTTCAGAGAATATTCTACTAACAGATACACCAGTTTCAGAAAATATTCTACTAGTTTCAGAGAATATTCCACTAATAGATACACCAGTTTCAGAAAATATTCTACTAACAGATCCACCAGCTTCAGAGCATGTTCTACTAACAGAGACAACTGATTCAGTCCAACAAGTTGAGGGCCTTGATCACAAGCACTTAACTAAATGTTCTGACCAGGACACCAGTATATGTAGGCAAGTTACCCCACTGGAGAAGACAGAAATTGAATTAATACCCGCAGTGTTCCCTGACGGAAGTGTCTCAATGACACTAAGTACTACTCCTCATAGAATACACCAGGTGAAATCTGTACCTGTTGTGCCACCAAAACCACAATTTGCAAAGCTACCCCCTGCCCTCAAAAGTAAAATTCATGTTAGCCCAGCAAGTAATAAATCTAAGGACATGGGAAGCCAGAAAACAGACAGTATCACCACTGTAGAGGTAGGGAATCCTTGTAGTCAGTCTCCCCAAGGAAAGATGCGTTCCAGCTGGAAAAGCGGGGGGAGCATTTCATTTGACACAGCAGTAGCTCAAGCTAGAGAAAGGCAGATGTCCCAATATCCCATCAGGAGAATGCAGACTTACTGTGTTGGGGAATCACACCATGTTCTGGACACCACCAAGGAAGATGTTACTCTGCATCGTCAAAAAGTTGCCCAAAAGCAAGGAGGAGGCAGACCTCACAGCTGTGTTGTGGCGCTAAACTCTTTGGAAGTCACAATTAAAGGAAATAATATTGATGAAGATACAAAAAGAAGTCAATTACTGCAAGACTGTAAGTATGTAATGAGCCAGGAAGCCATAATGGCACCAGATGGGCAGTCACTGTGGAACAGACAAAGCATGTCCCGTCTGGGCAAGCAGACAAGCACTGAAGAACTTTCTGAGACCTGTCAGAAGCCACAGCGCAGATCCCTGCTATAATCATGATCTGGTTATTTGAAAAAGGATTTATATTGCTCCTCCTAACTGTGTGATATTCAAGCAAAATAAATACAGGTCCCTGTGATGCAGAGTAGGAAACTGACATGGCTGTGGGGCAGTAGCTGAGTAATGTCAAATAAATGTTTCTTTCTGCAGATTAAGTGTAAACTTTCCCTACTGCCAGCTCAAGCCTTAAAGGTCCATACTGGCAGTTGTCTTACATGAAACATCATTAATAAACACACCACTTGCTAATATTATATAGTCTGGACATCTTCACTTCAAAGGGCACGGACTGGTGGGAATACGCTCATGTGGCTGTGGGATTGGTCAGTTTACATACGGAATTAACTCTAGAGCCATCAGGGGTCTCGGCAGATGTCCTCACAGGGAGAGAGCCAGAACGTGAGATTCCTTCAGTAGCACAGTCAGCACTTTGTTCTATGCCCTGTGTTTCCATGGAACATGGGGCTGACCAAAAAATCTAACCAAAATGTTTCCATTTCTGAGAACCCACACTCTCAAGCCAAATCTTTGGGGATTTGTCTTTGCAACTGAAGCAATCGGTTCCCCATTGGAAACTGCTGTTTTACAACTTGCAGTGTTAATAGTTCCTAATATATGTCTGTCCCCGCTGACTAGTTCATTCATATCCATGACTACTGTAAGTTGCCATAGACACTCACTATTGATTGGGCCAATAGGGCTGTTTGGGCCTCTGTACTTGAAATGTCAGAGCCTATTTTGAATTTCAGTCCGGACCTGTTCATCTAAACATCAGAGTTAAGCCTCATGAGTTGGTCCTTAATGCATTTACATTTGTTTATAGGCAAATAAACTGAGAAAAGTAATTATGAAATAGAATTTAAAGGACAAGCTAATATGTTCTGTGTATTAGCTGGGGAAACACTGTCCTAATCTATGGGTAGAAGAAATGATAACAAAGGAGAAGTAAACCCTTTCCAAAGAACCTCTAACCAAAACATGCATGTTGGCCCAAGCCAAGCTTGTAGACTCTTTTCTGTGAGTTTTATACCACTGCCTACACCCCGTCGCCATTGTGTATCCTCACGTATCAGCACTTACACACAACAAATACAAACACAAAGTGCCCCAATCTGAACTAAGCTGAAGGGCATTACTAAAAACTAACACTGGGTAATAAACCTAATACTGAGAGTTTAAATCTTTACTGATCCCCCCCCCCAACATCATGAGTGGAGGGGGGATCAGTAAAGATGACAAGCAGGGAGATCAGATTCTCACAAAATAATCATAGCAACTGTTTAGGTGACTGTGCCCTTGTAATAGCTACTCACCCTGGTGGTCTAGCGGTTCCGTGGGGACGCCCGCAGCGACATCGGGGGGGATGGCCGCCACACCGTTCCTCATCTTCCTTAGGGCGCACACGACGCACATCCTCTTGATTTATATGCGCATTTGCGCTGGTGTGATGATGCCATCGCGCAATGGCAAAATTCAAAGATATTTAAAGGGGCCTTTTGTATTTTTTCATTGCCTATTATAGGTTCATCTCCAAGAGTACCTGGCTGTTATTCCTATGCCCTGCCTGCCTGACTAATCTGACTTCTGTGTCCCTGACCTCTGCCTGGTAAACCGACTATTCTGCTATCCGTTTCTGACCTGTCTGCCTGTCCCATGCCTGACTCTTCTTGATTGATCTCTTGGCACAGTGAGGACTGCCACAGCAGATGCCCTGAGCATGCCAACAAAAACCTGGGGTTCCTACCCCATACACCCTAATGAACCCGGGTTCCGCCTCATGTCTCATACACCCCAAATGTACTCGTGTCTCATACACCCCAAATGTACTCGTGTCTCATACACCCCAAATGTACTGATGTCTCATACACCCCAAATGTACTCAAGTCTCATACACCCCAAATGTACTGATGTCTCATACACCCCAAATGTACTGATGTCTCATACACCCCAAATGTAATGATGTCTCATACACCCCAAATGTACTGATGTCTCATACACCCCAAATGTACTCGTGTCTCATACACCCCAAATGTACTCATGTCTCATACACCCCAAATGTACTGATGTCTCATACACCCCAAATGTACTCAAGTCTCATACACCCCAAATGTACTGATGTCTCATACACCCCAAATGTACTGATGTCTCATACACCCCAAATGTAATGATGTCTCATACACCCCAAATGTACTGATGTCTCATACACCCCAAATGTACTCGTGTCTCATACACCCCAAATGTACTCGTGTCTCATACACCCCAAATGTACTTGTGTCTCATACACCCCAAATGTACTGATGTCTCATACACCCCAAATGTACTGATGTCTCATACACCACAAATGTACTGATGTCTCATACACCCCAAATGTACTCGTGTCTCATACACCCCAAATGTACTGATGTCTCATACACCCCAAATGTACTCGTGTCTCATACACCACAAATGTACTGATGTCTCATACACCCCAAATGTACTCGTGTCTCATACACCCCAAATGTACTGATGTCTCATACACCCAGGGCAGCCGTCAGGGGGGGACAGGGGGGAGAGTTGTAGGGTAAGGGGGGCCCTGGCCACGCCACACTTACTTAATTAGCCGGGGCCCCCATCTTTCTCATAGCTGCTGACTTTGGGAAGGCATGGACGTTTAAGGGGCCCTGGACACCAATTTTCTTATAATGTGGGGGGGGGGCCCTGGCCACCAATTTTTTTTTCATGTGGGGTCCTAGCCACCAATATTTTTTTATGGGGGGCCCTGACCACCAATATCTTTTTATTTTTTATTAACATGTGGGAACCCTAGCCACCAATATTTTTTTTTGTTTTTTTACTGTGTGGTGGGGAGGGCGGACCTGTAGGTGGGGCTTGCAGTGAGCGCAGCCCAGGGGCCCAGGAAATTTTGTTGTACGGGGCCCTGCAATTTCTGATGACGGTCCTGCATACACCCCAAATGTACTGATGTCTCATACACCCCAAATGTACTCGTGTCTCATACACCCCAAATGTACTGATGTCTCATACACCCCAAATGTACTGATGTCTCATACACCCCAAATGTACTCGTGTCTCATACACCCCAAATGTACTGATGTCTCATACACCCCAAATGTACTCGTGTCTCATACACCCCAAATGTACTCGTGTCTCATACACCCCAAATGTACTGATGTCTCATACACCCCAAATGTACTCGTGTCTCATACACCCCAAATGTACTGATGTCTCATACACCCCAAATGTACTGATGTCTCATACACCCCAAATGTACTGATGTCTCATACACCCCAAATGTACTGATGTCTCATACACCCCAAATGTACTGATGTCTCATACACCCCAAATGTACTCGTGTCTCATACACCTCAAATGTACTGATGTCTCATACACCCCAAATGTACTCGTGTCTCATACACCCCAAATGTACTGATGTCTCATACACCCCAAATGTACTCGTGTTTCATACATCCCAAATGTACTTGTGTCTCATACACCCCAAATGTACTTGTGTTTCATACACCCCAAATGTACTGATGTCTCATACACCCCAAATGTACTCGTGTCTCATACACCCCAAATGTACTGATGTCTCATACACCCCAAATGTACTGATGTCTCATACACCCCAAATGTACTCGTGTCTCATACACCCCAAATGTACTGATGTCTCATACACCCCAAATGTACTCGTGTCTCATACACCCCAAATGTACTCGTGTCTCATACACCCCAAATGTACTGATGTCTCATACACCCCAAATGTACTCAAGTCTCATACACCCCAAATGTACTGATGTCTCATACACCCCAAATGTACTGATGTCTCATACACCCCAAATGTAATGATGTCTCATACACCCCAAATGTACTGATGTCTCATACACCCCAAATGTACTCGTGTCTCATACACCCCAAATGTACTCGTGTCTCATACACCCCAAATGTACTGATGTCTCATACACCCCAAATGTACTCAAGTCTCATACACCCCAAATGTACTGATGTCTCATACACCCCAAATGTACTGATGTCTCATACACCCCAAATGTAATGATGTCTCATACACCCCAAATGTACTGATGTCTCATACACCCCAAATGTACTCGTGTCTCATACACCCCAAATGTACTCGTGTCTCATACACCCCAAATGTACTTGTGTCTCATACACCCCAAATGTACTGATGTCTCATACACCCCAAATGTACTGATGTCTCATACACCACAAATGTACTGATGTCTCATACACCCCAAATGTACTCGTGTCTCATACACCCCAAATGTACTGATGTCTCATACACCCCAAATGTACTCGTGTCTCATACACCACAAATGTACTGATGTCTCATACACCCCAAATGTACTCGTGTCTCATACACCCCAAATGTACTGATGTCTCATACACCCAGGGCAGCCGTCAGGGGGGGACAGGGGGGAGAGTTGTAGGGTAAGGGGGGCCCTGGCCACGCCACACTTACTTAATTAGCCGGGGCCCCCATCTTTCTCATAGCTGCTGACTTTGGGAAGGCATGGACGTTTAAGGGGCCCTGGACACCAATTTTCTTATAATGTGGGGGGGGGCCCTGGCCACCAATTTTTTTTTCATGTGGGGTCCTAGCCACCAATATTTTTTATGGGGGCCCTGACCACCAATATCTTTTTATTTTTTATTAACATGTGGGAACCCTAGCCACCAATATTTTTTTTTGTTTTTTTTACTGTGTGGTGGGGAGGGCGGACCTGTAGGTGGGGCTTGCAGTGAGCGCAGCCCAGGGGCCCAGGAAATTTTGTTGTACGGGGCCCTGCAATTTCTGATGACGGTCCTGCATACACCCCAAATGTACTGATGTCTCATACACCCCAAATGTACTCGTGTCTCATACACCCCAAATGTACTGATGTCTCATACACCCCAAATGTACTGATGTCTCATACACCCCAAATGTACTCGTGTCTCATACACCCCAAATGTACTGATGTCTCATACACCCCAAATGTACTCGTGTCTCATACACCCCAAATGTACTCGTGTCTCATACACCCCAAATGTACTGATGTCTCATACACCCCAAATGTACTCGTGTCTCATACACCCCAAATGTACTGATGTCTCATACACCCCAAATGTACTGATGTCTCATACACCCCAAATGTACTGATGTCTCATACACCCCAAATGTACTGATGTCTCATACACCCCAAATGTACTGATGTCTCATACACCCCAAATGTACTCGTGTCTCATACACCTCAAATGTACTGATGTCTCATACACCCCAAATGTACTCGTGTCTCATACACCCCAAATGTACTGATGTCTCATACACCCCAAATGTACTCGTGTTTCATACATCCCAAATGTACTTGTGTCTCATACACCCCAAATGTACTTGTGTTTCATACACCCCAAATGTACTGATGTCTCATACACCCCAAATGTACTCGTGTCTCATACACCCCAAATGTACTCGTGTTTCATACATCCCAAATGTACTTGTGTCTCATACACCCCAAATGTACTCATGTCTCATACACCCCAAATGTACTCATGTCTCATACACCCCAAATGTATTTGTGTCTCATACACCCCAAATGTACTCGTGTCTCATACACCCCAAATGTACTTGTGTCTCATACACCCCAAATGTACTCGTGTCTCATACACCCCAAATGTACTCGAGTCTCATACACCCCAAATGTACTCGTGTCTCATACACCCCAAATGTACTTGAGTCTCATACACCCCAAATGTACTCGTGTCTCGTGTTTGATACTGTGCCCCACAAACGACTGCTTTCTAAACTAAGGTCTGTTGGGCTTAATGAAGTCGTTTGCACATGGATAGGAAACTGGCTACAGGATCGGGTACAGAGGGTGGTTGTTAATGGGACATTCTCTACTTGGAGTAAGGTTCTTAGTGGGGTCCCTCAGGGCTCAGTATTGGGGCCACTTTTATTTAACTTGTTCATTAATGACTTAGGGGAGGGGATTGCAAGTAAAGTATCAGTGTTTGCAGATGAGACAAAACTATCAGCCCAATTAATTCCATCCAGGATGTGGCACTTGCAACAGGATCTTGACTAACTGGCAATCTGGGCAGCTAAGTGGCAAATGAGATTCAATGTTGATAAATGTAAAGTCCTGCACCTGGGATGTAACAATATCCACTTATACCCTTAATGGGACTGCACTAGGCAAATCCATAATGGAGACGGAGCTTGGAGTCCTTGTAGATAATAAACTTGTCTGTAGCAAGCAATGCCAGTCAGCAGCATCAAGGGCAAATAAGGTCTTGACTTGTATTAAATGGGGCAGAGAGTCACGGGAGGAGGGGGTCCCACTGTATAGAGCACTGGTAAGGCCCCATCTAGAATATGCCCTACAGTTTTGGTCTCCATCACTCAAACAGGACATTATTGTATTAGAGAGGGTACAGAGAAGGGCAACTAAGCTGGTAAAGGGAAAATCTTGGCTATGAGGAAAGACTGGCCAAATTGGGGATGTTCACTCTGGAGAAGAGGCGCTTAAGGGGTGATATGATGACTATGTATAAATATATAAGGGGATCATATAATAATCTCTCTAATGATTTATATACCAGTAGGTCTTTCCAGCTGACACAAGGTCACCCATTCTGATTAGAAGAAATGAGGTTCCGCCTAAATATTGGGAAGGGGTTTGTTACAGTGAGAGCTGTGAAGATGTGGAATTGTCTCCCTGAATCAGTTGTACAGGCTGATACATTAGATAGGTACAAGGAAGGGTCGGATGCTTTATTCACCAGTAGCTCCTCCCAGCAGACAGGAGGGAGCCAATGAGATTATAGGAGGGAAAGGGGTGTTACAGGGAGAGGTGGGAAGTGAATCAGGGGTACAGGCTGATACATTAGATAGGTACAAGGAAGGGTCGGATGCTTTATTCACCAGTAGCTCCTCCCAGCAGACAGGAGGGAGCCAATGAGATTAGAGGAGGGAAAGGGGTGTTACAGGGAGAGCTGGGAAGTGAATCAGTGGAACAGGCTGATACATTAGATAGGTATAAGGAAGGGTCGGATGCTTTATTCACCAGTAGCTCCTCCCAGCAGACAGGAGGGAGCCAATGATATTAGAGGAGGGAAAGGGGTGTTACAGGGAGAGCTGGGAAGTGAATCAGGGGTACAGGCTGATACATTAGATAGGTATAAGGAAGGGTCGGATGCTTTATTCACCAGTAGCTCCTCCCAGCAGACAGGAGGGAGCCAATGAGATTAGAGGAGGGAAAGGGGTGTTACAGGGAGAGCTGGGAAGTGAATCAGGGGTACAGGCTGATACATTAGATAGGTATAAGGAAGGGTCGGATGCTTTATTCACCAGTAGCTCCTCCCAGCAGACAAGAGGGAGCCAATGAGATTAGAGGAGGGAAAGGGGTGTTACAGGGAGAGCTGGGAAGTGAATCAGGGGTACAGGCTGATACATTAGATAGGTATAAGGAAGGGTCAAATGTACTCGTGTCTCATACACCCCAAATGTACTGATGTCTCATACACCCCAAATGTACTCGTGTCTCATACACCCCAAATGTACTTGTGTCTCATACACCCCAAATGTACTCGTGTCTCATACACCCCAAATGTACTGATGTCTCATACACCCCAAATGTACTCGTGTCTCATACACCCCAAATGTACTCGTGTCTCATACACCCCAAATGTACTGATGTCTCATACACCCCAAATGTACTGATGTCTCATACACCCCAAATGTACTCGTGTCTCATACACCCCAAATGTACTTGTGTCTCATACACCCCAAATGTACTGATGTCTCATACACCCCAAATGTACTCGTGTCTCATACACCCCAAATGTACTTGTATCATACACCCCAAATGTACTCGTGTCTCATACACCCCAAATGTACTTGTGTCTCATACACCCCAAATGTACTGATGTCTCATACACCCCAAATGTACTCGTGTCTCATACACCCCAAATGTACTTGTCTCATACACCCCAAATGTACTCGTGTCTCATACACCCCAAATGTACTTGTGTCTCATACACCCCAAATGTACTGATGTCTCATACACCCCAAATGTACTCGTGTCTCATACACCCCAAATGTACTCATGTCTCATACACCCAAAATATACTTGTCTCATACACCCCAAATGTACTCGTGTCTCATACACCTCAAATGTACTCATGTCTCATACACCCCAAATGTACTCATGTCTCATACACCCAAAATATACTTGTCTCATACACCCCAAATGTACTCGTGTCTCATACACCTCAAATGTACTCATGTCTCATACACCCCAAATGTACTGATGTTTCATACACCCCAAATGTACTCGTGTCTCATACACCCCAAATGTACTGATGTCTCATACACCCCAAATGTACTTGTGTCTCATACACCCCAAATGTACTGATGTCTCATACACCCCAAATGTACTCGTGTCTCATACACCCCAAATGTACTCGTGTCTCATACACCCCAAATGTACTCGTGTCTCATACACCCCAAATGTAACTGATGTCTCAATACACCCCAATGTACTGATGTCTCATACACCCCAAATGTACTCCGTGTCTCATACACCCCAAATGTACTCGTGTCTCATACACCTCAAATGTACTCGTGTCTCATACACCCCAAATGTACTCGTGTCTCATACACCCCAAATGTACTCGTGTCTCATACACCCCAAATGTACTCGTGTCTCATACACCTCAAATGTACTCATGTCTCATACACCCCAAATGTACTCGTGTCTCATACACCCCAAATGTACTCGTGTCTCATACACCCCAAATGTACTGCTGTCTCATACACCCCAAATGTACTCAAGTCTCATACACCACAAATGTACTCATGTCTCATACACCCCAAATGTACTCGTGTCTCATACACCCCAAATGTACTGATGTCTCATACACCCCAAATGTACTCGTGTCTCATACACCCCAAATGTACTTGTGTCTCATACACCCCAAATGTACTCGTGTCTCATACACCCCAAATGTACTGATGTCTCATACACCCCAAATGTACTGATGTCTCATACACCCCAAATGTACTGATGTCTCATACACCCCAAATGTACTCGTGTCTCATACACCCCAAATGTACTCGTGTCTCATACACCCCAAATGTACTCTTGTCTCATACACCCCAAATGTACTCGTGTCTCATACACCCCAAATGTACTCGTGTCTCATACACCCCAAATGTACTGATTTCTCATACACCCCAAATGTACTGATGTCTCATACACCCCAAATGTACTTGTGTCTCATAAACCCCAAATGTACTTTTCTCATACACCCCAAATGTACTCGTGTCTCATACACCCCAAATGTACTCGTGTCTCATACACCCCAAATGTACTGATGTCTCATACACCCCAAATGTACTCGTGTCTCATACACCCCCAAATGTACTCGTGTCTCATACACCCCAAATGTACTCGTGTCTCATACACCCCAATGTAACGGCATGTTCTCATACACCCAAATGTACTGATGTCTCATACACCCCAAATGTACTCGTGTCTCATACACCCCAAATGTACTCGTGTCTCATACACCCCAAATGTACTCGTGTCTCATACACCCCAAATGTACTCGTGTCTCATACACCCAAATGTTACTTGTGTCTCATACACCCCAAATGTACTCGTGTCTCATACACCCCAAATGTACTCATGTCTCATACACCCCAAATGTACTGAATGTCTCATACAACCCCAAATGTACTCGTGTCTCATACACCCCCAAATGTACTCGGTGTCTCATACACCCCAAATGTACTGATGTCTCATACACCCCAAATGTACTCGTGTTCTCATACACCCCAATGTACTCGTGTCTCATACACCTCAAATGTACTCATGTCTTCATACACCCCAAAATGTACTCGTGTCTCATACACCCCAAATGTACTCGTGTCTCATACACCCCAAATGTACTCGCTGTCTCATACACCTCAAATGTACTCATGTCTCATACACCCCAAATGTACTCGTGTCTCATACACCCCAATGTACTCGTGTCTCATTACACCCCAAATGTACTGATGTCTCATACACCCCAAATGTACTCAAGTCTCATACACCACAAATTGTACTCATGTCTCATACACCCCAAATGTACTCGTGTCTCATACACCCCAAATGTACTGATGTCTCATACACCCCAAATGTACTCGTGTCTCATACACCCCAAATGTACTTGTGTCTCATACACCCCAAATGTACTCGTGTCTCATACACCCCAAATGTACTGATGTCTCATACACCCCAAATGTACTGATGTCTCATACACCCCAAATGTACTTCGTGTCTATACACCCCAAATGTACTCGTGTCTCATACACCCCAAATGTACTCGTGTCTCATACACCCCAATGTACTCGTGTCTCATACACCCCAAATGTACTCGTGTCTCATACACCCAAATGTACTCGTGTCTCATACACCCCAATGTACAGATTTCTCATACACCCCAAATGTACTGATGTCTCATACACCCAAATGTACTCGATGTCTCCATACACCCAAATGTACTCGTGTCTCATACACCCCAAATGTACTGATGTCTCATACACCCCAAATGTACTCGTGTCTCATACACCCCAAATGTACTCGTGTCTCATACACCCCAAATGTACTCGTGTCTCATACACCCCAAATGTACTCGATGTCTCATACACCCCAAATGTACTGATGTCTCATACACCCCAAATGTACTCGTGTCTCATACACCCCAAATGTACTCGTGTCTCATACACCCCAAATGTACTCGTGTCTCATACACCCCAAATGTACTCGTGTCTCATTACACCCCAAATGTACTCGTGTCTCATACACCCCAAATGTACTCGTGTCTCATTACACCCCAAATGTACTCGTGTCTCATACACCCCAAATGTTACTCGTGTCTCATACACCCCAAATGTACTCGTGTCTCATACCCCAAATGTACTCGTGTCTCATACACCCCAAATGTACTCGTGTCTCATACACCCCAAATGTAGTCTTCTCATACACCCCAAATGTACTGATGTCTCATACACCCCAATGTACTCGTGTCTCATACACCCCAAATGTACTCGTGTCTCATACACCCCAAATGTACTGATGTCTCATACACCCCCAAATGTACTCGTGTCTCATTACACCCCAAATGTACTCGTGGTCTCATACCACCCCAAATGTACTCGTGTCTCATACACCCCAAATGTACTCGTGTCTCATACACCCCAATGTACTCGTGTCTCATACACCCCCAAATGTACTCGTGTCTCATACACCCCCAAATGTACTCGTGTCTCATACACCCCAAATGTACTCGTGTCTCATACACCCCAAATGTACTCGTGTCTCATACACCCCAAATGTAGTCTTCTCATACACCCCAAATGTACTGATGTCTCATACACCCCAAATGTACTCGTGTCTCATAAACCCCAAATGTACTTTTCTCATACACCCCAAATGTACTCGTGTCTCATACACCCCAAATGTACTCGTGTCTCATACACCCCAAATGTACTGATGTCTCATACACCCCAAATGTACTCGTGTCTCATACACTCCCAAATGTACTCGTGTCTCATACACCCCAAATGTACTCGTGTCTCATACACCCCAAATGTACTGATGTCTCATACACCCCAAATGTACTGATGTCTCATACACCCCAAATGTACTCGTGTCTCATACACCCCAAATGTACTCGTGTCTCATACACCCCAAATGTACTCGTGTCTCATACACCCCAAATGTACTCGTGTCTCATACACCCCAAATGTACTCGTGTCTCATACACCCCAAATGTACTCGTGTCTCATACACCCCAAATGTACTCGTGTCTCATACACCCCAAATGTACTCGTGTCTCATACACCCCAAATGTACTCGTGTCTCATACACCCCAAATGTACTCGTGTCTCATACACCCCAAATGTAGTCTTCTCATACACCCCAAAATGTACTGATGTCTCATACACCCCAAATGTACTCGTGTCTCATACACCCCAAATGTACTCGTGTCTCATACACCCCAAATGTACTGATGTCTCATACACCCCAAATGTACTCGTGTCTCATACACCCCAAATGTACTCGTGTCTCATACACCCCAAATGTACTCGTGTCTCATACACCCCAAATGTACTCATGTCTCATACACCCCAAATGTACTGATGTCTCATACACCCCAAATGTACTGATGTCTCATACACCCCAAATGTACTCGTGTCTCATACACCCAAATGTACTGATGTCTCATACACCCCAAATGTACTGATGTCTCATACACCCCAAATGTACTGATGTCTCATACACCCCAAATGTACTCGTGTCTCATACACCCCAAATGTACTCGTGTCTCATACACCCCAAATGTACTGATGTCTCATACACCCCAAATGTACTGATGTCTCATACACCCCAAATGTACTCGTGTCTCATACACCCCAAATGTACTCGTGTCTCATACACCCCAAATGTACTCGTGTCTCATACACCCCAAATGTACTTGTGTCTCATACACCCCAAATGTACTCGTGTCTCATACACCCCAAATGTACTGATGTCTCATACACCCCAAATGTACTGATGTCTCATACACCCCAAATGTACTGATGTCTCATACACCCCAAATGTACTCGTGTCTCATACACCCCAAATGTACTCGTGTCTCATACACCCCAAATGTACTGATGTCTCATACACCCCAAATGTACTGATGTCTCATACACCCCAAATGTACTCGTGTCTCATACACCCCAAATGTACTCGTGTCTCATACACCCCCAATGTACTCGTGTCTCATACACCCCAAATGTACTCGTGTCTCATACACCCCAAATGTACTGATGTCTCATACACCCCAAATGTACTGATGTCTCATACACCCCAAATGTACTCGTGTCTCATACACCCAAATGTACTGATGTCTCATACACCCAAATGTACTCGGTGTCTCATACACCCCAAATGTACTCGTGTCTCATACACCCCAAATGTACTCGATGTCTCATACACCCCAAATGTACTCGTGTCTCATACACCCCAAATGTACTGATTTCTCATACACCCCAAATGTACTGATGTCTCATACACCCCAAATGTACTTGTGTCTCATAACCCAAATGTACTTTTCTCATACACCCCAAATGTACTCGTGTCTCATACACCCCAAATGTACTCGTGTCTCAAACCCCCAAATGTACTGATGTCTCATACACCCAATGTACTCGTGTCTCATACACCCCAAATGTACTCGTGTCTCATACACCCCAAATGTACTCGTGTCTCATACACCCCAAATGTACTGATGTCTCATACACCCCAAATGTACTGATGTCTCATACACCCCAAATGTTACTCGTGTCTCATACCCCCAAATGTACTCGTGTCTCATACACCCCAAATGTACTCTGTTCTCATACACCCCAAATGTACTCGTGTCTCATACACCCCAAATGTACTCGTGTCTCATACACCCCAAATGTACTCGTGTCTCATACACCCCAAATGTACTCGTGTCTCATACACCCCAAATGTACTCGTGTCTCATACACCCAAATGTACTCGTGTCTCATACACCCCCAAATGTACTCGTGTCTCATAACCCCAAATGTTAGTCTTCTCATACACCCCAAATGTTACTGATGTCTCATACACCCCAAATGTACTCGTGTCTCATACACCCCAAATGTACTCGTGTCTCATTACACCCCAAAATGTACTGATGTCTCATACACCCCAAATGTACTCGTGTCTCATACACCCCAAATGTACTCGTGTCTCATACACCCCAAATGTACTCGTGTCTCATACAGCCCAAATGTACTCATGTCTCATACACCCCAAATGTACTCAAGTCTCATACACCACAAATGTACTCATGTCTCATACACCCCAAATGTACTCGTGTCTCATACACCCCAAATGTACTGATGTCTCATACACCCCAAATGTACTCGTGTCTCATACACCCCAAATGTACTTGTGTCTCATACACCCCAAATGTACTCGTGTCTCCATACACCCCAAATGTACTGATGTCTCATACACCCCAAATGTACTGATGTCTCAATACACCCCAAATGTACTGATGTCTCATACACCCCAAATGTACTCGTGTCTCATACACCCCAAATGTACTCGTGTCTCATACACCCCAAATGTACTGATGTCTCATACACCCCAAATGTACTGATGTCTCATACACCCCAAATGTACTCGTGTCTCATACACCCCCAAATGTACTCGTGTCTCATACACCCCAAATGTACTCGTGTCTCATACACCCCAAATGTACTTGTGTCTCATACACCCCAAATGTACTCGTGTCTCATACACCCCAAATGTACTGATGTCTCATACACCCCAAATGTACTTGATGTCTCATACACCCCAAATGTACTGATGTCTCATACACCCCAAATGTACTCGTGTCTCATACACCCCCAAATGTACTCGTGTCTCATACACCCCAAATGTACTCGTGTCTCATACACCCCAAATGTACTGATGTCTCATACACCCCAAATGTACTCGTGTCTCATACACCCCAAATGTACTGATGTCTCATACACCCCAAATGTACTGATGTCTCATACACCCCAAATGTACTCGTGTCTCATACACCCCAAATGTACTTGATGTCTCATACACCCCAAATGTACTCGTGTCTCATACACCCCCAAATGTACTGATGTCTCATACACCCCAAATGTACTCGTGTCTCATACACCCCAAATGTACTCGTGTCTCATACACCCCAAATGTACTGATGTCTCATACACCCCAAATGTACTCGTGTCTCATACACCCCAAATGTACTGATGTCTCATACACCCCAAATGTACTCGGTGTCTCATACACCCCAAATGTACTCGTGTCTCATACACCCCAAATGTACTGTGTCTCATACACCCCCAAATGTTACTGGTGTCTCATACACCCCAATGTACTGATGTCTCATACACCCCAAATGTACTGATGTCTCATACACCCCAAATGTACTCATGTCTCATAACACCCCAAATGTACTCGTGTCTCATACACCCCAAATGTACTCGTGTCTCATACACCCCAAATGTACTCGTGTCTCATACACCCCAAATGTACTCGTGTCTCATACACCCCAAATGTACTCGTGTCTCATACACCCCAAATGTACTCGTGTCTCATACACCCCAAATGTACTCATGTCTCATACACCCCAAATGTACTGATGTCTCATACACCCCAAATGTACTCGTGTCTCATACACCCCAAATGTACTCGTGTCTCATACACCCCAAATGTACTGATGTCTCATACACCCCAAATGTACTCGTGTCTCATACACCCCAAATGTACTTCGTGTCTCATACACCTCAAATGTACTCATGTCTCATTACACCCCAAATGTACTCGTGTCTCATACACCCCAAATGTACTCGTGTCTCATACACCCCAAATGTACTCGTGTCTCATACACCTCAAATGTACTCATGTCTCATACACCCCAAATGTACTCGTGTCTCATTACACCCCAAATGTACTCGTGTCTCATACACCCCAAATGTACTGATGTCTCATACACCCCAAATGTACTCAAAGTCTCATACACCACAACATGTACTCAGTGTCTCATACACCCCAAATGTACTCGTTGTCTCATACACCCCAAATGTACTGATTGTCTCATACACCCCAAATGTACTCGTGTCTCATACACCCCAAATGTACTCGTGTCTCATACACCCCAAATGTACTCGTGTCTCATACACCCCAAATGTACTGATGTCTCATACACCCCAAATGTACTGATGTCTCATACACCCCAAATGTACTGATGTCTCATACACCCCAAATGTACTCGTGTCTCATACACCCCAAATTGTACTCGTGTCTCATACCAACCCCCACCCAAATGTACTCGTGTCTCATACACCCCAAATGTACTCGTGCTCATACACCCCAAATGTACTGATTTCTCATACACCCCAAATGTACTGATGTCTTCATACACCCCAATGTACTTGTGTCTCATAAACCCCAAATGTACTTTTCTCATACACCCCAAATGTACTCGTGTCTCATACACCCCAAATGTTACTCGTGTCTCATAACCCCAAATGTACTGATGTCTCATACACCCCAAATGTAACTCGTGTCTCATACACCCCAAATTACTCGTGTCTCATACACCCCAAATGTACTCGTGTCTCATACACCCCAAATGTACTGATGTCTTCATACACCCCAAATGTACTGATGTCTCATTACACCCCAAATGTACTCGTGTCTCATACACCCCAAATGTACTCGTGTCTCATACACCCCAAATGTACTCGTGTCTCATACACCCCAAATGTACTCGTGTCTCATACACCCCAATGTACTCTTGTCTCATACACCCCAAATGTACTCGTGTCTCATACACCCCAAATGTACTCGTGTCTCATTACCCCAATTTTACACCCCAAATGTACTCGTGTCTCATAACCCCCAAATGTTCTCGTGTCTCATACACCCCAAATGTAGTCTTTCTCATACACCCCAAAATGTACTGATGTCTCATACACCCCAAATGTACTCGTGTCTCATACACCCCAAATGTACTCGTGTCTCATACACCCCAAATGTACTGATGTCTCATACACCCCAAATGTACTCGTGTCTCATACACCCCAAATGTACTCGTGTCTCATACACCCCAAATGTACTCGTGTCTCATTACAGCCCAAATGTACTCATGTCTCATACACCCCAATGTACTCGTGTCTCATACACCCCAAATGTACTCGTGTCTCATACACCCCAAATGTACTCGTGTCTCATACACCCCAAATGTACTCGTGTCTCATACACCCCAAATGTACTCGTGTCTCATACACCCCAAATGTACTGATTTCTCATACACCCCCAAATGTACTGATGTCTCATAACACCCCAAATGTACTCGTGTCTCATAAACCCCAAATGTACTTTTCTCATACACCCCAAATGTACTCGTGTCTCATACACCCCAAATGTACCTCGTGTCTCATACACCCCAAATGTACTGATGTCTCATACACCCCAAAATGTACTTCGTGTCTCATACACCCCAAATGTACTCGTGTCTCATACACCCCAAATGTACTCGTGTCTCATTACACCCCAAATGTACTGATGTCTCATACACCCCAAATGTACTGATGTCTCATACACCCCAAATGTACTCGTGTCTCATACACCCCAAATGTACTCGTGTCTCATACACCCCAAATGTACTGATGTCTCATACACCCCAAATGTACTCGTGTCTCATACACCCCAAATGTACTCGTGTCTCATACACCCCAAATGTACTGATGTCTCATACACCCCAAATGTACTCGTGTCTCATACACCCCAAATGTACTCGTGTCTCATACACCCCAAATGTACTCGTGTCTCATACACCCCAAATGTACTCGTGTCTCATACACCCCAAATGTACTGTGTCTCATACACCCCAAATGTACTCGTGTCTCATACACCCCAAATGTACTCGTGTCTCATACACCCCAAATGTACTCGTGTCTCATACACCCAAATGTACTGATGTCTCATACACCCCAAATGTACTCGTGTCTCATACACCCCAAATGTACTCGTGTCTCATACACCCCAAATGTACTCGTGTCTCATACAGCCCAAATGTACTCATGTCTCATACACCCCAAATGTACTGATGTCTCATACACCCCAAATGTACTGATGTCTCATACACCCCAAATGTACTCGTGTCTCATACACCCCAAATGTACTGATGTCTCATACACCCCAAATGTACTGATGTCTCATACACCCCAAATGTACTGATGTCTCATACACCCCAAATGTACTCGTGTCTCATACACCCCAAATGTACTCGTGTCTCATAACACCCAAATGTACTGATGTCTCATACACCCCAAATGTACTGATGTCTCATACACCCCAAATGTACTCGTGTCTCATACACCCCAAATGTACTCGTGTCTCATACACCCCAAATGTACTCGTGTCTCATACACCCCAAATGTACTTGTGTCTCATACACCCCAAATGTACTCGTGTCTCATACACCCCAAATGTACTGATGTCTCATACACCCCAAATGTACTGCATGTCTCATACACCCCAAATGTACTGATGTCTCATACACCCCAAATGTACTCGTGTCTCATACACCCCAAATGTACTCGTGTCTCATACACCCCAAATGTACTGATGTCTCATACACCCCAAATGTACTGATGTCTCATACACCCCAAATGTACTCGTGTCTCATACACCCCAAATTACTCGTGTCTCATACACCCCCAATGTACTCGTGTCTCATACACCCCAAATGTACTCGTGTCTCATACACCCAAATGTACTGAGTCTCATACACCCCAAATGTACTGATGTCTCATACACCCCAAATGTACTCGTGTCTCATACACCCCAAATGTACTGATGTCTCATACACCCCAAATGTACTCGTGTCTCATACACCCCAAATGTACTCGTGTCTCATACACCCCAAATGTACTGATGTCTCATACACCCCAAATGTACTCGTGTCTCATACACCCCAAATGTACTGATTTCTCATACACCCCAAATGTACTGATGTCTCATACACCCCAAATGTACTTGTGTCTCATAAACCCCAAATGTACTTTTCTCATACACCCCAAATGTACTCGTGTCTCATACACCCCAAATGTACTCGTGTCTCATACACCCCAAATGTACTGATGTCTCATACACCCCAAATGTACTCGTGTCTCATACACCCCAAATGTACTCGTGTCTCATACACCCCAAATGTACTCGTGTCTCATACACCCCAAATGTACTGTGTCTCATACACCCCAAATGTACTGATGTCTCATACACCCCAAATGTACTCGTGTCTCATACACCCCAAATGTACTCGTGTCTCATACACCCCAAATGTACTCGTGTCTCATACACCCCAAATGTACTGTGTCTCATACACCCCAAATGTACTCGTGTCTCATACACCCCAAATGTACTCGTGTCTCATACACCCCAAATGTACTCGTGTCTCATACACCCCAAATGTACTGATGTCTCATACACCCCAAATGTACTCGTGTCTCATACACCCCAAATGTACTCGTGTCTCATACACCCCAAATGTACTCGTGTCTCATACACCCCAAATGTACTCGTGTCTCATACACCCCAAATGTACTCGTGTCTCATACACCCCAAATGTACTCGTGTCTCATACACCCCAAATGTACTGATGTCTCATACACCCCAAATGTACTGTGTCTCATACACCCCAAATGTACTGTGTCTCATACACCCCAAATGTACTCGTGTCTCATACACCCCAAATGTACTCGTGTCTCATACACCCCAAATGTACTGATGTCTCATACACCCCAAATGTACTGATGTCTCATACACCCCAAATGTACTCGTGTCTCATACACCCCAAATGTACTCGTGTCTCATACACCCCAAATGTACTCGTGTCTCATACACCCCAAATGTACTCGTGTCTCATACACCCCAAATGTACTGATGTCTCATACACCCAAATGTACTGATGTCTCATACACCCCAAATGTACTCGTGTCTCATACACCCCAAATGTACTGATGTCTCATACACCCCAAATGTACTCGTGTCTCATACACCCCAAATGTACTCGTGTCTCATACACCCCAAATGTACTGATGTCTCATACACCCCAAATGTACTCGTGTCTCATACACCCCAAATGTACTGATGTCTCATACACCCCAAATGTACTGATGTCTCATACACCCCAAATGTACTCGTGTCTCATACACCCCAAATGTACTTGTCTCATACACCCCAAATGTACTCGTGTCTCATACACCCCAAATGTACTCGTGTCTCATACACCCCAAATGTACTGATGTCTCATACACCCCAAATGTACTCGTGTCTCATACACCCCAAATGTACTCGTGTCTCATACACCCCAAATGTACTCGTGTCTCATACACCCCAAATGTACTGATGTCTCATACACCCCAAATGTACTGATGTCTCATACACCCCAAATGTACTCGTGTCTCATACACCCCAAATGTACTCGTGTCTCATACACCCCAAATGTACTCGTGTCTCATACACCCCAAATGTACTCGTGTCTCATACACCCCAAATGTACTCGTGTCTCATACACCCCAAATGTACTCGTGTCTCATACACCCCAAATGTACTGATGTCTCATACACCCCAAATGTACTCGTGTCTCATACACCCCAAATGTACTCGTGTCTCATACACCCCAAATGTAGTCTGTCTCATACACCCCAAATGTACTGATGTCTCATACACCCCAAATGTACTCGTGTCTCATACACCCCAAATGTACTCGTGTCTCATACACCCCAAATGTACTGATGTCTCATACACCCCAAATGTACTCGTGTCTCATACACCCCAAATGTACTCGTGTCTCATACACCCCAAATGTACTCGTGTCTCATACACCCCAAATGTACTCATGTCTCATACACCCCAAATGTACTGTGTCTCATACACCCCAAATGTACTGATGTCTCATACACCCCAAATGTACTCGTGTCTCATACACCCCAAATGTACTGATGTCTCATACACCCCAAATGTACTGATGTCTCATACACCCCAAATGTACTGATGTCTCATACACCCCAAATGTACTCGTGTCTCATACACCCCAAATGTACTCGTGTCTCATACACCCCAAATGTACTGATGTCTCATACACCCCAAATGTACTGATGTCTCATACACCCCAAATGTACTCGTGTCTCATACACCCCAAATGTACTCGTGTCTCATACACCCCAAATGTACTCGTGTCTCATACACCCCAAATGTACTGTGTCTCATACACCCCAAATGTACTCGGTCTCATACACCCCAAATGTACTGATGTCTCATACACCCCAAATGTACTGATGTCTCATACACCCCAAATGTACTGATGTCTCATACACCCCAAATGTACTCGTGTCTCATACACCCCAAATGTACTCGTGTCTCATACACCCCAAATGTACTGATGTCTCATACACCCCAAATGTACTGATGTCTCATACACCCCAAATGTACTCGTGTCTCATACACCCCAAATGTACTCGTGTCTCATACACCCCAAATGTACTCGTGTCTCATACACCCCAAATGTACTCGTGTCTCATACACCCCAAATGTACTGATGTCTCATACACCCCAAATGTACTGATGTCTCATACACCCCAAATGTACTCGTGTCTCATACACCCCAAATGTACTGATGTCTCATACACCCCAAATGTACTCGTGTCTCATACACCCCAAATGTACTCGTGTCTCATACACCCCAAATGTACTGATGTCTCATACACCCCAAATGTACTCGTGTCTCATACACCCCAAATGTACTGATGTCTCATACACCCCCAAATGTACTGATGTCTCATACACCCCAAATGTACTTGTGTCTCATACACCCCAAATGTACTTTGTCTCATACACCCCAAATGTACTCGTGTCTCATACACCCCAAATGTACTCGTGTCTCATACACCCCAAATGTACTGATGTCTCATACACCCCAAATGTACTCGTGTCTCATACACCCCAAATGTACTCGTGTCTCATACACCCCAAATGTACTCGTGTCTCATACACCCCAAATGTACTGATGTCTCATACACCCCAAATGTACTGATGTCTCATACACCCCAAATGTACTCGTGTCTCATACACCCCAAATGTACTCGTGTCTCATACACCCCAAATGTACTCGTGTCTCATACACCCCAAATGTACTCGTGTCTCATACACCCCAAATGTACTCGTGTCTCATACACCCCAAATGTACTCGTGTCTCATACACCCCAAATGTACTCGTGTCTCATACACCCCAAATGTACTCGTGTCTCATACACCCCAAATGTACTCGTGTCTCATACACCCCAAATGTACTCGTGTCTCATACACCCCAAATGTAGTCTTCTCATACACCCCAAATGTACTGATGTCTCATACACCCCAAATGTACTCGTGTCTCATACACCCCAAATGTACTCGTGTCTCATACACCCCAAATGTACTGATGTCTCATACACCCCAAATGTACTCGTGTCTCATACACCCCAAATGTACTCGTGTCTCATACACCCCAAATGTACTCGTGTCTCATACAGCCCAAATGTACTCATGTCTCATACACCCCAAATGTACTCATGTCTCATACACCCCAAATGTACTCATGTCTCATACACCCCAAATGTACTCGTGTCTCATACACCCCAAATGTACTGATGTCTCATACACCCCAAATGTACTCGTGTCTCATACACCCCAAATGTACTTGTGTCTCATACACCCCAAATGTACTCGTGTCTCATACACCCCAAATGTACTGATGTCTCATACACCCCAAATGTACTGATGTCTCATACACCCCAAATGTACTGATGTCTCATACACCCCAAATGTACTCGTGTCTCATACACCCCAAATGTACTCGTGTCTCATACACCCCAAATGTACTGATGTCTCATACACCCCAAATGTACTGATGTCTCATACACCCCAAATGTACTCGTGTCTCATACACCCCAAATGTACTCGTGTCTCATACACCCCAAATGTACTCGTGTCTCATACACCCCAAATGTACTTGTGTCTCATACACCCCAAATGTACTCGTGTCTCATACACCCCAAATGTACTGATGTCTCATACACCCCAAATGTACTGATGTCTCATACACCCCAAATGTACTGGTGTCTCATACACCCCAAATGTACTCGTGTCTCATACACCCCAAATGTACTCGTGTCTCATACACCCCAAATGTACTCGTGTCTCATACACCCCAAATGTACTGATGTCTCATACACCCCAAATGTACTCGTGTCTCATACACCCCAAATGTACTGATGTCTCATACACCCCAAATGTACTGATGTCTCATACACCCCAAATGTACTCGTGTCTCATACACCCCAAATGTACTGATGTCTCATACACCCCAAATGTACTCGTGTCTCATACACCCCAAATGTACTGATGTCTCATACACCCCAAATGTACTCGTGTCTCATACACCCCAAATGTACTCGTGTCTCATACACCCCAAATGTACTGATGTCTCATACACCCCAAATGTACTCGTGTCTCATACACCCCAAATGTACTGATGTCTCATACACCCCAAATGTACTCGTGTCTCATACACCCCAAATGTACTCGTGTCTCATACACCCCAAATGTACTCGTGTCTCATACACCCCAAATGTACTGGTGTCTCATACACCCCAAATGTACTGATGTCTCATACACCCCAAATGTACTGATGTCTCATACACCCCAAATGTACTCATGTCTCATACACCCCAAATGTACTCGTGTCTCATACACCCCAAATGTACTCGTGTCTCATACACCCCAAATGTACTCGTGTCTCATACACCCCAAATGTACTCGTGTCTCATACACCCCAAATGTACTCGTGTCTCATACACCCCAAATGTACTCGTGTCTCATACACCCCAAATGTACTCATGTCTCATACACCCCAAATGTACTGATGTCTCATACACCCCAAATGTACTCGTGTCTCATACACCCCAAATGTACTCGTGTCTCATACACCCCAAATGTACTGATGTCTCATACACCCCAAATGTACTCGTGTCTCATACACCCCAAATGTACTCGTGTCTCATACACCCCAAATGTACTCATGTCTCATACACCCCAAATGTACTCGTGTCTCATACACCCCAAATGTACTCGTGTCTCATACACCCCAAATGTACTCGTGTCTCATACACCCCAAATGTACTCATGTCTCATACACCCCAAATGTACTCGTGTCTCATACACCCCAAATGTACTCGTGTCTCATACACCCCAAATGTACTGATGTCTCATACACCCCAAATGTACTGATGTCTCATACACCCCAAATGTACTCGTGTCTCATACACCCCAAATGTACTCGTGTCTCATACACCCCAAATGTACTGATGTCTCATACACCCCAAATGTACTCGTGTCTCATACACCCCAAATGTACTCGTGTCTCATACACCCCAAATGTACTCGTGTCTCATACACCCCAATGTACTGATGTCTCATACCCCAAATGTACTGATGTCTCATACACCCCAAATGTACTGATGTCTCATTACACCCCCAAATGTACTCGTGTCTCATACACCCAAATGTACTCGTGTCTCATACACCCCAAATGTACTCGTGTCTCATACACCCCAAATGTACTCGTGTCTCATACACCCCAAATGTACTCGTGTCTCATACACCCCAAATGTACTGATTTCTCATACACCCCAAATGTACTGATGTCTCATACACCCCAAATGTACTTGTGTCTCATAAACCCCAAATGTACTTTTCTCATACACCCCAAATGTACTCGTGTCTCATACACCCCAAATGTACTCGTGTCTCATACACCCCAAATGTACTGATGTCTCATACACCCCAAATGTACTCGTGTCTCATACACCCCAAATGTACTCGTGTCTCATACACCCCAAATGTACTCGTGTCTCATACACCCCAAATGTACTGATGTCTCATACACCCCAAATGTACTGATGTCTCATACACCCCAAATGTACTCGTGTCTCATTACACCCCAAATGTACTCGTGTCTCATACACCCCAAATGTACTCGTGTCTCATACACCCCAAATGTACTCGTGTCTCATACACCCAAATTACTCTTGTCTCATACACCCCAAATGTACTCGTGTCTCATACACCCCAAATGTACTCGTGTCTCATACACCCCAAATGTACTCGTGTCTCATACACCCCAAATGTACTCGTGTCTCATACACCCCAAATGTACTCGTGTCTCATACACCCCAAATGTAAGTCTGTCTCATACACCCCAAAATGTACTGATGTCTCATACACCCCAAATGTACTCGTGTCTCATACACCCCAAATGTACTCGTGTCTCATACACCCCAAATGTACTGATGTCTCATACACCCCAAATGTACTCGTGTCTCATACACCCCAAATGTACTCGTGTCTCATACACCCCAAATGTACTCGTGTCTCATACAGCCCAAATGTACTCATGTCTCATACACCCCAAATGTACTCGTGTCTCATACACCCCAAATGTACTCGTGTCTCATACACCCCAAATGTACTCGTGTCTCATACACCCCAAATGTACTCGTGTCTCATACACCCCAAATGTACTCGTGTCTCATACACCCCAAATGTACTGATTTCTCATACACCCCAAATGTACTGATGTCTCATACACCCAAATGTACTTGTGTCTCATACACCCCAAATGTACTTTTGTCTCATACACCCAAATGTACTCGTGTCTCATACACCCCAAATGTACTCGTGTCTCAATACACCCCAATGTACTGATGTCTCATACACCCCAAATGTACTCGTGTCTCATACACCCCAAATGTACTCGTGTCTCATACACCCCAAATGTACTGTGTCTCATACACCCCAAATGTACTCGATGTCTCATACACCCCAAATGTACTGATGTCTCATACACCCCAAATGTACTCGTGTCTCATACACCCCAAATGTACTCGTGTCTCATACACCCCAAATGTACTGATGTCTCATACACCCCAAATGTACTCGTGTCTCATACACCCCAAATGTACTCGTGTCTCATACACCCCAAATGTACTGATGTCTCATACACCCCAAATGTACTCGATGTCTCATACACCCCAAATGTACTCGTGTCTCATACACCCCAAATGTACTCGTGTCTCATACACCCCAAATGTACTGATTGTCTCATACACCCCAAATGTACTCGTGTCTCATACACCCCAAATGTACTCGTGTCTCATACACCCAAATGTACTCGTGTCTCATACACCCCAAATGTACTCGTGTCTCATACACCCCAAATGTACTGATGTCTCATACACCCCAAATGTACTCGTGTCTCATACACCCCAAATGTACTCGTGTCTCATAACACCCCAAATGTACTCGTGTCTCATACAGCCCAAATGTACTCATGTCTCATACACCCCAAATGTACTGATGTCTCATACACCCCCCCAAAAAATGTTTAAGCCCTGAAATTGGTCCCCCCCCGCCCCTTCGCCCCAATAACCACGCCCAAATGTTACTCGGTCTGCATACACTCCCAATATGTACTGATGTCTCCATACACTCCCAAATGTAACTGATGTGCTCATACACCCCAAATGTACTGATGTCTCATACACGCCGCAAATGGGTAGCTCGTGTCTCATACACTCCCAAATTGTACTCAGTGTCTATACACCCAAATGTACTGATGGTCTCATACACACCGCAAATGTACTGATTGTTCTCATACACCCAATGTACTCGTGTCTCATACACGCGGCCAAATGTACTCGTGTTCTCATACACCCCCAAATGTACTTCGTGTCTCATACACGCCCGAAATGTAACTTGTGTCTCATACAGCTCCCAAATGTACTCGTGTCTCATACACTTCCCAAATGTTACTGATGTCCATTCAATTACAACAAAATGTTACTGATGTTCTCAGTACACCGCATGTACTGTAGTCTCCATGACACGCCCCAAATGTACTCGGTGTCTCATAGCAGCCCCAAATGTACTGCGTGTCTGCATACACCCAAAATGTACTGATGGGGAGTACACGCCGCGAAATGATACCCGTGATGTCTTACACCCCAAATGTACTCGTGTCTCATAGACCCCAATGTACTCCGTGTCTCATAGCACCCAATGTAGCTCGTGTCTCATACACCGCAAATGTACTCGTGTCTACATACCACCCCCAAATGTACTGTATGTCTCCATACACCCCAAATGTACTGAATGTCTCATACTACCCGCAAATGTACTCGGTGTCTCATACACCCCAAAATGTACTGATGTCTCATACACGTCCCAAATGTTACTCGTGTCTCATACACCCCAAATGTACTCGTGTCTCATACACCCGCAAATGTACTGATGTCTCATACACTCCCAAATGTAACTCGTGTCTCATACACCCCAAATGCTACTGGATTTCTCTATACACGCCCAAATGTACTGCATGTTCTCATACACCCCAAATGAATACTTGTGTCTCGACTTGACCCTTCAAATGTACTTTTCTCATACACCCCAAATGTACTCGTGTCTCATACACCAATGTAACTCGTGTCTCATACACCCCAAATGCTACTGGATAGTCTCATACACCCCAAATGTACTACGTGGTCTCGGGATACACCCAAATGTGACTCGTGTTCTCATACACGCCCAAATGTTACTCGGTGGTCTCATAAACACCCAGATGTACTGATGTCTCATACAGCCCCAAATGTACTGAATGTCTCATACAACCTCCAAATGTACTCGTGTCTCTATACACCGCCAAATGTACTCGTGTCTAATACACCCGCAAATGTAGCTTCGTGCGTCCTCATACACCCCAAATGTACTCGTGTCTCATAAACCCAAATGTACTCGGTGTCTCATACAGCCACCAATGTACTCGTGTCTCATACACCGCCAAATGTACTCGTGTTCTTCATACACGCCAAATGTACTGATGTCTCATACAACCGCGCAAATGTACTCGTGTCTCTACACCTCCCAACATGTACTGGTGTCTCATAGCACCCCAAATGTACTCGTGTCGCTCATACACGCCAAAATGTCTCGTTCTATACACCCAAATGTACTTGTGTCTGCATACACCCTCAAATGTACCTTCGTGTCCTCATAGCACCCCAAAGTACTGATGTCCTCAGTACACCCGAATTGTACTGAATGTCTATAGCACCCCAAATGTACTGAATGTCTCATACCAACCCCAGAATGTACTCGTGTCTCATACACCCCAAATGTACTCGTTGTCTGCATACACGCCCAAATGTACTGATGTCTCATACACCCAAATGCTACTGATGTCTCATACATCCCCAAAATGTACTCGTGTCTCATACACCGGCAAAAATGTACTCGTGTCTCCATAACACCCCAATGTACTCGTTCCTCATACACCCCCAAATGTACTCGTGGTCTCATACACACCCAGAATGGTACTGATGTCCTGCATACACCCCAAATGTACTGATGTCTCAATAACACCCCAATGTACTCGTGTCCTCATACACCCCAAATGTACTGATGTCTCTACACCCGCAATAGTACTCGTGTCTCATACACCCCAAATGTAACTCGTGTCTTCATACACTCACAAATGTACTGATGTCTCATACAACCCCCAAAATGTACTCGTCGTCTCATACACCCAAATTGTACTGATTTCTCAATACCCCCAAATGTACTGATGTCTGCATATCACCCCAAATGTCTTGGTCTCAATAAACCGCAATTAGCTTTCTCATACACCCCAAATGTACTCGTGTCTCATAACACCCCAAATTGTACTCGTGTCTGCATACACCCCAAATGTACACTGATGTGCTCATACTCACCCCAATGTACTGCGTGTCTGCATACCCCCAAATGTACTCGTGTCTGCATACAACCCCCAAACTGTAACTCGTGTCTGCATACACCCCAAAGTACTGATGTCTCATACACCCCAAATGTACTGATGTCTCATACACCCAAATGGTAGCTCGTGTCTCATACACCCCGCGCCAAAATGTACTCGTGTCTCATACCGCCAAAATGTACTCGGGTGTTCATCACCCCAAAATGTACTGCGTGTCTCATACAACTCTCCGCAACATGTACATCGTGTCTCATACCACCCCCAAATGTACTCCGTGTCCTCATACACCCCAAATGTACTCGTGTCTCATACACCCCAAATGTACTCGTGTCTGCATACAGCCCCAAATGTACTCGTGTCTCATACACCCCAAATGTAGTCCCTTCTTAATCACCCAAATGTACTGATGTCTCATACACCCAAATGTACTCGTGTAGTGCTCATAACACCCCCAAATGTACTCGTGTCCTCGCATAACACCCCAAATGTACTGGATGTTCTGCATACACCCGCCAAATGTACTCGTTGTCCTCATAAATCACCCCAATGTACTCGTGTCTGCATACACCCCAAATGTACTCGTGTCCTGCAATATTACGCCGGCAAATGTACATCATAGTCTCATACACCCCAAATGTACTGATGTCTCATACACCCCAAATGTACTGAATGTCCTCATAGCGGACCTCACCCAAATGTACTCGTGTCTCATACACCCCAAATGTACTGTATGTCTCATACACCCCAAATGTACTGATGTTATACAGCCCCAAATGTACTGATGTCTCATACCAGCCGCCAATGTACTCGTGTCTCAATTAGCACCCCAAATGTACTCGTGTCTCCATACACCCCAAATGTACTGATGTCTCATACACCCCAATGTACTGAATGTCTCATAACACCCCTAAATGTACTCGTGTCTCCATACACCCCAAAATTACTCGTGTCTCATACACCCCAAACTGTACTCGTGTCTCATACACCGCCAATGTACTTGTGTCTCATACACCCCAAATGGTACTCGTGTCTCATACACCGCCAAATGTACTGATGTCTCATACACCCCAAATGTAACTGATGTCTCATACACCCAAATGTACTGATGTCTCATACACCCCGAAAATGTAACTCGTGTCCATACACCCCAAATGTACTCGTGTCTTCAATACACCCGCAAAAAAAATGTACTGGATGTCTCATACACCCCAAATTGTACTGATGTCTCCATACACCCAAATGTATCTGTGTTCCTCATTACCCCAAATGTACTCGTGTCCTCTACACCCCAATGTACTCGTGTCTCATACACCCAAAATGTACTCGTGTCTCATACACCCCAAATGTACTGATGTCTCATAAAAGCCCCAAATGTACTGATGTCTCCATACACCCGCAAAGTGTACTCGTGTGCTCATACACCCCAAATGTACTGATGTCTTTCATACACCCGCAAATGTACTCGTGTCTCATACACCCCAAATGTAACCTCGTGTCTCATACACCCCAAAATGTAACTGATGTCTCAATTACACCCAAATGTAACTCGTGTCTCATACACCCCAAATGTACTGATTTCTCATACACCCCAAATGTCTGAGTGCTCATACCCCTAAATGTAACTTGTTGTCTCATAAACGCCAAATGTAACTTTTTCTCATAAGCACCCAAATGTACTCGTGTCTCATCACCCCAATGTACTCGCGTGTCTCATACCACCCCAAATGTTACTGATGTCTCATACACCCCAACATGTACCGTGTCTCATACACCCCAAAATGTACTCGTGTCTCATACACCCAAATGTACTCGGTGTGCTCATACACTCCCCAATGTAACTGATGTCTCATACACCCCAAAATGTAACTGATGTCTCATACCCGCAAATGTACTCGTGTCTCATACACCCCAAATGTACTCGTGTCTCATACACCCCAGGCAAATGTTACTCGTGTCTCATACACCCCAAAATGTACTCGTGGTCTTCATACACCCCCAAATGTACTCGTGGTCTCAATACACCCAATGTAACTCGTGTCTCATACACCCCAAATGTACTCGTGTCTCAATACACCCCCAAATGTACTCGTGTCCTCATACACACCAAATGTACTCGTGTCTTCATCACCCCAAATGTACTCGTGTCTCATACACCCAATGTAGTCCTTCTCATCACACCCAAATGTACTGATGTCTCATACATACCCCAAATGTACTGTGTCTGCATACACCCACAAATGCTACTCGTGTTCTGCATACACCCCAAAATGTACTGATGTCTTCATACACCGCAAATGTACTCGTGTCTCATACACGCCGCAAATGTACTCAGTGTCTCATACACCCAAATGTACTCGTGTCTCATACCGCCCAATGTACTCATGTCTCATACACCCCAAAATGTACTCAAGTTCATACACCACAAAATGTACTCATGTCGTCATACACCCCAAATGTTACTCGTGTCTCATACACCCAAATGTACTGAATGTCTCCATACCCCCAAATGTACTCGTGTCTTCTCATACACCCCATGTTACTTGTGGGTCTCATTACACCGCCAAATGTACTTTCAGTGCTCATACACCCCCAATGTACTGATGTCTCATAGCACCCCAAATGTCTGATGTCTCATACACCCCAAATGTACTGATGTTCCATACACCCAAATGTACTCGTGGTCTCATATCACGCCCACATGTACTCGTGTCTCATACACCCCAAATGTACTGATGTCTCATACACCCCAAATGTTTTCTGATGTCTCATACACCCCAAATGTACTCGTGTCTGCATACACGCGGCCAAATGTTACTCGTGTCTCATACACCCCAAATGTAACTCCGTGTCTCATTACACCCCAAATGTAACTTGTGTTCCAATACACCCCAAATGTACTCGTGTCTCATACACCCCACACCAAATGTTACTGATGTCTCATACACCAAAGTACTGATTGTCTCATACACCCCAAATGTACTGTGGTCTCATACACCCAAATGTCTAGGTGTCTCATAACGCCAATGTACTCGTGTCTCATACACCCGCAAATGTACCTCGTTGTCTATACCACCCCAAATGTACTGATGTCTCATACACCCCCAAATGTACTCGTGTCTCATACAACGACCAAATGGTACTGATGTTCTCATACACCCGCAATGTACTGGATGTCTTCAATACACCCCAATGTTTACTCTGGTTCTCATCAAGACCCAAAATGTACTGATGTCTCATACCACACCCAATGTACTCGTGTCTCATACACCAAATGTACTGATGTCTCTACACCCGCAAATGTATCGTGGTCTCTACACCCAATGTACTCGTGTCCTCATACACCCCAAATGTACTGATGTCTCATACACCGCCAATGTACTCGTGTCTCCTACACCCCAATGTTACTGTGTCTCATACACCCCCAATGTACTCGTGTCTCATACCAACCCCAAATGTAACTCGTGTCTCATACACCCAACATGTACTGGTGTCTCATACACCCAATGTACTGGTGTTTCATACACCCCAATGTACTGATGTCTCATACACCCAAATGTACTGGTTGTTCATACACCCCAAATGTACTCAATGTCTGCTACACCCGCAAATGTACTCGTGTCTGCATAACACCCCAAATGTTACTCGTGGTCTGCATACACGCACCAATTGTACTCGTGTCTCAAATACACCCAAAATTAGCTCGTGTCTGCATTACACCCCAATGTACTTACGTGGTCTCATAACAGCCAAATGTACTCGTGTCTGCATACACGCCCATGTACGTCATGGTTCATACACCCCAAATGTAACTGATGTCTTCATAGCACCGCCAGAATGTACTCGTGTCTCATGCACCCCAATGTAACTCGTGTCTCATACAACCCCAAATGTACTGTATGTCTCTATCACCCCAATGTAACTCGTGTCTCATACACCCCAAATGTACTTCGTGTCTCATACACCTTCTAAATGTACTCATGTCTGCATACACCCCAAATGTACTCGTTGTCTCATACACCCCAAAATGTACTCGTGGTCCCTCATACCCCCAAATGTACTAGTGTCCTCATACACCTCAAATGTCTCATGTCCTCATACACCCCAAATGTACTTGCGTGTCTCATGCACCCAATGTACTCGTGTCCTCATACACCGGACCCAAATGTAGCTTGAATGTCTCATACCACCCCAAATGTACTCAGTTCATACCCGCTCACAAATGTTACTCGTGTCTCATAACACCCCAAATGTACTTCGTGTCTCATACACCCGCAAATGTACTGATGTCCTCATAACACCCCTAAATGTCACTCGGTGTCTGCATACACCCTCAAATGTACTCGTGTCCATACCCCAAATGTACTCGTGTCCTCATTACAACGCGCCACAATGTACCTGATGTCTCATACACCCAAATGTACTGAATTTGTCTCATAACCCCAAATGTACTGATGTCTCATACGCCCCAAATGTACTTCGTGTCTCATAAGCACCCCAAATTGTACTCGTGTCTCAATACACCCAAATGTACTCGTGTCTCATAACACCGCCAAATGTAGCTCGTGTCTCAATACACCCCAAATGTACTCGTGTCTCCATACACCCCAAAATGTACTGATTTCCTCATACACCCCAAAATGTTACTGATGTCCTCATACACCGCCAAATGTACTTGTGTCTCATAAACCCAATGTACTTTTCTCAATACACCGCCAAATGTACTCGTGTCTCAATACACCCGCAAATGTACTGCGTGTCTGCTACAACCGCCAAATGTACTTGATGTCTCATACACGCCCAAATGTACTTCGTGTCCTCATACACCCAAATGTAGCTCGTGTCTCATAACACCCCAAATGTAGCTCGTGTCTCATCGCACCCAAATGTATAACTGATGTCTCATACACCCCAAATGTACTGAATGTCTCATACACCCAAATGTATCGTGTCTCATACACCCCAAATGTACTCGTGTATCATAACACCCCAAATGTCTCGTGTCTCGATACACCCGCCAAATGTAACTCGTGTTCATACACCCCAAATGGTACTCTTGTCTCAAGTACACCCAATGTACTCGTGTCCCTCATACACCGCCAACTGTACTCGTGTCTGCATACACCCCAAATGTACTCGTGTCTCATTACACCCCAAATGTCTCGTGTCTCATACACGCGCGCAATGTTCTTCCGTGTCTCATACACCCGCAAATTAGTCTTCTCATCCACCCCAAATGTCTGATGTCTTCATACACCCCAAATGTACCTCGGTGTCTCATACACCCGCCAAATGTACCTCGTGGGTCTGCATACACCCCAAATGTTACTGATGTCTTTCATACACCCAAATGTAATCGTGTCTATACACCCCAAATGTTTACTCGTGTATCATACACCCAAAGTGTCTCGTGTCTCATACAGCCCAAATGTACTCAATGTCTCATACACCCAAATGTACTCGTGTCTCCATACAGCGCCCAAATGTACTAGTGTCTCATCACCCCAAATGTACTCGTGTCCTTCATACACGCCCAAATGTACTCGTGTCTCATACACCCCAAATGTACTCGTGCTCATACACAGCCCTTGGCCCAAATGTACTGATTTCTGCATACAGCCCCAAATGTACTGATGTCTCATAACCCATGTACTTGTGTCTATAAACCCAAATGTACTTTTTCTGCATACACCGCCAAATGTACTCGTGTCTGCATAGCACTGCCCAAATGTACTCGTGGTCTCCATACAGCCCAAATGTACTGATGTCTCATACACCCCAAATGTACGTCGTGTTTCATAACACCCAAATGTAGCTTCGTGTCTCATAACACCCCCGAAATGTACTCGTGTCTCATACAATCGCCCAAATGTACTGATTCTCATACACTTTCCCAAATGTACTGGATGTCTCATAAAGCCCAAAATGTTACTCGGTCTCATACACCGCCAAAATGTTACTCGTGTCTCATACACCACAAATGTAAACTGATGTCTGCATACACCCCAAATGTAACATCGTGTCTCATACACCCCAAATGTACTCGTGTCCTCATACCACCCCAAATGTACGATGTCTCATACAGCCCCAAATGTACTCGTGTTCATCACAGCCAAATGTACTCGTGTCTCATACACGCCCAAATGTTACTCGTGTCTATACACCCCAAATGTACTCGTGTCCATACACCCCAATATGTACTCGTGTCTCATAACACCCCAAATGTACTCGTGTCTCATACACCCCAAATGTACTCGTGTTCTCATACACCCCAAATGTACTCGTGTCTCATACACCCCCAAATGTACTGGATGTTCTCCATAACACGCCCAAATGTACCGTGTTCTCATAACACCGCCAAAATGTACTCGTGTCTCATAGCACCCCAAATGTACTCGTGTCTCATAGCAGCCGCAAATGTATCTCATGTCTCATAGCACCCAAATGTACTGATGTCTCATACACCCAAATGTACTGATGTCTCATACAACCCTGCAAATGTACTCGTGTCTCATAGCACGACCCAAATGTACTGATGTCTCATACACGCCAAATGTTACTGATGTCTTCATACACCCCAAATGTACTGAAATGTCTCCAATACACCCGCAAATGTACTATCGTGTCTCATACAACCCAAATGGTTAACTCGTGTCTCAATACACCCCAAATTACTGATGTCTCATACACCCAAAATGTACTGATGTCTCATACCCCGCAAATGTACTCGTGTCTCATACACGCCCAAATGTAACCTCGTGTCTCATACACCCAAATGTACTCGTGTCTCATACACCCCAAATGTACTTGGGTCTCATACACCCCAAATGGTCTCGTGTCTCATACACCCCAAATGTAGCTGATGTCTATACACCCCAAAGTACTGATGTTCTCATACAACCCCAAAATGTACTGATGTCTCATACACCCCAAATGTACTCGTGTTCTCAATACACCCCAAATGTACTGCGTGTCTCATACATCCAAAGTGTAAGCTGATGTGCTCATAGCACCCCAGAATGTACTGCATCGTCTCATACACCCCAAATGTTCACTCGTGTCTCATACACGCCCAAATGACTCGTGTCTCATACACCCCCAAATGTACTCGTGTTCTCATACACCCCAAATTGTACTCGTGTCTCATACACCCCAAATGTACCTGATGTCTCATAACACCCCCATGTACTGATGTCTCAATACACGCCCCAAATGTACTCGTGTCTCATACACCCCAAATGTTACTGATAGTCTCATACACACCAAATGTTACTCGTGTCTCATAACACCCCGCAAAATGTACTCGTGTCTGCATACACCCCAAATGTACTGGATGTCTTCATACACGCCAAATGTACTCGTGTGCTTCATAGCACCGCAAATGTATGATTTCTCATACCCAAAATGTATGATGTCTTCATACACACCCAATGTACTTCGTGTCTCATAAACCCCAAAATGTACTTTTTCGTCATACACCCGCAAATTGTACTCGTGTCTCATACACCCCACATGTAACTTCGTGTCTCATACACCCGAAAAATGTAAACTGATGTCCCTCATACACCCCAAATGTAACTCCGTGTCTCATAACACCCAAATGTACTCGTGTCTCATACACCCCAAATGTACTCGTGTTCTCATACACCCAAATGTACTGATGTCTCATACACCCAAATGTCTGATGTCTCATCACCCCCAAATGTACTCGTGTCTCATACACCCCCAAATGTACTCGTGTCTCATACACGCCCAAATGTTACTGCGTGTCTCATACACGCCAAATGTAACTCGTGTCTCATACACTCCATGTACTCGTGTCTCATACCCAATGTACTCGTGTCTCATACACCCAAATGTATCGTGTTCTGCATACACCCCAAATGTCTCGTGTCTCGATACACCCCAAAATGCTCGTGTCTCATACAGCCCCAAATGTACTCGTGTCTCATACACCCACAAATGTAGTCTTCTCATCCACCCCAAATGTACTGATGTCTCATACCCCCAAATGTACTCGTGTCTTCCATAACCCCGAAATGTAACTCGTGTCCTCAATAAGCACCCCAAATGTACTGATGTCCTCATACACCCCAAAATGTACTCGTGTCTCATACAACCCAAAATGTTACTGCGTGTCTCATACAACGCCCAAATGTACTCGTGTTCTCATACAAGCCCAAATGTACTCATGTTCTCATACACGCACAAATGTACTACAGTCTGCATACACGCAGCAAATGTAGCTACTATGTCTCATACACCCAAATGTACTCCGTGTCTCATAACACCCCAAATGTACTGATGTCTCTACACCCCAAATGTGAACTGTGTCTCTAGCACCCCAAATGTTACTTGTGTCTCATACACCCCAAATGTACTCGTGTCGCTACACCCCAATGTACTGATGTCTCATACACCGCGCAAATGTACTGATGTCTCAGTACAACCCGCCAAATGTACTGGTGATTGTCCTTCATTACACTGATTGTACTCGTGTCTCATACACCCCAAATGTACTCGTGTCTCATACACACCCAAATGTACTGATGTCTCATACACCCCAAATGTACTGATGTCTCATACACCCCAAATGTACTCGTGTCTCATACACCCCAAATTGTACTTCGTGTCTCATACACCCCAAAATGGTTAAATTCGTGTCTCATAACACCCCAAATGTTAACTTGTTGTCTCATCACCCAAATGTACTTCGTGTCTCATACCCCCAAATGTACTGGATTCTCATACACCAACAAAATGTACTGATGTCTCATACACGCCCAAATGTCTGCGTCTCATAGCACGCCCAATGTACTTCGTGTCTCATACCACACGCCAAATGTAACTCGGTTCTCATACACGCCCCCAAATGTACTTCCGTGTCTCATACACCCAATGTTAACTGATGTCCCTCATACACAGCCCAGAATGTACTCGTGTCCCATAACACCGACAAATGTAACTGATGTCTCATACACGCCCAAATGTAACTGATGTCTCTACACCGCCAAATGTGTACTCTGTGTCCATACACCAATGTAACTGATGTCTCATACACCGCCAAATGTACTCGTGTCCTCATACACCCCAAATGTACTGATGTCTCATACACCCCCAAAAGTACTGCGTGTCTCATACACACCCAATGTAACTGCGTGTCTCATACACCCCAAATGTACTGATGTCTATAACCCCAATGTACTCCGTGCTCCATACACCCCAAATGTTACTGATGTTCTCATACACGCCCAAATGTATTCGTGTCTCATCACACCCCCAATGTACTCGTGTCCAAACCCCAATGTATCGTGTCTCATACACCCCAAATGTACTGGGTGTCTATAGCACCCCAAATGTACTGATGTCTCAATACACCCCAAATGTACTGATGTCTCATACACGCCCAAATGTACTCATGTCTCATACACCGCCAAATTGTAGCTCGTGTCTCATACACCGCAATGTATCGTGTCTCATTACACCCAAATGTACTCTGGTGGTCTCATACACCCCAAATGTACTCGTGTCTGCATCCACCCCAAATGTACTCGTGTGTCTCATACATCCAAATGTACTCTCGTGTCTCATACACCCCATGTACTTCATGTCTCATTACACCCCAATGTACTGATGTCTCATACACCCAAATTAGCTCGTGTCTCATACACCCCAAATGGTAACTCGTGTCTCATACACCCCAAATGTACTGGATGTCTCATACACCCCAAATGTACTCGTGTTCTCAATACACCCCAAATGTAACTCGTGTTCATACACCTCAAAATGTACTCATGTCTGCATACACGACACGACTCCCCAAATGTACTCGTGTCTGCAATACACCCCAAATGTACTCAGTGTCTCATACACCACGCAAATGTACTCGTGTCTCATACACCTCAAATGTAATCATGTCTCAATACACCCCAAAATGTACTCGTGTCTCATCACCCCAAATGTACTCGTGTCTCATAACACCCGACCCCAATGTATGATGTCTCATACACCCAATGTACTCAGTCTGCATACACGCCAAATGTACTGCGTGTCTCAATACACGCCCAAAATGTATCGTGTCTGCATACACGCCAAATGTAACTGATGTGCTCATACACCCAAAATGTACTCGTGTGCCTCATACACCACCAAATGATATCTCGTGTCTCATCACCCCAAATGTACTCCGTGTCGTCATACACCCCAAATGTACTGATGTCTCATACACGCCCAAATGTACTTGATGTCTCATAGCACCGCCAATGTACTAGATGTCTCATAGGCACCGCCAAATGTACTCGTGTCTCATACACCCCAAATGTACTCGTTCTGCATACACCCCAAATGACTCGTGTCTCATACACCCAAATGTACTCAGTGTCTCATACACCCCAAATGTACTCCGTGTCTCATACACCCAAAATGTACTGATTCTCCATACCACGCCCAATGTACTGCCTGTCTCATCACCCCAAATGTACTTGTGTCTCAATAAACCCCAAAATGTACTTTTCTGCATCACCCAAATGTACTCGTGTCTCATACACCGGCCAAAATGTACTCGTGTCTCAATACACCCAATGTACTGATGTACTTCATACACCCCAAATGTACTCGTGTCCTCATACACCGCGCCAATGTACTCGTGTCTCATACACCCCACAAATGTAGCTGCCGTGTCTCATAACACCCAAATGTACTGATGTCTCATACACCCCCAAATGACCTGATGTTCATAACACCCCAAATGTACTCGTGTCTGCATACACCCCAAATGTACTGCGTGTCCCTCATACACCCCAAATGTACTCGTGCTCATACAACCCCAATGTACTCGTGTCTCATACACCGCCCAAATGTACTCTTGTCTCGATACACGCCCAAATGTTACTCGTGTCTCATACAACCCCAAAATGTACTCGTGTTCTCATACAGCCGCCCAAATGTCTGCGTGTCTCATACACCCGGGCAAATGTAGCTCGTGTCTCATACACCCCAAAAATGTTCCTCAGGTGTCCATACACCGCCAATGTAGTGCTTCTCATACACCCCATGTTACTGATGTCTGCATACACCTCCAAATGTACTGCGTGTCTGCATAACACCCAGCAAATGTACTCGTGTCTCATAACAACCCCAAATGTTACTGATGTCCTCATAACACCCCCAAATGTACTCGTGTCTCATACTACCCCAAATGTAGCTAGTGTCTCATACACGCCCAAATGTACCGTGTCTCATACAGCCCAAATGTTACTCATGTCTCATACACGCCCCAATGTACTCGTGCGTCTCATAGCACCCCAAAATGTAGCTCGTGTCCTCATACACCCCAAATGTACTCGTGTCTTCATACACCGCAAATGTAACTGCTGTGTCTCATACACCCCAAATGTATCTCGTGGTCTCCATACACCCCTAAATGTACTGATTTCTCTACACCCCAAATGTAGCTGATGTCTCATACACTGCAATGTACTTGGTGTCTCAATAAACCCCAAATGTACTTTTCTCATACCCCCAAAATGTACTCGTGTTCATACACCACCAAAGTACTCGTGTCTCATACACCCCAAATGTACTGGGATGTCTCCATACACCCCACAATGTACTCGTGTTCATACACCAAATGTACCTCGTGTCTCATAACACCCAAATGTTACTCGTTCTCATACAACCCCAAATGTAACTGATCGTCATCATACCCCCCAAATGTACTGATGTCTTCATACACCCAAATGTTACTCGTGTCTCATACACCCAAATGTAACTGCGTGTCTCATACACCACCATTGTTGATCACTGGGATGGTCTTTCCCAATCACCCAAATGTACTCGTGTCTCATACAGACCCCAAATGTACTCGTGTCTGCATACACCGCCAAATGTACTGATGTTCATACACCTCCAAATGTACTCGTGTCCTCATACACGCCCAAATGTACTGTGTCTCATACACCCCAATGTACTCGGTGTCTCAATACACCCCAAATGTGTACTCGTGTCTCATAACACTGCCCAAATGTAACTCGTGTCTCATACACCCAGAATGTACTCGTGTCTCATAGCACCTCAAATGTACTCGTGTCTCATACACCCCCAAAAATTGGGGGTTTTTTTTTACTGCGTGTCTCATACACCCCAAATGTACTCGTGTCTCATACACCCCCAAATGGTAGTCTTTCTCATACACCCCCAAATGTACTGATGTCTCATACACCCCAAATGTACTCGTGTCTGCATAGCATCCCCAAATTGTACTCGTGTCCTCATACAACCCCAAATGTACTTTGATGTCTCATAACACGCCTACAAATGTGTGTCTCATACACCCGCAAATGTACTCGTGTCTTCATACCACCCCGCAATGTACTCGTGTCTGCATACAGCCATATATGTACTCATGTTCATACACCCCAAATGTAACTGGCCAAGTTCTCAATACAGCCCACAAATGGTCTACTCATGTCCTCATACACCGGCCAAATGTACTCGTGTCTCACTACACCCCAAATGTACTGATGTCTCATACACCCCAAATGGTACTCGTGTCTCTACACCGCCAAATGTACTTGTGTCTGCATACACCGCCAAATGTACTCGTGTCTCATACACCCCCAATGTACTGCTGTTCGCATACACGGCCGCAAATGTACTGATGTTCCCTCATACACCCCAAATGTACTGATGTCTCATAACACCCCAATGTACTCGTGTCTCCTAACCAATGTACTCGTGGTCTTCATACACCCCAAATGTACTGATGTCTCATACACCCCAAATGTACGGATGGTCTGCATAACACCCAAATGGTAACTCGTGTCTGCATACACCCCAAATGTACTGATGTCTCATACACCGCCAATGTAAACTCGTGTCGCTCATACACCCCCAAATGTACTCGTGTTCTCATACACCCGCAAATGTACTCTGTCTCATACACTCCAAATGTACTGATGTCTCATACACCCCAAATGTGAACTGATGTCTCATACACCCCAAATGTACTCGTGTCTCATCACGCCAAATGTACTCGTGTCTCATACACCCCAAATGTCTCGTGTCTCATACACCCCAAATGTACTGGTGTCTCATACACCGCCAAATGTACTGTGTCTCATACACGCCCAAATGTACTCCGTGTTCTCATAGCACCCCAAATGTACTCGGTCTCATACACCCCAAATGTACTCGTGTCTCATCAGCCCAATGTACTCCTGTCTCATACACCCCAAATGGTACTCAAGTTCTCATACACCACAAATGTAACTGGTGTTCAATACAGCCCCAAATGTACTCATTCGCATACACCCCAAATGTACTCGGTGTCTCTACACCCAAATGTACTCGTGTCTCATACACCCCAAATGTACTCATGTCGTCGATACACCCCAAAATGTACTGCATGTCTCATACACGCGCGCAAATGTACTTGATGTCTCATACACCCAAATGTACTGGGATGTCTCATACACCCCAAATGTACTGATGTCTCATACACCCAAATGATAAACTGATGTCTCATACAACCCCAAATGTTTACTCGTGTCTCAATACACCCGCAATGTACTCATGTCTCATACACCCCATGTACTGATGTCTCATACACCCCAAAATGTACTCGTGTCTCTACACCAAATGTACTCGGTGTGTCTCATACACCCCAAATGTACTCGTGTCTGCATACAGTCCAAATGTACTCTGTCTCATACACCCCAAATGTAGCTTCAAGTCTGCATACACCACAAATGTACTCATGTGCTCATACACGCCCAAATGTCTCGGTGTCTGCATACACTCCAAATGTACTGGGATGTTCTCATACACCCCAAATGTACTCGTGTCTCCATACCCACCCCATGTAACTTGTGTCTCATACACCCCAAATGTATCTCGTGTCTCATACACCCAAACTGTACCTGATGTCTCATACACCCCAAATTACTGATGTCTCATACACCCAAAATGTAACTGGATGTCTCATACACCCCAATGTACTACTCGGTGTCCTCATACACCCGCAAATGTACTCGTGTCCTCTAACCGAAATGTACTCGTGTCTGCATACACTCCAAATGATAACTTGGTGTCCTCATACACCCCAAATGTACTCGTGTCTCATAGCACCCAAATGTATGATGTCTCATACACCGCCAATGTACTGATGTCTCTACACGCCAAATGTACTGATGTCTCATCACCCCAAAATGTAACTCGTGTGCTCATACACCCCAAATGTACTCGTGTCTCATACACCCCAAATGTACTCGTGTCTCATACCACGCCAACTGTACTGATGTCTCATACACCCCAAAATGTACCTGGCGTGTCTCATACACCCCAATGTACTGATGTCTCATACACCCCAAATGTACCGTGTCTCATACCCCCAAATGTTACTGGTGTCTCATACACGCCGCAAATGTACTCGTCGTCTCAATACACCCCAAATGTTACTCGTGTCTCATACACCCGCAAATGTAACTCGGGTGTCTCATACACCCCAAATGTAGCTGATGTCCTCATACACCCCAATGTACTTCGTGTCTCATACACCCCAAATGTAGCTCCGTTTCTCATACACGCGCAAAATGTTACTGGTAGTCTCATACACCCCAAATGTATCATGTCTCATACACCCAAATGTACTCGTGTATGCATACACCAATCCCAATTGTACTGGTGTCCTCATACACCCCAAATGTACTCATAGGTCTCCATACACCCCAAATGGTAACTCGTGTCTCATACACCCCAAATGTACTCGTGTTCTCAATACACCCCAAATGTTACTCGTGTCTCTAGCACCCCAAATGTACGATGTCTCATACACCCCAAATGTACTGATGTTCTCATACACCCCAAATGTCTCGTGTCTCATACACTGCCCAAATGTACTCGTGTCTCAATCACACACCAATGTACTCGGTGTCTCATCCGCCCAAATGTACTGTGTCTCATCACCCCAAAATGTACTGATGTCTCATACACCCCAATGTACTGATGTTTATACACCCCCAAATGTACTCGTGTCTCATACACCCCAAATGTACTGATTGTCTCATACACCCCAAATGTACTCGTGTCTCATACACCCCAAAATGTAGCTGCGTGTCATCGAATACACGCGCCAAAATGTATGATGTCTCATCACCCCCAAATGTACTGCGTGTCTCATACACGCCCAATGTACTGGTGTCTCATACACGCCCAAATGTACTCATTGTCTCATACACCCCAAATGTACTCGTGTCTCAATAGCACCCCAATGTACTGGTGTCTCATACACCCAAATGTACTCATGTTCATACACCCCAAATGTACTCGTGTCTGCAATACACCCCAAATGTACTCGAGTTCTCAATACCAACCCGCAATGTAACTCGTGTCTCTACACCCAAATGTACCTGATGTCTCATGACACCAATGTACTGATGTCTCATACACGCCCAAAATGTACCTCGTGTCTCATACACCCCAAATGTACTCGTGTCTGCATACAACCCCCAATGTACTTCGTGTCTCATACCACCCCAAATGTCTGCGTGTCTCATACACCCCAAATGTACTGATGTCTCATACACTCGCCAAATTGTAAAACTGATGTCCTCATACACCCCAAATGTAGCTCGTGTCTCATACACCCCCAAATGTACTGAATGTCTCATAACCCAAACATGTTACTCGTGTCTCGATACACGGCCCAAATGTACTCGTGTCTGCATAACCGCCAAATGTACTGATGTCTCATACACCCAAATGTACTCGTGTCTCATACACCCCAAATGTTTACTTGATTTTCTCATAGCACCGCAATGTACTGGGATGTCTCATACACCCCAAATGTAGCTTGTGTTCTCATAACCGCCAAATGGTACTTTTGCGTCATACACCCCAATGTACTGTGTCCTCATACACCGCCAAATGTACTCGTTGTCTCATACACCCTGTAGCTGATGTCTCATACACCGCCAAATGTACTCGTGTCTCATGACACCAATTACTCGTTCTCATACACCCAATATGTACTCGTGTTCTCTTACACCCCAAATGTAACTGGATGTCTCATAACACCCCAAATGTACTGATGTCTCATAGCACCCCAAATGTACTCGTGTCTCATACACGCCCAAATGTACTCGTGTTCTCATACACAGCTCCAAATGTACTCGTGTCCAGGTACACCCCAAATGTTACTCGTGTCTCATACACCCAAATGTACTCGTGTCTCATACACCCCCAAATGGTACTCGTGTCTCAATACACCCAAATGTACTCGTGTCTCATACACCCCTAATGTACTCGTGTCTCATACACCCCAAATGTACTCGTGTCTCATACACGCGCCCATAATGTACTCGTGTCTGCATACCACCCCAAATGTAAGTCTTCTCATACACCCCAAATGTAGCTGATGTCTTCATACACCGCCAATGTAACTCGTGTCTCATACACCCCAATGTAACTCGTGTCTCATACACAGCCCAAATGTACTGATGTTCTCATACACCCCAAATGTACTCGGGTAGTCTCATACACCCCCAATGTACCTCTGTGTCTGATACACCCCAAATGTACTCGTGTCTGCATACAGCCCCAATGTACTCATGTCTCCATACACCCCAAATGTACCTCAGTCTCAATAACCACAAATGTACTCCATGTCTCATACACCCCAAATGTACTCGGTCCTCATACACCCCAAATTGTACTGATGTCTGCATACACCACGCAAATGTACTCGTGTCTCATACACCCCTCAAATGTAACTTGTGTCCTCATACCCCCAAAATGTACTCGTGTCTGCATACACCCCAAATGTAACTGATGTCCTTCATACACCCCAAATGTACTGATGCTCCTCATACACCCTCAAATGTACTGATGTCTCATACCCCCATGTACTCGTGTCTCATACACCCCAAATGTACTCGTGTCTCATACACCCAAATGTACTGATGTCTGCATAACACCCCAAATGTACTGATGTCTCATACATCACCCCAAATGTACTTCGTGTCCTCCAATACCACCCCCAAATGTACTCGTGTCTCATTTTACACCTCCAAATGTACTCGTGTCTCATACCCCCAAATGTACTTGTGTATCATACACTCCCAAAGTACTCGTGTCTCATAACACCCCAAATGTAACTGATGTCTCATACACCGCAAATGTACTGAATGTCTCATAACACCCGCAAATGTACTGATGTCTCATACACCCCAAATGTTACTAGGTGGGTCTCATACACGCCAAATGGTACTCGTGTGCTTTCATACAACCCCAATGTAACTCGTGTCTCATACAACCCAAATGTACTGTCGTCTCATACCCCCACATGTACTCGTGTCTCAGTACACCCCAAATGTACTGATGTCCTCATACACCCCAAAATGTACTGATGTCCTCATACACCCAAATGTACTCGTGTCTCATACACCCCCAAATGTAACTGATGTCTGCATACACCCAAATGTACTCGTGTCTGCATACACCCGAAATGGTACTGATGTCTCATACACCCCAAATTGTACTGCGTGTCTGCATTACACTCCCAAAATGTACTCGTGTCTCATACACCCCAAATGTACTGATGTCTCATACACGCCAAATGTAACTCGTGTCTCATACACCCCATGTTACTGATGTCTCATACCACCAATGTTACTCGGTGTCTCATACACCGGCCAAATGTATCTCGTGTCTCATACGACCCCAAATGTACTCGTGTCTGCATAACACCCCAAATGTATGGTGTCTCATACACCCCACAATGTATGGAATGTCCTCATACACTGCCCTAAATGTACTGAATGTCTCATACACCCGGCAAATGTACTCATGTCTCATAACCCAAATGTATGCTCGTGTCTGCATACACGCCCAAAATGTGAACTCGTGTCTCATCCCCCGAATGTACTTCGTGTCTCATACACCAAAAATGTCTCGTGTCTACATAACCCGCAAATGTATCGTGTCTCATACACACCCGCAAATGTACTCGTAGTCTCATACCCCCAAATGTAACTCATGTCTCATACCCCCAATGTACTGATGTCCTTCATACACCCCAAATGTCTCGTGTCTCGATACACCCTAATGTTAGCTGCGTGTCCTCAATACACCCCAGAAATGTACTGATGTCTCATACACCCCAAATGTACTCGTGTTCTCATGCACCCCAAATGTACTCGTGTCTATACACCTCAAATGTACTCATGTCTCATAAGCACGCCCAAATTGTACTGCGTGTCTCATACACCCCAAATGTACTCCGTGTCTCAATACACCACCCAAATGTACTCGTGTTCTGCATACACCTCAAATGGTACTCATGTCTCCATACACCCCAAATGTACTCGTGTCTCAACACCCAAATGTACTCGTGTCTCTACACCTCCAAATGTATGATGTCTCATACACCCCAAATGGTACTCAAATCTCATACACCACAAATGTACATCGTGTCTCATACACCCAAAATGTACTCGTGTCTCATACACCCAATGTACTGTGTCTCATACACCGCCAAATGTATCGTGTCTCATACACCCCAATGTACTGTGTCTCATACACCCCATAGATGTACTCGTGTTCTCATACATCGCCCAAATGTAACTGATGTCTCATACACCCGCAATATGTACTGATGTCTCATACACCCTCAAATGTACTGATGTCTCATACACCCCAAATGTAGCTGTGTCTCATACACCCCAAATGTACTCGTGTCTCATACACCCCAAAATGTACTCGTGTCTGCATACCCCCAAATGTACTCGTGTCTCATCACGCCAAATGTACTCGTGTCTCATACATCGCCAAATGTACTGATTTCCTCATACACCCCAAATGTACTGATGTCTGCATACACCCAATGTACTTGTGTCTCAAAACCCTCAAATGTACTTTTCTCAATACACCCCAAATGTACTCGTGGTCTCATACCCGCCAAAGTGTAGCTCGTTGTCTCATACACCCCAATGTACTGATGTTCTCATAACCCCCAATGTACTCGTTGTCTCATACACCCCAAATGTTACTCGTGTCTCATAGAACCCAAATGTACTCGTGTCTCATACACGCCCAAATGTATTGATGTCTCATACACCCCAAATGTACTGGGATGTCCTCATACACCCCAAAATGTACTGCGTGTCTCATACACGCCCCAAATGTACTCTAGTGGTCTTCATCACCCCAAATGTACTGCGTGTCTCATACACCCCCTAGCGACATTGTACTTGTGTCATCTACATATACACCCCACCACAAATGTATCGTTCGATTCGCTTTTTTACTCAACACACGAATATGCGTACCTCTGCGTAAGTGTCTCATAACTACCCCACTAATTCGGTAGTCGATGTGCTCAATACACCCCCCTAAACTGTACTTTGTGTCTTCGGGCGACTTCGGGGGAAAAACAATCGCATGCGTGTATATAGCGGCACAGGTACACCCAAGTAGTTATCTGATTCATTTTGTCTCATTTCACCCCAGAACCTGATGCTGGAGCGTGCTACTAGCACAGCACCGCCAAATGTAGCTCCTGTCATCTTACATATCCGACCAATTGGTAGCTGATGTCTTGTGACAAATACAAGTGCCCATAATGTACTGAGCTGACTACTTAATGACCACCCCATCAAGCTGCTAACTGATGTGCTCAAGCCGTACATCCCAAAATATAAACTCGTGCTGTCCTCCATACACCCACAAATACTGTACTGATGTATGCCCAGCATACACGTCCGTACCCTGTACTGATCGCTCTCCATTCACCCTCCAGAGACATGATACTTTGATGATCTGCAATAACTACTCTCAGACCACAATGTTATTGATGTGCTCATTACACCCCAAATGTACTCAAGGTCTATACACCCCAAATTAACTCGTGTCTCATACCACCCCAACATGTCTCATGTCCTACACCCCAATCGTGTTGATAGTCTTGTCGCAAATACCCCTCCCAAATGATACTGATGTCTTCACTCACTCAGCCCCGATTTAATGTGACTTGAGATGGTCTTCTCCCTACACACATCCACAAAATCGTATCGATGTCTCAGTGACAACCCCGAAATGTGTACCTTGAACTTTCACTGTTCAATCGAGTCCAGTTTTTTGTTGTTCTATGAATCTATATACTTTGCATATAGGTTATAAATGAATCACACCCTCTTATTAGGGTTATCTTGACAAAAATTGTATTAAGATGATCCCGTAAGAAGCGTCGGTGTCGCTCTCCATTTACCTATCCCACAAATTGTACTCTGTCTCAACCCTCCATAAAGGTAACATACGTGTCTAACAACTCTAACCAGCTACCAACAAACTAGATACTCCCGGTGCTCTACAACACACACAAGATGTACTCAGTCTACATCCCAAAATGTATGACTGTAACTCAATGACACCCCAAATAGTACTCCGTCGTTCTACATACACCCCAAAGTACTGAATGTCTCATACACCCCCAAATGTAACTGACTGTCAATCATACACCAAATGTATGATGTCCATTACACCCCAAATGTTTACTGATGTCTCATACGAACCCAAATGTACTGATGTCTTCAACACCCCAATGTACTCGTGTCTCATACACCCCAAATGTACTCCGTGTCTCATACACCCCAATATGTACTGATGTTCATACACCCCAATGTACTGATTCTCATCACCCCAAATGTACTCGTGTCTCATACACCAAAATGTACTTGTGTCTCCATACACCCCAAATGTACTCGTGTCTCAATACACCCCAAATGTAATTGTGTCTCTTACACCCAAATGTTACTGAATGTCTCATACACCCAATTGTACAAATAAATGATGTTATACACCCCAAATGTACTATGTCTCATCACCCCAAATGTACTCGTGTCTCATACACCCAAATGTACTGATGTCTCATACACCCCAAATGTACTGATGTCTCATACACCCACAATGTACGATGTCTCATACACCCCAATGTACTGATGTTCTACATACACCCAAATGTACTCGTTGTCTCATACACCCAAATTGTACTGATGGTCTCATACACCCCCAAAGTGTACTTCGGTCTTCATACCCACAAATGTACTCGTGTCTCATACACCCCAAATGATACTGATGTCTCATACACCCCAAATGTACTCGTGTTCTCATACACCCCAAATGTACTTGAATGTCTCATACACCCCAAATGTACTCGATTCTTTCATTACCCAAATGTACTCGTGTCTCATACACCCCAAATGTACTCGTGTCTCATACACCCCAAATGTACATGATGTCCATTACACCCCAATAACTGATGTACTCATACACCCAATGTTACTGATGTCTCATACACCCCAAATTACTGATGTTCTTCATACACCCCAATGTACTTCAAGTCTCATACACCCCAATGTACTCGATGTCTCATACACCCCAATGTACTGATGTCTCATACACCCCCAAATGTACTGATGTCTCATTACACCCCAATATGTACGATCGTCTTCATACACCCCAAATGTTACTGATGTCTCATTACACCCCAAATGTAACTCATGTCTCATACACCCCAAATTGTACTCGTGTCTCATACACCCCAAATCGTACTCGTGTCTAATACACCCCAAATGTACTCGTGTGTCTCATACACCCCCAAATGTTACTCGTGTCTCATTACACCAAATGTAACTCGTGTCTCATACACCCCAAATGTACTCGGTGTCTCATACCCCCAAATGTCACTGATGTCTCATACACCCAAATGTTACTGATGTCCATACACCCATGTACTGATGTCAATACACCCAAATGTTTACTGATTGTCTCATACACCCCCAAATGTACTCGTGTCTCATACACCCCAAATGTACTGATGTCTCATACACCCCAAATGTACTGAGTCTCAAATACCCCAAATGTACTCGTTGTCTCATACACCCCAAATGTACTCGTGTCTTTCATACACCCCAAATTGTACTTGAGTCTCATACACCCAAATGACTGTGTCTCATACACCCCAAATGTACTCGTGTTCTCATTACACCCCAAATGTACTGTGTCTCATTAACCCAAATGTACTTGATCTCTACACCCCAAATGTACTGATGTCTATACACCCCAAATGTACTGATGTCTCATACACCCAAATGTATGATGTCTCAACACCCAAATTTTGTACTCGCGTCTATACACCCCAAATGTACTTGATGTCTCCATACACCCCAAATGTATTCGATGTCTCAATTACACCCCAAATGTACATGATGTCTCTACACCCCCAATCGACTGATGTCTTCATACAACCCCAAATGTTACTCGTGTCTCATACACCCCAAATGGTACTGATGTTCTCATACACCCCAAAATGTACTCGTGTCTCATACACCCCCAAATGTACTCGTGTCTCATACCCCAACAAATGTTACTGATGCTCACTACACCCCAAATTTTACTCGTGTCTCATACACCCCAAATGTACTTGATGTCTCATACACCCCAAATGTACTGACTGTCTCTATACACCCCAAATGTACTGAATGTCTTCATACACCCCAAACTGTACTTGATGTCTGCCCATTTTTAAACAACCCCAAATGATCGTGTCTTTCATACACCCCAAATGTTACTGATGTCTTCATAACCCCAAATGTTACTGATGTTTCTCATACACCCCAAATGTACTTGATGTCTCATACACCCCAAATGTACTGATGTCTCATACACCCCAAATGTACTCGTGTTCTCATAACCCCAAAATTGTACTGATGTCTTCATACACCCCCAAATGTACTCGTGTCTTCATACCACCCCAATGTACTCGTGTTTCTTTCATACACCCCAAATGTACTTGATGTCTCATACACCCCAATGTACTCGTGTTCTTCATTACACCCAAATGTACTGATGTCTCATACACCCCAAGATGTACTGATGTCTCATACCACCCCAATGTACTGATGTCTCATACACCCCAAATTTTACTCGTGTCTCTATACACCCAAATGTACTGATGTCTCATACCACCCCAAATGTTACTCAAGTCTTCCATACACCCCAAATGTACTCGTGTCTCATACACCCCATAATGTACTCGTGGTCTCATACAACCCCAAATTGTACGATGTCTCATACACCCCAAATGTACTGGTATGTCTCATACACCCCAAATGTACTGATGTCTCATACACCCCAAATGTACTCGTGTCTCATACACCCCAAATGTACTCGTGTCTCATACACCCCAAATGTACTGATGTCTGATACAAATGAACTCGGGGTACAGTAGGATTTATTCTAAGACAATGAATGTCGGGGAGCCTTTTAGTTCATTTGGGGTGTGTTTCTTGCCCCAAATAATCCCTGACTAAGAGAAGGGGTCTCTAACATGACAGAACTGTGGCCAAATTGGAATTGAGACGAAAAGTGAGTCCCAGGAAATAAAACATATGACAGACGCCTCAGGGGCCCCTCAGGGCAAAGTGGGAGCCACAAAAACAAACCAGAGCTGATGACGCGCATAGTCCCGCCCACCACACTAGTAAAAACACAATTCCAAGATGGCGGTGCCGGAAGTGGCAGGGTCTTCCGCCATGAGAAAAAATGGCAGAACGGGAATCCAGTGCGCATGAACGGATCTCTGTGGAGCGCTGAATTGGAGAACTGAGGAGAGGGCAGCAGGTATTGGAGGTATTGGGCCCCTCACTGGCGCAGACACCCCCCGACCGAACTACTGGACTGGATGTAGGAAATGTTTCCGCCCCAAATAGTCCTCTTGCCTGTGTCCCCCCTGTGTGTGTTGTACCCGGCCTGGCCCCTCCTCTAATATACGGACACTGACTGACTGAGGGCCCTAATGTCTGGCTCCTCCTTCACCTCCACTTCTTACTCATTCCCAGGTACCCTCCCCCACTGACACCCTGATTCCTTCCACCCCCCCCCCCACTGACACCCTGATTCCCAGAGACCCTCCCCTCCCCCACTGGACACCCTGATTCCTTTCCACCCCCTCCCTCCCCCACTGACACCCTGATCCTTTGCACGTCCCCCTCCCCCACTGACACCCTGATTCCTTTGCACCCCCCTTTCCCACTGACACCCTGATTCCTTTGCACCCCCACCCTCCCCCACTGACACCCTGATTCCTTTCCACCCCCTCCCTCCCCACTGACACCCTGATTCCTTGCACCCCCCTTTCCCACTGACACCCTGATTCCTTTGCACCCTCCCTCCCCCAACTGACACCCTGATTCCTTTGCACCCTCCCTCCCCCACTGACACCCTGATTCCTTTGCACCCTCCCTCCCCCACTGACACCCTGATTCCTTTGCACCCTCCCTCCCCACTGACACCCTGATTCCTTTGCACCCTCCCTCCCCCACTGACACCCTGATTCCTTTGCACCCTCCCTCCCCACTGACACCCTGGATTCCTTTGCACCCCCCGTTTCCCACTGACACCTGAATTCCTTTGCACGTGCCCCTCCCCACTGACACCCTGATTCCTTTGCACCCTCCCTCCCCCACTGACACCCTGATTCCTTTGCACCCCCCTTTCCCACTGACACCCTGATTCCTTTTGCACCCCCCTTTCCCACTGACACCCTGATTCCTTTGCCACCCTCCCTCCCCCACTGACCACCCCTGATTCCTTTGCACCCTCCCTCCCCCACTGACACCCTGATTCCTTTGCACCCCCCTTTCCCACTGACACCCTGATTCCTTTGCACCCCCCTTTCCCACTGACACCCTGATTCCTTTGCACCCTCCCTCCCCCCACTGACACCCTGATTCCTTTGCACCCTCCCTCCCCCACTGACACCCTGATTCCTTTCCACCCCCCTCCCTCCCCCACTGACACCCTGATTTCTTTGCACCTTTACCCCCTCAGTCTCCTGCTCCTCATTCTGCCTGAGTATCTCCTGTGCTTCTCACCCTTTCCATCCCACCTGTTTTTTCCTCTCAGCTTTTCTTTCCCAGTCTCCTACATGGCTCCCTCCTTGGCCTCTCACTTCTGGCCTCCTCCCTGTCACTCCATTGTCTCTTGTCTGGTTTTGCCTGTGACTCTCTCTCGCTGTCTCCTCTCACTCCCAGCCTCACGCCTAACTCTCTCTTTGGCTCTTGCCTTCTCTTTATTTTCCCCTCTCACATTTGGCCTTGTTATTGTGTGTGTCTGTGTATATATATATATATAATTCCTGGGAAAATATGTTGTGTGGGTTGAGTGGGACAGCCAATCATTTGTTTTGTGCTTTTCCCCAGAGGTTGGAAGCTTCTGATGTAGAACTGCACAGAGAGATGAAGGGGTGAGATTGTCAGTTCTTGTGCATTACTGAGCCCGCGGCCTGGCACTATGTGGCAATAAACTCACTGTGTTTTCTTCATGTTTTCCAGGCAGCAGAAAGTGGCGGATATTGAAGAAGGAAGTGTGCGGGTGCAGGAGGGTGAGATGATGGGGCCATAGGCTCTGCACTTACTCATGTGTGTGGATCAGTAACTATAGGGGCCATACACAGGCACAATCCTATTGGCTAACTCATCAAACCATTTATCCAATGATGTTATTGACATGTGAGGAGACGTGTGTCCTATGTTTGCCGTGTTGCCTCTATAAACCGCGTGTTCCTTTCATTACTGTCACATTTAGCCCCGCTTTACAAAATAAAGACAGTGATCATTTGCTGAGCAATCGTTATCTGATCCTCCCATCCCCCGGCCCATTGTGTTTCACAACTAAACTTGTAAACCGAAGAGGTGGCCGCAATGATTGTAAATGTTACAGTTGTTTGTAGCCCATAATTACACCATTTTATGGGATATTCCTTAAATGGGTAATTTGTGCAATCAAATCTGTGTATGGCTACCTTAATGCCGGACTTGTTCTTTCACTCTGGATTTTGTGTGGCTCTTGTGTTTAGGCCCGTCTCACTTCATGCTATGTGACATTGCACAGGGGCCGCCCCTTCTTGGGGAGGTTTACATTTATAGATTGTTAGCTCTTGGTGACAGGTCCCTCCCCTTTTGTCTTCTAACAATATGTAATTGTAAATGTTGTGTAACGCACTGTGGGATTTTCTCATGACAATCTGGCTTTGGCTACTGGACCTTGTATAGTGACAGCCCCCAGTTTGTGTAGCTCTCTCACCCCCTTGTGTGCGACCAGGATTGTGTATAAATGATGTGGGCATGTGAGTAGCACAGGGTGATCCATTGCCATTATGTGGGCTAGTGTAGCACATGATGCCCCATGTTTGTGACATGCACTAGTCCAGCACAAATAACTGATCTTCTCTCTCACAAGGAGCTGTAGCAACAGGGGAAGATCCCACCAGTGTAGCAATCGCCAGTATCCAATCAGCTGCCACATTCTCTGATCCCAATGTCAAATACGTGTTCCGCACGGAGAATGGGGGGACACAGGTAGGACTTTCCTATGTTGCTGCCATTGTGTGGCCCCCGTTACACTCGCTGTAACCCCCAGTGTGTCTCTTCCAGGTGATGTATCGAGTTATACAGGTGGCAGAGGGGCAGCTGGATGGGCAGACAGAGGGCACCGGGGCTATTAGTGGCTTCCCGGCCACCCAATCCATGAGCCAGGTGAGTCAGACTTTCTTGCATGTAGGGACCCCCCACCCCAATATATAACTCTGCTTGTATTGCAGGCTGTGATCCAGGGGGCATTCACCAGCGATGATGCCGGAGAGACTGATGCGTCGGGGCCAGAGACTCACTACACCTACTTTCCCACCACAGTCACAGACTCCAGCACTTCCACTGTAGTGACCACCCACACCACTGACACTCTCATAGGACAGGCCGGATCCACGGCCCCGGGTATTTACTACTACTGCTCTCTCTCTACCACTTCATGTACTACTGCTCTCTCTCTCTCTCTCTCTCTACACTCTCTAGGAGGCCATGTGCTACTGCTCTCTCTACACTCTCTATGACTTCATGTGCTACTGCTCTCTCTCTACACTCTCTAGGACTTCATGTCTCTAAGTCTGATAACCATGTGTTTCATACTGTTCCGTCCTCCCTGTCTAAAACTAAGCTCTTCTTTATGTTCCTCTTCTTTCATCTCTGATACCTTTACTGTATTCAACCCACCGACTCTACTGGAAGGCTGCTCCCTGTATTTATCTTTGTTACTTTTTATACTTGTTACTTTTATTTCTCCTTATAACTCTATATTTTATTTCTGTTAGCCTCTAAACCCCTAAAATAATCTCATTCCCCTCAATTCATTGTTCCCCATTTCCCCTCACTCTTGATAACTAGTACTTGGATAAGCTACAACCAATAGTACCAGGACCCTAGCGTCTTTCCTTTCCCTTATAGGTCAGTTCTATGTGATGATGTCACCACAAGATGTTCTACAGGGAGGGTCCCAGAGGTCCATAGCACCCAGAACTCATCCATATTCTCCGTAAGTATCCCTCCCCTTATTCCGTGGGACAATTACACCATAAGCAGTAGAGTGCAAGTGGAAGCCGTACAAAAAGCAGGTGGAGGCAGCAGAGCTAGAACTTTGGGAGCCCAGGGCCTTAGTCCTTCATTATAAACTGACAACGTTACAGGCACGGGAGGCAATATAATTGTCAGGGTGTTGTTACATAATAAGTAAGTTCAGTTGAAAAAACACACGTCCATCAATTCCACCTTTAAATCTCTTTATAACCTGCCTTACTACTAGTTGGTCCAGAGGAAGCTTCTTCTAAACCCCAATGTTCTACACATGGGCTTCTATATCAATCCCCAATATAGACAACATAGGACTGTAAGTGTGCGGTGCATGCTGGGAATGGCCTGAGCTGCTTAGTAACTCTGCACCTTCCCAAGCCCATGGCTTATTACTTGTTTCCCACAGAAAGTCCGATGGCCCACGAACTACTCGAGATGACAAAAGACGAGCGCAGCACAATGAGGGTAAGTGAATCTGTTAGTCCGTGTGGCTGCTGGGAGGGGCTTATCTCTCTTTTCACTGACTGCCGATTCCCAGCCCATGGCAGGGGCTTATTATACACATCTCATTATGTCTCCTTTACACTGACTCTGCTGATTCCCAGGCTATGGGAGGGGCTTATTATCTCTCCTTACACTGACTCTGCTGATTCCCAGGCTATGGGAGGGGCTTATTATCTCTCCTTACACTGACTCTGCTGATTCCCAGCCCATGGGAGGGGCTTATTATACACATCTCATTATGTCTCCTTACACTGACTCTGCTGATTCCCAGGCTATGGGAGGGGCTTATTATCTCTCCTTACACTGACTCTGCTGATTCCCAGCCCATGGGAGGGGCTTATTATCTATATATTTTCTATACTGACACATAGTAACACTGTCACTGATGAGAATAGTATTATAAGTATTGTCCTATCCTTTACTATGTCCCGCCCCCCAAACCCAGCCTCTCACTGCTCTTATTGGTTACATTGCTTTTATATTTAGTGGAACGGCGCCGTCGGGACAAAATCAACAACTGGATCGTTCAGCTGTCTAAAATCATCCCTGACTGCTCTATGGAGAGCACCAAATCCGGGCAGGTAAGTGGCAACATGTCTCGCCATTAGTCCTGTGCCTAAATCTCAGATCTTTCCTATCCCATAATCCAATTTGGCATTGTGTTATCAGGAAAGGGGATTGTGGGAAATGTAGTCCCTGTTTGTGTAAAAGTGGGAGGGGACTGTTCCATACACGGGGGACTGTGAGGGGTGTTTCTGTGTTTCTAACAGAGCAAAGGCGGCATTTTGTCCAAGGCCTGCGACTATATCCAGGAATTGCGACAGAGCAACCTGCGCCTCTCGGAGGAACTGCAGAATGTGGACCAATTGCAAATGGACAATGAGTTGCTCAGGCAGCAGGTGAGGCGGAAGGGGCTTTGCGGACATGGTGGGTCCTGGTCTGTCCTTTGTATTTTGGGCAGAATCTTCACTCATTACTATTAGAGAGCAGAGCCTGTACTGCCTTATTGATTTGAGAGGGTGGGGCTTGTGCTTAAAGGGACACACTCATTCCATAACCTTGTATTCTAATGGTATTTCATCTTGTACCCAAGGGTTAATAGCTGCCTGTTATTATTGGTCTCCTCTTGTCAGGCAAGTGGCACTTCCATGTTTATGTCTTATCACCCATATTACACACGGGTTAGACTGTCGGCGAAACCCACCAACTGCCACTTCTATCCTTGACACAATAATATGATTATTTCTCTGCTCTCTACAACACTCACTTCATACCAGTCAGGGTTACGCTCTACTAGTACAACAAGCTCTCCAGCAGACAAAGGGTTACAGTAGCCTTAGATCTCTCGCCACACACAAACAGGTAATAGTTCTATAAATCTAAAGAAAGAGACAAAGCAGTGATTCAGATAAAAGGTGTAAAACACAAGGGAATTTGGCTAGCAATTATGGGTACATCGTCCCAAGGGAATTTGGCTCTCTAATTGCCGACTCCCCCCTTTTTATTGCTGCTGGGGCATTCCCCCCTAATTACGTATGCATGAGGTGGGCGTGGCCAGGAGTGTGTCAGGTGGGGTTGCTATTAATACAAAATACAGGGGATCATTCCAATCATTAACCCTTGCACTGCCACCCCCTATTGGGCAGAGTTTTGAGGAGATTTGTCTGTGATTAACCCTTGTACTGTCACAGACTGTCACTGATACAGACAAATGAAATTCTCTTCTTTCAGGTGGAAGATCTTAAAAACAAAAATCTGATCCTTCGGACCCAGCTGCGCCATCATGGGGTGGAGATCATCATTAAAAGCGATGGGCGATGAATGGAGCGATGTGAGCCGACGGGAGACCCCAAAACTAACTCTTGCCCAATTGAACGTCTCCTTGGTTCCCCCAGCTTCCTTTTCTATTGGTGCTTTGCCCATTTCTACAATAATGTAAATATTGTGTGTGAGCAATAAGATGGGAGGAGCCTGGTGTTTTGTGGGCGGTGCCAGAACATCACTATCCTTCTCCATGCTTGGGAATGGGTTGTATAATGTGTATATTTGTCTGTTTTCTATGTCACACTTGCCCCCACCCCCCCCTTTTTTTTTTTTTGAGGACAAATGTTATCCTTCGCTTTATGTTCGGGTTCTGTCCATACTTTTCTGTTTGCTTTGGAAAGACCCTCAGGGGCCAAAGAAGAAAATCCACCCACGGTGCCATCTACTTTCTGTTGCCAGTTCCATAGCCACACTGGGACCCTAATCAAATGGACTATTTTAGTCTTCCACAACTTCATTGGCATTCCTGCAAGTGGCAGTTGTACATTGGGCACCTTGTCTTGCTTCCCTGAAGGCCAGAGTGTTGCCCAGATGAGACTTGTAGGACCAGCTGGGGCCCCACCACTCTCCTCTCTCCTTGTGCCAGCGTGGCTGCTGGGTATTTAATAAACAAGTAATACTCTCAGCTGGGCTTCTATTTTGCTATATTGCCTCATGGGGGGGATCTTACATGACATAATCATATGGGTGAACCTTAGGGATTGATAAGGTGATGGTGGGCATGCAGTGAGTTGGGATAGAGATGTAATGAGTTGGGAATAGGGATTTAGTGAGTTGGGAATAGGGATTTAGTGAGTTGGGGATATGGATTTAGTGAGTTGGGATAGTGCAGATGGGCAGATCAGTGGGAATCCAGAGACGTTAATGGGCTTCCCTAGGGATGTGTTGTGGACTGAGAAAAGTGTGGGGCTAAGACCCTGGAGGAACCTCAACTGGGACATAGGGTTAAAGAAAAGAAAGATCAGAAATATTAGATTTAAATCAAGAAAGAGTTGCATCTTGAATACCACTAGTGAATGTCAAGCTTGGGCTGATCATGAAATATATGACTATAGATGTGGGGGTGTAAATTATCTTTGGGGGTCACAGTGAGGGCTCCCTGATACTTCCTTCTCCCAACTCTCCCTTTTGCTGAATAGACCCTCTCATGCACTATGCTGGAGCCCACACTTCATTCCAAGTTCTCACACTCGGCTACTTGCTATTTCATTACCTTCACAGAAACAATGGGGGACACAATGAATACAGAGACAACATTGCACAATGGCAAATCAGGAACAATGGGACCAGCAAGCTCCTTGCACCACTATTCTTACACTTCCAGCATGCAGAGGGTTAAGGCTCACAGTTACACTCTTTCAGGATAGGTTCGTTTAGAGCATCAAAGACAATCTTATTGAATTCTCTTTCATATTATAAAAGGTATAACAGTGCAATATACAAAAAGATGTTACAAAAAGAGACATACAATTACAAACAGTTGTAAAATAAAAGGGAAAACATGGAAAACCTATACTTAACTCCGAAGATATAGAATTCCTGGTCCTGGAGGCAAGGGGAAACAAACGGGATAACTACTAATCGCAATTGGTCCTCCAAAGTAAATCCAAAGTTTAGTCAGAAGAGCTGACTATTTATCAGTGATTTCAGGGCATCAGGTAACTGCACACTCCCCCCTCCCTCAGGAATGCAAGGGGCGTGGCCTAGCAGGACACAGATTGAGTGAGTATGAGCTCCTGTGAGTAGGAACTGGACCAAGAATATAATGACCATAACTCCTTATAGGAACATATGAGAGAGATGATATTATATTCATTGGTTATTAATTCTCTCAGGGATTCCATAGATACTAAACATCAATACTGTGTGACCTGCCCCTGCCCAGATATCCATATCTAATACACAGAGTACCAAACCTAGTCATGTTTGGACTAGTCAGAAATCTGAAATTGCCTTGAACCCATCACCAGTTTTTTATACTGTTGTTACAACAGGTCTGGGTTCTGTGAGGATAAATATATTTGAGTATACCTTATATGTGACCTTCACTTCACCTGTGAGGGTCTTGCTGGGAACTTTAAGTTCTCCCTCCTTGGGCTTCCCCTCCACATGGAATGGCTCTTATCAGCCAGGACTTACAGAAGGGCATTACAGCTCTGACCCCTCTGACCATAGTGAGAAGAGACCTGTTATGTGTCTGATTTAGATACTGCCAGAAATATTGCTCATGATACCTTGTTTTATTAACTATTACAGGCCTGTATCATGACAATGTTTTATGTGCACTACTGGGAACATCTATTGCTAGGGTTGTCCCCCATAAATGGGGCTTGTATGTGGAACCCTATAAACCCTGGGGTCCCCAACCTTTTTTTTTTAACTTGTAAGCCGCACTCAATTGTAAAAACTGTTGGGGGCGGGCACACAATCATGGTCAAAGTTTCTTGGTGATGCCAAATCAGGGCTTTGTGGTTCTCTCTGTACGAACCCCAGGCTGGTGCAGTTTCTGCTGATAAGAGCCCAAGCCTGGGGTATCAGGTAAGTAAATACAATCACTTGGGGGTGCCAACTTTGGGCACTCCCAGGTTAAAAAACATTTCATTCTCCTTTAATGCCTTAAATTGGTCTTGATCCATGTTGTCAATGTTCAGCCCATGTGGTCTGTATAGGCCACCTTCTTCCAACTGGACATGTGTGGGAAGCAAGAACTCCAGACTTCTTGAGAATTTCTCAGTGGCAAAAATGTATCTAATACAACAATGTTCTAAAGGCTATGATTGCTGCTTCACATTAGGGCCAATCTCAGGCCAGACTGAAACCATGTCTGGTGGTCTGAAGTGGATTTGGGCCAAATTGCTCTTCGTGCTTTTCAGTCAATAGTTTTCCTCTTAACCACATCATTACCAGCTTATGATTTTTAGGAAACACCCAGTGATGAAGCTTGGGTCACCCCAATACTAAAAATATGGGTCTTATCATGTGACTGAGACACCCAGCTCCATTGGCCACCTCATCAGTTCAAGGGCAAATTCAACTGAACCATCTTCTTGTATGAAAAATGCTGATTCCCGTGTGAAGGAAAAAAAAACCTGCCCCTCAGCTGTTTTCCATGTTTGAGGAAGATTAAATCCCGGTAAGAATGAAAACGTATTCCTAAACATCAAAGGACACAATGTGGGAGGGACAATGAAGTACCTTGATGACGTCTCTAGAACACTTGATAAAGGGCGTTTGAGGCCCGAGACATGTAGTGTTTTGTAGCTGCTAATAAATTACATTGTAGCAGATATTCTGCCTTGGACTGTTCTCCTTGTTCTACTGGTTATGTTTATACTAAAGACTTGCAGTGAAGTCTTAGAGGAAAGAAGCACCATTGCATTTAAAATTTGGCAGTGCGCTGAAGTAATCTAGTACAGTGACGTCTCTAGAACAACCCTGTTTGAAGACCTAATCTTCTACATCTCATTTGCCAACCATATCATCGTATTCAAGTTAAGAGTTGAAAGTTGGGCTTGGAAGGCCAAAGCTCTAGTGGAATGAGACTGAACATTAGCTGGGACTTGCACTTGGTTGATCTTAGAAATTGTACAATGAGTCCAGCAGAGGGAAGTATCCAGCAGAAAAGGCTTTATAATGAGTATATGATAACACTACTAGGCCAGTGTATAGTGTATATGTGTATATGTGTACAGTGTTGTGTCTCTTCCTTAACTACTAACACCCCTCTGACACATTAACCCCTCTGGATCAACTAGCAGTTAGGCAGATTTAAAAAAAAAAAAAAAACTAAAAGGTTGAACTTGATGGACGTGTGTCTTTTTTCAACCTTACTTACTATGTATTTACTATGTACTTACTATGTATTATAAGTGCAGGAAGACTCTAGAGCAGGGGGTCCCCAACCTCCGGGCCATGGACATACTTGAAGTGGGCCGCCGAGCCCGAATTTGGTGTGGCACACACAAAAATTGATTTTGGAGTGCACCAAATTTTGGAGTGCACCAAAACTGATAAGTGCCCAGCAGAGTTGGCATGAGCCTCGGGTGTCTTTCCATGATACCCGCCTTCCCATAATACCTGCCTTCCCATGATGCTCACCTTTCTATGATATCAGCCTTCCCATGATGCCTTTCTCACCACGATACCAGTCTTCCCATGATACATGCCTGCAGTGGGAGTTGGGGCTGAAGCAGGGGGGACACAGTCCAGATCATGTTGAGAGCAGCAGTTGTACGAAATGAACACAGAAGCAGAACACTCCCTCCTCTCCTCACTTGCACACTAGGGGGCACATTTACTAAGCTCGAGTGAAGGATTCAAAGTAAAAAAACGTTGAATTTCGAAGGTTTTTTTTGGGTAATTCGACCAGACCTTCGACTACGACTTCGATTAGTACGATTCGAACTAAAAATCATTCGACCATTCTATAGTCGAAGAACTGTCTCTTTAAAAAAAACTTTGACTACCTACTTCGCCACTTTAAACTTACCGAGCTACAATGTTAGCCTATGGGGACCTTCCCCATAAATTTTCTAAGCTATTTCTGATCGAAAGAAAATCATTCGATCGATGGATTAAAATCCTTCGAATCGTTCATTTTTCCTGCAAACAAAGTATTTGTGGTAAATCCTTCGACTTCGATATTCGAAGGATTTTACTTTGAGGGTCGATTATCGAGGGTTAATTAACCCTCGATATTCGACCCTTACTAAATGTGCCCCTAGGTGTGTTCACTATCAGATATTCGACCCTTAGTAAATGTGCCCCTAGGTGTGTTCACTATCACTCTCACCGACACTAATATACTAATATAGTCAGAAAGGTGAAAGAGACTGTCAATAGAAACCCAGTATATTCCCCAATATGTACCCCAGTATATTCCCCAGTTTGTCCGCCAGTATATTCCCCAATATGTCCCCCAGTATATTCTCCAATGTATCCCCAGTATATTCCCCAATATGTCCCCCAGTATACAGTATTCCCCAATATGTCCCCCAGTATATTCTCCAATATGTCCCCCAGTATATTCCCCAGTATATTCCTCAGTATGTCCCCCAGTATATTCTCCAATATGTCCCCCAGTTTTAACCCAATATGTTCCCCAGTATATTCCTCAGTATTAGGCACTACTACGTACTACTAGGCACTACTGTGCATTACTATGCCCTGCTATACACTACTAGGCACTACCAATCTCTACTATGCACTACTATGCCCTGCTATGCACTACAAGGCAGTAATATTCCCTACTAGGCACTACTATACACTACTGTAATGCTTTCTTGGCCTATCCTGCCAATTAGGAGTTAAGGGTGTCCAGCTAGGTAGTGAGCATGGGTTACATTGCAAATCCTCACCCAGGGCAAGCCTTCGCCAAATGGAAGCTTCCCCTTTAAACTGTAGTTGAACTACAACTCACAGGCATATAAGTGTAAAAATAGAATAATGGACGCCAGGAGGTTCTTGGATAGTAAAACAGGTGCACAGATTTATTATGCCAGAGGCAAATGACCACAGGTTTACTTACAAAGATGTGTAGGACACAGCAGATGGAATCACTTTGGACATAGCAAGGATCACAGTCAGACAGATGCGACTCCCAAAGGATATTGCAGATAGGTGTACATCAATTCCCAGTTTAACCGACGTTGCCAGTGAGGGGATCGGGATCGATCAGGTAGGGTACAGGTAGTCCTTTGCTAACCTACATGCCTATCAACTGAGTTCCCTGCTCTAAAGGCAAACAGGCTTTGTGGGAAGCTACTCCCTACTACAATCCTCGTTGGAGCGACAACTGCTCTTTCTGCTACACCTCTCTGTCTTACTCTCCTAGAGAGTCTATAACAAGATCTTACTATATTAGCTGTTCCTCATTCACGGGGTTACCTGGTCCCCGACTTAGCACCAAAGGTGTCAGGTCCCTCTGGGGTAAACGCTTACTGGGGCCTATGGTGATCCCAGGCTCAATGGAGATTCACCTAGGAGCAGCACCAGGAGCCAAAGAGTCTCTATGGGGATTCACCTAGCAGCAGCACCAGGAGCCAAAGAGGAAGAGGCCACTCCCTACACAACACTATATAGCAGTGTGGCAGGGGAGTGTCATTACACTCTTTGTCCAATAGGTGAGGGGGTTACACTTTACCAGTTAGAAGGCTTGGCCCAATAACAAGGGAAAAGAGAACTACATACAAAAGTTAGGGGATTAACTCTATAGGGATAAGATATCCTATAGGTCCCTACACTACTATGCCCTGCTTTGTACTGCTATGCACTACTATGCACTACTTTGCACTACTAGGCAGTAATATTCCCTACTAGGCACTACTATTCACTACTAGGCACTACTATTCACTACTAGGCACTACTATGCACTACTATGCACTACTATGCCCTGCTATGCACTACTAGGCAATGCTAGGCACTACTATTCAATGCTAGGCACTACTACTCTACTATGCCCTTCTATGCACTACTATGCACTACTGTGCACTAGAGTTCATGTGCAGTCAAATTGTTAAAGGGTTAAAGATGGTGGCGCAGAACTGAGCCTGAGAGCCGTCTGTACTTGTTGGGCATGAAATGGGCAACTCCCTGCAACTGCCTCAGGTACAAGCTACAGCAAGTGGATTTGGCCTCTCTCTCAATGTTGTGCCCGGGAGCTGACGCTCAGTCCCAATGTGCTGGAATTGGGCCGGCCCCACCCAGTGGTTCTGTTTATAGATTAATGAGGGCAGAGAACTGGGTCACTCCTGATAACCCTTTATTTGATCAATGAGACCAGAGCTCTCCCCTCTCTATTCACTTTCCCAACACAGTGCGGAGATTGGAAATCTGCCATCCAAGGAATTCCCAGGAAAACAATGGAACTGACCAGGAATGAGGGGGCGGGCCAACTGTGCATCTCTATCCATTCACATAAATAACTGAGCAGTGGAATGAACAGGACAGGGAATTACTGACAATGCAGGGAATTACTGACAGTGCAGGGAGTTACTAACAGTACAGTACAGGGAGTTACTGACAGTGCAGGGAATTACTGACAATGCAGGGAGTTACTGACAGTGCAGGGAGTTACTGACAGTGCAGGGAGTTACTGACAGTGCAGGGAGTTACTGACAATGCAGGGAGTTACTGACAGTGCAGGGAGTTACTGACAGTGCAGGGAGTTACTGACAGTGCAGGGAGTTACTGACAGTGCAGGGAGTTACTGACAGTGCAGGGAGTTACTGACAGTGCAGGGAGTTACTGACAATGCAGGGAGTTACTGACAGTGCAGGGAGTTACTGACAGTGCAGGGAGTTACTGACAGTGCAGGGAGTTACTGACACACTGCAGGAAGTACTGTTACCGACTGTGCCAGGGATCTGTTAGGGATAAATCAGTTATGAGTGTGTAATACAAGGTAGAAGTATTTTCATTCAATCCAGTAGGTGGCTAATGAAACCATTCAGTGCAGGGATTATGCTGCAACACTGTATATACTGCTTTGGATGGAAGCAAGGGTTGCTGAGACCAGAATAAGACAAGAATGGTAATTGTACCAGTTTATTGACAAGGTAGAAATATTTATGGGTATCACAGTGAGTGTGTAATACAAGTGTAGGTAAGTGGTAAATAGATTCCACTACAGTTTGACCATTAAGAGGCCCCTTAGTTTATAAAGGAGATTGTCTCCTGTCCCTGAGTGAAATCATAAGTTTTAGTGTTGCCCAGTTTAGCCACAAGGTGGCAGTGTTTGGTGAGACAGATACTGTATATCAGATCTCTTGTGTTCAAGTCTGTTTGTTTAATGGAGTCCTCCCCAGCTTCCACAAGTTCTAACAGAAGAGAACTGAGAAGTGAATTGATTCCTCTGTACATGTTCTATAGCAGTGAATGCTCCGCTTACACTAATAAACCAGTTCTATAGCAGTGAATGCTCCTCTTACACTAATAAACCAGTTCTATAGCAGTGAATGCTCCTCTTACACTAATAAACCAGTTCTATAGCAGTGAATGCTCCTCTTTCACTAATAAAACAGTTCTATAGCAGTGAACTCACCTCTTACACTAATAAACCAGTTCTATCGCAGTGAATGTTCCTCTTTCACTAATAAACCAGTTCTATAGCAGTGAATGCTCCTCTTACACTAATAAACCAGTTCTATAGCAGTGAATGCTCCTCTTACACTAATAAACCAGTTCTATCGCACTGAATGTTCCTTTTTCACTAATAAACCAGTTCTATAGCAGTGAATGTTCCTCTTTCACTAATAAACCAGTTCTATCGCAATGAATGTTCCTCTTTCACTAATAAACCAGTTCTCTAGCAGTAAATTCACCTCTTTCACTAATAAACCAGTTCTCAAGCAGTGAATTCACCTCTTACACCAATAAACTAGTTCTATAGCAGTGAATGCTCCTCTTACACTAATAAACCAGTTCTATAGCAGTGAATGCTCCTCTTTCACTAATAAACCAGTTCTATAGCAGTGAATGCTCCTCTTACACTAATAAACCAGTTATATAGCAGTGAATGCTCCTCTTACACTAATAACCAGTTCTATAGCAGTGAATGCTCCTCTTACACTAATAAACCAGTTCTATAGCAGTGAATGCTCCTCTTTCACTAATAAACCAGTTCTCTATCAGTGAATTCACCTCTTACACTAATAAACCAGTTCTCTAGCAGTGAATTCACCTCTTACACCAATAAACTAGTTCTATAGCAGTGAATGCTCCTCTTTCACTAATAAACCAGTTCTATAGCAGTGAATTCACCTCTTACACCAATAAACCAGTTCTATCGCAGTGAATGTTCCTCTTTCACTAATAAACCAGTTCTCTAGCAGTAAATTCACCTCTTACACTAATAAACCAGTTCTATCGCAGTGAATGTTCCTCTTTCACTAATAAACCAGTTCTCTAGCAGTAAATTCACCTCTTACACTAATAAACCAGTTCTATCGCAGTGAATGTTCCTCTTACACTTATAAACCAGTTCTCTATCATTGAATTCTCCTCTTACACTAATAAACCAGTTCTCTAGCAGTGAATTCACCTCTTACACCAATAAACTAGTTCTACAGCAGTGAATGCTCCTCTTACACTAATAAACCAGTTCTATAGCAGTGAATGTTCCTCTTACACTAATAAACCAGTTCTCTAGCAGTAAATTCACCTCTTACACTAATAAACCAGTTCTATCGCAGTGAATGTTCCTCTTTCACTAATAAACCAGTTCTCTAGCTGTAAATTCCCCTCTTTCACTAATAAACCAGTTCTATAGCAGTGAATGCTCCTCTTACACTTATAAACCAGTTCTATAGCAGTGAATGCGCCTCTTACACCAATAAACTAGTTCTATAGCAGTGAATGCTCCTCTTACACTAATAAACCAGTTCAAGAGCAGTGAATGCTCCTCTTACACCAATAAACCAGTTATATAGCAGTGAACGCTGCTCTTTCACTAATAAACCAGTTATATAGCAATGAATGCTCCCCTTACACTAATAAACCAGTTCTATAGCAGTGAATGCTCCTCTTACGCTAATAAACCAGTTCTCTAGCAGTGAATTCACCTCTTACACCAATAAACTAGTTCTATAGCAGTGAATGCTCCTCTTACACCAATAAACCAGTTATATAGCAGTGAACGCTGCTCTTTCACTAATAAACCAGTTATATAGCAGTGAATGCTCCCCTTACACTAATATACCAGTTATATAGCAGTGAATGCTCCTCTTACACTAATAAACCAGTTCTATAGCAGTGAATGCTCCTCTTACACTAATAAACCAGTTCTATAGCAGTGAACGCTCCTCTTTCACTAATAAACCAGTTCTCTATCAGTGAATTCACCTCTTACACTAATAAACTAGTTCTCTAGCAGTGAATTCACCTCTTACACCAATAAACTAGTTCTATAGCAGTGAATGCTCCTCTTACACCAATAAACCAGTTATATAGCAGTGAACGCTGCTCTTTCACTAATAAACCAGTTATATAGCAGTGAATGCTCCCCTTACACTAATATACCAGTTATATAGCAGTGAATGCTCCTCTTACACTAATAAACCAGTTCTATAGCAGTGAATGCTCCTCTTACACTAATAAACCAGTTCTATAGCAGTGAACGCTCCTCTTTCACTAATAAACCAGTTCTCTATCAGTGAATTCACCTCTTACACTAATAAACTAGTTCTCTAGCAGTGAATTCACCTCTTACACCAATAAACTAGTTCTATAGCAGTGAATGCTCCTCTTTCACTAATAACCCAGTTCTATAGCAGTGAATTCACCTCTTACACCAATAAACCAGTTCTATCGCAGTGAATGTTCCTCTTTCACTAATAAACCAGTTCTCTAGCAGTAAATTCACCTCTCACACTAATAAACCAGTTCTATCGCAGTGAATGTTCCTCTTTCACTAATAAACCAGTTCTCTAGCAGTAAATTCACCTCTTACACTAATAAACCAGTTCTATCGCAGTGAATGTTCCTCTTACACTAATAAACCAGTTCTCTATCATTGAATTCTCCTCTTACACTAATAAACCAGTTCTCTAGCAGTGAATTCACCTCTTACACCAATAAACTAGTTCTACAGCAGTGAATGCTCCTCTTACACTAATAAACCAGTTCTATAGCAGTGAATGTTCCTCTTACACTAATAAACCAGTTCTCTAGCAGTAAATTCACCTCTTACACTAATAAACCAGTTCTATCGCAGTGAATGTTCCTCTTTCACTAATAAACCAGTTCTCTAGCTGTAAATTCCCCTCTTTCACTAATAAACCAGTTCTATAGCAGTGAATGCTCCTCTTACACTTATAAACCAGTTCTATAGCAGTGAATGCGCCTCTTACACCAATAAACTAGTTCTATAGCAGTGAATGCTCCTCTTACACTAATAAACCAGTTCAAGAGCAGTGAATGCTCCTCTTACACCAATAAACCAGTTATATAGCAGTGAACGCTGCTCTTTCACTAATAAACCAGTTATATAGCAATGAATGCTCCCCTTACACTAATAAACCAGTTCTATAGCAGTGAATGCTCCTCTTACGCTAATAAACCAGTTCTCTAGCAGTGAATTCACCTCTTACACCAATAAACTAGTTCTATAGCAGTGAATGCTCCTCTTACACCAATAAACCAGTTATATAGCAGTGAACGCTGCTCTTTCACTAATAAACCAGTTATATAGCAGTGAATGCTCCCCTTACACTAATATACCAGTTATATAGCAGTGAATGCTCCTCTTACACTAATAAACCAGTTCTATAGCAGTGAATGCTCCTCTTACACTAATAAACCAGTTCTATAGCAGTGAACGCTCCTCTTTCACTAATAAACCAGTTCTCTATCAGTGAATTCACCTCTTACACTAATAAACTAGTTCTCTAGCAGTGAATTCACCTCTTACACCAATAAACTAGTTCTATAGCAGTGAATGCTCCTCTTTCACTAATAAACCAGTTCTATAGCAGTGAATTCACCTCTTACACCAATAAACCAGTTCTATCGCAGTGAATGTTCCTCTTTCACTAATAAACCAGTTCTCTAGCAGTAAATTCACCTCTTACACTAATAAACTAGTTCTCTAGCAGTGAATTCACCTCTTACACCAATAAACTAGTTCTATAGCAGTGAATGCTCCTCTTACACTAATAAACCAGTTCAAGAGCAGTGAATGCTCCTCTTACACCAATAAACCAGTTATATAGCAGTGAACGCTGCTCTTTCACTAATAAACCAGTTATATAGCAATGAATGCTCCCCTTACACTAATAAACCAGTTCTATAGCAGTGAATGCTCCTCTTACACTAATAAACCAGTTCTCTAGCAGTGAATTCACCTCTTACACCAATAAACTAGTTCTATAGCAGTGAATGCTCCTCTTACACCAATAAACCAGTTATATAGCAGTGAACGCTGCTCTTTCACTAATAAACCAGTTATATAGCAGTGAATGCTCCCCTTACACTAATATACCAGTTATATAGCAGTGAATGCTCCTCTTACACTAATAAACCAGTTCTATAGCAGTGAATGCTCCTCTTACACTAATAAACCAGTTCTATAGCAGTGAACGCTCCTCTTTCACTAATAAACCAGTTCTCTATCAGTGAATTCACCTCTTACACTAATAAACTAGTTCTCTAGCAGTGAATTCACCTCTTACACCAATAAACTAGTTCTATAGCAGTGAATGCTCCTCTTTCACTAATAACCCAGTTCTATAGCAGTGAATTCACCTCTTACACCAATAAACCAGTTCTATCGCAGTGAATGTTCCTCTTTCACTAATAAACCAGTTCTCTAGCAGTAAATTCACCTCTCACACTAATAAACCAGTTCTATCGCAGTGAATGTTCCTCTTTCACTAATAAACCAGTTCTCTAGCAGTAAATTCACCTCTTACACTAATAAACCAGTTCTATCGCAGTGAATGTTCCTCTTTCACTAATAAACCAGTTCTATAGCAGTGAACGCTCCTCTTTCACTAATAAACCAGTTCTCTAGCAGTAAATTCACCTCTTACACTAATAAACCAGTTCTATAGCAGTGAATGTTCCTCTTTCACTAATAAACCAGTTCTCTAGCAGTAAATTCCCCTCTTTCATTAATAAACCAGTTCTATAGCAGTGAATGCTCCTCTTTCACTAATAAACCAGTTATATAGCAGTGAATGATTCTCTTACACCAATTAACCAGTTCTATAGCAATGCCAAAGTGAATATATTAGGGAACAAATACACCAATGCCATAATCTATGCTACTCCGTTGTTTATTTAACAGAGCTAAATAACAGAGTTAAATAAAGAATGTAGCAGCATAGTTTCTGCATTAGTACAGGTAATTGTGTCACAGTGAGTGTGCAACACAAGGTACAGGCTGTTATCAGTGTCACAGTGAGTGCGTAATAAAAGGTAAAGGCAATGATCAGTTTCAGGATGAGTGTGTAATACAGAGATAAAGAAGAGGTGTGTCAGGATGAGTGTGTAATACAGAAAGAAAGAAGAGGCGTGTGTCAGGATGAGTGATCCCCGTTTTGCAGTAGATCCCTCATAAGCAGGAGATCCCCAATATGCAGAAAATACCCAGTACGCAGTAGATCCCTCATAAGCAGGAGATCCCCAATATGCAGAAAATACCCAGTACGCAGTAGATCCCTCATAAGCAGGAGATCCCCAATATGCAGGAGATCCCCAATACACAAGAGATCCCTAAAATGCAGAAGATACCCAGTGGGCAGGAGATCCCCAATACGCAGGAGATCCCCAATATGCAGGAGATCCCTAACATGCAGAAGATACTCAGTACGCAGGAGATCCCAATACACAGGAGATCCTCAATAGGCAGGAACAATGAAAGGGAAACTTGTCCACTCCCCAGGGACATTAATAAGGAGAATCTTTTGGGCACAGATTTTCCCAATTCCGGGAGATGTGGGGGAACAACAAAGAGTTTAACGGGGCAATGAATGAAACCAGTTGGCTCATAGGGTTTGTCCTGTGCAAAATGTTACTGAATGTGATTTATGAGCATGTGACCCCCATAGTAGGGCGACCCCTAGTTGAATAAAGTGCGTTCTCCAGTAAACAAAGGGTTAAAGCCAGGAGAGTAACACTTTGTTGTCCTATAGGGAGGGAGAGTTCTAATGTCTGACCTCAGGTCCAGACAAACTGACAGATTTCACTGAAGTGGAACAACTGTCATCTCTGTTTAGCAATAGAAAGTGTGCGGGCAGCACCTGAACTAAATGCCAGGCTGTGTCATTACATCAGTGCAAATGAGGGTGTGGAAATGGTACCATGGCTGCTAATGGGGTAAGCCAGACGGAGTGTCTCAGGAGGTGAGAGAAGGTAAATTTGTGTGTGCGAGGGTGTGCAAGCCTCAGCTCAGAGTGGAAACACAAGGTGCCGGAGCAGAAATGTATGTGAGGCAATGTTAAAACTAAATTCATGCTTTCTGTTGAGAAAGGACATGTGTGTGGCTACTGTCATAGGGACACAGCTGTTAGATCCCCGGCCAGGGTGTAAGTTATAACCTTGGGTCCTTCTAAAAGTGTCAGACCTACCTTAATTCAAAGTGATGTGGTGACAAATAAAGAGCCCTATTGATGTGTCACTGCAAGTGATTATGGGTAAGATAACCGGGGGGGGGTCTAAACCAAAGCAAAAATACAAAGGAATGTTTATGATGCCTGACAGAGGTTCATGTTTACAGTAAAGTTTGTGTGTGTGTGTGTGTGTGTACAGTCACATTGAAATGCATGTGTTGAAGATCAAGGTCATTCTGAAAGGGGAGTGTAACTATGGCAACAAGCAGCTCCCGGCCCTTTAAACAAAGAAAGAATGGAAAGTCCAGTTAATGGAATGGAACCCAGTGAACTCAAGGGAGAAGATCTGGGGGTACAGGAGGGAGGGCAGATATATTGGGGAGTAGATGAATACGGGGGGAGGGCAGATATATTGGGGAGTAGATGAATACAGGGGGGAGGGCAGATATATTGGGGAGTAGATGAATACAGGGGGGGAGGGAAGATATATTGGGGAGTAGATGAATACAGGGGGGAAGGCAAATATATTGGGGAGTAGATGAATACAGGGGAGGGCAGGTATATTGGGGAGTAGATGAATACAGGGGGGAGGGCAGGTATATTGGGGAGTAGATGAATACAGGGGGAGGGCAGGTATATTGGGGAGTAGATGAATACAGGGGAGGGAGGGCAGATATATTGGGAAGTAGATGAATACAGGGGGGAGGGCAGGTATATTGGGGAGTAGATGAATACAGTGGGGAGGGCAGGTATATTGGGGAGTAGATGAATACAGGGGAGGGCAGATATATTGGGGAGTAGATGAATACAGGGGGGAGGGCAGGTATATTGGGGAGTAGATGAATACAGGGGAGGGCAGATATATTGGGGAGTAGATGAATACAGGGGGGAGGGCAGGTATATTGGGGAGTAGATGAATACAGGGGAGGGAGGGAAGATATATTGGGGAGTAGATGAATACAGGGGAGGGCAGATATATTGGGGAGTAGATGAATACTGGGGGGAGGGCAGGTATATTGGGCAGTAGATGAATACAGGGGAGGGAGGGCAGTAGGAGCAGAAGTGACTGATCAGTTCTGGGCGTTTCCTGGGTTGGCCCCTCCCTGTTTCCATATTAGCAGGGGGGAGGGAACTGTGGGTGGAGAAATGTTCCGGAGTTACAGGCGACTCGTTTCCTGCAGATCCGTCATTTTACCTCATTGCATCGGCCGAATCTGCACTAGAATCATGAGCGCTGGTAAGTACCCCAGGGTCCTACTGCCGCAACTCACTGACATACGTGATGTACTTCCCCTCCCCCACTCCCCCATATACACTGGCACACAGGGATCCTCTTGTTCTTATGGATTCAAATTCTGTTCTGTGCTACACAGGAAGTGCAGGAGGGAGAGGAGCATTGGAGTGTAAGCTCACTGGGAGAGGAACTAATGAAATATGGCATTAGAGTGTAAGCTCACTGGGAGAGGAACTAATGAAATAGGACATTAGAGTGTAAGCTCACTGGGAGAGGAACTAATAATATATGGCATTAGAGTGTAAGCTCACTGGGAGAGGAACTAATGAAATAGGACATTAGAGTGTAAGCTCACTGGGAGAGGAACTAATGATATATGGCATTAGAGTGTAAGCTCACTGGGAGAGGAACTAATGATATATGGCATTAGAGTGTAAGCTCACTGGGAAAGGAACTAATGAAATAGGACATTAGAGTGTAAACTCACTGGGAGAGGAACTAATAATATATGGCATTAGAGTGTAAGCTCACTGGGAGAGGAACTAATGATATATGGCATTAGAGTGTAAGCTCACTGGGAGAGGAACCAATGAAATAGGACATTAGAGTGTAAGCTCACTGGGAGAGGAACTAATGAAATAGGACATTAGAGTGTAAGCTCACTGGGAGAGGAACTAATGATATATGGCATTAGAGTGTAAGCTCACTGGGAGAGGAACTAATGAAATAGGACATTAGAGTGTAAGCTCACTGGGAGAGGAACTAATGATATATGGCATTAGAGTGTAAGCTCACTGGGAGAGGAAGGAACTAATGAAATAGGACATTAGCGTGTAAGCTCACTGGGAGAGGAACTAATGAAATAGGACATTAGAGTGTAAGCTCACTGGGAGAGGAACTAATGATATATGGCATTAGAGTGTAAGCTCACTGGGAGAGGAAGGAACTAATGAAATAGGACATTAGCGTGTAAGCTCACTGGGAGAGGAACTAATGAAATAGGACATTAGCAGAAACGGAACTAGAGGGGGGCGGGCCCTGGCACGGGACACGCAGCGGGGCCCCCCTCCCCCCTCCGTACACCCGGAACTGGCCGGGAATATGCCCGTGGACATTAGAGTGTAAGCTCACTGGGAAAGGAACTAATGATATATGGCATTAGAGGGAGAGGAACTAATGAAATAGGACATTAGAGTGTAAGCTCACTGGGAGAGGAACTAATGAAATAGGACATTAGAGTGTAAGCTCACTGGGGCACGGACTGATGGGAATCATGTAATAGGGATGCTATGTAAATAAAGGCATATAATAAGAATAATAATAATAATGGTTCTGCTACTATTGTGGGCGGAGTCAGGGCCAGTTGCAGTTGGTCAGAGTCACAGTGATTCAGCAGATTCCCAGTTACTCAGAGCCGTCTGGACTGGTGTGAAATGAAAGGAACAATTAGCTGGGAGTAACCATAACAACCAGCCAGCACCATTAGGAAGAAGCCCATGTGATGAGTGACAGGCCAGTTATTTGTATCCAGTAGTTGTGGCTTCTCCCCTCCCCCCACCTGTTGTGCTAAACTGTAAGACTCGCCCAGGGGCTCTGGTGCAGTGATAATAAAGGCTTATGCATGGAAATACCAAGTGGGGAGGGGCACAATGGTCAAAGGGGAAGGCTTAGGAATTTTCTGCTGTGTCAGTGAGAGTTGTAGTTCAGCGTTGTCCTTGTGTCTGTCCCACGAGCAGGAGACGCCACATACGAGGAGGTCAAGAAGCTGAGCCAAAGCAGCACCGGGTACATCATTGATGTGAGGAACCCAGAGGAGGTGCAGAGGGGCAAGATCCCAAATTCCATCAATATCCCAGGTAAGTCTGGAACCTCATGTGACTGACACTATACCCAGTGCTGACCCCTCCCCTCCCTGTGACTGACACTATACCCAGTGCTGACCCCTCCCTGTGACTGACACTATACCCAGTGCTGACCCCTCCCTGTGACTGACACTATACCCTGTGCTGACCCCTCCCCTCCCTGTGACTGACACTATACTCAGTGCTGACCCCTCCCCTCCCTGTGACTGACACTATACTCAGTGCTGACCCCTCCCCTCCCTGTGACTGACACTATACTCACTGCTGACCCCTCCCTGTGACTGACACTATACTCACTGCTGACCCCTCCCCTCCCTGTGACTGATACTATACTCAGCACTAACCCCTACCCTCCCTGTGACTAACACTATACTCAGTGCTGACCCCTCCCCTCCCTGTGACTGACACTATACTCACTGCTGACCCCTCCCCTCCCTCTAACTGACACTATACTCAGCACTAACCCCTCCCTGTGACTGACACTATACTCAGTGCTGACCCCTCCCCTCCCTGTGACTGACACTATACTTAGTGCTGACCCCTCCCCTCTCTGTGACTGACACTATACTCAGCACTAACCCCTTCCCCTCCCTGTGACTGACACTATACTCACTGCTGACCCCTTCCCTCCCTGTGACTGACACTATACTCACTGCTGACCCCGCCCCTTCCTGTGACTGACACTATACTCACTGCTGACCCCTCCCTGTGACTGACACTATACCCAGTGCTGACCCCTCCCTGTGACTGACACTATACCCAGTGCTGACCCCTCCCTGTGACTGAAACTATACTCACTGCTGACCCTGCCTCTTCCTGTGACTGACACTATACTCAGTGCTGACCCCTCCCCGTGACTGACAATATACCCAGCGCTGACCCCTCCCCTCCCTGTGACTGACACTATACTCACTGCTGACCCCTCCCTGTGACTGACACTATACCCAGTGCTGACCCCTCCCTGTGACTGACACTATACCCAGTGCTGACCCCTCTCGGTGACTGACACTATACTCACTGCTGACCACGCCCCTTCCTGTGACTGACAATATACCCAGTGCTGACCCCTCCCTGTGACTGACACTATACCCAGCACTGACCCCTCCCTGTGACTGACACTATACTCACTGCTGACCCCCCTCCTTCCTTTGACTGACACTATATCCAGCGCTGACCCCTCCCTGTAACTGACACTATACTCAGTGCTGACCCCTCCCTGTGACTGACACTATACTCAGTGCTGACCCCTCCCTGTGACAGACACTATACTCAGCGATGACCCCTCCCTGTGACTAACACTATACTCAGTGCTGACCCCTCCCTGTGACAGACACTATACTCAGCACTGACCCCTCCCTGTGATTGACACTATACTCACTGCTGACCCCACCCTGTGACTGACACTATACCCAGTGCTGACCCCGCCCCTCCCTGTGATTGACACTATAACCAGCGCTGACCCCTCCCTTTGAGTGACACTATACCCACTGGTAATTCTTATGGTTTACCTTTTGCCCTTCAGTCGCTGAGTTTGAGGCGGCGCTGAGAATGGACCCCGAGACCTTCCAGAAGACGTTTCATGTAGAGAAACCCAAACCCAGTGAGGAGAACATTATCACTCACTGTTTCATGGGGAAAAGAGGAGCCCAGGCTACAGCGATTGCAGCTGCGCTCGGATACTCCCAGTAAGTCTGACCCAGGGGCACTAAGGGAAGAGCAGAAAATTAGGATGATATAAATAGGGGCAATACAAGGTGTGAGACCAAAAGAACATAGATGCAAAGCTGATCTGACCCCCATCCCCCATGTAACTTCTGGGTCAGATCAGCTTTGCATCTATGTTCTTTTGGTCTTAGCTGTGGGAGGCTTGCACCCTCATATGCAGCTTTGTGATGGTAGGATACAGGAGTTAACCTGCTCAGCAGTCTTCAATCATTATCTCTCCCCAACCCACCTACCTCCCTCCTATAGCATGGGCTGCTGGTCAGGAGACTCCTCTCTGATTGCTCTTCCTTCTACCATCACCTTACACTTCCCCACCATCTCCTATCCCTGCTCCGCCTCTCCTGACACTCACCTCCCCACTAACTCTGCTCTCACCTCCTTGCAGTAACTCCATTCTGACTCCACGTATTACAACCTCACTCACTGACCCTAACCCTGCCCGCCTGCTTCCTTTTTTCCTCCCCTGACAACCTCATTCCTATTCCCTCCCCTGCCCATCTGCTTTCTATTCCCTCTTCTGCCCACCTGCTTCCTATTCCCTCCCCTGCCCATCAGGTTCCTATTTCCTCCTCTGCCCACCTGCTTCCTATTCCCTCCCCTGCCCACGGGGTTCCTATTCCCTCCTCTGCCCATGGGGTTCCTATTCCCTCCCCTGCCCACCTGCTTTCTATTCCCACCCCTGCCCACCTGATTCCTATTCCCTGCCCTGCCCATCAGGTTTCTATTCCCTCCCCTGCCCACCTGCTTTCTATTCCCTCCCCTGCCCATCTGCTTCCTATTCCCTACCCTGCCCACCTAATTCCTATTCCCTCCTCTGCCCACCTGCTTCCTATTCCCTCCCCTGTTGACCTGATTCCTATTCCCTCCTCTGCCCACCTGCTTCCTATTCCCTCCCCTGCCCACGGGGTTCCTATTCCCTCCTCAGCCCATGGGGTTCCTATTCACTCCCCTGCCCACCTGCTTCCTATTCCCTCCCCTGTTGACCTGATTCCTATTCCCTCCTCTACCCATCTGCTTCCTAATCCCTCCCCTGCCCACGGGGTTTCTATTCCCTCCTCTGCCCATGGGGTTCCTATTCCCTCCCCTGCCCATCTGATTCCCATTCCCTCCCCTGCCCACCTGCTTCATATTCCCTCCCCTGCCACCTGATTCCTATTCCCTCCCCTGCCCATCAGGTTTCTATTCCCTCCCCTGCCCTCCTGCTTTCTATTCCCTCCCCTGCCCACCTGATTCCTATTCCCTCCCCTGCCCTCCTGCTTTCTATTCCCTCCCCTGCCCACCTGATTCCTATTCCCTCCCCTGCCCACCTGATTGCTATTCCCTCCCCTGCCCACCTAATTCCTATTCCCTCCTCTGCCCACCTGCTTCCTATTCCCTCCCCTGCCCACTGGGTTCCTATTCCCTCCTCTGCCCATGGGGTTCCTATTCCCTCCCCTGCCCACCAGGTTCCTATTCCCTCCTCTGCCCACCAGGTTCCTATTCCCTCCTCTGCCCATCAGGTTCCTATTCCCTCCTCTGCCCATCAGGTTCCTATTCCCTCCCCTGCCCAACTGATTCCTATTCCCTCCCCTGCCCACGGGGTTCCTATTCCCTCCTCTGCCCATCTGATTCCTATTCCCTCCCCTGCCCACTGGGTTCCTATTCCCTCCTCTGCCCATGGGGTTCCTATTCCCTCCCCTGCCCACCAGGTTCCTATTCCCTTCTCTGCCCACCAGGTTCCTATTCCCTCCTCTGCCCATCAGGTTCCTATTCCCTCCTCTGCCCATCAGGTTCCTATTCCCTCCCCTGCCCAACTGATTCCTATTCCCTCCCCTGCCCATGGGGTTCCTATTCCCTCCTCTGCCCACCTGATTCCTATTCCCTCCCCTGCCCACTGGGTTCCTATTCCCTCCTCTGCCCATGGGGTTCCTATTCCCTCCCCTGCCCACCAGGTTCCTATTCCCTCCTCTGCCCACCAGGTTCCTATTCCCTCCTCTGCCCATCAGGTTCCTATTCCCTCCTCTGCCCATCAGGTTCCTATTCCCTCCCCTGCCCAACTGATTCCTATTCCCTCCCCTGCCCACCTGATTCCTATTCCCTCCCCTGCCCACGGGGTTCCTATTCCCTCCTCTGCCCACCTGATTCCTATTCCCTCCCCTGCCCACGGGGTTCCTATTCCCTCCTCTGCCCACCTGATTCCTATTCCCTCCCCTGCCCAAGGGGTTCCTATTCCCTCCTCTGCCCATCAGGTTCCTATTCCCTCCTCTGCCCATCAGGTTCCTATTCCCTCCCCTGCCCACCTGCTTCCTATTCCCTCCCCTGCCCAAATGCTTCCTATTCCCTCCCCTGCCCACCTAATTCCTATTCCCTCCTCTGCCCACCTGCTTCCTATTCCCTCCCCTGCCCACTGGGTTCCTATTCCCTCCTCTGCCCATGGGGTTCCTATTCCCTCCCCTGCCCACCAGGTTCCTATTCCCTCCTCTGCCCACCAGGTTCCTATTCCCTCCTCTGCCCATCAGGTTCCTATTCCCTCCTCTGCCCATCAGGTTCCTATTCCCTCCCCTGCCCAACTGATTCCTATTCCCTCCCCTGCCCACGGGATTCCTATTCCCTCCTCTGCCCACCTGATTCCTATTCCCTCCCCTGCCCACTGGGTTCCTATTCCCTCCTCTGCCCATGGGGTTCCTATTCCCTCCCCTGCCCACCAGGTTCCTATTCCCTCCTCTGCCCACCAGGTTCCTATTCCCTCCTCTGCCCATCAGGTTCCTATTCCCTCCTCTGCCCATCAGGTTCCTATTCCCTCCCCTGCCCAACTGATTCCTATTCCCTCCCCTGCCCACGGGGTTCCTATTCCCTCCTCTGCCCACCTGATTCCTATTCCCTCCCCTGCCCACTGGGTTCCTATTCCCTCCTCTGCCCATGGGGTTCCTATTCCCTCCCCTGCCCACCAGGTTCCTATTCCCTCCTCTGCCCACCAGGTTCCTATTCCCTCCTCTGCCCATCAGGTTCCTATTCCCTCCTCTGCCCATCAGGTTCCTTTTCCCTCCCCTGCCCAACTGATTCCTATTCCCTCCCCTGCCCACCTGATTCCTATTCCCTCCCCTGCCCACGGGGTTCCTATTCCCTCCTCTGCCCACCTGATTCCTATTCCCTCCCCTGCCCACGGGGTTCCTATTCCCTCCTCTGCCCACCTGATTCCTATTCCCTCCCCTGCCCAAGGGGTTCCTATTCCCTCCTCTGCCCATCAGGTTCCTATTCCCTCCCCTGCCCACCTGCTTCCTATTCCCTCCCCTGCCCAAATGCTTCCTATTCCCTCCCCTGCCCACCTAATTCCTATTCCCTCCTCTGCCCACCTGCTTCCTATTCCCTCTCCTGCCCACGGGGTTCCTATTCCCTCCCCTGCCCACCTGATTCCTATTCCCTCCCCTGCCCACCTGCTTCCTATTCCCTCCCCTGACCATCAGGTTCCTATCCCCCCCCTTGCCCTGTCTGAGTTGAACCCATGTGTAACGTGCAACCCTATCTCTCTTGCAGCGCACGCAACTACCCCGGTGCCTACATGGAATGGGCTGAAAAGGAGGGACATTGACAAAATTAGTGTGTGTGGGGGGGGGACAAATATCCGTTTCACGTGCCCCGTTACCACCGTTTAGTTTCTGATAAGTGTAACTTATTCTCCCTGCTCCTCTTGCAATTAAATCTCTGCACTGATTTGCACTCCATTCTTTGTGTCTTTATTCATGTAATTGTCGCAACTTTGGCCCTTGCACAGGGGCCCACACCCCCCCCCCCCCCACTCTCCCAGTGTCACTACATGAAGCTGAAAGGGAGTTGTGCCTGGGGTATAGGCGACATGGAGGTAATAAATGAAAATGTATCAGAGATCAGTGGGATGATTTAACCCTTAACCAATAAAATGTATTTAGTCCCTCTGGGGTTAAAGGGGTTAGTATGATATAGAGAGGGATATTCTGAGACAATTTGCTATTAGTTTTCATTTTTTATTATTAGTGTTTTTTTTAATTATTTAAATTTTTATTCAGCTGCTCTCCAGATTGTAATTTCCGCAGTCTGGTTGCTAAGGTCTAAATTCCCATACCAACCATGCACTGATTTGAATTTGAGACTGGAATATGAATAGGAGAGGCCTGAATATACAAATGAGTAATAAAAAGTAGCAATAACAATATTGTTGTAGCCTTACAGAGCATTTGTTTTTACTTGGGGTCAGTGTCTTCAGTTTGAAAGCTGGAAAGAGTCTGAATGGCAAATAATTAAAAAAACTATTAAAAAATAATGAAGGCCAATTGAAAAGTTGCTTAGAATGAGCCATTCTATAACATAGTAAAAATTAACTTAAACGTGTAGCGCCCGTTTAATGTGGAAATGGTTCATACTCGGCAAACAGTCTGAAGGATTGTGATAATATCAATCCCTGCCGAGTTCACAGGAATATGGTCAGTTCAAAGGGGAAACTAAGCCTAACAGGGAGAATAGAGATAATGCAAGGAAAGGAGACTCAGCATGGGCACACTGTGTCAGTGGAGAGTCGCCCCCTTCAGGAAATCAAGAGAAGGGCAGAGTTAGTGGAAAGTACAAGTAATGAAGGTGCTGGGAGTTGGGAGCAAGGCTTGGGTGGAGGGTAAGTTTTTTGTGTTGGGGGATACCGAACCCATTATTTACCAGAACACTTTGATGGTACCTGCTTATGTCCCATATACACAGGGTGTGTCATAGAAGAAACAGCAACTGTGCTGGTAGTTAGGTCCCTGGTTGCTGGATGATCTAGAATGGAATATGTGACGAGGCTAAGGAATGTTTTTGCCTGTGGCTAGTGGCAAGGTGGGTGGGTGTAGTGCTTGTTGCCTCCTGCATGAGAGGCTACTGCTTTGTAACTCTGACAACAAAGGGCAAACTGCCTTGTAAGGCGCAGTCATGGAGGAGCTTCAACTTCCCCTTTAAACTTCTATTATGCTCAGACAACAGCCACTATATGGCTTTGCCTGGGAGGTGTAGTTAAACAGCAGCTTGAGTTGCAGGATGAATCATGGAAGGGGCTAGTGCCCAGTGAGGGAAATGGGCATCAGTGGGTGTATAACACATTATACAACACATCATATAGTGGCACTGAGTGTGGCACAAGAAGTGAGTGGCCGTGGCTACTGACACTCCAGCAACATTATACGCAATAAGAGACACCGGGGCGCTAAAATGGGTGCAACGTTTGCCCAGCGCATGCGTATATTTTATAATGTGGCGCACAAATGCTTTAAAGTACAATTAATAAGCCACTTTGGCCACCGACATTTGCGCATTTTCTGTCGCAAGACTTACACTGAATGATGCGACATACTAGCACTACTGGGCACAACCGAGTTACAGGTGCACCACAAACTACCAGGCGCATGTTTCTCCCGCAAGACTTGTGCACTGTAGCCACGCCCACAGCCACACCCCCAAGAAAGAAGTCATGCAACATAATCACCCAATATTTGCGACCTGCCTGCATTTTTCTTTGTTCTGCCATAAATAACCTTGGAACTGCCCAACTACTTCACAGTGTAACTCCCACTCCCGCCACTAGGGGACAGGCAAGGCTGCAGGGAGTTTCACATTTCTTCCTCCTACCCCTGGAGCAAGGCCTAAATGCAAACGAGCCAACCCTCCTTCTACAAACGGGGAAAAATCCAGAAAAGATCTAGAATTTAAGGGGGGGGATATGTTATGTCTCAAAGAGGCCTCAGGTTTTGCCCATCTTGAGCTCCCAATCCAATGAATTTGTGCCAAGACCTAAATAAATCTGGTTGAACCAATTTCTACTTATAGATGGACCAGACCTAGGTGGTACTAGTGCCGGTTTCAAACCCAAGTCAATATGTTTCCCTATGGCCATCATGTGTTCCCTATGTAGAAAGACCTTTACAGCTAGTGGAGGAAGAGCTAAGCAATTTAAGGAATCATCTCTCAGTGGGAAGTCATGTGACAGCCTTAAAGAGAATTAAAGGAAAACTAAATACAAATGTAGATGCATATAAAAAGATACTGTATAAAACCCTGCTTCATGGAGATAAACCATTTCCATATCAATATACTCTGGGTGCCATTGGGTAATCCTAAATAGAACACTGCCATTTTAAGTACTAAGGGCCACCCCCTGGGACCCTGCAATTCACACACGTTAGTTTACATGAGCCAATGAGCAGAGTTTTGTCTTTCCTCCCACAATTCTTCCTGTTCCAATAACGGCTGCACTATTTCCTGTCAGCTGATATCTGGGGGGTGGTACAGACGTAAATGGGGGCTCGAGGCAAAGGATGTAAAAGTGAAATATTTACTTAGCTATATATTTCAGTTTGGAAAGATTCTTTAATAGAGTAGTAAGTTAGCTTGAAAAAAGACACACGTCCCATCCAACCCCTTCTTATACCTATCTAATGTATCAGCCTGTACCCCTGATTCACTTCCCAGCTCTCCCTGTAACACCCCTTTCCCTCCTCTAATCTCATTGGCTCCCTCCTGTCTGCTGGGAGGAGCTACTGGTGAATAAAGCATCCGACCCTTCCTTGTACCTATCTAATGTATCAGCCTGTACCACTGATTCACTTCCCAGCTCTCCCTGTAACACCCCTTTCCCTCCTCTAATCTCATTGGCTCCCTTCTGTCTGCTGGGAGGAGCTACTGGTGAATAAAGCATCCGACCCTTCCTTGTACCTAACTAATGTATCAGCCTGTACCACTGATTCACTTCCCAGCTCTCCCTGTAACACTCCTTTCCCTCCTCTAATCTCATTGGCTCCCTGCTGTCTGCTGGGAGGAGCTACTGGTGAATAAAGCATCCGGCCCTTCCTTATACCTATCTAATATATCAGCCTGTACCACTGATTCACTTCCCAGCTCTCCCTGTAACACCCCTTTCTCTCCTCTAATCTCATTGGCTCCCTCCTGTCTGCTGGGAGGAGCTACTGGTGAATAAAGCATCCGACCCTTCCTTGTACCTATCTAATGTATCAGCCTGTACCACTGATTCACTTCCCAGCTCTCCCTGTAACACCCCTTTCCCTCCTCTAATCTCATTGGCTCTCTCCTGTCTGCTGGGAGGAGCTACTGGTGAATAAAGCATCCGGCCCTTCTTATACCTATCTAATGTATCAGCCTGTACCCCTGATTCACTTCCCAGCTCTCCCTGTAACACCCCTTTCCTCTAATCTCATTGGCTCCCTCCTGTGTGCTGGGAGGAGCTACTGGTGAATAAAGCATCCGACCCTTCCTTGTACCTATCTAATGTATCAGCCTGTACCACTGATTTAGGGAGACAATTCCACATCTTCACAGCTCTCACTGTAACAAACCCCTTCCCAATATTTAGCTGGAACCTCTTTTCTTCTAATCGGAATGGGTGACCTTGTGTCAGCTGGAAAGACCTACTGGTAAATAAATCATTAGAGAGATTATTATATGATCCCCTTATATATTTATACATAGTTATCATATCTCCCCTTAAGCGCCTCTTCTCCAGCGTGAACATCCCCAATTTGGCCAGTCTTTCCTCATAGCTAAGATTTTCCCTTTACCAGCTTAGTTGCCCTTCTCTGTCCCCTCTCTAATACAATAATGTCCTGTTTGAGTGATGGAGACCAAAACTGTAGGGCATATTCTAGATGGGGCCTTACCAGTGCTCTATACAGTGGGACCCCCTCCTCCCGTGACTCTCTGCCCCATTTAATACAAGTCAAGACCTTATTTGCCCTTGATGCTGCTGACTGGCATTACTTGCTACAGACAAGTTTATTATCTACAAGGACTCCAAGCTCCGTCTCCATTATGGATTTGCCTAGTGCAGTCCCATTAAGGGTATAAGTGGATATTGTTACATCCCAGGTGCAGGACTTTACATTTATCAACATTGAATCTCATTTGCCACTTAGCTGCCCAGATTGCCAGTTAGTCAAGATCCTGTTGCAAGTGCCACATCCTGGATGGAATTAATTGGGCTGATAGTTTTGTCTCATCTGCAAACACTGATACATTACTTACAATCCCCTCCCCTAAGTCATTAATGAACAAGTTAAATAAAAGTGGCCCCAATACTGAGCCCTGAGGGACCCCAGTAAGAACCTTACTCCAAGTAGAGAATGTCCCATTAACAACCAACCTCTGTACCCGATCCTGTAGCCAGTTTCCTATCCATGTGCAAACGACTTCATTAAGCCCAACAGACCTTAGTTCAGAAAGCAGTTGTTTGTGGGGCACAGTATCAAATGCTTTGGCAAAATCCAAGTAGATCTACTGCCCCCCCACTGTCCAGCATCTTACTTACCTCATCATAAAAAGCAATCACATTAGTCTGACATGACCTATCCATAAAGCCATGCTGATTGCTGCTCATAATGTCCTTCACTAGGACAATGTTTTGAATGTGATCCCTTAACAAGACTTCAAATAATTTGCCCACCACAGATATCAGACTTACTGGTTTATAATTGCAAGGCTGAGATTGTAATCCCCTTTTAAATATTGTAATGACATCAGCTTTTCTCCAATACATAGGTACTATACCAGATGAATGCTAGTATGACAAAATCAGAAATAGGGGCCCTTCTAAACTGAACTAAGCTCTCTTAGAACCCAGGGGTGTGTTCCATCAGGCCCTGGCGCTTTGTTTACATACATATTTATTAAAGCTTTATGAATCATATCCTAAATCAGCCACTGACTAGATTGAGCTGAGCCAACAGTTCAGCTATGAAGTGAGCCAGGGAACTCAGACTCCTCTATTGTATACACTGAAGAAATGATTTAGCACTTTTGCCTTTTCTGTATCGGTTACAACCATACTGGTACCATTATTTAATGGAGTAACACTCTCAACCTGCATCTTTTTACTATTATTATAATTCTGAGGGGGTTCCTTGAATGATTTTGCAAGGAAATAAAGTGGAATGGAGAAATCAGGTATATTGGTGACTCAGAACTCAATACAGATGTAAATCTTCCCCAAGTACCAACACTGAAAGGGAAAAACACCATTAGAGGGAACTAGATCACTGTACTTGGAATCACTGACTTTCCTATATATTTATCTTTATTCTTTCCCTGGACATATTGGGCTATTTTTGAGCTACTGGTGAAGTGACTCTGGGCCGGTTGTGTAAATTAGACCTGACAGTAACACTGGTCCAAGTCCAAAGCCTGGTTGCAGTGCATTATGGGGGAAGAGATGGCACAAGAGCCGATAGTTCCTGCTGTTGGGGCTTCGTTTCATGCGCTTCCTGTTGTGTTGCATTGTGGGTCAATATCCCTAAGGACCATAGGTTGCTGGGTTACATCCGCTCAGGAACTAAAGGCGTGTAGGGGGCGTGTATCTCAGGAAAAGGATGATTGACAGCTCATTCCGTTAATCACCTGTAAAACCCACCCCAAATTTCAAATGTTATTCATATTAGGCGAGTAAGGGTCTGACTGACAGCGCAGTGCTCCAATGGGAGCCGGGAACTAATCCTTCTAACCAATGGGGCTCTGGTCGGGCTCTAGGTGAGTTTCAGGTGCGCAGTGACGTTCCAGGAGGGCGGGTCAGTACAGGTTGTTTATTCTCAGTTTCGTCGAGAGAAGGAAGGAGACGACATGGCGACTGCGGGCAACTCCCGGAGGGCAGTGGGAGTAGGACTCCTGTGCTGCTGTCTGTGTGAGGATCACATTGCCGGGCTTTTCGCTCATTAATATCGTGTGTGTGTGAGAGAGAGGAGTCGTGTGTGTGGGATATGGGCACCTGCTGTACCTGTGTGTGAGGGGTCACGTGTGTGAGTGGAACTGGGGGGAGATGCACCTTTGCTGTATTTATTAGTGGCACTTGTACAAGTCCGTCTGTGTTGCAGGAGAAATGGCCTCGGGGAGACATGGCCTGATGAAAGTGTGTGATCTGTTTACTTTGTACAGGTTCAAATGTCCCCCGGGAATGTGGCAGAACCTGTAAGACTGGTGTGTCAGTATCTGTCTCTCCTCAGCAGTCTGTTACCTGCCTGTTACCTGCCTGTCCCTTTATACTGCTGCCTCCCTATTAGATCTGCTTGTGCTTCTTGTAGTATTAGTGTGTGTAACAGCACCCCCTGCTCCTCCTGGCACCCACTATACACACACACCACTTCAATTTCCACTATAGTATTACTTCTTGACTGGCTGCCCCCATGGCTACACAGCAGCTTGTTTATATAAACTATAGTAGTACTTATCTGTTATCTACTGTGTATCCTGTGCTTGAATGGCTGCCCCTATGGCTACACAGCAGCTTGTTTGTATAAACTATAGTAGTACTTATCTGTTATCTACTGTGTATCCTGTGCTTGAATGGCTGCCCCCATGGCTACACAGCAGCTTGTTTATATAAACTATAGTAGTACTTCTCTGTTATCTACTGTGTATCCTGTGCTTGAATGGCTGCCCCCATGGCTACACAGCAGCTTGTTTATATAAACTATAGTAGTACTTCTCTGTTATCTACTGTGTATCCTGTGCTTGAATGGCTGCCCCCATGGCTACACAGCAGCTTGTTTATATAAACTATAGTAGTACTTCTCTGTTATCTACTGTGTATCCTGTGCTTGAATGGCTGCCCCCATGGCTACACAGCAGCTTTTTTATATAAACTATAGTAGTACTTCTCTGTTATCTACTGTGTATCCTGTGCTTGAATGGCTGCCCCCATGGCTACACAGCAGCTTGTTTATATAAACTATAGTAGTACTTATCTGTTATCTACTGTGTATCCTGTGCTTGAATGGCTGCCCCCATGGCTACACAGCAGCTTGTTTGTATAAACTATAGTAGTACTTCTCTGTTATCTACTGTGTATCCTGTGCTTGAATGGCTGCCCCCATGGCTACACAGCAGCTTGTTTGTATAAACTATAGTAGTACTTCTCTGTTATCTACTGTGTATCCTGTGCTTGAATGGCTGCCCCCATGGCTACACAGCAGCTTGTTTGTATAAACTATAGTAGTACTTATCTGTTATCTACTGTGTATCCTGTGCTTGAATGGCTGCCCCCATGGCTACACAGCAGCTTGTTTATATAAACTATAGTAGTACTTCTCTGTTATCTACTGTGTATCCTGTGCTTGAATGGCTGCCCCCATGGCTACACAGCAGCTTGTTTATATAAACTATAGTAGTACTTCTCTGTTATCTACTGTGTATCCTGTGCTTGAATGGCTGCCCCCATGGCTACACAGCAGCTTGTTTATATAAACTATAGTAGTACTTATCTGTTATCTACTGTGTATCCTGTGCTTGAATGGCTGCCCCCCATGGCTACACAGCAGCTTGTTTATATAAACTATAGTAGTACTTATCTGTTATCTACTGTGTATCCTGTGCTTGAATGGCTGCCCCCATGGCTACACAGCAGCTTGTTTATATAAACTATAGTAGTACTTCTCTGTTATCTACTGTGTATCCTGTGCTTGAATGGCTGCCCCCATGGCTACACAGCAGCTTGTTTATATAAACTATAGTAGTACTTATCTGTTATCTACTGTGTATCCTGTGCTTGAATGGCTGCCCCCATGGCTACACAGCAGCTTGTTTATATAAACTATAGTAGTACTTCTCTGTTATCTACTGTGTATCCTGTGCAAACCTGTAACTGATCCATGTGTTTGTCCCTGCTGAGCAGAATCCCTGAGTGACATTAAAGGCAACTGTTAGACTTGATACAATAGTTACACTTATATTCCCCATAGATCCTACTGAGAGATGTATTCACTAGATGTAAGTTCAGAATCTGCACGTGGATCACTGAGCTGCCAGACTAACACTAGAAACAGGAACTTCCAACTTAATTGTTGGTAAAACTAACCAATAAAAGATGGAAAGTAATTGGGGGGGGGGGGGGAGTCTGTTTATGGTGAACAATCTGAAACCAACTGAACTGAAAGTGCTTCGAAGGTGAACAGCCCCTTTAACATCCCTTTATTGCCCCCCCCCCAACCCTTTTCTTCTTCTTTGCAGGGACTGTAACTCTTGCTGCAGTGACAACTCCCAATCCAACGATCATTGTAAAGGAAGGGGAGTGTAAGTACCTTGTGTCTTTTTGGTGGGAGCGCATTGATAAGCCCATGAGTTGTGCTCATAGAGCTGCTATGGAACTGGGCTCATACATCAACTTACTTCTCTTGTAGCTGCTGAACTGCAATGTTCTTACTCAAGTGACTTCACTAGTCCCCGAGTGGAGTGGAAGTTTGTAAACAAAGACCAGGAGACGAGCTTTGTGTTCTATGATGGATCCCTGACGGGTAAGTGACCTATGGGAAGGTTCTGGTGTTTTTCTGAGCTCTCGGCAAGATCAGAACCTTCATTCTTATTCCTCCCCACGGCAGCGTCCTACAAGGACCGTGCTATTCCCTACCCACAGGGTATCACTTTGAAACAGATCACTCGGAAAGATGCCGGCGAGTATTCCTGTGAGGTGACCAGCACTGGAAGCAAAACGTTGTATGGGGAAGCCAAGATCCAGCTCCAGGTTATAGGTAAGAACAATTCCCCCAATTCTCCTTTTATCTGAATTTCCTCAGTGGCCTGACTCTCCCTTTCTCTTGCCAGTTGCCCCTTCAAAGCCCGTGGCTCAGGTGCCAAGATCTGTAAGTACGGGCAGTGTGGCAGAGCTCCTCTGTGTAGAGAATGATGGATACCCACCCCCCACCTTCATTTGGTACCGAAATAAGTCCCCAATGCAAATAGCCCCCCAGAACTCCACTTACACCATTGATCCCAAAACTGGAGTGTTGGTGAGTACTTCTGTTTGTGCCTCCTCTGTGTGTGAGTGGCCAGGACTGGGGCTGCTGCTGGGCAGGGCTGGGGCTGCTACAAGCTGGTTCTGCGCTAGGGATGAGAGAAGGAGACAAAAGCCAGTAAAGGTACAAGGGAGCTGGAGCAATGTGGTAGGGCTGAAATGAGGTTTTGGGGTTCAGTTGCTGGCAGGGTGCAGTTGAATAGAGGATGAAGAAGCTGCCAGGGCTCTAGGGAATATGGAGCAAAGGCATGGAGCTCTGGAGGGTGCAGGCAGGGTGCTAGGAGCATGGGAGGAGCGGCCACAGAGACTGCCCTAATGACAGAACCTAAATGAGATCCTTGTGTTTGTCTTTCTCAGAAATTTGCTGCTGTGTCCACCTCAGACAGTGGGGAGTATTACTGTGAGGCCACCAACAACCAGGGAAAGCAGGCGTCTGATCTTGTGCGCATGGATGTCCGTAAGTACATTATCCTTGCTATAGCACCGCCATATAGTGCAGCCTCTTGCATCCTCCATTGGGACATGCCACTCACACGTGGATCACATACAGACAGCGCAACCTCAGGGGACATTAGACACAGGCTACATACACCGCATTGGATCCAAGCATTCTGTGCTTCCCAACTCCATGACCCATTATTTACTTGCCCTTTGCACAGGGTGTTAGTGACCCATTATTTGCCCTTTGCACAGGGTGTTAGTGACCCATTATTTACTTGCTCTTGCAGAGGCTGTTGATGACCCATTATTTACTTGCCCTTTGCACAGGGTGTTAGTGACCCATTATTTACTTGCCCTTTGCACAGGGTGTTGGTGACCCATTATTTACTTGCCCTTTGCACAGGGTGTTAGTGACCCATTATTTACTTGCCCTTGCACAGGGTGTTAGTGACCCATTATTTACTTGTCCTTGCAGAGGCTGTTGGTGACCCATTATTACTTGCCCTTGCACAGGGTCTTGGTGACCCATTATTTACTTGCCCTTTGCACAGGGTGTTGGTGACCCATTATTTACTTGCCCTTTGCACAGGGTGTTGGTGACCCATTATTTACTTGCCCTTTGCACAGGGTGTTAGTGACCCATTATTTACTTGCCCTTTGCACAGGGTGTTGGTGACCCATTATTTACTTGCCCTTTGCACAGGGTATTAGTGACCCATTATTTACTTGCCCTTGCAGAGGCTGTTGGTGACCCATTATTTACTTGCCCTTTGCACAGGGTGTTGGTGACCCATTATTACTTGCCCTTGCACAGGGTGTTGGTGACCCGTTATTTACTTGCCCTTTGCACAGGGTGTTAGTGACCCATTATTTACTTGCCCTTTGCACAGGGTGTTGGTGACCCATTATTTACTTGCCCTTTGCACAGGGTATTAGTGACCCATTATTTACTTGCCCTTGCAGAGGCTGTTGGTGACCCATTATTTACTTGCCCTTTGCACAGGGTGTTGGTAACCCATTATTTACTTGCCCTTGCAGAGGCTGTTGGTGACCCATTATTTACTTGCCCTTGCACAGGGTGTTGGTAACCCATTATTTACTTGCCCTTTGCAGAGGCTGTTGGTGACCCATTATTACTTGCTCTTGCAGAGGATGTTAATGTGGGTGGTATCGTAGCAGCGGTGGTTATCGTCCTGCTGATACTGGCTCTGATTGGCTTTGGAATGTGGTTTGCCTATAGCCGTGGATACCTGGATAGTAAGTACCCGGACTCTTCTTTCTTTCATTAACATGGAGTAAAACTTCAGATTAGTATAGTTGAGCTCTGTAGTAAAAAGGGGTGGGGGGGGGTTGCCTTTATAGTCAGTGTATATGTTTGGGTTTTGTAGCTAGCCCACACATTGTACTGTGAGGTGATTCTGCAATAAAGCCTAATGTGTAGGTGCTGCACTGATATCAGGGGTCAAAATGGGGCAAAGCTGAATTTTCTTAACTGATGGACTCCATCTTCTGTGTTGCATGCAGGGGGTTATGGGCCGACAGGCAGTGATCAGTATCAATGGGCTTGCTCCTCCCACTCATGGTCTGGCCTTGTGCCCCTTCTACAGGAATCTGCAATGCCACGTGCAGTGTTTCTTGTACTTTATTGTTCACTTTGTACAAATCCTCATCTCTCCCATTTCTATTCTTTATTTCAGGGAAAGAAAAGTAAGTGGAACATTTTCTTTGTAATGTCCTGCTTCTCCTCTATGGCCTGACTGCCACCTGCCAACAGCCACAGCATCATCCCATGTTCCTGCCAAGTACACACTCAGTCCCTTCTCTTTTTATCTTGTGCTGGCTCTCTAACACCGTACCACTTCCATTACTGCTCCTTCATTCCTCCACACCTTACTCTATATTACTCACAAATGGCACTTGCTTCCTGATTCAGAAGCCTTGTGTCTTTATATGGTCACAGAACAACCCCTCAGTGACTTCTAATATCCTTATCATTTACAGTAGGGGGTACATTATCCTTATAATACATGAGTGATACTCAGAGTTCCCTGTATAACTCAGCCTGCAGCCTTGTGCCTTTATATGGTCACAGAACAACCCCTCAGTGACTTCTAATATACTTATCATTTACAGTAGGGGGTACATTATCCTTATAATACATGAGTGATACTCAGAGTTCCCTGTATAACTCAGCCTGCAGCCTTGTGCCTTTATATGGTCACAGAACAACCCCTCAGTGACTTCTAATATCCTTATCATTTACAGTAGGGGGTACATTATCCCTTATAATACATGAGTGATACTCAGAGTTCCCTGTATAACTCAGCCTGCAGCCTTGTGCCTTTATATGGTCACAGAACAACCCCTCAGTGACTTCTAATATCCTTATCATTTACAGTAGGGGGTACATTATCCCTTATAATACATGAGTGATCCTCAGAGTTCCCTGCATAACTCAGCCTGCAGCCTTGTGTCTTTATATGGTCACAGAACAACCCCTCAGTGACTTCTAATATCCTTATCATTTACAGTAGGGGGTACATTATCCCTTATAATACATGAGTGATACTCAGAGTTCCCTGTATAACTCGGCCTGCAGCCTTGTGCCTTTATATGGTCACAGAACAACCCCTCAGTGACTTCTAATATCCTTATCATTTACAGTAGGTGGTACATTATCCCTTATAATACATGAGTGATACTCCGAGTTCCCTGTATAACTCAGCCTGCAGCCTTGTGCCTTTATATGGTCACAGAACAACCCCTCAGTGACTTCTAATATCCTTATCATTTACAGTAGGGGGTACATTATCCCTTATAATACATGAGTGATACTCAGAGTTCCCTGTATAACTCGGCCTGCAGCCTTGTGCCTTTATATGGTCACAGAACAACCCCTCAGTGACTTCTAATATCCTTATTTACAGCAGGGGGTACAGTTCCCTGTATTACTCCGCTTGCAATATATATATATATATATATATATATATATATATATATATATATATATATATATATATATATATATATATATATATATATATATATACACACACATACATACATATACACACACATACACGTGTGTGTGTAAGTACACGCTGCTCCTTTTTTCTTTTTTTTTCTTTTTTTCTTCTCGAGACTGATGGTTTTTTTTTGGTTTTGTTCCCCCCCCCCCCCTCCACATACAGCAAAAAAGTAATTTACAGCCTACCATCGGAGACCCGCAGTGATGTAAGTATTCCCTGCTCTTTATGTCACATATATGGGAGTAGTTCAGTGCCTCTGTGGGAAGTGGGTAACTACATAGCAGGGAAGTGGATGAGGAGATGGAGTAAAGGGAGCAAGAAGAGAAGGTGCCCTGTGTGGCAGGGAGGGTGATGCAGAGGAATTTTGGGAATAGCCTGACTATTGTTTGTTCTTATTTGCAGAAGAATTTCCAGCAGACTTCCTCCTTCCTGGTCTGATCTGGGGCCCCGGTGGGATTGCGCCTCTTAGCTGTGGCCCTTATTGTGAGGCATCCGTTTGCACCGCTACCTGTTTCTCTCTGAGTTTCCCCTGCGGTTACTGGAGGGGTCCCTGACAGTAGACGGATGATTTTACTGTGCTTTTATATCTGTTTTAGTTATGACTCAGATTCCAACTTTGGGGGACCCTTTCTGTAATTATTTGGGGTGGGGATTGTGTCTGTGTACTCATAGGGCTGATGGTAAATGAAATTGTGGCCCCTTTAGACTAAATGAATATAATATTGATTCCCATACAGGCAGGTGACTTGGGTGGATTCCCCACTGCTTGTTCATAAGTATCCAGCTGTGCCATGCAGTGAGCCCATGCCTTGTGGTGTATGTGTGCCCCCAACAGAGCTACTACATCTGTAGAGCTTTAATGTGTGTGTGTGTGTGTGTGTGTGTGTGTGTGTGTGTGTGTGTTATACACCATCAGTGCCTTTGTGTGTTTCTATCATGTATTACTGTCATACACCCCATAGAGCTCCACACCCCATAGAGCATCGCTTGGATTGGCTGCAGGTTCCTGGAACCCACTTACTCAGAGCAGAAGCTGCAGCAATGCTATTGTTGCCCAATGGAAGGCCATTGCTACCCCCCCCCCCCTAATAGTCTTACCTATGCGCTGTTTATCAAGGGGTGCTGGGCTATTTGACTAGAGACCTGCTCCCCCTCCTGCATGTATACTGATCTGACAGTTACACCACCATTGTACTGACTATAGCCAGAACTCATTTGCACTCGGTGTGCTAGCTCCCCTCATGCTGACACTGTTACACCTGTATATTTTCTATGAATTTTAATTTCTCTGGAAATAAATGTTTTCTTAAGAACCTGTTTGTCTGGAAGATGCAGCTGCGGTGCCCTCATTTATTTGCCTATAAGGGCGCGGTGACATTCTATGAATATCTGGCATTTAACCCTTGTGCTGGTTGTGTAGTTTGTCTGCTATTAGGCGTACAGTGCACGGGGCTACTCATTACTGACTGTTATACACTCATTTGCACTGTGTGGGGCTGGGATCATTGGGGAATTAGGCCCTTCATTGCTGTGTGTCTCTCTTCCCGTTCAAATATCTGTGTGGTGCCCTACAAGGCACTCTCATCTCTTCCCCCCCCCCCCGAACTGTTTGGCCTTACTCTCCCCCATTTGTCTCTCTACTCCCTATAACCCCCTTTCCCTTCTGTCTCTCATCCCCTCTCCTTTTCTTCCCCATCCTCCCTCTTCTCTCCCCCTAAGTCTGATTTGTTTTGTCTTTTTTAGTCCGTTACCCCCTCCCATATATTACTCTCCTGTGTGAGCATCACCCCAAAGTGAGGAACCCCAGTGGTAATTTCCATTCATGTTGCTGCCAATGACGTGGGCAAGAAGAGATCCCATTAGTAGCATCCAGGCTGTCCTGAGTCGCATCAGCTCCATAACCTTTGTCTCCCCTCACATCACTCCCAAAATAAGGAATAACTGCTGTTGGACTTTGTAGAAGAAAAAGTTAATGACTTAAAAGTTTGCAGAATTGTTCTACTTCCTATTTCTTCTGTGCTGGGGTTTAGCTGTCATGTCTTTATGGAGCTCACTAGTAATATTTGTCTCATTTTGCTCCACAAACATTGAATATGTCCTATACATGGGGGTAACAATGTCAGGTTTTCATTGGCCTTTACAGGCTCAGTTCCTGGCTCCTATGTGATGTGGGAGCAACATACGAAGGAGGCCTGATGGGTAATATTTGTCAAACATTTTGCTTTTAAATACATTGTAACACAGTTAGTTAGACACAAGTCCATAAAGTTCAACCTTAACTCTATATATAACCTGCCTAACTGTTGATCCAGTGGAAGGTGAAAACCCATCTGAAGCCTCTCCAATTTGCCTCAGAGGGGGAAAAATTCCTTCCTTCAAAATGGACCAGTCCCTGGATCAACTTGTACTATGAGCTATCTTCCATATCTCTGTATTCCCTCACTTGCTAAACACCATCCAACCCCTTCTTATACCTATCTAATATATCAGCCTGTACCCCTGATTCACTTCCCAGCTCTCCCTGTAACACCCCTTTCCCTCCTCTAATCTCATTGGCTCCCTCGTGTCTGCTGGGAGGAGTTACTGGTGAATAAAGCATCCGACCCTTCCTTGTACCTAGCTAATGTATCAGCCTGTACCCCTGATTCAGGGAGACAATTCCACATCTTCACAGCTCTCACCGTAACAAACCCCTTCTGAATATTTAGGCTGTACAAAATAAAATAAAAATCTGATATAGTTAGGCAAAAATGTAATCTATAAAGGCTGCAGTGACTACACAGCAGCTTGTTTATTTAAACTATAGTAGTACTTATCTGTTATCTACTGTGTATTCTGTGCTTGAATGGCTGCCCCCATGGCTACACAGCAGCTCGTTAATATAAACTATAGTAGAGTTTCTGAATCAAACGCCAGTTTTACCAGTGCAGGGCAACACTGAATTATATATTTATTACTTTAAAACACTTTAATTTTTAACCAGCCTGTGTGGCACTGTATTAAATGCATTAGCAAAGTCTAAGTAAATCACATCCACTGCCATCCCAGAATCGAGGTCCCTGCTCACCTTCTCATAAAAAGAAATTAAGTTAGTCTGGCAAGATCTATTATGCATAAAACCATGCTGGCACAAACTCATAGTATTATGATTTGCTATGAAATCCAGTATCTTATCCTTTATTAACCCTTCGAAAAGCTTTCCTACTGCTCATGTCAGACTAAGCAGCCTAAAGTTTTGAGACTGAGAATTATTGAATAGCGGCAATGCATTAGCAATTCATCTAGCAAATCTCTCGGCACTATGCCAGACCTCAATGAAAAATTAAGTGAAGAGGTTTGGCAATCACAGAGCTAAGCTCGCTAAGTACCCTGGGATGAATACCATCTGGCCCTGGACCTTTGTTTATCTTAACATGATCTAGTCTCTTTTGAATTTCATCATGTATGAACCATGCATCATTAGTTGTATTACTAGAATTGGGACTATTAAGAAGGAAACCTTCACTTACTGGTTCCTCATTTGTGTAGACAGTTCAGAATCTCAGCTTTTTTTTTGTTCTCATCAACCAGCTGACCCTCCTCTGGTATTAAGGGTCTCATCCCTTCCTGCTTCATTTTGTTGCTATTAACATATTTAAAAAATTAATTTGGATTATTTTTACTGCTTGCTGCAATATCCTTTTCCATATCCATTTTAGCTTGTCTGATAGCTTCTTTGCATGATTTATTGGCCTCCTTGTACCTTATAAATGTTTCGGCTGTCCCAGATAACTTGAAAGCCTTAAAAGCAGGTCTTTTCTTACCCACCTCAACACCAACGCTTCTATTGAACCAAAAAGGTTTTGCTTTGCAACGACGTTCCTTGCTTACAAGTGGAATATACTGACAAGTAGATTTATTATAAAGACTTCCCATTTTCTGTGTTTAACCCTGTGAAAAGCATTTCCCACTTAATATGTCACAGAGATGCCCTTATACTGTCACAGTTTGTACGTCTGAAATTTAGTGTTTTAGTTGGTCCCTTATAGAATTGCTTCTGCAACAGAATCTCAAAGGAGACCATGTTATGATCACTATTCCCTAAATGCCCCTCACCCACACAAATGTTAGAGATGAGTTCAGTGTTATTAGTTATTACAGGTACAAAAGAGAGTTATTCCTAGTAGGTTCTTGAATGAGCTGGAATAAAAAGTTATCATTCAGCATATTTACAAACCTACTAGCTTTTTGTGTCTTAGCAACCCCATTACCCCAGTCACTGTCTGGATAATTGAAGTCACCCATAGCAACAACTTGACCCAGCTGTGAAGCCGCTTGTATCTGCAAGAGTAGCTGGGCTTCATACTCAACACTTATACCAGGTGGTTTATAACATACACCAATGATAATTCTTTTTGTTACCTTTTGCCCAGTCAAAATCTCTACCCAGAGGGATTCTACACCCTCACCAGTGGCAGCTATTGTTATTTCTTTAGCGCATGGCTTTAATTCAGTCTTTACATACAAACACACTCCTCCACCCGCTATTTAATCCCTCTGTCCCTCCTAAATAGGGTGTAACCATTTAAATTCCCAATCCAGTCACATGTTTCATCCCACCAGGTCTCAGTGATACCAATTATATCATAATTTTTAGAGCATGTAATTAATTCCAGGTCTCCCATTTTACCTGACAAACTCCGTGCATTTGCAGCATACAGCCGAGGTTACTACTTTTACTGTTGAAATTTGCATTACATAGTGTAGAATTATATGTTAAGTTAATATTAGTCTGTTTCCTCCTTAGCTGGTAAACTGTATGCCCCATCTAGAATTGCCAATCCAGAGTTCATACTCCCATCATCTTCACACAATCTGGCAAATTTGTTGTGATGTATAAGCTACGGATCATCCTCCATTTTCCTTTTGCCCACTTTAGATTTTCTAACTGTCACATACTGTTATATTTAATTAATTCATTTGATTGATACATTTAATTGATTAATTTGGTTGATACATTTAGTTGTTACATTTAATTGCTACATATAGTTGATACAATTAGTTGATACATTTAGTTGCTACGTTTAGTTGTTACATTTAGTTGTTACAATTAGTTGGTCCATTTCTCAGTAGGATCTATGGGAATATAAGTGCAACTATTGTATTAATTCTAACAACTGCCTTTAATGAAACTCAGGGATTCTGCTCAGCAGGGAAAAACACATGGATTAACTCATGGAGCAGTTACAGGGTCGTTGACCCCCCTCACACAGCTGCTTTAGAAGGAGAAAATTTTAATTTTACACTTAGATAATAGAAAAAAGGAAACTAGAAAAAGTGCTTGAAGGTGAACAACCCCTTTAATAACCCCAAGGCCCATTGAGTTCAATGGAAAAAGTAGAGGAATGTAGATAAACAGGTTTGCACCATTATATAAGGAGCCATCATATTCGAACATCAGAGCAGCATGAGCAGTCTGCTTTTGGTAAGAGATGGGTTTCTATTCTTTGGGAGCAGCTGTTACACTTTATAGGATCCATGTGGCAGTCTGTAGGGTATAAATAATCTATGTGCCAGTTTACAAGGTACAGAGAGTTCACGTGCCAGTCTGAGGGGTATAAAGATTTTATGCCAGTTTGTATGGTACAGAGAGTCTATGTGCCAGTCTGTATGGTATAGTGTCCATGTGGCAATCCGTAGGGTATAGAGAGTCCATGTGACAGTCCGTAGGGTGTAGAGAGTCCATGTGACAGTCAGTAGGTTGTAGAGAGTCCATGTGGCAGTCAGTAGGGTATAGTGTATCGACGTGGCAGTCAGTAGGCTATAATGTGTCCATGTGGCAGTCAGTAGGTTATAATGTGTCCATGTGGTAGTTAGTAGGGAATAGATAGTCCATGTGGAAGTCAGTAGGGTAAAGTGTGTCCATGTGTCAGCCAGGATGGTATAGAGAGTCCTTGTGACAGTCAGTAGGGTATAGTGTGTCCATGTGGCAGCCAGTATGGTATAGAGAATCCTTGTGGCAGTCAGTAGGGTATGGTGTGTCCATGTGGCAGTCAGTAGGGTAAAGAGAGTCCTTGTGGCAGTCAGTAGGGAATAGAGAGTCCATGTGGCAGTCAGTAGGGTATAGTGTGTCTATGTGGCAGTCAGTAGGGTATAGTGTGTCCATGTGGCAGCCAGTATGGTATAGAGAATCCTTGTGGCAGTCAGTAGGGTATGGTGTGTCCATGTGGCAGTCAGTAGGGTAAAGAGAGTCCTTGTGGCAGTCAGTAGGGTAAAGAGAGTCCTTGTGGCAGTCAGTAGGGTAAAGAGAGTCCTTGTGGCAGTCAGTAGGGAATAGAGAGTCCATGTGGCAGTCAGTAGGGTATGGTGTGACTATGTGGCAGTCAGTAGGGTATAGTGTGTCCATGTGGCAGCCAGTATGGTATAGAGAATCCTTGTGGCAGTCAGTAGGGTATGGTGTGTCCATGTGGCAGTCAGTAGGGTAAAGAGAGTCCTTGTGGCAGTCAGTAGGGAATAGAGAGTCCATGTGGCAGTCAGTAGGGTATAGTGTGTCTATGTGGCAGTCAGTAGGGAATAGAGATGCCATGTTCCAGACTGTAGGGTAGGGGTGCTCAAAAGGTAGATTGGTATCTACCAGTAGACCTTTAGTTGGGAATCAGTACATCTCAAGACACAACAAACAACTTGTCTCAATCCCCCTCCTGTTAAATGCTTTTCATTCAGATATTTATTCAGTTAAGGGTACATGAGAAATAGTTGTTAAATATAAAAATATACATTTTCTTATCGATCAATATTCATATTCCCCATGGAACAGAATGTTATCAATGCTTTAATGGATGTAGATCATAATGGGACATCACTAACAGGAATAGTTCTACTCTAACCCCCCGGGATGGACTAGAGCAAGAGCTGGGCCCCCAGAGCTGGAAGCTTTGTCTGTCATGATACAGGTCTGTAAGAGTTAATAAAGGATGCCAAGGTATATGAAAAAAATCATCCTGCCGTTAGAAATAGATACCTAACAGGTCTGGAATCAGTCAGGTGTAAAGGGGTCACAGCCTGTGATGCTCAACTATAAGCCCATAAGAGCCATGCCATGTGGGGGATGAAAGCCCACATAGATGTGAGTTGAGTTTTTATCAAGACCTCTCATATATGATAATGTAACTCAAACACAGAATCCACACCTCTTGTACCAACTGTATAAAAACTGCTTCTAGGTTTTATGGGTTCAAAACAACATTGACTGTCAAATGAGTCCAAACATGACTGGTCTTGGTACTGGCCTTGGTACTCATCTTGGTACTGGCCTTGGTACTGGTCTTGGAACTGGTCTTGGTACTGGCCTTGATACTGGCCTTGGTACTGGTCTCGGTACTGGTCTCGGTTCTGGTCTTGGTACTGGTCTTGGTACTGGTCTCGGTACTGGTCTTGGTACTGGTCTTGGTATTGGCCTTGGTACTGGTCTTGGTATTGGCCTTGGTACTGGTCTTGGTATTGGTCTTGGTACTGGGTTCATTAGATAGAATATGTGGGATGGGGCAGGTCACACAGATTGACTTTGAGGGACCCATTTGGTGGGAGTTCATTCTGTTTCCGCTTGCGTCTCGGACCAGGAAATTCTGTTTGGGTGAGAATATGTGGTTTCTATGTTTTTCCCTTTGATTCTAGAAACGTATATTTTACTCTATGTCCTTTGTGTAAGATGTTTTTTATTCCCATAGTCGCACAGTGTGTAACTGTGTCTAAGCCTGAGAGAGGTTGCAGCAGGTTTTGTGTGTGTTGGTTGGTGTGTGGGTGCTGTTGTGTTTGTCTTAAAGGAGAAGTAAAGCCTAACTAAAGAAGTAGGTAGAAATGTTGTACCTGATGTTTTGTGCTTCTGTACCAGCCCAAGGCAACCACAGCCCTTTAGCAGTAAAGATCTGTGTCTCCAAAGATGCCCCAGTAGCTCCCCATCTTCTTTTCTGCTGATTCACTGATTCACATGCTCTGTGCTGCTGTCACTTACTGAGCTTAGGGAGCCACTCACAATATACAGTACACATAGAATAGAAATGTCACAATATAAGGCTGATTAGTAATTAATACACATAATTACTACATGGCAGCACAGAAACCAGTGCAATTAGCATCAGAATTGAATAATCAGCAAACCTGTAGCATCAGCTTATATTACAGCCAGGGAAGCTCATTTTCTGCTGCTGGATAATTAGTGACGAGCCCTAAGCTTAGCTTCTCAACAGCCAATCAGAGCCCATTGAGCATGTGAGTGTCACAGACACTTTCCAAGATGGTGACCCCCTGTGACAAGTTTGAAGTCCTGGATCATTGCTGCTATTGACAAGCTCAAACTTTAGCCTCGTGCAATAAGTTCACTATATTACCGTCCTGTCTGCCTTTTACCACTTGCCTCTAAACTCCTAGAGCGTATTGTGTTCTCCCCTATTACTAACTTTCTACACACCCATGATCTGTTGGACCCTCTACAATCTGGTTTCCGCCTGGTCACTCTACTGAGACTGCTCTGTGCAGAGTTACAAATGATCTTCAGGTGCCAAAGCCAAAGGTCACTTCTCCATCCTTCTCCTCCTTGACCTATCATGTGCATTTGATCCAGTTGATTGCTCTCTCCTGATGCAGATTCTCTATTCGCTTGGCATCCATAACCAGGCTGCATCTTGGATCCCTTCTTACCTCTCTAACTGATCATTCACTGTCTCCTATGATAACAAAACCTGATCTCCAGTTTCACTTAATGTGGGGGTGCCGCAAGGCTCTGTACTTGGTCCGCTGTTGTTCTCCCTGTACTCTCTGTCTTTGGGAGATCTCATCCGATCATTTGGCTTTAATTATCATCTGTATGCTGATGTACCCAAATATATTTATCCACCCCTTCATTAACAGCTGAAACAGAGGCTCAGATCTCTAACTGCCTCCTGGTTATCTCAAATTGGATGAACCAGCGCCACCTCAAACTCAACCTAACACTCAACTTATCATCTTTCCACCTAAGCCTGGTCCTACTCCCCTATTTACTATCTCTATTGATGGCTCATTAATCCTGTCAACTCACTGTCTGGGGGGAATCTTTGACTCCTCTCTCTCCTTCTCTGATCATATTAACACCACTGTCAAAACCTGTCACTTTTTCTTACACAATATTGCCAAAATCTGTCCCTTCCTTTCACCTGATACATCCAAGACTCTCATGCATGCTCTCATCCTATCCCGACTAGATTACTGTAACCTTCTACTAACTGGCCTCCCTAACTGCCATCTCTCCCCTCTACAGTCTGTATTAAACACTGCTGCCAGAATTCTCCTCCTCTCATCCAAAAGGTACAGGCCCCCCCGCTGCTGAAGTCCTTATCATGGCTTCCTATAAAACAAAGAATAACTTATAAACTCCTCCTCCTCCTCATAACCTTCCCTTCATTCCTCTGCACCTCACTACATCTCATCTCTTGTCTCTCTATATGTTCCTGCCCGAAACCTCCGCTCCTCTCAGAGCAACCGCTTGGTTGTACCCCCCACTACTACTGCTGTTTCCTGTATCAAACCCTTCTCTCTTGTGACTCCTTATATTTGGAATGTCATTCCTGAATCTCTCAGGAGAGAATCCTCCCTCAATGTTTTTATAACAAAACTCAAAGACTCCCTCTGGGAGCACCTGGATAACAGCTGAACTGACACTTATATAACAGTGTAACAAACTGTAACCCACAGCACCTTAATACCCCTCTGAATTGTGTCTGTATGTTACCCTCCCATTTAGACTGTAAGCTCTACGGGGTAGGATCCTCTAGACTTTTGTTTCCTTGACACTGAGCACTTCATCTGCATTGTAATTATATTTTATATTTATGTGAACTGTATTTCTAATAATGTACTTATTGTTACTTTTTATTCCAATGACCCCTTGTTTGTTACTACTAATTTATTGTTTTGTTGTACACTGGCTTTGCCCTCAAGGAGCGCTTTACAAATAAAAATATACATACATACTATATAAAATATGTCATTTTTAGGGTTTAGTTCTCCTTTAACTGTCTATAGTCACCTGCAGCTAAAATTGTTGTTACCATTACAACATGGTTTATTGCACGGTCACCAGCTTTTTCACTTATTTTCACTTTCATGGAGCTGTTCATTGAATTCATTGAGCCCCGGTCTTTGTACTAAACGTGAACAGGAGACAGTTCCAGTGCCAATAGGGGAGGACTATCCCACTCAGGTATCTAGGGTACAGGTATCTATGGTACAGGTATGGAGGGTACAGGTATGGAGGATACAGGTATCTAAGGTACAGGTATCCAGGCTACAGCTATCTAGGGTACAGGTATCTAGGGTACAGGTATCTAGCGTACAGGTACAGGTATTTAGGGTACAGGTATTTAGGGTACAGGTCCAGTATCTAGGGTAAAGGTATCTAGAGTACAGGTACTGGGAGTTCCTTAGCCAGTAGGGGAAGTCCTAGAAAAGGAGGGGATTTAACCCTATGGATCCCTACATACACAAGGAAGGGTTAGTGCAACTGCTGAACTAACATATTGGGTGGATAATGGATACAGACCCCCTTCCTTTCAGTAACAAGGATATGGGAAAAAACATGATCCAGGCACTTCATGTGCCATGTTTTCGGGTTGATCTCTGAAATGATTGTGTCTGTCCCCAGGACAAGATGGTGCCCCACAGCCTTTTACTGGTGGTTCTGATCTTCACTGGGACATGTCGTACTGAACCCTTCAGTCTGCACTTCGAGTATCCCACAGGGGGAACAGAAAGTTCCAATGGATTTTCCAGGAACTGTAAAGAGATCAAGGATTCTGACAGCAGTGCAAAAGGTCAGTACTGGGGAAAATTCAGTTGGTGAAGCCAAATTATCTGCTTATTTAAGTACCGGTGAGTACTCAGTACCGGTGTATTGGGCTCTAACCGGGTACATAAGAACCTGTTTGTCTGACCCTAAGTCATACTCTGCATTCCAGATGGGATTTACAATCTGATCACAGCCAATGGGGAGACTTACCAAGCCTTCTGTGATATGACCACTGATGGTGGAGGTTGGACCTTAGTGGCCAGTGTCCATGAGAACAACATGTTTGGGAAGTGCACAGTGGGGGATCGCTGGTCCAGTCAGCAGGGCAACAACATAAACAACCCCGGAGGAGAGGGAAACTGGGCAAATTATGCCACATTCGGTCTTCCAGAGGGAGCAACTGGTGATGACTACAAGGTATCAATCCTTCTGGAATGTAATGTTCCATCCATATTGTATAGAGGAAGGTCCGAGTGATATTGTGTAGAGGAAGGTCCCAGTGATATTGTATATAGGAAGGTCCCAGTGATATTGTGTATAGGAAGGTCCCAGTGATACTGAATATAGGAAGGTCCCAGTGATATTGTGTAGGGGAAGGTCCCAGTAATATTGTGTATAGGGAGGTCCCAGTGATATTGTGTATAGAGGAAGGTCCCAGTGATATTGTATAGAGGAAGGTCCCAGTGATATTGTATAGAGGAAGGTCCCAGTGATATTGTGTAGAGGAAGGTCCCAGTGATATTGTATAGAGGAAGGTCCCAGTGATATTGTGTAGAGGAAGGTCCCAGTGATATTGCATATAGGAAGGTCCCAGTGATATTGTGTATAGAGGAAGGTCCCAGTGATATTGTATAGAGGAAGGTCCCAGTGATATTGTGTATAGAGGAAGGTCCCAGTGATATTGTATAGAGGAAGGTCCCAGTGATATTGTATAGAGGAAGGTCCCAGTGATATTGTATAGAGGAAGGTCCCAGTGATATTGTGTAGAGGAAGGTCCCAGTGATATTGTGTAGAGGAAGGTCCCAGTGATATTGCATATAGGAAGGTCCCAGTGATATTGTGTAGAGGAAGGTCCCAGTGATATTGTGTAGAGGAAGGTCCCAGTGATATTGTGTATAGGAAGGTCCCAGGTATATTGTGTATAGAGGAAGGTCCCAGTGATATTGTATATAGGAAGGTCCCAGTGATATTGTGTAGAGGAAGGTCCCAGTGATATTGTATAGCGGAAGGTCCCAGTGATATTGTGTATAGGGAGGTCCCAGTGATATTGTGTATAGAGGAAGGTCCCAGTGATATTGTATATAGGAAGGTCCCAGTGATATTGTATATAGGAAGGTCCCAGGTATATTGTGTAGAGGAAGGTCCCAGTGATATTGTGTAGAGGGAGGTCCCAATGATATTGTGTATATGAATGTAAATGCCCTGAATAAATCTCCAATGAATTCTGTGTTCATATAGAATCCGGGCTATTATGACATTTCTGCCAAAGATTTGGCCATTTGGCATGTGCCCAACAACACTCCAATGACTTCGTGGAGGAGTTCTTCCCTTCTGAGATATCGTACATCCAATGGCTTCTTTCCCAGTGAAGGAGGAAATCTCTTCAATCTGTACAAGGTGGGGTTATATAGAAAGTTCCAGATATAATAATCCATATGATTGGTTCCCATACTCTGCCCATGCTCCAAACCTTCCACCCAATGCCCAATCCACTTATTGCCCCCTACTCGCCCCTAGTATTTTCCTATTATTTTCATCCCTACTTTTGGCTGTGTATAATGCTCTTCCTAAATGTCTCCCAACTTTTACCCCAATCGGTACCTCTACTTCTTACTGCTATTGTCTTGAGTATCTTCTACTCCTTGAGTTGCTCTCAACCAGCCTTTTCATTGTTAGAGAGGTGAAGCAGAAGGTCAGAATTGGAACATGTAGGACAGTGGAGACAGTACAGAATGTAGAGCAGGTGTATGACCTACCTTAGCACTAGAGCATGAGGGTAAGTCCAACCTTGGTGAGAGCACCAGAGGCTCATAGTAACATATCCTGGCCAGTTGATCCAGAGCCAAGGACTGAGTCTCAGGGTGCAATTCTAACAGAGGAATCGAGAGGAAGGTGCCATAGACTAAGACTTATTCTCCATACTCAGAGCTATAAAGGCTGTAAGTCTAGTGTGCTGACTGTCTCTGACTGATACAAGTTGGTTCCACCTTCCCAACATGATATTGTCTTTAATGGGATTTAACCTCCTCACAGAAATATCCAGTGATCTACAATACTGGGAGCTGCCAGACCAACAATGGCCCAGCGGTTCCAGTTCTGTATGACTTTGGGGACCCTAAGACAACTTCAATGTACTACTCTCCAAATGGCAGAGGTTTGATGGGATGTGGGCAAATCATGGGTAAACGTAGTCAATGATTGCTAGCTGTTGGTTTCATTGGATCTTTCCTTGCCTTCGTAGGAGAATTCATTGCTGGGTTTGTCCAGTTTCGGGTGTTTAATACTGAAAGAGCTCCTCTGGCGCTGTGCCCTGGGATTAAGGTGACCGGCTGCAATGCAGAACATGTAAGTGTACAAATCCCATATATCTCTGTCTGTCCCACTTACTTACTTAACTTTACAAGAAGGAAAGGGGACATGATGGTTTTGGGCAGAGTAGATGGGATAATTGGCAATAAGTTGCAGGGCAAATTGTCCATTGGCTTCTGCCCAACCACCCTATCAAAGTGGATGGGGCAGTTGGGTAAAGGTTAATGGGCAAATACATGGGAGATTGGGCAGATGCCAGTGACCAGGTTGGTGGCCCAGTCAGACAGCAGTCATTGTGCAGGTTGGTGGGTAAAACTCATTGGGATGGTGAATGAGAATGTGAGGTTTGATGTTATTGTCCTGACTGATGGCACAGTTGGCAAACATGGTTGGTAGTTGGCAGAGTTGGTTGACAATTGAGCAGACCTTATCTGGTTATCAGAATGGGGCTGTTGGGTAAAGGGTATTGAGTATGCTAGATGGTGTAGTTGGACAGAAGTTAATGGGTTGGTTGGTTGGTAGGAAAGGGAAACATAGTAATTTAGGTTGAAAAAAGACAAACATTTATCAAGTTCAACCTTCTAACCCTAACTGCCAGTTATTTGGTAAGTGGGTTTGTGGGTTTGGTTGGTAGAATGGGGTTGTTGGACAGAAGTCCCTGGAAAGACTGAGTGGGCCAACTGGGCAGAAACCATTAAGGTAGGTGATAAGAAAATTTTGATAGAAGCCATTGGGCAGGGTGTATAGGGCAAATGGCTAGAAGTTATTGGAAGTGGTTAGAAGTTATATAGAAGGTATAGGAACAATAGGTTCTTTATCTCTGACCCACATTCTTCTCCCCAGCACTGCATTGGAGGAGGAGGCTTCATACCAGAAGGAAACCCAGTCCAATGTGGAGACTTTGCTGCCTTTGACTGGAATGGATATGGGACAGGGTATGCATGGAGCAGCACTAAAGCTATTACTGAGGCCGCTGTGCTCCTGATGTACCGCTGATCCTCCTCCTTAGTCCCTAAAGCCCTATGTTTTTAACCCCTAAACCCCAAGTCCCTAACCCTCAATGTGTTTACTTGGAATTTGTGTCCCATTAAATAAATAAATAGTCAGAAAGAAAACTGTTGTCCTTCTCTTATTTCTGGAACCAATCAATTTAATGTTAGAAGATTTCCCCTTTAAGCCATGGAATCTACCAAAAATGCATCATGTGAGGCACTCCACCTCAAATTCTGCTAATTGGCTTGTACAATAATTAGCACTGGTACGCTAGGCCCTGCCCACCCCCACTGTAGGGGTTAGGGCCCCTCTATCCCACTATCAAGAAGAGGAGCTTCCTTGAAATTGTTGGGACCAATGGATACAAAAATTGGGGTAGAAGTGCAGGTTCTGTGGATTTCACTCATTTGCTTCTCTCGGTTCTATTTTGCCCAACATTGGTCTCCTTAGCACCTTTTCTCTGCCCACTTTGCACTTACTTTATGTTACCTGACTGAGCCGCCTGGTACGTAGCCGCTCTGTTCTATCCACCTTGGCATTAATATATTATTATACACTCAGATACCCCCTGCCCCAAATGACGGGGAACCAATTTGTTGATGGTAGAACAGACCAAACCATTTGAGTTGAATGGCAGTGCCAGTAACACAGAGACAGACGTGTGTATAGGCTCCTGTGTATGTGTATATATACAGTATATATATATTTATATATATATATATATATAATATACATACACATGAGCCTATATATATATATATATATATATATATATATATATATATATATATATATATTTCTGTTATTTAGGGTGCAGCGTAAGTACAAAATGTATCATAGAAATCACTAATGTTACTGGTTCCCCAGCTCTTATCATCCAGTGAGATGTACTACATGGTAGGGAGAAATGTCCTCTGGTCAAGTCTCTTGTCCTGATTAAGGCCTTTGTGCCCCCCTCTCATGTTCAGCAAAACAAGACTGGTTCTAGCAGCATGCCTACCTCTTAATGCCCATGACTGGTAGCAATGACCCATGTTCCTTGGCTCCATTGGGTAGGCCCTTCATGTAGGGTTGGGGTTGAGGGGTTCTAAGCATGTGCTGAGATAAGGGGGGCTCTCTACTCCAGTCACTAGCATTTGGGTGAACCTGACAACCTCAGCGTCTTGGGTTTTACCTTGGGTTTTAGCCCACCTACATTTACATCAGTGGAGCAGGCACTTGTGGAAGCTTTTGAGCAAGAAGGCCATAGGGTTTAGAAAAGTTGCCAAGCATAAAGTTGGCTCAACAGTCTGGTGAAGAAGCAAAATTATTGGTGCTATTCGGAGTCCAGGGGATGATGGGGTATTGTGGAATTTGGATCTCAGTAAAAGAATCAATACATTCTTGTTGTCTGTTGTAGTGCCTCTAGTCCACACAGTGATGTCCACCAGTTCCATTAAATAAAAGGGTTCAAGGCAAAAAAGACACCCTCCCCCAAACCTAAAGACAATAAATGTCCAGTGTAATATAGAGCCTTCCTCTGTAGTACGCATGAGAATGGTCAGTGACCTACTAGAACATTCAAGTGGTGGGTTTCCTAACCATTTTCTAGGAGTTATTGGGCCCCTTATGGGGTGTGCCAGGTACCTACTGTAGAGGAAAGAATTATAGTTATATTATCTAATCCTGGAAGTCAAACATTACTGATTCTCACACTGAGGGGGCTCCCATCTTTCTGAGGTTTATCCCTAAAAGATTCTTCCAGCTTGAGCTTCTCCGAATCTCCAGATCGTACTGTCTCATGGATGCAGCATGGAGGGGACACTTTCAGCACTTGGTCAAACAGACTAAAGTCAGCCACATATTTCCCATTGGAGGAGACTGAAATCACTGGGCTGAACTCATAACCCCACAAGATCTCCTCGGGGAGGTATGATGTCCGCACTTGGCAAGTGGCACTAGTTGGTTCCACGGTGCCACTGAGAATCACTACCAGCTCAAAGTCCCCTTCTCCTGAGCGAAGGGCCACATCCCTTAGGGGGCTGGACTCATCAATAATGTGGTAGAAGGTGAGTGGCAGGATGAGAAAGGGGCTGTCTGAGGAAGTGTCCACCTGGAAGTTCACATTGATCTGATTGAGATGGACATTCTCACCTTCTTTAGTGAGGTGGGTCTGCAAGAGCTTCCCTGTCACCTGGCAGCCAATCAACAGACTCTTCCTCATATTGGCCACCCGAATCATTAGGCACAATTTGCTCTCATGCTGGGACACCACTGCATTCTGGCTGAATTTGATGGTTTCTGCCCTTTTTTTGGGACGGGCAATTTTGGCCAAGAATGTTCCTGTGATAAAGATCTCCATGATGGTGGTGAGGACCAGCTGAGTAATGAGGAGGACAATGGCATAGGGACATTCCTCGCTGATGTAGCGGAATCCGTAGCCTATAGTTGTCTGCGATTCCAATGAGAAGAGGAAAGCGCCGGTGAGCGTGTGCACTTGCATGACACATGGGGTGTGGTTGGCCGGAGCATTAAATTCTAAGAGGTCACCATGCACCAGAGCCACCAAGTACCAAATGACCCCAAAAATAAACCATGTCCCAGCAAAGGTTGCGGAGAACAGGAGCAGCTTGTACCTCCACTGCATGTCAATGAATGTTGTCCACAAGTCCTTGAGGTAGAGGAACCCTTTGTCTGTGATGTGGTCCATGCGGACATTGCTCCTCCCATCTTTGGTCATGACTCTCCTCCTTCTCAAGCTTGAGCCAATTAGAGGACGACTATCTGTTTGGGTGGTCTGACTGTAATAGACCTTCATTGCAGAAGTCATCTGGAAGGAACCAAGACAACAAGGAGTCACAATAATATATTGGCCCTTTAACTAGGGATTTAGAACAGGTGGAACAGAAAATTCCTGATGGCAACGGGGACCAACAGGTGGCGCTAAATAATCTCAAAACAAACTGATTCAAGGGGATGTAAAACCATAAAATGTTTACTTAAACAACAAAAATACTCATATAAGCAGCTCTGCAATATTCATTGATTGGACAGTTCAGTGCTGCTGGTTCTGCCTATTGAAACAATGTAGTGGAAGTTTTCTGGCTGGTGAGAAACTGTCGCTAGCAGGTGGCAGTCGGTAATGACAGATTAAACAGAAAGGGAAATACTTAACCTTCCGTGTGCCAGAGAGAGTGTGAATACTACTGGTTGTAGGACCATGTCTCCTTATTATGAATTGCACAACAGACTGAGGTTAAACTAATGGCTGCAGCTCCCAACAAATAGGATATGAATTAACCCCCAGCATACACAGAAGCAGCACAGCTCAACAGATTCCATATTCCCTTCTTCACTGGCAGTTTAGTAGTTAATGACAAAATGTCCATACACTGAGTTGTCTGACACACAGACCAGGCGCTGGATTCCCAATTAATGTTGCCCAACACCCCCCATGTAGTTGCTAATAACCAGGAAGGGAAGGATAACTCCCCATGAAATAACGATAGACAGGAGGGGATGCGGGTATCAGTGATCACTGATGAAGGGCCATGCGGTCCAGAAACGTTTGATCTCGTGAACAGTGTTAAGAGCACCATGGAATAAAGCTTGGGATCACCCCGTTTGATGCATAAAGAGGTCTCGGCTTTTTCATTCATTGCTAACTTCCCATGAAGCCCAACAGGGGGCAATGTACCTGTAAATCCCAAGTGCAGCATGACTGGATAACGGGGGAAAATAGAATATCCAATGGGCAAATTCTCAAGGGGTCAGAGAGACAATGGATCTGACAATTCTGGAGCCTGACACTACATCCCTCTCAGTACAAGGGGATCTGAGCTTCCTGGGGGGTTCGGACGAAAGGAAGAGAATGAGCAGTTGGGACTTACTTCCCCTTTACATCATCCTCCACTTATTAAATGCCTGGCAAGGAAAGATTTAGACACTCCAATCACAACCCTCCTCACAGCTGCTCATTCATTGGCTTCTGGGAATGAATCTGTAAACCCTTTAACTGCCAGGCGGCCAAGCAACTTTAGGAGGAGCCTCAAGAGAACTAGGACAGGGAAGAGAACTACGCAATGGAATGGGAAGAGAAGTAGGACAGGGAATGGAAAGAGACCTAGAACAAGGAATGGGAAGAGAACAAAGACAGGGAATGGGAAAAGAATTAAGGCAAGGGAATGGGAAGAGAACTAGGGCAGTGAATGGAAAGAGATCTAGAACAAGGAATGGGAAGAGAACGAAGACAAGGAAAATAACTAAGGCAAGTGAATGGGAAGAGAACTAGTCAAGGGAATGGGTAAGAGAACTAGGCAATGGAATGGGAAGAGAACTAGGACAGGGAATGGGAAGAGAACTAGAACAAGGAATGGGAAGAGAACAAAGACAGGGAATGGGAAAATAACTAAGGCAATGGGAAGAGAACTAGGCAATGGAATGGGAAGAGGACTAGGCAATGGAATGGGAAGGGAACTAGGACAGGGAAGGGGAAGAGAACTAGGCAATGGAATGGGAAGAGGACTAGGAAATGGAATGGGAATGGAACTAGGACGGGGAATGGGAAGAGAACTAAACCAATGAATGGAAAGAGAACTAGGCCAGGGAATGGGAAGAGAACTAGGCCAGGGAATGGGAAAAGAACTAGGTCAGGGAATGACAGGGGAATTAGGCCATGGAATGGGAAGAGAACTAGGCCAATGAATAAGAAAATAATTAGGTCAGGGAATGGGAAGAGAACTAGGTCAATGCATGGAAAGAGAATTAGGCCAATGAATGGGATGAGAACTAGGCAAGGTAATGGGAAGAGGATTACCTCAAAGAATGAGAAGAGAACTAGGGCAAGGAATGGGAAGTTAGGTCAATGAGTGAGTTGAGAAATAGGCCAGGGAATGGGAGGAGAACTAGGTCTGCGAATGGGAAGAGAATTAGGTCAGAGAATGGAAAGAGAATTAGGCCAGTGAATGGGAAGAGAACTAGGCCAAAGAATGGAAGAGAACTAGGCCAATGAATGGGAAGAGAACCAGGCAAGGGATTTGGAAGAGGACTAGGCCAATGAATGAGAAGAGAACAAGGCTAAGGAATGAGAAGAGAACTAGGCCAATGGATGAAAAGGGAATTAGGCCAGGGAATGGGAATAAAACTAGATAAGAGAATGGGAAGAGAACTAGGCTAAGGAATGGAAAGAGAATTAGGCCAGGGAATGGGAAGAAAATTAGGCCAGGGAATGGGAAGAAAATTAGGCCAGGGAATGGGAAGAAAATTAGGCCAGGGAATGGGAAGAAAATTAGGCCAGGGAATGGGAAGAGGCCAAATAATGAGAAGGGAGGTATGCAAAATAATGGGTGAGGGACTAGGTCAATGAATGGGAAGAGAACTAGGTAAAGGAGTGGGAAGAGAACTAAGCCCATATCTATACTAAACTCTATAGTTAGTATAGATATGGGTATATATCATTTATGTGAACAGGGAGGGGTGTGTGTTTGGGGCTAGGTTTTCATTTGGAGGGGTTGAACTTGATGGACTTGATGGTGTTTTTTAACCCAATTTAACTATGTAACTATGTAACTATAAGCCAGGGAATGGGACGACAACTATGCTATTATATGCAAAAGGTAATAAGATAATATGGGAGGAGAATTAGGCTAAAGAATAAGGAAAGAAACAGGCCAGGGAATATGAAGAGAACTAGCACAGGGAATGGGAAGAGGAGGACAACCAGGCCATTTTAGGAAAAAGGAAGGTAAAGAATCAAAAGAGAACTAGGCCAATGAATAGGGATAGAACTAGCCAAGAAAATGAAAGAAGCAGAAGCCCAATGCTTGAGAATGGAGCTATACCAGGAAATGGGAAGAGAACCAGTATCTGCAAAGTGAAATAAGCAAGAGGATGGGAAGATAAATATGCCAATGAATAAGGAAAGAACTAGGCTAGGCAATAGGAAGAGAATTAGGCCTGGATCTGACAAGTAAAAATATGCAAGAGAATGAGAATAGAACTAGGCCCTTTGATGAGAAGGGAATTAGACCAGGGAATGAGAAGAGAAGTAGGCCATTATCAGAGAGGGTATATAAGCAAGATAATGGGAAGAAAACTATGGATATAGAACATGGCCAAGGAATGGGGAGAGAATTAGGCCAGGCAATGGGGCGATAACTAGGCCTGGGTATGAGGAGAGAATTTGACCAAGTAGTGGGGAGAGAGGTGATGCCATGGAGAAAGAACTAGGCAACAGAATAATGAATAAGAAAGCCAGGCAATGGTCAGAGAACTTGGCTGGGGAAAAAGCAGAGAAGTAGGCCAGGCAATAGAAAGAGAACTAGGCTACATAATGGGGAGAGAATTTAGCCAGGGAATGAGAAGAGAATTAGGCCAGGCAATAGAAAGAGAACTAGGCTACAGAATGGGGAGAGAATTTAGCCAGGGCATGAGGAGAGAATTAGGCCAGTGAAAGAGAAGGCAGTTGTTTGCTCTTCCCATGTGGAATGTTTCCAAATGGAATGAAAAGGCTGAATAAGAGACTTTCTCTGTTTTATTCCAGGGGTCAGAACAGGAGGAAATTATCAAATTTAAAGCCCTGCTATCCTCTTTCTCTCCCATTCATGCTGCTATTGGGGCATTCCTTTCTTCCTTTGTGTGGGAAATAAACAGCCTGAGCACAACCCCCCCATGGCCTCAGGTTTCTCTCTTGGTTCTCCCTTTGTCTCCAAGTCTTTGTCTGTGGTTGAGCCCATGGTGATGCCTTGTCACATCTCCCCTTTGTTCTTCTGATCAATGAGAAGTATTAGAACGTTCCACCATAGAGATTTATAAGGGCTGCTCCCCCTTTACTACTCCCTCGTGGGGTACAAAACTAATGCTATGGGAAATGCAGATTCTCTCCATCTCTCATCCAGGGAACCAATTGCTGCCCCCTATTATATTTGTATGGGGAACCTTCTTCTTCTGCTTCCTATGAACTCAAATATCTTCCCCCACTTACAGTCTATGGGACCCGATTCTCTGGGTATCACTTAAGCAGCTGCCCCTCAGGTCATTAGGGGGCAGTTTTCAGCCAATGATAATGGGCAGGGGGCAGGGGTTACCTATTCAGAGGGGTTTATGTTGCACCTGAGGAAGGGGTTGCCCCCGAAAGCTTGTGCCAACTCTGCTGGAATAAATGCTCTAAAAGGCAAAGTCAAGTGTCTGGTTTGCTTCCTCCCTATGGGAATTCTTTGGTTTATGTTGGACCCTTGTTGCTCCTGACAGGGGGATGAATGGGGGTGACAGGGGGATGAATGGGGGTGACAGGAATATTAATGACTCCTCTGCATTTCCACTTGGGCTTTAACACTTAATGGAAAGGAAAATGGGACAAGAAAGGGGCCCGAGCCTTTGGGATAATATGAGGGATCAACATGGTGAATCCCCTCCCCCAGGAATTTCCCCCTTTCTGATTTGTAATGTAATTACACACTTACTGTGAGATTTACACACACTAACACATACACACATATACACACTCACAGACACACACATACACTCACACACATACAGTTATACCTACTGATACACACCCATACACACTCACAAACACACACATACATTCTCACACACACACTCACACACCTATACACACTCACATACACTCAGACATATTCACACACACTATCCTATACACACCCATACACATACACACACTCCTATACACACCCATACACACTCACAAACACACACATACATTCACATAAACTCACACACACCTATACACACTCGCATATACTCACACACACACACCTATACACACTCGCATAAGAACCAGTGCCGGACCTTTCCTCACCCACTCAGGTAACATCTAACTCAGCACGTGAGTTCCACCTTGAACCCAAACATGTTTTGACTGATTTACCTGCCAAAGAGAAAGGGATTGTGGGAAGTTTCTCCCCAAGCTGAAGCTGTGCCCATGGCCGTTAGTGGATGGATCTAATGATTTATTCAGTGTTTTCTCTGTGCCGGCTGCTGAGCAACTGCCATGTGCTGTGTGTGGGGCAGGTAACAGAATGTTCCATTGCCCCCGGCATATTGGTTAAAGGATAACTAGTGCACGGAATAAAATGCCATTGCCTCCCCTGGGGCAGCTGATTAAAGAGCCGAACAAGAGAAAACTTGTTGTAACCTGTGTTATAACCACATTTCCCTCATAGTGACATGAAGGGCACAGGACTGTGAGTAAACAAGGGTACAGGCACCCCAATACCAGCCATTATACAGGTGTAATGCCCAGCAATGCCAGGGAGGGGTCACTGTACAGGGATTAAAACACCCCCAAGTGAACTGCATGGCATTGCTGGATCCCTATTGGACCTGTGGGATAAGTATCTGAGAGCTGATTGGGGCAATTGTCCCTCACCCTAACAGATTTAATTACAATTCCTGTATTAGATCTTCCTGGGAATAGAGACCAGTTACACAGAAGGAGTAGAGACCAGTTACACAGAGGGAATAGAGACCAGTTACACAGAGGAAGTAGAAACCAGTTACACAGAGGGATTATAAACCAGTTACACAGAGGAAGTAGAGACCAGTCACACAGAGGGAGTAGAGAAAAGTCACACAGAGGAAGTAGAGACCAGTTACACTGAAGGAGTAGAGACCAGTCACACAGAGGGAGTAGAGATCAGTCACACAGAGGGAGTAGAGACCAGTTACACTGAAGGAGTAGAGACCAGTCACACAGAGGGAGTAGAGACCAGTTACACAGAGGGAGTAGAGACCAGTCACACAGAGGGAGTAGAGACCAGTTACACTGAAGGAGTAGAGACCAGTCACACAGAGGCAGTAGAGACCAGTTACACTGAAGGAGTAGAGAACAGTCACACAGAGGGAGTAGAGACCAGTTACACTGAAGGAGTAGAGACCAGTCACACAGAGGGAGTAGAGACCAGTTACACAGAGGGAGTAGAGACCAGTCACACAGAGGGAGTAGAGACCAGTCACACAGAGGGAGTAGAGACCAGTTACACTGAAGGAGTAGAGACCAGTCACAAAGAGGGAGTAGAGACCAGTTACACTGAAGGAATAGAGACCAGTCACACAGAGGGAGTAGAGACCAGTTACACAGAGGAAGTAGAGACCAGTTACACAGAAGGAGTAGAGACCAGTCACACAGAAGGAGTAGAGAACAGTTACAGAGTAGCAAACCCTAGGGATCCATACACATAATTTACAGCCACACTCTTTGTTTGGTTTTAGTTCCCCTTTAATAAATAATAGATACAGAGACAATCCAGTGGGAACAATGAGTTGAATGGGAGTCTCTGTGGTGCCAAAAATGGTCAAGCAAATAGTTTCTAGTTGATGTGATTGTGAGAGTTGAGTACCTGCCCCAAAGAGCTTACAATCTATGACCTATGTAAATCAGGAGCTGTCAAATTCCTTCATTTGAGGTGCAGGGAAAGGACCCGACTGTTGGTTATTATAGACAGAGAATTTGGGGGTTGCACTAAAGAGACAACTACCTGTTATTAACTGACCCCCAATATCGATCTATACACATGATGCCAACTGTCACTGACCATCAATATCGCTCTATACACATGATGCCAACTGTCACCGACCCCCAATATTGCTCTATACACATGATGCCAACTATCACCGACCCCCAATATTGATCTATACACATGATGCCAACTGTCACCGACCCCCAATATCACTCTATACACATGATGCCAACTTTCACCAACCCCCAACATTGCTCTATACACATGATGCCAACTGGCTCCTCACTGCCAACAGCACCTGTGGCCTGGGCTCTGATACAGAGGGGCGCCTGGGGAAAAGACAGGGGGCTGAGGGAATGGGGGATAAATAAGGGGGTTGAGTGATGGGGGGATGGGTATGGGGTGGGAAATGAGGGGTGGCTGGGGGGGATACAGGGCTGTACTTATGCAGGTTGGCTGCCCAACAGGATTGGAGTCTGCAGAGAGAGAGAGACGGGGGAGGAGGACGACTCTGAAAGGTTATGTTTCGGGGAGCAGACACTGGCACTATTGTGGCATTCCGTAGGAGAGGGTCTGAATGGAGAACAAGCGGCACAAAGAACCATTGACAATGGCACAGTGATTAGTATTCCCAGGGTGGCCTGCCTGCTGCATCTCTCCCCACCCAACAATGGCACAAAGGGGCCCCTCATGCTCAAACCAGGGGCCCAACACTCACATTTACACAAACCAGGGGCCCAACACCCATATGTACATAAACCAGAGGCCGAACACTCACATTTAAATAAACCAGGTGTCCAATGCTGATAAAAACACAGAACCAGAAGCCAAACTGTTCCGACTGAGTATTAGAGCTTCCTACTGCAGCCAAGGGCTCATTCCTTCCCAATAGACTAAGCCCCAAACCTCATGCCAAAACCTACAGTGCGTCCTGGGTACCATACAGAGTAATGGCCCCTTGGTGCCAGAAATACAGAACAAGGGCATGTGATTGGATAGTGGATATTGGGTTAAAGCCCCCCTATTGGAGTAATGCTCCCCCCTGAGCCCAATCCTTAGCTGCCTGACTCAATCCACCCGGGGCTTTATATTATTTCCTGAGCAGTTACTGCTACTTGCATCTTAGCCCCGCCCACTCACTAATTACGATACAAATTAGCATTTGCCTTCTGTTTGTCTTCAACCGCATATTTACTGCAGGACTGAGACCTCAGCTGGAACCCAAATGCCCTTAGTGCTAATGAGCCCCCCATGTATCAGCCCCCAATGTCTATCAGTGTGAGTTTACAGAGTTTATTGTATGCCCCCCTTATATATTTATATATAGTGATCATATCCCCTTATATATTTATATATAGTGACCATATCCCCCTTATATATTTATATATAGTGATCATATCCCCCTTATATATTTATATATAGTGATCATATCCACCTTATATATTTATATATAGTGATCATATCCCCTTATATATTTATATATAGTGATCAAATCCCCTTATATATTTATATATATAGTGATCATATCACCCTTATATATTTATATATAGTGATCATATCCCCTTATATATTTATATATAGTGATCATATCCCCTTATATATTTATATATAGTGATCATATCACCCTTATAAATGTATATATAGTAATCATATCATATCACCCTTATAAATGTATATATAGTAATCATACCCCCTTATATATTTATATATAGTGATCATATCCCCCTTATATATTTATATATAGTGATCATATCCCCCCTTATATATTTATATATAGTGATCATATCCCCTTATATATTTATATATAGTGATCATATCCCCTTATATATTTATAAATAGTGATCATATCCCCTTATATATTTATATATAGTGATCATAATCCACTTATAAATTATATATAGTGATCATATCACCCTTATATATTTATATATAGCGATCATATCCCCCTTATATTTTTATATATAGTGATCATATCCCCCTTATATATTTATATATAGCGATCATATCCCCCTTATATATTTATATATATAGCGATCATATCCCCTTATATATTTATATATAGCGATCATACCCCCTTATATATTTATATATAGTGATCATATCTCCTTATATATGTATATATAGTGATCATATCTCCTTATATATGTATATATAGTTATCATATCCCCCTTATATATTTATATATAGTGATCATATCCCCTTATATATTTATATATAGTGATCATATCCCCCCTTATATATTTATATATATAGTGATCATATCCCCCTTATATATTTATATATAGTGATCATATCCCCTTATATATTTATATATAGTGATCATATCCCCTTATATATTTATATATAGTGATCATATCCCCCTTATATATTTATATATAGTGATCATATCCCCCTTATATATTTATATATAGTGATCATATCCCCTTATATATTTATATATAGTGATCATATCCCCCTTATATATTTATATATAGTGATCATATCCCCTTATATATTTATATATAGTGATCATATCCCCCTTATATATTTATATATAGTGATCATATCCCCCTTATGTATTTATATACAGTATAGTGATCATATCCCCTTATATATTTATATATAGTGCTCATATCCCCCATATATATTTATATATAGTGATCATATCCCCTTTTATTTATATAAAGTGATCATATCCTCTTATATATTTATATATAGTGATCATGTCCCCTTATATATTTATATATAGTGATTATATCCCCCTTATATATTTATATATAGTGATCATATCCCCCTTATATATTTATATATAGTGATCATATCCCCCTTATATATTTATATAGTGATCATATCCCCCTTATATATTTATATATAGTGATCATATCCCCCGTATATATTTATATATAGTGATCATATCCCCCTTATATATTTATATATAGTGATCATATCCCCTTATATATTTATATATAGTGATCATATCCCCCTTATATATTTATATATAGTGATCATATCCCCTTATATATTTATATATAGTGATCATATCCCCCTTATATATTTATATATAGTGATCATATCCCCCTTATGTATTTATATACAGTATAGTGATCATATCCCCTTATATATTTATATATAGTGCTCATATCCCCCATATATATTTATATATAGTGATCATATCCCCTTTTATTTATATAAAGTGATCATATCCTCTTATATATTTATATATAGTGATCATGTCCCCTTATATATTTATATATAGTGATTATATCCCCCTTATATATTTATATATAGTGATCATATCCCCCTTATATATTTATATATAGTGATCATATCCCCCTTATATATTTATATAGTGATCATATCCCCCTTATATATTTATATATAGTGATCATATCCCCCGTATATATTTATATATAGTGATCATATCCCCCTTATATATTTATATATAGTGATCATATACCCCTTATATATTTATATATAGTGATCATATCCCCCTTATATATTTATATATAGTGATCATATCCCCTTATATATTTATATATAGTGATCATATCCCCCTTATATATTTATATATAGTGATCATATCCCCCTTATATATTAATATATAGTGATCATTGTGCAAAGTTCTAGATGGTTCCAGTAACCGTGAGGCACGAGAAAAGCTGAGAGGATGAATAAAGGCAGATAATCTCTTGCCAGTTTGAAGGGCAGCAGAGACATTAGAAGGTAGAACTGAAGGAGTAGTGGGTACAGGGAACAGACTACCAGTGAGAGTGAAGGAATTTCCTCACTTTGCTAAACTCGGGGGGGGGGGGGAGGTAGAAACAAATATATTTGAGGAAACTGATTGAGGGGTAAATCCATTTATTGGATGTAGATAGTGGGGGCAGAGATAGAACATGTTTTTGGGGACAGACTCACCTCACTCTCAATGCTGGGGGGGAGAGGTAATATTACACAAATTACAGCATTCTCCCCCCCCCCCTCCAGACAAACAGGGGAATGTTATGGGCAGGTGCCCTGGCTCTTCTTACCTTGTCAGACGTTGGGAGGTTGGCACTGTGGGTACAGGGCACAATGTTTCACCCTCTGGAATTGTCGCCCCCTTTTATTAATCTGTCCCAGATCAGATAATGGTTCCCCAGCATGAGGGGGCGCTGACCCGCTACTCTCACTGCTTCCCAGTTCCTTCCCTTGGGTCTGAATGAATGAAATGGAGAGTTTTATGCTGCGGAGGGAGGAGAATCCTGAGAGAGAGAATTGGAAAGTGAGTGGGGGGGGGGAGAAAGTTTCGGGAGAGATTTAATGAGCTGGAAATGATTTGCAGCCCCCAATCACATTACTGAGAGCAGGAGGCACATCAGCCACTGGCATGGAGACCGCCCCCCGGCACAGACAATAATATGAGAGGCACGGGAATGGGGGGCAAGCAGCAGGGAAGGGGAGTACACAGGAGGGGGAAGCAGGGGGTTAATTAGAGCAGAGAGAGGTGCACAGGGGTGAATAAATTAGCCAACAAGGTGATGGAAGCACAAGAGAGGGAGAAACTGACCTCACCCCCAGGTGCAGAAAAACACAGCTAGCGTGATACAGGGATACAGGGGATAAAGGGGTACAGGGATACAGGGTACAGTGATACACGGGTACAGGGATAGAGGGGATACAGGGATACAGAGGTACAGTGGTACAGGGAATAAAGGGGTACGGGGATACAGGGGTACAGTGATACAGGGTACAGGGATACAGGGTACAGGGATACAGGGGTACAAGCATACAGGGGTACAGTGATACAGGGATACAGAGGTACATGGATACAAAGATACAGTTATGCTCCTGTGAGATGAAGAGTCTGGGCTGTAATCCCCAGGTGAGACTCTAGATCAGGGGGTTCGTGTTGGCTTGGGGCCGCTGGTGTCTGATTTAATTTCCAGTGAATGAATCTCACCCCAACCCAAAGGGCATCAGTTCCCCAGGGATCTTGTATTCCAAGGATTGTCACTTGGTGCCAAGTATAAAGCAGTAACTGTACCAGCTGAGGGGTCTGTGCCAACCAGTAACTCCATCCGCTTGCTTTGTGCTCAGCTGTACTGGGGCCCTGGCAAAGCAAAACTGAGGCTTTCAACCAATGGATCCAGTCTCCCTCCACTTGATATTTACACGGCACATAGATCGGCTGTGCCCCCCCCTCTTGTGGCTTTCTATCCTCCTCCATTGTTATGGTACCCCTAAACTGAGCAACACCCTGTAACTAGCACATTGGTTCCTCCCCTAGACTTCTACCCACCCACTGGCACTGTACCCCTATAGCGGCACTTACACTGGCAGCAGCCACCTCTTTGCACTAAATGGCACTGCTTTCTCTATACAGGGGGAAAATCCAGTATATATATATATATATATATATATATATATATATATATATATATTATATATATATATATATATATATATATATATATATATATATATATATATATATACACAGTGCTGTGCTCCTATATGTAACCACTGCAAAGTAACTATATGTGCTGTACTCTGGGTGACAATGGCCAGTTCCATGACCCTGCACCACACATAGTATTGTAGTAACAGGGCTGGGGAATAAATGCCTGGAGTGGGCTTCGAGGGACACAGGACATCTCTTGTTAGAACACAAACTGTCCCTTGTTCTTCTTCTGGCCCCACTCTCATTAAAATTAAAGAATGTTGTTTTATTTTCTTTCTCTGTCACAGAGTGTTAGAGTTTTAAACCATAATGTGGGTGTTAAACAACGGAACAGACATAAGTCTGAAATCCCCCTCCTGTAATGGAGAATCCGTCCGTGACTCTCTCATGTACTGTGTGTAGATAAGTCATGTACCCCCTGTCCCACTAGTGAGGACGAGAAAGAGGAGACACAGAGAGAGATTGGACAGGACAGGAGAGAGGAGACACAAGAGGAGAGAGGACAGATGAGAGGAGACAGGGAAGAGAGGACAGGTGAGAGGAGACCTGGGAGGAGAGAGAGGAGACACAAGGAGAGAGGACAGGTGGGAAGGAGACAGGGAAGAGAGGACAGGTGAGAGGAGACATGGGAGGAGAGAGAGGAGACACAATGAGAGAGGACAGGAGAGAGAGGAGACACTAGGAGAGATAGGAAAGGAGAGATGAGACACAAAGAGATAGGACAGAAGTTTTGGAGACACAGAGGGCGAGGACAAGTAAAAAAAGGCCCCTACTTAAGTAGAGGCCCCTACTTAACTTAGGTTCACTGGTGGATGGGGTAGGGCCCCCTACAAGTTAAAAAAAACATTGGTGGCCAGTGTCACCTACTTAAGTTAAGATCATTGGTGTCAGGTCTTCTAAACCAGCAGTAGCAGATTTTTCTTTGTCCAAACAGATTGGCCACTGGCCACCAATGAATTAGATGAATGGAAGATGAAGTGCCGCACAGTCAGGCCTCCAGTAGAAATCCATTTGGTTGATGTCTGTGCCCTTTTGATGGTGGATCTCGGTCCCCCAGAGCTCCCCAAACAGTGCTGAGCTGGGCCGATTTCCCCCTACTGTTTGTCATACAAAAGAGGGTGCTTTCTTACTTGGTACACCTACAGAATAGCAGCCCTATGAACTACCACCATAAAGTCTGTCTGAACAACGAGACTCAGGATAAACCATGTGTCCTAAAACAACTCATTAGCACCCTGCCCACCCAAACCACCCACCTACAAACAAATCAAGTAATACAAACAATAAATAAATCTAAAAAAACAATCATTTTGGTTAAGACTTGGAGCCTGCCCTATGTATTATTGACTTTTACATTTGGCGTAGTAGGCAGGATGAAAGGATTGGAAGTTGAATATCAGCGGTGGCCCTACTGCCAAGCACCAATCTAGCTGTAACAGACAGGGCCGAGAGATTGAGAACCACTCTCCAACTGTGCCCACTTTGGGGTGGCTCCGGGTGTACTTTCCCTTAAAATATACTGGGTAATTATATGAATGTTGAACCTCTAGCGGCAGCTTTGGGATATTTTTTTCTTATACTGAGTACCCACTGAGCATGGAGGCGATGGAAGTGGAGGGTCGCAAGACAGTGCTGCAACTGCTGGCTGCAATGAGTTCTACCCTGGTTGAGTCCCCATGTGCAGGGACCTTATGTTGAAGTTTCCACAGCCACTGATCTCTGAACCAAGTTCTTCACCCAAGTGCAATGAGATGGAGAGATACTCCCACCATTTGCAGTGGTACACAGGACCTGTGGAATTAACTCACCAAAGCTAATAGCCAAGGCTTAGCCATAGTCATCTAACCTAATAGCCTGCTCTTTCACAACCCTAAGATAGACAAGATCTGAATGGTTAACAGTCTCCTATGCTAAGTCATCCTGAGGGAGGCCATAGAGAGAAGCCAAGAAGGAAAATAAACTGTCCCGGCTGCAGTCACCTCAGCCGTCCAAGGTCTAAAAGGAAAGGTGAAAGAGATGCAACAATCCATAGCAATCAAGAAAGTGGGGGTCGCCAATCCCCATAAGAGGGGGGGTGCATAACAAAGGACAGTGTTGGCCAGGTGGGGGCCCCCTCGCTGCTGTAACTGTGGGACCCCCAGGCATGTGGTGAGAGTGTGCCCCCTTTATGAAATGGATTCCAAGGATGATTTACATTCAAACTAGAGGTGCCTGTGGTAAAAGGCCAACCATGGGAAAGGGGTATGTACAATACAGAAGGACTGATTGATGCTACACCCTTTGTGAACGCAGAACTAGGGGGCAAATGGCCACTACCTACTGGGTACTGGCTCTGAGGTGACCACCATGACTGAGGGAGGGATTCCAGGAGATCAGAAATGCTGGTGGGGATATGAAAATGAGTAAAGGTAAAGTTATAAGCCCCCTGGTAGTGAGTATTACTTTTCTCTTATTTAAGAAAATATTATGTCAACATTGTATCTATGGGCACATTTGTTATGTGCCTCCCAAGCCTCTCTTTGGCTCTTTACATCACGAAGGACTGATTGGATAAAGGAGGACTATGGGATAAGGGATAAGTCATTTATACCCCCTATAATAAATGGGCTAAGCTTCACAACTCCATATATATGAGTGTGCGGCTCATATATATTGTGTACATGTAGATAGGGTTTCCCACACCAGCAGAGGCAACAGGACTTCATGAAGGAGCTGGGGTTGCCCCATATTGATTTCATAAGGTTCATTGCCAGGCCTCCAATCAGTGTTGCTCAGACTGGGCTGCTTCGACTGCAGAGAGGAAAGAGCAGCAATGGCGGATTCAGGGGTGATCCTGGCCCCTCCGCCGCCTGAGGCAGCAGCAGTTGCTGCTGCCCCCCCCTCCCCCAGAAATTCGCTCTTAAAGTACCAATAGCAGCATTTTTGCTGCTTTTTGCTGCCCCTGGTACCTAGTGGGGCGCTGCTGCCTCAACTCGCCTCATTGGCGAAGCACCCCTGGGCGGATTACGAGACATATGATGATCGGGCCTACAGTAGCTTCGGTGGCGGCCGTGGACCAAGATGTGGAGATTCTGGTCCAGGATCTTGCAAACAGAAAGAGCTACCTACAGAACCTCCATTTACAGCACATGTTGGAAATCTTCCATTCAATACAAGGAGACATAGATAACATATTTAAAGATCTAAGTGTACAGAGTGTACGGCTTGTCCAAGACAAGGAGACAGACAAGGATTTTGTTATGTAGAATTTGATGATCTGGAGTCTCTTAAAGAAGCATTGACATACGATGATGCAATCTTTATTGACCGAGCAATTTGTGTAAACATAACAGTGTTGCTCATACACTGGAAAGTTTATGCCCAGAATTTACAAATCCCACTCTCACTTAGTCTATCTTTCCTTTCTATTACTGGCAGCTGGGGACATTTCCCCAAACCCTGGCCCTTACCCCATCCCAGTTATATCACGACCACGAGCTCCTTCTCTCCGGAGCAAATTCCAACAGTACAGAACACTTACTCCTATACCCAAAACCCAGTTAATCTTTCCTGTGCTCTCTGGAATGTCAGATCTGTTTGCAACAAACTCACCGCTATACAAGACTATTTAATTGCCAATTCCTTCAACCTTCTCACACTTACTGAAACCTGTCTTTCTGCTACTGACTCTGCTTCACCTGCTGCCCTGTCCTATGGAGGCTACACCTTACTCATACTCCAAGGCCTGGAAACAGAGGGGTAGGTTTGCTTATCTCTCGCCACTGTACTTTTAAAGTTCTTCCACCTGTTCCCTCTCTATCATTCTCCTCATTTGAGTCTCATTAGGCTCTTTTCTCCTGTTTCACTCTGCATTGCTCTTATATATCCACCACCAGGAGCAACTGCACAATTTCTGGACAACTTTGCTGCCTGGCTTCCTTACTTTCTCTCATCTAAAATCCCATCCATCATATTAGGTGACTTTAATATACCCGTTAACAACATTAACAACTCTCTGTCTCTAAACTTCTTTCATTAACCTCCTCCCTAGGCTTATCTTTGTGCTCAGACTCCCCCTCTCACTCCAATGGTAATGCTCTGGATCTCATATTTACCAGACTCTGTTCAACCACCAATTTTACTAACCATTTCCCCTCTCTGATCACAATATGGTCACATTTCAACTCTCACTAACTCCCTCCTCACCCCCTGCTATTCCCCAAACACGTACTTACCGTGACTTGCAAGCTGTAGTCTCATCTCTCTTCTTCCTTTCACTCTCTTCACTCTAATATCTCAGCCATCTCATGTCCTAATGTGGCTACCTCTGTCTACTATAGTCCTCTCACCACTGCCCTTAATGAGCTTGCTCTTGCAAAAACTAAACATGGTAGACCCAAACCACTTCAACCTTGGCATACTGCTCATACAAAAGCGCTCCAAAGACACTTACTTGCACTTGAGCATCACTGGTGCAAATCCTGCTTAAAATCAGACTTTTGGAGCTACATATCTGCCCTACAGTCCTACACCAGCCTTTCCCATGCCAAACAAACTTACTTTACTTCACTTATTAACTAAAAAACCAAATAAAAAACCAGCACAACTTTTCTCCACCTTTAACTCTCTTCTTTCCCCTTCTCCACCCCTCCTTGCACATTCCTGAGCACTTCAAAAGCAAAATTGACAGAAGGGACATTACACTACTCAACCCCCCTAGACTTCCACCACCCTCCCTCCACACTCCCCAATCTCTCATGTGCTCCTTCACCCCTGTCACTGATGAGGAATCTCAAAGCTTCTGGCCTCTTCTCACCTTACCACCTGCCCACTTGATCCCTTTCCCTCAAAACTTCTCAACAATACCAATCCTTGTCTAATCAAAGCCTTAACTCATCTATTTAACCTCTCCCTCTCAACTGGACTGTTTCCTTCTCAACTAAAACATGCTCTTGTCACCCCCATTCTGACAAAACCCTCTCTTGATCCCTCCAATCTTGAAACCTCTGACCTATCTCTCTGCTACCTTTCATCTCTAAACTACTTCAGCTACAAATCAATGTTAATAATAATAATATTAGTCCTGGAAGTAAAGTTCTTGGATCCACTTATAATAAAGTACAAATGGATTCATTCTGGGATTAATCATCTCCAACTGACAGTAATGGTGGATATAGGTTGCACTTCCCATCAGCAGCCACAGGAGGGCAGCATCACTGACATATAATCCAGCACATGTACAGACTGCACAGTACAGGCCTACAAGGTATGGGACCCACTCCTCACAATGTGTCAGTCATAGTGGGCATCATGTAGGCAATGTCCCAGACTTGGCACAGTCACTGGCACATAAGGGGTTGGTAACACAACTCCCAGAGGATGGGAAGGAGAAAGAAGCAGAGGATCTGCAGCACTTTGTCCTTATTATATTCACATACTGAGAGTATCTGTGGGCTTCATGGACTGGCCCAGTACTGATCTTAACAGTATTTAGTTGCCCCTATCAGACTCCTATAAGCCTCTGGGCTGATTGACCTATTTCTCCTCCCTAGATTTGGCCAGTGGGTGCTGGTAGGTTGCCATTTGGCCAGAGGATTAGCCCAAAAGAGCATTTACCACCCCCATGGGCCTCTAAGAGTTTAATCTATGCCGTTGGGACTAACAAATGCCCCAGTACCTCTCAGAGGCACCAGTGGTTCTTTATGATTAACCAGAGAACTTAGTTTATTCAACAACTTCATCCACATAGGAGTTCATAGGAATCAACAGGAACACAGAGCACATAGATAATACTCACAAGCACCAGAGATCAGCTTAGTCCCTGCAGGAACATACACAGCAGCAGTGGAGCATCAAATAAAGGTGCCGCAGCTTTCAGTCTTTTCTCTAAGTGGAACCCAGGGGAATCTTTACATCCCTAAGTCTATGCACTTAGTCTCTACTCGGGATCTTAATCCCTCTGACTCTCCACATCTGAGCCTTGAGCTGCTTAGCTAAATAACCTGTCTGTAACTCCTAGAGTGACCTATTAAAGAGTGTAGCTTATCCTTTACTAGGCCTAATGTACCTAGGTTCCACTACCCATACTCTTCTGCCTGCTTGGTAAGGGCTAAAGCAATGGACCCCAAGCACATGGTTAGCCAGACCTTTATACTATAGCACAGTACCATCTACTGGACACTTGGGAACCGCAGGGGGCATAGCTTAAAGGAACAGTAACATGACATTTTTTTTTATAAAAAATTTGTTTGCCCTTAATGAAAAAAAAAACACCAGCACACATTTAACTTTACATTCGCAAAGACTTTATTAAGAAATATCTTACCGATACTCTGCTTGTGCTCCTCTTCTGAAAAGGCGACATGATGACGATCCATCTGGTGGCGCTCGATTTCTCCTCCCTGGCTATCTCCTATAGAAGGCAGGGAGGAGAAATCGAGCGCCGCCCGATGGATCGACGCCATGTCGCCTTTTCAGAAGAGGACTTTGGGAATAAGGAGAGAAGATCTTGGACAAGCATTACTGAAAAGAGTTCTTGGATTTTTACACTAAATATGATCTTGGTTTGATCACCAGCCTAGTGAAGGAGATCTGACTCATCATGTGACTGATACATAATTATTATTATTATTATGGTGATATCAAGTGGTTTCTCTGGGGGGGGGGTTGGCTACATGGGGCATAGAATCGCTACGAAGGGTGTAAATTTGTAATGAAAGGTGGGTAGGATAGAACATCACCCTGTAACATGATGATGCGCTGGGTATATTATGGGTTAAGGATACTAAAGTTATTAAAAGCACAGGACTCACAGTTTATTTGCCCTTTGATAAAGCTAAAGGCCAGATGTGCCAGGAAATGCTGTACTTTGGGTTTTTAATCAATGCCTCTTGAGCCCACAGAGCCTGACACACGCCAATGTCCTGGTAATCATGTGACTGTCTCTACTTCCTTTGCACAGGGAGTATATTTCCTGGTACACATGTGATTGTCACTGCTTCCTTTGCATGGGGAGTGTATTTCCTGGTACTCACATGACTATCTCTACTTCCTTTGCATGGGAGACTGTATTTCCTGGTACTCATGTGATTGTATCTACTTCCTTTGCATGGGGGAGTGTATTTCCTGGTACTCGTGTGACTGTCTCTACTTCCTTTGCATGGGGGACTGTATTTCCTGGTACTCGTGTGACTGTCTCTACTTCCTTTGCACAGGGGAGTATATTTCCTGGTACACGTGTGATTGTCACTGCTTCCTTTGCATGGGGAGTGTATTTCCTGGTACTCATGTGACTGTCTCTACTTCCTTTGCACGGGGGACTGTATTTCCTGGTACTCGTGTGATTGTATCTACTTCCTTTGCACAGGGAGTATATTTCCTGGTACATGTGTGATTGTCTCTACTTCCTTTGCATGGGGAGTGTATTTCCTGGTACTCATGTGACTGTCTCTACTTCCTTTGCATGGGGAGTGTATTTCCTGGTACTTATGTGACTGTCTCTACTTCCTTTGCATGGGGGAGTGTATTTCCTGGTACTCATGTGACTGTCTCTACTTCCTTTGCATGGGGGAGTATATTTCCTGGTACTCGTGTGATTGTATCTACTTCCTTTGTACGGGGTAGTGTATTTCCTGGTACTCGTGTGACTTTCTCTACTTCCTTTGCACGCTGGAGTGTATTTCCTGGTACTCGTGTGACTGTCTCTACTTCCTTTGCATGGGGAGTGTATTTCCTGGTACTCGTGTGACTGTCTCTACTTCCTTTGCACAGGGAGTGTATTTCCTGGTATTTGTGTGAATGTCTCTGCCCCACCTCCTACCCCAACTCCCAAACCACAAAAGGTGGCACCCCTAGTATTTGATTATGTTTACTTGCTAATTGTGGGCTTTCCCCATTAGATGAGCAATTAGATGGCACAGCAGAAGTGACACTCAGCATGGCAGCTCCTCATGGGCGTGTCACTGTCCCTCATACACTTGCCTTTGGATTCATGGAATGATATAAACTCACGGCTGCCATTAGACTCAACAAATAGGAACCTGCAGCCAGTGCTAATCACAAGGAACCCTTGCACGGCCACAGCTACTCGAGGGAAGCAAAGTGTTCAGAGGAGCTTACAATTCACTGGCTGTTAACCCTTGCACAGCCACAGCTGCCCGATGGAAGCAAAATGTTTCGGGGAGCTTACAATTCCCTGGTTGTTAACCCTTGCACAGCTGCCTGAGGGAAGTGAAATGTTTCATGAAGCTTACAATTCACTGGCTGTTAACCCTTGCACAGCCACAGCTGCCCGAGGGAAACAAAATGTTCAGAGGAGCTTACAATTTACTGGTTGTTAAACCCTTGCATGGCCACAGTTGACTGAAGGAAGCAAAGTATTCCGTGGAGCTTACAGTTCCCTGGTTGTTAACCCTTGCACTGCCACAGCTGCCACAGGGAAGCGAAATGTTCTGAGGAGCTTACAATTCACTGGCTGTTAACCCTTGAATGGTCACAGCTGCCACAGGAAGTGAGATGTTCAGAGGAACTTACAATTCACTGGCTGTTAACCTTTGCTTGTCCACGACAATCTAAATGTCAATAGAGTGTACGATTCACTGGCTGTTAACCCTTGCATGGCCATAGTGAACAGTACTGTATCTAGGGTGGACATAAGCTCCCCTATACAGAAGTGAAAGTATACAAAGAGCTTGCAATCTGAGTTAGACCCTTGCATGGCCACAAGTGCCAGAGAGGTGCAACAAGCTGAAGGAAAAAGGAGCTTACATTCCATTTGCTGCTAACCCTTACATTGTCATAGTTGCAGAGTGTGTATGTGTGGGGGGGGGGGTCAGTGGGAGACGAGAGCTCACCTGTCACTCAAACCCTCCCCCATTCCACACTCCTCTCCTTCCCAGTGACACTGGCAGTTGCTCAGCTCTCACATCCAGCCCTGATTCTGTTCTCGGCGACCCCCCTCCATCAGGCACTGAGCTCCATCCCGTGCTCCTCTTCCTCCCTCACACTCCAGCTCTATTTATAGGCACCATGGATGGAGCTAGGGATGGAGGCAGGTAGCAGCTCGTGCTCCGCAGGTAGGAACGTTCTCTATCCCCAATGTCCCCCTGTTACTTCTTAACCCCCCTCATCCTGCCACCTTCTACCTACCCCCATCCGCCCCTGCTCAGTTCTACCCTCCCCCTTCCCTATCTGCCCCTTCTCTATTCTACCCTGCCCCCTTCCCTATATAATTGCATTATACGCACATGGATGTTTGGGGTTTGCTGTACCCCCAGTCTGGCACTTTATTTAACCCCTGGATGTGTCATGTTGGAGCAGTGGAACCTTTATTTCATGTACTGTCCCCTTAACGCTGGGTGGGAAATAACAAAATTATGGGACCCATTCTTCTATTTGTGTTCAGTTACATTTATTATGCTTCCAAGCTGCCCTTGGTATATGGAGGGGGTAAAATGTAGATAACATGGGGCGGCGGTTAATATTATGGAGATTCAGGTGCACTGGGCACATGTGGCCCCTCTAGAGAGAGATAGGGCCCTGGCACTAGGAGAATTCAGCTGGAACATATGAGGAATTGGCGGCTGAACCAATGAGAATGCAGGGAAAGGAGCAGATAAAATAATAAAGATCTCCTAAGGAGATGCAGTGGTTTCCATGGCTACAGGAGCAGCAGGGATGCCGGAGAAGAGAATTGGCCCACATTTATGTTTAGATTTGGGGTTGTCACCTAAATATAGCACAACTGACCCTGTGTCTGTGCTTCTCTTTAACCCCTGCTTTGCAGCCCCCCCCTGCATTTACGATCATCTTGAATTTTTATTTAATCCCTAAATGTCACCTGGATCAGTCTCTCAACCTTTCATTCAGTCATTCAATACAGAGAGGCCAATAAATCATGCAAAAAAGCTACAGACATGCTCAAATAGAGATGGAGCAATGAGTAAAATGAATCCAAAATGATCCTGTAAATGTAGAAATAAATGTAGCAAGATGGGGTGGGACCCTGAATGTCAGAGAGTGGTTAGTTGGTCAATGAGAACAGAGAAAAAGAAGAGATTCTAAACTGTTATTTTTCATCTGTCTACACAACTGGGGAACCAGCCTTCTTAAAGTAAAAGTCCCAATTCGACTGTACATGAAAAATGCAAAGGGGACTTGAATATTTAGTGGGAAACAAAGGTCTGGGACCAGATGGTATTCATCCTATGGTACTAAACAAGCTTAACTCTGTGATTGCCAAACTTCTTTACTTAATTATTCAGGATTCATTGAGGTCTGCCATGAGAAACCGGAAAATTGCGATTGTGGAGCTGTTCAAAAAGAGATCCTGTTCTCAGCCTGAAAACTACAGGCCAGTTAGTCTGACATCAGTGGTAGGAAAGCTTTTTGAAGGAGATAAGATGCTTGAATACACTGCAAATCATGAGTTTGAGTCAGCATGGTTTTATTCATAACAGATCTTGTCATATTCATTCAATTGCCTTTTATAAGGAGGTGAGCAGGGAGCTAGGATGGATATGATAGAGTACAACACAGAAGGTTACTATCACTGGGGGGCAGTAAAGGGTTGTGATACAGTACCATATAAAAGGTTATTGACATTGGGGGACAGTGGGGGTTGGATAGAGAACTGGCTAAATGAAAAATTATACAAAATAGGGGTTAATAAAACATTGTCCAATTGACCAGTGTTGTTAGTGATAGAGATATACTAAATTGTGCAGAACTATAAGTCCCATGCAGGATTCTACCACTTTGCAAAGTGATTTCACTAAATTTGAAAACTGGGCAGCAAATATGGTTCAATGTTGATAAATGCAGGTTATGCACTTTGGCAGAAATAATATAAATGCAAGTTATACACTAAATGGCAGTGTGTTGGGAGTTTCCTTAACTGAGAAGGATTTGGGGGGTTTTGTGGATAACAAACTGTGTATCTCTAGACAGTAGCGCTCAGTAGATGACAGTACAGGGCTCTGGGTCAGCTAACTTCTAGGGATTACTCCTACACATGGCCAGGATGAGTCAATCTATCTGCCAAGAAACATGTGGATTGATAGGCCACCCAGAAAATGATTGTAAGCTCTTCTCACAATTGGATACAAGGAATATTTCTCTTTCTTTTCTTTCTTTCAGATGTTAAAGCACTCATTGACCCCTCTGCACTATGGCTAAAGATCGAGCTTTCACCTCAGTCCCCGGGGCCACATTCACTAACACCAAATCTTCCTCTTTTCAACATAAGTCTAAGTTAGTGGAGAAGGCAGAAAAAGCTGACAGGAAGTTGAGGAGGCGCCAGAGATATGTGGAAAAGGACGGTCGTTGTAATGTCCAACATGGCAATGTGCGAGAAACCTATCGCTATCTGACTGACATCTTCACCACTCTGGTGGACCTAAAGTGGAGAGTCAGCCTCTTGGTGTTCATCCTTGCTTATGCCATTACCTGGCTCTTCTTTGGACTCATTTGGTGGTTTATTGCTTACTGTCGTGGGGACCTTGATCACCTAGAGGACAGAACATGGACTCCTTGCGTCAACAACCTCAACGGGTTTGTCTCTGCCTTTCTCTTCTCTATTGAGACAGAAACAACCATTGGCTATGGACACAGGGTCATCACAGACAAGTGCCCGGAAGGGATTGTTCTTTTGCTCCTTCAGGCCATTCTGGGCTCCATGGTCAATGCTTTCATGGTGGGTTGTATGTTTGTAAAGATCTCCCAGCCCAACAAAAGGGCAGAGACGTTGGTGTTCTCCTCTCATGCCGTCATCTCTCAAAGGGATGACAAGCTCTGCCTCATGTTCCGAGTTGGAGACTTAAGGAATTCCCACATTGTGGAGGCTTCCATCAGAGCCAAGCTCATCAAATCCAAACAGACACAGGAGGGGGAGTTTATCCCACTCAACCAGACAGACATCAATGTGGGCTTTGAGACTGGAGATGACCGCCTCTTCTTGGTCTCACCCCTCGTCATCAGCCATGAAATCAATGAGCACAGCCCCTTCTGGGAAGTGTCCAAACGCCAACTGGAGAAGGACGAGTTTGAGATTGTGGTAATCCTGGAAGGCATGGTGGAGGCTACAGGTATGTCCATGTGAGTTATTAAACACCAATAGTTCCATTGGGTGAAATCTAGTGCTAGATTATTGTATAATTTTTTTTTTGCTCAAGAAGGTTTTTATTGAAGCGCAAGTAAACAGATACAAGACACGGGTAAACATTCCATATTCTTACATTCATAGCCACAGGTTATCACGTCAGTTGAATTACAACAGGGACAGAAATGCGATATACAAGAAATAAGCTATACACTAGGTAGTAGCTCCCTCCTGCGCCCTGAGCCAGGAGCCCCACACAACTTCATGTCGATGGAGGTTGCCATTTTTTTTACATATAATGTGTTCTGTATTATGTAGATCTTGGACTGATTTATACCATTGCTCAAATGTCGGAGGGTCAGAGCTTTTCCAATGACAAGTAATACCTTTTCTGGCAAGGAATAAGACTCTTTGTAGGTATAGCTGCTTATCAGAAGGGATATCATGGGTAGACATTATCCCTAGAAGGCACACCTTGGGATCTTTGGGTACGGGGAGACCTATCTGTTGGGACAGAGTGTCCAATATTGTGGACCAGTAGTGTACCAGGTGGGTACAGTCCCACATCGTATGCAAGAAAGTGCCTTGGTGTAGGTTGCAACGGTTGCAAAGAGGGGATATGGTCGGATTAATTATATGCAATCGAGTTTTGGTATAGTACGCCCTATGCAATATGTAGAGTTGTATTAACCTGTACTTGTAGTTGAGGGAGACCAGTGAGGGTACCTTTAGGGCCTGGGCCCATTGGGCGTCAGTGAGATAAACTAGGTCATGGTCCCATTTTTCCTGTGCTTTGATCATATAATGTTCTGCCCTATGCTTTTGCGTAACCCTGTATAGTTTAGACACCAGCCCTTTGTGGGTTGTAGCTTCAATAGCTTTTGCCAGCGGGGAACAGTCAACTTGGATAGGCTTGGTTTTGTTATGCTTGGTCAGTGCTGAACAAATGGCACTGTATGCCAGCCACTGTGAATTAGGAAGGAGGTGTTCGGTTTTCAGAGTCCTAAAAGGGACTGGGCTGCCCTCAACCCATATCTTGCCTATAGCAGTCAGATTCCCAGTTGCCCACACCTTGTGGAGCTCAACCTGACGCATCGTTGGAAAAGTTGAATTATTCGTAATTGGGGTGTGGGGATGCATGGAACAGAATTCAATCTGCCGATGCGCTATGGACCAGACTTTCCTTTGCAGTTTGAGTAAGGGATGTATTTGTGAGTGCCCCCTTGGGGAGCCACTGGCTAGTAAGCCCTGGAATGGCGTCTCGTTTTGTGGGGTAACAGCGGACCATAGACGCAGGAGGCTCTCATCTGCTGTATGGGGTAGCAATTGCCTGCAGTGGGCTAACTGGGCTGAGATATAATACTGGAACATGTCTGGAAGTGCTATTCCTCCTGCCTGTTGTGGGAGTCTTAAGATTTCAAAGGAGAGTCTGCTACGGCCGTTCCCCCATATAAAGTTTCTAAGAGTATTATTGAGAGCTGTAAAGAATTTTTTGTCAATCCAGATAGGGGAATGCCAGAGGGGATACTGAATTTTTGGGGTGACTAGCATTTTGATCAATTGTATGCGGCCCATTGGGCCTAGTGGGAGCTTGGCCCATAGGTCAGTCTTGTTTTTAGCCCAGGCGAGCATAGGTTCCACATTGTGTAAGTAATAGTGTTCCACCGGAAGGGCAACCTGTATCCCTAAGTAGGTAAACTTTTTCACCAACTGCAAAGGGCAGTGTGTGAGATTTTCAGAGTCTGTCAGCGGGTCTAATAGGAACAGCACCGATTTTGTGGGGCTAACACACAGCCCTGAGAGGGCACCAAAATGAGCTGTAAGATTGGTCAAGGTAGTAAGTGAGGAGCCCCTGTTCCCCAGGTATATCAGTGTATCATCTGCGTAAAGCTGGATTTTTTCCATCTTATGTCCTACGCTAAGGCCAACTATATCCGGGGGAATTCTCACAGCCTGGGCGAATGGCTCAATTGCCAGGGCAAACAACAGGGGGGACAGGGGGCATCCCTGACGAGTACCACGCCCCAGGTTAAAGGGGGCCGAGGAGCTTGCATTTACCCTAAGAAAAGCATTAGGTTGAGCATACAATAATTTAACATACATAGTAAACAGTGTTCCAAAGCCCATTGTGGACATCACCTCCCAGAGGTATGACCATTCCACAGTATCGAAGGCCTTGGCGATATCCAGTGCAGCCACTGCCCTCGTATTACTGTTAGGATGTGACAGGGATAGATTAAGGTACAGTCTCCTGAGTTTAATAGCCGTTGTCTTACCCGGTATAAACCCTGTTTGGTCACACCCCACCAGACTGGTTATTACCTTAGCTAGGCGATTCGCCAGGACCTTCGCCAGTATTTTTACGTCTGCCGTCAGGAGAGAAATTGGGCGGTACGACTCACATTTCTGAAGGTCTTTACCGGGTTTGCCTATCAGTACAATTGCCGCCTCATACATAGAGGGGGGTAACTTGCCCTGGGCCAGTGCTTCCGAGTAAACTCTCTGGAGGATAGGAGCCAGGATTTTAACATGCCTCTTATAGAGCTCCACAGGCAGGCCATCGGCACCTGCCGCCTTACCCTGAGGGAATGAATCTATGGCACTAGTGATCTCATCTGAAGTGATTTCCATGTCTAGGTACCTGCTATGCTCCCCATCCATTTTGGGCAGGCCTAGTCGGTTAAGGAATTGTTGGATAACATCCTGGGTAGCTGCCAGTTTGGAGGAGTATAGTTCCCTATAAAAGGATACAAGTATGTTTTCTATTTCTAGTGGATCAGTTTTGAGTTGCCCAGTCATGTCTTGAAGGGCTGTTATAGGGTTAGGGCCCCCCTGGTGTTTGGCCATGTATGCAAGCATTTTACCAGCTTTCTCGCCATGCTCAAAGACATTAATCTTTGAGAAGAGATGTTTACGGTGTGCCCTTTCCCACATGTGTTGTGCATATTGCTCCTGTAATTGTTTTAGGGCCTGTAGGTTAGAATCCGACGGATTTTGGCTTGCCCCCCAATCCGCCCCAGCCACTTTAGCCTCAAGCACTGCTGTGGCAGCCCTGGATCTTTGCTTGTGGCAGACAATCTGAGCATTAAGGACCCCTCTAAGATATGCCTTGAGTGCTTCCCAGAGTGTAAGTGTGTCAGTAGAGCCAAGGTTGGCTTCTAAGAAGGTATTGATTGCATCGTCCAGGTCCTGCTGATTGTTAAGTATACTAAACCAAATCGGATTGAAGGACCATCTCGCCCGGGCAGGGGGCTGGGATAGATTGAGTGGGGTGAGCAGGGGGGCGTGATCCGATATGCCCCGGGGTAAATACCTAGATGTTTCTGCTCTAGTAGCAAATGCCGCTGTAGTGAACAGCATATCTAGCCTAGATAGTACACTGTGGGATGTGGAATAGCATGAATATTGGAGAACATTTGGATGCTGACACCTCCACAGGTCCAAGAGACCTAGCTCCTGCATAAGAAGCTTTAAGTTGGAGTTCACCTCCAGACTTTGGGAACCCGCTCGCCTCACTCTGTCCATTTTGGGATTCATGACCGTGTTGAAATCTCCTGCACATATAGGGATGGCCCGGGGGAAGTCTACTTGGTACTTGGCCCACTCTTTGATACAGGTGTCTGCATACGGGGGTGGGATGTAGAAGTTTGCCAGTAATAACTCAGTTTGGCCCACCATGCAATGTAGGAACAGGTATCGGCCTTTTACATCTGAACGCAAATGAAGCATTTTAAAGGGGACTTGTTTGTGGACTAGTATAGAAACCCCCGATGAGTAATTAGAATAGGTGGAGTGGTACGCCCATCCCACCCACGGACGGTGGAGCGCCAACGTTTTACTCCCAGTTAGGTGAGTTTCCTGTAGCAGGGCAATATGGGCGCTGTTCTGCTTCAAGAAGTCTAACACTAGTTTCCTTTTTATGGGGTTATTCATACCCCTGACATTCCAAGAGAGTATGTTAACTGCCATGGAGTCGTGTGAGCTTAACTATCACCCCGGGGTGCCTCAGGGCCCTAAACCCCGACTTGGTTATGCCTACTCGCGGCATATCAGTGTAATCCTGTCTTGAGCATGTGACATTTACAACATTTATAACACAACATTTGTGAATTCCCCAACAACCCCTTCCCTCCCTTTCTACCATTAAACGCAGGCAGAACTTGTATCCCATACAAAAACCAAGTGTTTCTAAATGCGTTGTTCGAACAACGCTGGGGGGGTGTAAGGCCTACTTAGGCCCAAAAGAGCCGAGAGGTGGGTGCTAAAACTCAGGTCGCCTCCTCTCCTCCCTCCCGGGGCTAGTGGTAGCGCCATGATGAGGAGCTGTACCCCTGAGTCTACAGAGAGTAATGTCTTATGGAACCCCCTGCAAAATAGAAAAAAGGCCATATACAACCTGCCCATGGTGTCGAGTTGAGTCCTGTGTCCATAGTCCAGCGTACTCGGGCGGTACTGGAGCGGTGTTATGGGGGCCTAGATGGTTGGGGAGAAGCCGGGACCATATTCGTAGCAGGGGGCCAGAAACGGGATATGAAGGGTCCAGGTGGGATGGCAAAAAAGGAAAGCCAACAGGATAGTGGGGCAAAGAAAAATAAAATAAAAAAAAAGGTAAAAAGGCCAAAAAAAGTGAAGAACGAGGCGCCGAACCGGCGGTGCTGTGAAGTCGTCACGATGCCCGTCAGTGAGGATCCCTCAGCCGTGGGTCGTCTCAGGGCTGGGCGTTGCGGGAGTCGAGCCAGTCGTTCAGATCCTTGGGTGAGATAAAGAAGTGGTTGGAGCCGTCAGCTGTGACACGGAGCCTCGCCGGGTACATCATGGCGTACTGCAGGTTCTCTGCTCGCAGCCTCCGCTTGGCATCCTGGAATTTGGCCCTCAACTTCTGGACCTCCGATGAGAAATCTGCATAGATAGAGATCCTGGAGTCCTGGTAGTGTAGAGTGTTCTTTTCCCGAGCCAGCCTTAAGATGGTGTCTCTGTCCATGGCATTTAGCAGGCGTGCCAGGAGGGGCCTCGGGGGAGCCCCAGGCTGGGGGGGCCTTGTGGGGACCCTATGCGCTCGCTCCACCGCAAAGGTCGCCGACAGTTTGTTTCGATCAAATGTAGTTACCAGCCAGTTGGTCACGAACTCCTCTGAGGAATTACCCTCCGCCCTTTCTGGAAACCCGACCATCCTTATGTTGTTTCTGCGAAGGCGGTTTTCCAGGTCGTCGGTCTTTTGTATGCAGGTAGCCATTTCTTTATTCAGGTTCTGCAGGGCCTGGGGAAGCGGAGCACACGTGTCTTCAAGATCGCTGATCCTTTGTTCTGCCACGGTCGTCCGCTCGCGCAGCTTTTGGAGGTCCTGCCTGATAATGGATAGATCGAGCCTAATCTCATCTGTTTTTGTGTTGATTAATGCAGTGCAGGCTTCCTTCGTGTTCTTGATCTCCGTTATAATATCAAAGAGGGTCGGCTGTTGCACTTGCTCTTGGTCCAGCTCGTCGTCCTCGTGGTTAGAGGTTCCGACGCCATCTTGGTTTGCTTTACCATCCCGAGCATATTTTTCCAGGCGAGTTGCAGCCTCAGAGGCGCGCTTCTGGGCCCGGTTCTGACCCATGAGTAGTCTCTGCGGTAAGGGCTCGCAGTTGGGGTACAGGTGGTCCGTGTTTGCGGGTTTGTGTCAGGGGATTTGCAGGGTTATTGCGCCCCGGGTACGGAGCTGAGCCAATACACGTCCTCTCACATGCAGCAGTTGGCCACGCCCCCAGATTATTGTATAATTACACAAACTCCTGGGAAACAGTAACCTAAGGGAAAGGCATGTCCACATAGAATATGTTAAGGATGAGGTTATGGGATTCCCTACCTAGAAAGGGAGAATTAGTGATTCATTTGTGGGGAGGAAATGAGATCTCACCATCAGTATAGGAAGGGGTTCTTTACTGCAAGGACAGTCAGGTTATGAGATTCCCTACCAAGAGAGGGGAATGAGTGATTCATTGGTGGGGAGGAAAGGAGATCTCACCATCAGCATAGGAAGGGGTTCTTTACTGTAAGGGCAGTCAGGTTATGGGATTCCCTACCAAGAGAGGGGAATGAGTGATTCATTGGTGGGGAGGAAAGGAGATCTCACCATCAGTATAGGAAGGGGTTCTTTACTGTGAGGGCAGTCAGGTTATGGGATTCCCTACCAAGAGAGGGGAATGAGTGATTCATTGGTGGGGAGGAAAGGAGATCTCACCATCAGCATAGGAAGGGGTTCTTTACTGTAAGGGCAGTCAGGTTATGGGATTCCCTACCAAGAGAGGGGAATGAGTGATTCATTGGTGGGGAGGAAAGGAGATCTCACCATCAGCATAGGAAGGGGTTCTTTACTGTAAGGACAGTCAGGTTATGGGATTCCCTACCAAGAGAGGGGAATGAGTGATTCATTGGTGGGGAGGAAAGGAGATTCTCACCATCAGCATAGGAAGGGGTTCTTTACTGTAAGGACAGTCAGGTTATGGGATTCCCTACCAAGAGAGGGGAATGAGTGATTCATTGGTGGGGAGGAAAGGAGATCTTACCATCAGTATAGGAAGGGGTTCTTTACTGTAAGGGCAGTCAGGTTATGGGATTCCCTACCAAGAGAGGGGAATGAGTGATTCATTGGTGGGGAGGAAAGGAGATCTCACCATCAGCATAGGAAAGGGTTCTTTACTGTAAGGACAGTCAGGTTATGGGATTCCCTACCAAGAGAGGGGAATGAGTGATTCATTGGTGGGGAGGAAAGGAGATCTCACCATCAGCATAGGAAGGGGTTCTTTACTGTAAGGACAGTCAGGTTATGGGATTCCCTACCAAGAGAGGGGAATGAGTGATTCATTGGTGGGGAGGAAAGGAGATCTCACCATCAGCATAGGAAGGGGTTCTTTACTGTAAGGACAGTCAGGTTATGGGATTCCCTACCAAGAGAGGGGAATGAGTGATTCATTGGTGGGGAGGAAAGGAGATCTCACCATCAGCATAGGAAGGGGTTCTTTACTGTAAGGACAGTCAGGTTATGGGATTCCCTACCAAGAGAGGGGAATGAGTGATTCATTGGTGGGGAGGAAAGGAGATCTCACCATCAGCATAGGAAGGGGTTCTTTACTGTAAGGACAGTCAGGTTATGGGATTCCCTACCAAGAGAGGGGAATGAGTGATTCATTGGTGGGGAGGAAAGGAGATCTTACCATCAGTATAGGAAGGGGTTCTTTACTGTAAGGGCAGTCAGGTTATGGGATTCCCTACCAAGAGAGGGGAATGAGTGATTCATTGGTGGGGAGGAAAGGAGATCTCACCATCAGCATAGGAAGGGGTTCTTTACTGTAAGGACAGTCAGGTTATGGGATTCCCTACCAAGAGAGGGAATGAGTGATTCATTGGTGGGGAGGAAAGGAGATCTCACCATCAGCATAGGAAGGGGTTCTTTACTGTAAGGACAGTCAGGTTATGGGATTCCCTACCAAGAGAGTGGAATGAGTGATTCATTGGTGGGGAGGAAAGGAGATCTCACCATCAGCATAGGAAGGAGTTCTTTACTGTAAGGACAGTCAGGTTATGGGATTCCCTACCTAGAAAGGGAGAATTAGTGATTCATTTGTGGGGAGGAAATGAGATCTCACCATCAGTATAGGAAGGGGTTCTTTACTGTAAGGACAGTCAGGTTATGGGATTCCCTACCAAGAGAGGGGAATGAGTGATTCATTGGTGGGGAGAAAAGGAGATCTCACCATCAGCATAGGAAGGGGTTCTTTACTGTAAGGACAGTCAGGTTATGGGATTCCCTACCAAGAGAGGGGAATGAGTGATTCATTGGTGGGGAGGAAATGAGATCTCACCATCAGCATAGGAAGGAGTTCTTTACTGTAAGGACAGTCAGGTTATGGGATTCCCTACCAAGAGAGAGGAATGAGTGATTCATTGGTGGGGAGGAAAGGAGATCTTACCATCAGTATAGGAAGGGGTTCTTTACTGTAAGGGCAGTCAGGTTATGGGATTCCCTACCAAGAGAGGGGAATGAGTGATTCATTGGTGGGGAGGAAAGGAGATCTCACCATCAGCATAGGAAGGGGTTCTTTACTGTAAGGACAGTCAGGTTATGGGATTCCCTACCAAGAGAGGGGAATGAGTGATTCATTGGTGGGGAGGAAAGGAGATCTCACCATCAGCATAGGAAGGAGTTCTTTACTGTAAGGACAGTCAGGTTATGGGATTCCCTACCTAGAAAGGGAGAATTAGTGATTCATTTGTGGGGAGGAAATGAGATCTCACCATCAGTATAGGAAGGGGTTCTTTACTGTAAGGACAGTCAGGTTATGGGATTCCCTACCAAGAGAGGGGAATGAGTGATTCATTGGTGGGGAGGAAAGGAGATCTCACTATCAGCATAGGAAGGGGTTCTTTACTGTAAGGGCAGTCAGGTTATGGGATTCCCTACCAAGAGAGGGGAATGAGTGATTCATTGGTGGGGAGGAAAGGAGATCTCACCATCAGCATAGGAAGGGGTTCTTTACTGTAAGGACAGTCAGGTTATGGGATTCCCTACCAAGAGAGGGGAATGAGTGATTCATTGGTGGGGAGGAAAGGAGATCTCACCATCAGCATAGGAAGGGGTTCTTTACTGTAAGGACAGTCAGGTTATGGGATTCCCTACCTAGAAAGGGAGAATTAGTGATTCATTAGTGGGGAGGAAAAGAGATTTCACCATCAGCAGATTCACGTACTGAGCAGAGATAATGCTGTAATATGCTCTGTGCCCAGCTGTGGCCGGTATATAAGCTCAGTGAGTGGTAACTTTATATATATATATATATATACTGTATATATAGACAGGGGCCACATTCCCAGGCCAGACTGTGGACGTTTCTGGGGAACGGGAGGAATTAGTGCAAAGTCATTGTGGAAAAGGACGTCACAGATCTGCTGATCCCCATGAAGCCCATAGTGTTTGTCTGTTACTTTGTTTGACTCCTGCATGTGGGAGGTTCAGCTTCAGCTTCACTAGGGCTTGATCTTCTGCAGAGATACTGAGGCCTACCTACCTTTAGCTCCACCCCTGCACTAGGTGGAGTCTAGAGAGAGAAGCTTGAGTCCCCTCCCCTTTTTATAGACCAGTAGACAGGAAGTCCCTCCCTCAGGGAATCAGTTTCTATTGGAGGCCTTTATTTCTATGCAGTGTGTTCCCCTGGGGCTGGAATCCTTGCACCCCTGTAGCAGTGAGACGAAAGGGTAAGTAATGGGGCAGTAACTTACGAATGTCTGACTAAGGGGTCTATATAAAGCCCCGCCGCTTCAGCTCACAATGTGGGTAGTAAAGCAAGACAGGACTTGCCCCCTAGTGGGGAGAAAGGGCAATGCTGGTGCCTGGCTGTTTCATCAGAAAGGACTTCTCAAATGCAAGACATTTACCTAGAGCCTTCTATAATCCACACAATGGACACACAAAGGGACAGACACAATGACAGTTACACAGAACTATAAACCCAGTGAGAATGAGGAATGAATGGATATTGGGAAGTTGTATCAGGAGTCAGAAGCAGCAGTGCAGAGAAGAGAAAGGGACAGACACAATGACAGTTACACAGAACTATAAACCCAGTGAGAATGAGGAATGAATGGATATTGGGAAGTTGTATCAGGAGTCAGAAGCAGCAGTGCAGAGAAGAGAAAGGGACAGACACAATGACAGTTACACAGAACTATAAACCCAGTGAGAATGAGGAATGAATGGATATTGGGAAGTTGTATCAGGAGTCAGAAGCAGCAGTGCAGAGAAAGGGACAGACACAATGACAGTTACACAGAACTATAAACCCAGTGAGAATGAGGAATGAATGGATATTGGGAAGTTGTATCAGGAGTCAGAAGCAGCAGTGCAGAGAAAGGGACAGACACAATGACAGTTACACAGAACTATAAACCCAGTGAGAATGAGGAATGAATGGATATTGGGAAGTTGTATCAGGAGTCAGAAGCAGCAGTGCAGAGAAAGGGACAGACACAATGACAGTTACACAGAACTATAAACCCAGTGAGAATGAGGAATGAATGGATATTGGGAAGTTGTATCAGGAGTCAGAAGCAGCAGTGCAGAGAAGAGAAAGGGACAGACACAATGACAGTTACACAGAACTATAAACCCAGTGAGAATGAGGAATGAATGGATATTGGGAAGTTGTATCAGGAGTCAGAGGCAGCAGTGCAGAGAAAGGGACAGACACAATGACAGTTACACAGAACTATAAACCCAGTGAGAATGAGGAATGAATGGATATTGGGAAGTTGTATCAGGAGTCAGAAGCAGCAGTGCAGAGAAGAGAAAGGGACAGACACAATGACAGTTACACAGAACTATAAACCCAGTGAGAATGAGGAATGAATGGATATTGGGAAGTTGTATCAGGAGTCAGAAGCAGCAGTGCAGAGAAGAGAAAGGGACAGACACAATGACAGTTACACAGAACTATAAACCCAGTGAGAATGAGGAATGAATGGATATTGGGAAGTTGTATCAGGAGTCAGAAGCAGCAGTGCAGAGAAAGGGACAGACACAATGACAGTTACACAGAACTATAAACCCAGTGAGAATGAGGAATGAATGGATATTGGGAAGTTGTATCAGGAGTCAGAAGCAGCAGTGCAGAGAAAGGGACAGACACAATGACAGTTACACAGAACTATAAACCCAGTGAGAATGAGGAATGAATGGATATTGGGAAGTTGTATCAGGAGTCAGAAGCAGCAGTGCAGAGAAAGGGACAGACACAATGACAGTTACACAGAACTATAAACCCAGTGAGAATGAGGAATGAATGGATATTGGGAAGTTGTATCAGGAGTCAGAAGCAGCAGTGCAGAGAAGAGAAAGGGACAGACACAATGACAGTTACACAGAACTATAAACCCAGTGAGAATGAGGAATGAATGGATATTGGGAAGTTGTATCAGGAGTCAGAGGCAGCAGTGCAGAGAAGAGAAAGGGACAGACACAATGACAGTTACACAGAACTATAAACCCAGTGAGAATGAGGAATGAATGGATATTGGGAAGTTGTATCAGGAGTCAGAGGCAGCAGTGCAGAGAAGAGAAAGGGACAGACACAATGACAGTTACACAGAACTATAAACCCAGTGAGAATGAGGAATGAATGGATATTGGGAAGTTGTATCAGGAGTCAGGAGCAGCAGTGCAGAGAAGAGAAAGGGACAGACACAATGACAGTTACACAGAACTATAAACCCAGTGAGAATGAGGAATGAATGGATATTGGGAAGTTGTATCAGGAGTCAGAGGCAGCAGTGCAGAGAAGAGAAAGGGACAGACACAATGACAGTTACACAGAACTATAAACCCAGTGAGAATGAGGAATGAATGGATATTGGGAAGTTGTATCAGGAGTCAGAAGCAGCAGTGCAGAGAAGAGAAAGGGACAGACACAATGACAGTTACACAGAACTATAAACCCAGTGAGAATGAGGAATGAATGGATACTGGGAAGTTGTATCAGGAGTCAGAAGCAGCAGTGCAGAGAAAGGGACAGACACAATGACAGTTACACAGAACTATAAACCCAGTGAGAATGAGGAATGAATGGATATTGGGAAGTTGTATCAGGAGTCAGAAGCAGCAGTGCAGAGAAGAGAAAGGGACAGACACAATGACAGTTACACAGAACTATAAACCCAGTGAGAATGAGGAATGAATGGATATTGGGAAGTTGTATCAGGAGTCAGAGGCAGCAGTGCAGAGAAAGGGACAGACACAATGACAGTTACACAGAACTATAAACCCAGTGAGAATGAGGAATGAATGGATATTGGGAAGTTGTATCAGGAGTCAGAAGCAGCAGTGCAGAGAAGAGAAAGGGACAGACACAATGACAGTTACACAGAACTATAAACCCAGTGAGAATGAGGAATGAATGGATATTGGGAAGTTGTATCAGGAGTCAGAAGCAGCAGTGCAGAGAAAGGGACAGACACAATGACAGTTACACAGAACTATAAAGCCAGTGAGAATGAGGAATGAATGGATATTGGGAAGTTGTATCAGGAGTCAGAAGCAGCAGTGCAGAGAAAGGGACAGACACAATGACAGTTACACAGAACTATAAAGCCAGTGAGAATGAGGAATGAATGGATATTCTGCTGGTCTCACTACACTATTATACATGGAATTGGCCTTGTATTTATCTGCTGTGTGTTCTGGGGTATTATACATGGAATTGGTCCTGTATTTATCTGCTGTGTGTTCTGGGGTATTATACATGGAATTGGCCCTGTATTTATCTGCTGTGTGTTCTGAGTATTATACATGGAATTGACACTGTATTTATCTGCTGTGTGTTCTGGGGTATTATACATGGAATTGGCACTGTATTTATCCTGCTGTGTGTTCTGGGTATTATACATGGAATTGGCACTGTATTTATCTGCTGTGTGTTCTGGGGTATTATACATGGAATTGGCACTGTATTTATCTGCTGTATGTTCTGGGGTATTATACATGAAATTGGCCCTGTATTTATCTGCTGTATGTTCTGGGGTATTATACATGGAATTGGCCCTGTATTTATCTGCTGTGTGTTCTGGGGTATTATACATGGAATTGGCCTTGTATTTATCTGCTGTGTGTTCTGGGGTATTATACATGGAATTGACACTGTATTTATCTGCTGTGTGTTCTGGGGTATTATACATGGAATTGGCACTGTATTTATCTGCTGTATGTTCTGGGGTATTATACATGGAATTGGCACTGTATTTATCTGCTGTGTGTTCTGGGGTATTATACATGGAATTGGCCCTGTATTTACCTGCTGTGTGTTCTGGGTATTATACATGGAATTGGCCCTGTATTTATCTGCTGTGGGTTCTGGGGTATTATACATGGAATTGGCACTGTATTTATCCTGCTGTGTGTTCTGGGGTATTATACATGGAATTGGCACTGTATTTATCTGCTGTATGTTCTGGGGTATTATACATGGAATTGGCCCTGTATTTATCTGCTGTGTGTTCTGGGGTATTATACATGGAATTGGCCTTGTATTTATCTGCTGTGTGTTCTGGGTATTATACATGGAATTGGCACTGTATTTATCTGCTGTGTGTTCTGGGTATTATACATGGAATTGGCACTATATTTATCCTGCTGTGTGTTCTGGGTATTATACATGGAATTGGCACTGTATTTATCTGCTGTGTGTTCTGGGGTATTATACATGGAATTGGCACTGTATTTATCTGCTGTATGTTCTGGGGTATTATACATGAAATTGGCCCTGTATTTATCTGCTGTATGTTCTGGGGTATTATACATGGAATTGGCCCTGTATTTATCTGCTGTGTGTTCTGGGGTATTATACATGGAATTGGCCTTGTATTTATCTGCTGTGTGTTCTGGGGTATTATACATGGAATTGGCACTGTATTTATCTGCTGTGTGTTCTGGGTATTATACATGGAATTGACACTGTATTTATCTGCTGTGTGTTCTGGGGTATTATACATGGAATTGGCCCTGTATTTATCTGCTGTGTGTTCTGGGGTATTATACATGGAATTGGCCTTGTATTTATCTGCTGTGTGTTCTGGGGTATTATACATGGAATTGGCCTTGTATTTATCTGCTGTGTGTTCTGGGTATTATACATGGAATTGGCACTGTATTTATCTGCTGTGTGTTCTGGGGTATTATACATGGAATTGGCACTGTATTTATCTGCTGTGTGTTCTGAGGTATTATACATGGAATTGGCACTGTATTTATCTGCTGTATGTTCTGGGGTATTATACATGGAATTGGCCCTGTATTTATCTGCTGTGTGTTCTGGGGTATTATACATGGAATTGGCCTTGTATTTATCTGCTGTGTGTTCTGGGTATTATACATGGAATTGGCACTGTATTTATCTGCTGTGTGTTCTGGGGTATTATACATGGAATTGGCACTGTATTTATCTGCTGTGTGTTCTGAGGTATTATACATGGAATTGGCCCTGTATTTATCTGCTGTGTGTTCTGGGGTATTATACATGGAATTGGCACTGTATTTTTCCTGCTGTGTGTTCTGGGGTATTATACATGGAATTCCCACTGTATTTATCTGCTGTGTGTTCTGGGGTATTATACATGGAATTGGCCCTGTATTTATCCTGCTGTGTGTTCTGGGGTATTATACATGGAATTGGTCCTGTATTTATCCTGCTGTGTGTTCTGGGGTATTATACATGGAATTGTCACTGTATTTATCTGCTGTGTGTTCTGGGGTATTATACATGGGATTGGCCCTGTATTTATCTGCTGTGTGTTCTGGGGTATAATACATGGAATTGGCACTGTATTTATCCTGCTGTGTGTTCTGGGGTATTATACATGGAATTGGCCCTGTATTTATCTGCTGTGTGTTCTGGGGTATTATACATGGAATTGGCCCTGTATTTATCTGCTGTGTGTTCTGGGGTATTATACATGGAATTGTCACTGTATTTATCTGCTGTGTGTTCTGGGGTATTATACATGGAATTGGCCCTGTATTTATCTGCTGTGTGTTCTGGGGTATAATACATGGAATTGGCCCTGTATTTATCTGCTGTGGGTTCTGGGGTATTATACATGGAATTGGCCCTGTATTTATCTGCTGTGTGTTCTGGGTATTATACATGGAATTGGCACTGTATTTATCCTGCTGTGTGTTCTGGGGTATTATACATGGAATTGGCTCTGTATTTATCTGCTGTGTGTTCTGGGGTATTATACATGGAATTGGCCCTGTATTTATCCTGCTGTGTGTTCTGGGGTATTAGACATGGAATTGACCCTGTATTTATCTGCTGTGTGTTCTGGGGTATTATACATGGAATTGGCCCTGTATTTATCTGCTGTGTGTTCTGGGTATTATACATGTAATTGGCACTGTATTTATCCTGATGTGTGTTTTAGGTTATTTTACATGTTACAGGAACTATATGTGTATTTTAGGGGCATTTATATGGAAGTGGCTCTATGATACCATTAAGGAGAAGATGTGATTATTGACATATCTGAGATACATAGACCACTCTCCACCTATGTGAGTCCAGTAATGAGCAGAAATACATGTCACAGCCTGCACTGGTCTCTAAGCTCATACAGGTCATAAAGTTTGAGATTAGCACAACAGTGTATATATTTTATATGTGGCTTGTATTAAAGGGATGTGGCTCCACATGCAGTCCCCAGCACTATTGCTTATAACAGTCACTAACAGCAGGAATGACAGACTATAGAACTGCAGGTACAGTATGTGTGCTTGAAGGCCACACAATGAGAGACTGTAGAACTGCAGATATGTATGCTGGAGGGCCACATATGCCAGAATAACCAACATCTTGCCCCATGATAACATTTTCTTCTCTCCACCAGGGATGACGTGCCAGGCGCGAAGTTCTTACCTGGTTGACGAGGTGCTATGGGGGCATCGCTTCATGTCGGTACTGTCATTGGAAGATGGATTCTATGAGGTGGATTATAACACTTTCCATCAGACATTTGAGGTGCCCACCCCTTTGTGTAGTGCCAGAGAAATGGCAGAGGCTGCCGCCAGGATGGATGCCCATTTGTACTGGTCTATTCCCAGCCAGCTGGACGAGAAGGTGGAGGAAGGAACAGAAAAGGAGAACTTAACCAAGGAGATAAATGGGACTCTGTCCAGTGCAGAGAGTGAGCAGATTCTGCTGTAGTGAGTGACCCAATAATGAGGAGGTTCTGCTGTAGTGAGTGCTCTAATAGTGAGGAGGTTCTGCTGGAATGAATGACCCAATAGTGAAGAGGTTCTGCTGGAGTGAGTGCTTCAATAGTGAGGAGGTTCTGCTGGAGTGAGTGCTCTAATAGTGAGGAGGTTCTGCTGGAATGAATGACCCAATAGTGAAGAGGTTCTGCTGGAGTGAGTGCTTCAATAGTGAAGAGGTTCTGCTGGAGTGAGTGCTTCAATAGTGAAGAGGTTCTGCTGGAGTGAATGCTCCAATAGTGAGGAGGTTCTGGTGGAGTGAGTGTTCCAATAGTGAGAAGGTTCTGCTGGAGTGAGTGTTCCAATAGTGAGGAGGTTCTGCTGGGGTGAGTGCCTAAAGAGTGAGGAGGTTCTGCTAGAGTGAGTGCCCCAATAGTGAAGAGGTTCTGCTGGGATGAGTGTTCCAATAGTGAGGAGGTTCTGCTGGAGTGAGTGTTCCAATAGTGAAGAGGTTCTGCTGGAGTGAATGCTCCAATAGTGAGGAGGTTCTGGTGGAGTGAGTGTTCCAATAGTGAGAAGGTTCTGCTGGAGTGAGTGCTCCAATAGTTAAAAGGTTATGCTGGAGTGAGTGACCCTATAGTGAGAAGGTACTGCTGGAGTGAGTGATCCAATAGTGAGAAGGTTCTGCTGGAGTGAGTGTTCCAATAGTGAGGAGGTTCTGCTGGGGTGAGTGCCTAAAGAGTGAGGAGGTTCTGCTAGAGTGAGTGCCCCAATAGTGAAGAGGTTCTGCTGGGATGAGTGTTCCAATAGTGAGGAGGTTCTGCTGGAGTGAGTGTTCCAATAGTGAAGAGGTTCTGCTGGAGTGAATGCTCCAATAGTGAGGAGGTTCTGGTGGAGTGAGTGTTCCAATAGTGAGAAGGTTCTGCTGGAGTGAGTGCTCCAATAGTTAAAAGGTTATGCTGGAGTGAGTGACCCTATAGTGAGAAGGTACTGCTGGAGTGAGTGATCCAATAGTGAGAAGGTTCTGCTGGAGTGAGTGTTCCAATAGTGAGGAGGTTCTGCTGGGGTGAGTGCCTAAAGAGTGAGGAGGTTCTGCTAGAGTGAGTGCCCCAATAGTGAGGAGGTTCTGCTGGAGTGAGTGTTCCAATAGTGAAGAGGTTCTGCTGGAGTGAATGCTCCAATAGTGAGGAGGTTCTGGTGGAGTGAGTGTTCCAATAGTGAGAAGGTTCTGCTGGAGTGAGTGCTCAAATAGTTAAAAGGTTATGCTGGAGTGAGTGACCCTATAGTGAGAAGGTACTGCTGGAGTGAGTGATCCAATAGTGAGAAGGTTCTGCTGGAGTGAGTGTTCCAATAGTGAAGAGGTTCTGCTGGGATGAGTGTTCCAATAGTGAGGAGGTTCTGCTGGAGTGAGTGTTCCAATAGTGAAGAGGTTCTGCTGGAGTGAATGCTCCAATAGTGAGGAGGTTCTGGTGGAGTGAGTGTTCCAATAGTGAGAAGGTTCTGCTGGAGTGAGTGCTCCAATAGTTAAAAGGTTATGCTGGAGTGAGTGACCCTATAGTGAGAAGGTACTGCTGGAGTGAGTGATCCAATAGTGAGAAGGTTCTGCTGGAGTGAGTGTTCCAATAGTGAGGAGGTTCTGCTGGGGTGAGTGCCTAAAGAGTGAGGAGGTTCTGCTAGAGTGAGTGTCCCAATAGTGAAGAGGTTCTGCTGGGATGAGTGTTCCAATAGTGAGGAGGTTCTGCTGGAGTGAGTGTTCCAATAGTGAAGAGGTTCTGCTGGAGTGAATGCTCCAATAGTGAGGAGGTTCTGGTGGAGTGAGTGTTCCAATAGTGAGAAGGTTCTGCTGGAGTGAGTGCTCCAATAGTTAAAAGGTTATGCTGGAGTGAGTGACCCTATAGTGAGAAGGTACTGCTGGAGTGAGTGATCCAATAGTGAGAAGGTTCTGCTGGAGTGAGTGTTCCAATAGTGAGGAGGTTCTGCTGGGGTGAGTGCCTAAAGAGTGAGGAGGTTCTGCTAGAGTGAGTGCCCCAATAGTGAAGAGGTTCTGCTGGGATGAGTGTTCCAATAGTGAGGAGGTTCTGCTGGAGTGAGTGTTCCAATAGTGAAGAGGTTCTGCTGGAGTGAATGCTCCAATAGTGAGGAGGTTCTGGTGGAGTGAGTGTTCCAATAGTGAGAAGGTTCTGCTGGAGTGAGTGCTCCAATAGTTAAAAGGTTATGCTGGAGTGAGTGACCCTATAGTGAGAAGGTACTGCTGGAGTAAGTGATCCAATAGTGAGAAGGTTCTGCTGGAGTGAGTGTTCCAATAGTGAGGAGGTTCTGCTGGGGTGAGTGCCTAAAGAGTGAGGAGGTTCTGCTAGAGTGAGTGCCCCAATAGTGAAGAGGTTCTGCTGGGATGAGTGTTCCAATAGTGAGGAGGTTCTGCTGGAGTGAGTGTTCCAATAGTGAAGAGGTTCTGCTGGAGTGAATGCTCCAATAGTGAGGAGGTTTTGGTGGAGTGAGTGTTCCAATAGTGAGAAGGTTCTGCTGGAGTGAGTGCTCCAATAGTTAAAAGGTTATGCTGGAGTGAGTGACCCTATAGTGAGAAGGTACTGCTGGAGTGAGTGATCCAATAGTGAGAAGGTTCTGCTGGAGTGAGTGTTCCAATAGTGAGGAGGTTCTGCTGGGGTGAGTGCCTAAAGAGTGAGGAGGTTCTGCTAGAGTGAGTGCCCCAATAGTGAAGAGGTTCTGCTGGGATGAGTGTTCCAATAGTGAGGAGGTTCTGCTGGAGTGAGTGTTTCAATAGTGATGAGGTTCTGCTGGAGTGAGTGTTTCAATAGTGAGGGGGTTCTGCTGGGGTGAGTGCCTCTATAGTGAGGAGGTTCTGCTAGAGTGAGTGCCCCAATAGTGAGGAGGTTCTGCTGGAGTGAGTTTTCCAATAATGAGGAGGTTCTGCTGGAGTGAGTGTCCCAATAGTGAGGAGGTTCTGCTGGGGTGAGTGCCTCAATAGTGAGGAGGATCTGCCAGAGTGAGTGCCCCAATAGTGAGGAGGTTCTGCTGGAGTGCCCCCCCCCAGTGGTTGTTGGAGTGAGTGCCCCCTCAGTATTGCTGGAGTGATGCCCCATGAGTGAGCAGGTTTAGATGGAATTAGAAAGACCAATAAAGACTCATTTTGAAGGACTTTGTGTTGGGTCCCAGTGGCTCGTGGCTGAGACCAAGTGGAAATGGTTAGCCAGCCTACGAGTGCCTCTTTAGATAACCTGCCCTGGGAAGGAAAGGAAAAGAGGGTGCAGGAAAGAATAAAGGAATCCGTGCTCTATACAGATGTTCCTACAGTAACTGACATACACAGAGGGAACCCCTATAGATTTCCTGGTGGCCCCATATGGAGAGAGCTGAGAGCTACACAATAACCAATGAGCAATCCCGTTCCTTGAGGCCAGGACCCCGTGGAGGTGCATTGGAATGCAGGAGACTAGGAAGTGTCTCCCATTTATTTATAGGCCACACAATGTCACATGACATGAAGTGAGGTATATATTGTATACGCCCCACCGGCCATTTTATTGTGGGAGGGGAAAAGCATCTGCTGGAAGTGAAGCAGTAGCGGGTGTATAGTCACTACAAAGTCCATCGTCTTTAAAGAATAAAAAAACCTATTTTTCTCTCCCCCAGGAATAACATTCCTTTCTCCCTGCAGTTGGTCTTATTTATTTCTCTATCACAAGTAGCTCAACTGCAGCTCTTTTAGCTCCTTCCATGTCTAGAGTGAAGCTCTGCCCCCAACCTCTTTCTGACTCTGAAGAGGCGCCAAAACCAAAAATGTGAGTTCCTCCAAAAAATAATAAAGCAGCAAGTAAAAAAAATACAAAAAATTCATTAGGACATGGCCTGACGTGTTTCGTGCCTGTTGGGGCACTTACTCATAGGCTGTAAGTAATTGTCCCAACAGGCACGAAACGCGTCATGCCATGTTCTAATAAACTTTTTGTATTTCTTTTACTTGCTGCTTTATTATTTTTTGGGGGAACTCACATTTTTTGTTTTGCTCCTATGTTTATGCACCCTTGGACTGGGGTGAACTGTGAGTATGCCCTCCTGCAGGTCTGGGAGTCAAAATAGGCCCTGGCATTCCAAGTACAGAAAGGCCCAATCAGCTCCCCACCAGCCCACTAAATAGTAACTTCCTATGGCATCTTATCGCAGCCCTTCTGGCATTTGCCATAACCCACAACTGATCTGTATAGGTTACCCTTTAAAAAGGAACAGTTACACCAAAAAATAAAGAGGTACAACTGAGTGTTTCCTTCAGAATAACAACTATTGTGTATGTAAATAGTAGCAACGGAGCCAACTGAAATAGGGCTAAATGCACAGGTTAAACAGTAGATACACTCTGTAGAACACCATTATACTCTATAGAGTTGATGGCTGCCCCAGGGCTTCACAGTAGCTTGTTTATACACTCATATACATCTATAGTAGTGTGCAAGCAACACTATATTTTATTTTAATTACATTAAAACATTTTCAGTTTTTGGTGTTACTGTTCCTTTAACCATAAAAAATGACATTTGTATTTGTGGGGTTCAGTATTTAAATAAGTACCAGCACTACAGGCATCCCCATGGGGCAAAAATTCTGCAAAGATGCCAGATATGGCGGGGACAAGATCATCTGTTATAACCAATAACCTTCAAGCACTTCTTATTATGGTATTGGGTTATTAAGGGGTTAATGCAGTGGGGAGGAGCAGGAATAATGTCAAGATAAGGCAGTTCGCCATTCCTTCATTCATTTCCCAGAATTCAGAGAGAGATTGTGCCACTGCCTCAGGCTGAGCCAAAAAGGACCAAGGTCTGATCAGCATATGGGGACGAATATCCTCTTGGGAACCTTACTCAATAGTAGACTTGAGGCTGGAGCTGGGACTAGAGTTCTGGGCATGAGAAAGACTCAATGTCAAGGTGTTTTCACTTCCCAATGAGCCTTGGGCCAGTGGGAAAATTTGTCAGAGAAATAACTATATACCTGCCCATCCCAAACATGGTGTTTTGATGACAAAGAAAGCATTAAGTTTGGTGAGAAGAAGTGTCCATAGTGGGAGCTAGCGCTAAATAGTAATCAAGTGATGTATTTTAATATACACCCGAGTGTGGCAGAGATATGAACACACACCCATACATAAAGCAAGTTACCCAACCTGGGATTTGTCAAGGCAAGATCCTAGTGCCCACCCAATCGTTGTCTTAGTCTACAAGCCAATACCAATATATATATACAAATGGACTACCCAGCAGAGAGGGACAACACTGTAATAGTGAAATGGTCATACTTGCTACTCATGGTTCTTCCAGTTAGCAGAGGAGTTCCAGTCATCCTGGGAGTCACGCCAATCAGTGGCTCCTGTAGGTCAGCTAAAGAAAATGGCCTTTCCATCTGACCGAACCCTGGGCTTGACAAACTCAAGCAATATATTAGGGTTGAGTCATTCTGACGTATGCCGCCATTGCAGCTCAACCGAGTAGTCATGGAACATGTGGACTCACTCGCATCAGGAAGGGCCTTGGGGAGGCTCCCTGGGTTGGACTCAGAGTTGGAACCCAAAGTGCTATTGTGGGGAGAAGTGAGCCTTAGGTTCATATTTTCAAGCCATTGTCCAGCAAATCAAGTTGGGAGTTCGCCCTCCTATGCTGAGCCATTCGACCCAAAGGATCCAACCCCTAAAGAAAAATTATGCAATGTGGTATACGGAGTCCAGTGTTGCGAGGAGTGCACAGATCTATACATTGGGGAGACAAAACAACTGCTCACCAAGCGAATGGCTCAGCATAGGAGGGAGAACTCTACAGGGCAAAACTCAGCTGTCTTTCTACACCTCAAAGACAAGGGACACTCCTTTGAAGAGTAAAGCACTGCGTATCTTGACAGCGCTATATAAATAAATGATGATGATGATGATGAAGATAGCAAGGTCCAAACATTGGATAAAGAAGACGCTGGTTTGAACGAGGCGTGAAAGAGGCAATTCATGTCAAGGTGGAGAAACTATCCCTGAACAGAGGTGGGGGCCTTCGACACCACCTGTCTGCTACATACAATCTTCATTGATTACTCAGCAAGTCCAGTTGTTTTTTAGATTTACCTATACTAGATATACTCTCCTTGGGTGATTCCTATCTCCTGTTTGAGAATATCCATCCATATAACTCCTCCTACCCCTCCATACAACTCCTACCACCCCTCTATGTCTCCCTCTAACTACTCTTATCCTTCCATATGACCTCTAAATATAACACCTCCTATCCTATCTTGTCTCCCTATAACCCCTCCTATCCTTCCCTGACTCCTCCTATCCCTTTATATGTCTCCCTATATCCCCTCCTATCCTTTCCTCTGACTCCCCTTATCTCTTTATATAAGTATCCCTATAAGTCCCTCCTAACTCTCCATATAATTCTGCCCTCCTAATGTTTCAGGGAAAGTAATCCAGTAACTCATGAGGTGGAGGAGTTTTGGGGCCCCACAGTGTGAGTAGGAGACAGGATGGGGGGGCAGTAATACAAGGCATTAGACACATACGAGAGATTTATTACATGGCCCAGAAATCAGCATTTACATTCAAAGAGACAAAGCCCCATGTTACTGTGCCCTCAGCAATATGGATTGTACACACAAGCTAGTGTTTTAGTCCAGAATACATTAAGGTTGCACAGCATCTCAGGGGCCACACACACACAAATGCTCAAGACCCTTGCAGGGGGATGCTGTAAGGGTGATGGGTCTAAGTGCTTTGGTTCCACAGTCCCTCTGGCTGGTTCCTCAGGGGTAGGACACAAGTGGCAAGCCCATTATAAAGGGATCAGTGGTGGGGAAGAACAAAATCATACATATACATAATCCGCATCAGCATTTCTTTTCTACATTGTAATAAAAAAACAAATCAAATTACAATTAACACAACAAATCTCAATAAACAAACATGTGGTTTCAAGTAATCCATCCCAACCCAATACATGGATTCCACTAACCTGTATTGCTCCCACATCCCCCTGCACTCACCCCTACATGGAATGAAGAATGATGGAAATAGCTCCAGCTCCAGGAATTATTTGGTGATGGGAAAAGGGCTGAAGGAGGTGGAGCTCAGAGAAAAACAATGGGAACTCAGATTAAGGCGGGGCACATGCAAAGGATATGGTGTAATAAACTCATTCCAATAACAATTCTAAACCGATTCACAGAACAAAACCCAATGGGGAACAAAAACAGAAAATCTTACATCTAAGTAGTAGGATGATAGAACAGCGGCATAATGGGGATGTGCCAAGTTCCATGTGTCAATAAAGGATATGAGGCATATTAGGCACAAGAATGCCTCAAGTACCGAAAAAGACTAAGGGGAACCTTGGAGGGCGGATAACAAATATAAATAGAAGGGTGGGGTACCCAAGGGAGGTAAGATGGACAAACCAAGTACCAAGAGAGTATGTAGAACCTCAGAAAAAAGAACAACACTGAGAACCAAGAGAGGGTAAGGAGAACCTTAGGGAGGGGGAAACAACTAAAGAGAGATTAGATGGACAAGCCAAGTACCAAGAGAGGGTAAGAAGAACTTTAGGGAGAGGGACACAACCAAAGAGAGATAAGATGGCCACGCCAAGTACCAAGAATGGGCATAAAAGACCTTGGGAAAAATAAAAAAAATACACCAAGCACAATGAGAAGGTTGGTGAACTCCACATGACAGAAAAGCACCAACTGCCAACTACTTGCTTGCCATGGTCCGTATATTCAGGCTGAGCAAGTCAAGTCTATTCAGCAGATAAGAAAGACACACCAATTACCAATAGGGACTAGGACAACCTTAGAAAGAACAAATCTACAAAAACCGTCACACCATAAGAAGAATAGGCTGGTACAGGGGCCACAAACAGTGCAGATCCATGTACCCAATGTGCTTCTAGTGAAGGTGAGCCCCAAAAAGACATTCAACATGCTATGTGCCATACAACAGGCCTCACCCTTTTACATGGGGAGCACAATAGTATTAATATGAGACTAAAGGTCCCAAGCGGCATATTCTTCTACAGCTTATGGACTTTCCTTCATTGAAATATTCACGTCACCCAAGTGTAGACTATCCCTTGTAAAACATGTACAAAAATAGCTGCCCGAACAGACTTGGGAAATATGCCAAGGTCCAATATGCAGTGGCTTACTATAGGTCAGTGATGATGTGCATGCACAGATAATGGAATGGTTTGGGAGCAGTTGATTGGAGATTGCACCAAGAACTGCTATGTGCAAAGGAGTGGAGGCCCTATTATGGCTGATTGACTGGAGACCTTGTATACAGCTTCTATTCTGCTCAAACAATCCCAGAGTGGGATTAGAGAGCTGCTGTGGGTGGTTGACAGGACCCCTCTTATAAAGTCAAGCCTTGTAGATTAATCAGAATGGGTAAATTAATTAATATTTTTATAGAGCTGCTCTCTTGTACAGTGTACAGATGCCTCTTGTAGCTGTGGGCAGTAAAGGCCCCTTGTAAAGTCACTACGGGCAGTGAAGGCCTCTTGTAAAGTCACCACGGGCAGTGAAGGCCTCTTGTAGAGTCACTACGGGCAGTGAAGGCCTTTGTAGAGTTACTATGGGCAGTGAAGGCCTCTTGTAGAGTCACTATGGGCAGTGAAGGCCTCATGTAGAGTCACTACGGGCAGTGAAGGCCTTTGTAGAGTCACTACGGGCAGTGAAGGCCTTTGTAGAGTTACTATGGGCAGTGAAGGCCTATTGTAGAGTCACTACGGGCAGTGAAGGCCTTTGTAGAGTCACTATGGGCAGTGAAGGCCTCATATAGAGTCACTACGGGCAGTAAAGGCCTATTGTAGAGTCATTACGGGCAGTGAAGGCCTATTGTAGAGTGACTACGGGCAGTGAAGGCCTCTTGTAGAGTCACTACGGGCAGTGAAGGCCTCCTGTATTGTCGCTTTGAGCAGTGAAGGCCTCCTGTAGAGTCACTATGCACAAACAGTCTGAGCTTCTCGGAAACAGCCTGCAGGTTAATATTTTACAGCATCCACTAATGAAATGAAATATCTTAAATTGATCCTTCATATTACAGCACTATGTGTCCAATTCACAGGTAGAGTATCCATTCAGCCGAGAACTAGAAATGGCTGTGCAGTCGGAGTGGTAATATTACATGGCAGGGAGGCCAGGGAATGGCAGAGGCTGTGCAGTCGGAGTTGTATATATTATGTCAGGGAGGCCCAGGAAAGGCAGAGGCTGTGCAGTCAGAGTGGTATATTTAACATGGCAGGGAGGCCTGGGAATTGCAGAGGCTGTCAGTCGGAGTGGTATATATTATGTGTGAGGCCCGGGAATGGCAAAGGCTGTGCAGTTGGAGTGGTATATATTACATGGCAGGGAGGCCAGGGAATGGCAGAGGCTGTGCAGTCGGAGTTGTATATATTATGTGAGTGAGGCCCGGGAATGGCAGAGGCTGTGCAGTCGGAACTATATATACTATGTCAGGGAGGCCAGGGAATGGCAGAGGCTGTGCAGTTGGAGTGGTATATATTAAATGGCAGAGGCTGTGTAGTTGGAGTGCTATATATTACATGGCAGGAAGGCTGGGAATGGCAGAGGCTGTGCAGTCGGAACTGTATATACTATGTCAGGGAGGCCAGGGAATGGCAGAGGCTGTGCAGTTGTATATATTACATGGCAGGGAGGCTGGGAATGGTAGAGGCTGTGCAGTCAGAGTGGTATATATTATATTATGTCAGGGAGGCCGGGAATGGCAGAATCTGTGCAGTCGGAGTGATATATATTATGTCAGGGAGCATAGGAATGGCAAAGGCTGTGCAGTTGTATATATTACATGGCAGGGAGGCTGGGAATGGCAGAGGCTGTGCAGTTGGAGTGGTATATATTATGTCAGGGAGGATAGGAATGGCAGAGGCTGTGCAGTTGTATATATTACATGGCAGGGAGGTTGGGAATGATAGAGGCTGTGCAGTTGGAGTTGTATATATTATATTATGTCAGGGAGGCTGGGAATGGTAGAGGCTGTGCAGTCGGAGTTGTATATATTATATTATGTCAGGGAGGCTGGGAATGGCAGAGGCTGTGCAGTCAGAGTGGTATATATTATATCAGGGAGGATAGGAATGGCAGAGGCTGTGCAGTTGTATATATTACATGGCAGGGAGGATAGGAATGGCAGAGGCTGTGCAGTTGGAGTGGTATATATTATGTCAGGGAGGCCGGGAATGGCAGAGGCTGTGCAGTTGGAGTGGGGTAATGTACAAGTGCTGTCAATAAATGACTTCTCATTAGCAAAAATCACTGCTCCAGACTCAGGGGGTTCTGTTTTGGCCCCAGTTCATCTCTTGCGGCCCCTGAGGTGTCTCATGTAGCAGCAGGTCACAGTAGCAAGAATGAAGATGCCCACAAACAGGGCACTAGCCACCCCAGCAACCATTGGAATAAGCAGCAAGTCCTTGGCTGTAAGAGAGAGAGAGAAATATGAGGTAGAGTAAAAGCAACAACCCCAATGCCCCTATATTATTAATACTTACTGAGCCATGTGGTACTTACCCCGAGCATAGGAATAGAGAGTGATGGAGTTGGACCTTGCAGTGGCCGCATTGTACCAGCTCAGATCGGGATACTGGAGCCAGGCAGTGACAGCACAGTAATATTTGCCTTCATCCTCTGCCTGGATGTTGTACATGCGCAGTCGGTAGCACCCAGGCCCCACCTTGTCTGTACTCAGCTCATCCCCAAATGGGCGGAACCATGAATCAGACACACCCTCGCGGTTCACTGAGGCTACTAATCGGCCTGAGGTCTCTTCTGGATTCTCCCCGGGGAGCTCCGCCCACCAGGTGACTGCAGTGTGAACAGACTGAGGCGTATCCACGGTAACGTTGCACAGCAGAATGGCGGTGTCCCCGCGGTGTAGTGTGGGCGATTGCAGGGTGGTGCGGGCACCCAGTGATACGTCTGAAAAATACAGAAAGAACTGTGTCACTGGCATTGGTTATTGCACTTGTGCTCCTTAGAGGGTGCTGCCATACCGCTGCCATAAACTACAGTTAAGCCCACTTACCCTGTGTCCTAATTGAGACCCCCACACTCGGGGCAACTTTCTGCGCCACTTCTTCCAGTCTGGAGCCAGCGTGGGACACCAACGCTTTGACACGGCAACTGTACATTCCCACGTCCCCTGGCTGGGCCGAATGGATACGGAGTCGGTAAGTGCCAGGTAAGGGTGGCAGTTTCTCTAGGGAGATGTGCCGGGTGCCCCCCTCGTCCCCAGTGTAGCGCCCAGCCAGAGTCACCAAGCCATTGTGGCTAAGCATCGCTACCAGCTGCTCCGGGGCATCCTCGGTGGCTTTCATGAGCCACTCGACAGCAAATAGAACATCCGGGGGTTGCCGAGCGGAAAGGGACACATCGCACCACATTTCGAGCACGTCCCCAGAATTGATAGTCAGCTCCCGGGGGCCCGACGACACTTTCAGCTGTGACTCTAAACAGAACAAGAGACAGGACTTAATGCTTGTAGGGTGAGAGAGCCCATCTGTGGCTAGCACTGACATCACATACACACCCCAGAAGGACAGAGATGCACTTTGCTTGGACTGTGCAGTCGTTTTTTACCCCCAAAATTTCTGCACCATTACACCTTTTAACATAGTATTACTAAGGCTATCCTGGGACACTTTCCAAATGGTCTTTGTTTTTTTATGGATTTGAATAATTTTACTTTTTGTTCAGCAGTTTGGTATTTTAGCAGCTATCTGGCTAGTGGGTCAGTTTAATATACATTAATATAGGGGGTCAGTTTAATATACATTAATATAGGGGGTCAGTTTAATAGGAAAAGTAAGCATAGGCACGCACTTCTGCGACACACCAGGTGGATACAATTTTGATCTTTATTCCATAGGTTAAAATCAAATGTCCTGACTTGTTTTTTACCTTCTTGTTCCGAATTTGTGCCTATGATTACGTATCTCTACGCACCCAGGTCAATTCCGATGCAGGGTGAGCTTTGATTTTCAGTAGGAATATAGGAACATTTACTTTTTTTGGATAGAGCCGTCTGGGTTTTTTCTGTTTGGGTCAATTTAATATACATTAATATAGGTGGTCAGTTTACCCTAGCAACCAATCAGTGGTTCAAATGAGAATACTGGAATATGAATAGGAGAGGCCTAAACAGAAACTTAAAGAATAAAAAGTAATGTAATAATATTAGAATTGTAGCATCACACAGAAATGGGGTTAGTCTTTCTTCTCGGTATTTTCTCTTTTACTGCCACCCCCCCTTATATATTTATATCCCCCTTAACTGTCTCTTCTCCAGTGTAACCAATCCCAACTTGTCTTTCCCCATAACTGATCCCTTCCATTCCCTTTATCAGCTTAGTCGCTCTTCTCTGTACTTTCTCTATTTCATTACTGCCCCTTATATATTTATATATAGTGATCATATCCCCTTATATATTTATATATAGTGATCATATCCCCTTATATATTATATATAGTGATCATATCCCCTTATATATTTATATATAGTGATCATATCCCCTTATATATTTATATATAGTGATCATATCCCCTTATATATTTATATATAGTGATCATATCCCCTTATATATTTATATATAGTGATCGTATCCCCCCTTATATATTTATATATAGTGATCATATCCCCCTTATATATTTATATATAGTGAGCATATCCCCCTTATATATTTATATATAGTGATCATATCCCCTAATATATTTATATATAGTGATCATATCCCCTTATATATTTATATATAGTGATCATATCCCCTTATATATTTATATATAGTGATCATATCCCCTTATATATTTATATATAGTGATCATATCTCCTTATATATTTTTATATATAGTGATCATATCCCCTTATATATTTATATATAGTCATCATATCCCCTAATATATTTATATATAGTGATCATATCCCCCTTATATATTTATATATAGTGATCATATCCCTCTTATATGGTTCTCCAGTGTAACCAATCCCAACTTGTCTTTCCCCATAACTGATCCCTTCCACTCCCTTTATAAGCTTAGTCGCTCTTCTCTGTACTTTCTCTATTTCATAAGTACTAGCTTTAAACACTCACCAATGGTCTGGATGGTGACTTCAGCCAAGACAGATCTTTTCTCTGCAATGCTCTGCCAGGTCCCGTCTGGATCTTGGATCCACTGGGCCGCAGTGCAGTGGTAGGTGCCGGAGTCCTGGGGGTGGGCGTGAGACAGCACAAGCTTAAAAGTACTGCTGTCTGATTTCTCCACTCGCAGCTCCCCCGTCTGGTAGCGCAGGGAGAAAGGTTCTGATTGGGCAGGTTCTACACTGAAATCCCTCTGTACTGAGACAATGTCCTGCAAGGTCTGGCGACCCACAGGGGCCCCCGGTTTTGTGAGGCCAAAAGAGACAGAGAGGTGAGTGTGTTGTTGGGAGTCGCTGACAGCTGTGCAGGTTACGTACAAATCAGTTCCCTCTGTTAATGTCAACTGCAAAGGGGTGGCCGGCGCAAGGCGCCCCCTGAGGGCGGATTTGTCTGAGACTTGCAGCGTATCTGGGAGCACTGGAAGAGAAAGAGACAGCAGCTAGCGCCCAATACACTTGCCCGAAGCATCGTGTGACTCTAAGTGACATGTGACTAAAGGTGGCCATACACGGTCACACGATCTGACCTGAATTATAATCCAATCTCTACATGTATGGCCACTTTAAGTGTGCATTAGTGGGAGTGTAAAAGTGAGAGAGCAAAGTAACTTGCAGGAGCACCAAGGCAGCTTGCATGAGTGGCCATATCCCCTGAGTGTGAGTGGCAGTAACACGAGTGTGAGTAGTGGTATCACATGAGTGTGAGTGGTGGTATCACGTGAGTGTGAGCTGGGTATCATATGAGTGGCGGTATCACATGAGTGAGTATAGTACCTTTGAGAAGTACTTTGTCGCTGTAGGAGCCAAGGTACTTGGCGTCAGTGGTGGGGGTGTAGCATTCATAGACCCCGGCGTCCTCCTCTCTCAGTCGCTTAATACGAAGCTCCACGTGGTCCCCATCCACTCGGTGAATGTAGATCTCCCCGCTCTGCACCCGTGCAGCATACACCGCATACGCAAACTTGCTGTCCTTGGTGCTGACGATGGCGATGGAATGATCAGGTGCTGCTGGCCGGTACATAAACCACTCAAAGTTCTGCAGGCTGGGGCCCTCATACTCACTCACATTACATGGGATGGACACCGACGTTCCCTCCACTCTGTATAAGGGCCCCGAGGGGACCCTCACCTGCCGACCGCTGCACAAACCTGTCAATGCAAAGACACGGGTGAGGGCAGATACAGTGGCTACACTTACAGCTCCTACAGTGAAAACTCCCAAACCCACTGTAGGGAGAGCAGACATATATACAGTCATATATAAAAGTTTGGGAACCCCTCTTAATTCTTTGCAGTTTTGTTTATCATTGGCTGAGCTTTCAAAGTAGCAACTTCCTTTTAATATATAACTTGCCTTATGGGAACAGTAGTATTTCAGCAGTGACATCAAGTTTATTGGATTAACAGAAAATTAGTGCATAAATGTGGGCACCCCAACAGAGATATTCCATCAATACTTAGTTACAAATGTAACAGCCTCTAGACGCCTCCTATAGACTTTGATGAGTGTCTGGATTGTGGATGTGGCTATTTGTGACCATTGGTCCATACAAAATCTCTCCAGTTCAGTTAAATGTGATGGCTGCCGAGCATGGACAGTCTGCTTCAACTCATCCCATAGATTTTCCATCATATTCAAGTCGGGGGACCCCAGAATATTGTACTTGTCCCTCTGCATAAATGTCTTTGTAGATTTCCAAGTGAGTTTAGGGTCATTGTCTTGTTGGAATATCCGACCCCTGCAGCCGAACTTCAACTTTGTGACTGATGCTTGAACATTATCCTGAGGAATTTGTTCATATTGGGTTGAATTCATCCGACCCTGGAGTTAAACATGGGCCCCAGTAGTCCCTGAACTAGCCACACAGCCCCTGAACTAGCCACACAGTCCCTGAACTAGCCACACAGCCCCTGAACTAGCCACACAGTCCCTGAACTAGCCACACAGCCCCTGAACTAGCCACACAGCCCCTGAACTAGCCACACAGTCCCTGAACTAGCCACACAGCCCCTGAACTAGCCACACAGCCCCTGAACTAGCCACACAGCCCCTGAACTAGCCACACAGCCCCTGAACTAGCCACACAGCCCCTGAACTAGCCACACAGCCCCTGAACTAGCCACACAGCCCCTGAACTAGCCACACAGCCCCTGAACTAGCCACACAGCCCCTGAACTAGTCACACAGCCCCTGAACTAGCCACACAGCCCCTGAACTAGCCACACAGCCCCTGAACTAGTCACACAGCCCCTGAACTAGCCACACAGCCCCTGAACTAGTCACACAGCCCCTGAACTAGCCACACAGCCCCTGAACTAGCCCCACAGCCCCACAGCATGATGGGACCTCCACCAAATGTGACAGTCGGTAGCGGGTGTTTTTCTTGGAATGCCGTGTTCTTCTTCCGCCATGGAAATGTATGCACCCGTCTCATTTTGTTATGATGAATATTCTCTGTTAATCCAATAGACTCAGCCAATGATAAACAACTCCAAAGAATTCAGAGGGGTTCCAATTGTTTTCATATGACTGTATATATAAATATATATATATATATAAATAGAGAGAGAAGCAGTGTGTATATATAGGTATATAAATAAATAAAGAGATATATAAATAGAGAGAGGCAGTGTGTGTATATATAGGTATATAAATAAATAAAGAGATATATAAATAGAGAGAGGCAGTGTGTGTATATAAATACAGAGATATAGAGAGGTATATATGTATATATATATATATATATATAAATAGAGAGAGAAGCAGTGTGTATATATAGGTATATAAATAAATAAAGAGATATAGAGGGAGATGGAGTGACACATGACAAGAGACTGACCAATAGCGAAGAAGAAGCAGAAGAGCAGAGTAGGGGCCCCGGGCCCGAGCAGTTTAGGCCTCATTCTCTTCATCTCGTTCCCTGTCACGACGGAAATTCCCTCCTAGAAAATGTAACAGTCCGGTGGCTCCTCCCTTCAGCTGTTAGCAGGGCGTGTGAAGGGCGTGTCACTGTCTCCTGCGTCACTGCGCGCCACTCCTCTCACAGATCGGCGTCTCCTCCCCACTACGTTCAGAGAGTAAACGCTTTTTCCCAGCATTCCATGGGCTAAACAAGCGCATCATGGGAAACCGTCTCACCACCTTCCTGAGGAAAACGAGCGCTCGCAGTCTTTCCTCTTTTCATTATCCACTAGAGGGCAGCATGTCCGCGCATGCGCTTCTTCTGGCACCGCCTGCTGGTCTAAATTAGTGACAGTTGTGGGACTGACATCTTTCCCTTCTGTGGGAGGGGCACTAGGGCTACAGACTGACCGTCCTGTCCTGCAATGAGCAACTCTTTCCTCATCACGTGACACATCAGCCAAACCATCAGCTGCTCTAGTTGCCTCTATATTCTCTGTCCCTCACCTTCCTACCTCTTATCCCTAGTCTGCCTGTCACTCACACTAACCCCTCCCCTGAGGAGCCAGACTTCACCTCCACACCTACTTGTACCTCCACAAGGTCATATCTCTCCTTATTATAATTGTACAGCACTGAGCCTGCCTGTCACTCACACTAACCCCAACCAACTCCCTCTCCCCTGTGGCACCGACCCATTCCCTCTCCCCTGTGGTACCGACCCATTCCCTCTCCTGTGGTACCGACCCATTCCCTCTCCCCTGTGGTACCGACCCATTCCCTCTCCTGTGGTACCGACCCATTCCCTCTCCTGTGGTACCGACCCATTCCCTCTCCTGTGGTACCGACCCATTCCCTCTCCCCTGTGGTACCGACCCATTCCTCTCCTGTGGTACCGACCCATTCCCTCTCCCTGTGGCACCGACCCATTCCCTCTCCTGTGGTACCGACCCATTCCCTCTCCTGTGGTACCGACCCATTCCCTTCTCCTGTGGTACCGACCCATTCCCTCTCCTGTGGTACCGACCCATTCCCTCTCCTGTCCGGTACCGACCCATTCCCTCTCCCCTGTGGTACCGACCCATTCCCTCTCCCCTGTGGTACCGACCCATTCCCTCTCCTGTGGTACCGACCCATTCCTCTCCTGTGGTACCGACCCATTCCCTCTCCTGTGGGTACCGACCCATTCCCTCTCCCCTGTGGTACCGACCCATTCCCTCCCCTGTGGTACCGACCCATTCCCTCTCCTGTGGTACAGACCCATTCCCTCTCCCCTGTGGTACCGACCCATTCCCTCTCCCCTGTGGTACCGACCCATTCCCTCTCCTGTGGTACTGACCCATTCCCTCTCCCCTGTGGTACCGACCCATTCCCTCTCCTGTGATACCGACCCATTCCCTCCCCTGTGGTACCGACCCATTCCCTCTCCCCTGTGGTACCGACCCATTCCCTCTCCCCTGTGGTACCGACCCATTCCCTCTCCTGTGATACGAACCCATTCCCTCTCCTGTGGTACCGACCCATTCCCTCTCCTGCTGGTACCGACCCATTCCCTTCTCCTGTGGTACCGACCCATTCCCTCTCCCCTGTGGTACAGACCCATTCCCTCTCCTGTGGTACCGACCCATTCCCTCCCCTGTGGCACCGACCCATTCCCTCTCCTGTGGTACCGACCCATTCCCTCTCCCCTGTGGTACCGACCCATTCCCTCTCCTGTGATACCGACCCATTCCCTCTCCTGTGGTACCGACCCATTCCCTCCTGTGGTACCGACCCATTCCCTCTCCTGTGGTACCGACCCATTCCCTCTCCCTGTGGTACAGACCCATTCCCTCTCCTTGGTACCGACCCATTCCCTCCCCTGTGGCACCGACCCATTCCCTCTCCTGTCGGTACCGACCCATTCCCTCTCCTGTGGTACCGACCCATTCCCTCTCCCCTGTGGTACCTACCCATTCCCTCTCCTGTGGTACCGACCCATTCCCTCTCCTGTGGTACCGACCAACTCCCTCTCCCCTGTGGCACCGACCCATTCCCTCTCCCCTGTGGTACCGACCCATTCCCTCTCCTGTGGTACCGACCCATTCCCTCTCCCCTGTGGTACCAACCCATTCCCTCTCCTGTGGTACCGACCCATTCCCTCTCCTGTGGGTACCGACCATTCCCTCTCCTGTGGTACCGCCCATTCCCTCTCCTGTGGTACCAACCCATTCCCTCTCCTGTGGTACCGACCCATTCCTCTCCCCTGTGGTACCGACCCATTCCTCTCCTGTGGTACCGACCCATTCCCTCTCCTGTCGGTACCGACCCATTCCCTCTCCTGTGGTACCCGACCCCATTCCCCTCTCCTGTGGTACCGACCCATTCCTCTCCTGTGGTACCGACCCATTCCCTCTCCTGTCGGTACCGACCCATTCCCTTCTCCCCTGTGGGTACCGACCCATTCCCTCTCCTGTGGTACCGACCCATTCCCTCTCCCCTGTGGTACCAACCCATTCCCCTCTCCTGTGGTACCGACCATTCCCTCTCCTGTGGTACCGACCATTCCCTCTCCTGTGTACGACCCATTCCCTCTCCTGTGGTACCGACCCATTCCCTCTCCTGTGGTACCGGACCCATTCCCTCTCCTGTGATACCGACCCATTCCCTCTCCTGTGGTACCGACCCATTCCCTCTCCTGTGGTACCGACCCATTCCCTCTTCCGCTGGTTGGTACCGAACCCATTCCCTCTCCTGTGGTACAGACCCATTCCCTCTCCTGTGGTACCGACCCATTCCCTCTCCCCTGTGGTACCGACCCATTCCCTCTCCTGTGGTACAGACCCATTCCCTCTCCTGTGGTACAGACCCATTCCCTCTCCTGTGATACCGACCCATTCCCTCTCCTGTGGCACCGACCCATTCCCTCTCCCCTGTGGTACCGACCCATTCCCTCTCCTGTGGTACAGACCCATTCCCTCTCCCCTGTGGTACCGACCCATTCCCTCTCCTGTGATACCGACCCATTCCCTCTCCTGTGATACCGACCCATTCCCTCTCCTGTGGTACCGACCCATTCCCTCTCCTGTGGTACCGACCCATTCCCTCTCCTGTGGTACCGACCCATTCCCTCTCCTGTGGTACTGACCCATTCCCTCTCCCCTGTGGTACCGACCCATTCCCTCTCCTGTGGTACAGACCCATTCCCTCTCCCCTGTGGTACCGACCCATTCCCTCTCCTGTGGTACCGACCCATTCCCTCTCCTGTGGTACCGACCCATTCCCTCTCCTGTGGTACCGACCCATTCCCTCTCCCCTGTGGTACCGACCCATTCCCTCCCCTGTGGTACCGACCCATTCCCTCTCCCCTGTGGTACCGACCCATTCCCTCTCCCCTGTGGTACCGACCCATTCCCTCTCCCCTGTGGTACCGACCCATTCCCTCTCCTGTGATACCGACCCATTCCCTCCCCTGTGGTACCGACCCATTCCCTCTCCCCTGTGGTACCGACCCATTCCCTCTCCCCTGTGGTACCGACCCATTCCCTCTCCTGTGATACCGACCCATTCCCTCTCCTGTGGTACCGACCCATTCCCTCTCCTGTGGTACCGACCCATTCCCTCTCCTGTGGTACCGACCCATTCCCTCTCCCCTGTGGTACAGACCCATTCCCTCTCCTGTGGTACCGACCCATTCCCTCCCCTGTGGCACCGACCCATTCCCTCTCCTGTGGTACCGACCCATTCCCTCTCCTGTGGTACCGACCCATTCCCTCTCCCCTGTGGTACCTACCCATTCCCTCTCCTGTGGTACCGACCCATTCCCTCTCCTGTGGTACCGACCCATTCCCTCTCCTGTGATACCGACCCATTCCCTCTCCTGTGGTACCGACCCATTCCCTCTCCTGTGGTACCGACCCATTCCCTCTCCCCTGTGGTACCGACCCATTCCCTCTCCTGTGGTACAGACCCATTCCCTCTCCTGTGATACCGACCCATTCCCTCTCCTGTGGTACCGACCCATTCCCTCTCCTGTGGCACCGACCCATTCCCTCTCCCCTGTGGTACCGACCCATTCCCTCTCCTGTGGTACAGACCCATTCCCTCTCCCCTGTGGTACCGACCCATTCCCTCTCCTGTGATACCGACCCATTCCCTCTCCTGTGATACCGACCCATTCCCTCTCCTGTGGTACCGACCCATTCCCTCTCCTGTGGTACCGACCCATTCCCTCTCCTGTGGTACCGACCCATTCCCTCTCCCCTGTGGTACCGACCCATTCCCTCTCCTGTGGTACAGACCCATTCCCTCTCCTGTGATACCGACCCATTCCCTCTCCTGTGGTACCGACCCATTCCCTCCCCTGTGGCACCGACCCATTCCCTCTCCTGTGGTACCGACCCATTCCCTCTCCTGTGGTACCGACCCATTCCCTCTCCCCTGTGGTACCTACCCATTCCCTCTCCTGTGGTACCGACCCATTCCCTCTCCTGTGGTACCGACCCATTCCCTCTCCTGTGATACCGACCCATTCCCTCTCCTGTGGTACCGACCCATTCCCTCTCCTGTGGTACCGACCCATTCCCTCTCCCCTGTGGTACCGACCCATTCCCTCTCCTGTGGTACAGACCCATTCCCTCTCCTGTGATACCGACCCATTCCCTCTCCTGTGGTACCGACCCATTCCCTCTCCTGTGGCACCGACCCATTCCCTCTCCCCTGTGGTACCGACCCATTCCCTCTCCTGTGGTACAGACCCATTCCCTCTCCCCTGTGGTACCGACCCATTCCCTCTCCTGTGATACCGACCCATTCCCTCTCCTGTGATACCGACCCATTCCCTCTCCTGTGGTACCGACCCATTCCCTCTCCTGTGGTACCGACCCATTCCCTCTCCTGTGGTACCGACCCATTCCCTCTCCCCTGTGGTACCGACCCATTCCCTCTCCTGTGGTACAGACCCATTCCCTCTCCTGTGATACCGACCCATTCCCTCTCCTGTGGTACCGACCCATTCCCTCCCCTGTGGCACCGACCCATTCCCTCTCCTGTGGTACTGACCCATTCTCTCTCCTGTGGTACCGACCCATTCCCTCTCCCCTGTGGTACCGACCCATTCCCTCTCCTGTGGTACCGACCCATTCCCTCTCCCCTGTGGTACCGACCCATTCCCTCTCCTGTGATACCGACCCATTCCCTCTCCTGTGGTACCGACCCATTCCCTCTCCCCTGTGGTACCGACCCATTCCCTCTCCTGTGGTACTGACCCATTCTCTCTCCTGTGGTACCGACCCATTCCCTCTCCCCTGTGGTACCGACCCATTCCCTCTCCTGTGATACCGACCCATTCCCTCTCCTGTGGTACCGACCCATTCCCTCTCCTGTGGTACCGACCCATTCCCTCTCCTGTGGTACCGACCCATTCCCTCTCCCCTGTGGTACCGACCCATTCCCTCCCCTGTGGTACCGACCCATTCCCTCTCCTGTGGTACCGACCCATTCCCTCTCCCCTGTGGTACCGACCCATTCCCTCTCCTGTGGTACTGACCCATTCTCTCTCCTGTGGTACCGACCCATTCCCTCTCCCCTGTGGTACCGACCCATTCCCTCTCCTGTGATACCGACCCATTCCCTCTCCTGTGATACCGACCCATTCCCTCTCCTGTGGTACCGACCCATTCCCTCTCCTGTGGTACCGAGCCATTCCCAAGCTTACATGGCAGGCTTTGTCCCTGCAGTAGGTAGGTAGGTAGGTAAGTGGGTGGGTAGGTGAGTGTTATGAAGGTTTACACTGTCTGTATATTATATATATATATATAATACACAAAAGCCATGAATATCCTGTAAATTATATCCTTATAAACGGTGAGTTCTGATGTCATCAGTTATAAACGGTGAGTTCTGATGTCATTTCTGTCACATGACTCACTAAAATTTGTGTATTATAATAAATAAAGTACCCCCAGTTGCAAAATATGAGGATATTAGAAGTTAGCTCAGAGTTCCATGACCTTCAGCCTCGTACTTTTATATGGTCATGAAACTCCTCGGTAACTTATAATATCCTTATATTTTACAAGAGGGGGTACTTTATTCTCTATATAACCTGCACATGACTGTAGCACTCACTCATTGCCTTGTGTTGATTGTTTCCCCAGATACAACTGCAGCTCAGAGGCAGAACATGGAGAAACACACAGATGTGTCACTGAGGGGAAATCACCCTGTGCTGCCCATTATCCTCCTGGAACATCCCAAGTGCTGGAGCAGTTTCAGGCCTTCCAGAGTTAACTGGAAAGAGTGAGCTAACTGGCCCCATGGCTCAGCACTTTCCCAGCATGCACCAGCATGACATCAGCCCACCAAGCCTCCCTTTGTTTCAGCCCATGGCTATTAACCCCCCACAAGCAGGCGCATTGGAGCCAGTGACTGGGAGTGAATGAATGTTTATTGGTGTGTTAGTGACAACTGCAATGTACAGAATAGTGTTACAGACAGCACAGTGCTATATGCACACGCACACGCATTATACATGATCTCATTGTATGTTAGTACTGACAGGGACGAGAATAGCCCCTTCTCTTATGAACATCAAGGCACTGCCAGATATGCCCCACACACTGGAGACAATGGGGCCCCTGCACTGGGAGAGAATGGGGCCCCTGCACTGGGAGAGAATGGGGCCCCTGCACTGGGAGAGAATGGGGCCCCTGCACTGGGAGAGAATGGGGCCCCTGCACTGGGAGAGAATGGGGCCCCTGAATGGGGCCCCTGCACTGGGAGAGAATGGGGCCGCTGCACTGGGAGAGAATGGGGCCCCTGCACTGGGAGAGAATGGGGCCCCTGCACTGGGAGAGAATGGGGCCCCTGAATGGGGCCCCTGCACTGGGAGAGAATGGGGCCGCTGCACTGGGAGAGAATGGGGCCCCTGCACTGGGAGATAATGGGGCCCAAGCACTGGGAGAGAATGGGGCCCCTGCACTGGTAGCTGGCCACTAGTCAGTACATGGGGCGGAATGTCGAGGCTCCTGTATTACAACTTGCTAAGGGAACCCTACAGTTCACTACATGATTGGCCAGGATTGCTCAGTTATGGAGTCATTGTGACCAACCATGAAAGCAATCATCCCACAACAAGGCATCTGGGGGTGTGTGTCATGAAAATGCCCCCCCCCCCCACTGCAGTCCGTGTGCGAATGCCAGCAGGGCCCAAGCAAAGTGCAGCCCTTGTACGTTGCCTAGTGAAGAGCACTGATGTCCTCTCTCATTCCCGTCTAACAGAAGCCCCTTCTCCCTCTCAGCTCTGGGGAGGGGACATGGATAAAGAGACGAGTGCAAATACAATCCTAGTGCAAAGGTCCTGGATCTTCCCAGGGTGATGGAGGGTGGGGTCGATTATTGGGGGGGCGATGTGCCCAAATGGCCCACTTTATGCATTATTTGCTAAACAAGCAGGGTCTGGGGCAGTGCAGCAAGGTGGCCCCTGACTTCACACACAGTTTTCATGAAGATCGGGGGGAAAGCGCCATTAATTATGCAACGAACTGTAACCTCAGCTTCTTTTCTTCATGTATCTATATTTTACTGATCCTCAGCTCCCATCACTTTCATAGGTGCTTACATTGAACCCTTTTGGGGTAATCAGCCACCCCTAAGAAAACTCAATTTACAATGAGAATAGACCTTGCACTTTGTCACATACCCCCTCCATTTAACCAATGGCATTGTATCTGGCACTACTAAAACTAGTACTCACTCAGTAAAAGTTAGTGAGTAAAGCCTGGGCCTCCTCTGCTCTATATTGACCATCATCTCTACCCCCTGTCCTGTGCTCCCCATGCTGCCCCCTGATACTGGTGCCAAGAGCTCGGGGCAGGGGCACAAAACGAAGGACTGTGCGAGTGAAAGAGAAAAAGAAGCAGCTCAGGAATTGGATTCAATATGACGTCAGACGGGTGCAGTATTTTGGCCATAGTGTGTCACTGCTCCAACACAAACACACAAAATGCTTCTTGGATAAAAAGTTGTAACAAAGAGCGACTTTGCCACTGCAATGAAATAGATCACTTCAGTAGCTGTGTTTAGCCCCCCATGTTTGAATCCTGCATTATACACACAATGGAGAAAGAGTACTCATCCTGAAGCTCAGAAAGAAAAGGCAGCAGAAAAAGATCTTTTAGTGGAAAATGAAAGGTCATCTCCTGGGTAACCAATTAAAATGACTGGCACTTGATTGGCAAAGAATGGGTTGAGAATGGAACACGCCCAGAAATATAAAAGAAGGAGCCTGACAATGACCAAGCCAAACACAATACAGTTTGTTCATGAAGCAAAAAAGATACAAGAAGTTAGAGGAGGTGATGGGGTAAGAGAAGAGCCTACAGCACAGAGGCACAGCTTAGCCATACAGCACGGAATGAATAAAACTCCACCACGGAAGAATAACCGTTACTAACATGACATAGCATGACTACAGAATAGAATAAAGGTAAGTCATAAAGCTAAAGAGTACAGAACGAGCAAGCTTATTCATGGAGCTATGAGAAAGCAAACACAGGCCTGGAGAAAAACAAAGTCATAGAGCATGAAAAACACTGCGTCACATGTGGTCATGAAGCACATAGATGCAAGCTCGGTCATGGAGCACCTTGCAGCAAGCTTGGTCATGGAGTGATCCCCAAACAGTGGTTTGCCAGCCACATGTTGCCCACCAACCCTTAGATGTTGCTCCCAGTGGCCTCAAAGCAGGTGCTTATGTTTCAATTCCTGCTTTGGAAGCAAGTTTTGGTTGTATAAAAAACAGGTGAACCACCAAACATCCTCCTGTCCACTCATGACCCTAACTCATGGCACCCAAGGGACTTCTTTCATGCTAGTGTTGCTCCCAAAACTCTGTTTATATTTTAATGTGGCTCATGGGTAAGAAAGGTTGGGGACCCCTGACCCAAAGCAAGCTCAGTCATGGAGCACCGAGAAGCAAGCTCGATCATGGAGCACCTAGATGCAAGCTCGGTTATGGAGCACCGAGAAGCAAGCTCGGTCATGGAGCACCTACATGCAAGCTCGGTCATGGAGCACCGAGAAGCCAGCTCAGTCATGGACCTAGATGCAAGCTCAGTCATGGAGCACAGAGAAGCAAGCTCGGTCATGGAGCACCTAGATGCAAGCTCGGTTATGGAGCACCGAGAAGCAAGCTCGGTCATGGAGCACCTACATGCAAGCTCGGTCATGGAGCACCGAGAAGCCAGCTCAGTCATGGACCTAGATGCAAGCTCAGTCATGGAGCACCGAGAAGCAAGCTCGGTCATGGAGCACCTACATGCAAGCTCGGTCATGGAGCACCGAGAAGCCAGCTCAGTCATGGACCTAGATGCAAGCTCAGTCATGGAGCACCGAGAAGCAAGCTCGGTCATGGAGCACCTAGATGCAAACTCGGTTATGAAGCACAGTAATGCAAGCATGGTCATGGAGCACATAAAAAACAAGGCTATTTGGTCATGAAGCAAAAAGTGTGCAAAGCTTAGTTATTGAGCACAAAAGGAACAATGTTGGCCCTGGAACAGAAAAAGAACAGACCTGGTCAAAGTGAGAACATAGCCATGAAATTGTCATTACTGTTTATCTATGGTAGGAAAATAGTGTTTTTGGAGTACAGTCCACATTCTGATTGCAGAGTTTCTGGCCCCTCATGCATTGCTGATGGGACATTCAAGCACTACCCATATCTTCCTACTACAGAATAGCAATACTCAGCCTCATTCTGAGGCTGCTGGGAGATTTTCTCCACTAAAGGCAATTATTGCACAATAGTGCTGCTCTAGGGAAGTATAATTGCAGTTAATAGGAGGCAATATGAAGGCAGGCAGACCTATTGCACATATACACATGACTTGACTGCTATCCTATAGATAAACAGGGAGCTAATAGGAACGAGGAAAAGCAAACGTATTCCCTGTATGAATGCTCACACAGACTGACCATGTCAGGACTCCTACTAATATGAGTACAGTGCTATGGGCTGACTGAGGAGGAAAATGCTCTCGCTTGTAATACGGAGAAACGGACGATGCCTTAGAGCGGGAGTTATAACAGTGAAGTCTGGCTGTAGCCGTCTCCACAGATTAGTGCCTCATACAACATACAAGCTGGTCCAAGACAGTAGGGAGCACAAGCACATACAACGCTGTGGAATATACAGGGCTGATGAGTACCGTTCCCAACCCGTACATGGGGGAAAAGCAGATCTATTCTGAGTATTGACTCCCAGCAACCCTAGGAATGTGCTCAGCTCTCTGGGAAGCCACATGGCAGCACATGCGCAGGGCTAACAAGGAGTTTGGCCACAGGTTCAATATGAAGCTCTAGAAAGGGTACAGAGTCCAGTGTTTGGTAAACATGCAATTGAGTATAGTCCTGAATAGGAATAGATAAGTAGAGATTAGTTATGCTCTCGTTAGTAAATAGGGTTAGAATGTCCTGCTTTTCATTGTAAGAGCCAACTGCCTATAAAAACAAAGTCTCATCTAGCACTAATACGAGGTGAACACCATCTGTAATGGGCCAACCTCCAGTCGTGTAAAGGTGCCCTGGTCACTGGTGGGGTTATAGAAGGAAACACAAAATGGACCTTATATAACCCTTCCAGCCCACGCTGTGTACACACGAGCCCAAGAAGAGCCCTTTAGTACTCGCTCAGGCAATGCCACTTGGCCGTTGACTTCCTTGGCTTCTCGCAGACCTCCCGCCAGTGTTCAACTCCGTGGGCAGTAACGCTGTGAGCGCCTAAAATCACTCGACCTATCACCTGATTCTTAATGGTGCGGTCAAAGTCGATGAGGAGGAACTCAATGCTGATGTCTGGAAGCAGGTCAGCGGGGATATCATAGATGAAGGACTCGTTAAAGACGGGATTCAGTGTACACTTCTTAACATGCGTCTTCTTCTTGGCAATGCGCTTCCTGCTGTAGTACACGTTCACTTTAACGTACGGGTCTGTAAAGGAACGACAGAAACTCCCACATTAAACTATTCAACAACCCTAATAAAGACCTGGGGGTGGCACAAAACATAGCAACAAAACCATAGGAATCGTGGAAAAGGCAATATCAGCATAGGAAGGGGTTCCTTAAAGGGCAGTCAGGTTATGGGATTCCCTACCTAGAGAGGGGAATGAGTGATTCATTGGTGGGGAGGAAAGGAGATCTCACCATCAGCATAGGAAGGGGTTCTTTACTGTAAGGGCAGTCAGGTTATGGGATTCCCTACCAAGAGAGGGAATGAGTGATTCATTGGTGGGGAGGAAAGGAGATCTCACCATCAGCATAGGAAGGGGTTCTTTACTGTAAGGACAGTCAGGTTATGGGATTCCCTACCAAGAGAGGGGAATGAGTGATTCATTGGTGGGGAGGAAAGGAGATCTCACCATCAGCATAGGAAGGGGTTCCTTAAAGGACAGTCAGGTTATGGGATTCCCTACCAAGAGAGGGGAATGAGTGATTCATTGGTGGGGAGGAAAGGAGATCTCACCATCAGCATAGGAAGGGGTTCTTTACTGTAAGGACAGTCAGGTTATGGGATTCCCTACCAAGAGAGGGGAATGAGTGATTCATTGGTGGGGAGGAAAGGAGATCTCACCATCAGTATAGGAAGGGGTTCCTTAAAGGACAGTCAGGTTATGGGATTCCCTACCTGGAGAGGGGGAATGACTGATTCATTGGTGAGGAGGAAAGGAGATCTCACTGTCAGCATAGGAAGGGGTTCTTTACTGTAAGGACAGTCAGGTTATGGGATTCCCTACCAAGAGAGGGGAATGAGTGATTCATTGGTGGGGAGGAAAGGAGATCTCACCATCAGTATAGGAAGGGGTTCCTTAAAGGACAGTCAGGTTATGGGATTCCCTACCAAGAGAGGGGAATGAGTGATTCATTGGTGGGGAGGAAAGGAGATCTCACCATCAGCATAGGAAGGGGTTCTTTACTGTAAGGACAGTCAGGTTATGGGATTCCCTACCAAGAGAGGGGAATGAGTGATTCATTGGTGGGGAGGAAAGGAGATCTCACCATCAGCATAGGAAGGGGTTCTTTACTGTAAGGACAGTCAGGTTATGGGATTCCCTACAAGAGAGGGGGAATGAGTGATTCATTGGTGGGGAGGAAAGGAGATCTCACCATCAGCATAGGAAGGGGTTCTTTACTGTAAGGACAGTCAGGTTATGGGATTCCCTACCAAGAGAGGGGAATGAGTGATTCATTGGTGGGAGGAAAGGAGATCTCACCATCAGCATAGGAAGGGGTTCTTTACTGTAAGGACAGTCAGGTTATGGGATTCCCTACCAAGAGAGGGGAATGAGTGATTCATTGGTGGGGAGGAAAGGAGATCTCACCATCAGCATAGGAAGGGGTTCTTTACTGTAAGGACAGTCAGGTTATGGGATTCCCTACCAAGAGAGGGGAATGAGTGATTCATTGGTGGGAGGAAAGGAGATCTCACCATCAGCATAGGATGTTTTTCTTGCAGCACTAGTACATGCAAAGTAACCCTGTTGTGCACCCACTGGCACTCCATTGTATGATTGAATGATGCAAATAGGGGCAGGATGGAGGTTGCCCACTCTAGAGCTCCACATGCCGCACTTCTGTACATGTGCACCTCTGGATTTGCATATTACCTTACACTTTGTAAATAACCCCTCATTTATAGCCCAGACACCGCCACGTACAAGTTGGGGAGTCGATGGGATGTATGAGCAAAATTCAAGGTCTGAGTTTTTGAGTTGAAATTTAGCAAATGAGAATTGTTGGTAGAATGGGATTTGGGGGCGGTTAACTAGTTTCTCCATGGTTTGACCTGATTGGTGTCTCAAGATTCAATTGTGTTTTAGTTTTCAACTAAATGATCGAATATTCAACTGTTTTACAGCTTTTACACTTGTTTCCTCAATTGTATTTCTGCTCTATCTGCTCCCGGGGGAAGAGTCTGGTCAGATCTGTGTATGTTTGATGGATGAGGGGCCAGAGAAATAGCTGCTACCTGAGAGGCCGGTGATGTCCATTCTGGGCAAGTGTTTGGCTTTCAGCACCACCACAGTCATTCTCTGGGCCACCGGATGGTAAGAGAGGGACACCTGCAGCTCCCCCCGACTCAGGCATTTCTGTGGGGGGACAAGAGATACCAGTAGTTACAATTCTTATTGCCCTTTATTTTATATACCGTACTCCAATCTGTCTCTGCCCCACAGCTACTTCCTAACTACTTGTCAGTTGGTAAAGGGGGACCAAACTTCTCTTTTAACTACTCAGATCTGTACAACTGGAGTAATACCATACACATCTCTGTACAACTGGAGTAATACCATACACATCTCTGTACAACAGGAGTAATAACATACACATCTCTGTACAACTGGAGTAATACCATACACATCTCTGTACAACAGGAGTAATAACATACACAACTCTGTACAACTGGAGTAATACCATACACATCTCTGTACAACAGGAGTAATAACATACACAACTCTGTACAACTGGAGTAATACCATACACAGGTCTGCACAACTGGAGTAATAACATACACAGGTCTGTACAACTGGAGTAATAACATACACAGCTCTGTACAACTGGAGTAATAACATACACAACTCTGTACAACAGGAGTAATACCATACACAGCTCTGTACAACTGGAGTAATACCATACACAGCTCTGTACAACAGGAGTAACACCATACACAGCTCTGTACAACAGGAGTAATAACATACACAGCTCTGTACAACAGGAGTAATAACATACACAGGTCTGCACAACTGGAGTAATAACATACACAGGTCTGTACAACTGGAGTAATAACATACACAGCTCTGTACAACTGGAGTAATAACATACACAACTCTGTACAACAGGAGTAATACCATACACAGCTCTGTACAACTGGAGTAATACCATACACAGCTCTGTACAACAGGAGTAACACCATACACAGCTCTGTACAACAGGAGTAATAACATACACAGCTCTGTACAACTGGAGTAACACCATACACAGCTCTGTACAACAGGAGTAATAACATACACAGCTCTGTACAACAGGAGTAATAACATACACAGCTCTGTACAACTGGAGTAACACCATACACAGCTCTGTACAACAGGAGTAATAACATACACAGCTCTGTACAACAGGAGTAATAACATACACAGCTCTGTACAACAGGAGTAATAACATACACAGGTCTGTACAACTGGAGTAATAACATACACAGCTCTGTACAACTGGAGTAATAACATACACAACTCTGTACAACAGGAGTAATACCATACACAGCTCTGTACAACTGGAGTAATACCATACACAGCTCTGTACAACAGGAGTAACACCATACACAGCTCTGTACAACAGGAGTAATAACATACACAGCTCTGTACAACTGGAGTAACACCATACACAGCTCTGTACAACAGGAGTAATAACATACACAGCTCTGTACAACAGGAGTAATAACATACACAGCTCTGTACAACAGGAGTAATAACATACACAGCTCTGTACAACAGGAGTAATAACATACACAGCTCTGTACAACAGGAGTAATACCATACACAGCTCTGTACAACTGGAGTAACACCATACACAGCTCTGTACAACAGGAGTAATAACATACACAGCTCTGTACAACAGGAGTAATACCATACACAGCTCTGTACAACAGGAGTAATAACATACACAGCTCTGTACAACAGGAGTAATAACATACACAGCTCTGTACAACAGGAGTAATAACATACACAGCTCTGTACAACAGGAGTAATAACATACACAGCTCTGTACAACAGGAGTAATACCATACACAGCTCTGTACACAGGAGTAACACCATACACAGCTCTGTACAACTGGAGTAATACCATACACAGCTCTGTACAACTGGAGTAATACCATACACAGCTCTGTACAACAGGAGTAATAACATACACAGCTCTGTACAACTGGAGTAATAACATACACAGCTCTGTACAACAGGAGTAATACCATACACAGCTCTGTATAAGAGCACTTAGCAGCAAGTTCTGCCTCTTCGTTTGCTTTCTCTCAGCTCTCTCTGTGATTTTCTGTATAAGAGCAGTAAGTACATACCTACATACAAAAGATCTCAGCACACACACCTTGCTGTTAAATGACAGAATACACAGTGTGGCTGAACACATCCCAGGGTTCTTGTATTTCCCTGTGGCTTCACTCAGGGACCTACTTATCTCCTCACCTAATCAGCTGTTTCCCAGCACTTACAGGCAAAACTGGTGCCAAATAGGAGCAAAGGGTTTAAAAAGCTTAACATCTGTCTGGAAAATATGATCTGGTGTGAGCTACTTCTGTGACTGTCTGGATGCACCCAATAGAGGATGGACCCTGGAGAAACTATGGGGCACCAGTGCAGTGGTCTCCAGCTGAAGTAATGTCTATGTGGGAGGACATACAGGGGCTTGGGCCCTGAAGCCAATTCCAGGGAAACACCTGAAAAGTACCCAATCCCAAGGAGACAGGGGAAAACATGCCAAAATTCCAGGATGACAGAGAAATCCCAGAAAATAGCCAATTCCAGGAAGGCATAAAAACACCACCAGAAAATAACCAATTCTAGGGAGACTGAGAAACTTCATGAAATACCCAATTCCAGGGAAAAAGAGAAACTCAATAAAATACCTAATTTCAGGTAGATCATTAAAGGGACAGTATCCCATATGGCAACATGAGTGCAATCAATACAGCTTGTGCTGCTCATTAAAGGGGAAATATCACTTTGTGCAGCTAGGGTTTCCTGGTAAAATACAATGTTATCATTTACAAACGAATAAAAACTATTACTGATGGAGCACAGCCTCAGTATCACTGCTAAAAAATCTCCATGAGTGTAGGTTCTTAGTTTGTTATTATAGATTTAATTTGTTCTGGTTGGGTTGAAAATGATTGCTAGTCTGTTTTCTAGCTTTGGTCTGTTCTCTTTGGGTTGGTACCTGGTCCCTTGTGTGTTTCTAGCTCTGGTCTGTCATGTTTGAGTTTAGTACCTAGTTCCTTGTCTGACTCTAGCTCTGGCCTGTCAAGTTTGGGTTGGTACCTGGTCCCTTGTGTGTTTCTAGCTCTGGCCTGTCATGTTTGAGCTTAGTACCTAGTTCCTTGTCTGATTCTAACTCTGGTCTGTTCCCTTTGGGTTGGTACCTGGTCCCTTGTCTAGCTCTGGTCTGTCACAGCTGGGTTGGTTTTTGGTTTCTAATCTGCTTTTAGTTTTGAACAGTTCTGTCTGGGTTCGTACCCCTAGTTCCCAATGTTTGTTCCCATCTCAGATTCCTTTTCTTGACCATCTCATTGAGTACACAGCCCAGCTATCGACAAGGTCCCTGTAAGTAGATTCCAATCTCTATTACAGTAACAAGCTGGGCTAGTTGTGGTACCTACCTGAAAGTTTCTCTTGATGACATCTCTGGTAATTTGTACTTTGCCAGTGCTGGGGTCCACCCCTGCAAGAGGAACCAAAACCTCCCCAATTACATCATCGCGAGAAAAGCGATCGAAGCTCAAAACCAGAAAGTGAAGTACCAGGTCCTGGAGCTGACTGTATGGGATACCATAAAAAGTGAAGGTCTCATCAAACACTGGGTCAAGGGTCTTGCGAAGGACCCGGGTCTTGACGCGATGCTTCTTGTCTGGCAGTATAGTCATCTTAATGAATGGGTCAGAGCACTGAGATTGCTCATCCATAACAGGGAGACCATGAGCCTCTTGGATGGTGACCACCAGGGCTTTCTTGGGAAAATTATAATCCACAGAGAGACTGAGAGAGCCAAGGGTAGCATCGGCTTCTGGAGATGATGGGGACGAAGATTTGCTGCCGCTGGAAGTCAGACTCTGCCCTGGGCTGACTTCATCCCTATAATGTAGATTAATTGGCAGATGGTCTGTGCAGGTGGCTGTGGCCAGCCCATTAGGACCCTTCTCAGACCTCACCAAACCAGCGTCTCCGTGGTTCCCCACAAGATTATTCTGGGCAGGATCGCTCTCCGGAGGGGGTTTGTCTCGCCGGATGCTAACGTTTGTCTTTTTGTTGCTCAGTGACTCGGGATAGATACTGATGCCCTTGAGCATATGTATGAACTTGTATGGTGGGTTCTTCAGTTTCTTCTGTGCCCAGTGATGGCAACAAGTCCAGATGAAGACCGTCACTGAGACGGAGACCACCAGAACAGCAGCTCCGACAAATCCCGCTGCTACTGGAGATATATCTGTGAAATGGAGATGGTATCAGCATAGAGGGAAACTGGGCAGCACCGTCACATACATGAGCCTGGCATGGAGCTGTGGCATGAGCTTCATGTCTATATGACCAGTCGTTCAAATGCATCATGTTCTAGGCTGGATCTCCATAAGGGATCCAGAGGGAATGGGTTAGTTAATGGGTTAGGGAGCGAATATGGAGGATGGGTTAGTAATGTGAAGCTACACAATATGGAAAGTAGCAAATCCCACCATAGCGTATTGGCTTGGATCTGGCCACTAGGAGTGGCTTGGATGCCAGACTAGAGAAGGTTTGGGCACCAGACCAGATGAGGCTTGGGTGCCAGACCAAGTAACCTGTGAGCCCATAGTAAGGGAAGGAGCAGTTAGGTGGGTGGGCAAGAAGTGCATCTCATTATGTTGCATATTAGGAGCTAATGGCAGTAGCTGAGAGGTGGAAGGCTGTGGCTGAAGGACTGGAGCTGCCATTGAAGCTGAAAATCAATAAAGGGAAACATACAACTCCCGTGGCAGAAAGGGGCGGGGGCAAGAAGTTCCCACTAAAAGCAAAGAAGGCGGGGCTTATAGCCTGTGACTGGCCCTTTATAGAGCAGTGGGGCAGCCTGCACACTAGGGGCAATTCTTGGAGCTAAATTTACCCTCCCTGACACTTACCCACAATGGAACCAAAGGAATAGAGAGAGATTCCCCTGACACACCCTGGCCTTCCTAATCTGTATGAGTCCCAGGTGCTCAATGACAGAGGCGTTGGCCACCTCGAGTTCAGCGTGACGAGGAGAAGAATCACTGGCACAGCATGGGTTACTTCTAGCAGGAGAAGCCTGGCTCATTTATTGCCGCCCATGCAACATTTCGGGGCGGAACTCCTTTGTCAACAATACCGGATGTCAGTGAACACAGTATTTAAAGAATTACAAATTAGGCTCTAATTAGTAAGTACAATTACTTAGAAACTTAAAAGACTTGCTCCCTGCTAGAAATAACCCATGCTGTGCCAGTGAGTCTTCTCCACTTACCCACAATCCTCAGCACCCCACATCCCCTACAGTCTCCATAGTGACAGTAACTAGGGGAGACTCTCCCTGACTCCTCATTACCCACAATCCTCAGTCTCCTCAGTGACAGTAACTAGGGGAGACTCTCCCTGACTCCTCATTACCCACAATCCTCAGTCTCCTCAGTGACAGTAAGTGGGGGAGACTCCTCATTACCCACAATCCTCAGTCTCCTCAGTGACAGTAAGTGGGGGAGACTCTCATTACCCACAATCCTCAGTCTCCTCAGTGACAGTAAGTGGGTGAGACTCTCCCTGACTCCTCATTACCCACAATCCTCAGTCTCCTCAGTGACAGTAAGTGGGTGAGACTCTCATTACCCACAATCCTCAGTCTCCTCAGTGACAGTAAGTGGGGGAGACTCTCATTACCCACAATCCTCAGTCTCCTCAGTGACAGTAAGTGGGGGAGACTCTCATTACCCACAATCCTCAGTCTCCTCAGTGACAGTAACTAGGGGAGACTCTCCCTGACTCCTCATTACCCACAATCCTCAGTCTCCTCAGTGACAGTAAGTGGGTGAGACTCTCATTACCCACAATCCTCAGTCTCCTCAGTGACAGTAAGTGGGGGAGACTCTCATTACCCACAATCCTCAGTCTCCTCAGTGACAGTAAGTGGGGGAGACTCTCATTACCCACAATCCTCAGTCTCCTCAGTGACAGTAACTAGGGGAGACTCTCCCTGACTCCTCATTACCCACAATCCTCAGTCTCCTCAGTGACAGTAAGTGGGGGAGACTCCTTATTACCCACAATCCTCAGTCTCCTCAGTGACAGTAAGTGGGGGAGACTCTCATTACCCACAATCCTCAGTCTCCTCAGTGACAGTAAGTGGGTGAGACTCTCCCTGACTCCTCATTACCCACAATCCTCAGTCTCCTCAGTGACAGTAACTAGGGGAGACTCTCCCTGACTCCTCATTACCCACAATCCTCAGTCTCCTCAGTGACAGTAAGTGGGGGAGACTCTCATTACCCACAATCCTCAGTCTCCTCAGTGACAGTAAGTGGGTGAGACTCTCCCTGACTCCTCATTTCCCACAATCCTCAGTCTCCTCAGTGACAGTAAGTGGGGGAGACTCTCCCTGACTCCTCATTACCCACAATCCTCAGTCTCCTCAGTGACAGTAAGTGGGGGAGACTCTCATTACCCACAATCCTCAGTCTCCTCAGTGACAGTAAGTGGGGGAGACTCTCCCTGACTCCTCATTACCCACAATCCTCAGTCTCCTCAGTGACAGTAACTAGGGGAGACTCTCCCTGACTCCTCATTACCCACAATCCTCAGTCTCCTCAGTGACAGTAAGTGGGTGAGACTCTCATTACCCACAATCCTCAGTCTCCTCAGTGACAGTAACTAGGGGAGACTCTCCCTGACTCCTCATTACCCACAATCCTCAGTCTCCTCAGTGACAGTAAGTGGGTGAGACTCTCATTACCCACAATCCTCAGTCTCCTCAGTGACAGTAACTAGGGGAGACTCTCCCTGACTCCTCATTACCCACAATCCTCAGTCTCCTCAGTGACAGTAAGTGGGTGAGACTCTCATTACCCACAATCCTCAGTCTCCTCAGTGACAGTAAGTGGGTGAGACTCTCATTACCCACAATCCTCAGTCTCCTCAGTGACAGTAACTAGGGGAGACTCTCCCTGACTCCTCATTACCCACAATCCTCAGTCTCCTCAGTGACAGTAAGTGGGTGAAACACAATTACTACCAGATCTCCCCACTATCATCCCTCGTTCCCCACAATGCACTGACCGAAGCTCGGGGTGATGCTGCTCATCTCCGCCATGTTTCTCGCTTTCCGTCAGGCGCAGCTCCTGGTCCTGATGCGAGTCCTGGCCACGCCCACCTGCTCGCGGGGAGGGGCAAGGATTCCGGGTGGGGAAGAGCGTTGCCTCGAGTCACATGATGCGACAGAGAAAAGGGAGGAAAGCCCCTCCCATCATGCACAGCGCGGCAGGACGTTCATTCTGACGCAATGACGCCGACGTGCAGCTACAGACTGCGGTATCCATGATGCTTGTGGAAAGCTGTTTGGCGCGCGGCTGTTCTATGGCTGGGAAACAACGTCCCGGAAGCGGCAACGTCTGATTGGCTCGTCTGCATCCGCCGGTGGGATGTCCCGTGCTGGTAATTATTATTAGCGGTGCTTATGGGAGTGCGGAGACTTGTGTATATAGTCACTTCTCTCACACGTCTCTTCTCTCTCTCACTCACTGACTCACTGACTGTACCCTAAACATCATCACGTGACTCTCCTCAGCGCTTGCGTCTCCTTCTGACTGACCCCTGTACCCCAAGATAGTCCCTCTCACCCCTGATATTCTCTCACCCCTGTACCCCCAGATATTCCCTCTCACCCCTGTACCCCCTGATATTCTCTCACTCCTGTACCCCCAGATATTCCCTCTCACCCCTGATATTCTCTCACCCCTGTACCCCCAGATATTCCCTCTCACCCCTGTACCCCCTGATATTCTCTCACTCCTGTACCCCCAGATATTCCCTCTCACCCCTGATATTCTCTCACCCCTGTACCCCCAGATATTCCCTCTCACCCCTGTACCCCCTGATATTCTCTCACTCCTGTACCCCCAGATATTCCCTCTCACCCCTGTAACCCCCTGATATTCTCTCACTCCTGTACCCCCAGATATTCCCTCTCACCCCTGATATTCTCTCACCCCTGTACCCCCAGATATTCCCTCTCACCCCTGTACCCCCAGATATTCCCTCTCACCCCTGATATTCTCTCACCCCTGTACCCCCAGATATTCCCTCTCACCCCTGTAACCCCCTGATATTCTCTCACTCCTGTACCCCCAGATATTCCCTCTCACCCCTGATATTCTCTCACCCCTGTACCCCCAGATATTCCCTCTCACCCCTGTACCCCCAGATATTCCCTCTCACCCCTGATATTCTCTCACCCCTGTACCCCCAGATATTCCCTCTCACCCCTGTACCCCCTGATATTCTCTCACTCCTGTACCCCCAGATATTCCCTCTCACCCCTGATATTCCCTCACCCCTGTACCCCCTGATATTCTCCTCTCACTCCTATACCCCCTGATAGTCTCCTCTCACCCCTGTACCCCCAGATATTCCCTCTCACCCCTGTACCCCCTGATATTCTCTCACCCCTGTACCCCCAGATATTCCCTCTCACCCCTGTAACCCCCTGATATTCTCTCACTCCTGTACCCCCAGATATTCCCTCTCACCCCTGATATTCTCTCACCCCTGTACCCCCAGATATTCCCTCTCACCCCTGTACCCCCTGATATTCTCTCACTCCTGTACCCCCAGATATTCCCTCTCACCCCTGATATTCCCTCACCCCTGTACCCCCTGATATTCTCCTCTCACTCCTGTACCCCCTGATAGTCTCCTCTCACCCCTGTACCCCCAGATAATCCCTCTCACCCTTGATATTCCCTCTCACCCCTGTACCCCCAGATAATCCCTCTCACCCTTGATATTCCCTCTCACCCCTGTACCCCCTGATATTCCCTTTCACCCCTGTACCCCCTGATATTCCCTTTCACCCCTCTACCCCCTGATATTCCCTCTCACTCCTGTACCCCCTGATATTCTTTCACTCCTGTACCCCCTGATAGTCTCCTCTCACTCCTGTACCCCCTGATAGTCTCCTCTCACCCCTGTACCCCCAGATAATCCCTCTCACCCTTGATATTCCCTCTCACCCCTGTACCCCCAGATAATCCCTCTCACCCTTGATATTCCCTCTCACCCCTGTACCCCCAGATAATCCCTCTCACCCTTGATATTCCCTCTCACCCCTGTACCCTCTGATATTCTCACTCCTGTACCCCCAGATATTCCCTCTCACCCCTGATATTCCCTCACCCCTGTACCCCCTGATATTCTCCTCTCACTCCTGTACCCCCTGATAGTCTCCTCTCACCCCTGTACCCCCAGATATTCCCTCTCACCCCTGTACCCCCTGATATTCTCTCTCACCCCTGTACCCCCTGATATTCTCTCTCACCCCTGTACCCCCTGATATTCTTTCACTCCTGTACCCCCTGATATTCTCCTCTCACCCCTGTACCCCCTGATATTCTCCTCTCACTCCTGTACCCCTGATATTCCCCCCTCACCCCTGTACCCCCTGATATTCCCCCTCACCCCTGTACCCCCTGATATTCCCCCCTCACCCCTGTACCCCCTGATATTCCCCCTCACCCCAGTACCCTCTGATATTCTCCTCTCACCCCTGTACCCTCTGATATTCTTCTCTCATTCCTGTACCCCCTGATATTCTCCTCTCACCCCTGATATTCTCCTCTTACCCCTGTACCCCCTGATATTGATATTCTCCCCTCCTATTCCTCTACTCTGACCCCCCTCAAGAGACTGGTAGTGATGAGTGAAATTATTTGTCGAGTTTCGACTCAAACATGACGCCCATAGACAAAAGTTTTTGTTGAAGAAAATGGGTCAGATTCATCCATCACTAGAGACTGGCGAATTGCTAATGTGGTGCCTCTATCCAAAAAAGGATCCCGTTCTCAGCCTCAAAACTATAGGCCAGTTAGTCTGACGTCAGTGGTAGGAAAGCTTTTCGAAGGGTTAATAAAGGATAAGATACTGGACTTCATAGCAAATCATAATACTATGAGTTTGTGGCAGCATGGTTTTATGCGTAATAGATCTTGTCAGACTAACTTAATTTCTTTTTATGAGAAGGTGAGCAGGGACCTGGATTCTGGGATGGCAGTGGATGTGATTTACTTAGACTTTGCTAAAGCATTTGATACAGTGCCACACAGAAGGTTACTGGTTAAATGAAGGAATGTTGGCCTGGAACATAGTATTTGTACCTGGATAGAGAACTGGCTAAAAGATAGACTACAAAGAGTGGTGGTAAATGGAACATTTTCTAATTGGACCAGTGTTGTTAGTGGAGTACCGCAGGGCTCTGTACTAGGTCCCTTGCTTTTCAACTTGTTTATTAATGACCTGGAGGTGCCATTGAAAGTACTGTTTCTATTTGTGCAGATGAGACTAAATTGTGCAGAACTATAGGTTCCATGCAGGATGCTGCCACTTTGCAGAATGATTTGTCTAAACTGGAAAACTGGGCAGCAAACTGGAAAATGAGGTTCAATGTTGATAAATGCAGGTTATGCACTTTGGCAAAAATAATATAAATGCAAGTTATACACTAAATGGCAGTGTGTTGGGAGTTTCCTTAAATGAGAAGGATCTTGGGGTCTTTGTAGATAACAAGTTGTCTAATTCTGGGCAGTGTCATTCTGTGGCTACTAAAGCAAATAAAGTTCTTGTATAAAAAAGGGCATTAACTCAAGGGATGAAACATAATTGTGTCTCTTTATAGGTCCCTGGTGAGGCCTCATCTGGAGTATGGGGGCAGTTTTGGACTCCAGTCCTTAAGAGGGATATAAATGAGCTGGAGAGAGTGCAGAGACTAAGTGCAACTAAACTGGTTAGAGGGAGGGAAGAGTTAAATTATGAGGGGAGACTGACAAGGTTGGGGTTGTTTTCTCTGGGGGAAAAAAGGTGCTTGTGAGGGGACATGATTAGACTTTACAAGTACATTAGAGGACATTATAGACAAATAGCAGGGGACCTTTTTACCCATAAAGAGAATCACGTACCAGAGGCCTCCCCTTCAGACTAGAGGAAAAGAAGTTTCATTTAAAGGAACAGAGTAGGGGGTTCTTTTCTCAAGCTCTGGAGTCAGTTTGTAAATTGTTCATCCAACTCCTCGGTTTATGGTACAAAATAAATGGATTTGACACACTCACGGTTATAAAATGAACACTTCCTGCAAAAGACGCAATGCGTAAATGTGCATTTGACGCTTCTGATTAGTTCACTTCATGGTTAGCAGCTGTCGCTTGTGGTTGGCAAAATGGCGACCAGGGAATGATTGCCAAGATGGCTCCTCCCACCATCAGTTGATTGGCAATATGGCGACGGCTGCTATCCCATGAACTGAACTGATCAGTGATGTGAAACGCAATGTTTACGTATTACGCTATGGACACGTCAGGAAAGGAGCAGTTACACAAGTATTTGTCTAGACATTTGTCTACTGTCACTGACGAAGGGGGCAGGCGGCCCCTGAAATGTTTGATCTTTTACTTCTCATCAATAAATACAGTGGTGTGAAAAACTATTTGCCCCCTTCCTGATTTCTTATTCTTTTGCATGTTTGTCACACTTAAATGTTTCTGCTCATCAAAAACTGTTAACTATTAGTCAAAGATAACATAATTGAACACAAAATGCAGTTTTTAAATGAAGGTTTATATTATTAAGGGAGAAAAAAAAAACTCCAAATCTACATGGGCCTGTGTGAAAAAGTGATTGCCCCCCTTGTTAAAAAATAACTTAACTGTGGTTTATCACACCTGAGTTCAATTTCAAAGGTTATAAAGCCATTTCTAAAGCTTTGGGACTCCAGCGAACCAAAGTGAGAGCCATTATCCACAAATGGCAAAAACATGGAACAGTGGTGAACCTTCCCAGGAGTGGCCGGCCGACCAAAATGACCCCAAGAGCGCAGAGACAACTCATCCGAGAGGCCACAAAAGACCCCAGGACAACATCTAAAGAACTGCAGGCCTCACTTGCCTCAATTAAGGTCAGTGTTCACGACTCCACCATAAGAAAGAGACTGGGCAAAAACGGCCTGCATGGCACATTTCCAAGGCGCAAACCACTTTTAAGCAAAAAGAACATTAAGGCTTGTCTCAATTTTGCTAAAAAACATCTCAATGATTGCCAAGACTTTTGGGAAAATACCTTGTGGACCGACGAGACAAAAGTTGAACTTTTTGGAAGGTGCGCGTCCCGTTACATCTGGCGTAAAAGTAACACAGCATTTCAGAAAAAGAACATCATACCAACAGTAAAATATGGTGGTGGTAGTGTGATGGTCTGGGCTTGTTTTGCTGCTTCAGGACCTGGAAGACTTGCTGTGATAGATGGAACCATGAATTCTACTGTCTACCAAAAAATCCTGAAGGAGAATGTCCGGCCATCTGTTCGTCAACTCAAGCTGAAGCGATCTTGGGTGCTGCAGCAGGACAATGACCCAAAACACACCAGCAAATCAACCTCTGAATGGCTGAAGAAAAACAAAATGAAGACTTTGGAGTGGCCTAGTCAAAGTCCTGACCTGAATCCTATTGAGATGTTGTGGCATGACCTTAAAAAGGCGGTTCATGCTAGAAAACCCTCAAATAAAGCTGAATTACAACAATTCTGCAAAGATGAGTGGGCCAAAATTCCTCCAGAGCGCTGTAAAAGACTCGTTGCAAGTTATCGCAAACGCTTGATTGCAGTTATTGCTGCTAAGGGCGGCCCAACCAGTTATTAGGTTCAGGGGGCAATTACTTTTTCACACAGGTTTGGATTTCTTTTCTCCCTAAATAATAAAAACCCTCATTTAAAAACTGCATTTTGTGTTTACTTGTGTTATCTTTGACTAATAGTTAAATGTGTTTGATGATCAGAAACATTTTGTGTGACAAACGTGCAAAAGAATAAGAAATCAGGAAGGGGGCAAATAGTTTTTCACACCACTGTATTTGGAAGTACCCTTGAAAATGTCTGAATGTTGGGGTTCATTAGAGAACAAGCATTATTATTGTTATTATGATGACTGTTCTGTTGCAGACTGTAAGTTTTATTGCAATATAAAGTTATTAGGAGTCACAGTTGCTACATTATTGCGACTGGTTGTAAATGTTGATTATTATTCTCTGACTGATCCACCCGCCCCCCAGCACTGCTCATTGGACACTCAATATCTCTTCTTACAGAGAAATGCCACTCTGTGTCGGGGGGCGGGATGCAACCCCCAGAGTCTGTGACCACATCCCAACAAGAACAGGACCCCAATAAAAGTGAGGATGATGTGGAACTGTGTGTCACTTTGGGTAGGTAGTGACCTCTGCCCATGCTGGGCTTTAACACTGTGGAGGGATTTGGGGGTACGGGGCTTGAGGTGCAGAGAAATGGGCTCTGTGTTTGTGACAAGGCTGAAGCTGATTGGTTAGTCTCTTGCTCACTCTTGTGGTGGCCATTGCACAGATGATCAGGATTCGGAGGGGGAGGAGCATAGGAGGAAGAGGAAGCGAGAAAAGGAAGATGAGGAAGAGCGGAAAGAAGTGTGTGATTTTGATGAGACATTGGACCAGGCGCTGGAGGATCGAGCCAAGCAGCACAACCTGACAGCTGTCAATGTGCGCAACATTCTGCATGTGAGTGGCCCCTGGGAGCCCCTAAAGCAGCACCTTTAAACTCCCTGTACACGGCTGTATGTCTTCACTCTATGCATGGAACTAGTTACCAGTGGGATAGTGACAATTGAGCACAGCTTAGGCAATCAGTCCTTTTCCTTTCAGCTGGCTATTTAGTGCTGGTCTGATGGAATGGGGGGCGCCTGTATAGCTGCTCCCCCTCATCTGTAGGAAACGGGCATACAACATATTATTTATGAACTTTCCCTTTAAATCTGTATGGCAACTTTTTGGGGGCCCCTGACCCACCTTTACTGGGCCTGAGCTTTTGTTACATTGTGACGTCCATATTTCTGCAGGAGGTGATCACCAATGAGCATGTGGTAGCCATGATGAAAGCGGCTATAACTGACACTGAGGACATGCCCCTCTTTGTAAGTAACACTGTGTGTGCCCAGTGCTTACCCCACATACCCAGCCATTAGGCCTTGCCCCAGCTTTGCTCCTGAATGCACCTTTATCATGTTTCTCTCTCTCTCTCCTACAGGAGCCCAAAATGACCCGCTCCAAACTGAAGGAGGTGGTAGAGAAAGGGGTGGTAAGTTTGTACTTCGGGGGTAGTTTTACACCACTTTAAGTGTGTATTGGCTGCTTCTGATGAGCCTACGTTTTCCCCCAGGTCATCCCTACATGGAATTTGTCCCCTATCAAGAAAGTTACAGAAGTCAAGGTGAGTATCACTGTATTGTGCCCCTTCATCATCATCCAGCTCCTGTGCTGTCAGTGTGGCCATTGGCATCACTTTTTTCTGTTATGTGCATACAATGGGACACACTTGCACCTCCCGGGAGGGGGAAATGTTTTTTCCTTGGGCTCCCTGTGTTGTTTGCACCTTCCAGTAGGAGTGCCATGGTTGATCCTGGGTTCCCTATGGGGTTTGCATAGCAGCACTGATGGCTCAGCTCAATCTAGTCAGTGGCTGACTCAGGATATGATCCATAAAGCTTTAATAAAGATTTATGTAAACAAGTCTCCAGGGCCAGATGGCATACACCCACGGGTTCTAAGAGAGCTTAGTTCAGTTTTAGACCGACCCCTATATCTCAGATTTGCTCTGGTATGGTGCCTGTGTCTATGAATTCACTGGTAGATCCTTCCAACAGACACTTGGCTCTTAGCACCAGCAGATCCAGGGACTGGTCTAGTTGCATCTTGGAGTCAGAAGAGACACAGTGGGGCACGTTGGGGGGTCTTTGTTTCCTCTGGAGCAGCTGGCAGTTGGGCAGGTTTATACAGACAAAGGCTGCAGTTGATGGATGTGTTACTATGTAACGTGCCAGTATTTATATATGGACAGAGTCTGGCACTTTTAGGTCTTTTGTAAAACAAACGAAATGCGTAAGGTAATCATCAGCCTTCATCAGGAATAATCTAGTGACCATTTAAAGCAAAAATGGCTCCAAAGACATATAATGATACATAATAATAGCCCAACCCTCATTGAACGAGAGAGGTAGAGAAAACCGTAGTCATCACATGGAGGCAAGTTGGAATGGACGCCATGTCACAAATTTACATAAAAACAAAGATGAAATCGGCACAAAGGTGCTATGGCACAAGCCTCTCATACAGCATGTGTAGGACCCCATGGTGCCCATGTTTCACTCTCTGCAGGTCCCCCAGTTTGTGGACATTCACCTGGAGGAGGACGATTCATCGGATGAAGAGTATTGGCCTGAGGAGGGAGATGAAGATGAAACTGCAGAAGAGGTGAGTGCAAATGTCATCTGAAGGCTTTTGCCCTTGTCCGCTGGTGCCTTTTCTGCCTTGTTGACCCGTCGTGGTGCAAGGACTGGCATCTTCACTCCCTCTTTGTTTGTTCAGAGCCTGCTGGAGAGCGATGTGGAGAGTACAGCTTCATCGCCTCGAGGCCACAAATGCCCAAAGGTTCTGCAACTGCCTGAGCCAGTAGGGATAGAGGAGGATGAAAGTGCAGATGGGCAGCAGGTAGGTGTGCACCACACAATTTCTGTGCTGCTGGGGTAAATAGTGAGGGCAGAACGGGGACAAATTCTTGGGAATGGAATCCATTGTAGCTGTCCTCTTATCCATGTGTTGCTTTCTCAGGAGGCCTCTGATACACCTGGATTAGTCATGCACATCGGTGCAGATGTGGCCACTATGGGGCCTCCGCCACCCCCAAAATCCAAGCCTACACAGGACAGCACATTTATGGAGAAGCTACACGCTGTGGATGAAGAGTTGGCCTTCAGCCCCATGTGCATGGATTCCTACCAGGTGAGGGGGGATAGGTTAGTAGCGATGACTATAAGGGTGGGAACTAAGGGACCAGTCTGAGGACTGAAGATCTTCCCGCCTCTTGTTTAGGGGTCTCATGGCTGACCCCAGGCTAATGCGCTTGTCATCCTCCCTGGCAGTCGCTGGATGAGAGCCTAATTGCTTTCCGCACACGCTCTAAGAGGCCATTGAAGGATGTTCCTATTGGGCAGCTAGAGGCCAAGCTGAAGGCCCCGGACATCACCCCTGATATGTATGAACAGAACACCGCTGATGATGATGAATGGAAAAAGTGGCTGATCAGCTTGATGGAAGATGATGTTGGTAATGAAGGTGAGTGGTGCCCCCTCTTGCTAGGCCTGCGGTATGGCTGCACTGGTTTTCTGATGACCTCTCAGCTGCCATTCTCAACTGTCACTTCCCTGGCTAATGGCCAGCCCTCATTCACCCCAACTTTGTGCCCTCAACTGCCCCTTCATCCTCCTACCTATCTTCCCTGGCACCCAGCTGGGTCTACTTCCTCTCTGTATTTCAGATGAAGGTGATGATGATGATGACCCAGAGTACAACATCCTGGAGGATCTCGATGAACCCGATACAGAAGATCTCCGCAATGACCGAGCTGTGAGGATCACAAGTAGGTGCTTGTGGGAATGAAAGGGTGCAGGGCTTAAGTGGGTGGGTTTCACAGGTCTGGCCAGTGAGAATAAAAGGCTGCAGGACTATAGTGGGTGCTAGAATGTGGTGAGTGGGTGACAGAGGTGACCGTTTATATTTTTGTAATGAATGTGACCCATTGTGCCCCTCCCAGAGAAAGAAGTCAGTGAGCTGATGGAGGAGCTGTTTGAAACAGTAAGTGTCCATTTGCTCCATTTCCCTTCTTGTTCATAATGTTTGTCACTAAGTCCCGCCCACTTTGTGGATCTTGGTTTGTATGTCATGGCGCTGGGTTGGTCTGTGATGGGGGAAGAAATGGTTTTGCTGTGTTCAGTTTCAGGATGAAATTGGCTTCTCTCATGTGGACGATGAAGGGCCCGATGAGGACAGTAACCAGGAAGCCCAGCCCAATTTCAATACACCTCAAGCAATCAGGTAACAGGCAGATGAGTGGGTGGGCCTTCTCCTGGGCTCCCTGTGCTCCGCCTCCACAATTAGACAAGAGCTTTGTGGGAAATGGGGCCTATTTTGTTTTGTCCAATTGCATTGCAGAGAACCTCCTTCAAATTGGGGCAGGGAAGCTAGAGACAATGCTCCATTCAGCTGGAGATTTATTGCAGAAAGGATCCTCGAAGCTCTCCACAGTATAACTTTGCACCCAGTAATCCTGAAGTACCGAATGCACCCAAATACATGGTTCCCATCCATATGTCAATGCCCTGTCGTACTGCTTATTGCCCTGCAGGAGGCACTGTTCTTCCTTATATATATATATATATATATATAGATATATACATATTTAGGTCCATAAATCTTTGGACAGATTTCCTCACATTTTAATCTTTTTGTTCCACCCACTGAATTAAAGCTGAAAGTCTGCAGTTCAACTGCATCTGAGTTGTTTCATTTAAACTTCATTGTGGTCATGTACAGAACCAAAATTAGAAAAAAAAGTTGTCTGTCCAAAGATTTATGGACCTAACTGTATATAAGTGTGTGTATCATGTGACTGGGGTTCATTTACTCTGCTCTGAGTTCAGGATAAACTGAAGCAAGTGACCTAGCTGCTGCCACCAGCTCTGTCTGTCTCCATATTCATGCCTCTACGAGTCTACGTTCTACATGTGGCCATTCTGTATGCAGGACAGTTCTTGCACCAGAAGATCCTGATCTTTGGGAAGAACCTATAGTTCCTCTTCTGATCTGTACAGCAGGTTCTTCTTGGTTATCATAGAGAGATGGCTCTGCCTCTTTCCTTGTGCCTAAGGAATACTGTAGCACAACCAGAGCATGGACTCCTTCTGCTGTAGGGTCTCTGAGAAGTACCTGGACACTCCATGGTTGAGACGTGTGGCCATCATGTCTGCATCCCGTGCATGGCACCTTAGCTAATTCTGGTCTCTGCTACCGAACACTTGGTGACCAGGCTGTAGATTGGAGGCATCTTTGTAGTTCTTGATGCCAGTGTGTGAACGTAGTGTTGGAGAGAGTTGCTTGCTTCTGCTTGCCCTCCATAGTAGCTACTTAGCCCCTTTCATCCTGCACTGAGGGCTGGGCATCTCTCTATGGCACCCATGCTGTAGCTACTAAGGTTGGCATGCGTCAGTGCCTCTCCTTGACAGGGTTAGAGTTGATGTTTATCTACATGTCCCGTACAGATTCGAAGAGCCTCTTGCCAACCTACTCAATGAGCAGCACCGCACAGTCAAGGCGCAGCTTGAGTTTCTGAGGTTGAGGAAATTTCTGCCAAAGTCCCAACCCCAGGGGACAGATGAGTCCACACCCGCCCCAGAGGAACCCAAAGCTCCTCCCCCTGCCAAGGCTGCCCCGGTCATGTTCCTTGATGTGTCACAGAGGAGGAGATTGCAGCAGCAAATGCAACAGGTAAATGTGTGTGTAAAACATGTACCTTTGCTGGGTACACACCTGCCCCAGTAAGACCCAAAGCTCCTCCCCCTGCCCAATTTGCCCACCTGCAGGGGCTTCTGCAGTATTTTAAGAGCCGCACTGATTATTTAAACTACCCAGGAGCCTCTTGTCATTAATCAATAAGCATCTGCTGGAGTAGCCTGCAACCCTAAAAATACAGCTTACCTCTCTAAGCCATACACTCTGCTCCCCCTGTGTTCATGGCATGTGAGAACATCCCACCCTTCTCCCTCCAGCAGGGTCACCCCACAATTCCCTGTTGGTTTCAGCCCCCCAGACAGTGCAGAAGGTTCCATTCTCTCTCTTCCATTGCTTTTGTCCAGCACATCCAACTTCTGAGCCAGATGCACCTTCTGACCTGCCAGAACCAGCAGCTGAGCCAGCCAGCGGAGCTCTCTCGCATGTTTCTGGTAAGGGGGCTTGTGCCCATCTCTCCAGCAATTGTAATGGCAGCCAGCCTGGCACACAGATAAGTTGTATTCAGCTATAAAGGGTGTTGTGTGCAGCAGAGGCAGTAGCTCAAAGCTGCTAAAATACTTTCTATATTGACCATAAGCAGCAGTCCCTGCCTTTCTGGTGCACCCTCCATTACTTCAGAGATGGTGTGGCCTTAATAAATCACTATTTTTACCTGCCTTGTGTCATTTCTTTGCCCAGTCTTTCCTTATGTCTGTTTGCTCTCTAATTGGATGATGCCCCTTTTTTTTTAAAGATGGAACTTTCCAGTTTTGCGGAGAAGTCCATGATGCACCATCGCATGACTAACCCACAGTTCCACAGCGCCTTCCAACCCTGGAACCTTAAGGAAGCTCTGCAGTTACTCCATGACTTTCACCGACAGGTCCTTGAAGAGCGGTGCCCACCCAAGCCCCTAAAAAAAAATGGTATGTGCCAGCCTGCTTCCCTTGTGGGGCAGGGGATGGCATGTGCCAGATTGCTTGTTTGTGGGGCAGAGGATGGTATGTGCCAACTTGCTTCCCTTGTGGGGCAGGGGATGGTATGTGCCAGCCTGCTTCCCTTGTGGGGCAGGGGATGGTATGTGCCAGCCTGCTTCCCTTGTGGGGCAGGGGATGGTATGTGCCAGCTTGCTTCCCTTGTGGGGCAGGGGATGGTATGTGCCACGTGTGTGTCCTGTTGTGTCTGATACTTGGCATGTGTGTGTGTCTGTGCCATCTCTTACTCTGCTACCTATTCCTTACAGCCAGTGAGGCTACCAGCCTACCCAAGCACGTGGCATGGATCATGGCTACACGTCCCCTCTTTATGTACCCGGAGCTGCTGCCTATCTGTGCCCTGAAGGAGAAAGGACCTCGGGACAGAGTGTACTTCACAAAGGCTGAGGACAAGTAGGTTCCAGACCTTCCTTTTATTGTATTTCTAGTTAGTTGTGGTGTGATGTGCCATGGGGCTAGAGTGTGACCCTGGCAGAATATCCTTCCCACCCATCTGACCATCCTGCTGGTGTCTAACATTTGTCCTTTAGTTTGTTGGCTTTAGGCCTGAAGCATTTTGAGGGGACAGACTATTATAAGCCCCTGATCAGCAAGTACCTAGTGACGGGCAAGAGTGCCCAGCAGCTGACTGTGCGCATAAAGAACCTGACCATGAAAAAGACTCCGGATAATATCATTAAGGTGAGTGCAGATAATATCATTAAGGTGAATAGTAGGGCACTGTGTGGGTGCATTGAGGGCAGAGTTTGCCAGTGATCAGCCCTATGCTGCACCTCCTCACTCACATACGCTGATGCTTTCTTTCCGCCAGTTTTACAAGAGGACCAAGCTTCTGCCAATAATGTTTAAATTGTGTGATGATGCCCACTGGCGGGATGCCAAAGCCCCGGTGGAGAGGGAGAAACATCGGCTGCCATATTGGCTCAAGGTAATTGCAGTGCAAGAAACTAATCCCAGGTCTTTATGTAACAGGGGCCCATGGATTAAATGGATTTGTTTGAACACTCTTTATATAAATAGTTCCTAAAAGGTGACTGATAAACATAACTTGGTGGATAGGGAGTTGGATAGGGTCATGGCCGATCTGTTATTCTCTCCGGACAGGCTAACCTGAGCAGCATCGAGGAAGAGTTTGGGAAGTACAAAAAGGAGGTGCAGAAGTTCCCCCTAATGATACCTCCAGGCCTGCAGCTTAACTTGAAGCCCCTCCCTCAGCGCTTTCTGCACAGAACTTGGCGACAGAAGAGACCCTCCATTCTAAAGCCCCTTCTCATCCGGCCCAATAGCAGCAGCACCAGCAACAACACAAACTTCCTTCCCAAAACGGTGACCAAAGTCTCAGGCCAAGACCCATTCCCTATTGGTTTATATACCAGGGTGCCCAGTCTGGTGCCACCTGTCGTGCCAGTGCAGGGAATTCTGGGAATACGTCCTGTGGATGTGCCAGTGGGGTGTAAATTTCAAGAAGTACGCCCCACATCGCTCTGTGCCCCCAGACCCTCTCGTTTAAACCCTACGTCTATTGCCCCTATTCCTATTGCCCCGGCCAAAGTGCTGCAACCTGCAATGTTGAACCAAAGAGCCCGGAGACTCCTGGGTGGTATGTCCAAAAGAAGGAGTGCCATCCGAGGCCCTGCCTTTAAATCTGCCCCCCTCGTTCATTCTACCCCTGTTATTTTTGCCGTACCGAGTACCACGTTAAAGCTGGTGAGTCTTGGGTCTCCATGTGGTGTGATACAGCCAATGAGCAGCAGCACAGGAGTTCCAATCACCACATTACTGCTTAACCCCCCAACAATCCCTCTGAGCCAGACCATCGTCCCCTCCCCCCTCAACCAGACCCACCTCACTGAGCCAGAGAGCCATGTTGACTCTACACAGGGTGACGTGCAAGGGCAAGAGGAGACCACTTTTAAAGAAGACGATGAGTGGGACTGCGTCTCCATTACTATAAAGGTGAAGGAGGAGGGGAGCCTGGGCCCTGGGGGGCACGGAGACTGTGGGGGAGAAGGGACTTCAGCAAAAAATGATATAAAAGAGGAGGAAGCCTCTCCGTGCTGCCCAGAGAAAACATCCCCTGAAAAGAAAGGCTGCCCCTTTAATCTAACACAAGTTCCACTGTTCCCAGCAGAACAGAAACCCGCTTCTGAATGTGACCCCCTAGAAACAGAGCAACGAGAGGGGGCTCCAACTTGTGAAAATGGCTCTGGACTGTGTGAGCAGCAGGTTGGGCAGGGGCTTCCGGAGGAGGGGTATGGGACTGTAGGGGATGGATCTGGAGCCCAGGAGCCTTCAGGGTTCTCTGCAGGCCAGAGGCACAGGGGCCACACTATGGGTGACAAAACCAAAGAGCAGGATGGGAATAGAGCCAGCACTTCACTTGTGCTCAAGGAGGAGGAGTCTGATAATAAGGAGGAAGAGAAGCCTGAAGATGAAGCTATGGAGGAAGAGGATGGGGCCGATGACACCCAGAATCCCGAAGCTGCAGAGTCTCCTAAAAACACTTCCTCATCCACAGATGGAGATATGGACATAAGCAGCCCGGCCGGGACACAGCACGATTCTTCAAGCCCTTCAGGGCGACCTGAGAGTGGCAATGACAAAGATGGCGCTGAAGAGGAAGAGGAGGAAGACTTTGATGACCTGACCCAGGATGAGGATGAAGAAGAAATTTCCTCAGCCTCGGAGGAGTCTGTTCTGTCTGTGCCAGAGCTCCAGGTAAGGGCATTATGGGCACTGTCTCTGGGTACAGAGATTCAAGCTGTACTTACTGGGGTGGCAGTTGGAACATGAATTCAAGCTGTAGTTACTGGGGTGGCAGTTGGAACATGAATTCAAGCTGTAGTTACTGGGGTAGTGTAAGATATATATATATATATATATCCCCATTTTACATCCCCTAATTTTAAGTTTTCCCTCATTCTACATTGTTGTTTTGTGGTCCCACCTATATATTATGCATAATACTTTTTCCTGGATTTTCTGGTCCCCTGAAAAACGTAAAATGGGGGTTCTACTGTATACTGTGTATATATAGAGAGAGGATTGGAGGCTGTAAAGATGGCAGGTGTGTGACAGGTTGTGTCTGTGGTGCCAGGAGACCATGGAGAAGCTGACGTGGCTGGCATCAGAGAGGCGACTGAGTCAGGAGGGAGACTCTGAGGAAAACTCCCAGGAGGAGAACTCAGAGCAGGAGGAGGAAGAGGAGGAGGAGGGTGATGAAGGCATTGAACGTTCCTCACAGAAAGAGGAAGAAATGACAGATGAAGTGACTGAAGGGGGGGCAGAAAGTGCCCAGAGTCACCTGTGCCCCCCATTACCGACTCCTGCGCCAACGAGTGCAGTTCCTGCTGGTGAGTGTTATGCCAAATGACAAGAATGGGCAACCCAAGGTGACTGAAAGCCTTTCCATTGGTCTTTTGTTATTGTTTATATTGAAATATGCAAATGAGGATTTGCATTAAAATTGCCTGTCTTTTCTGATAAGGTGAGAGGCGCAGAGGTGGGAGCAGGGGCCCCGGGTCTCACAGGGTCCGAAGCAGAAGGGGGCGGGCTCGAACCAGCAAAGATGCCTCTAAATTACTGTTGCTTTATGATGAGAACATTCTGGCCAAGGATCCTCTGAGGGCGCAGAAGGACATGGCCTTTGCACAGTCGTATCTCAACAGGGTAAGGACTTCTTCATGGAAGGGTCTGCTCTCATCTCCTGGGGGGGGGGGTGCCTAGCTAATTTTGGGGTTAAGATTCCTTATGGGGGTTGTGCTTTTATGCACATTACAGCTCTGAGTCCATCCCATTGGTCCCAGAGGTTTGGTGATACCAATAGGGAGGCATGCAGCTCATTGGCCGTGTGTTTGGGTGCAGGTGCGGGAGGCATTGCAGTTGGTGCCGGGGAAGTATGAGCAGTTCCTGCAGCTCATTTACCAATTTGAGATGAGCAGGCAGGAGAGGACGGCCATGGATCTGTGTGAGAGGCTCCGGGCGCTTCTCAGGGACTGGCCACAGCTCGTCAGGGATTTTGCTGCCTTTCTTCTCCCAGAGGAAGCCCTGGAGTGCGGATTGGTGAGTCAACTTATTCTGTACAATGTTCTCTGTAAATAGAGGCACCAGAGACCAGCGAGGCTGGTGTGAAGGCATTTCAGGCAAACAGAGGATTGGAGAGGGGCCAGTGGGACAGCTAGAGAGGCATATTAGGCAAAAGAAGGGTTGGAGAGGCACCAGAGACCAGTGGGACAGTTGGCGTTTTCAGTTGGAGCAATAATAATTGGATGAATGTGTGAGTAGATATTGGTTTGGCTTCTGTGTACGTCCCACTCAGTAGAAACTTGGGAGTAGACACTGCTGCTGAGTGTGATGCCCTCAAGACAATCTGTAGCCATGAATTGACAATGTAACTTGCTGAACAGTTTGGAGGAGCCGTAAATGTGTAACACACAGTGAAATGTGGGTGAAGTGATTGTGTTGGGAAGGAATGGCAACCATTAATGATGTCAGGCTTTGGCCAAATGACGTGGCATCTCCCGAGGCTTCTAATCTCTGACCTGGGACATCTCCTATACATGAGGGAGTCATCCCATAGGGTGGGGCTTAGGGACAACAGTGGGGGGCACTATTGGTGCAGCTGTAGAGCCCAAGCCATGGGGGTGCAACTGTAAGGGGGTTGTTTCTTTGTACACACGTGTGTTCAGAATAATAGCAGGGTGTTGCTCCAAATCCTTATTATAGGTTTTATTTCCATATGGGCAAATGCACTGGCAACATTGCACATTGTATTCCAAATCTTGAAGAAAAATGGATGAAATGTGTGTTATTCCTTAGGAGAAAGTGAAGGGAATATTAGGGAATATCATTGTTCTTTCCCAACTCATTGACTGTATCAAGTGAAAGATGTTTGTGTTGCTTTGAATGTTGTATAAGCAGTGTTTCTGTGTTGTATGGACTCCATATAATAATGATTATTGGGGTGTGGGTGGAAGCACCATAATGTGCAGACAACAAGAACCCCCAACTCTCCAACAGGCCCTCCTATTGGGCAAAACGGGGGGATTTCTGTCCCCAGACGAGTGAGGTTTGATTAGGGAGTAGTTTAGTGAAATAGGTTGTGGAGGATTTAGAGGTATTTGGGGAGAAAAATCATTTTTAGTAGATTTATTCTACCCCCAAATGGTTAGCAGGAGAGTGTCCATCTTCTCTGTGATTGGTGCGACATTAAATGTATTGGGGAATGTTGGCACTGTGGGGTCAAATGACCGTGTGCCCTTTCACTATAATAACATATGATTGGCATAAAGGGATGTGCGTGCTCAGTATTGGCAATTTTCAGGCCTTTAAGAGTGGGCAGGGAGCACACTGGTATTGTCAGTGGTTCAACTAGGTGGAAAGTGGACACCCCAGCCTTGTGCTCCAGCAACAGCCTGTGCCCAAATGAGTGAGGGGCAGCATTGGTTCTCTGCCAACTGGGGCAGCAAACAGGGCCCTGCCAGGCCAGTTAGAGGAATGGCATGTACAGATATTGGGGTGCACAAGCAGGACCCTCTGATCTCCCACCTCTTGTTAATGCTTGTCCAATCATTTGTTTGTAAATGCTTTGCACTGCACTCAGGAATATGCTGGAAACAAAACCTGCTGTTCCTCTGTATTCCCATTACCCCACATTCTGCCCTACAGAGACCAATCAGATCACTTAGCCTGTGACGCCCCATTTTTCCCTTAGTTTGAGGAGCAGCAGGCATTCGACAAGAGCCGCAAGTTCCTCCGCCAGTTGGAAATCTGTTTCATGGAAAATCCCGCGCAGCATCAGAAGATCATCAGACTGCTGCAAAGTTGCGCAGAGTGCCCCTTGCAGGAAATAACAAAGGTACCCCCTTTACTTCCCCCTACAGGAAATAACATGGTACCCCCAGTCCCTGTACTGCACCCTACAGGATATATCGCTAGCCTACTGTAGTATGTATGAATTTGTTGGGCGAGAAGAGCTGCCCTTGGGTGCCCTTCTCTTTGTCTGGCACTGTCCATACTTATGCCCCTGACTCTCTGCTTTCTCTGTAGCTAAAGGCGCAGATGTGGCAGTTGCTGAGGGGCCACAATCATCTCCAGGATGAATTCTCTCTGTTCTTTGATCAGCTGAGGCCGCCAGCAAGTTGCCTCGGGGACTTTGAGGTCATGCACTGGCCAGAAGATAAAGACTATAAGGTTTGCACTGGGTGGAGCCTATAGTGGGTTAGGGGTAAATATGGCTAGACTGATGGCTTGGGGCAGTCGTCTATGTCCTTATAAAGTTCTCCCATTGACCTGTCGTGTAGGGTGAGGGGGGGTCACAGGGGTAACTGACAGTGCACCCTGTTCCACAGTTCGATGGATATGAAGAGGTTACGTTGCCAGAACTGGAAGAGGAGGAAGAGCTGGGAAAGGCGGCGGCACCCCGGAACAAGAGAAAGAAGGATGTGCACCAAGAAAAAGTGGGTATTTTTGGGGCGTTCGGGAGGGGGGGGTGTGGAGCTACTAACAGGCTTGTGTGTGTTTAGGAGGCCGAGTGGCAGGACACAGTGGGAAAGGAGTGCCCGTGTTTGTACCAGGACAGCAGTGCAGAGCAGCGCATGAAGCGGAGTAAGAGGAGGACGTGCAGCCAGTGCAACACTAAGGTCAGACTCACTTTCCTGCCAGGACCATGGGGCAATTGTTCTCCCTGCTCTGCCCTATAAACTCCACTCATTGTGTTGCACATTTAGGTGTGTGAAAGCCGCGCCCAGCGAACCAGAGAAGCTCCTGATGCAACAGTAGGTGGGCCGCCCCGATCTCTTCGGCAGGGTTCCAGCTTGAAGGAACTGGGTGAGTGTAACCATGGAAACTATTGGGTCACTGACCCACTGTATACTGGGAGTCCATCTCTAAGTTCTCTTGTCTCAGCTCCTGGCGAGGGCACTCTTCCACCGAGGGACACACAGGACAGACTTTGTGCAGAGCCGTCTGTAGGCCAGAGGGGCAGCAGTGATGTCAGCGGGGCAGATAGTAACAAAACTCGTGCCCCCACCCAGAGAGGCTCATCTGCATCAGACTGCACTTCCCTTGGCAAAGCCAGACTTGCCACCAGAGACTCCCCCCGCACTTCTGCCCCTCTTAGGAGTAGCCGCAGATCTCTGTGCATGAAGGAGCCTGAGAAACTGCCCAATAGCATTGCACCTTCCCTGGGGCTAAACCCCACGCTACCCAATGTGATTGAGAGGAGCGAAGTGTCCATCATTCCCAGCTCATCTGGAAGCTCTGCCTCTGTTCCTCCTTATCCCAAGCCCCTATATCCGAACATCGACAAGAAAAGTCCTTCCCCCACCCTCGAGGAGCAAACCTCAACTATGTGTGCCAAGAACATCAAAGTCAGCTCCAGCGGAGAGAAGGTCATTCTGTGGACCAGGTACTGTGTGTATAAAGCAAGGAATGACTCCATCTGTTTTGCTTGTTGCTACTGCCCTGCCATATGGATGGGCCAACCTACCAGCATGCTTTGCTAACATGGCTATCTGTAGGCCCATCCATATAGCAGGATACTAACATGGCTCCATCTGTAGAGCATTCTCTTAGCTGGGCCCATCTATATGGCTTCATCTGTAGTTCATGCTGTTAGTTTTGCCCATCCATATGGCAGGATACTAACATGGCTCCATCTGTAGAATATTGTCATAGCTAGGCCCATCCATATGTCAAGGTACGAACATGGCTCCACCTGTAGAGCATTTTCATAGCTGAGCCCATCCATATGGCTCCACCTGTAGAGCATGCTGGTAGTTTGGTCCATCATATGGCAAGACACTAACATGGCTCCATATGTAGAACATTCTCATAGCTGGCCCCATTCATATGGCAGGATACTACATGGCTGCATCTGTAGAGCATTCTTGTAGCTGGGCCCATTCATATGGCTCCATCTGCAAGCATGCTGGTAGTTTGGCCCATACATATGGCAGGATACTAACATGGCTCCATCTGTAGAACATTCTCATAGCTGGGCCCATCCATATGGCAGGGTTCAAACATGGCTTCATCTGTAGAGCATTCTCGTAGCTGGGTCCATCCATATGGTAGGGTACTAACATGGCTCCATATGTAGAACATTCTAGTAGCTGGGCCCATCCATATGTCAAAGTAAACGTCATCGCCGCAGTATACGAATACACAGTGAGACAAGATGACGTGGCTCCAGCTAGTACAGATATCAGAGTGTGTCTCTGAGATAGTCCAGGTGTGTAAAGAAAAGTTCAGTTAACAGTCCAGTTATGGCTCGCTCTGTAGACCATGCTGATAGTTTGGCCCATCCATATGCCAGGATACTAAACATGGCTCCATCTGTAGAGCATTCTCGTAGCTGGCCCCATTCATATTTGAGGATACTAAACATGGCTCCATATGTAGAGCATTCTCATAGCTGGGTCCATCCATATGGCTCTATCTGTAGAGTATTCTCATAGCTGGGCACATCCAGATGGCTCCATCTATAAGCATGCTGGTAGTTTGGCCCATCCGTATCACAGGATAGTAACATGGCTCCATCTGTAGAGCATTCTCGTAGCTGTCCTTAAATAATCTTGAATAATGTGCAAACTCACGGAGTAGACTGCAAGCTTGTGGGGCACACAGGTGGGTTCCAGACTGACGAGCATGTGCTTTTGGGGCAGGGAGGCCGATCGAGTGATCCTCACAATGTGCCAGGAGCGGGGGGCCCAGCCGGAGACCTTTGCTGCAATTTCCAGGAGCCTGGGCAACAAGAGCGCAGATGAGGTGAGATTCCCATGGTGGGCGGGAGGCAGAGTTTCAGCCAATCATGGTGGGGCGTGATAGTGACTGTGCGTTTTGTGCAGGTGTCGCGGCGCTTCCAGGAACTGGTATTGCTTTTCCAGACGGCCTGTGTTACCAGCTCTGATGAAGAGGAGGAAGCAGGAAGTACGACGGAAATGCTGTCCGACCAGGAAGTGGAGGGCGAGGACTAGCCCAGTAATTGTCTTGAAAGGAAGGACTTTTTAGGGGGGGGGGCTTGGACTTGTGTGTAGTGGGTGGGGTTACCGGGGTATTAAATGCTGCAGGAATACTTCCCCTTTGTGTTACAGTGAGACATTCCTGCTCTTTGCATGGGGTTTTTATTGTAAATACAACCCTATGTGGGGCAATAGTCCAGTGGTGGGGCATATTCAGTCTCCACCCTGCTCTCAGGAAGCTTCGCTAGCGCCACACATCAACCTGGCGCACTTCCTTATATAAGCCGTGCAACAGGGGCCCCAGGGACAGCGACATCTGCAATGTGGAATCTACAGCTGCGGGGGAGGGGAAACAAGGGGAGGAGGTTACCCCATCCAGCTACAATATTGGGGGGCAGTGAGAGGAATGTGTTGCTATGGTTACGTTCACTCTGTCTCGGGTCACGTGGGAAGAAAAGGATTGTTGGAAGGTCAGGCTCAGGCTACATGGGCTCTGCAGAACACTGGCCAAGCTGTAAGTCACAAGCCAAATTATTAGTGAGTGGGTGTGGCCTAACATCCTCCTGCCTCTCACCTGCAGGTAACACGAGGGTTGGCAGCTGAGCTGCACGTATGGAGCACCGACGGGGTTTTGTCCTGGGAGGGAGGGGTCTGGTGGAAACACATTCTCAGCTCAGCCAATCGGCAATGCATAAGAAAACTCCTGGGCCCATAGTTACCTGATGTGCTAGTCCTCATGGGCCCCCTCACAACGACTGACTGGGAGAAGCTTCTGCTGCCCCCCATAGCCAGTGAAACATGTCCATGGTGGGGCCACTAGATATGGCTAATGGATCCGTGAGGGAGGAAGCCACCATCTTAACCTGAAACAGAAGCACTCACTGAGTGACACACAGCAACCCTCAGCTCACACTCAGTGCAAACACAAGCCCCACCCACTTACCTTCCTGCTGGACAAGTTGAGGGGTCAGCCAGTTGCACCAGGGTGAGAGCGGCACTGCCATGAGACTGAGGGTGACACTAATGAGCAGGTGGGTCAGGTCTCCGGCCCAGGTTGGAAGTGAGAGTGACAGGACAGAGAGCTGTGATTGGCCAGATGGGCAATTCCCATGATGCAGTTGGTACATGTGTAGGTCCTGGGGGAGGAGAAACACAGGGTTCCTGTGACACTTGCCCCCGGGCAGAGTAAATACACCCCTTATACTCACTCTTTCTGGGGCTGGTACAGGGTATGTCCCACAGTTCAGAATGCCCCGTCCAGGAAACTTATCATGCAGACATCCTGCCGGTTTAGCTCCGCCTCCATAGAAAATGGAGTCTGTCCTCAAGCTCCTCCCCATATGCCTCTCCCTGGCCAAATGCCTCCAACCCTTCCATGTCGCTGCTGGGGGACAAATCGAATTAAGTGCTGCATTACTTTATTGTCCAATTACAGAGTGCCCCGCCCCCAAGCCCACTCACTCTGCACAAGGAACCGCTTCCTAGTGGCCCTCGGGGCCCCTGCCCACCAGCCGCAAAACACAGGAAATTCCCTCTCTAGTCATTTAGACTGTAAGCTCTACGGGGTAGGGTGCTCCAAGTCCTTTACTTGAATGTAATTTTATATTTATGTGAATTGTATTTCTAATAATTATTATTATTAGTCCCTTGTTTGTTACTACTAATTAATTGTTCTGCTGTACAGTGCTTTGCCCTCAAGGAGCGCTATACAAATATATAAATATAATACATAGTCCTGAGCAACACCCCCAACACTGATTGGCTCCTGAGATGTCTTCTCCCACCAGCACCACCCCCCCATCTCTCTAGCACCCAACCCCCTTGGGACCCTAGCACCCCAATTCAATCCCTAGCACTGCAGCCCCTCGGGACCCTACCAACCAAATTCAAGCCCCTCGGGACCCTAGCACCCCAATCCCTACCACCCCCATTCAATCCCTAGCACCCAAGCCCCTTGGGATCATAGCACCCCAATCCCTACCACACACACCCCTCAGGGCCCTACCACCCCAATTCCTAGCACCCAAGCCGCCTCGGGATCATAACACCCCAATCTGTAGCACTCGGGACCTGAGCACCCCAATCCCTACCACCCAAACCCCTCGGGACCCTAGCAACCACACCCCTCAGGACCCTACCACCCCAATCTCAAGCCCCTCTGAACCCTAGCACCCCAATCCCTACCACCCAAGCACCTTGAAACCCTAGCACCCCAATCCCTACCACCCAAAACCCTCAGAATCCTAGCAACCCAATCCCATCCCTACTACCCAAACCCATTAGACAGGGCTGTTTGGGCAGGCAGTTCACGCTGGGTGGCAGTTTCATGGCCCACAGGCAGATAGAAGTATATCACCTTTTTCTCATAAGACAGCCAAATGGGGACTTTATAGAGTGATCTTAAATGTAAGAGATTTCCATCAATATCTCAATATTCCCACGTTCAGGGTGAAATCAGCATCCAATCTTTTTCTTACCTGGAAAACATCTTTACAAGGGTTCCTTCCAAGGGTATGTTGGTTCAGCAAATGAAACTGGTCTTGGGTTGGATTACCAACTAGAGGAAGAGAAGAGCTGTTCATCTCCAACTCAGAGTCTGGAGATCCTTGGAGTGTTGATCTTCATTCAATTTGACTCCTCCCATCAGGAAAATTCCAGACTTTCGGGTGGCGGTGTCTTGTCTCATCAATTTTCCCACCTCGGCAGCAAGATTCTGCCAACAGGTCCTGGGAATAGTGGGAGCAAGAGTGGAGTATGTGAAATGGGCAATGGGTACTCCAGAACGCTACAGCATGAGTTTCTTTCAAAATGTGGTCACAACCATTTGTGCTGAGAACAGATTATTCATCTTTCTCTGGAAACAAGCTCTTCTCCAAAATGTAGGCTCCAGAAGTATCATCTTAGTACCTCAGTTCTGGGGATTCTTCTCCAAGGCATCAAGAACAAGGTGCCAAAATGATAAATGCCTTTTCCATCCAGTGGAACATTCTGCAGGGCGTATGTATTTCCCCATATTCTCAAAATCCCTCATGTTTTGGGCTTCTGGCATGACCAGAACTTCTCAGACAAGAAGGGATCCTATACCCCCATCCAGAGGAACTGGCTCTAATGGTTTGACTCTTGAAAGGCTGAATCTTGAGGTCTCTCTCTACTAGATCGATTTCCACTCTTATTGCCAGCTAGGAAGCCTTCCACTATTCAAATATATTTCTTGATTTGTCAAATGTTTTCAGACTAGTCTAAAGAGTCTGGGCGTGACCCTTCAAGAGCTACAGAAGTTCAGATTGTGGAATTTCTCTTGAGGGCCTTTGGACCTTGGGATGTTAACTTGGTACTGAATATTTTGACCTTCTTGCTACCTGAGCCTTTGGAGAACACTTCTATGAAATTGCTCAACTTAAAATGTAGTGTTTGTTGGTGATGAACTTGGCCAGAAGAGTCAGTGAGATTGAAGCTCTCTCACAGTACAATCATGTTCCTTTACCACAGAACAATCTTAAAGGAAAACTATACCCCTAAACAATGAGGTCTCTATAAAAAATATAATGCATATAACAGCTCATATGTAAAACCCTGCTTCATGCTTGAGAAAGGGGCGTGTCCCCCGAAACGTTGCACTTCGCATTGATTCTTTCTGCTAACCCCTTCAGCTACACAGCAAGGAGTGACACACACACAGTGATTGGCCCGTGCCCAGAGATCTCCCTGGCAACAGTATCCATGCATCAGGCTGCAGACATGGCTGCTTGAGTTGCCATGGAAACAGTGCTGCAAAGCCAGTGTCATACTGCAAGTGTTAGCTAGGTGGCGCCATGAGCACGTGTCTGGCTGGATAATAACATCACCTCCTTCTATGGGGAATATACAACATGAGCGCAATGAATTCGCTCTAGGGACCCCCCTACCCACCCACAATAAAGCTCATCTTCATGCACCACCTGGGACACGGCAAAATGGTACAGTCTGTACACAATACACACGGGGGCAGCAATCCCTCACATCAATGCCCCTCAATAAATACTGTCACTAATCAGTAACTCCCTGTACCCCTCTAATAAGCACATTCACTAATCAGTAACTCCCTGTACCCCTCAATACCCACCACCACTTATCAGTAACTCCCTGTACCCCTCAATAAACACTATCACTAATCAGTAACTCCCTGTACCCCTTTAATAAGCACAGTCACTAACCAGTAAATCCCTGTACCCCTCAAACATCAGTAACTCCCTGTACCCCTTTAATAAGCAAAGTCACTAATTGGTAACTCCCTGTACACCTCAATAAACACTATCACTAATCAGTAACTCCCTGTACCCCTTTAATAAGCAGTCACTAATCAGTAACTCCCTGTACCCACCAATACCCACAGTCACTAATCAGTAACTCCCTGTACGCCTCAATAAACACTGTCACTAATCAGTAACTTCCTGTACCCCTTTAATAAGAACAATCACTAATCAGTAACTCCCTGTACCCCTCAATAAATACTGCCACTAATTAGTTACTCCCTATACCCCTCAATAAATACTATCACTAATCAGTAATCCCTGGGGGCATCACTCTAAAGCCTTCTGGGAAATATATGCCCACCAACCAGCTGCAACCACAACACAATCTCATGTTATATGGGGAGGGGCTGCAGGAGGAGGAGCCAATATTGCACTCACATTATGTGTCAGACTCCAGCATCCCTACCAAAGAGAGACAATATTATCCACCAATGAATGTTGTAGGCGGGGCCAGAACTATTTCCCAGCAACTCTTTGTAGCAGGAACCATCAACTAAATGTGACAACTAAATGTATCAACTAAATGTACCAACTAAATGTACCAACTAAATGTATCAACTAGATGTGACAACTAAATGTATCAACTAAATGTACCAACTGAATGTGACAACTAAATGTATCAACTAAATGTAACAACTAAATGTATCAACTGAATGTGACAACTAAATGTGACAACTAAATGTAACAACTAAATGTGACAACTAAATGTGACAACTAAATGTATCAACTAAATGTGACAACTAAATGTATCAACTAAATGTATCAACTAAGTGTGACGACCAAATGTATTGACTAAATGTATCAACTAATTGTATCAACTAAATGTATTGACCAAATGTATCAACTAAATGTGACAACTAAATGTATCAACTAAATGTGACAACTGAATGTGACAACTAAATGTATCAACTAAATGTGACAACTAAATGTATCAACTAATTGTATCAACTAAATGTGACAACTAAATGTATCAACTAATTGTATCAACTAAATGTGACAACTAAATGTGACAACTAAATGTATCAACTAAATGTGACAACTAAATGTATCAACTAATTGTATCAACTAAATGTATTGACCAAATGTATCAACTAAATGTGACAACTAAATGTGACAACTAAATGTATCAACTGAATGTGACAACTGAATGTGACAACTAAATGTATCAACTAGATGTGACAACTAAATGTATCAACTAAATGTATCAACTAAATGTATCAACTAAGTGTGACGACTAAATGTATTGACTAAATGTATCAACTAATTGTATCAACTAAATGTAACAACTAAATGTGATAACTAAATGTATCAACTAAATGTACCAACTGAATGTGACAACTAAATGTATCAACTAAATGTGACAACTAAATGTATCAACTAAATGTACCAACTGAATGTGACAACTAAATGTATCAACTAAATGTGACAACTAAATGTGACAACTAAATGTATCAACTAAATGTATCAACTAAGTGTGACGACTAAATGTATCAACTAATTGTATCAACTAAATGTATTGACCAAATGTATCAACTAAATGTGACAACTAAATGTATCAACTAAATGTATCAACTAATTGTATCAACTAAATGTAACAACTGAATGTAACAACTAAATGTATCAACTAAATGTATCAACTAAATGTGACAACTAAATGTAACAACTGAATGTGACAACTGAATGTATCAACTAAGTGTGACGACTAAATGTATCGACTAAATGTATCGATTAAATGTGACAACTAAATGTATCAACTAAATGTGACAACTAAATGTATCAACTAAATGTAACAACTAAATGTGACAACTAAATGTATCAACTAAATGTGACAACTAAATGTATCAACTAAATGTGACAACTAAATGTAACAACTGAATGTGACAACTAAATGTATCAACTAAATGTGACAACTAAATGTGACAACTAAATGTGACAACTAAATGTGACAACTAAATGTATCAACTAAATGTATCAACTAAATGTGACAACTAAATGTATCAACTAAATGTGACAACTAAATGTGACAACTAAATGTAACAACTAAATGTATCAACTAGATGTGACAACTAAATGTGACAACTAAATGTATCAACTAAATGTGACAACTAAATGTGACAACTAAATGTAACAACTAAATGTATCAACTAAATGTGACAACTAAATGTGACAACTGAATGTGACAACTAAATGTATCAACTAAATGTGACAACTAAATGTATCAACTAAATGTGACAACTAAATGTGACAACTAAATGTAACAACTAAATGTGACAACTAAATGTATCAACTAAATGTAACAACTAAATGTAACAACTAAATGTGACAACTAAATGTAACAACTAAATGTAACAACTAAATGTGACAACTAAATGTATCAACTAAATGTAACAACTGAATGTGACAACTAAATGTATCAACTAAGTGTGACGACTAAATGTATCGACTAATTGTATCAACTAATTGTATCAACTAAATGTAACAACTAAATGTATTGACCAAATGTATCGACTAAATGTAACGACTAAATGTATCAACTAAGTGTGACGACTAAATGTATTGACTAAATGTATCAACTAATTGTATCAACTAAATGTAACGACTAAATGTATTGACTAAATGTAACAACTAAATGTAACAACTAAATGTAACAACTAAATGTAACAACTAAATGTGACAACTAAATGTAACAACTATGAGGCACTTAGCTCGAGTGAAGGATTTGAAGAAAAAAACTTCGAATTTTTTCAGCTACTTGACTTTGAATCGAACGATTCGAACTAAAAATCATTCGACTATTCGATAGTCAAAGTACTGTCTCTTTAAAACTTCAACCACCTACTTCGCCACCTAAAACCTACCGAGCACCAATGTTAGTCTATGGGGAAGGTCCCCATAGGCTTTGTAAGTATTTTTTTATTGAAGGAAAATTGTTACATAGATGAATTAAAATCCTTCGAAACGTTCAATTCGAAGGATTTAATGGTTCGATCAAACGATTTTTCCTACGATCGTTCGAACGAACAAATTGCGGTAAATCCTTCGACTTCGATATTCGAAGGATTTTACTTCGACCAATAGTAAATGTGCCCCTAAATGTAACGACTAAATGTATGAACTAAGTGTAAGAACTAAATGTACCAACTAAATGTTGTAAAACTGTAACAGTTTAGAGACTGCACCTGAATTACTGAGCTGTCGGACTCACACCAGAGACACAAACATTCAACTTTACACTTAGGGGCCCATTCACTAAGTTTGAGTGAAGGAATAGAATAAAAAATACTTCAAATTATTTTTTTGGCTACTTCGACCATCGAACGGTTTGAACTAAAAATCGTTTGACTATTCGACCATTTGATAGTCAAAGTACTGTCTCTTTAAGAAAAAACTTCGACCCCCTAGTTCGCCACCTAAAAGCTACCGAAGTCAATGTTAGCCTATGGGGAAGGTCTGATCGAAGGATAATCCTTCGATCGATGGATTAAAATCCTTCGAATCGTTCGATTGAACAAATTGTGCAAAATCCTTCGATATTCGAAGTCGAAGGATTTTAATTCGCCAGTCGAATATCGCGGGTTAATTAACCCTCGATATTCAACCCTTAATACATCTGCCCCTTAGATTTTGGAAAAAACAGTAACAAATAAATAATGGAAAGTAATCGGAAAAAGTCTTTATTTCTGGGGAACAATCTAAAAAGAACTGAACAGAAAAAAGTGTTTGGAAAGTGAACATCCCCTTTAAGCTGAATGTTACTCCCTTACCTCCCAGTACTACAAGTTGTGCTACTAACGGCTAGTGAAAACCCCACCGTTCCCTGAAGCCCACCGGTACCCTTAATGCCCCTATCAGACTGCTCACATGTCGCTCACTCTATGGGGCAGATTTACTAAGCTCGAGTGAATGGTTTAAATGTCAAAAAAAGTTAAAATTTTGAATATCGAATAGGCTATATTCGACCATTCGACTTCGATTCGAATCGAAGTACTGTCTCTTTAAAAAAAACCTTTGCCTTCATATTTCGTCGAATTAAAGTTACCGAAGTGCAATGTTAGCCTATGGGGACCTTCCACAGAACTTTTCTACGTTTTTTTGGTCGAATAGAAATCCTTCGATCGATCACTAAAAATCGTTCGATTCGAACAATCTAATCGTTCGATCGAACGATTTCTATCCGATCGATAGAATACGCTTATAATCCCTCGACTTTGAATATCGAAGTCGAGGGATTTCAATTTGATGGTCGAATTTCAAGAGTTTTAACCCCTCCAAATTCGACCCTTGAAAAATACCCCCATATATATGTCCCCATGATCCTCAAAACACAATCTAGTCCCGCTTGCTACTTGACATAAGTGTTCCTTCTCACATGACAGTGAACCCTTAGTAACAGCCTCATGGTTTGTTTGCAATGAGATTATACTAAAGCCCACCATCTTGCCACTCCACGTTGTTGTAGATACATGTGCAATCACAGATAAATATAGCACAAGACAATACTTGAATGAAGAAAAGGAAACAATAATAAAATAAGTAAAAAATAAAGTCAGTTACCACCCCCACTGAGATTCAACTCAAGTGAATCCCCATCCATCTCGCGTGCTCTGTGGGTAAATCAGTGTAGATCACGATGTTGATCCGCAGGACATTCCTGGGAAAGTTGTATTTCAAGGTCCAGCAAAGTCTCGTATATCATTTCTATATGTCCTTCTGCAGAGTAACAGGCAACACAATCATGTCTGTATGTAAGGTTCAAATGCAGACCCCACAGTTCTGACTCTCACCAGGGCAGATATCTAACTCTTGTTCCAGGTCTCCCACATCAACATCCTCTCTATATACAGAGTCCAGGACACCCCACGGTGCACTAATCAGCCATATCCCCTTATATATTTATATATAGTGATCATATCCCCTTATATATTTATATATAGTGATAATATCCCCTTATATATTTATATATAGTGATCATATCCCCCCTTATATATTTATATATAGTGATCATATCCCCTTATATATTTATATATAGTGATCATATCCCCTTATATATTTATATATAGTGATCATATCCCCCCTTATTTATTTATATATAGTGATCATATCCCCTTATATATTTATATATAGTGATCATATCCCCTTATATATTTATATATAGTGATCATATCCCCTTATATATTTATATATAGTGATAATATCCCCTTATATATTTATATATAGTGATCATATCCCCCCTTATATATTTATATATAGTGATCATATCCCCTTATATATTTATATATAGTGATCATATCCCCTTATATATTTATATATAGTGATCATATCCCCCCTTATTTATTTATATATAGTGATCATATCCCCTTATATATTTATATATAGTGATAATATCCCCTTATATATTTATATATAGTGATCATATCTCCTTATATATTTATATATAGTGATCATATCCCCCTTATATATTTATATAGTGATAATATCCCCTTATATATTTATATATAGTGATCATATCCCCCTTATATATTTATATATAGTGATCATATCCCCCTTATATATTTATATATAGTGATCATATCCCCCTATATATTTATATATAGTGATCATATCCCCTTATATATTTATATATAGTGATCATATCCCCTTATATATTTATATATAGTGATCATATCCCCTTATATATTTATATATAGTGATCATATCCCCTTATATATTTATATATAGTGATCATATCCCCTTATATATTTATATATAGTGATCATATCCCCTTATATATTTATATATAGTGATCATATCCCCCTTATATATTTATATATAGTGATCATATCCCCTTATATATTTATATATAGTGATCATATCCCCCTTATATATTTATATATAGTGATCATATCTCCTTATATATTTATATATAGTGATCATATCCCCCTTATATATTTATATATAGTGATCATATCCCCTTATATATTTATATATAGTGATCATATCCCCTTATATATTTATATATAGTGATCATATCTCCTTATATATTTATATATAGTGATCATATCCCCCTTATATATTTATATATAGTGATCATATCTCCTTATATATTTATATATAGTGATCATATCCCCTTATATATTTATATATAGTGATCATATCCCCTTATATATTTATATATAGTGATCATATCCCCTTATATATTTATATATAGTGATCATATCCCCTTATATATTTATATATAGTGATCATATCCCCCTTATATATTTATATATAGTGATCATATCTCCTTATATATTTATATATAGTGATCATATCCCCTTATATATTTATATATAGTGATCACATCCCCTTATATATTTATATATAGTGATCATATCCCCTTATATATTTATATATAGTGATCATATCCCCTTATATATTTATATATAGTGATCATATCCCCTTATATATTTATATATAGTGATCATATCCCCTTATATATTTATATATAGTGATCATATCCCCCTTATATATTTATATATAGTGATCATATCTCCTTATATATTTATATATAGTGATCATATCCCCTTATATATTTATATATAGTGATCACATCCCCTTATATATTTATATATAGTGATCATATACCCTTATATATTTATATATAGTGATCATATCCCCTTATATATTTATATATAGTGATCATATCCCCTTATATATTTATATATAGTGATCATATTCCCCTTATATATTTATATATAGTGATCATATCTCCTTATATATTTATATATAGTGATCATATCTCCTTATATATTTATATATAGTGATCACATCCCCTTATATATTTATATATAGTGATCATATCCCCCTTATATATTTATATATAGTGATCATATCTCCTTATATATTTATATATAGTGATCATATCCCCTTATATATTTATATATAGTGATCACATCCCCTTATATATTTATATATAGTGATCATATCCCCTTATATATTTATATATAGTGATCATATCCCCTTATATATTTATATATAGTGATCATATCCCCTTATATATTTATATATAGTGATCATATCCCCTTATATATTTATATATAGTGATCATATCCCCCTTATATATTTATATATAGTGATCATATCTCCTTATATATTTATATATAGTGATCATATCCCCTTATATATTTATATATAGTGATCACATCCCCTTATATATTTATATATAGTGATCATATCCCCTTATATATTTATATATAGTGATCATATCCCCTTATATATTTATATATAGTGATCATATTCCCCTTATATATTTATATATAGTGATCATATTCCCCTTATATATTTATATATAGTGATCATATCTCCTTATATATTTATATATAGTGATCACATCCCCTTATATATTTATATATAGTGATCATATACCCTTATATATTATATATAGTGATCATATCCCCCTTATATATTTATATATAGTGATCATATCTCCTTATATATTTATATATAGTGATCATATCCCCTTATATATTTATATATAGTGATCATATCCCCTTATATATTTATATATAGTGATCATATCCCCTTATATATTTATATATAGTGATCATATCCCCTTATATATTTATATATAGTGATCATATCCCCTTATATATTTATATATAGTGATCATATCCCCTTATATATTTATATATAGTGATCACATCCCCTTATATATTTATATATAGTGATCATATCCCCTTATATATTTATATATAGTGATCATATCCCCTTATATATTTATATATAGTGATCATATCCCCCTTATATATTTATATATAGTGATCATATCCCCTTATATATTTATATATAGTGATCATATCCCCTTATATATTTATATATAGTGATCATATCCCCTTATATATTTATATATAGTGATCATATCCCCTTATATATTTATATATAGTGATCATATTCCCCTTATATATTTATATATAGTGATCATATCTCCTTATATATTTATATATAGTGATCACATCTCCTTATATATTTATATATAGTGATCACATCCCCTTATATATTTATATATAGTGATCATATACCCTTATATATTTATATATAGTGATCATATCCCCTTATATATTTATATATAGTGATCATATCTCCTTATATATTTATATATAGTGATCATATCCCCTTATATATTTATATATAGTGATCATATCCCCTTATATATTTATATATAGTGATCATATCCCCTTATATATTTATATATAGTGATCATATCCCCTTATATATTTATATATAGTGATCATATCCCCTTATATATTTATATATAGTGATCATATCCCCCTTATATATTTATATATAGTGATCACATCCCCTTATATATTTATATATAGTGATCACATCCCCTTATATATTTATATATAGTGATCACATCCCCTTATATATTTATATATAGTGATCACATCCCCTTATATATTTATATATAGTGATCATATCCCCTTATATATTTATATATAGTGATCATATCCCCTTATATATTTATATATAGTGATCATATCCCCTTATATATTTATATATAGTGATCATATCCCCTTATATATTTATATATAGTGATCATATCCCCTTATATATTTATATATAGTGATCATATCCCCTTATATATTTATATATAGTGATCATATCCCCTTATATATTTATATATAGTGATCATATCCCCTTATATATTTATATATAGTGATCATATCCCCTTATATATTTATATATAGTGATCATATCCCCTTATATATTTATATATAGTGATCATATCCCCCTTATATATTTATATATAGTGATCATATCCCCTTATATATTTATATATAGTGATCATATCCCCTTATATATTTATATATAGGTGATCATATCCCTTATATATTTATATATAGTGATCATATCCCCTTATATATTTATATATAGTGATCATATCCCCTTATATATTTATATATAGTGATCATATCCCCCTTATATATTTATATATAGTGATCCTATCCCCCTTATATATTTATATATAGTGATCCTATCCCCTTATATATTTATATATAGTGATCATATCCCCTTATATATTTATATATAGTGATCATATTTCCTTATATATTTATATATAGTGATCATATCCCCTTATATATTTATATATAGTGATCATATCCCCTTATATATTTATATATAGTGATCATATCCCCTTATATATTTATATATAGTGATCATATCCCCTTATATATTTATATATAGTGATCATATCCCCCTTATATATTTATATATAGTGATCATATCCCCTTATATATTTATATATAGTGATCATATCCCCTTATATATTTATATATAGTGATCATATCCCCCTTATATATTTATATATAGTGATCATATCCCCTTATATATTTATATATAGTGATCATATCCCTTATATATTTATATATAGTGATCATATCCCCTTATATATTTATATATAGTGATCATATCCCCTTATATATTTATATATAGTGATCATATCCCCCTTATATATTTATATATAGTGATCATATCCCCCTTATATATTTATATATAGTGATCATATCCCCCTTATATATTTATATATAGTGATCATATCCCTTATATATTTATATATAGTGATCATATCCCCCTTATATATTTATATATAGTGATCATATCCCCCTTATATATTTATATATAGGGATCATATCCCCTTATATATTTATATATAGTGATCATATCCCCTTATATATTTATATATAGTGATCATATCCCCCTTATATATTTATATATAGTGATCATATCCCCCTTATATATTTATATATAGGGATCATATCCCCTTATATATTTATATATAGTGATCATATCCCCTTATATATTTATATATAGTGATCATATCCCCCTTATATATTTATATATAGTGATCATATCCCCCTTATATATTTATATATAGTGATCATATCCCCCTTATATATTTATATATAGTGATCATATCTCCTTATATATTTATATATAGTGATCATATCCCCTTATATATTTATATATAGTGATCATATCCCCTTATATATTTATATATAGTGATCATATCCCCCTTATATATTTATATATAGTGATCATATCCCCTTATATATTTATATATAGTGATCATATCCCCTTATATATTTATATATAGTGATCATATCCCCTTATATATTTATATATAGTGATCATATCCCCCTTATATATTTATATATAGTGATCATATCCCCTTATATATTTATATATAGTGATCATATCCCCTTATATATTTATATATAGTGATCATATCCCCTTATATATTTATATATAGTGATCATATCCCCTTTATATATTTATATATAGTGATCATATCCCTTATATATTTATATATAGTGATCATATCCCCCTCATATATTTATATATAGTGATCATATCCCCCTTATATATTTATATATAGTGATCATATCCCCCTTATATATTTATATATAGTGATCATATCCCCCTTATATATTTATATATAGGGATCATATCCCCTTATATATTTATATATAGTGATCATATCCCCCTTATATATTTATATATAGTGATCATATCCCCTTATATATTTATATATAGTGATCATATCCCCTTATATATTTATATATAGTGATCATATCTCCTTATATATTTATATATAGTGATCATATCCCCCTTATATATTTATATATAGTGATCATATCCCCTTATATATTTATATATAGTGATCATATCTCCTTATATATTTATATATAGTGATCATATCCCCTTATATATTTATATATAGTGATCATATCCCCTTATATATTTATATATAGTGATCATATCTCCTTATATATTTATATATAGTGATCATATCCCCCTTATATATTTATATATAGTGATCATATCCCCCTTATATATTTATATATAGTGATCATATCCCCCTTATATATTTATATATAGTGATCATATCCCCTTATATATTTATATATAGTGATCATATCCCCTTATATATTTATATATAGTGATCATATCTCCTTATATATTTATATATAGTGATCATATCCCCCTTATATATTTATATATAGTGATCATATCCCCCTTATATATTTATATATAGTGATCATATCCCCCTTATATATTTATATATAGTGATCATATCCCCTTATATATTTATATATAGTGATCATATCCCCCTTATATATTTATATATAGTGATCATATTCCCTTATATATTTATATATAGTGATCATATCCCCCTTATATATTTATATATAGTGATCATATCCCCCTTATATATTTATATATAGTGATCATATCTCCCTTGTATATTTATATATAGTGATCATATCCCCTTATATATTTATATATAGTGATCATATCCTCTTATATATTTATATATAGTGATCATATCCCCCTTATATATTTATATATAGTGATCATATCCCCCTTATATATTTATATATATATAGTGATCATATCCCCTTATATATTTATATATAGTGATCATATCCCCCTTATATATTTATATATAGTGATCATATCCCCCTTATATATTTATATATAGTGATCATATCCCCCTTATATATTTATATATAGTGATCTTATCCCCCTTATATATTTATATATAGTGATCATATCCCCTTATATATTTATATATAGTGATCATATCCCCCTTAACTGTCTCTTCTCCAGTGTAACAATCCCAACTTGCCTTTCCCCATAACTGATTCTATTCCCTTTATCAGTTTAGTTGCTCGTCTCTGAGCAGTGTCAGTGCTGTTGAGAGACAGACAGACAGGGAGAGATAAAGGAAAGGGTGAATAAGAGACAGACAGACTCACATTACTCAGTAACATCTGTCACATCTCACATGTCTCTAACATTACACGCAGTTTATATAACCCAATTACCTCACATTCCCTGCCTGAAAGTAACATGGCGACTGCAGCACTTCCGGCGGAAGCGTTGTGACAGGGCCAGATGTGTTCGTGACAGTTGTGACGTCACGGGGCGGAGAAGGCTCCGGCGCGCTTTAAGTCACGTATATTTCGAGCTGGTGACGCGATTACACCGAGCGCCGCCATCTTGACACCGGAGGAGGATGTGACCGGAGCTGCGGACCAAAGAGCAAGAGCGAGGTACTGTTAGTCAATCCCATAATTCATTGCGTCTGAGGTGCCTCAGGGAGTGGCCGTAATGTTTGGACTGCGCGTGTTTGCGTCACTGGGAAATGTCCCTTAACTCTCAGTGAGCGCGTCCCTACCCCAGGGGGCGCTATATTCCTCTCATATACCCCTCAGTGTGGGACAATATATTCCTCTCATATACCCCTCAGTGTAGGACAATATACTCCTCTCATATACCCCTCAGTGTAGGACAATATATTCCTCTCATACCCCTCAGTGTAGGACAATATACTCCTCTCATATACCCCTCAGTGTGGGACAGTATATTCCTCTCATATACCCCTCAGTGTAGGACAATATATTCCTCTCATACCCCTCAGTGTAGGACAATATATTCCTCTCATATACCCCTCAGTGTGGGACAATATATTCCTCTCATATACCCCTCAGTGTAGGACAATATATTCCTCTCATATACCCCTCAGTGTAGGACAATATATTCCTCTCATATACCCCTCAGTGTAGGACAATATATTCCTCTCATATACCCCTCAGTGTAGGACAATATATTCCTCTCATACCCCTCAGTGTAGGACAATATATTCCTCTCATATACCCCTCAGTGTGGGACAATATATTCCTCTCATATACCCCTCAGTGTAGGACAATATATTCCTCTCATATACCCCTCAGTGTAGGACAGTATATTCCTCTCATATACCCCTCAGTGTAGGACAATATACTCCTCTCATATACCCCTCAGTGTAGGACAATATATTCCTCTCATATACCCCTCAGTGTAGGACAATATATTCCTCTCATATACCCCTCAGTGTAGGACAGTATATTCCTCTCATATACCCCTCAGTGTGGGACAATATATTCCTCTCATATACCCCTCAGTGTAGGACAGTATATTCCTCTCATATACCCCTCAGTGTAGGACAATATATTCCTCTCATATACCCCTCAGTGTAGGACAGTATATTCCTCTCATATACCCCTCAGTGTAGGACAATATATTCCTCTCATATACCCCTCAGTGTGGGACAATATATTCCTCTCATATACCCCTCAGTGTAGGACAATATATTCCTCTCATATACCCCTCAGTCTTATTGTGCCCACACAATTGATCTGGCATTTGGTTTCATGGCATGGAATAGTCATGGGCGTATGTTTTGTTTGCCCACAAAGGAGTGATGAGAGAAGTGTTGACTAGAGTATGGTGCTGAGCTTGCCAAACTCCGATGCCCAGGTGCCTACTTATTATTTTATTATTTGATTCTGCTCATTTCTTTCTTGTTACCCTCCCTGCTCCTTGGGCTCTGATTTGCCAATAAGCAGCAGGGGCACATACTGTACCAATATAGTATATTGAGTGAGATCTTATTGTACAACAGTCTGTATGCCTCACCTGGGGCCTTATGGGAAATGTAGTCCAAGCCACAGGAGCATACAATTAGGGTAATCTAGTGTAGTGAGACCAGCAGAATATCCATTCATTCCTCATTCTCACTGGCTTTATAGTTCTTTGTAACTGTCATTGTGTCTGTCCCTTTCTCTTCTCTGCACTGCTGCTTCTGACTCCTGATACAACTTCCCAATATCCATTCATTCCTCATTCTCACTGGGTTTATAGTTCTGTGTAACTGTCATTGTGTCTGTCCCTTTCTCTTCTCTGCACTGCTGCTTCTGACTCCTGATACAACTTCCCAATATCCATTCATTCCTCATTCTCACTGGGTTTATAGTTCTGTGTAACTGTCATTGTGTCTGTCCCTTTCTCTTCTCTGCACTGCTGCCTCTGACTCCTGATACAACTTCCCAATATCCATTCATTCCTCATTCTCACTGGGTTTATAGTTCTGTGTAACTGTCATTGTGTCTGTCCCTTTCTCTTCTCTGCACTGCTGCTTCTGACTCCTGATACAACTTCCCAATATCCATTCATTCCTCATTCTCACTGGGTTTATAGTTCTGTGTAACTGTCATTGTGTCTGTCCCTTTCTCTGCACTGCTGCTTCTGACTCCTGATACAACTTCCCAATATCCATTCATTCCTCATTCTCACTGGGTTTATAGTTCTGTGTAACTGTCATTGTGTCTGTCCCTTTCTCTTCTCTGCACTGCTGCTTCTGACTCCTGATACAACTTCCCAATATCCATTCATTCCTCATTCTCACTGGGTTTATAGTTCTGTGTAACTGTCATTGTGTCTGTCCCTTTCTCTTCTCTGCACTGCTGCTTCTGACTCCTGATACAACTTCCCAATATCCATTCATTCCTCATTCTCACTGGCTTTATAGTTCTGTGTAACTGTCATTGTGTCTGTCCCTTTCTCTTCTCTGCACTGCTGCTTCTGACTCCTGATACAACTTCCCAATATCCATTCATTCCTCATTCTCACTGGCTTTATAGTTCTGTGTAACTGTCATTGTGTCTGTCCCTTTCTCTTCTCTGCACTGCTGCTTCTGACTCCTGATACAACTTCCCAATATCCATTCATTCCTCATTCTCACTGGGTTTATAGTTCTGTGTAACTGTCATTGTGTCTGTCCCTTTCTCTTCTCTGCACTGCTGCTTCTGACTCCTGATACAACTTCCCAATATCCATTCATTCCTCATTCTCACTGGCTTTATAGTTCTGTGTAACTGTCATTGTGTCTGTCCCTTTCTCTTCTCTGCACTGCTGCTTCTGACTCCTGATACAACTTCCCAATATCCATTCATTCCTCATTCTCACTGGGTTTATAGTTCTGTGTAACTGTCATTGTGTCTGTCCCTTTCTCTTCTCTGCACTGCTGCTTCTGACTCCTGATACAACTTCCCAATATCCATTCATTCCTCATTCTCACTGGCTTTATAGTTCTGTGTAACTGTCATTGTGTCTCTCCCTTTCTCTTCTCTGCACTGCTGCTTCTGACTCCTGATACAACTTCCCAATATCCATTCATTCCTCGTTCTCACTGAACAGACACAATGACAGTTACACAGAACTATAAACCCAGTGAGAATGAGGAATGAATGGATATTGGGAAGTTGTATCAGGAGTCAGAGGCAGCAGTGCAGAGAAGAGAAAGGGACAGACACAATGACAGTTACACAGAACTATAAACCCAGTGAGAATGAGGAATGAATGGATATTGGGAAGTTGTATCAGGAGTCAGAGGCAGCAGTGCAGAGAAGAGAAAGGGACAGACACAGTGAGAATAAGGAATTCCTATCTGAGCAATAGAGTTTTTGTTCTGGGGTCATTGACCCGAACAACCAGATATGAAAGAGGCAGGATGTTTTGGCAGATTATCAACAACTGGTAATCACAGCAATTTAATGTGAATAATCATAACCATTCATACAAATTAACTGTCTATCCCTGTGTAACTCAGCCTGCAGCCTTGTGCCTTTATATGGTCAAAGAACAACCCCTCAGTGACTTCTAATATCCTTATCATTTACAGTAGGGGGTACATTATCCCTTATAATACATGAGTGATACTCAGAGTTCCCTGTATAACTCAGCCTGCAGCCTTGTGCCTTTATATGGTCACAGAACAACCCCTCAGTGACTTCTAATATCCTTATCATTTACAGTAGGGGGTACATTATCCCTTATAATACATGAGTGATACTCAGAGTTCCCTGTATAACTCAGCCTGCAGCCTTGTGCATTTATATGGTCACAGAACAACCCCTCAGTGACTTCTAATATCCTTATCATTTACAGTAGGGGGTACATGATCCCTTATAATACATGAGTGATACTCCGAGTTCCCTGTATAACTCAGCCTGCAGCCTTGTGCCTTTATATGGTCACAGAACAACCCCTCAGTGACTTCTAATATCCTTATCATTTACAGTAGGGGGTACATTATCCCTTATAATACATGAGTGATACTCAGAGTTCCCTGTATAACTCAGCCTGCAGCCTTGTGCCTTTATATGGTCACAGAACAACCCCTCAGTGACTTCTAATATCCTTATCATTTACAGTAGGGGGTACATATCCCTTATAATAGGTAGGTTTGGCAGACAGGTAGGTGTGAGCAGTTGAGCATATAAGGCGTGCTGGGCAGAAGGGCAGTAAATAATTTGGTGGGTGGGTGGGTGCTGGGGGGACTTAGTTGGCAGACTTATTGTGGGATGTGTTTGGTGCCAAGTGTCTGTTGCTGGTCTGTTTGAGCTGGACTTGTGTGAGAGGCTAATGGAGAGGAAGGAGTTAATGCTATGTTATTAGGCACAGGTTCCTGGGAGTTCTCCTCCTCCTCTCCCATCTCCTCCCCCACTCCCTTCCCCCTCCCATGTAGAGATGCAGGGCTCTCAGTCAGTGCTAGTGGCAGCCCTCCTCCTCCTCCTCCTCAGTGTAAACAGAGTGCAGAGCTGCTCTCCCCGGGGTGCTGCCCACTCACTGGCACAGGTAAACAAGCGGGATTGGCTGCTGAATGTCGCTGGAGAGGGGCCACAGGGAGCCGGGTGTGCAGGTACAGCAGTGACTATAGCCCCGCTCTCTCCCGTGCCTTGCATTCATTATGGCTGGAGGGTGGGTGGAGCCGCTCGCTTGCCTGCGGTGCTGTAATGTGTGTGTGTGTGTCACCGGCAGCAACATCCCATATTAAATCTGTGACATCACTGGCAGCTACACCAGGGGTCTATTGACATGAACAGCTGACTGTCATCATCCTGCATCTGTCATAAATAACTGGGCAATCTTTCTGGGGTGACATCATAACTCAGCTGGGCCCCCAGGAGGAGCGAGTTGTGATGTAATTGGATAGGAGTACATTACTAACACCTACCTAAAGACACCATGACATACACCTAATGACATCATAACTCAGCTGGGCCCCCAGGGGGAGCGGAGTCTCTGGGCAGGAGTGGTATAATTACTGAGTAATCTCTAGGAGTTGTGATGTAACTAGATAGGAGTATGTTACTAACAGCTACCTAATCATGACATCATAACATCCACCTAATGACATCATAACTCAGCTGAGCTATCTAGGAGTCATGGAACTGGAACCATAGATCACATGGCACAGGCAATAGCAAGTGATCTGTTTATCACCATTTGTTGTAGTTGTGCTCACGTGTGACATCACTGCACAAGCACATTATTATTCCCCTTGTACTGACTCTCTGTGTCCTCCTGAGCCTCCTCCTCCTTCTCTCTCTGTACCATCCCTACCCTGTCACACTCTGCCCTCTAACTGCCAGTCTGTGCCATCCCTACCCTGTCGCCCTCTAACTGCCAGTCTGTGCCATTCCTTTAATATGTCGTCCCTTTAATTTGAGCCATCCTGGGATTTACTGATCAGCAGACCCCACTGTTTGGCTCTGCCCATTAGAAGTTCACCTTCAGATAAACTTTTATTATGGTATATATATATATATATATATATATATATATATATATATATATATATATATATATATATATATATATATATATATATAGTTGGTCTTCATTTTTTATTATTTGTGTATTTTAAATGATTTAGCATTTTGTTCAGTAGCTATAGGAGACCCTTCCCAGTTCAAGCCCCTTGTCCATACATGCCATTGCTGTGCCCCCCTATGTGCCAAGTTGTGCAGGCTCAATTCTGTCCCTCACACTGGTACATACAGGGGGGGGCTCTGTGAGTATAAAGCACAGGGTTAGACAGTGAATGAGTGAGGATTGTGGGTAGTCCCATGATGCACCTGTCTCTATGTGGCGGTCTCTATGCTGTACTAATGACTTGTACTTACACTGACGCTCTCTATGTTTACTTACACTGACGCTCTCTATGTTGTACTAATGACTTGTACTTACACTGACGCTCTCTATGTTGTACTAATGACTTGTACTTACACTGACGCTCTCTATGTTGTACTAATGACTTGTACTTACACTGACACTCTTTATGTTGTACTTACACTGACGCTCTCTATGTTGTACTAATGACTTGTACTTACACTGACGCTCTCTATGTTGTACTTACACTGACGCTCTCTATGTTTACTTACACTGACGCTCTCTATGTTGTACTAATAACTTGTACTTACACTGACGCTCTCTATGTTGTACTAATGACTTGTACTTACACTGACGCTCTCTATGTTGTACTTACACTGACGCTCTCTATGTTGTACTAATGACTTGTACTTACACTGACGCTCTCTATGTTGTACTAATGACTTGTACTTACACTGACACTCTTTATGTTGTACTTACACTGACGCTCTCTATGTTGTACTAATGACTTGTACTTACACTGACGCTCTCTATATTGTACTTACACTGACGCTCTCTGTTTACTTACACCAGTGATCCCCAACCAGTAACTCGTGAGTAACATGTTGCTCTCCAACCCCTTGGATGTTGCTCCCAGTGGCCTCAAAGCAGGAGCTTATTTTTGAATTTCAGGCTTGGAGGCAAGTTTTGGTTGTATAAAAACAGGTGTACTGCCAAACAGAGCCTCAATGTGGGTTGACAATCCGCATAGGGGCTACTAAATGGCCAATCACCGCCCCTATTTGGCACCCCAGGAACGTTTTTCATGCTAGTGTTGCTCCCCAACTCCTTTTACTTCTGAATGTTGCTCACGGGTTCTAAAGGTTGGGGATCCCTGACTTACACTGACGCTCTCTATGTTGTACTAATGACTTGTACTTACACTGACTCTCTCTATGTTGTACTAATGACTTGTACTTACACTGACTCTCTCTATGTTGTACTTACACTGACGCTCTCTATGTTGTACTAATGACTTGTACTTACACTGACGCTCTCTATGTTGTACTAATGACTTGTACTTACACTGACTCTCTCTATGTTGTACTTACACTGATGCTCTCTATGTTGTACTAATGACTTGTACTTACACTGACGCTCTCTATGTTGTACTTACACTGACGCTCTCTGTTTACTTACACTGACGCTCTCTATGTTGTACTAATGACTTGTACTTACACTGACTCTCTCTATGTTGTACTTACACTGACGCTCTCTATGTTGTACTAATGACTTGTACTTACACTGACGCTCTCTATGTTGTACTTACACTGACGCTCTCTATGTTGTACTTATGACTTGTACTTACACTGACGCTCTCTATGTTGTACTTACACTGACGCTCTCTATGTTGTACTAATGACTTGTACTTACACTGACGCTCTCTATGTTGTACTAATGACTTGTACTTACACTGACGTCTCTATGTTTACTTACACTGACGCTCTCTATGCTGTACTAATGACTTGTACTTACACTGACGCTCTCTATGCTGTACTAATGACTTGTACTTACACTGACGCTCTCTATGTTGTACTAATGACTTGTACTTACACTGACGCTCTCTATGTTGTACTAATGACTTGTACTTGCACTGACGCTCTCTATGTTGTACTAATGACTTGTACTTACACTGACGCTCTCTATGTTGTACTTATGACTTGTACTTACACTGACGCTCTCTATGTTGTACTAATGACTTGTACTTACACTGACGCTCTCTATGTTGTACTAATGACTTGTACTTACGCCGACGCTCTCTATGTTGTACTAATGACTTGTACTTACGCTGACGCTCTCTATGTTGTACTTACACTGACGCTCTCTATGTTGTACTAATGACTTGTACTTACACTGACTCTCTCTATGTTGTACTTACACTGACGCTCTCTATGTTGTACTAATGACTTGTACTTACACTGACGCTCTCTATGTTGTACTAATGACTTGTACTTACACTGACTCTCTCTATGTTGTACTTACACTGATGCTCTCTATGTTGTACTAATGACTTGTACTTACACTGACGCTCTCTGTTTACTTACACTGACGCTCTCTATGCTGTACTAATGACTTGTACTTACACTGACGCTCTCTATGTTGTACTAATGACTTGTACTTACACTGACGCTCTCTGTTTACTTACACTGACGCTCTCTATGCTGTACTAATGACTTGTACTTACACTGACGCTCTCTATGTTTACTTACACTGACGTTCTCTATGCTGTACTAATGACTTGTACTTACACTGACGCTCTCTATGTTGTACTAATGACTTGTACTTACACTGACGCTCTCTATGTTGTACTAATGACTTGTACTTACACTGACGCTCTCTATGTTTACTTACACTGACGCTCTCTATGTTGTACTAATGACTTGTACTTACACTGACGCTCTCTATGTTGTACTAATGACTTGTACTTACACTGACGCTCTCTATGTTTACTTACACTGACGCTCTCTATGCTGTACTAATGACTTGTACTTACACTGACGCTCTCTATGTTGTACTTATGACTTGTACTTACACTGACGCTCTCTGTTTACTTACACTGACGCTCTCTATGCTGTACTAATGACTTGTACTTACACTGACGCTCTCTATGTTTACTTACACTGACGCTCTCTATGTTGTACTAATGACTTGTACTTACACTGACGCTCTCTATGTTGTACTTACACTGACGCTCTCTATGTTTACTTACACTGACGCTCTCTATGTTTACTTACACTGACGCTCTCTATGTTGTACTAATGACTTGTACTTACACTGACGCTCTCTATGTTTACTTACACTGACGCTCTCTATGCTGTACTAATGACTTGTACTTACACTGACGCTCTCTATGTTGTACTAATGACTTGTACTTACACTGACGCTCTCTATGTTGTACTAATGACTTGTACTTACACTGACGCTCTCTATGTTGTACTAATGACTTGTACTTACACTGACGCTCTCTATGTTTACTTACACTGACGCTCTCTATGTTGTACTAATGACTTGTACTTACACTGACGCTCTCTATGTGTACTTACACTGACGCTCTCTATGTTGTACTTATGACTTGTACTTACACTGACGCTCTCTGTTTACTTACACTGACACTCTCTATGCTGTACTAATGACTTGTACTTACACTGACGCTCTCTATGTTTACTTACACTGACGCTCTCTATGTTGTACTAATGACTTGTACTTACACTGACGCTCTCTATGTTTACTTACACTGACGCTCTCTATGTTGTACTAATGACTTGTACTTACACTGACGCTCTCTATGTTGTACTTACACTGACGCTCTCTATGCTGTACTAATGACTTGTACTTACACCGACGCTCTCTATGCTGTACTAATGACTTGTACTTACACTGACACTCTCTATGTTGTACTTACACTGACGCTCTCTATGCTGTACTAATGACTTGTACTTACACTGACGCTCTCTATGCTGTACTAATGACTTGTACTTACACTGACGCTCTCTATGCTGTACTAATGACTTGTACTTACACTGACACTCTCTATGTTGTACTTACACTGACGCTCTCTATGTTGTACTAATGACTTGTACTTACACTGACGCTCTCTATGTTGTACTTACACTGACGCTCTCTATGTTGTACTAATGACTTGTACTTACACTGACGCTCTCTATGTTGTACTTACACTGACCCTCTCTATGTTGTACTAATGACTTGTACTTACACTAACGCTCTCTATGTTGTACTAATGACTTGTACTTACACTGACGCTCTCTATGTTGTACTAATGACTTGTACTTACACTGACGCTCTCTATGTTGTACTAATGACTTGTACTTACACTGACGCTCTCTATGCTGTACTAATGACTTGTACTTACACTGACGCTCTCTGTGTTGTACTTACACTGACGCTCTCTATGTTGTACTAATGACTTGTACTTACACTGAACTCTGTGTGTTGGCAGAGGGGATTGTGGAACCTACGTCTAGTGCTGTCGATGCTTCCCCCCATGGCGGTCGGACCCCCCAGTTCCTGAGTGGAAGTTCCTGTGATGGATCATAGGGATTCGGCTATGTTAGGAGTGACCCCTAATAAGGACGTGTTTGTGGAAAATCTCAGCAGGAGGGACGCCCCCCAGGAGTCAAGTAGCAGCCAGTCGGAGGCACAGCTCTGCCCAGGAGAGGGCACTGACCCCCAGCACTTCTCCATCACTCAGAGTATTTTTTCTGAGGGGCATTTTAAGGTGAAAATTGGACTTCAAACCAAAAGGACTAAAAAGCCCCCAAAGAACCTGGAGAATTACGTCTGCCGCCCGGCCATAAAAACAAGCAATAAATCCACCCGCAAACTGCCCCCCAAGGCCGGCAACATACCGGAGGGCAAACGGGATGGCATCCCCCCTAAACAGGTAGGTACCATGGGCCTCAAATCTCTCACTGCTATTGGCCAGCACCTCTCTGTGAGCGAGGCACTGATTGAGTGTGAGCGAGGCACTGATTGAGTGTGGCACTGATTGAGTGTGAGCGAGGCACTGATTGAGTGTGAGCGAGGCACTGATTGAGTGTGGCACTGATTGAGTGTGGCACTTACTAAGTGTGGCACTGATTGGACATGTGTGTAAGTGAGGATTTGGAGGAAATGGAGTGCGGTTTGGGGGATATAGTTACTATGGGGGGTGGAAGAGTAGTGATATACTAGGGGGTGCAATTTGGGGGCAGAGAGGTATACTAGGGGTGAAATTTGGGGGCAGAGAGGTATACTAGGGGTGCAATTTGGGGGCAGAGAGGTATACTAGGGCAGTGCTTGCCCATGACCCTCCTTGTGTGGCTCCCAAATGAAAGTCTACCTGCTGTGATTCCTTACCTTGTGTGAGCTTTAAAGTATCAGTACTTAGATTAATTGGCCCTTGCATTATTAGCAATACAAATTCACAGCACCTGCAGTGTTCACACTTGTAACATCTCTATTGTTCACACCCCTAAAGCCCTGTACTGTTCAACATCCTCAGACCCAGACTGAAACTTCCAACATTGTTTACCTGTTCACACTAATAAAAACTTCTGGAGGGACACCAGCTCTGCATCACTGTATGTAGTACATCTTATAGTGGTCCTGATAGGTTTCACTTTCTCCTGCTCTGTTCTGCCTTCCCTACGCTCCCTGTGTGTGCCATACTCTGTGTTCCCTATGCTCCCTGTGTGCCATACGCTGTGTTCCCTATGCTCCCTGTGTGTGCCATACTCTGTGTTCCCTATGCTCCCTGTGTGCCATACTCTGTGTTCCCTATGCTCCCTGTGTGTGCCATACTCTGTGTTCCCTATGCTCCCTGTGTGTGCCATACTCTGTGTTCCCTATGCTCCCTGTGTGTGCCATACTCTGTGTTCCCTATGCTCCCTGTGTGCCATACTCTGTGTTCCCTATGCTCCCTGTGTGTGCCATACTCCATGTTCCCTATGCTCCCTGTGTGTATCGTACTATGTTTTCCCTATGCTCCCTGTGTGTATCGTACTATGTTTTCCCTATGCTCCCTGTGTGTGCCATACTCTGTGTTCCCTATGCTCCCTGTGTGTGCCATATTCTGTGTTCCCTATGCTCCCTGTGTGCCATACTCCATGTTCCCTATGCTCCCTGTGTGTATCGTACTATGTTTTCCCTATGCTCCCTGTGTGTGCCATACTCTGTGTTCCCTATGCTCCCTGTGTGTATCGTACTATGTTTTCCCTATGCTCCCTGTGTGTGCCATACTCTGTGTTCCCTATGCTCCCTGTGTGTGCCATACTCTATGCTCCCTGTGTGTGCCATACTCTATGCTCCCTGTGTGTGCCATACTCTGCGTTCCCTATGCTTCCTGTGTGTGCCATACTCTGCCTGCCCTATGCTCCCTGTGTGTGCCATACTCTGTGTTCCCTATGCTCCCTGTGTGTGCCATACTCTGTGTTCCCTATGCTCCCTGTGTGTGCCATACTCTGTGTTCCCTATGCTCCCTGTGTGTATCGTACTATGTTTTCCCTATGCTCCCTGTGTGTGCCATACTCTGTGTTCCCTATGCTCCCTGTGTGTGCCATACTCTATGCTCCCTGTGTGTGCCATACTCTATGCTCCCTATGCTCCCTGTGTGTGCCATACTCTGCGTTCCCTATGCTTCCTGTGTGTGCCATACTCTGCCTGCCCTATGCTCCCTGTGTGTGCCATACTCTGTGTTCCCTATGCTCCCTGTGTGTGCCATACTCCGTGTTCCCTATGCTCCCTGTGTGTGCCATACTCCGTGTTCCCTATGCTCCCTGTGTGTATCGTACTATGTTTTCCCTATGCTCCCTGTGTGTATCATACTATGTTTTCCCTATGGTCCCTGTGTGTATCATACTATGTTTTCCCTATGGTCCCTGTGTGTATCATACTCTGTGTTCCCTATGCTCCCTGTGTGTATCGTACTATGTTTTCCCTATGCTCCCTGTGTGTATCATACTATGTTTTCCCTATGCTCCCTGTGTGTACCATACTCTGTGTTCCCTATGCTCCCTGTGTGTATCATACTATGTTTTCCCTATGCACCCTGTGTGTGCCATACTTCCCCTTCCCTATGCTCCCTGCGTGTGTCATACTCTGTCTGCCCTATGCTCCCCGTGTGTGTGCCATGCTCCCCCTTCCCTATGCTCCCTGTGTGTGTCATACTCCCCCTTTCCTATGCTCCCTGTGTGTGTCATTGTTAGAAAACTACTGTCTTTTTAAATAATTTGTATAAGCTCTATGGTCAACAAACACCACTCACCAAGGTGATATTTAAATATATTTAATGTGTAAAAAATGTGTTACAGAAAATACATACAAATTAACAGATACCTAGCCAGTCAAATGCTCTATTGACAGCCTACCAAAATAATATGTATGTATCAATATGTTGTATAAAAGTTTTGTGTATGTCTGTATTATGTAAGAGTCAGTGTGTGTCTGTGTATGTATCTGTGTGTGTGTCCAGTGTGAGAGAGTGTGAGAGAGACCAAACTTCTTTTTGTCCAGGGATATATTCAAAACCTGTGGGATACACCTCCCCCAGCCTACCCAAAAATTCCATATGTTAATTGTAACCTAATCCCTCCAGACTTGAGGAACAAATGGAGTATGGGAACCAGTGTGTGAAAGATGTGTGAATGACAAGTCATGAGTGCACAAATGAAACATATTCAAACTTAATCAATACTGGAATATAACCATTTTTCCAATACCCAATATTTAACAGTCATACTCTGCCTGCCCTATTCTCCCTGTGTGTGCCATACTTTGCCTGTCCTACGCTCCCTGTGTGTGCCATACTCCCCCTTCCCTATGCTCCCTGTGTGTGCCATACTCTGTCTGTCCTATGCTCCCTGTGTGTGCCATACTCCCCCTTCCCTATGCTCCCTGTGTGTGCCATACTCTGCCTGTCCTATGCTCCCTGTGTGTGCTATGCTCCCTGTGTGTGACATATTCTGTGTTCCCTATGATCCCTGTGTGTGCCATACTCTGCCTGTCCTATGCTCCCTGTGTGTGCCATATTCTGTGTTCCCTATGATCCCTGTGTGTGTCATACTCTGCCTGTCCTACGCTCCCTGCGCGTGCCATACTCCCCCTTCCCTATGCTCCCTGTGTGTTCAATATTCTGTGTTCCCTATGCTCCATGTGTGTGATTCTCTGCCTTTCCTATGCTCCCTGTGTGTGTCATACTCTGTCTGCCCTATGCTCCCTGTGTGTATCATACTTAATGTTCCCTATGCTCCCTGTGTGTGCCATACTCTATGTTCCCTATGCTCCCTGTGTGTGCCATACTCTATGTTCCCTATGCTCCCTGTGTGTGCCATACTCTGTGTTCCCTATGCTTCCTGTGTGTGCCATACTCTGTGTTCCCTATGCTCCCTGTGTGTGCCATACTCTATGTTCCCTATGCTCCCTGTGTGTGTCATACTCTATGTTCCCTATGCTTCTTGTGTGTGTTATACTCTATGTTCCCTATGCTCCCTGTGTGTGCCATACTCTATGCTCCCTGTGTGTGTCATACTCTATGCTCCCTGTGTGTGCCATACTCTATGTTCCCTATGCTCCCTGTGTGTGCCATACTCTATGTTCCCTATGCTTCTTGTGTGTGTTATACTCTATGTTCCCTATGCTCCCTGTGTGTGCCATACTCTATGTTCCCTATGCTCCCTGTGTGTGTCATACTCTATGTTCCCTATGCTCCCTGTGTGTGCCATACTCTATGTTCCCTGTGTGTGCCATACTCTGTGTTCCCTGTGCTCCCTGTGTGTGCCATACTCTATGCTCCCTGTGTGTGCCATACTCTATGCTCCCTGTGTGTGCCATACTCTATGCTCCCTATGCTCCCTGTGTGTGCCATACTCTGTGTTCCCTATGCTCCCTGTGTGTGCCATACTCTGTGTTCCCTATGCTTCCTGTGTGTGCCATACTCTATGTTCCCTATGCTTCCTGTGTGTGCCATACTCTATGTTCCCTATGCTTCCTGTGTGTGCCATACTCTATGTTCCCTATGCTCCCTGTGTGTGCCATACTCTGTGTTCCCTATGCTTCCTGTGTGTGCCATACTCTGCCTGCCCTATGCTCCCTATATGTGCCATACTCTGCCTGTCCTACTGTGTAGTGGAACAAAAGCCTGATGGGGGTTTGTTCTGGAGGTTTGTTGCAAATTGCTGTTAGGGCCCCCTAAGGTGTTTAATCATGTGTTGGGGGAGGGGGTTCTGCATTATCCACAGGGGAGGAGGAGACATATAAAGCTATGTTTATGGTCTATATAAGGGTATGACTTTTCACATGTAAGTGATATTCCTGCTGTGAGCACCAACTATTTAGATTTTTGGTGTGTTACCACCATTGGTATGTGGACATGGTCTTGTGGTAACATGGGTTTGGTTTAAAAAAGGGAGTAGCCAACACTGGCTTCATTAACAGCCCCCCACCATGTAGGCCAGAAAAAGTCAGGCCTTTCGTACCACAGAATTTGGACAGCACTGTACTAGGGGCTTAGAGGGGAGTGGAGTGCAGTTTGGGGGCAGAGTAATGGGGGATATAGTTACTGGGGGGTAGTAGAGTAGTCATGTACCTGGAGGATTTGGAGGGTTCAATTTTGGGGTAGAGTAATGAGGATATAGTTGCTATGGGGGGGGATTGAGATAAGGATATTTGGGGGTACAGTGGGGTGCATGAGAGCTGCTGAATTCCAGGCTGTGCTGCACACGGATATTTTTAGCTGTGATGATGGAGAAACCTGATGCCATTGGCTGGATCCTTTGTATCTCGTAGTTGTTTCCATGGTTACTGGTGACCTAATTTTGTGGCAGGAGTGGGGTTCCTCTGCTAATGTTTGGGAGTAAGTGGGGCAGTCAGGGAAGGTACAGGGGGTTGGGAGCAGAGGGGTCAGGTCCCATTCCCAGGCCCTGTAGGGTTAAACAAAGTGTAAGTAATTGACCACTTTGTGGCCCCTGGGGGGAAATCAGTCTATGGGAGTTAGGGCCACACTGTGTTATTCATACTGCCTGTAGCTTTCATCTTTGTGTTGGGGCTCTGTATTAACGGTGCAACTTCTAATCTATTTGTGCACAAGTTACCCCCCGGGGACTGCAGGGATCAGTGCTGGGGAACCTTTGCCCATTGTCATCTCCACCACTAAACTACCCCCTGGACCCATTTGCCCAATTATGTGGCTGTATGGACCCCTTTGTTCATTTTGCTGCTGCTGCTGCTTGTATCTGTGTGCAATACCAGCGAGAGTCACAGGGTGTAGGGAGCTTACTGGATATGATGGTGGGGCCCCGCAGGGTGGTGTAGGTTTTGGGAGCCCAAGATGCAAAGACATTAGAGCATGGGGGTGTAGGGGTTGTAGGGATCTTGAGGTTCATAGATTTTTGCCTGTACATGGGTGTAGGGAGTCAAAAGGCCCAGAGATTACTGAGTGGGAGGGGCCCAGAGATTACGGAGTGGGGGGAGCTGGAGGGGCCCAGAGATTACTGAGTGAGGGGCAGAGTAATGAGTATTTTATTATTTATTATTAACATGTATTTATATAGCGCCAACATATTGCGTAGCACTGTGGGGGGGTTTAGGGAGCAGGAGGGGCACAGTAATGAGTATGAGGGGGGTATAGGGAGCAGGAGGGGCAGATTAATGCGTATGAGGGGGGTATAGGGAGCAGGAGGGGCAGAGTAATGAGTGTGGGGGGTTTAGGGAGCAGGAGGGGCACAGTAATGAGTATGAGGGGGGTATAGGGAGCAGGAGGGGCAGATTAATGCGTATGAGGGGGGTATAGGGAGCAGGAGGGGCACAGTAATGAGTATGAGGGGGGTATAGGGAGCAGGAGGGGCAGAGTAATGAGTATGAGGGGTGTATAGGGAGCAGGAGGGGCACAGTAATGAGTATAAGGGGAGTATAGGGAGAAGGAGGGGCAGTAAGATGAGAGCGGGAGTGAGTGGAGCTGGCGTATGAAGGAGTAGTTGGCACACAGCCCAGACTCTCCATGGCAGCCGAGGCTATTATGCTAATTGAGCTGAAGCTCTGCATTCCACCATAGTGTGTTTTCCCTCTCAATCTCCCCCCTCTCTTCCCGTACATAAAGCAGGGGGCAGAACGCGTCAGATCTCTCCTCCTACCTCCAGGGCAGAACAAGGTGCCAAATGTATTTCCATAAATAAGTGGCATTGTGTAATCAGACCCTGGCCTATCAGTGCTTGGGATCTGTCCCACAACAAGTAACATTATCAGCCTGCTGCCATTTTGTCCTGCTGCTCAGCTGTCAGTTTAGCGCTCGGCTCATTGCTGGCTATTGCTAGTCCCGCGGGAGGTGTAACTGCTACAGTATGACATCTAATCATCAGCCTGCGCAGGAACAATTTCTCCATGATTGTCGCTGTACCCCCTCCCTCCTGCTTGCTGCTCACACGCCCCCCCCTATTATGCCTTTGTAGTGCGTAGCATGAAACTGCACTCCTTAGCAAGTGTGTCTGGGGGTGATAGGTGAGCTGTGGGATAGTCTCTAATTGCCCCTGCTACTATCTACTGGTATATATAGATAGATAGATAGATAGATAGATAGATATATGGTACAATTCATCCCTAACCACTTGTTCCTCTCTCTCTCTTATTATAGGATCCAGCTGCAACTCCCAGGAAGCCCGCAGAGAATTCCCACATTAACTCTCCTGAGTTGGAATGTTTACATGCTAGCAAAGAGGAAGAGAGAGGCCGTGTGTCTAACAACTCGTCACCCCCAGAAGCCCTCAGTCTCCCCAACGCTTCCTCCAGGCCGGCACCCAGATCAGTGGGGAACAGCTCAGCGAATAGCGTGACTGAGAAGCTGGCCCAGCTCATAGCAACTTGCCCCCCTGCCAAGTCTTCCAAGAGCAGAGTGAAGAAGCAGCCAAACCCAGGACCAAACGGTACCAAGGAGGTTGGTGGTACATCAGCCCATGAGCCAGCCCTTGCTGCCCCCCAGAGTACAAAGCCTCCCAATGGCAGTAGCATCAGTGCCGCCTGCTCAGCAGAAAAGCTAAAGGAGCAGCTGCCTGGCAAACAGGGGGGCGGTGGGGCATTGGAGAGGAACAGCCAGCGGCAGGAGGGACTGATGGAAAAGTTACCTGGCACCAGGAAAGAGCTTGGTGACACTACCTTGTCCCTCGGAGAGAAAGGACTTTCCCACTCAAACCCACAGGAGAAGATGCTTCCTGTATATTGCACTTCATTGGACTTCAGAATGGGAGGGGCATCAGATGCCTCCACAGCTAAGTCGCCATTTAGTGCGGTGGGTGAGGGAAACCTCCCGTCTCCAGCACCTGCGACCTCAGTCACCTCCAACAGGACCTTTCCTCACTCTCCCAATTCTTTGCACTTAAACCCAGTCTCACCGGAATGTACTGACCAGCCAACTGACAAGAGTCCCTTTGCCTCAGACAATGTACCTGGGCCCCGAGGCCACCGAGCTGCTCATCATAGTCTGGAGTCGGACTTGTATAAAAGTCCCCACGGCGAGACAAGTAAAAGTCATTTGCCTTCTGGCCTCCGTATCCCACCGAAAGAGCCCAGCAGCCACAAGTCCGACCCTTCTGTTGTCAGCTTTGCCACTTTGCTTAGGAAACAGCGGCAACTGAAGATCAGCAGCATGGCGGCACCAACAGAGAGGCACTTCAGCTCTTCACCAGCCATAAGTCCCATTCATCAGGCCAAAATGAAAGGGAAAAAACCCAAGTGGATGAAGGTTGTAACTAAAAGCGCTGGTCAGTCTGCAAAGTTGTGTGCTGATCCAGGAGCTGAGCAGCAGAACCTTGGCAGGGGCATAGGGGCGGCACCGTTACTAGCACATACAACCAAAACCAGTTCTTTCCCCAAGGCTAACCACAAACTCTATGATTCCCATAGGACCTACTCCTCGTTGTGCAGCCCTAGAGATCAGAAATCCAGAAGTAAGGACATGCCGCATTTAGATGCATCCCCCAAAAGAGCCCTAACAATTCCCGCTTCCAAAGTGATCTCCTCCCAGTCAAAAGAAGAGCAAGGGCCCCCCGTCCTTCAGCCCGAGGTGGAGATACCTCCCTCTCACCTCAGCCAAACTGGACAGCTGGTTCCTAAGAAGCGAGGCAGGCCCAGGAGACAGCTAGCTCCACCGCTACTGAGGCCTTCCCCTGGACTTTCCACTCTTAGTGAATCTGTCCGTGTGGAGGAATCCGATGCTGGGCACCACAACAATATGGATCCGTTCAGAGAGGAGTCTAAGGGGGCAAGTAACCAGGGCTCGGAATCGGCCAGGAGACCGCTCAGTAAAGGTAACGGGCAGCTCTTCAAAACAATCATCAGAAAGATAAATAAAATGAAGAGCATAAAGAGAAGAAAGCTCGTGAGCCAGATTCTGTCCGGCAGCTCAGAACACAGCACTAGGGTCCAGCCCAAGCTGCAAGGATCTGTCTCAAGCCTCGCAGCCACTTTCAGCTCTAAATTAGGGCAGCAAATAAATGTCAGCAAGAAAGGAACTATTTACATAGGAAAGAGAAGGGGTAGGAAGCCAAAGGCTCAGCACGAGTGCCTCCTAGCAAAGAACTCTTCTTGCCCCCCTGCTTTGGAAAGTCCAGGACAACAATTGGCCAGTCCCACCCCACAGCCTCCTGCAGCCTCATGTCCTGAGGTTCTCCCGTCTCCTGTCAGCTCCCATTTATCTGCTACAAGCGGAGCCCTGAGTCCAGTTAGTAGTGATGCCAGCTTTGTGGAACCGAGCTCCTACTTGCACTCACGCCACAGCTCAGCTCTCCAAACACTGGCCATGAGAAAAGCTTCCAAAGATGCCCGGCAGCTGTCTCCCCCCACCTTGCTGCCCAACTCTCCGGCCCATATCAGCGAGCTGTCCTCGTTAAAAGAGGCCACGCCTTCCCCAATTAGTGAATCTCACAGTGACGAGACCATCCCGAGTGACAGCGGCATTGGAACGGATAACAACAGCACGTCGGACCGGGCAGAGAAGTTGTTTGGGCAGCAGCAGCAGCAGAAGAGGAGGAGGCACTTGTTTGAGCACATGCCCCTGATGCCCGTAGAAGCCTCTGTGCTGCTGAGCACTCTGAAGGAGAAACACAAGCACAAATGCAAGCACCGGGATTTCCTCACTTATGACAAACAGAAAAGACAAAAGAGGAAAAGGAAAAAGAAGTACCCTCAGCTGCGCACTCATCAGGATCCCGACTTCCTGGCCGAGCTGGAGGAGCTCATCAGCCGTCTGAGCGAGATCAACATCACCCACAGGACTCACCATTTCATCCCCCAGGATCTCTTGCCCACCATTTTCCGCCTCAATTTCAACAACTTCTACAGTCACCCCACGTTCCCTTTGGAACCGTTGCACTACATCCGTAAACCTAACTTAAAGAAGAAGAGGGGCCGGCCCCCGAAACTGCGGGAGAGCATTGCCGAAATGCCATTTATGCACAGCCTCGGCTTCTACCCTTCCTATGGAATGTCTTATTCTCCTTCCCCGCTCACGCCCCCTCCTATTGGTCTAAGTTATTATGGAAGGTACCCGCCCACAATCTATCCTCCTCCCCCCTCTGCCTCATTTACTACCCCATTGCCCCCTCCATCGTACATGCACACAGGCCACTTGCTCCTCAACCCTGGCAAGTATCATAAGAAGAAACACAAGTTGCTGAGCAGCAGCAGGACTCCTCTCCTTCCCATGAGCACTTACCCTAGTGTTCCTGCAGAAATGGCATACAGCTGGATGTTTGAGCACAAGCACCGGCACCGGCACAAACATCGCGAGCACCGACTGCCCGACCAACTCTCCATTGATCCCTCTTCCAGGTCTGTTCTGGAGTCGCTAAAGCGGTACAGGTTTGCTAAAGACTCTGTTAGCGACAGGTACAAACATAAAGACAAACACAGGTGCCATCTTGCTTGCTCACACCTGTCCCCGTCCCAGGGGTTATTGGGCAGAGATGAACGTTGGGCACGGAGAGATTTCCCAGACAGACGCTCCCTTTCCCTGGGGCTGCAGAGCCCCTTACAGATAGACTGTTCCGACAGCTCTCCGGGGCGCTCTCTCGGAGGATTCACCCCCAGCTCAGAGCCAGTGAGCAGTGATGAGCACACCAATCTCTTTACAAGTGCAATAGGCAACTGCCGGACTGGTGGCCCCATGAGCGGAGTCGTCGGACGCAAGACGCTTAGCGAAAACTCCCCCTTTTTTACAGAGAGCGCTTTAAGCAGATCTCTAAGAAAAGAGCAACTGTCCAATGACAAAATCCCTCAGGCTGTGCCAGGTAAGAATGTTATGGGGATGGACATGGCTGTGCTCACTGGTCTGAATTAACTAGCACTGTACGGTTCCTTTAATACTTTACCTTTACCACTGCCTTCAGCTCTGGGAATGTTCTCTAGCGTTCACCTATACGCTTATTTGCAATAGAATAATCCTGGCTTGTTCCTTCTTGTTCTGGGCTATGCCTACATCTTGGGCTTTCATCTGCACAATGTCTACAGTGAAATAACTTCATATCCATGCTGCAGACTGTACTGTTAGGAAAGTGGCCTTGCCCAGCACATCTAACTAATATCATCTCTTAAACACGTGGGGTTTATAGGCATGGTATTGCCAGACCTTTCCATTAAATGCATCCCATGTAAAATACATTTGCTGCATGGCTGATAAGCACTTGGCTCATCCTTCTCCTCATGGGCACAACTATAGAAGATGTAGCTGTGCCCTGGGGTGCCAGTGTAATACCTTAATCTGCAGTTAAGTGGCCAGTACCACTGGGGCTTATCAGGGTACCCATGGATGTCTGTAAGAGAGATGCTGCTGGGTTACAATCAGATCATTGCTGCAGTTTCAATGAAAGGGTTGATCTAGTTGGCCTACTATAAAGGACACAGAGCATGCTTGCAGACTACACTGGTTACTTTATAGCCATGCACTTAAATATCTGAGCAGCGTGTCCCAGCTTATGTGTGTGTGTATAGGTGCTACTGCTCCTTAATGCTCCTACACCCTACACTACATACTGTACCTGTAGCTCTGCCCAATGGGAAGGGATCCTCTGCATATTGTACCTGTAGCTCTGCCCAATGGGAAGGGATCCTGTGCTTTGGTGGTGCTAGATTATTCTGCTTGTTGTTATGTTGTGTGCCGTGTGCTATACTGATGGCATCTCCCTCCCCTCTTCCAGCATCCCAGGAGAGGAGCCTGAGGCAGTCAGACAGATCCAGCTGTAGCCCGTCCACGAGAAGGACTTTGTCAGAGAGCCCATCCCCTGCATGTAAGTCATGCCAATCTGTGTTCCCCAATCTCCATTCAAGTAGTAAATCAACAGATCAAAGTAATCCCAGATAATGAGTGTGAGTGGCACAGATGTACCCAGATACAGGCACTTACATGCCTCACTCAATGGAATAGAATAGTCATGTAATTCTCTCATAAATCAGTGTTGGACTGAAAACGTAGAATGGAGGGCTAATTGTAGAACTTGGCGGGAGATGGGAAAGAGTAGCATAGGGGGCTTATTGTAGGATTTGGCAGGAGGTGGGAGAACGCAGAAGGGGGCTTGAGGGAGTTAAGAATAGAGTAGCAGGAGTAAGGGGGTGTCTATAAGGTGCAGGCTGTTCATGGTGTGTGTACATATGGCCGCGCATATATAACAGGCAAGTGTAGTTCATTAGGATGAGGAGTGGGTCTGTGCCATCTTGTATATGAGTGTAACCCTCTCAGGCTTATTATCTTCTATGTTAATTGCAGTGATGGGAGGCGGGGCACGAGGTACGAGGATAGGTTCCTTGGGGGACGACTCTGCGGAGCCTTTACTTCAGCGTATTGCACATAGTGAGAAGGCAGACCCCACAGACAAGACTAAAGAGGCCGCTCTCATTGCCGATGCCCCAACCTCTAGCAGGTCCTCTAGGGGCCACAGCAGGGACAGAATCCAGGAGAACCGCATCCCAACTGCAGAGTGGCCCTTGGATGGCCCAAGGGCAGTGTCCAGGCAGCAGCTGAAGCGCAGCATGGTGGAGGCCATACACAAACAGGCCAAGAGAATGTACAACTATAACAATATCCTCGTCAGCAAGAAGAACTTGGACCATGTCAATAAGATTCTAAAGGCCAAGAAGCTGCAGAGACAGTCCCGGACGGGTAATAACTTTGTTAAGAGGAGGCCGGGGAGACCTCGCAAATACCCTCTGGATTCCCAGCAGGCTGCTCCGCTGCCCCCCAGCATGAGCACCGACACTGTCACGGACGTCATTGAAGCTGTGGTGCAGAGTGTCAGCCTTGGAGACGAGCACAGAAAAGCCTGGAAGAGGCAGCACTTGGCACTGGACAAACAAGTGACAAAAAGGCCAAAATCCCTGTACGAGGAAGATCGGGAGAGCAGTAATAGGTCAGTAGCACTCGCTCTGTGTTTTACTGTGTGCAACAGAACCTTCTGCAATATTTGTCCTGCTCCAATCACCATGTTCTGATTGGGTACTGCCCTTCATTACACTGCCCCCCATTCTGTAGCAGATTTTAGCTGGTCCCTCACTCCAATATGTGTTAGGGTTCTTCTCAACCGAGTAATGGCACCGTCCAGGCCACATCACTTCCAAGATGAGCATAAAATAAACTCAGCGAATTCAGTGTGTTTATTTCTTCACAACATGTTTTGGATAAACATATCCTTCATCAGGTGATAATTAGCAATTAGACAACATGTTGTGATAAAATCCTCATTCTGTAGCAGCAGCATCCTACAAGTTTCCCCTGTCGCATGAGCCGTTTGAAAGTAGCCTTGTAGTGTTTAGTGTAAGGGAAACAATGTGCAGTTCTGACTGATACTGGTGTAAGCCATTATATTTTTGTGCCTTCATATCCATGTGTTTGTTGCAGGCTGTGTGAGTTTGCCCGGGCAGAGGCTGTGCCAGTGAATGATATCGGTAGGAACCAAGAGGAACGAAGCGATGAGCTGCTACGCACTATGGCAGCGCCTCCTCTGCAGAAAGAGAAGAAAATTCCTCGAGTGCCCAAGAAGAAATATCAGAAAGCTGGCCTTTTCTCTGACGTGTACAAGACTCTGGAGTAAGTAGCAGCCCGTTGTGACCCAGCCAGGTGCCATCTCTGTGCCCATCCGTGAGGGAATTAGCGCGGCACTTTCCTTTAGACATACAGCCATATATATTCTATTGGCCCTGGCTAATAAGCAGTGCTTCTCCTTTGTGACTCCTGCAGTCCCAAGAGTCGCCTGATGCAGCTGAAGAAGGAGAAACTGGAGTATGATCCCAGAGAGCATGAGTACAGCCTACTGCCGGCCCCCATCAATATTGGTGAGTTTCATAAGCATGCATTGCTCTGAGGAAATCAATGGTATATACTAAGGCTATACACAGTCCTAATACTGCTCTCCTGAAACATTACCTTCATTTGATCCAAATCCTTCCTCTGCCTCAGCAATTATAGTGCAAACTAATAGCTGGTGTAATGTTTACAAAAATGCAATACAGAACCTACAGAGATTTGGCAATGCGCAGGGGCTTGACATACACCTCTCCATGCGTTAGTCCCAGGGAGGGGATTTCTGTAAAAAGAGCAAATGTGCTGATGCCAGCCAAGATTAAGAGATTCAGTAACATTGGGGAGAGTTCAAACATTTCACATTGTCCTGCACAATGGCCTAAAGATCTTTTCTTGTCCTTAAAGGGATACTGTCATGGGAAAACATGTTTTTTTCAAAATGCATCAGTTAATAGTGCTACTCCAGCAGAATTCTGCACTGAAATCCATTTCTCAAAAGAGTAAACAGATTTTTTTATATTCAATTTTGAAATCTGACATGGGGCTAGACATATTGTCAGTTTCCCAGCTGCCCCTGGTCATGTGACTTGTGCCTGCACTTTCGAAAAGAAATGCTTTCTGGCAGGCTACTGTTTTTCCTTCTCAATATAACTGAATGTGTCTCAGTGGGACCTGGATTTTACTATTGAGTGTTGTTCTTATTGAGGAGCTGCTATCTGGTTACCTTCCCAATCTTCTTTTGTTTGGCTGCTGGGGGGAAAAGGGTGGGGTCGATATCACTCCAACTTGCAGTACAGCAGTAAAGAGTGATTGAAGTTTATCAGAGCACAAGTCACATGACTTGGGGCAGATGTTTGCTCTTTTGAGAAATGGATTTCAGTGCAAAATTCTGCTGGAGCAGCACTATTAACTGATTCATTTTGAAAAAAATGTTTTTTCACATGACAGTATCCCTTTAAAGTAAGCCAGAAGTCAGGGATAATGCCAGGCAGCAAAGGATCTACAGTATGGGGCAAGCAGCACAGGATTGTTACAGTTCTACAGTATGAGGCAAGCAGCACAGGATTGTTACAGTTCTACAGTATGAGGCAAGCAGCACAGGATTGTTACAGTTCTACAGTATGAGGCAAGCAGCACAGGATTGTTACAGTTCTACAGTATGGGGCAAGCAGCACAGGATTGTTACAGTTCTACAGTATGGGGCAAGCAGCACAGGATTGTTACAGTTGTACAGTATGAGGCAAGCAGCACAGGATTGTTACAGTTCTACAGTATGGGGCAAGCAGCACAGGATTGTTACAGTTCTACAGTATGAGGCAAGCAGCACAGGATTGTTACAGTTCTACAGTATGGGGCAAGCAGCACAGGATTTTTACAGTTGTACAGGATAAGGGCAGGCAGCACAGGATTGTTACACTTCTGATTTCTCAGTCGGCTACAGGCTCTTTGCTAGGGATGGGCTGCACCTCAATGATGATGGTGCAGCTGTTTTGGGGGAGAAGATGGCTAGAGGGTTGGAGGAGATTTTAAACTAGGGGTGGGTGGGGGGGGTTCAGTAAAAGATTCAGTGGAAAACAGGTTAGATGAGATAGTGGGCAAAGGAAGGAAAAATGGAGGAGGAGCTTTGGTTGGGGGTTAAGGATAGGGAGGAGCACATGTCATTTGTTCAATATGGTACCAACAGGCATGTCCAAAGTGTGGCCCGGGGGCCAATTGCTCAGCCTCCATCATGAAATTAATAATAATGAGGCCCCCCAGCACAGTGCGATCAGGAATCCCATATCAGTAATATTAAAGGAGAAGGAAACCCCCTGGGCGCAAAAATCCCTCCCCCTCGCCTACCTGTTCCCCCAGGCAAATGCCCCTAACTTGTTACTCACCCCTCTGTGCAGGTCCTGTCCACGGAGTTCACAGGCGCCATCTTCTCCCGAGCGGTCTTCTTCCTGGATTCATCTGCATCTTCAGGCACATGCGCAGTAGGAGCATTCACAGGTACGGATCTACTGCGCATGTGCTGAAAGTCACGAAGTGGAATCGGAAAACTTAGTGACTTTCGGCACATGCGCAGTAGATCTGTACCGGTAAATGCTCCTACTGAGCATGCGCCAAAAACACCGGTCAAAGCAGGAAGAAAACCAATCTGGAGAAGATGGCGCCTGTGAATTCCGTGGACAGGACCTGCGCAGAGGGGTGAGTAACAAGTTAGGGGCATTTGCCCGGGGGAACAGGTAGGCGAGGGGGGGAGGGATTTTTGCGCCCAGGTTTCCTTCTCCTTTAAGGCACATTAGTGAAATGATCTGCCACTTGGTCTATACTGCTGCCTGTGTGCTGAAGGTGTTGGTAATAGACACATACTGGCACGTAGAGACACACTGTCTTTGCATACTTCTTTATGGTTGCAGGTATCAATAGATGTACTGGCGTGCCTGTGCAATAAACTAAAGAAGTATGGCGTCACTACGTTCCAGTACGTGTCTATTACTAACATCTTCAGCACACAGATCGCAATATAGACCAAGTGGCAGATCATTTCACTAATGTACTCAAATATTACTGCTACGATTACTCGATTCCTGTAATTTAATGTTAATTGTGCAAAAAATGTCGGGCTGAATGGTTGGCCCCCACACATTTTCACCTCACCAAATCTGGCCCTCGTTGCAAAAAGTTTGAGCACCCCTGTGGTACCAGTATTAAATGTATGTTTGCAAATGCAACGAGTCTGACTGGTAAAATGGTAGAGCTGGAGGGAAAATATGATGTGATTGGCCGAAACATGGCTGAATGATTCGCATGACAGGGCAGTTAATATTAGTGGCAATACTTTGTTTCGGAGGGACAGAGGCAATAGAAAAGGAGGAGGGGTATGTCTGTATGTTAGGCAGGATTTAAATCTAATATAAAGGAGGAGGTTATGTTAGAAAACGAGGGGGCAGAAGTCTTATGGGGGGAGTTCTTTACCAATTGTAAAGAGTCCAGCAAATTAATTGTAGGCGTCGTTATAGACCCCCTAATGTAAGTGACGAGGATAAGCTCCTGATGAAAATAGAAAAGGCTGCTAGTTTGGGTAAAGTAATGATAATGGGGGATTTTAATTACCCAGATATTGACTGGAGCAACAGTACTGACAGATCAGTTAATGGGAAAAAGTTTATAAACTGTTACATGACATAACCCTAAAAAGTTTTTAAATCTATTAATAGTAAAAAGATGCAGGTTGAGAGTGTTGCTCCATTAAATAATGGTACCAGTATGGTTGTAACCGATACAGAAAAGGCAAATGTGCTAAATCAGTTCTTTTCTTCAGTGTATACAATAGAGGAGTCTGAGTTCCCAGGCTCACTTTATAGCTGCACTGATGGCTCAGCTCAATCTAGTCCATAAAGCTTTAATACAAATTAATGTAAACAAGGCTCCAGGGCCTGATGGCATACACCCCCAGGTTCTAAGAGAGCTTAGTTCAGTTTTAGACTGGCCTCTATTTCTGATTTTCTCCGATTCGCTTTCATCTGGTATGGTGCCTATGGATTGGAGAAAAGCTGATGTTATTCCAATATTTAAAAAGGGATTACGATCTCAGCCTGGCAATTATAGGCCAGTAAATCTGACATCTGTGGTGGGCAAATAATTTGAAGGCTTGTTAAGGGATCACATTCAAAATGTTGTCCTAGTGAATGGCATTATGAGCAGCAATCAGCATGGCTTTATGAAGGATAGGTCATGTCAGACTAATTTGATTGCATTTTATGATGAGGTAAGTAAGATGCTGGACAGTGGGGGGGCAGTAGATCTACTTGGATTTTGCATTTAGCATTTGATACTGTGCCCCACAAACGACTGCTTTCTAAACTAAGGTCTGTTGGGCTTAATGAAGTCGTTTGCACATGGATAGGAAACTGGCTACAGGATCGGGTACAGAGGGTGGTTGTTAATGGGACATTCTCTACTTGGAGTAAGGTTCTTAGTGGGGTCCCTCAGGGCTCAGTATTGGGGCCACTTTTATTTAACTTGTTCATTAATGACTTAGGGGAGGGGATTGTAAGTAATGTATCAGTGTTTGCAGATGAGACAAAACTATCAGCCCAATTAATTCCATCCAGGATGTGGCACTTGCAACAGGATCTTGACTAACTGGCAATCTGGGCAGCTAAGTGGCAAATGAGATTCAATGTTGATAAATGTAAAGTCCTGCACCTGGGATGTAACAATATCCACTTATACCCTTAATGGGACTGCACTAGGCAAATCCATAATGGAGACGGAGCTTGGAGTCCTTGTAGATAATAAACTTGTCTGTAGCAAGTAATGCCAGTCAGCAGCATCAAGGGCAAATAAGGGCTTGACTTGTATTAAATGGGGCAGAGAGTCACGGGAGGAGGGGGTCCCACTGTATAGAGCACTGGTAAGGCCCCATCTAGAATATGCCCTACAGTTTTGGTCTCCATCACTCAAACAGGACATTATTGTATTAGAGAGGGTACAGAGAAGGGCAACTAAGCTGGTAAAGGGAAAATCTTGGCTATGAGGAAAGACTGGCCAAATTGGGGATGTTCACGCTGGAGAAGAGGCGCTTAAGGGGTGATATGATGACTATGTATAAATATATAAGGGGATCATATAATAATCTCTCTAATGATTTATATACCAGTAGGTCTTTCCAGCTGACACAAGGTCACCCATTCTGATTTGAAGAAAAGAGGTTCCGCCTAAATATTGGGAAGGGGTTTGTTACAGTGAGAGCTGTGAAGATGTGGAATTCTCTCCCTGAATCAGTTGTACAGGCTGATACATTAGATAGGTATAAGGAAGGGTCGGATGCTTTATTCGCCAGTAGCTCCTCCCAGCAGACAGGAGGGAGCCAATGAGATTAGAGGAGGGAAAGGGGTGTTACAGGGAGAGCTGGGAAGTGAATCAGGGGTACAGGCTGATACATTAGATAGGTATAAGGAAGGGTCGGATGCTTTATTCGCCAGTAGCTCCTCCCAGCAGACAGGAGGGAGCCAATGAGATTGGAGGAGGGAAAGGGGTGTTACAGGGAGAGCTGGGAAGTGAATCAGGGGTACAGGCTGATACATTAGATAGGTATAAGGAAGGGTCGGATGCTTTATTCGCCAGTAGCTCCTCCGAGCAGACAGGAGGGAGCCAATGAGATTAGAGGAGGGAAAGGGGTGTTACAGAGAGAGAGCTGGGAAGTGAATCAATGGTACAGGCTGATACATTAGATAGGTACAAGGAAGGGTCGGATGCTTTATTCACCAGTAGCTCCTCCCAGCAGACAGGAGGGAGCCAATGAGATTAGAGGAGCGAAAGGGGTGTTACAGGGAGAGCTGGGAAGTAAATCAGTGATACAGGCTGATACATTAGATAGGTACAAGGAAGGGTTGGATGCTTTATTCACCAGTAGCTCCTCCCAGCAGACAGGAGGGAGCCAATGAGATTAGAGGAGGGAAAGGGATGTTGCAGGGAGAGCTGGGAAGTGAATCAGTGGTACAGGAAGGGTCGGATGCTTTATTCACCAGTAGCTCCTCCCAGCAGACAGGAGGGAGCCAATGAGATTAGAGGAGGGAAAGGGGTGTTACAGAGAGAGCTGGGAAGTGAATCAGGGGTACAGGCTGATACATTAGATAGGTACAAGGAAGGGTCGGATGCTTTATTCACCAGTAGCTCCTCACAGCAGACAGGAGGGAGCCAATGAGATTAGAGGAAAGGGGTGTTACAGGGAGGGCTGGGAAGTGAATCAGTGGTACAGGCTGATACATTAGATAGGTATAAGGAAGGGTCGGATGCTTTATTCGCCAGTAGCTCCTCCGAGCAGACAGGAGGGAGCCAATGAGATTAGAGGAGGGAAAGGGGTGTTACAGAGAGAGAGCTGGGAAGTGAATCAATGGTACAGGCTGATACATTAGATAGGTACAAGGAAGGGTCGGATGCTTTATTCACCAGTAGCTCCTCCCAGCAGACAGGAGGGAGCCAATGAGATTAGAGGAGCGAAAGGGGTGTTACAGGGAGAGCTGGGAAGTAAATCAGTGATACAGGCTGATACATTAGATAGGTACAAGGAAGGGTTGGATGCTTTATTCACCAGTAGCTCCTCCCAGCAGACAGGAGGGAGCCAATGAGATTGGAGGAGGGAAAGGGGTGTTACAGGGAGAGCTGGGAAGTGAATCAGGGGTACAGGCTGATACATTAGATAGGTATAAGGAAGGGTCGGATGCTTTATTCGCCAGTAGCTCCTCCGAGCAGACAGGAGGGAGCCAATGAGATTAGAGGAGGGAAAGGGGTGTTACAGAGAGAGAGCTGGGAAGTGAATCAATGGTACAGGCTGATACATTAGATAGGTACAAGGAAGGGTCGGATGCTTTATTCACCAGTAGCTCCTCCCAGCAGACAGGAGGGAGCCAATGAGATTAGAGGAGCGAAAGGGGTGTTACAGGGAGAGCTGGGAAGTAAATCAGTGATACAGGCTGATACATTAGATAGGTACAAGGAAGGGTTGGATGCTTTATTCACCAGTAGCTCCTCCCAGCAGACAGGAGGGAGCCAATGAGATTAGAGGAGGGAAAGGGATGTTGCAGGGAGAGCTGGGAAGTGAATCAGTGGTACAGGAAGGGTCGGATGCTTTATTCACCAGTAGCTCCTCCCAGCAGACAGGAGGGAGCCAATGAGATTAGAGGAGGGAAAGGGGTGTTACAGAGAGAGCTGGGAAGTGAATCAGGGGTACAGGCTGATACATTAGATAGGTACAAGGAAGGGTCGGATGCTTTATTCACCAGTAGCTCCTCACAGCAGACAGGAGGGAGCCAATGAGATTAGAGGAAAGGGGTGTTACAGGGAGGGCTGGGAAGTGAATCAGTGGGTACAGGCTGATACATTAGATAGGTATAAGGAAGGGTCGGATGCTTTATTCGCCAGTAGCTCCTCCGAGCAGACAGGAGGGAGCCAATGAGATTAGAGGAGGGAAAGGGGTGTTACAGAGAGAGAGCTGGGAAGTGAATCAATGGTACAGGCTGATACATTAGATAGGTACAAGGAAGGGTCGGATGCTTTATTCACCAGTAGCTCCTCCCAGCAGACAGGAGGGAGCCAATGAGATTAGAGGAGCGAAAGGGGTGTTACAGGGAGAGCTGGGAAGTAAATCAGTGATACAGGCTGATACATTAGATAGGTACAAGGAAGGGTTGGATGCTTTATTCACCAGTAGCTCCTCCCAGCAGACAGGAGGGAGCCAATGAGATTAGAGGAGGGAAAGGGGTGTTACAGAGAGAGCTGGGAAGTGAATCAGGGGTACAGGCTGATACATTAGATAGGTACAAGGAAGGGTCGGATGCTTTATTCACCAGTAGCTCCTCCCAGCAGACAGGAGGGAGCCAATGAGATTAGAGGAAAGGGGTGTTACAGGGAGGGCTGGGAAGTGAATCAGTGGTACAGGCTGATACATTAGATAGGTACAAGGAAGGGTCGGATGCTTTATTCACCAGTAGCTCCTCCCAGCAGACAGGAGGGAGCCAATGAGAATAGAGGAGGGAAAGGGGTGTTACAGGGAGAGCTGGGAAGTGAATCAGGGGTACAGGCTGATACATTAGATAGGTACAAGGAAGGGTCGGATGCTTTATTCACCAGTAGCTCCTCCCAGCAGACAGGAGGGAGCCAATGAGATTAGAGGAGGGAAAGGGGTGTTACAGGGAGAGCTGGGAAGTGAATCAGGGGTACAGGCTGATACATTAGATAGGTACAAGGAAGGGTCGGATGCTTTATTCACCAGTAGCTCCTCCCAGCAGACAGGAGGGAGCCAATGAGATTAGAGGAGGGAAAGGGGTGTTACAGGGAGAGCTGGGAAGCCAATCAGGGGTACAGGCTGATACATTAGATAGGTACAGGAAGGGTCGGATGCTTTATTCACCAGTAGCTCCTCCCAGCAGACAGGAGGGAGCCAATGAGATTAGAGGAGGGAAAGGGGTGTTACAGGGAGAGCTGGGAAGTGAATCAGAGGTACAGGCTGATACATTAGATAGGTATAAGGAAGGGTCGGATGCTTTATTCGCCAGTAGCTCCTCCCAGCAGACAGGAGGGAGCCAATGAGATTAGAGGAGGGAAAGGGGTGTTACAGGGAGAGCTGGGAAGTGAATCAGGGGTACAGGCTGATACATTAGATAGGTACAAGGAAGGGTCGGATGCTTTATTCACCAGTAGCTCCTCCCAGCAGACAGGAGGGAGCCAATGAGATTAGAGGAGGGAAAGGGGTGTTACAGGGAGAGCTGGGAAGTGAATCAGTGGTACAGGCTGATACATTAGATAGGTACAAGGAAGGGTTGGATGCTTTATTCACCAGTAGCTCCTCCCAGCAGACAGGAGGGAGCCAATGAGATTAGAGGTGGGAAAGGGGTGTTACAGGGAGAGCTGGGAAGTGAATCAGGGGTACAGGCTGATACATTAGATAGGTACAAGGAAGGGTCGGATGCTTTATTCACCAGTAGCTCCTCCCAGCAGACAGGAGGGAGCCAATGAGATTAGAGGAGGGAAAGGGGTGTTACAGGGAGAGCTGGGAAGTGAATCAGGGGTACAGGCTGATACATTAGATAGGTACAAGGAAGGGTCGGATGCTTTATTCACCAGTAGCTCCTCCCAGCAGACAGGAGGGAGCCAATGAGATTAGAGGAGGGAAAGGGTGTTACAGGGAGAGCTGGGAAGTGAATCAGGGGTACAGGCTGATACATTAGATAGGTACAAGGAAGGGTCGGATGCTTTATTCACCAGTAGCTCCTCCCAGCAGACAGGAGGGAGCCAATGAGATTAGAGGAGGGAAAGGGGTGTTACAGGGAGAGCTGGGAAGCCAATCAGGGGTACAGGCTGATACATTAGATAGGTACAGGAAGGGTCGGATGCTTTATTCACCAGTAGCTCCTCCCAGCAGACAGGAGGGAGCCAATGAGATTAGAGGAGGGAAAGGGGTGTTACAGGGAGAGCTGGGAAGTGAATCAGGGGTACAGGCTGATACATTAGATAGGTATAAGAAGGGGTTGGATGGTGTTTAGCAAGTGAGGGAATACAGAGATATGGAAGATAGCTCATAGTACAAGTTGATCCAGGGACTGGTCCATTTTGGAGTCAGGAAGGAATTTTTCCCCCTCTGAGGCAAATTGGAGAGGCTTCAGATGGGTTTTTTTTTGCCTTTCTCTGGATCAACTGGCAGGCAGGTTAAAAAAAAAACTAGAAGTTTGATTTTTTTCAACCTTACTTACTATGTTACAGTATGGGGCAAACAGCACAGGATTGTTACAGTTCTACAGGATAAGGGCAAGCAGCACAGGATCTGTATGGTTTTCCAGGATAAGAGCAAGCAGCAAAGGGCAGGAGAGCTAAGGGAGAGTGCAGGGATATTGCAGGAGAGGGCAGGGATATTGCAGGAGAGGGCAGGGATATTGCAGGAGAGGGCAGGGATATTGCAGGAGAGGGCAGGGATATTGCAGGAGAGGGCAGGGATAATGCAGGAGAGGGCAGGGATATTGCAGGAGAGGGCAGGGATATTGCAGGGAGAGGGCAGGGATATTGCAGGAGAGGGCAGGGATATTGCAGGAGAGGGCAGGGATATTGCAGGAGAGGGCAGGGATATTGCAGGAGAGGGCAGGGATATTGCAGGAGAGGGCAGGGATATTGCAGGAGAGGGCAGGGAGAGGGCAGGGATATTGCAGGAGAGGGCAGGGATATTGCAGGAGAGGGCAGGGATAATGCAGGAGAGGGCAGGGATATTGCAGGAGAGGGCAGGGATATTGCAGGGAGAGGGCAGGGATATTGCAGGGAGAGGGCAGGGATAATGCAGGAGAGGGCAGGGATAATGCAGGAGAGGGCAGGGATAATGCAGGAGAGGGCAGGGATAATGCAGGAGAGGGCAGGGAAGTGCAGGGAGAGGGCAGGGATAATGCAGGAGAGGGCAGGGATAATGCAGGAGAGGGCAGGGATAATGCAGGAGAGGGCAGGGATATTGCAGGGATAATGCAGGGATATTGCAGGGATAATGCAGGAGAGGGCAGTAGGGATACAGCTGCTATTGTGGGCCTGTGTGGCTCCCAGCCACAACTCCTGAAGGAGCCCATTGTTTCCCCTCTGACATCATCACATTGGAACCAATTCCCAACAGGCTGAGCCCTTTTCTGGAACTGGACTGGGAGGGTTCTCCTTCCACTCTCTGCTGGGGACATGGGGCCTGATCTGAAAGGAATTATGGCAGCCACAACCCTCATCAGCACATACACACACACTTGCTGTGTGGCCAAGGTTAAATGGTGTTTCCTAAAATCTGCCCTGCTCACTGTTTATGCAGATGTGGCTACCAGGGATTTGGGGCAGAACAGTGTAATGCTATGCCAGCGAGTGGACCCCTATCATTCCATTTTGGCTCTGCTGTTAATAGGATCAGAACCAGTCCTATGCCTATTTCTGTATTATATGTACCAGACAGGATCCATCGGACACACTAAGGGATCTTCATGCAGGGACCATGTCAGTAGCACACTGAATACCTGCTTTAGTTGTTCTGTTAATCCAAACTGAAACCTTTGTTCCTGGAGTAGTGGAGATAATGCAGGGAGAGGAGGTGGGAGAGTTTGGCTTGTGGTGAGTAATGAAATTGTATTTTTTCCCCAGGGAAGTATCTGAGGCAGAAGAGGAACGACTTCCAACTTCCCTACGACATCCTGTGGCAATGGAAACATAATCAGGTACTGACACCTATATACCCTGGATCTCTTCCCCAAACCCCCCTCCAATGATACCTAACTAGATCCCAGCTCTCTAGTACTGATACCTGCACACTCACTGGCCCTAAACTAGATCCCAGCTCTCTAGTACTGATACCTGCCCCTTCACTGGCCTGAACTAGATCCCAGCTCTCTAGTACTGATACCTGCAACCCTCACTGGCCTGAACTAGATCCCAGCTCTCTAGTACTGATACCTTCAACCTCACTAGTCTGAACTAGATCCCAGCTCTCTAGTACTGATACCTGCACCCTCACTAGTCTGAACTAGATCCCAGCTCTCTAGTACTGATACCTGCACCCTCACTAGTCTGAACTAGATCCCAGCTCTCAAATACTGATACCTGCAGCCTCACTAGTCTGAACTAGATCCCATCTCTCTAGTTTGGATACCTGCACCCTCACTAGTCTGAAGTAGATCCCAGCTCTCTAGTACTGATACCTGCACTCTCACTGGCCTAAACTAGATCCCAGCTTATACACTAGAGATGTGATTGTGTCAGTGACAGCTTTGCTTTTTCATTGGGTGATGGCCAGTGTCCTGCTGCTGATAATGTAGAAGGCCAGTGATTGGCTGTTAGGGTAGTGGGGATATAATGTGATCTTGTAATGGTGCCTCTCCTCTCTCCTAGTTGTACAAGAAGCCCGACGTCCCGTTATACAAGAAGATACGTTCCAGTAAGTGACTGTTTGCTCATCAGTATGGGACAAAGTTTGGTTTGTGCTCTTGCTGCTCTCATTGTTGAGGTATAGGAATGTTTGTTGTTTCTTGTTATTATTAGTGTTCTCTTCCTCATTAAATGTTTTCTTCCTTCTACCCCCCCCCCCCCCCAGACGTGTACGTGGATGTGAAGCCACTGTCTGGCTATGAAGCGACTACGTGCAACTGCAAGTATCCATACACCCAATCAGAGAAGGGCTGTGTGGAGGACTGTCTGAATCGGTGAGTGGCCTGAGAGGTGCAAAACCTGCTTATATCAGACCCCCTTAATCCCAGGGCATGACCTTCTGATATAAACACACGTGTGATTAGAATAATAGCAGGGAGTTTAACAATGGGACAACGCGAGTTTAACAAAACTTTTATTTCCATCCAGGCAAATGCATTGGCAACACTGCACATTCTATTCCAAACCAGGAAGAAAAATGGCTGAAATGTGTTATTCCTTTAGAGAAAATGAAGGGAATATTAGGGAATATCATTGTTCTTTCCCAACTCATTGACTGTTTCAAGTGAAAGATGTTTGTGTTACTTTGAATGATGGAACTAATATTGAGTTGTATAACAGTGTTTGTGTGTTGTATGGACTCCACCAACTTCCAACAACCTGTTCCACAATTCCAAATGCATTTCTTGCTTTTGCCTCACACCCCATGCCAATCCCGCACATTTTCTATTGCATTGGGAGGGGGGGCATAACGTCAATCTTGTTGGGGTGGAACCAAGTTGTTGCTCAGTCACTGGTGTGTTTGGGCTCGATGACCCCCCATTTCAAGGGCATTTGCTCTTGGGCATAAGGCAACATGACAAGTATTTGGATCTTGCTTTCATCAGTCCACAAAATGTTGTGCCATTTCTCTTTAGGCCAGTCAATGTGTTCTTTGTCAAATTGTAAGCTCTTCAGCCCACATCTTTTTTTTTCAACAATGGGACTTCATGGGGGCTTCTTGCCGATAGCTTGGCTTCACATAGTCACTTCTAATTGTAACAGTATCACAGGTAACTTTACTCCTTCTTTCATCTTCCTGGAGTTGATCATTGGCTGAGTCTTTGCCCTTTTGGCTATTCCTCAATCCATTCCAATGGTCCTTTTTCTTTCACGTCTTTCAGATTTTGGTGCCATTTGAGATCATTTTAGCTGAGCGGCCTTTAATTGTCTGCATTTCTTTCTATATTTCCCCCTATCCAATCAATTTTTGAATGAAAGTCGGCTGTTCTTCTGAACAGTGTGTGGAAGGAGCCATTTGAGTGAGAGTTTCAGAGAGAAATACACTATAACCAGCAGTACAACATTTGCTCCTTCCTTTCTTAAATAAGGGCCCAAATTGATTCCTGTTTATTCCCAGAATGAATGAATTTACTAATTGAGGAGGGGTTAATTTCAGATTTAGAGGAGGAAACACACCCTGAACTGAGATCTGATAGATCCGACAATTCAGATGCCACATCAGACCGTGATTCTGAGGAAGAAAAACAATCCTTACTGATTCCAACAATCTCTAAGAAACTACTAAGGCAAATATTACAGACACTAGAAATTAGGGATGAAACAGTTCCCCTTTCTAAAGCAGCCAAACTACTAGGGGGCCATAAAAAGAGTAGGCCAACCTTCCAAGTGTTCAAGTCAGTTACACAGGCAGTTGAGGCCGAGTAGAACCAACCAGACAGACGAATTGCACTCACCCAGAGATTATTTAGGACCTTTCCAGTACCAGAAGAATACGAAAAGAAACAGGATAGGTCCCCTAAGATTGATTCAGCGGTAGCTCGCCTCTCCAAACCGACAGCACTACCGGCAGAGGAGGCCATGTTTAAGGACCAATTTGACTGCTGCATAGAGTCAACACTTAAGAGAGCTTACGTTCAGGCAGCAGCTGTACTATGCCCGGCAGTCGCATCAGCAGGACTGGCCCATATGGCCAGATACTGGGCACACGAATTGGCACGCTACCCACATTCCTCACAACAACAACTTCCATCAAAGGCATTAGCATTCCTGGCAGAGGCAGCTATTGAGAAGGCAACTACCAACACTATAGTGGTAAGACTCTCTGGCTTCACCACTGGACAGGTGACACCACCTCCAAACTTCAGCTTTTGTCTCTCAAATTCACAGGTGAGACCTTATTCAGCCCTGATCTGAAACAAATCATATTGGAAGTGACTGGGGGCAAGAGTACCTTTTTGCCAACAGAAAAAATGCAGAGGTTTGATAACCCAAACAGGTTTTCAGGCAAAAGAGGATGGAGCCAACAAGCTAGATCTTCTCGTTCCTTTCGCTCCAACCCAAAATGAACAAGATAACAAATGTGGCAGACCTGCCTGGCACCACCAGAACACAATAGAAAGGGACAGCCAGTAGAGGGCAGACTACACAGATATTTGGGCGAATGGGAGACACATGTAACGGACACCTGGGTTCTCACCATAATTCAACAAGGCTACAAAATTCCTTTTTCCCCCATTTACCACCTCAGAGATTCATACCGACCACTACAGCTCCACACAGAGAATACAATATGCAAGAAGCGGTTCACAACTTACTCAGTACAGATGTGATAGAAGAGGTTCCACTTCACCACAGGTTCAAGGGCTTCTACTCAAACCTTTTCCTGGTAAGGAAGAACGAAGGAACTTTCAGACCCGTTCTCGATCTAAAGCCAGTGAACCACATGGTTTCCAACAAAAGGTTCAAGATGGAATCCATAAGATTAGTAATGGCAGCCATGGAGCCGAACATCTTCATGACCTCCATAGACTTGCAGGAAGTCTACCTGCACATACCCATACACCCGGTGTTCCAACGGTACCTCCATTTTGCAGTCCCAGACAAGCATTACCAATTTACAGCATTGCCCTTTGGACTTTGTACTGCTCCATGCATTTTTACCAAGGTGCTAGCACCAATCGTGGCCTACATCAGATCCCTAGGGATACATGTGATACCCTGTGTGAACATCTGATGATTACAGCTCCTTCAGAAATCCAAGCAAACAAGGATGCAACCATGTGTATGCAAGTACTAACCCAACATGGTTGGATTCTCAACAACTGCAAGAGCAGCCTAAGACCCTGCCAAACAATTCTGTTCCTGGGACTCCTGTTCAATTCAGTCACCCAAAAAGTGTACTTAACTCGAGAAGATCAAAAAGTTGATCTCGGCAACAGAGTAATTTCTAACAATGAGAGCAACCTCAGGGTAGGAATGCCTACTCCTAGGACTCATGGTATCCTCCTTGGAGGCCATTCCCTTCGCCACGTTTCATGTGAGACCCCTTCAACACAATTTCCTTACTTACTCGAACAAGAATCACAAGGATCTTCAGCAGACGATACCACTAGAAAACACGACACGAGAGAGGCTGATGTGGTGGACCAAACCGGAGATTCTCGGAAAGGACCGGAGCTGGTCCCTGCCTCAGTGGGAGATCATAACTACGGACGCAAGTCTCAAGGAATGGGGAGCAGTGTACAGATCGCACACCCTTCAATGGACTTGATCACCTCAAGAGAGCCGCCTACCCATCAATGTGCTAGAACTGCGGGCCATCGTCCTAGCACTGGAGGGATGGACACCACTGCTCCATTCTACTCAGACTACCTGAGCAGAACAACAATAGGTCAGGGGGAATGGTCCCTCAACCAGGAGACTTTCCTCACCCTGACACAAAAATAGACATGCTAGCCTCAAAACACAATTACAAAGTACCCGGATACTGCGCCAGGACATGGGATCCAGCGGCAACCTTCGTAGACGCCCTAGTGACACCCTGAAATTTCAGGCTGAAATTCGCCTTCCCACCGCTACCACTATTACCATGGATACAACGGAAGATAAAACATAGCGAAACAGCAGTAATCCTTATTGCATTGGATTGGCCCAATAGAGTGTGGTGGTACTTGTACAATTTTCAGCAGAAAGACCATGACGACTACCACTGCACCCAGACTTGCTAACACAGGGGCCTATAAACCACCCCAACATCGCTATGCTCCATTTAACGGCCTGGCTGTTGAGACCTGGTGGTGGACACAGCATGGGTTCTCGCAGAACGCAATCAACATACTCCTACAGGCACAAAGACCATCAACCACTAGGGTCTACCACGGAGTATGGAGACTCTTCATAAATTGGTGCGACCAATGGCACATTTATTAGGACCAAGCTCCTACACAAGCCGTGATAGAATTTCTCACAGATGGCTTCCAGAAGGGAATAGACCTATGGACACTCAGCACTCTGAGCAAAGGACAACCCAGTTCACCAATTCTTCAGTTGTGTAATCAGAGCAAGACCACCCATAAAGGATCCAACACCTTCTTGGGATCTACCACTTGTCCTATACGCACTACAAAAAACATCTTTTGAGTCGATGTCAACATGTGATCTAAAGTGGCTATAACTCAAGGTAACCTTTCTGATAGCAATTACCTCAGCAAAGAGGGTCTCGGAGATAGTAGCACTCTCTTGTAAGGAACCTTGGCTAATCCTCCATGAAGACCTGGTTGTACTTAGGACTGTCCCAGAATTTCTACCCAAGGTAGTGTACAGTTTCCACTTAAACCAGGAAATTATCCTTCCATCCCTTTGACCACGTCCAGCAAACAAATAAGAGAGCCGTCTGCACAGGCTAGGTGTAGTGAGGGCCATCCACATATATTTAAAGCATTCAGAACCAATCCGATGTGCCAACAGTCTACTCGTCTCATATTCAGGATAAACTGAAGGACGAGCAGTTGCTAAGCAGACCATAGCACCCTGGCTTGTGGAAACCATCAACACCGCCTATGACCACAAGCAGAAAACCAGACCCTTCTCTGTAAAAGCCCACTCTACTAGGGCACAGAGCACATCATGGGCTCTACAGAACATGGCAACTCCAGAGCAGCCACATGGGCATTGCTTAACACTTTAGTTCATTTTACAAGTTAAATGTTTTTGCCTCTCAGATAGCCACGTTTGGCCAGAAAGTTCTGCAGCAGCACAGTGAACTGTAATATAGGGCCAATATTAGGGGGACAGGACGTACCCTAACGTCTGCACTGACAGGAGGGCCGACTAGAGAGAAAGGGATTTTCTACTCACCGGAAAATCCTTTCCTAGTAGTCCCGAACTGTCAGTGCAGTAAGTCCCACCCAGGCTGATGTTAGTTTGGGCAGCAGACTCTTTCTGTCTCCCAATGGCTGAGCTTTACAAACAAACTGAGGATGAGAGGTGGAGCCAGCAGATATATTGAGGAGGAAGTCATCAGTCTTTCTGTCCTGCCTCCAGAGGTGAACCAAGACAAAACCCTAACGTCTGCACTGACAGTTTGGGCCTACTAGAAAAGGATTTTCCGGTGAGTACTAAATCCCTTTATTTGGAGCACTGCTATTATTTGGAACAAGCCTCAATGATTCAATTACTCAGAATTAGCAGCATGGCATGACTGTTGGGACTGTTGGGTGTCTATGATGCTACTAGACCTACTAGTAAATTATTTTCCATGTAGCAATAGAATTTCTACCCAAACCAATGATTGATAATGTTAGTGACGTTGCACTGCTATTATTCTGAACACATGTGTCTATATGCTCCCCTCTCTTTAATGATCTGTTTAATGGTCTGTTTTATTGCCCCCACGGGCTAGTGGTAAGTCCTGTTCATTTCTTTGCTTCCCTTAAAGGATGATATTTGCCGAGTGCTCCCCTAATACGTGCCCATGTGAGGACCAGTGCAACAACCAGCGCATACAGAGGCATGAATGGGTGCAGTGCTTAGAGCGCTTCCGGGCTGAGGGGAAAGGCTGGGGCATTCGCACCAAGGAACCACTGAAAGCGTCACAGTTCATTATTGAGTATCTGGGCGAAGTAGTCAGCGAAACAGAGTTCAGGTACTAATGACTAGTGGCCACCTGACTGATAGCAATGGCTTCCCACTACTATTGTTATACCAACACTTGTATTCCAACTGCACCCCACCCCCCGCAAACAGACGTCTAATGTACTGATGCAAGTACTTCCCATGTCCTACCAACACTTTTATACCAAGGAACCAACCTGCCCCCCATACTTACAGACCCCTAATCTCCTCATCTGAGAATTACTCATATGAGCCCATCCATTCTACTTCCCATGTCCTACCATGTCCTTATATACCAAGGAACCAACCTGACTCACCTACAGACACCTAATCAAATTAGTTGTCCTAAACCTATGGCCGCCACGACCAATCACAGCAACCATGTGTTTTAAAAAGTCGCTGCAACTTGCCGCGATGAATCGATATGTGTGTCTTCACCCTTACTCTTCTGGACTAGTTGGTGTCTAAAGAGAACTGTTTTGCTTCTCTTGCCAGGAACCGCACAATTGAACAGTATCACAATCATAGTGACCATTATTGTCTCAGCCTGGACAGTGGCATGGTGATTGACAGCTACCGAATGGGGAATGAGGCTCGTTTTATCAACCATAGCTGTGACCCCAACTGTGAAATGCAGAAGTGGTAAGAGTCTTTCTGTGTCTAGCCTCCATCTTATCCAGTAGATCTCCTCCAGCCTATGGGTGTTCTACATGAACCCCAACCTGTGTCTAGCCTCCATCTTATGCAGTAGATCTCCTCCAGCCTATGGGTGTTCTACATGAACCCCAACTTATGTCTAGCCTCCATCTTATCCAGTAGATCTCCTCCAGCCTATGGGTGTATGTTCCCTTAGTGGTATCTAGCATTCAGGATGTGTTTCTTTGTCTGCCATATTGCTTTGTGGTTTTCCTGTAGGTCAGTGAATGGTGTATATCGCATTGGACTGTATGCGCTGAAGGACATGCCCGCTGGCACAGAACTGACGTATGATTACAACTTCCATTCCTTCAACACGGAGAAGCAGGTGAGGAAGTTTCTTTAGTGCTCCTAGCCACTGTCATGCTCTGGGTATCTACTTGCCATGTTGTGGAGTGGGGAGATCTTGAGCCCTTGGGTACCTGAGAGGACAGAGAGACAACACAATGTACAACTGAATGTGTGTTTGTGTTTCTCACAGCAAGTGTGCAAGTGTGGTGTGGAGAGGTGCCGGGGGATCATCGGAGGCAAGAGCCAGCGGGTAAACGGGCTACCAAACAAGGCCGGGCATCTCATGTCGTCTCAGCGGAGACTCGGCCGCTCCAAGGAGAAAAGGAAATCCAAACACAGGCTGAAAAAGCGGGTATGTGCCCAGCACTTAGATGCCCTGTGTGTATGTGCCCAGCACTTAGATGCCCTGTGTGTATGTGCCCAGCACTTGGGTGCCCTGTGTGTATGTGCCCAACACTTGGATGCCCTGTGTGTATGTGCCCAGCACTTAGATGCCCTGTGTACGGAGTCTGTGCCATGTCTGTTTCAGAAAGGTCACCTCCCTGAGGATGGTGGTGATGCCGTTGGTACTGCCAGCAAGCTCGGCCCACAGCTGCACATGAAGCCCATGTCTAACCGGGAGAGGTAATGCCATTGGCACACGGGCACATTCCTGGCATGAGGTAGGCAGTCTAGGATACAGCACAGGATAGTAACAGGGCAGAGAGGTGCAAGAGTTATATTTATTAAAGGGGTTGTAGTATGATGTAGAGAGTGATATTCTGAGCTTTTTATTCAGCAGCTCTCCAGTTTGTTATTTTAGCAGTCTGGTTGTTGGGGTCCCAATTCCCCTAGCAACCATGCATTGCTTCGAATAAGATGAGAAAACTGGTGTGTAATAAAAAGTAGCAATAAATGTGTAGCCTAACAGAGCATTGGTTGTTAAGATGGGGTCAGTGACCTCTCTTTGAAAGCTGGAAAAAAGTCAGAAGAGGAAAGCAATGAATTTAAAACCTATAAAAAAAGAAAAATAGGAGACCAATTGAAATGTTACTCAGAATTGGCCATTCTATAACATACTAAAAGTTAACTTAAAGGGATACTGTCATGGGAAAAAAAATCACATCAGTTAATAGTGATGATCCAGCAGAATTCTGCACTGTAATTGTTTCTCAAAAGAGTAAACCAATTTTTCTATATTTAATTTTGAAATCTGACATGGGGCTAGCCATATTGTCAGTTTCCCAGCTGCCCCCAGTCATGTGACTTGTGCTCTGATAAACTTCAGTCTCTCTTTACTGCTGTAATGCAAGTTGGAGTGATATCACCCCCCTCCCTTTCCCCCCAGCAGCCTAACAACAGAACAATGGGAAGGTAACCAGATAGCAGCTCCCTAACACAAGATAACAGCTGCCTGGTAGATCTAAGAACAACACTCAATAGTAAAATCCAGGTCCCACTGAGACACATTCAGTTACATTGAGTAGGAGAAACAACAGGCTACCAGAAAGCAGTTCCATCCTAAAGTGCTGGCTCTTTCTGAAAGCACATGACCAGGCAAAATGAGCTGAGATGCACCTACACACCAATATTACAACTAAATACACTTGCTGCTTCAGGAATGACATTTTATATTGTACAGAATCCCTTTAAAGATGAAGCACCCCTTATTGGAGGAATTTTAGGTGCATGGCTATTGGCTCCCTGGAGTGACAGGGGAAGTGCATTCTGCAAGGGGATTGGCTGTTGCTCTTTGTTGCTAGGAGACAAGTAGAGGGTATTTGGTGGGGCCACACTTGCTCCATTGTGAATTTAATGAAGATCCTTGGTAGGAATTTTGTGCTGAAACATCACATTTTCCTGGTGCGGAACTGGGAGAAGATCCGTGAGAGACAGGATGAGGTGAAGGAGAGTCTGTCCCCGGGGAGTCTGTACAGTCGCTGGAGTAGTATGGGCAGGGACGATGGCAACATCAAATCAGGTGAGTCTCCGTGCCCGGTGTGTGTGCCAGGAGAACCCCATTGCACCCCCTAATGTGCCCTTGTGTCTCCTTTCAGATGTGTTCCTGACCCAGTTCTCTGCCCTGCAGACCTCACGATCCGTTCGCACCAGGAGACTGGCGGCGGCACAAGAGAATATGGAGGTGGCTCGGGCTGCCCGCCTGGCACACATCTTTAAAGACATTTCTGATGGTATTATATGCTACAAAGGTAATTGTCATATGCTACATATACTGGGGTACCAGCTTCACCCAACTAATGGGAGCCTGGCTCTGCCCACTGGCAATAGGAGGGTACAAAGGGCACTGGAATATAGGTCAGCACGCATGCCATACAAACACCTAATTATATACACAGGGGCCCTAATCTCAGGCACATTAAATACACAGGGGCCCTAACCACAGGGACATTAAATACATAGGGGCCCTAATTACAGAGATATTACATACACAGGGGCCCCTAATCACAGGGACATTAAATACACAGGGGCCCTAATTACAGAGATATTACATACACAGGGGCCCCTAATCACAGGGACATTAAATACACAGGGGCCCTAATCACAGGAACATTAAATACACAGGGGCCCCTAATCACAGGGACATTAAATACACAGGGACCCCCAGTCAAACATTTCTCTTGTCTTTCCACATAGATTCTTCTGATCGACCCCTGGCTTCTCCTCTCCTGAGTCTTCCCAACAAGAAAAAGTGAGTGAGGACACTCTCGGGCAGGTGAAGTCAGTGAGGGGACAGTCTTGGGCTCAGGTGAAGTCAGTGAGGGGGGACAGTCTCTGGCAGGTGAAGTCAGTGAGGGCACAGTCTCGGGCTCAGGTAAAGTCAGTAAGGGGGGACAGTCTCGGGCAGATGAAGTCAGTGAGGGGACACTCTCGGGCAGGTGAAGTCAGTGAGGGGAGACAGTCTTGGGCAGGTGAAGTCAGTGAGGGCACAGTCTCGGGCTCAGGTGAAGTCAGTGAGGGGGGACAGTCTCGGGCAGATGCAGTCAGTGAGGGGTGACACTCTCGGGCAGGTAAAGTCAGTGAGGGGACACTCTCGGGCAGGTGAAGTCAGTGAGGGGACAGTCTCCGGCAGGTGAAGTCAGTGAAGGGACAGTCTCGGGCAGGTGAAGTCAGTGAGGGCACAGTCTCGGGCTCAGGTGAAGTCAGTGAGGGGGGACAGTTTTGGGCAGGTGAAGTCAGTGAGCGCACAGTCTCGGGCTCAGGTGAAGTCAGTGAGGGGGGACAGTTTTGGGCAGGTGAAGTCAGTGAGGTGACAGTCTCGGGCAGGTGAAGTCAGTGAGGGCACAGTCTTGGGCTCAGGTGAAGTCAGTGAGGGGAACAGTCTCGGGCATGGCAATCCACATAGATTCTTCTGATCGACCCCTGGCTTCTCCTCTCCTGTGTCTTCCCAACAAGAAAAAGTGAGTGAGGACACTCTCGGGCAGGTGAAGTCAGTGAGGGGACAGTCTTGGGCTCAGGTGAAGTCAGTGAGGGGGGACAGTCTCTGGCAGGTGAAGTCAGTGAGGGCACAGTCTCGGGCTCAGGTGAAGTCAGTGAGGGGACAGTCTCTGGCAGGTGAAGTCAGTGAGGGCACAGTCTCGGGCTCAGGTGAAGTCAGTGAGGGGGGACAGTCTCTGGCAGGTGAAGTCAGTGAGGGCACAGTCTCGGGCTCAGGTGAAGTCAGTGAGGGGACAGTCTCGGGCATGGCAATTAAGTGAAAGAGACCGTGTCAGTGAGGGGGGGGCAGTCTCGAGCAGGTGAAGTGAATGGGGGGGGGGGGAAACGACAGTCTCAGATCTCTGTGGGGGCGGGACATTCCTGGTAGCCTGTGCCTGTAACACATTCCCTGTGGCCTTAGAAACCCCCACTACTATGAGAAGGTGTCAGACCCCCTGGACCTGTTGAGTGTGGAGAAGCAGATCCTCACTGGACACTACAAGACGGTGGAGGTGTTTGACACAGACATGCTGAAAGTGTTCCGCAATGCAGAGGTGAGTGCCACCGGGGCTGCTGGGAGGAGATAGGGTGGAGCCAGTTCCGCTAACTGAGCTGCTGATTTGCTGTTACAGAAGTACCACGGGAGGAAGTCCCAGGTGGGCAGGGATGTGTGTCGGCTCAGGAAGGCCTATTATAATGCCAGGCACGAGGCTGCTGCCCAGATTGATGAAATAGTGGGCGAGACAGCCAGCGAGGCAGACGGCAGCGAGACTTCCTTGTGTGACAAAGATGGCGGAAATGAGAAAGATGATGACATCATCCGCTGCATCTGTGGCCTCTTCAAGGACGAAGGGTTGATGATTCAATGCGACAAATGCATGGTATGTACAAAACGTAGAGCTGCGCATGGCCTGACAGTCAGGAGACTTTGTATACTATTCACACAACTGTCATGGAGACTTTGTATACTATTCACACAACTGTCATGGAGACTTTGTATACTGTTCACACAACTGTCATGGAGACTTTGTATACTATTTACACAACTATTTGTACCTGTGTAGGCGTGGCAGCACTGTGACTGCATGGGGGTCACCTCTGATGTGGAGCATTACCTGTGTGAGCAGTGCGACCCCCGTCCTGTAGATCGGGTAATATGTCTCTCTAATTGGCTCTCCCTGTACCCTACACATAACAGTAACTCATCCCCTAACCACCTGTCCTCATAGTAACCTGCCCACCTGTCTTGATTGATAATAACCTACTCACCTGTCCTGATTGATAACCTACTCACCTGTCCTGATTGATAATAACCTACTCACCTGTCTTAATTGATAATAACCTACTCACCTGTCCTGATTGACATTAAGCTACTCACCTGTCCTGATAACCCACTGTATGTGTCAGTCCCTGATTGTGAATAGCCGTACATTAGATACAAACCGGGCCCTGCCTGAGTCTGTCCCAGAGGCCTGTCATTTCCCGTAGATTCAGAACCTTGGGGTTTTCGTTGCAGGAGGTTCCCATGATCCCCTGTCCCCATTACGCACAGCCGGGATTTATCTACTTTATTTGTCTGTTGCGGGATGATCTGCTCCTACGCCAAGGTGGGTACCAGCCTGTAGCTCAGCCTGTGATTGGACCACAGATGTATCCTGGTAGAACTCACCTGTCTGTCTGTCTGTCTGTCTGTAGGTGACTGTGTTTATCTGATGAGGGACAGTCGTCGGACACCAGACGGACAGCCAGTGCGCCAGTCATACAGACTCCTGTCTCATATCAACCGTCAAAAACTTGATATATTCCGCATAGAGAAGCTGTGGAAGAACGAGAAGTAAGTTCGGTGGTTCCCTCTGCTACATGTAACTCCTCCCACAGGTTAGAGACAAACCTGCCCCCAGTACATGTAACTCCTCCCACAAGTTAGAGACAAAGTTGCCCCAGTACATGTAACTCCTCCCAAAAGTTAAAGGTAAAGGTGTGAGTGGCTGGGTAGTTAGAATGTAGAAGGGGTGTGGTCTGCAGGAGAACAGGGTAAGTGGCAGGTATGGAAGCACAGAAGGCTCAGTGGGGAGGGGTAGAATATACACAGGGGTAAGTAAGTGTGATTATTAGGGTGAACACAATGCAGTAGAATGTGAATATACAGGGTCTCCGTGCCAAACCCCTTGCCCTTTCCCTTCCAGAGGGGAGCGCTTTGCCTTTGGGCACCATTACTTTCGGCCGCACGAGACGCATCACTCGCCATCACGGAAGTTTTATTACAATGAGCTCTTTCGGGTTCCCCTCTATGAGATTATCCCCCTAGAAGCTGTGGTGGGCACCTGCTGTGTCCTTGATCTGTACACTTACTGCAAAGGTAAGTCCCTAGCCTGTCCCTTCCTTCTTCCTGTGTCCTAATTTCCCCCTTCCTGTCTGAGCCAGTCTCTTATCTTCCTGTTTGATTCTTACCCGTCTGTCTCCCTGTCTTCTGCACCACTGTGTCTCCTTATCCACTCTCTGTCTCACCCCTTCTCTTCCTTCCCACCCCTCACTTCTCTCACACCCTGCCTTTTCCTTCCCACCCCTCACTTCCTCTTCCATCCTGTCTCTTCCTTCCCACCCTGCCTTTTCCTTCCCTCTTCCACCCTGTCTCTTCCTTCCCATCCCTCACTTCCTCTTCCACACTCACTCTTCTTCTTCCACCTTGTCTCTTCCTTTCTAACCCCTCGCTTACTGCCTGATCCACACTCTTTCTCTCTAATCCCATGCAAAGTCAAGTTTATGATACCTTTCCTGTATGGCTGGCAGTAGCACTTCCCAAGGGGCCTTCCTGTTGCCTGTATGTGCTTAATGTGACTTCCTGTTGCCTGTATGCGCTTAATGTGACTTCCTGTTGCCTGTATGTGCTTAATGTGACTTCCTGTTGCCTGTATGCGCTTAATGTGACTTCCTGTTGCCTGTATGTGCTTAATGTGACTTCCTGTTGCCTGTATGCGCTTAATGTGACTTCCTGTTGCCTGTATGCGCTTAATGTGACTTCCTGTTGCCTGTATGTGCTTAATGTGACTTCCTGTTGCCTGTTTGTGCTTAATGTGACTTCCTGTTGCCTGTTTGTACTTAATGTGACTTCCTGTTGCCTGTTTGTGCATAATGTGACTTCCTGTTGCCTGTATGTGCTTAATGTGACTTCCTGTTGCCTGTTTGTGCTTAATGTGACTTCCTGTTGCCTGTTTGTGCTTAATGTGACTTCCTGTTGCCTGTTTGTGCTTAATGTGACTTCCTGTTGCCTGTTTGTGCATAATGTGACTTCCTGTTGCCTGTATGTGCTTAATGTGACTTCCTGTTGCCTGTTTGTGCTTAATGTGACTTCCTGTTGCCTGTTTGTGCTTAATGTGACTTCCTGTTGCCTGTTTGTGCTTAATGTGACTTCCTGTTGCCTGTTTGTGCTTAATGTGACTTCCTGTTGCCTGTTTGTGCTTAATGTGACTTCCTGTTGCCTGTTTGTGCTTAATGTGACTTCCTGTTGCCTGTTCGTGCTTAATGTGACTTCCTGTTACAGGCAGACCAAAGGGTGTGAAGGAGCAGGATGTGTATATATGTGATTACCGTCTGGATAAATCTGCACATCTCTTCTACAAAATCCATAGGAATCTCTACACAGTCTGCACCAAAACTTATGCCTTCGACCACTTCCCCAAGAAGCTGACACCAAAAAGGGACTTTTCAGTAAGAGATATTTTTTCTATCAGGATTTCCTTTTTTCTACAGATCCCACCCTCTTTCCTGTGCATCTCCCTTCCTGCCTTCACCTCCTGCCCCTCCATCCTTCCCTCCCACCTCCCCAACCTTTCCCTAATGGACTTCTCTTATTCCCTTGCAGCCTCACCATGTGCCCGATAACTACAAGCGGAATGGAGGCAGGTGGGTGCCCTCCTGTTGCAACTGTTCCTCTCTGTCAGTGTGTGGTGCCAGCCAGTGCCATTTAGATCTCCATGTAACAAACAGGACTGGGTATTGCAGCCAGACGTTACATCTCTGGGCAGGGGGAGGAGCTACACACCCACACTTAGTACTGATCTGGCAGTTCATTTGAACCCCTTTATGCTTTATTTTCACCCCTTTCAGGTCTGCCTGGAAGTCTGAGCGCCCCAAGCAATCAAGCAGTGACCTGCACACAGAAGAAGACTCTCTTCCTGCAATGGCGGATTTACTGACCAATCAGGATGCTTGCCAGCAGGAAGTTCCTGCCTCTGAGGAGCCTGAGACCCCCTCTGTGGAAGTGAGTGAGCAGCAGGTGGAGGAAAGTAGCAGCAGTACCCAGGCCAATTTGTGCTCCATGCAAGAGAGACAGCAGCTCCAGAGGGACAAACTCAACCAGATTCTGCTCCGGCTCCTAGAAAAGATCCCAGGGAAAAATGGTGAGTGTGTGCCGGGGGCGGGGTCAGGCTGCTGGTGTCCAATCAGGGACTGATGTTGTCCTCTCTCCTTTCCAGCAATAGATGTGACTTATCTCCTGGAGGAAGGTCCCTGCAGGAAGCTGCGCAGGCGCACCCTTACTCTGCCCCAATGCATCTTCAGGAAGTGATGCGCCTGATGTGACAGAGAGAGATGATGGGGCGGCAGTTGTGAGTCTGTGTGATGAGTAACACAGTGTCTCCTCTTCCATTGGTGTTGCTTGTGCAGCTGGGAGAATGGGGTGCAGCGGGCTCGTGGCACCTGAGGGCCAACACAAGGAATTTGCTCAGTTCCTCAGTGCCTTTTAGCTTCGCGCCCCCCAGGAGCAAAGAAAAGGGAAACCCCAGTTGATTGGAGTTTGCCAGAAGAGCTTGCCATTTTTGGCTTTACTGCACACCTGGGCGTGGCCTAACGGATTCCTTATGCCCGACTCTAATAGCGCCCGTCATGTCTCTATAATAATAATAACTGGGACCCAGGATAAATTGCTTAGGGTGCCAAACAGTTGCACAGTGTCCCGACCTTCTGGGCATGTCCTTCCTCAGTATTCCCACTGACTCCCTTCAATAGCAGCACTAGGTTCAGCCTGAAACGGACACAAACGCAAGTCCCGCCCACGAGGAGCTGCCGTCACAAGCTAAACGTTCCCAGAGCAACAGCAAAAGCACTTTTCAGCTTCCAGAGCTCACCTAGCAGGGGGCAAAAACTCCCAGGACCACCTCATCCAAACAGGGGAAAAGTCCAACTACTCCCGGCCCCTCTCAGGGACAGCAGAGGGGACTTCAGGGTCCCATTAACCCCGTGCCCCTGAGGCATCAGGAGTTACAAAAGGAAAGCTCAGCTTATTATTGTCCTGAAAGGACCCGCGATTGTGTGGATACCAGAGTGCCAAGTCGTGTGTATATCTGATATACAGGAGGGTGCAAAGCAATACGACTCCCTGCCAGCCCGTTAACCCTCTCCCTGCCAACCCCCAGCACCGCCGCACTTTGCCTCTCGCTGGCAGGGAAAGACAAAATCACCTAAAAACTATTTTATTAAAAGCAGAAGAATGTGCATATTTTCTTACAGAAGAGTGTGGTCAATAGGAGTATCTAATACTCGTCCCAGACGGACTGCACTCACACTCACACTCAGCCTGCGTTACTTTGTAATCAGGAAGAAAGGGAGAGAGAGCCGGCGCCAGAGGCATCTCACAGCTACAGTAGGTGTTTCCCTTGGCGTCTGTCCTCCTGCTGCTCATTTCATGGGGCCCCCGCTCCATCCCTCCCCTGCTCACGACATAGAAACCTATTGTGAGACAATCAAAGGATTGCAGCTCTATATAAATATATATTAATCTATTTTCTCTGTGCGTGCCTGTGTTCTACTCCCTCCTCCTACTCATCTACAACTCTCATTTTATAACCAATCAGAAGAAGGTTTATAAAACTCTCTAAGCACTACGTGAGGGCCCGTCTGCATGGATGCCCTCGATAATGTTCTTGCTGACGAAAAGATGCTGCTAAGAACTTTCTACCACGAAAAGAAGCTTCACAACATAGATCTTTGTTTGATGTTATTCTCTGTACATGATGTATTACCCACCCTAGCATTGGATGTACTTACCTCTCAGCCAATGGGAGCCTAGTATTAAATGGGAAGACAACCCTTTCCTACCAATCCCTCGGCTTCTTCCTTTTGCACCTCACTAATAAAGTACAGAGACGAGTGACTAAGCTGATAAAGGGAATGGAAGGGATCAGTTATGGGGAAAGGCAAGTTGTGATTGGTTACACTGGAGAAGAGACAGTTAAGGGGATATGATCACTATATATAAATATATAAGGGGATATGATCACTATATATAAATATATAAGGGGGATAGGATCACGATATATAAATATATAAGGGGATAGGATCACTATATATAAATATATAAGGGAGATATGATCACTATATATAAATATATAAGGGGATAGGATCACGATATATAAATATATAAGGGGATAGGATCACGATATATAAATATATAAGGGGGATAGGATCACGATATATAAATATATAAGGGGGATAGGATCACGATATATAAATATATAAGGGGGATAAGATCACGATATATAAATATATAAGGGGATATGATTACTATATATAAGGGGGATAGGATCACTATATATAAATATATAAGGGGATAGGATCACTATATATAAATATATAAGGGGATAGGATCACTATACATAAATATATAAGGGGGATATGATCACGATATATAAATATATAAGGGGATATGATCACTATATATAAATATATGAGGGGGATATGATCACTATATATATAAATATATAAGGGGGCTATGATCACTATATATAAATATATGAGGGGGATATGATCACTATATATAAATATATAAGGGGATATGATCACTATATATAAATATATAAGGGGGATATGATCACTATATATAAATATATAAGGGGATATGATCACTATATATAAATATATAAGGGGGATATGATCACGATATATAAATATATAAGGGGATATGATCACTATATATAAATATATGAGGGGGATATGATCACTATATATATAAATATATAAGGGGGCTATGATCACTATATATAAATATATAAGGGGATATGATCACTATATATAAATATATAAGGGGATATAATCACTATATATAAATATATAAGGGGATATAATCACTATATGTAAGGGGGATATGATCACTATATATATATAAATATATAAGGGGATATGATCACTATATATAAATATATGAGGGGGATATGATCACTATATATAAATATATAAGGGGGATATGATCACTATATATAAATATATAAGGGGTATATGATCACTATATATAAATATATGAGGGGGATATGATCACTATATATAAATATATAAGGGGATATGATCACTATATATAAATATATAAGGGGGATATGATCACTATATATAAATATATAAGGGGATATGATCACTATATATAAATATATAAGGGGGATATGATCACTATATATAAATATATAAGGGGGCTATGATCACTATATATAAATATATGAGGGGGATATGATCACTATATATAAATATATAAGGGGATATGATCACTATATATAAATATATAAGGGGATATGAACACTATATATAAATATATAAGGGACAGTAATGAAATAGAGAAAGTACAGAGTAGAGCGACTAAGCTGATAAAGGGAATGGAAGGGATCAGTTATGGGGAAAGACAAGTTGTGATTGGTTACACTGGAGAAGAGACAGTTAAGGGGGATATGATCACTATATATAAATATATAAGGGGGATATGATCACTATATATAAATATATAAGGGGGATATGATCACTATATATAAATATATAAGGGAGATATGATCACTATATATAAATATATAAGGGGATATGATCACTATATATAAATATATAAGGGGGATATGATCACTATATATAAATATATAAGGGGATATGATCACTATATATAAATATATAAGGGGATATTATCACTATATATAAATAGATATGATCACTATATATAAATATATAAGGGGATATGATCACTATATATAAATATATAAGGGGATATGATCACTATATATAAATATATAAGGGGATAGGATCACTATATATAAATATATAAGGGGATAGGATCACTATATATAAATATATAAGGGGATAGGATCACTATATATAAATATATAAGGGGATAGGATCACTATATATAAATATATAAGGGGGATAGGATCAATATATATATATATATAAGGGGATAGGATCACTGTATATAAATATATATATGGGGGATAGGATCACTATATATAAGGGGGATAGGATCACTATATATAAATATATAAGGGGGATAGGATCACTATATATATATATATATATGGGGATAGGATCACTATATATAAATATATAAGGGGATAGGATCACTGTATATAAATATATAAGGGGGATAGGATCACTGAATATAAATATATAAGGGGGATAGGATCACTATATATAAATATATAAGGGGGATAGGATCACTATATATAAATATATAAGGGGATATGATCACTATATATAAATATATAAGGGGATAGGATCACTGTATATAAATATATAAGGGGATAGGATCACTATATATAAATATATAAGGGGGGTATGATCACTATATATAAATATATAAGGGGATATGATCACTGTATATAAATATATAAGGGGATATGATCACTGTATATAAATATATAAGGGGATATGATCACTATACATAAATATATAAGGGGGATATGATCACTATATATAAATATATAAGGGGGATATGATCACTGTATATAAATATATAAGGGGGATATGATCACTGTATATAAATATATAAGGGGGATATGATCACTGTATATAAATATATAAGGGGATATGATCACTATATATAAATATATAAGGGGATATGATCACTATATATAAATATATAAGGGGGATATGATCACTATATATAAATATATAAGGGGGATATGATCACTGTATATAAATATATAAGGGGATAGGATCACTATATATAAATATATAAGGGGGTATGATCACTATATATAAATATATAAGGGGATATGATCACTATATATAAATATATAAGGGGATATGATCACTATATATAAATATATAAGAGGATATGATCACTATATATAAATATATAAGGGACAGTAATGAAATGGAGAAAGTACTGATAAAGAGAGTGGAAGGGATCAGTATAGGGAAAGGTTGGCCTCTGGAGCAGCTGGTAGTTGGGGAGGTTATAAATAGATATAGATATATTTCTCTGCAATGGCCTTTCATGTCAGTGCAGACACCAGGACCGCCATCAGAAATCGCAGGGCCCCATACAACAGAATTTCCTGGGCCCCCTGGGCTGCACCCACCGCAAGCCCCACCTTCAGGTCCGCCCACCCCCACAGGTCCGCCCCCACCACACAGTAAAAAAACATATTGGTGGCTAGGGTTCCCACATGTTAATAAAAAGATATTGGTGGTCAGGGCCCGCCATAAAAAAACATTTGTGGCCAGGGCCCCCCCATTAACAAATATTGGTGACTATGACCCCACATGAGAAAAAAAAAATGGTTGGCCAAAATTGGTGGCCAGGGCGCCCCCCCCCACACATTATGAGAAAATTGGTGGCCAGGGCTCCTTAAACGTCCATGCCTTCCTGAAGTCAGCAGCTCTCCTTGTTCCATTCCTTACAGTTGGAACTGACAGTTTAATAAACCTCTGAGATGCTTTTTGTAGCCTTCCCCTAAACCCTCATACTGAACAATCTTTGTTTTCAGATCTTTTGAGAGTTGCTTTGAGGATCCCATGCTGTCACTCTTCAGAGGAGAGTCAAACAGAAGCACAACTTGCAATTGGTCTCCTTTAATACCTTTTCTCATAATTGGACACACCTGCCTATGAAGTTCAAGGCTTAACCAGCTAATCCAACCAATTAGGTGTTGCCAGTAATCAGTATTGAGCAGTTACTTGCATTCAAATGAGCCAAATTACAGGGGTACCCACATTTTTGCACAGCCAGTTTTTCACATTTGATTTAATTTCACCATAACTAAATACTGCTCCACTAAAAATCTTTGTTCAGAAAAGACTCCAGTACTCAGAACTGGGAAATGAAAGCCATATCACTGTTATCCTGTGGTGGAATCTACAGTATTAGCACATACAAGATTCTGGTACCAAAATTTACTTAACCGACTAAAGGTGGCCATACACGGGCCGATAAAAGCTGCCGACAGACCGAGTCGGCAGCTTATTGGCCCGTGTATGGGGGCCCCCGACGGGCTTCCCCGATCGAGATCTGGCCGAAAGTCGGCCAGATCTCGATCGGATGGGGTTAAAAATCCCGTCGGATCGCGGCCGCATCTGTTCGTTGATGCGGTCCCGCGATCCGACCGCCCGTTTGCGAACGTGAAGGATCCGATCGTTGGGCCCTAGGGCACACGATCGGATCAGCCTGATATTGCCCACCTCAAGGTGGGCATATCGGAGGGAAATCCGCTCGTTTGGCGACATCGCCAAACGAGCGGATCTATCCGTGTATGGCCACCTTTACTCACCAGAGGATTTCCAAGAGGAGCTACAATACCTTAGTTCTGCATCAGACACAGCCATGGCTATGGTAACGCTAGACCAGCCAAGAGCACCATTCACACAATAGTAGCCAGACGGGCAATATAGTTGCGCCATTGGTCGGGAGACGAGCATCCAAAACAACGTTACTCAATCTCCCATTTACTGGCAACCCTTTTCGGGCCCGACCTAAATCAGATCATAATGGGGGTTACGGGAAGAATAAGCGCAGTCTTACCATCAGGCCCAGGTCAGAATCCTCAAATAGACAACGGAGCTCCCAGGACCACTCCTTTCACTTCTTCACAAACTTCACCTTTCACTGGAGACTAAAATCCACCCAGAATGTCCGACCCTCCCAAATCCACCCCTGTCTGACTCACACAGACCAAGTCCGGGGGTATCAGACCAAGTCCGTGGGGTATCAGACCAAGTCCATGGGGTATCAGACCAAGTCCGGGGGGTATCAGACCAAGTCCGGGGGGTATCAGACCAAGTCCGGGGGGTATCAGACCAAGTCCGGGGGTATCAGACCAAGTCCGGGGGTATCAGACCAAGTCCGTGGGTATCAGACCAAGTCCGTGGGGTATCAGACCAAGTCCGTGGGGTATCAGACCAAGTCCGGGGGTATCAGACCAAGTCGGGGGGGTATCAGACCAAGTCCGGGGGGTATCAGACCAAGTCCGTGGGGTATCAGACCAAGTCCGGGGGGTATCAGACCAAGTCCGTGGGGTATCAGACCAAGTCCGGGGGGTATCAGACCAAGTCGGGGGGGTATCAGACCAAGTCCGGGGGGTATCAGACCAAGTCCTTGGGGTATCAGACCAAGTCCGGGGGGTATCAGACCAAGTCCGGGGGGTATCAGACCAAGTCCGGGGAGTATCAGACCAAGTCCGGGGGGTATCAGACCAAGTCCGGGGGGTATCAGACCAAGTCCGGGGGGTATCTGACCAAGTCCGGGGGTATCAGACCAAGTCCGGGGGGTATCAGACCAAGTCCGGGGGTATCAGACCAAGTCGGGGGGTATCAGACCAAGTCCGGGGGGTATCAGACCAAGTCGGGGGGTATCAGACCAAGTCCGGGGGTATCAGACCAAGTCCAAGGGGTATCTGACCAAGTTCGGGGGGTATCAGACCAAGTCCGGGGGGTATCAGACCAAGTCCGTGGGGTATCAGACCAAGTCCAGGGGGTATCAGACCAAGTCCGGGGGGTATCAGACCAAGTCCGTGGGGTATCAGACCAAGTCCAGGGGGTATCAGACCAAGTCCGGGGGTATCAGACCAAGTCCAGGGGGTATCTGACCAAGTCCGGGGGGTATCAGACCAAGTCCGGGGGTATCAGACCAAGTCGGGGGTATCAGACCAAGTCCGGGGGGTATCAGACCAAGTCCGGGGGGTATCAGACCAAGTCGGGGGGTATCAGACCAAGTCCGGGGGGTATCAGACCAAGTCCAAGGGGTATCTGACCAAGTTCGGGGGGTATCAGACCAAGTCCGGGGGGTATCAGACCAAGTCCGTGGGTATCAGACCAAGTCCAGGGGGTATCAGACCAAGTCCGGGGGTATCAGACCAAGTCCAGGGGTATCAGACCAAGTCGGGGGGTATCAGACCAAGTCCGGGGGTATCAGACCAAGTCCGGGGGGTAGGTGGTTGTCTGAGAATTCTTTCCAATCTGGCAAAGCCACACACAAGACAATTGGATTCTCTCCATCATCAACAAATGGGTCAGAATTCAACAAAATATCCCCTCGCACATTCTTTCTTTTCCAGTTGTTTTTATTGGCATTTTTGAATAAACAAAAAGAACAGAAAGCAGCAATAGCTCGGCCAAACATTTGTCAATTTCATAATAAGAAGAGAATTAATACACAACATAACTAAATCCCTCGCACATTCACACTCTCGTCCTCTCCAAACAATCCCAACAAATGACAAGTCCTTTTCACCATCAACGACCTGTACAGCAACAGTTTCATCACTTCCATCAAAACAAAGGATTCTACTTACATTTATTTCCACTTTCAGACCAGCCCTAAATCTGAAGCCTCTAAATCCATTTGCATCCAAACAAAAATTCCACATGGAATAATAACATAGAGTAGCAAGTTCATAACATAGTAAGTGACATAGTAAGTGACATAGTAAGTGACATAGTAAGTGAGGTTAAGAAAAGACACACGTCCATCAAGTCCAACCTTAAGTCTATATATAACCTGCCTAACTGTCAGTTGATCCAGAGGAAGGTGAAAACCCATCTGAAGTCTCTCCAATTTGCCTCAGAGGGGGAAAAATTCCTTCCTGACTCCAAAATGGGACCAGTCCCTGGATCAACTTGTACTATGAGCTATCTCCCATATCCCTGTATTCCCTCACTTGCTAAACACCATCCAACCCCTTCTTATACCTATCTAATGTATCAGCCTGTACCCCTGATTCACTTCCCAGCTCTCCCTGTAACACCCCTTTCCCTCCTCTAATCTCATTGGCTCCCTCCTGTCTGCTGGGAGGAGCTACTGGTGAATAAAGCATCCGACCCTTCCTGTACCACTGATTCACTTCCCAGCTCTCCCTGCAACATCCCTTTCCCTCCTCTAATCTCATTGGCTCCCTCCTGTCTGCTGGGAGGAGCTACTGGTGAATAAAGCATCCAACCCTTCCTTGTACCTATCTAATGTATCAGCCTGTACCCCTGATTCACTTCCCAGCTCTCCCTGTAACACCCCTTTCCTTCCTCTAATCTCATTGGCTCCCTCCTGTCTGCTGGGAGGAGCTACTGGTGAATAAAGCATCCGACCCTTCCTTGTACCTATCTAATGTATCAGCCTGTACCCCTGATTCACTTCCCAGCTCTCCCTGTAACACCCCTTTCCTTCCTCTAATCTTATTGGCTCCCTCCTGTCTGCTGGGAGGAGCTACTGGTGAATAAAGCATCCGACCCTTCCTTGTACCTATCTAATGTATCAGCCTGTACCCCTGATTCACTTCCCAGCTCTCCCTGTAACACCCCTTTCCCTCCTCTAATCTCATTGGCTCCCTCCTGTCTGCTGGGAGGAGCTACTGGTGAATAAAGCATCCAACCCTTCCTTGTACCTATCTAATGTATCAGCCTGTACCCCTGATTTACTTCCCAGCTCTCCCTGTAACACCCCTTTCCCTCCTCTAATCTCATTGGCTCCCTCCTGTCTGCTGGGAGGAGCTACTGGTGAATAAAGCATCCGACCCTTCCTTGTACCTATCTAATGTATCAGCCTGTACCCCTGATTCACTTCCCAGCTCTCCCTGTAACACCCCTTTCCCTCCTCTAATCTCATTGGCTCCCTCCTGTCTGCTGGGAGGAGCTACTGGTGAATAAAGCATCCGACCCTTCCTTGTACCTATCTAATGTATCAGCCTGTACCCCTGATTCACTTCCCAGCTCTCCCTGTAACACCCCTTTCCCTCCTCTAATCTCATTGGCTCCCTCCTGTCTGCTGGGAGGAGCTACTGGTGAATAAAGCATCCGACCCTTCCTTGTACCTATCTAATGTATCAGCCTGTACCCCTGATTCACTTCCCAGCTCTCCCTATAACACCCCTTTCCCTCCTCTAATCTCATTGGCTCCCTCCTGTCTGCTGGGAGGAGTTACTGGTGAATAAAGCATCCGACCCTTCCTTGTACCTATCTAATGTATCAGCCTGTACCACTGATTCACTTCCCAGCTCTCCCTGTAACACCCCTTTCCCTCCTCTAATCTCATTGGCTCCCTCCTGTCTGCTGGGAGGAGCTACTGGTGAATAAAGCATCCGACCCTTCCTTGTACCTATCTAATGTATCAGCCTGTACCCCTGATTCACTTCCCAGCTCTCCCTGTAACACCCCTTTCCCTCCTCTAATCTCATTGGCTCCCTCCTGTCTGCTGGGAGGAGCTATTGGTGAATAAAGCATCCGACCCTTCCTTGTACCTATCTAATGTATCAGCCTGTACCACTGATTCAGGGAGACAATTCCACATCTTCACAGCTCTCCTTGTAAAATCAATTTGATCAGTTTTAATGTCCATGACATTGTTATATGAGAAAGGTAGACCTTCAGTATGAGTACTTGCATGTTCCCATCAGGTCAGTGTCCCAACAATACCCACAGTTCATGATCCTCAATAGACATTATCAATTAAGAGCCCTTCAGCCTCTGTATAACGTTCACGTACCTCAGATGCAGAGGGATTACGCTCACTCCATACTTAAACGATCTTCTAATAAGGTCTATATCATACAGAGTCTAAAGGACACCCAGATCTGTCCCCACACTCTAGCAACATGACTGGCTCATAAACCACAGAAAAAGCCATCTCACACCAAATGTATCCGATTCTTGGGAATGTGGTTTGACTCCTCCTGCCAGACAATATCAACATGGAGAAGATCACGGTCACAGTGCAAGAAGCTTCCAGACCACAGTATCAGTGGAGCTCCGCCTCCAACTATTGGGCTACATGGTGGCAACTTTAGAAGCCCTACCTTTTGGCAGGTTTCACTTGAGAGGCTACCAGAACCATTTTCTAAGTCACTGTAACAAGAATCATCGCAACAAATTCCAGTGACCAGACTGGTCAAGATTTCACTGAGATGGTGGTCAATACCTCACAATACCCTGGACCCGGGCAAGTCTTGGACCTTACATCAATGGACAGTAGTGACCACGGATGCCAGTCAGGCATGTGCCAAGGGACCTGGTCACCAGAAGAATCAAGGATGCCCATCAACGTCCTAGAAATCCGAGCAATAAGGAATGCCATTCTCCATTGGTCACAGGAACTGACGGGTCAACCTCTCAGAATTCAGTCATACAATGTCACAGACATGTCCTATATAAACAAGGAGGTACATGCAGCAACCGGGCCATGAGGGAAGTAACTCAGATACTTAACTGGGTAGAGTCCCACGTTCCAGCCATTCCCGCAGTATTCACACCAGAAGTACTGAATTGGGAAGTGGATTCCCTCAGCCGGCAGCAAATAGACCAGGGAGAGTGGGCACTACATCCTGAAGTCTTTGAAGAAATCGTGTCCAGATGGGGGACACCAGACATAGAAATGTTGGTGTCAAAACACAATTTCAAGGTATCTAGATACTCTGCCAGGTCTCAGGACCCAGGGGCACTATACGTGGACGACTTAGTCATTCCATGGACTTTCAACTAAGTCTACACCTTTCCCCCATTCGCTCTCTTGCCAAGAATAATCTGACAGGAGGGGACTTTAACCACTCTCATAGCACTGGATTGGCCAAGGAGGTCATGGTACTCAGAACTTGTCAATATGTTAGCAGCTCCCACGTGGTGACTACCTCTCAGGCAGGACTTGCAGACCCAGGGACCAATCAGCCACGACAACTTGTCAGTTCTACATTGGACGGCCTGGCTATTGAATCAGAACTATGGTGCTCTAAGGGGTTCTCAAAGCAGGCCACATCTTAATGAAAGCCAGAAAACCATTCACAATGAGGGTCGACCATAGGACATTCAGGAGGAGGTTCATAGAGTGGTGGGACTCCAAGTTCTCAGCATGGTGTCAGGCTTCTATACTGACTGTTGTCTAATTCCTTACACAGGTTTCCATTTGGGACTCTTCTTAGCGACTCAAATCTCAGCCCTTTCCCTCGTACTCCAGCACCAGTGGGCTAAAGAAGCAGACCTTAAGCTCTTCCTACAGGGAGTAGACACAGCTAGACCAACATATAGGGAGCCCACACCCCATTGGGACACGACTATTGTACTTACAGCACAATTCATGCCCTTAGTGTCTTGTCCCCTTAAATTGCTTAATTGGAAGATGACGTTCCTCTTAATGATTACATCCACACTATGGGTCTCAGATATGGCGGCCTTCTCTCATAAGGAGCCCTGGCTCACACTACACCAGGATAGAGCAGGATTCAGGACAATTCCGTCTTTTACACCTAAAATGCTCCTTTCACATGAATGAGGAAATAATTCTGCCTTCCCTAAGGCCAAGGCCCTACACAAACGAGACGTTATCAGGGCAAGTAGATATTATGTAGACAGGTCCAAGTCGTATAGGAAACCAATACTATGGACAGAAGGTCCTAACCGGAAAATGCTCCTCCCTTATAGTTCATTGATAAATTCCTTTACAGTTCTATGTTAATATCAGTGAATCTGTTGTTACTTCTTGTAAATCTCTTCTCAAATTCTCCTCCTAACTGAGCTGACAAACTGATGGGAACGGAGGAGCAGGAGATTTATAGGAGGAGGCGGAGCCTCTTCCTCTGTCCCGCCTCCTCTATACTTAACCCCATAGTGTCTGCACTGACAGGCAGGACCTTCTAGAATAGGATTTTCCAGTAAGTTAAACACCCTCCTTTCTACACCCTATGTTGCAATGTTGGGGTGATTAATATTGGGGTGATTGTGGGTCACAACTGGTTCTGGTCCAGTCGACAAGGTAAGAATCAGACACACAAGCATTTGGTTCTTTGGAAGTTTTATTACGGCCGTAGGGATGTGAGTCAATATATACCCCCCCCCCCATTACTGTGCACAGGACATAGAATAATCACTGCCCAAGAGCTTACAATCTAACTATACATTGACAATTCTATATAGTGGGGCATTAGGGCAGTCCAAGTGGACAATACTTGTGGGTGTGGCCCTGCAGCCAAAGGGCGGAGTTACTGGGTGCAGCCAATAGTGCAGTTTATTGATCAGTAGGTACTGCCCCAAATAGTTGAGGGGCACAGATAAGATTTGGGGTCCCCTCACATTTCTTTCAATCAGAGTTGAACAGGGGCAAACTGTACCCCTAAACATGATAAGCACCCCCATGTGCCTCACTCGCAGGGAAACATCAGATACTATGTGGGACAGATACTAAACTGGTCTGCAGAGCTTACTATCACCCCCTACCCTCTTGCCCAATTACAGACATTAGTAGGCAGGTCCCAAATGATGAAACTCGTTGTCGATGACTATTTGCCCTTTGTGCCCATTCTAGTTATAGAGGGGCTGGCTCTGCTCCTGTACATAGTGGGGTGCAACAGGGATCAGACTGGGGCCCCTCAATGTCCTGTAGAAAATCAGCACTTGCACGGAGGCCTTGGAATTGGCACCCAGTAGTCACTGGGAATGAGATGGCGGTTTTGGGGGGTCACAGAATGAGGGAGGTGTAACACACGGGGACCAATCCCGTCTCATTCCCCCGACGACACCGGATCCAGTCCTCGTCCACCGTATTCATCACCTGAAGCTCCTCCCCCTTCCTGAAGCTCAGCCCCTCCTCCGACCCACACTGGTCACACAAGGCCCGAACCCACCTGCAGGACAGACAGACACATGGACCAGGTAACCATGCCAACAGGACCCCTCCCCCCTCACTACATCATTACCTCTCACTCTTCCCTTTGCTCTCGTCTGGCCCCGGGGCCACACTCTGAGCTCTCTCTGATGATGGGGAGAATCCAATCAGATCCAGGACACTCATACTGGGGGGCAGCCAGGTGGAGGGCAGTCTGAGGGGAAGAGAATGTTAGTGGGGCAGGAAAAGGCTCCCTCTAGTGACCGCAAATAGTCAGTCCTGCAGGGGGAGGAGCAGAAGGTGGAGTCAGTGCTACAGTTAGAGGGGGGGAGCAGAAGGTAGAGTCAGTGATACAGTAAGAGGGGGGGGAGCAGAAGGTGGTGTTAGTGATCCAGTTAGAGGGGGAGGAGCAGAAGATGGGGTCAGTGATACAGTAAGAGGGGGAGGAGCAGAAGGTGGAGGTGGAGTCAGGGGGTCAGAGCTGCAGTTAGAGGGGGAGGAGCAGAAGGTGGAGTCAGGGATACAGTGAGAGGGGGAGGAGCAGAAGGTGGAGTCAGTGATACAGTGAGAGGGGGAGGAGCAGAAGGTGGTGTCAGTGATACAGTTAGAGGGGGAGGAGCAGAAGGTGGTGTCAGGGTGTCAGAACTGCAGTTAGAGGGGGAGGAGCAGAACGTGGAGTCAGTTAGAGGAGGAGGAGCAAAGGGCGGGGCTCAGTTAGGGAATGGGACTCACCGTGACTTTTTCTTTGCTTGGGTGGGAGAAGGTTTTGCCCCAAACAAATGCCCCAGCCAGACCCCCCCCCGTTCTCCAGCGCTTGGTGCAATATGGGGGCTGTTCTGTTGGTTCTTTTCTGCTGGTTCCTCTGCTGCCCCAGAACTCCATTCAGTGTCTCCCATTGAGGGGGCGGAGTCTCCAGTCTGGTCTGTAGGGGGGGCACTTGTATCAGACAATTCCGGCGGGGTTTCCGTTGGCTCTGCGTCCAGTTTCTTGGGCCCACCCAGGTGTGTTGGTTTGTTCCAGTGGGAGGAGAAAGTTTCTGGGGGCAGGTAGATGCGCGAGGCCCGGCTCAGTTGCCCCCACCAGCTGGTGCCGGAGTCCTGGGGGGGGAGCCTGGCACACGGGCCGGTTGGGGTTGGGGTGGGGGTGATCCAGCCCCCCAAGCTGAGAATGTCCTGCAGAGAGGGACGGCCCCAGGGATGGGGGGCCTCGTGCAGGGGGAGGTGGTGATGCTCAAACAGAAGATCCACATGGAACGTGAGGGCCGACAGGGGCTGGAGGGTCACCACTAACTCGTCCAGTAGCCCCCGCTCACTCCTTACAGCCAGCGGCAGGAATCCCGTGGGGGCAAAGAACAGACACAGGGAATCTGAGGGACAGAGAGGGGGGACCAATCAGAACTGCCCCAGACCTTCATAATGTTCCACAGGCCCGCCCCCAAGGGGCCCATTCATCTGCATCTACCCCACCCCCCAATCCCAGCAGCCTCTGTGATACATGAGGGGCCCCGGGGCTCAGGCTTACATATAGACCAGGGGCCACTAACCCCTCCCTGTGGCCCCTTAACTGCTTTATATCTAAATACACTGGGACCCACATGTGAGCAGGGGCCCCTGAAATCTGCAGAAAACTGTTTCACCCACAATCCCTTGGAAACTGAATGGCCCCACAGTGCCCTATACTGGCCCACTCACAAACACGGGACCCCACTCACAAACACGGGACCCCACTCACAAACACGGGGCCCCACTCACAAACACGGGGCCCCACTCACAAACACGGGGCCCCACTCACAAACACGGGACCCCACTCACAAACACGGGGCCCCACTCACAAACACGGGACCCCAGGGACCTACCGTATGACTGGTGCAGGAGGGAGACCCAAGAGTCCACTTGTTTGGTGCTGGAAAGAAGGAGAGAAGAGACTATTGGTCTGGAGAGGAACAAACCCCCCGCCCCCATCTGCCCCGCCCACTTACTTGAGGAGGCCGAAGACAAATGCGTTGAACCTGCGCCGGGGGTCCCTGAGTTGTGACAGGCGGCCGATGTTACACAGGAGGGTGTGGAGGGGCCCAGCGCCTGGGGGAGGACCACAGTGATACTTATTACCCCTGTATACAGCAGCACACGAGTGATTGATACAGAGAGTCACTTACCTGCCCTGACAACAGAAGCCTCCACCAGACTCCAGGGGCTCAGCCTCCTCCTGCCCACGATAATGTCCCGGTGGAAAGGCTTGAGGCCGTCAGCCAATAGGGAGTAGAGAGACGGGCACAGGCCGCCCAGGAGGAGGTGGCCAAGCTCTGGGCTCAGACGACTGTCTCCCAACTGTGCCTGGTGAGAGAAACAACATGGCGACTCAGCTCCCGTCAGCCTCCCTCTGACCCCTCCCTCTGACCCCTCCCTCAGCCTCCCTCTGACCCCTCCTTCATCCTCCCTCTGACCCCTCCCTCTGACCCCTCCCTCAGCCTCCCCCCTCAGCCTCCCTCTGACCCCTCCCTCCCTCATCCTCCCTCTGACCCCTCCTTCATCCTCCCTCAGCCTCCCTCTGACCCCTCCTTGATCCTCCCACTGACCCCTCCCTCATCCTCCCTCTGACCCCTCCTTCATCCTCCCTCTGACCCCTCTCTCGGCCTCCCTCTGACCCCTCCCTCCCCTGCCCCCTAGTGCTCACCTTCTGCACGTGGTTCCTGCTGCTGTTAAAGTGCCCAATGATCTTGTCCACGGAGGAGCCAATCGCAACCAACAGACCTGATTGGAGGAGAAACACGAGACATAAGTTCCTCCCTCACAGTCATAGTCACATACAGGAAGTGAGTGCTGGGGGCTCATGAGTCACAACCAGCAGTTCCATAGAGAGGAAAGTCTCACCTTTCTTGTCCCTGAGCAGTGACTCTTCTCTCCCACCGGCCATCAACTGTGTGTGCGCTGCGGCTGCTGCAGGAGACATGGGGGGCAGTTAGAATAATGGGGGGGGTTGCAATTGAAACAAGTTGATAAAAGGGGGGATCATACCTGTCAGTAAATGTTTATTTCTGTGTGTCTGTCCCCCCAGAGGATGAGACACATAAAATGTAAGAATGTTGGAGCAACAGGAATATCAGTGAGAACTTCCCCTTTAATTGTAACATCTGCACTTTATGTCTCGTCACCTGATCCCAATAAATGAGTCTCTGTATAAATGTGATTGACTCCTGCCCTATCATAATAATGTCTCTGTATAAACCAATCACACGGCTGCATTGTCCTGCTCTCAGCTCCGCCCCTCGTGTCCCAGTGGGATGAGACACAGGAGGTTGTATCACTGGATCACGTGACTCTATAGAAATCTGCCCATTCGCTGCTACATCAGGGTCTTGTATAAAAGGGTACGATGTAAATAGGAGATATTATTATTATTATTATTATTATTATGTGACACACACATTCCACTAGTCAACAAACTGTATCCGTGATAATTTATCCCAAATAATCAGTGTAGCGCTCACTCACGCACACACTCACACTCAGTCTGTGAATGGTTAATGGTTTTCTGGGCGGGACTTGGGGGAATGAGAGTAGGCGGGAGATTGGATCATGTGATCTCTAGTGAGGAGGAAGTGACAGATGTTACAATTCATTTCATAGGGACAATTAAAGGGGAAGTTTTCACTTACTGATATTCCTGTTCAACATTCTTATATTTTTATGAGAGTAACTGAGAGCAGACACAACTATGAGGAGCCCCTCACTCACACTCACACTGGGATTGTCCCTTCAGTCCATTACCCTGCGGGGGGGGTCAATAAGGTGCACAGGTGCATTATGGGGGAGACAATACAAACATGTTGTGGCCCCTGGGAGTTCTGAGCCCCACACAACTCCCTGCGCCCCATACAACTCCCGGCGCCCCATACAACTCCCTGCAGTGTGTATCACATCAGGACTGTGAGTGTGGGGCCCCTGGGAAGCTGGAGGGGCCAGACGTGAGGAAGGGGAGGGGCTTGTGTGTTTGTTCCTCCCCCAGCACTTTCTCTTTTCCTCACAGGGGATTGTGGGAAGTGTAGGACAGACAGACGTGAGGCACAACCGCAGGGGATTATGGGAAGAGGAAATAACACAATGGCCTCTTTGCCATCGTCCCTTGTGCGCGGGAATAAAGAAGAGAATGAGGAGGAGACACGGGGGAAGCAGGGTTTGTGCCCCGGGGTGGGAGGAAGCGGGGACTCACCTGTATCCCTGAGAAGCTGTACTCGCCGGAGCTAAGACCCAGTAAGAGCGGAAAGCGCAGGTCATGTGAGAAACCAGAGCCAATCGGCAGCGCGCTGGAGCCTAAACTCCACCCACTTCCTATAAATGACTTTTGTTGCCGGAAGCTTGTGTGCCCCGCCTACCTCTTGATCACTTCCGCGTGTGAGGAAACCTGAGAGCGGACGTTCCGGCGGGAATATCTGTCCGTATTGTGCGCGCTCTTTCTCTTCCCTACAGTCTCTTCCTGTTCCCGCTGTGCGCCCGCCCGGAAATCAGGGGCCACACTCAATGTTCTTATTGTTCCTCACTCAACCTCTATTCCAGTGATCCCCAACCAGTAGCTCGTGAGTAACATGTTGCTCCCCAACCCCTTGGATGTTGCTCCCAGTGGCCTCAAAGCAGGTGATTATTTTTGAATTCCAGTCTTGGAGGCAAGTTTTAGTTGTACAAATACCTGGTGCACTGCCAAACAGAGTCTCAATGTAGGTTGTCAATCCACATAGGGGCTACTAAACGGCCAATCACAGCCCTTGTTTGGCACCCCAAGAACATTTTTCATGCTAGTGTTGCTCCCCAACCCCTTTTACTTCTGAATGTTGCTCACGGGTTCCAAAGGTTGGGGATCCCTGCTCTATTCTTTACTATTCTCGGATCGATTTCGCCTCTCTGATGTCATACAAACAGGAAGTGACGAGAAGGAGGCGGGGCCCTGACACCTGGAATCCCTGGGCCGCTGGTTCCTTTTCAATCTCACACGTGGGACAAGTTTCAGTTTTATATAAATAGGAAATACAGACAGTGTCAATCAGACTCTCCTCTAACTGTCACTTCTCATAGACACTCCCAATAGCCAATCACATCCCTTATATTGTGTCACATGTTCCTCTTACTCCCCAACTCCTTTTATTTCTCAATTATGTCACTCACTGGTCTAAAAGCTTGGGGATCCCTCTCTTTCCTTTCTATTCCCTGGCCCAGTGAGCTTACACTCTACTGTCCCTATTCCATCAGTCCCTGCCCCAGTGAGCTTACACTCTAGTGTCCCTATTCCATCAGTCCCTGCCCCAGTGAGCTTACACTCTACTGCCCCTATTCCATCAGTCCTTGCCCCAGTGAGCTTACACTCTACTGTCCTCTTCCATCAGTCCCTGCCCCAGTGAGCTTACACTCTACTGTCCTATTCCATCAGTCCCTGCCCCAGTGAGCTTACACTCTAGTGTCCTATTCCATCAGTCCCTGCCCCAGTGAGCTTACACTCTTGTGTTCCTATTCCATCAGTCCCTGCCCCAGTGAGCTTACACTCTTGTGTTCCTATTCCATCAGTCCCTGCCCCAGTGAGCTTACACTGTAATGTAAAAACAACAAATATTTAGGAAAGTTTGTCCTTCAAGCTTATTGTTTCTTCCAGTCTCTGAGCCTGTACATAATATCCCCAAATACAAAAAAGAGCAGCGCCTGTAGCAACAGTGAAATAGGTATTTCTGTGTGTGACCCTAAAGCCTCCAGCAGTTATTGTTGTGTCTACTTACAGCCTGACTCTTTGTATTTGTCCTTTACTTATTTGTCTCACTCATCTCCCTCCAGCCGCTCAATGTCTTCCCTCTCCAACATAGAACACTAGAGAATCCCTAATAGTATAACAGTCTTTTATTTCTATATCTAATCCTGCAACTCTATGCCACGCCCCCTCCGCCTGACGCATTCCACTGAGCCAATCAGCTTCCCCGCAGGCACAAGTGGGACATTACGCGCTTTCCTTTTGCCTGGTTGCCATGGCGATTCAACCGCCCTAATTATAAAACTCTATCCTTGTGCCTAAAACCAGTTGGAACATAGTGACGTCCTTTGTTCTGTTCACACTTGTGTCATGAGGTGCCCAGTGGTGGGGAGTTATAGTTCTGATACTGAGCAACAACTAATGGCAGATGCTACTGTAACATTTAATAATAAAATCCATGAACAGATAAAGCCAGTGAAGAGGACATTCTAGACCAAAAGGAACGTGAATATCTGTAGAAAAAGCCAAAGACCAATAGTATTGGCAATAAATTCTATTTCTTCTGACGTGTCGAATATGTTGATAAAATACTAGAAAATAATATAGTGGAATTTCCTATTGACTTATAACATTTCACTCAGGTTCCCTCTTATATATTAAACCATTACTTTTGCTTTGGGGATTAACATTATTTACAGCTGTGAGGTTCCACCATTGGACAATATAACATGGCGGCCAAGCTGGGCGGAGTCTCGTGCTGCGGCGACGCTTTATACACGATATTATTTGAGTACGACAGGGAAGTGAATCCAAAATGCTTATTAATAATAATCTTATTAGCAATGAGCTAAACCTGGAATTTACTTTCACGTATAGTTCAACAACCAGACATTTCTTCCATTTAGAAACATAAATGAGGGATGTTTGGACTTTAAAACCTATTTTTAAAAAAGTGGATCCAGTTACGTTTTGAGCAGTCGAAATCATAACCCAATTTGGATGATAAATATCCCATACGGACAGTTTTGCCGATTAAAGATAAATTACTCAAACCCATTAGAAACTGCACAAACGCTTTGATTTCTCAAAGGTCAAAGTGAAAATTCAAACTAAAAAAATCCAAATTTCAAGGTAATTTTTGTGTACTTCCGCTAGGGATTAGTCCAAATTCAATTCGAATTGGAAAAAAATTTGAATTTTGAAATTTATCATGTACTGACTTTGACCATTCGCCATCTTAAACCTGCCAAATTGCTGTTTTAGCCTATGGGGGACCTCCTAGAACCTATTTTTGAAAAAAACTTCTAATCGAATTCGATCAAATGCGCCGTTACTTCAATGCGTATGATTCGAATTCAATCTAAAATGGACCTTTTTGGCCAAAAAAACCTTCGATTTTATTTCGGTTGGTCTTTTTGAATGCAAAGTTTTTTAAATTCAACCCTTGAAGAATATATTTGTGAAGGGTTAAATTGAAAATTCTAATTCAAATAATTTTTTGGTCAAAACTCAAATTAAAATTGTGAGTTATCCAAACTTGATTCAAGTTTTAATTTAAATTCGAATTTCGAGATTTATTATACTCTGTCCCTTTAAGAACTCAAGTTCAACTATTTGCCACATAAAACCTGCTGAATTGCTGTTTAAGTAAATGGGAGACGTCCAGGGGTAAAGCCGGAGTTGTTTGCAGCCTCCCTGACATTCAAGTTTTTTTCAGAGAAAGAACTCAAATCGAGTTTTTAAAACTGGAATCGAATTTGATTCAAGTTTTCACGGTCGATCCCATTCACCAAAGTTTAAAAAATGTGATTCTAATAATAAATTTTGATTTTCAAGTTCGTGGGAATTTAAAAGAAAAAGTCTGATGAAGAGAGAGGGTGTCGATTTATAACAATTTACACTCCAGGCGCCCAAGCAATAAAGAGAATTATTAACAAACATCGGAACATTCTGGAGGGGGGTGAACTTTTAAAAGGAAAAGTTCCCCAAAAATCACAAGTGATATACAAAAAAAAAAAAAAACAATTTGGGACAAACGTCAGTTCGCAATTATATCCCAACCGAGAGAACGAAGAATAAAAACAAAAAGACTAATGGAAAGGTTTTTTTCCTATGTGCAAATATGCCTGAAAAAAAGACACGTTTGAATAGAGAATATAACATAGAACTCTGCATAAAATGTACAACACTTAGGGGCAGATTCGTCAAAGGTTGAGGTGAATTTTCGAATAAAAAAATTCGAATTTCAAGCTATTTTTTGTGTACTTCTACTAGGGAATAGTCCAAATTCGATTTGAATTTGAAAAAAATTCAAAAGTTTTAATATTGAAATTCATCATGTACTGTCTCTTTAAAAATTTGACTTCGACCATTCACCATCTAAAACCTGCCAAATTGCTATTTTAGCCTATGGGGGACCTCCTACAACCTATTTGGAGTCATTTTGAGGACTTTGAAAAATTTTCAACTCGAAATTCGACCCGTTAGGGGCAGATTTATCTATCAAGGGTCGAATTGAAAAATTGAATTCTAAATTCAAATTTTGAGGTAATTTTAGTGTACTTTCACTAGGGAATAGTCCAAATTCAATTAGAATTTTAACCTCCTAGAACCTATTTGGTGGACTTTGAAAAATCACAGTTTTTAAAAAAAAAAAAATACTTCAAATCACATTCGATCAAATACAATCCAAATTCAATTCGAACGAATGAATACAGCCAATTCACTTGAAGTTGAAAAATTAGATTTTTTAAATAAATTTCGGTTGGTCTTTTTATAATTGAATTTTGAGTTGATGGGAGTCTAAAAAAACTTCCATTACCTCAAAATTCGACCCTTGATAAATCTGCCCCTTAGAGGCACATTTTTCAAGGGTCGAATTTCAAATTCATGATTTTAAAAAACTCCCATCAACTTGAAATTCAACCAATCGAAATTTATTATAAAAATGTCATTTATTAAACTTGGGTGAATAGGATCGACCCTAAAACTCATTCAATTCGGTTCGAATTTTAAAAACTCGATATGAGTTTTTTCTCTGAAAAAAACCTTGAATGTCAAGAGGCTTCAAACATCACCAAATTGATCCCTGGACGTCTCCCATTGACTTAAATAGCAATTCGGTAGGTTTTCAGTGGCGAATAGTCGAATTTGAGTTTTAAAGGGCCAGAATATGATAAATCTCCAAAATCGAATTGGAATTTTTCGAAAAAATCGAATTGAATTTGAATAAGTCCCTGGTTGAATTTGACAGTTTTGACCATAAAAAAACCTCAGAATTTGGAATTTTCAATGGAACCCTTGATAAATGTTCCATATTGTTTAGAATGCCCTTGTGGCCACAATACAAAGGGGAACTAGGAGAGAGAATTAATGAACAAGAAATATAGAAAAGGAAACAGAAAATCGCAGTCTATGAAATGACTTGAAGTTTTGGGGCGCAGCGTTAGTTACACGAGATTAGAGGGGCGACACTGCAGGAGGAGAGTAAATGGATTTAGAAATATTGATATAAATTTAAGGCTAGGGGTGAATATCTGAATTAATATCAGCACAAGGTTCTGCGCATTTCTATAAAGCATTGGATGGAACAGCAGTTGGGTTTTTATTCATTTATTGTGTGTTATTGCACAACTATAACTCCCCACCACTGGGCACCTCATGACACAAGTGTGAACAGAACAAAGGACGTCACTATGTTGCCACTAACACTCCAACTGCTTTTAGGCACAAGGATAGAGTTTTATAATTAGGGCGGTTGAATCGCCATGGCAACCAGGCAAAAGGAAAGCGCGTAATGTCCCACTTGTGCCTGCGGGGAAGCTGATTGGCTCAGTGGAATGCGTCAGGCGGAGGGGGCGTGGCATAGAGTTGCAGGATTAGATATAGAAATAAAAGACTGTTATACTATTAGGGATTCTCTAGTGTTCTATGTTGGAGAGGGAAGACATTGAGCGGCTGGAGGGAGATGAGTGAGACAAATAAGTAAAGGACAAATACAAAGAGTCAGGCTGTAAGTAGACACAACAATAACTGCTGGAGGCTTTAGGGTCACACACAGAAATACCTATAGAACTAACCTGAAGGATTTAGGACCTTATGTCTGATCTTTACAGGAGAAAACCAAAAGGGAAACACCTTTGTGAACACTGGGTGGCGCTCTAACTGATTTAACTTATACTATATTACTTTCTCATTTCTAATGTCCCTGCCCCAGTGAGCTTACACTCTAATATCCCTTTCCCATCAGCCCCTGCCCCAGTGAGCTTACACTCTAGTGTCCCTATCACATTCCCATCATGAATGAAGATGGAGCAAAACTAGAAAAAGGTTGGAGCAGGGATAGAATGAAGATGGAGCAGAGCTAGAATAAGGTTGCTAAGCGTGTGAGCTCCATGCGGCATATAACAGCCATGCTGCTTCCTCATTGGAATATCATTCAGCTGCATTGTATGTGGCTTCTCAGATGTCGTTGCAGTCCGCAGCATATGAGATTACTAAGCAACACCCTCATGTGGGCGGGAAGCAGAACCATGAACAGATGGGAGGGGCTTGTATAGAACCCTCATGGTCCATTTGTTCCATTCTTATATGTGACCCAGTAATGGATCTCCCCAAATACCTCCACATCTGCTCCTGGTACCCCCCCTTCCACACCAGCCAATCAGAACAAACCCCTAACCTGGTGAATCCTGTTGGGGGGCTGCTTCCTCTGTGGTCAGTCTGGGGTGGGTCCTGCTCCTCGGATACAGCGGTGACATCAGTACAGAGAATTCTGGGGGGTCCAGCATGGGCAGCAGCCCCCGATATGGGGGGGAAAAGGCCCCCAGTGGTGAGAGGCGGGTGGGGGGCAAAGGCAAGCCGGGGGTTTGAGGTGCTGGGGCATTGCCCGGGGCAAACTGACAGAGCAGTGTGGGTTTAGCCGAGAGTGGGGCAAGAACATGAGGGGAGAGAGAAGCCTGGGGCCACAATTGTGAGGCTCCTCTAACTACCGGGGCCCATTGATATCAAGTGCCATTAGTCACATGGGTGCCAGGGCCAAGCACCCAAGCCACATAGGAGTCACATGATTCCCAGAGCCCAAATGTAATGGCACCCAGGGCAAGTGTGAGTCCAATGGGCACATGGGGAGGGGGCAGGGAGCACAGGAGGGAGGCAATAGCGGGAAGCAGGGGCACATGGGGTACAGAGAAAAAGTCGGATATATGGGTGAAGCGGAAGAGAAAGGGTGTTGGTGGGAGGAGCAGACAGTGGGGTACATGGGTGGGGGTAGGGCAGAGGATGGAGTAAGGAAAGGGTGTCGATGGGAGGAGCAAACAATGGGGGAGGAGAGATGAAACCATTAGTTATACACAGAACAAACAATGAAGATAAACATACCCTCCAAATTCTCAAAGGGCCCAAACGAGATCATGATTCTGCCCCAATATCCAGGTATCCAGCTAATGCCCTCAAGGAACTCAGCAGCACTATATGAACCCCAATGTCTACATTATCCTGGCTAGTTACTGACTACACAATAGATTGGGGTCCTGATTTCAGACTAGAGGAAAGATTGGGGTGCTACTTAGAGACTAGAGGAGAGACCAGGGTGCTAGTTAGAGACTAGAAGTTGTATCTCAATATAAGTGAGATCAGGGTGCTAATTAGAGACTAGGGGTGAGATCAGGGTGCTAGTTAGAGACAAGGGTGAGATCAGGGTGCTAGTTAGAGACAAGGGTGAGATCAGGGTGCTAGTTAGAGACTACGGTGAGACCAGGGTGCTAGTTAGAGACTAGGGGTGAGATCAGGGTGCTAGTTAGAGACTAGGGTGAGACCAGGGTGCTAGTTAGAGACTAGGGGTGCGATCAGGGTGCTAGTTAGAGACAAGGGTGAGATCAGGGTGCTAGTTAGAGACTACGGTGAGATCAGGGTGCTAGTTAGAGACTAGGGGTGAGATCAGGGTGCTAGTTAGAGACTAGGGTGAGACCAGGGTGCTAGTTAGAGACTAGGGGTGAGATCAGGGTGCTAGTTAGAGACTAGGGTGAGACCAGGGTGCTAGTTAGAGACTAGGGGTGCGATCAGGGTGCTAGTTAGAGACTAGGGTGAGACCAGGGTGCTAGTTAGAGACTAGGGGTGAGATCAGGGTGCTAGTTAGAGACTAGGGTGAGACCAGGGTGCTAGTTAGAGACTAGGGGTGAGATCAGGGTGCTAGTTAGGAACTAAGGGAATATTCTTGTTCAAGCTCAGCTACCATGCAACTATGTAAGAGTGATGGTTATAACATATTTGGGGGGGGGTGTACTTCAATGTATGTACCTCTCTAAAGTCCCATCTCCCCAGAGCTTAGACTTTTCCCAGTCACCCAGTATGGAAGTTTCAATTCATTACCTTCTCTGCCTCTCTTGTCTCCTCCATCTGCCATCCCTCGGATCCAGTTCTTGGCTGTGGTTGGCTTGGAGCATGGGACTACTTGCGGTTTCTCTAATCTGTTGCTCAGGAAGGTGCAGTGGAAATATCCTCCCCCCAGGGTAAAATCTCTCAGAGATGCCAAGGGACTTGCAGTGTGAGCTCCATGTAGGGGCTTATTTATACTATTGTCCACCCCTGTGCATGAGCGTTGAGGTCCCAGGTCTCTGAAGGACAGCCTAAGATTGTCTCCCTTTGCCATTGTTTGTGAGTGCTGCTTAAACTCACCAGCAGGTGGGTCATGGAGGGCCTTGTCTTTTTTAGATGGCTCCTGGATCTCACTGTGTTCCTCAGAGTGGCACCTCAGTCCTGGGTCACTGCCAACTGGGATCTGAGGACCCTTCTCTCCTGCTGTGTTTTGAGGCCACCTCTGTCCTCCAGAAGGCTGTAGGGGCTCCTTCTGTCCATCAGGCTGACATTTTGTTAGAAGGCTGCTCTGCTTGACAAGGGCATTGCAATAACGCAGCTCTTTGAATGTGATGGTCTCCTTGCCTGCTGGAAGGGTTTGGATGTTGGAGCCTACATTTCTCTGGAAGAAGTCTGAGCATGTCAGTTCATTGATTGGGGGGTGTTCTGTGTCTGGGGAGAACATGATTAGCCAGTCACTCTTGTCTTTCTTTCCTTGTAGGGCTGGGGGGACCCCTCCACTTCTTCTCCTTTTCTGGGCTAATTCATGAAATGAGGTGATGTTCTTCCTAGGGCTTTGGGACAGTCCTGGCATGGACACACTGGTAATATAGTCTTCTGCTTCCTGGTAAGATTGGGTACAGGCTTCTGACTCTTCACTCAACTCTGGAGCTGAAGGTCCATTGTCCTTCTTTGTGCTACTTACAGCCTCTGCTCTATTATCTATGTCCCCTTTATCCATGGCCCTGTCCAAGGGAGTGAAATTCAGAGTATGGCAGTCTGGCACTGCATTACAGTTGGCATCCAAAGTAGAACCAGACCCCCAGGTTTTGGATATGGCCTCTATATTGAGGTTTTTGGATATCTCCTGGGTCATGGCCATTAGATTATTATACTGGTTCTTCTCATTGTTCAGGCACAGGGAATGGTCCTGAGATGAGAGGCCCATGGAAGAAATTAGTTCTCCAGTGGAAGAATCTAGCGGGATAATCTCTGGTTGGTGGTCAGGAGACTCACACCCATCCTCTAGGAATTCCCTGAAGTACATGGAGACGGGAGAGTCATCCAAAGTGAAATCTGAAGAGCTGCTGCTGTTGGAGTGCGGGGAGAATGGGCTGAGAGGAGGATCCGAAGGAGACAAGAGCTCATCATCGCTGGTCTTTGGCTCCATATTTTCTCGAGGGCTGTAATTGCAGGTGTTGCCCTGCCCAGGGTGCTGGTCACAACATTGGCACGGAACAGAAGGGTCATTGGAATTGGCATCCACCTCTTTGGGCGCAGAGCCCTCCTTTGTGCAGTGGAAACAGCTAGTGAGCTCTTCCTCCTTCCCTGGGCCCTTGGTGAATGGACCCTCCATAAGCTCAGGCCACAGGGAGAGTTGCACCCCTAGAGACACATGCTGTAAGTGCACATAGTTGAGATTGCCCAAAAGGCCTTTTCGAGGTGCCAACATGGTGTCAGCTTTCAGCCGGAGGTCACAGTAAGGAATCCAGTGGGGTGGTCAATATTTGCTCAGAGAGAACTTTGCCCACCCTCCTTTAGTGAAACGGCCCCTCTACATCAGAGCAGAGACATCACTTCTTCATGGGCTGGTACAACGGGCTTCTGTGGTGCCAACCTTCTGCTCCACTAACGGGACACCTGCAGAACAAGAGAATCAGTCCCATTGGGGAGACCAGAATATGTAGGGGCACCCCCCAAAAGCAACACTATGTGCCACCATTCTGTAGCAGTCACTGCTGTAATCCACATTAAGGTGCCCCCCTGCCTTCATCCTGACACCCCAAAATCATTCTGTGTCCCTCACACTGTACAATGAAAACCAGTACCTGTACCCCATGGGCACCCCTCCAAACCCCATGCCCACCCTGCTGGTCACTTGATGTGGGCAGCACCTATAGCAGTGCCCTAATCACGGAAATATTCAGAAGGGAAAGGGAATCAAACTTTCCTTATTTCTTTCATAATTTCCCAAAATGGTTTAACCAATGAGGGTGTGAATGGATTGTGAGAGAGACACCTGTTGTGTAAATTCATGACTTTAATCATCAGCTATTATGGAAGTCTCAAGTGCAGGAGCCACAACCAGCAGTACATGTGCTACCTCTATTAGAAACACCTGTCCCTAAATAATTGATGATTAAAATCTTGAATTTGCACAACAGTACAAACTGTGATATTCAAATAATAGGTGTATCATCAGTATAACCACAAAAAGGAGGGTTGTCTATCTCTTGTAAACCATATGAAGGCTATAGACAGTAAGGGGTTAAAAAACAGGAACAAACAGAGAACTGGCAATACGGGTTTAATATGGATACATACAGGGTACAGACTGGAAGGGGTTAACATTGGCACATACAGGGTACAGGCAGTAAGGGATTAATACTAGTACATACAGGTTACAGACAGCCATAGGTTAACACTGGTACATACAGGGTACAAGCAGTAAGGGATTAATACTAGAATATAATACCTACAGGCAGTAACGAGTTAATACTAGTACATAGAGGTAAGAGGAAGGGGTTAATACTAGTACATAGAGGTAAGATGAAGGGGTTAATACTAGTACATAGAGGTAAGATGAAGGGGTTAATACTAGTACATTGAGGTAAGATGAAGGGGTTAATACTAGTACATAGAGGTAAGTGGAAGGGGTTAATACTAGTGCATAGAGGTAAGAAGAAGGGGTTAATACTAGTGCATAGAGGTAAGAGGAAGGGGTTAATACTAGTGCATAGAGGTAAGAGGAAGGGGTTAATACTAGTGCATAGAGGTAAGAGGAAGGGGTTAATACTAGTGCATAGATGTTACAGACAGGAAGGGGTTAACACCAGTACATCTCAGTTAAATACAGTAAGGGGGGTTCATATTGATACAATATACAGTCAGGAAGAGGTTAAAGCAGGCTCTGCTGCCAGATAAGGGTAAGATTGTGCCACCCCCAATTCAGGACACCACAAGCCTTTATATTCCCATGTCTCCCCAAATGTCCTTCTTATTGAGCAGCTGCCCCCCCCCAAAATCACTCTCTGCATCTTCCACATAAACATGTCATTCCCTCCCCCAGTCCCCCCCAGACCATTCTCCATTACCCACTAAATATGCTGCCCCTCCACCCCAATCCCCTTCTGCCCCCCCTCTTTCTCTCACCTCCCTCCCCGGGGGGAAAAACACAGGGAGCAGAATATTCACTGGGAATGGAGGAGCCGCTGCATCAAGTCTGAACTGATGTCTCACTGGCCCCAGCATCCGACCCCCAGCATCCGACCCCCAGCATCCGACCCCCAGCATCCAGGGAGGGGAACACTTCTGTATCACTGGGGGCGGGAACACAGGCCAGGCTTCACCAGCCAATAGGGGCAGAGTGACAGGCTCAGTCGTCAGTGTGTGCGTGAGAGGAGCCATAGGCAGAGGGGCATATTCTATATTATCAGGCTAATACACTGTGTGTATATATATATATATATATATATATATATATATATATATCGTCTGCATACATTCCTTTATTGTTTCCATGTATAATACCCCAGAACACACAGCAGATAAATACAGGGCCAATTCCATGTATAATACCCCAGAACACACAGCAGATAAATACAGGGCCAATTCCATGTATAATACCCCAGAACACACAGCAGGATAAATACAGTGCCAATTCCATGTATAATACCCCAGAACACACAGCAGATAAATACAGAGCCAATTCCATGTATAATACCCAGAACACACAGCAGATAAATACAGTGCCAATTCCATGTATAATGCCCCAGAACACACAGCAGGTAAATACAGGGCCAATTCCATGTATAATACCCCAGAACACACAGCAGATAAATACAGTGCCAATTCCATGTATAATACCCCAGAACACACAGCAGATAAATACAGGGCCAATTCCATGTATAATACCCAGAACCCACAGCAGATAAATACAGGGCCAATTCCATGTATAATACCCCAGAACACACAGCAGATAAATACAGGGACAATTCCATGTATAATACCCAGAACCCACAGCAGGATAAATACAGGACCAATTCCATGTATAATACCCCAGAACACACAGCAGATAAATACAGGGCCAATTCCATGTATAATACCCCAGAACACACAGCAGATAAATACAGTGCCAATTCCATGTATAATACCCAGAACACACAGCAGATAAATACAGGACCAATTCCATGTATAATACTCAGAACCCACAGCAGGATAAATACAGTGCCAATTCCATGTATAATACCCCAGAACCCACAGCAGGATAAATACAGGGCCAATTCCATGTATAATACCCCAGAACACACAGCAGATAAATACAGTGTCAATTCCATGTATAATACCCCAGAACACACAGCAGATAAATACAGTGCCAATTCCATGTATAATACCCCAGAACACACAGCAGGTAAATACAGGGCCAATTCCATGTATAATACCCCAGAACACACAGCAGATAAATACAGGGCCAATTCCATGTATAATACTCAGAACCCACAGCAGGATAAATACAGGGCCAATTCCATGTATAATACCCCAGAACACACAGCAGATAAATACAGGGCCAATTCCATGTATAATACTCAGAACCCACAGCAGGATAAATACAGGGACAATTAGATGTATAATACCCCAGAACCCACATCAGATAAATACAGGGCCAATTCCATGTATAATACCCCAGAACACACAGCAGGTAAATACAGGGCCAATTCCATGTATAATACCCAGAACACACAGCAGATAAATACAGGGACAATTCCATGTATAATACCCAGAACCCACAGCAGGATAAATACAGGACCAATTCCATGTATAATACCCCAGAACACACAGCAGATAAATACAGGGCCAATTCCATGTATAATACCCCAGAACACACAGCAGATAAATACAGGGCCAATTCCATGTATAATACCCCAGAACACACAGCAGATAAATACAGGGACAATTCCATGTATAATACCCAGAACCCACAGCAGGATAAATACAGGACCAATTCCATGTATAATACCCCAGAACACACAGCAGATAAATACAGGGCCAATTCCATGTATAATACCCCAGAACACACAGCAGATAAATACAGGGCCAATTCCATGTATAATACTCAGAACCCACAGCAGGATAAATACAGGGCCAATTCCATGTATAATACCCCAGAACACACAGCAGATAAATACAGGGCCAATTCCATGTATAATACCCCAGAACACACAGCAGATAAATACAGTGCCAATTCCATGTATAATACCCAGAACACACAGCAGATAAATACAGGACCAATTCCATGTATAATACTCAGAACCCACAGCAGGATAAATACAGTGCCAATTCCATGTATAATACCCCAGAACCCACAGCAGGATAAATACAGGGCCAATTCCATGTATAATACCCCAGAACACACAGCAGATAAATACAGGGCCAATTCCATGTATAATACCCCAGAACACACAGCAGATAAATACAGGGCCAATTCCATGTATAATACCCAGAACACACAGCAGATAAATACAGGGCCAATTCCATGTATAATACCCCAGAACACACAGCAGATAAATACAGTGCCAATTCCATGTATAATACCCCAGAACACACAGCAGATAAATACAGGGCCAATTCCATGTATAATACCCCAGAACACACAGCAGATAAATACAGGGCCAATTCCATGTATAATACTCAGAACCCACAGCAGGATAAATACAGGGCCAATTCCATGTATAATACCCCAGAACCCACAGCAGGATAAATACAGTGCCAATTCCATGTATAATACCCAGAACACACAGCAGATAAATACAGGGCCAATTCCATGTATAATACCCCAGAACACACAGCAGATAAATACAGGGCCAATTCCATGTATAATACCCCAGAACACACAACAGATAAATACAGGGCCAATTCCATGTATAATACCCCAGAACACACAGCAGATAAATACAGGGACAATTCCATGTATAATACCCAGAACCCACAGCAGGATAAATACAGGACCAATTCCATGTATAATACCCAGAACACACAGCAGATAAATACAGTGTCAATTCCATGTATAATACCCCAGAACACACAGCAGGATAAATACAGGGCCAATTCCATGTATAATACTCAGAACCCACAGCAGGATAAATACAGGGCCAATTCCATGTATAATACCCCAGAACACACAGCAGATAAATATAGTGTCAATTCCATGTATAATACCCAGAACACACAGCAGATAAATACAGTGCCAATTCCATGTATAATACCCCAGAACACACAGCAGATAAATACAGTGCCAATTCCATGTATAATACCCAGAACACACAGCAGGATAAATACAGGGCCAATTCCATGTATAATACCCCAGAACACACAGCAGATAAATACAGGACCAATTCCATGTATAATACCCCAGAACACACAGCAGATAAATACAGTGCCAATTCCATGTATAATACCCCAGAACCCACAGCAGATAAATACAGGACCAATTCCATGTATAATACCCCAGAACCCACAGCTGATAAATACAGTGCCAATTCCATGTATAATACCCCAGAACACACAGCAGATAAATACAGGGCCAATTCCATGTATAATACTCAGAACCCACAGCAGGATAAATACAGGGCCAATTCCATGTATAATACCCCAGAACACACAGCAGATAAATACAGGGCCAATTCCATGTATAATACTCAGAACCCACAGCAGGATAAATACAGGGACAATTAGATGTATAATACCCCAGAACCCACATCAGATAAATACAGGGCCAATTCCATGTATAATACCCCAGAACACACAGCAGGTAAATACAGGGCCAATTCCATGTATAATACCCAGAACCCACAGCAGATAAATACAGGGCCAATTCCATGTATAATACCCCAGAACACACAGCAGATAAATACAGGGACAATTCCATGTATAATACCCAGAACCCACAGCAGGATAAATACAGGACCAATTCCATGTATAATACCCCAGAACACACAGCAGATAAATACAGGGCCAATTCCATGTATAATACCCCAGAACACACAGCAGATAAATACAGGGACAATTCCATGTATAATACCCAGAACCCACAGCAGGATAAATACAGGACCAATTCCATGTATAATACCCCAGAACACACAGCAGATAAATACAGGGCCAATTCCATGTATAATACCCCAGAACACACAGCAGATAAATACAGGACCAATTCCATGTATAATACCCCAGAACCCACAGCAGATAAATACAGGGCCAATTCCATGTATAATACCCCAGAACACACAGCAGATAAATACAGGGACAATTCCATGTATAATACCCAGAACCCACAGCAGGATAAATACAGGACCAATTCCATGTATAATACCCCAGAACACACAGCAGATAAATACAGGGCCAATTCCATGTATAATACCCCAGAACACACAGCAGATAAATACAGGGCCAATTCCATGTATAATACCCAGAACACACAGCAGATAAATACAGGACCAATTCCATGTATAATACTCAGAACCCACAGCAGGATAAATACAGTGCCAATTCCATGTATAATACCCCAGAACCCACAGCAGGATAAATACAGGGCCAATTCCATGTATAATACCCCAGAACACACAGCAGATAAATACAGGGCCAATTCCATGTATAATACCCCAGAACACACAGCAGATAAATACAGGGCCAATTCCATGTATAATACCCAGAACACACAGCAGATAAATACAGGGCCAATTCCATGTATAATACCCCAGAACACACAGCAGATAAATACAGTGCCAATTCCATGTATAATACCCCAGAACACACAGCAGATAAATACAGGGCCAATTCCATGTATAATACCCCAGAACACACAGCAGATAAATACAGGGCCAATTCCATGTATAATACCCCAGAACACACAGCAGATAAATACAGGGCCAATTCCATGTATAATACCCAGAACACACAGCAGATAAATACAGGGCCAATTCCATGTATAATACCCCAGAACACACAGCAGATAAATACAGTGCCAATTCCATGTATAATACCCCAGAACACACAGCAGATAAATACAGGGCCAATTCCATGTATAATACCCCAGAACACACAGCAGATAAATACAGGGCCAATTCCATGTATAATACCCCAGAACACACAGCAGATAAATACAGGACCAATTCCATGTATAATACTCAGAACCCACAGCAGGATAAATACAGGGCCAATTCCATGTATAATACCCCAGAACCCACAGCAGGATAAATACAGTGCCAATTCCATGTATAATACCCAGAACACACAGCAGATAAATACAGGGCCAATTCCATGTATAATACCCCAGAACACACAGCAGATAAATACAGGGCCAATTCCATGTATAATACCCCAGAACACACAGCAGATAAATACAGGGCCAATTCCATGTATAATACCCCAGAACACACAGCAGATAAATACAGGGACAATTCCATGTATAATACCCAGAACCCACAGCAGGATAAATACAGGACCAATTCCATGTATAATACCCAGAACACACAGCAGATAAATACAGTGTCAATTCCATGTATAATACCCCAGAACACACAGCAGATAAATACAGGGCCAATTCCATGTATAATACCCCAGAACACACAGCAGATAAATACAGTGCCAATTCCATGTATAATACCCCAGAACACACAGCAGATAAATACAGGGCCAATTCCATGTATAATACTCAGAACCCACAGCAGGATAAATACAGGGCCAATTCCATGTATAATACCCCAGAACACACAGCAGATAAATATAGTGTCAATTCCATGTATAATACCCAGAACACACAGCAGATAAATACAGTGCCAATTCCATGTATAATACCCCAGAACACACAGCAGATAAATACAGTGCCAATTCCATGTATAATACCCAGAACACACAGCAGATAAATACAGGGCCAATTCCATGTATAATACCCCAGAACACACAGCAGATAAATACAGGACCAATTCCATGTATAATACCCAGAACACACAGCAGGATAAATACAGGGCCAATTCCATGTATAATACCCCAGAACACACAGCAGATAAATACAGTGCCAATTCCATGTATAATACCCCAGAACATACAGCAGATAAATACAGTGCCAATTCCATGTATAATACCCCAGAACATACAGCAGATAAATACAGTGCCAATTCCATGTATAATACCCAGAACACACAGCAGGATAAATACAGGGCCAATTCCATGTATAATACCCCAGAACACACAGCAGATAAATACAGTGCCAATTCCATGTATAATACCCCAGAACACACAGCAGATAAATACAGTGTCAATTCCATGTATAATACCCAGAACACACAGCAGGATAAATACAGGGCCAATTCCATGTATAATACCCCAGAACACACAGCAGATAAATACAGGACCAATTCCATGTATAATACCCCAGAACACACAGCAGATAAATACAGTGCCAATTCCATGTATAATACCCCAGAACCCACAGCAGATAAATACAGGACCAATTCCATGTATAATACCCCAGAACACACAGCAGATAAATACAGTGCCAATTCCATGTATAATACCCCAGAACACACAGCAGATAAATACAGTGCCAATTCCATGTATAATACCCCAGAACACACAGCAGATAAATACAGGACCAATTCCATGTATAATACCCCAGAACACACAGCAGATAAATACAGGACCAATTCCATGTATAATACCCCAGAACACACAGCAGATAAATACAGGACCAATTCCATGTATAATACCCCAGAACACACAGTAGATAAATACAGTGCCAATTCCATGTATAATACCCCAGAACACACAGCAGATAAATACAGTGTCAATTCCATGTATAATACCCAGAACACACAGCAGATAAATACAGGACCAATTCCATGTATAATACCCAGAACCCACAGCAGGATAAATACAGTGCCAATTCCATGTATAATACCCCAGAACCCACAGCAGGATAAATACAGGGCCAATTCCATGTATAATACCCCAGAACACACAGCAGATAAATACAGGGCCAATTCCATGTATAATACCCCAGAACACACAGCAGATAAATACAGTGTCAATTCCATGTATAATACCCCAGAACACACAGCAGATAAATACAGTGCCAATTCCATGTATAATACCCCAGAACACACAGCAGGTAAATACAGGGCCAATTCCATGTATAATACCCCAGAACACACAGCAGATAAATACAGGGCCAATTCCATGTATAATACTCAGAACCCACAGCAGGATAAATACAGGGCCAATTCCATGTATAATACCCCAGAACACACAGCAGATAAATACAGGGCCAATTCCATGTATAATACTCAGAACCCACAGCAGGATAAATACAGGGACAATTAGATGTATAATACCCCAGAACCCACATCAGATAAATACAGGGCCAATTCCATGTATAATACCCCAGAACACACAGCAGGTAAATACAGGGCCAATTCCATGTATAATACCCAGAACACACAGCAGATAAATACAGGGACAATTCCATGTATAATACCCAGAACCCACAGCAGGATAAATACAGGACCAATTCCATGTATAATACCCCAGAACACACAGCAGATAAATACAGGGCCAATTCCATGTATAATACCCCAGAACACACAGCAGATAAATACAGGGCCAATTCCATGTATAATACCCCAGAACACACAGCAGATAAATACAGGGACAATTCCATGTATAATACCCAGAACCCACAGCAGGATAAATACAGGACCAATTCCATGTATAATACCCCAGAACACACAGCAGATAAATACAGGGCCAATTCCATGTATAATACCCCAGAACACACAGCAGATAAATACAGGGCCAATTCCATGTATAATACTCAGAACCCACAGCAGGATAAATACAGGGCCAATTCCATGTATAATACCCCAGAACACACAGCAGATAAATACAGGGCCAATTCCATGTATAATACCCCAGAACACACAGCAGATAAATACAGGGCCAATTCCATGTATAATACCCCAGAACACACAGCAGATAAATACAGTGCCAATTCCATGTATAATACCCAGAACACACAGCAGATAAATACAGGACCAATTCCATGTATAATACTCAGAACCCACAGCAGGATAAATACAGTGCCAATTCCATGTATAATACCCCAGAACCCACAGCAGGATAAATACAGGGCCAATTCCATGTATAATACCCCAGAACACACAGCAGATAAATACAGGGCCAATTCCATGTATAATACCCCAGAACACACAGCAGATAAATACAGGGCCAATTCCATGTATAATACCCAGAACACACAGCAGATAAATACAGGGCCAATTCCATGTATAATACCCCAGAACACACAGCAGATAAATACAGTGCCAATTCCATGTATAATACCCCAGAACACACAGCAGATAAATACAGGGCCAATTCCATGTATAATACCCCAGAACACACAGCAGATAAATACAGGGCCAATTCCATGTATAATACTCAGAACCCACAGCAGGATAAATACAGGGCCAATTCCATGTATAATACCCCAGAACCCACAGCAGGATAAATACAGTGCCAATTCCATGTATAATACCCAGAACACACAGCAGATAAATACAGGGCCAATTCCATGTATAATACCCCAGAACACACAGCAGATAAATACAGGGCCAATTCCATGTATAATACCCCAGAACACACAACAGATAAATACAGGGCCAATTCCATGTATAATACCCCAGAACACACAGCAGATAAATACAGGGCCAATTCCATGTATAATACCCCAGAACCCACAGCAGGATAAATACAGTGCCAATTCCATGTATAATACCCAGAACACACAGCAGATAAATACAGGGCCAATTCCATGTATAATACCCCAGAACACACAGCAGATAAATACAGGGCCAATTCCATGTATAATACCCCAGAACACACAGCAGATAAATACAGTGCCAATTCCATGTATAATACCCCAGAACACACAGCAGATAAATACAGGGACAATTCCATGTATAATACCCAGAACCCACAGCAGGATAAATACAGGACCAATTCCATGTATAATACCCAGAACACACAGCAGATAAATACAGTGTCAATTCCATGTATAATACCCCAGAACACACAGCAGGATAAATACAGGGCCAATTCCATGTATAATACTCAGAACCCACAGCAGGATAAATACAGGGCCAATTCCATGTATAATACCCCAGAACACACAGCAGATAAATATAGTGTCAATTCCATGTATAATACCCAGAACACACAGCAGATAAATACAGTGCCAATTCCATGTATAATACCCCAGAACACACAGCAGATAAATACAGTGCCAATTCCATGTATAATACCCAGAACACACAGCAGGATAAATACAGGGCCAATTCCATGTATAATACCCCAGAACACACAGCAGATAAATACAGTGCCAATTCCATGTATAATACCCCAGAACATACAGCAGATAAATACAGGGCCAATTCCATGTATAATACCCCAGAACATACAGCAGATAAATACAGTGCCAATTCCATGTATAATACCCAGAACACACAGCAGGATAAATACAGGGCCAATTCCATGTATAATACCCCAGAACACACAGCAGATAAATACAGTGTCAATTCCATGTATAATACCCCAGAACACACAGCAGGATAAATACAGGACCAATTCCATGTATAATACCCCAGAACCCACAGCTGATAAATACAGTGCCAATTCCATGTATAATACCCCAGAACACACAGCAGATAAATACAGGGCCAATTCCATGTATAATACTCAGAACCCACAGCAGGATAAATACAGGGCCAATTCCATGTATAATACCCCAGAACACACAGCAGATAAATACAGGGCCAATTCCATGTATAATACTCAGAACCCACAGCAGGATAAATACAGGGACAATTAGATGTATAATACCCCAGAACCCACATCAGATAAATACAGGGCCAATTCCATGTATAATACCCAGAACCCACAGCAGATAAATACAGGGCCAATTCCATGTATAATACCCCAGAACACACAGCAGATAAATACAGGGACAATTCCATGTATAATACCCAGAACCCACAGCAGGATAAATACAGGACCAATTCCATGTATAATACCCCAGAACACACAGCAGATAAATACAGGGCCAATTCCATGTATAATACCCCAGAACACACAGCAGATAAATACAGGGACAATTCCATGTATAATACCCAGAACCCACAGCAGGATAAATACAGGACCAATTCCATGTATAATACCCCAGAACACACAGCAGATAAATACAGGGCCAATTCCATGTATAATACCCCAGAACACACAGCAGATAAATACAGGACCAATTCCATGTATAATACCCCAGAACCCACAGCAGATAAATACAGGGCCAATTCCATGTATAATACCCCAGAACACACAGCAGATAAATACAGGGACAATTCCATGTATAATACCCAGAACCCACAGCAGGATAAATACAGGACCAATTCCATGTATAATACCCCAGAACACACAGCAGATAAATACAGGGCCAATTCCATGTATAATACCCCAGAACACACAGCAGATAAATACAGGGCCAATTCCATGTATAATACTCAGAACCCACAGCAGGATAAATACAGGGCCAATTCCATGTATAATACCCCAGAACACACAGCAGATAAATACAGGGCCAATTCCATGTATAATACCCCAGAACACACAGCAGATAAATACAGGGCCAATTCCATGTATAATACCCAGAACACACAGCAGATAAATACAGGGCCAATTCCATGTATAATACCCCAGAACACACAGCAGATAAATACAGTGCCAATTCCATGTATAATACCCCAGAACACACAGCAGATAAATACAGGGCCAATTCCATGTATAATACCCCAGAACACACAGCAGATAAATACAGGGCCAATTCCATGTATAATACTCAGAACCCACAGCAGGATAAATACAGGGCCAATTCCATGTATAATACCCCAGAACCCACAGCAGGATAAATACAGTGCCAATTCCATGTATAATACCCAGAACACACAGCAGATAAATACAGGGCCAATTCCATGTATAATACCCCAGAACACACAGCAGATAAATACAGGGCCAATTCCATGTATAATACCCCAGAACACACAGCAGATAAATACAGGGCCAATTCCATGTATAATACCCCAGAACACACAGCAGATAAATACAGGGACAATTCCATGTATAATACCCAGAACCCACAGCAGGATAAATACAGGACCAATTCCATGTATAATACCCAGAACACACAGCAGATAAATACAGTGTCAATTCCATGTATAATACCCCAGAACACACAGCAGATAAATACAGGGCCAATTCCATGTATAATACCCCAGAACACACAGCAGATAAATACAGTGCCAATTCCATGTATAATACCCCAGAACACACAGCAGATAAATACAGGGCCAATTCCATGTATAATACTCAGAACCCACAGCAGGATAAATACAGGGCCAATTCCATGTATAATACCCCAGAACACACAGCAGATAAATATAGTGTCAATTCCATGTATAATACCCAGAACACACAGCAGATAAATACAGTGCCAATTCCATGTATAATACCCCAGAACACACAGCAGATAAATACAGGGCCAATTCCATGTATAATACCCCAGAACACACAGCAGATAAATACAGGACCAATTCCATGTATAATACCCAGAACACACAGCAGGATAAATACAGGGCCAATTCCATGTATAATACCCCAGAACACACAGCAGATAAATACAGTGCCAATTCCATGTATAATACCCCAGAACATACAGCAGATAAATACAGTGCCAATTCCATGTATAATACCCCAGAACATACAGCAGATAAATACAGTGCCAATTCCATGTATAATACCCAGAACACACAGCAGGATAAATACAGGGCCAATTCCATGTATAATACCCCAGAACACACAGCAGATAAATACAGTGTCAATTCCATGTATAATACCCAGAACACACAGCAGGATAAATACAGGGCCAATTCCATGTATAATACCCCAGAACACACAGCAGATAAATACAGGACCAATTCCATGTATAATACCCCAGAACACACAGCAGATAAATACAGTGCCAATTCCATGTATAATACCCCAGAACCCACAGCAGATAAATACAGGACCAATTCCATGTATAATACCCCAGAACACACAGCAGATAAATACAGTGCCAATTCCATGTATAATACCCCAGAACACACAGCAGATAAATACAGGACCAATTCCATGTATAATACCCCAGAACACACAGCAGATAAATACAGGACCAATTCCATGTATAATACCCCAGAACACACAGTAGATAAATACAGTGCCAATTCCATGTATAATACCCCAGAACACACAGCAGATAAATACAGTGTCAATTCCATGTATAATACCCAGAACACACAGCAGATAAATACAGGACCAATTCCATGTATAATACCCAGAACACACAGCAGATAAATACAGGACCAATTCCATGTATAATACCCCAGAACACACAGCAGGATAAATACAGGGCCAATTCCATGTATAATACCCAGAACACACAGCAGGATAAATACAGGGCCAATTCCATGTATAATACCCCAGAACACACAGCAGATAAATACAGGGCCAATTCCATGTATAATACCCCAGAACACACAGCAGATAAATACAGTGCCAATTCCATGTATAATACCCCAGAACACACAGCAGATAAATACAGGGCCAATTCCATATATAATACCCCAGAACACACAGCAGATAAATACAGTGCCAATTCCATGTATAATACCCCAGAACCCACAGTAGGATAAATACAGGACCAATTCCATGTATAATACCCCACAGCACTCCAAGGAAAAGAAGACAGAGGCAGGTAGAGGAAACAGTGGGGTGAAATTCCAGGCCAGAATGAATGAGACCTTCTCAGACTTTGCTCAAGCGTCTGATAGAGAGGGCTCTTAAAAAAATGCTGATGGCACTGCTGGAACCTGCTGCATTCCCCGTTGCATTCTTATAGATTCTTCTTATAAGCCCTCAAATTCTTTCTTTCCATCAGCCCATTGTCCACGACTCTACTCAGAGTTTTCAGTAAGTGTCACGCGTGGTTTTTCTCCCGCCATTAGTCTTAGAGGAGAAACAATTTCTGGCCTGGCCATGCGGATACAACTAGACACCATCATGGGAGGCTTCTTCTTTTCAGCATTTTCAATGGGTTTCTCAAACAAAGGTCCCACACTTTGGGAATGTACTCACCATTGTTCCTAATAAGGAAACACCGTTTGTGATCTCACAAACAAGAAACTAAGAATAAGAAAACTCAAGTTCATGAATTCAGGTCCATCAAATCATACCTGAGATATTTTATTTTGGGGCCACATTCCCAATATCAGGCTCTGCCATTGAGCATTGCCACTACCGCAAGATTAGACCAACTGAAGACCAAAGGCATGGAAACCTATACAGGCTGGAGATATTTGCATCAAGGCCAGAGATACTGAGGTCCTGGTCCATCATGAATGAAAGATTCATCAAGTCCCATCTGATGCTGAGGTGGAGACTTGAGTTGTTTGGTGTAACTATAGACACTAATGAGGGGCTAGGGATTGGGCAGCTAGTGCACTCACATAGAAATGGAATGTCCCAGTGACTACTGGAAACTGCCAGATTCTTCTCCAGGACTTGGGGCCACAGAGATAATAGATTCCTTCCTTCATGATCCTCTTCATTCCTCTTATAGTAACACACTAGTAGTGCACTTGTAGTAATGAGTGCACCCTGCTGGCACAGACTATGGCACGAGACCACCCAGTAGATGAAAATAAATATACAAAAAAAGATTTTAAGGTGAAGTTATAAAACTGCCCACTAAATCATATAACTACCATTGAACACTTGTAGCTGGTGCGTTCCGCAGTGGAACTCAAACTCACACACTTTGTATGGATATGTCAGTGAGTTTGAGAGCTACAAGTGTTTGGTGCCATGTTGGATCCCTGTGTGGGTCTTTGATACTACGTCCCTGTGTATTTTGCTACCCAATAATCTCACATCGTTATAAGCTCTGCATTTCCACTACTTCTCCACAACACTTTATTGCCAATTCTGTTGGTCTCCTGGAAAAGTTTGTTGGTTGGAGGAGAGTTAAAGCATATAGACAGTTACCCAGCATTCAAATCTGTAAAGGGTTACTTTAAGGGGTGCACGCCAATGAATGGGTTCACCTTCACATCCTTCAAACGACATCAAAAATAGATAGCAGCGCCCCCATATCCAAATAAAAGCGCCTTTATTTCAGAATTACATCTGTCAGCTTGAAAAAGGACCAGGAGGTCGGAAACGTTGCTGTGCCAGATGTAATTCTGAAATAAAGGCGGTTTTATTTGGATATGGGGGTGCCACTATCTGTTTCTGATGGAGGAGAGTTAAACACTGACCATAACATTATTTTCTTAAAAGACCCCACTCGTTTTGTACAGCGAGTCAATGAGACGCTCAATAGTGATTCCCTTTACATGGACAAAAGGGGAACTGCACCCATTTTATCTGCAGTCGGATTTGTCTCAGGGTACAAAGGCTGTTTCAAAGCCCCCCATAATATTAACACTGGCAGTCAGATCCCCAAGCAGCTTTAATAAGTCTATGCCACCAGGGCCGCCATCAGGGGGTACAGCTTTACTGGGCCCGGCTAAGGGGGGTCCGGCTGTGCTCAAAAGTTCATGCGGCGCCGAAGACCCGAAATCACAAAAAGACCCAAAATCACAGAAAGACCCGAAATTGAAGTCCTGAAACCGCGAAAAGACCCAAAGCTACTAAAGCTATGAAAGCAGCCGAAATCACGAAAAGACCCGAAATTACGAAAGAGCCGAAGTTGAAGTCTTGAAGCCGTGAAAAGACCCAAAGCTATGAAAAGACTCAAAATCACAAAAAGACCCGAAATCACGAAAAGACCCAAAATCACGAAAAGACCCAAAATCATGGAAAGACCCGAAGTTGAAGTCCTGAAGCCGCGAAAAGACTTGAAGCTACAAAAGGAGCTGAAATCACAAAAAGACCCGTAATCAAGAAAAGACCCGTAATTACAAAAAGACCCGTAATTACAAAAGACCCGTGTAATAAAGACTCACCCTGGTGGTCTAGTGGGGGGACAGGGGCGCTCGCTGCACAAAACTTCAGTGCCTCAGGCGCCGGTACCTTAGGGGGCGCACGTCGTGCCTCCTTGGGATTTAAAGGCGCAGGAGTGAAAATGTAAAAGTATTTAAAGTTACATTTTCATTTTACACACTGCCCGTTATAGGAGTTTGTTCCTGGTACTATTTGAGCTTCATACTATTTCTGTCTGAACCTGTTTGATTCCTGTTGTGACCCCTGCCTGGCTTTTCACTACTCTGACTTCTGGATCCTGACCCCCGCCTGAATACCGACTACCTCTTCTGATTAACCCTCTGATTGACTTCCTGGTTTGACCCTTGCCTGCCTGACTACATTTATTCTCTCCTGCCCGACCCGGCCTGATCTGAATACTCTATTGCCTGACACCTTGTACCACGACCTTCTGCCAAAAAGACTCTCGCTAAAAGTCGTGCCCCTCTGCCTGTCTAGAAGCCCTCGCCTCGCACCTCTCGTATTAAGACTTGGCGGCATCTGAGTAGCTGAGGGCTCCTCCCGAGGCCAAAGGCGGCTGCTACAGGCGGAAGCACGAGCCGAGACCAGGGGGTTTGGCATTGGTTCTAGATTCAGGGTGCCAACCGTTACAACCCGAAATCACAGAAAGACCCAAAGTCACAAAAAGACCCAAAGTCACAAAAAGACCCGAAATCACGGAAAGACCTGAAGTTGAAGTCTTGAAGCTGCGAAAAGACCCAAAGCTATGAAAGACCCAAAATCACGAAAAGACCCGAATTTACGAAAAGAACCGAAATCACGGAAAGACCCGAAGTTGAAGTCCTGAAGCTGCGAAAAGACCTGAAGCTACAAAAGGAGCTGGAATCACGAAAAGACCCAAAATCTTAAAAGACCCGAAATCACAAAAAGACCCAAAATCAAGAAAAGAACCGAAATCATGGAAAGACCCGAAGTTGAAGTCCTGAAGCTGCGAAAAGACCTGAAGCTACAAAAGGAGCTGGAATTACGAAAAGACCCAAAATCTTAAAAGACCCGAAATCACAAAAAGACCCAAAATCACGAAAAGACCCGAAATCACAGAAAGACCCGAAGTTGAAGTCCTGAAGCCACAAAAAAGACCCGGAATCACAAAAAGAACCAAAATCACAAAAAGACCCAAAGTTTAAGTCCTGAAGTCCCAAAAAGACCGAAAGGTGCCGAAGAAGCTGAAGAAGAACCTACAGTAAGTTCTAATGATTTTGAAAACTATTAAGGGGGGACCTGGTGCAATTACTTTTTTTTATTCATAGGGGGCCCTGACCACTAATGTTTTTGGAAAAATATTTCTGAATGGGGCCCCATGATTTCTTATAGCAGCCCTGCCTGCCACACACACACCTCTCTCTGCCCCAGCACTTTCATACATGACCTATAGATACCCCTTATACCTCTCTATAGATACCCCTTATTCCTCTCTATAGATACCCCTTATACCTCTCTATAGATACCCCTTATACCTCTCTATAGATACCCCTTATACCTCTCTATAGATACCCCTTATACCTCTCTCTAGATACCCCTTATACCTCTCTATAGATACACCTTATACCTCTCTATAGATACCCCTTATTCCTCTCTATAGATACCCCTTATACCTCTCTATAGATACCCCTTATACCTCTCTATAGATACCCCTTATACCTCTCTATAGATACCCCTTATTCCTCTCTATAGATACCCCTTATACCTCTCTATAGATACCCCTTACACCTCTCTATAGATACCCCTTATACCTCTCTATAGATACCCCTTATACCTCTCTATAGATACCCCTTATTCCTCTCTATAGATACCCCTTATACCTCTCTATAGATACCCCTTATACCTCTCTATAGATACCCCTTATACCTCTCTCTATAGATACCCCTTATTCCTCTCTATAGATACCCCTTATACCTCTCTATAGATACCCCTTATTCCTCTCTATAGATACCCCTTATACCTCTCTATAGATACCCCTTATACCTCTCTATAGATACCCCTTATACCTCTCTATAGATACCCCTTATTCCTCTCTATAGATACCCCTTATACCTCTCTCTATAGATACCCCTTATACCTCTCTATAGATACCCCTTATACCTCTCTATAGATACCCCTTATACCTCTCTATAGATACCCCTTATTCCTCTCTATAGATACCCCTTATACCTCTCTATAGATACCCCTTATACCTCTCTATAGATACCCCTTATACCTCTCTATAGATACCCCTTATACCTCTCTATAGATACCCCTTTTTCCTCTCTATAGGTACCCCTTATACCTCTCTCTATAGATACCCCATATACCTCTCTATAGATACCCCTTACTCCTCTCTATAGATACCCCTTATACCTCTCTCTATAGATACCCCTTATACCTCTCTATAGATACCCCTTATTCCTCTCTATAGATACACCTTATACTTCTCTATAGATACCCCTTATACCTCTCTCTATAGATACCCCTTATACCTCTCTATAGATACCCCTTATACCTCTCTATAGATACCCCTTATACCTCTCTATAGATACACCACTAACAATTCCTTGACTGTTTTCATTGGTGGGAGGAAAGGAGATCTCACCATCAGCATAGGAAGGGGTTCTTTACTGTAAGGGCAGTCAGGTTATGGGATTCCCTACCAAGAGAGGGGGATGAGTGATTCATTGGTGGGGAGGAAAGGAGATCTCACCATCACCATAGGAAGGGGTTCTTTACTGTAAGGACAGTCAGGTTATGGGATTCTCTATAGATACACCTTATACCTCTCTATAGATACCCCTTATTCCTCTCTATAGATACCCCTTATACCTCTCTATAGATACCCCTTATACCTCTCTATAGATACCCCTTATACCTCTCTATAGATACCCCTTATTCCTCTCTATAGATACCCCTTATACCTCTCTATAGATACCCCTTATACCTCTCTATAGATACCCCTTATACCTCTCTATAGATACCCCTTATACCTCTCTATAGATACCCCTTTTTCCTCTCTATAGGTACCCCTTATACCTCTCTCTATAGATACCCCATATACCTCTCTATAGATACCCCTTATACCTCTCTATAGATACCCCTTATACCTATCTATAGATACCCCTTATACCTCTCTCTATAGATACCCCTTATACCTCTCTATAGATACCCCTTATACCTCTCTATAGATACCCCTTATTCCTCTCTATAGATACCCCTTATACCTCTCTATAGATACCCCTCTATAGATACCCCTTATTCCTCTCTATAGATACCCCTTATTCCTCTCTATAGATACCCCTTATACCTCTCTATAGATACCCCTCTATAGATACCCCTTATACCTCTCTATAGATACCCCTTATACCTCTCTATAGATACCCCTCTATAGATACCCCTTATTCCTCTCTATAGATACCCCTTACACCTCTCTATAGATACCCCTTATACCTCTCTATAGATACCCCTTACACCTCTCTATAGATACCCCTTACTCCTCTCTATAGATACCCCTTATACCTCTCTCTATAGATACCCCTTATACCTCTCTATAGATACCCCTTATTCCTCTCTATAGATACACCTTATACTTCTCTATAGATACCCCTTATACCTCTCTCTATAGATACCCCTTATACCTCTCTATAGATACCCCTTATACCTCTCTATAGATACACCACTAACAATTCCTTGACTGTTTTCATTGGTGGGAGGAAAGGAGATCTCACCATCAGCATAGGAAGGGGTTCTTTACTGTAAGGGCAGTCAGGTTATGGGATTCCCTACCAAGAGAGGGGGATGAGTGATTCATTGGTGGGGAGGAAAGGAGATCTCACCATCAGCATAGGAAGGGGTTCTTTACTGTAAGGACAGTCAGGTTATGGGATTCCCTACCAAGAGAGGGGGAATGAGTGATTCATTGGTGGGGAGGAAAGGAGATCTCACCATCAGTATAGGAAGGGGTTCTTTACTGTAAGGACAGTCAGGTTATGGGATTCCCTACCAAGAGAGGAGGAATGAGTGATTCATTGGTGGGGAGGAAAGGAGATGTCACCATCAGTATAGGAAGGGGTTGTTTACTGTAAGGACAGTCAGGTTATGGGATTCCCTACCAAGAGAGGGGGAATAAGTGATTCATTGGTGGGGAGGAAAGGAGATCTCACCATCAGCATAGGAAGGGGTTCTTTACTGTAAGGACAGTCAGGTTATGGGATTCCCTACCAAGAGAGGAGGAATGAGTGATTCATTGGTGGGGAAGAAAGGAGATCTCACCATCAGCATAGGAAGGGGTTCTTTACTGTAAGGACAGTCAGGTTATGGGATTCCCTACCAAGAGAGGGGAATGAGTGATTCATTGGTGGGGAGGAAAGGAGATCTCACCATCAGCATAGGAAGGGGTTCTTTACTGTAAGGACAGTCAGGTTATGGGATTCCCTACCTAGAGAGGGGAATGAGTGATTCATTGGTGGGGAGGAAAGGAGATCTCACTGTCAGCATAGGAAGGGGTTCTTTACTGTAAGGACAGTCAGGTTATGGGATTCCCTACCAAGAGAGGGGGAATGAGTGATTCATTGGTGGGGAGGAAAGGAGATCTCACCATCAGTATAGGAAGGGGTTCTTTACTGTAAGGACAGTCAGGTTATGAGATTCCCTACCTAGAGAGGGGAATGAGTGATTCATTGGTGGGGAGGAAAGGAGATCTCACCATCAGTATAGGAAGGGGTTCTTTACTGTAAGGACAGTCAGGTTATGGGATTCCCTACCAAGAGAGGGGAATGAGTGATTCATTGGTGGGGAGGAAAGGAGATCTCACCATCAGCATAGGAAGGAGTTCTTTACTGTAAGGGCAGTCAGGTTATGGGATTCCCTACCAAGAGAGGGGGATGAGTGATTCATTGGTGGGAGGAAAGGAGATCTCACCATCAGCAAAGGAAGGGGTTCTTTACTGTAAGGGCAGGACACAGTATTAGGGGAGAGCATATTATTGGGGGACACAGTGAAACTCTATTACATGGGGGTCACGTGGCACAAGGCGGTTCCATGAGGAAGGGGGTGGATCTGTCCGTAGTGAATAAAAGCCAATCAGATGGTTCAGTGACAGGGTCTTATTGAGTAAGAGCTGACAGCGGCTGCTTTGCAGTAGCAAGTGAAGGGGGCGGGCATGTGGGCGGCACAGACAGGATGACACGCTAGCGTTTCATTGGCTCTGGAAACCAGAGCCCATCCTCATACGATAGTTGTGCCCAATCAGGTCGCAGAACCTCCCACTGCCCAGAGAACTGTCACAGCTCAATGGCGCACAGACTCTTGGGATAGTAGTGCCTGGGCTCGCTTCTTGTTCAGGAAATATCAGCTGAGAAACTACATTTCCCACAAGGCATCGCGCCATAAAGATCGGTCTTTAAGTTCTGAAGCCGGCAAGCTGCTCCCAACAACAGTTACCCGAGTCAGACACTGGATCACAGCTCAGGTACCGACTCACTCGATGCTACCGGGGGCGGGACTTGGTGCTGGGGTGCCGGGGGAGAGACTGGGGGTTCGGACTCGGTGCTGAGGGGTCGGGGAGAGAGACTGGGGGGTCGGACTCGGTGCTGAGGGTCGGGGAGAGAGACTGGGGGTCTGACTCGGTGCTGGGGGTCGGGGAGAGAGACTGGGGGTCGGACTCGGTGCTGGGGGGTCGGACTCGGTGCTGAGGGTCGGGGAGAGAGACTGGGGGGTCTGACTCGGTGCTGGGGGGTCGGACTCGGTGCTGAGGGAGAGACTGGGGGGTCGGACTCGGTGCTGAGGGTCGGGGGAGAGACTGGGGGGTCGGACTCGGTGCTGAGGGTCGGGGAGAGAGACTGGGGGGTCGGACTCGGTGCTGGGGGTCGGACTCGGTGCTGAGGGGTCGGGGAGAGAGACTGGGGGGTCGGACTCGGTGCTGAGGGTCGGGGAGAGAGACTGGGGGGTCTGACTCGGTGCTGGGGGGTCGGGGAGAGACTGGGGGTCGGACTCGGTGCTGAGGGTCGGGGAGAGAGACTGGGGGTCTGATTCGGTGCTGGGGGGTCGGACTCGGTGCTGAGGGAGAGACTGGGGAATCGGACTCGGTGCTGAGGGTCGGGGGGAGAGACTGGGGGGTCGGACTCGGTGCTGAGGGGTCGGGGAGAGAGACTGGGGGTCGGACTCGGTGCTGAGGGTCGGGGAGAGAGACTGGGGGGTCTGACTCGGTGCTGGGGGTCGGGGAGAGAGACTGGGGGGTCTGACTCGGTGCTGAGGGGTCGGGAAGAGAGACTGGGGGTCTGACTCGGTGCTGAGGGGTCGGGGAGAGAGACTGGGGGGTCTGACTCGGTGCTGGGGGTCGGGGAGAGAGACTGGGGGGTCGGACTCGGTGCTGGGGGTCGGGGGAGAGACTGGGGGTCGGACTCTGTGCTGAGGTATCAGTATGAGGGGGAGGGAAGCGGATGTTGTTATCACGTGACGGCGGTGTGTGTAGGCGTCTCCTCCCACCAGTGACGCTGCTGTAGCGGCGCTTCCGGGCGGGTGTCGATGCTGCAGTTGAGGGATTCGGGGGTCGGGTGGTGACACTGTGGGGGGTTGATGTTTCAGTGAAGGATGTGGCTCCGCCTATTGAGGTCCTCGGGCTGTAGGTTCCGCCCCCAGCAGCGCGTCACAGTTTCTCCTGTCCCTCACAGACTCCTCCTTCTCCGGGCTCGTTGGGCGGCTGCGCTGGACTCGCCGGTGTGTGGAGAAGGGGCGGGGTCGGTAAGGAGGTCCCAGGAGAGGGCGGAGCAGGGAAATGAGAGGCGTGGCTACAGTGTGAGTAGGGGAGGAGCTGTGTTATGTGGGCGGTGCTTGTGACTAATGTACAGTTGTTGTTGGCCCTCAGGTGAGTGACAGAATGAAGTCTCAGGTGAGCAGTGAGAGGCAGGAGTTCTCCTCATACTTTGAGCAGATAGTTGAGGACTTGGCAGCCGAGGACTCGGGGCACCCAGAGGTGGGAGATGCCATTGGCCGACTAAAGGAGGTAAGGGGAGGGGCTTGAGGTGCTTCTTGCCCCATTGTGGGTGGAGCTGATTGTTGTGTGTGTGACAGGTGCTGCAGTACAACACCCCGGGGGGCAAGTGCAATCGGGGGGTGACCGTGTTGGCTTCATACAGGGAGTTGCTGGGCCCAGAGCTGCACAAAGATGGCAACCTACAGAGAGCGCTGGCAGTGGGCTGGTGTGTGGAGCTGGTAAGTCTGACTGGGACCCCTCCCCCTCAGGGGCCACTCGCTCTCCTGTAACCCTTTGTATGTCCCTCAGCTTCAAGCCTTCTTCCTGGTGGCTGATGACATCATGGATAACTCGGTGACACGCCGGGGGCAGCCATGTTGGTACAGAAAGGTGAGTATGGCACTTGGGTGGGTAGAAATGAGAAGTAGTAACCGTGTGACATCAGTCAGTGTCTCACAGCCGGAACAGCTAGTGCAGCCCGAGACTTGCCCTCGCTTTCATATCAATGCTCTGCTGTAAAGCATGACTGGATTGCTGCACAGAGTGACTAACAGGAATTGCCTCGCACATGTGATCATTCCTTACATCTCTGTCTCTTGCTGCAGGAGGGCATCGGATTGGATGCTGTGAATGACTCGTTCCTGCTGGAGGCGTGTATATACCGAATCCTGCGCAAGTACTGCCGGGGGAAGCCCTACTACCTGAGCCTGCTGGAGCTCTTCCTGGAGGTGAGTCCATTCAGCTGTAGGTACAATATACACGGGGCAATTCCCCAATACGGCGGGGAGTGGCCATCTGGTCCTGATGCGTTGCTCACTGGCTCCTCCCCTTGCAGACCTCCTATCAGACGGAGCTGGGCCAGGCCCTGGATCTCATCACTGCGCAGCCTGGGAAGGTAGATTTAAACAGATACACAGAGAAGAGGTGAGTCCTGGTTCCCTAGTGATACTGAGAGGTACAGCGGGATCAGGAGAGTCATTATTATTCTGGGGACTGTCTGATTTCCCCCCTGTAATGTTTGCTCTGTGACCTGTAGCCCCTGTTCTGCCCCGCAGGTATAAAGCAATTGTCAAATACAAGACGGCTTTTTATTCCTTCTACCTCCCCGTCGCTGCAGCCATGTACATGGTGAGTACCCCACGGAAATGCTGGGAATTGGGACCCCTGGGGAATTGGGTGCTGCTTCTGTTTGTTGCATCCCCTGGGGAATTGGGTGCTATTCCTGTTGGCCGGGACCCCTGGGGAATTGGGTGCTGCTCCTGTTGGCTGGGGCCCCTGAGGAATTGGGTGCTGCTCCTGTTGGCCAGGACCCCTGGGGAATTGGGTGCTGATATTCAGTGGGTCCCTTAGGGAATGTATATGGGCGGAGCTTAGTCTTTTCTCTTTCATAGGCTGGAATAGACGGAGAGGAGGAGCATAAGAATGCTAAGACCATCCTGCTGGAGATGGGCGAGTTCTTCCAGATTCAGGTGGGTGAGAGGTTTCTCGGGTGGGAAGGGGTAACTGGAGGGTGGGGCAACAGGAGTTGGTCGATACTAAGTGTCGCCCCCTACAGGATGATTATCTGGACTGTTATGGAGACCCCAGTGTGACGGGCAAGATTGGCACCGACATTCAGGACAATAAGTGTGGCTGGCTAGTGGTGGAGGCACTGAAGAGAGTCAGCCCTGAGCAGCGCCAGGTCCTAGAGGTAAAGCAGCTCCTACAGTCTTGGGGGGTGGAGCCATGTTAAGGGGTAGCACTGCAGATCCCATCATCCTCTGCTGGAGAGCATTTAGACTTCTATATTCCCAATCCTTTCAATATGAAGTGGCACTGCTGGGTGTCTGCCTCCTTCTGGAACTGAGCCGTGGGCCCTGGGCAAGGGGTGGCCAGGAATGTGCTTGGCCAAAGCTGGTCCAGGCTGAGTCCTGTCTGTGCTGTAACACCCGTCTTATTACAGGAGAACTACGGGCGGAATGAGCCGGACAAGGTGCATCGGGTGAAGCAGTTGTACGACGAGCTGGACATGGCGGCCGTATACCAACGCTACGAGGAGGAGAGTTACCAGCGCCTGCAGCTGCTCATTTCCCAGCATGCACTCAACCTGTCCCGTGAGATCTTCCTCTCCCTGGCACACAAGATCTACAAGAGGCAGAAGTGAGGGATGCTGGGATACCTGCTGACTAAAGTGACTGGGCCAACAAGCGCCACTCGGGGAACTGTTTCATCTTTATCAGACTTTTACTTATCCAGCAGAGACCTGTGTACAGACTGGAAGCCTGGCATTGCACCTCCAACAGGAATAAATGACAGTTTACCTCAACTGCCCCATGTGGGCATCAGCATCATGTCATGTTTGTGTCTGACACCTGTTATTGGGTGAGCACTGCTGCCATTTAGGGTCACTAACGGGGTCACTCGTCTTAATATAATCCTTCTGTTTGTACCTGATTCTTATGTTGCCTTGCAACTGTCATCTACTGAGGTGATTTTGTGCTACACACCCATTGTAAGCAGCAGTCCTGTCCTGCTTTATGGCAGCTGAGATTCTAGCTATCTGTATAACAGAACATTCTGTCCCAGTGGCTGCACAGATCCTATCTGATCCCCATTGTAAGCAGCAGTCCTGTCCTGCTTTATGGCAGCTGAGATTCTAGCTATCTGTATAACAGAACATTCTGTCCCAGTGGCTGCACAGATCCTATCTGATCCCCATTGTAAGCAGCAGTCCTGTCCTGCTTTATGGCAGCTGAGATTCTAGCTATCTGTATAACAGAACATTCTGTCCCAGTGGCTGCACAGATCCTATCTGATCCCCATTGTAAGCAGCAGTCCTGTCCTGCTTTATGGCAGCTGAGATTCTAGCTATCTGTATAACAGAACATTCTGTCCCAGTGGCTGCACAGATCCTATCTGATCCCCATTGTAAGCAGCAGTCCTGTCCTGCTTTATGGCAGCTGAGATTCTAGCTATCTGTATAACAGAACATTCTGTCCCAGTGGCTGCACAGTTCCTATCTGATCCCCATTGTAAGCAGCAGTCCTGTCCTGCTTTATGGCAGCTGAGATTCTAGCTATCTGTATAACAGAACATTCTGTCCCAGTGACATTACTTTGCATATATGAGCAGGATTATGAGGACAGTAGAAGTGTATGTATAGATAGGAAAGTTCAGCAGCAGTATAATTATGGTCCAATCAGGACCTATTGAAGGTGAAAAATATTTTTCTATAGAACGAAAATAAAATAAAGTACCTCACAATAACTAATAATTAATCAAAGGTCACTCTAAAATCTTAAATTACTTCAAACCACTAAAATGATGAACTTCATACAATTGGTATTGGACATTCAGTGTCCCTATTATATGACGATCCACACCCCACCAGTAACAAATCACAAAATATTTCAAGTTCAATTCATTAATAACCAATCTTGAGAAAAAATCTTCTTAATCCAAAAGTATTTTAAAAAAGTTTCTTACAAAAGTAAAGTGCAGTGCATAGAATTAGAGTTCATTAATAATGTGCTAACAGGTTATGTGCAATCAGTTATTTGCTGATTCTCCATATAAAGTGCAATAGTCATTTAATAAATAGAATTTAATCAATTAAATTAATCACTTTATACATTAATTACAAATTAATTATTCCTTGGATTTTAAATCCCAAAATTCATGATTATAAAGTGCAGGTGCTATAATTAAACTAAAATCCCAATTGTGATTTCAATATTAGTGGATTAACTTGTAGCTGATTTGTGTGACCAGTATCTACTTTGGATATAACAATAAATTAAACCATGTGCTTAATTCATAAGAATTTGGCTGAGAAAGGTGAAAAAAGAACGGTGGAGCTGTCCCAAAACTGACTACTGGGTGGGTAGGGTTACCGGGACTGTGGTCTCCTTCATTAACTGTTGCTCTCCTGAATTAAGTGCATGGTTTAATTTATTGATATATAAGGGAGTGCTGAGGTGCAGGAGGGGGTGCTGAGGTGTATAAGGGGGTGCTGAGGTGCAGGAGGGGGTGCTGAGGTGCAAGAGGGGGTGCTGAGGTGCAGGAGGGGGTGCTGAGGGGTAGAAGGGGGTGCTGAGGTTTAGGGGGGGTGCTGAGGTCTATAAGGGGGTACTGAAGTGTAGGAGTGGGTGCTGAGGTGTATGAGGGGGTGCTGAGGTGCAGGAGGGGGTGCTGAGGTGTATAAGGGGGTGCTGAGGTGTATAAGGGGGTGCTGAGGTGCAAGAGGGGGTGCTGAGGTGCAGGAGGGGGTGCTGAGGTGCAGGAGGGAGTGCTGAGGTGCAGGAGGGAGTGCTGAGGGGTAGAAGGGGGTGCTGAGGTTTAGGGGGGGTGCTGAGGTCTATAAGGGGGTACTGAAGTGTAGGAGTGGGTGCTGAGGTGTATAAGGGGGTGCTGAGGTGTAGGGGTGGGTGTGTATCAGGGGGTGCTGAGGTGTAGGGGTGGGTGTGCATCAGGGAGTGCTGAGGTGTACAGTAGGAGGGGGTGCTGAGGTGTATCAGGGGGTGCTGAGGTTTAGGAGGGGGTGCTGAAGTGTAGGAGTGGGTGCTGAGGTGTAGGGGTGGGTGTGTATCAGGGGGTGCATTGGGGTGCTGAGGTGTACAGTAGGAGGGGGTGCTGAGGTGTAGGAGTGGGTGCTGAGGGGTAGAAGGGAGTGCTGAGGGGTAGAAGGGGGTGCTGAGGTTTAGGAGGGGGTGCTGAGGTGTATCAGGGGGTGCTGAGGTGAGAAGTGACAGTGAAGGAGTGAGACCCTCTCAGCAGACAATTGACAAATGAAAGGGGACAGGTAAGATAAGTAGAAGTCGCAGCAATCCTGCAGGCAGTAAGGAATAACACAGGGTAGTGGTAAGAGTCTGGGCTAAAATGAATATTATCTATAATAAAACTGCTCCTTTATTGGGGCTCCACATACACACGCTCCGGGCCTGTTCCTGAGGGGTGGGCGTGTGTAAAGCTCAGGCTGCAGCTTCTGGAGTTGTCGCTAAATACACCCCGCCCCCTAAACAATCAGCCAATCACACCGGAGCTTCCTTATCCCCTTCAGTGTGTGACAGTGGGCGTGCGAGACGAGAGACACGTGATTTGTACAGCTCCTGATATTGGAGCGTGAATATGCGGAAATGTGCATTGATTGGCTGAGCAAACGGGTGTTGCCAAGTAACTGGATTAGTGGTGTAAACTGCTCTGTAACGTAAACCAATCAGAGAGAGGGGGCGGGGTGTCTGCGGGTTGGGCAGAAGCCTGAGGGAAGAAAATAAAGTGGGCAGGGCCGGGCTGGTATAGAAAGGAAGGGCGGGAGGGAAGTGGCACTGTGAGAGACTCAGGTAACGGGTTCGCTGTGTATTGTGGGGATTCAGTTGGCAGAGACTCCTGTAAATCGCGCGGGGCTTCGTTGCCTGGTAACCAGGGGTCTGCTGAGAGGGTGGGAGGAACCATGTGAGTGGGTTTGTGGGGGGAGGACAGGAGAGTGGACGTTGCTTTGTAGAACTGCCGGCAGCCAATGAGCGCAGAGAGAAAATGCTGGGGGATGGGCGGGTCTCATTCCTGTCAGTGACAGCAGCACCCGAGGGGCCCAAGGTGTGTCCCAAATAGCACTGGCCTCCTGGAATGACATGAGTTTCCCACAATCCTCAGTACCCAGCGCCCCCCACTCCCAATTTGTCATTAGTTCAGTCTGACTTTTACTTTGCGCTACATCATGTCCTCCTAAACTCCAGTGCAGCCTGCAGCCTCCTCACTGCTAATTACTCACCCCTGTATATATTATATATATATATTATATATATGTGTGTAATGTTCCCTTTATTTCACTACTAGTCTCTCTTCTACCCACTACTCCCTCTGTCTGTCTGTCTCCTACTGTCTCTCTCTGGCTGTGACCCTATGTCTTGTGCTGTCAGTGAGTGGGGGGCAGGTGAGTGGGGGTCGGTGAGTGGGGGTCGGTGAGTGGGGGGCAGGTGAGTGGGGGTCAGGTGAGTGGGGGTCAGGTGGTGATGTTGCTCAGTGTAGGGGCAGTGCCGGGGGCTTTTGTACATGTCAGTGAGTCTCGTGTGTTTCACTCTCTCTTTATTATTAGTCTCTACTTATCCCCCAACTCTTTCCCTCCCTGAACGTATCTGTGTTCCCATTGGTCACTTCCCTCCTGTCATCTGTGCATCACCCTCTCCTGTCACTCCCATGTGTATCATGTGACCCTCCTTCTCTCTGTCATTACCCAGCAGCCTTGCAACTGTCACTTACAGCTCTGACACATCTCTGTACAGGTACTGGGGATGTGAGTCAGGGCCCAGTTGTATATAATGTACAGGAACCAATGGCTGCTCAGTATCAGGGACAGGCTCAGCCAGGGCCCAATTGTATATAATGTAGGGAAAGCAATGACTAATCAGTATCAGGGACAGGCTCAGCCAGGGCCCAGTTGTATATAATGTAGGGGAAGCAATGACTAATCAGGACAGTCCCTATATACAGTGAGACAGAGAACATGGCGCAGCTGATGCAGGACCTGGGACCGGCTTTCGTCCAACGCCAGCAGCTGAATGCCTCAATGGCGGACACGTTCCTGGATCACATGTGTCTGTTGGACATTGACTCGGAGCCCATAATGGCCAGAAACACCAGCATTGTCTGTACCATCGGTAAGGGGGTCACCGGGGGTTGCTATTTCTCTATTATCCACTACTGTCTCTAACATGTCTCCTGAGCAAAGAAACGGTGTAGTTCAACTGCTCAGCTGGTGCCATGTTACCCTAGTGGCTCTATCTCCATCTTATGTTGCCCTAGTGGCTCTATCACATCATCATCATCATTTATTTATAAAGCGCTGTCAAGATACGCAGATCTCCATCTTATGTTGCCCTAGTGGCTCTATCTCCATCTTATGTTGCCCTAGTGGCTCTATCTCCATCTTATGTTGCCCTAGTGGCTCTATCTCCATCTTATGTTGCCCTAGTGGCTGTATCTTACACTATATGCATCTTGCTGCTACTCTTGCCTCTTTGACTATAACGAGGCCCCCTTACATACACCTTGTGTTCTGAGGGGAGCCGCCATGAGCTGGGTCTGGGGCACTTTCCATACAGACCACTCTGTGTATACTCCAGGTCCAGCCTCGCGCTCTGTGGAAATGCTGAAGGAGATGCTAAAGGCTGGGATGAACATCGCTCGTCTGAACTTCTCTCACGGGAGCCATGAGGTGAGTGCTGGGAGGGGCAATAGTGGGACTCCCGGGGGCTGTATTGGGAGCTGTGAGCATTATGGCTGAGGATTATTAGGTCTCTATAGTAACTGGGGGAGTTCAAGGTAAAGAGGGTTAGATATAATGGGATATTGAAGGCTTATTGAGGGGCCTGTAATGGAGGAAGGGCATCTTGGGCTATGAACATGGGGGCTGGGGGCAGACTTTTACCTTGTCGACTCCAACTGTGGCCCCTCTGTCCTTTCCTCAGTACCACGCTGGGTCTATACAGAATATTCGAGAAGCCACCGAGAGCTTTGCCTGTAATCCCATGCACTACCGACCTGTGGCTATCGCTCTGGACACCAAGGGGCCAGAAATCCGCACTGGGGTCATCAGGACGGTGAGTGTGGGGGGCCAAAAGCTGAGCAGAAGATGAGGCTGCTTAATAGGTTGTAACCATTCAATTCAAGTAATGTGGTGGAAATCTGGCAGGGTGGGGTAGACCGTGAATCAAATGGCACATATTCACTTATGGATTCCATCTGTCATTCCCTCTGCCCACAGTGATGTTATGCTTGAGGGCCACCTTGATGTTATGCTTGAGGGCCACAGTGGGACCAGGTAGCCACTGACTCCACACTGTACAGTCTTTAGTTGATGTAGACATTAGCACAGGAACTAATACAGCTTGAACTTTGGAACACCCAATGGAAGAGTGGGCAATATATTGCTAGAGTTTGTTAAAGGGTAGGGCATGCTTGTGTAGAGTCTATAGAAGCTGAAAGGTTGGGCATGATTGTGTAGGGTCTATCAAAGCTGGAGGGTTGGGCATGATTGTTGTAATGTGCTAGTTAGGCCTGAACCTGGAGTTAGAACTTTCTGCTGTGGTACTAGCGGGGATCCTATTAACTTCTGAGGTCCAAAGCGAGGTACAGGCAAGGGTCAAACGAGCGTAGCCACATACAGGCAGAGGTCAAGAGGGGCAGCAGGATCTTACAGTACCAGAAACCAGCTTGGGCAAGGAATAATTGGCTGAGCAGTTTTAAATATGGATATTTGGTGCCAAAAAGCAGGAAACAGGGTGCACGGGCAACATAAAGCATAGCCCAAAACAAAGATGGCATCTGTGACGGCAAAACACTCAACCGCACATGCCGTGACGTTGTCGCATGCATGATCACAGACTTTGCACATGCGTGCTTGCACCCAAGAAGACGCGCCTGCCAGACGGAGTGCATAGGTATGAGAGTGCACCAGTCCAGCAGGGTGACATACAATCGTGTATATTTTGGGGGAGTGAAAGAATGTGATCTAAACATGCCCAGCACTGAGAAGGGGTGGCCACGCTGTTGTGTAGTGTTTATAGAAGATAAATATTCTACCTTTTATTTTTTCAGCCAATTTAGAAAGATGAATGTTCTGCAATGTTTGATTGTACCTGTTGAATAGATGGACATACCTAGAAAGGATGAATAGGTACTTACTGTAAGGGTTGTGTCTGCCATCTAAGATCTGTTATAAGACAGTCCGAGCCAATAAACAAATTGTATTTGTTCCTGTGCTAACTGAAGCCTAGACTATAATTAATGTAAAGAAAAGACTGTGTATTGGCATAAATCATGCACAATGTCAATGTAAAGAGGCAGCGCCACTCTGAACCCTTTTACTACCCCAGTGTATGCGCTTCCTTCCCACAATTCTCTGAGCTTCTTTTTCTTCTGAGCTTCTTTTTCTTGCAGGGGGAGAACACAGAGGTGGAGTTGGTCAAAGGCTCAATCATGAAAGTGACTACTGACGAGTCCTTCAAGGATAAGTGCGACGAACAGACCCTGTGGGTGGATTATCAGAACATCTGTAAAGTTGTGAAGGTCGGGGGCAGGATTTTTGTGGACGATGGACTGATTTGTCTGCTGGTCAGAGAGATTGGTGAGTCTCTAGGGAAATGCATTGGGGTAGGGTTTGCAGAAAGAGGGGGTGGACTTGTTTCTGCATGGTTTGGAGGAAATTGTGCTTGTTTGTATAGTATTTGGAGATTATGACAGGTTAGGCCCTACATAATTGTGCTTGTTTGTATATTATTTGGAAATTATGTACAGCTGGGCCCATTTGCGTGGGATTTGGTAAAGCTGAAGGGACTGGCATGGGATTCTAAAAAGATGGTGGCCATACTTGTGTAATGTTTGGAGAATATGAAGTATTGGGCATATTTGTTGCAGGGTTTGGAGACGTTGAAGGAAAGGGAATTTTCTCTAGTCGGCCCTCCTGTCAGTGCAGACGTCAGGGTTTTGTCTTCATTCACCTCTGGAGGCAGGACAGAAACTTGATCTTTTGCTCTCATGGTCCCTCCCACTGTATATATGGTTTGTCTCCACCTCCACATCTCAGTTCTTTGTCCTGCCTCGGAGGTTAAGGACATCATTATTATTATTTTTTTTATTTTATTTATTATTTATTGTTTCAGTTACTTATTCAACTTCTATTATTCAGGTACGCAAAGCTACCTTGTCTGGAATTGGTGACACGCAGAGCTGTCGCTCTACTACAGTGTTAGGGCACGCAGAGCTGCCCTTTATACACTTCGGGTGCACAGAGCTGCCCCTCTTTATTTATCATGTGGCACGCAGAGCTGCCCACCTTTTTCTACATTAGGGCACGCAGAGCTGCCCTTCTTCTACTCAGGTTGCATACGGAGCTGCCTGCTTCCGTTTCCAGGGATGACTCTTGGCAAGCAGAGCTGCCTTTTTGAGGTCCCCATACGGCACGCAGAGCTGCCTTTTTGAGGTCCCCATACGGCACGCAGAGCTGCCATAACTAGAGGCACATATGACACGCAGAGCTGCAGCTATTACTACAATGGGCCTTGTTTTATTTAGGTGTGACGCACAGAACCGTATTGTTTATGGGGATACCCTGAGGGAAGGACTCAAGGGCCTGGCGTCTCCTTCTATAGTTTAGAAAGACGATATTGCCGTTCTACTGACCTTAACTGAACAGCATGTGAGTAAATGGACGGCTACTGCCGATAATTCTTAGGCGGGAGAGCCGCCGGTTGCTAAGCAACGCGCCAGATAGGCGCGCAGCAGTTCTCTTCGCGCCATAGAAGGGAGCGTGCTGACGTCAGCGCGCGCTACGCACAGCGCATACTGTAGAAACTGCGGTGAGAGACAGAACTCCACATAGTTGGCGGTAAAACATAACGATCGTCATTATGGAGGAAACGGACTCTCTTCAAGAGCTCAGAGAGGTGGTTAAGTCAGTTAAGAAGAAGCGACCTGAAAAGCTACCTAAATGCAAGGTATGCAAACATTCCCTCAGAAAAACTGAGCGCAACTATTGCTCTGACTGCAAACCCAGCCCCAAACCTTCCTTACCAACCGATCCTCCTGTATTATCCCCACAGATCATTCAGTCACTACCTCCGCAAGAAGCTACCTCAGCACCACATACTCCCTCTCAAACTACGCCTCAGAGACACTCTCAGAGTCCCATCCCAATAGTCTGGGACAATGAACCTGTTGCCCAGACATCTGATCAGGGGCCAGCTCAAATTGGAGAATTTCTCCAATGGATTATGAAAACTGTACAACCACCCCCTACTCACAGGGAACCCAAAAAATCTACAACTAGCAAGCGTAAAGCACATGTCACATTATCTCACTCCTCAGAATCTGAGGAGGGACAAGCCTCTGATACAGAAGGAGAGGAACTATGTCAGGAATCAGATAGCTCTGATCACTCACAGCTACATTCTGAGTCAGACTCTGAGAATGAAAATCCTACACCCGCAGCCACTCCAGAGATCGCAAAGCGACTATTAAGAGAGATGATGCAGACCTTGGAAATCAAGGATGAAACAACTGTCCTCTCAAAGGCAGACAGGCTACTAGGTGTTCACAAAAAATCTAAATTAACCTTTCCTATATTTCATTCCATCACACAAGCAATTGAGACTGAGTGGTCACAACCAGACCGCCGTATTGCACTTACACAGAGATTCTTTAAAACGTATCCAGTACCAGAAGAGCATCAAAAGAAATGGGATAAGGCCCCAAAGGTGGATTCAGCGGTTGCTCGCTTATCTCGCTACACCGCATTACCGGCGGAGGAAGCGGCTTTCAAGGATCCCTTAGACAGACGTATGGAATCTATCCTAAAGAAATCCTACACACAGGCAGCCGCAATGCTTCGACCTGCAGCAGCTTCAGCAGGCCTAGCCCGCACGGCTAAACATTGGGCACAGGAGCTAGCACGACATCCCCCGGAAACCAAACAACAGTTACAGGGGGAGGTGGAAAGACTGTCTACTGCCATAGCCTTTTTGGCAGACGCATCAATGGAGGTCACAAAGCTTGCTGCAAAAACTACAGCAAATGTGGTAGTTGCTCGCAGAGCCCTGTGGCTCAGACACTGGACAGGGGATACCGCATCAAAACTGAGACTTTTGTCACTAAAGTTTACTGGTGACTCGCTTTTCGGTCCTGATTTAAAACAAATCATATCTGAAGTAACTGGAGGTAAGAGTACCTTCCTGCCCACGGGTAAAAGACCCAGATCTGAACCAAATAATAGATACACAGGCAAGAGATCCTGGTCCTCTCAATCGAGACCTTTTTCGTTCCTTTCGCACCTACAACAAAAATCCCTCAACAGAGCAGACCGCCAAACGAGGAAGGCAAAACTGGCAGCAACAGGCACGCAATACCAGAAAGCCTATCTCTACCAAACCTAACTCTGCCTGACTCACCACAACGAGTCGGAACACAACACTTGGGGGGCCGGCTTCAAGAATTCATCGGGATATGGGAAACACATGTGACAGACGATTGGGTGCTATCCATAATCAGACAAGGATACAAGATCCCTTTTTCCCCTTGCCTTCCTCTAGGGAGGTTCACTCCATCGACCACTGCTCCTCACAAGCTCCATTTACTCCAACGGGCTGTGGACACGCTACTTCTCACAGGGGTAATCGAGCAGGTTCCCACGTCACAAAGGTACAAGGGGTTCTACTCAAATCTATTTCTAGTTCGCAAAAAGGAAGGTTCCTTCCGACCTGTGCTGAATCTAAAGCCCCTAAACCCTATGATACTGAAACAAAGATTCAGGATGGAATCAATACGGTCGGTGATTGCAAACATGGAACCGGACATCTTCATGACGTCCATAGATCTACAAGACGCCTACTTGCACATACCCATTTCTCCTTTTTCAAGAAAGTATCTCAGATTCGCCATAGGAGAAGCTCATTATCAATTTACGGCGCTGCCATTTGGTCTTTGTACAGCTCCACGCGTCTTCACGAAGGTCCTCGTACCCATTGTGGCCTACCTCCGGTCTCTGGGAGTCAACATTATCCCATATCTCGACGATTTCTTGATAAAGGCACCCACAGCTCAACAAGCACACAAAGACACCAGCTTGTGTCTGCAGGTGCTCACACAACATGGTTGGCTGATCAACCACAAAAAGAGTTCGCTCACCCCAAGTCAGACGATTGTTTTTCTCGGCCTGCAGTTCAACTCCGCTGTCCAAAAGGTGTACTTGACACGCGACAAGGCCCTCAAGTTACAACAGACCACTCTATCAGTTCTCCAACAGGAGGAGACCTCGGCAGAGGACTGCTTGCGTCTCCTGGGACTGATGGTGGCGGCGCTGGAAGCCATTCCCTTTGCCAGGTTTCATCTCAGACCCCTGCAGCACAACTTTCTCAGACACTGGAACAGAAATCATCAATTTCTGGAACAGATTATCCCTCTCTGCCAAGCGACGAGGAAGGAGCTCCTTTGGTGGACAGTTCTGCCACATCTCCTACAAGGGAGAAGCCTCCAGACCACTTCCTGGGAAGTAGTGACGACGGATGCGAGCCTCAGGGGCTGGGGTGCAGTTTACCACGGACTGACTCTACAAGGGATTTGGTCGACTCAAGAAAGCAAGTTACCCATCAATGTGCTGGAATTGCGAGCTATTGCTCTAGCCCTGGAGGGATGGTCGTCAATCTTGCAGTCCCGGGCAGTACGAGTGCAGTCAGACAATGCAACGGCCGTAGCATATGTCAACAAACAGGGCGGCACACGCAGCAGGGCAGCCATGCAGGAAGTCTCCCGCATACTCACCTGGGCGGAAAGCACGGTGACCAACATCTCCGCAGTATTCATCCCAGGGGTACAGAACTGGGAAGCGGATTACCTGAGCAGGATATCCATGGACCAGGGAGAGTGGTCCTTGCACGACGGACTCTTTCAGCAGCTGACCCGAAGGTGGGGGACCCCGGAGGTGGACATGTTCGCTTCCAGAATCAACAAAAAACTTCCCCTTTACTGCACCAGAACGAAAGACCCAAAGGCGTTCCTAATAGACGCCCTAGTGGTACCATGGGACTTCAACCTCGTGTATGCTTTCCCACCCTTGGCGATTCTACCCAGGGTAATCAGAAAACTAAAACAATCCAACACAACTACCATTTTAATTGCACCAGACTGGCCAAACAGAGTTTGGTACTCAGATCTCATCACACTATCCATAGCCCCTCCGTGGCGATTGCCTCTACGTCCAGACTTACTAACACAAGGGCCAATCAAACATCCGAATGTAGCAATGCTCAGATTGACTGCGTGGCTCTTGAAACCAACTGGTATTTACAGCGCGGTTTCTCACGGACGGCAGTGAACATTTTATTGCAAGCTAGAAAGCCGTCCACCTCAAAGGTGTACTATAAGACCTGGAGGACTTTTATTACCTGGTGCACTCACAGGGATATTCCTTGGGATTCTGTTAATTCCACTCAAGTTATCGAATTTTTAGCAGACGGGTTCCAAAAGGGACTCGCTCTCCGTACACTGAAGACTCAGATTTCCGCACTGACTGCTCTGACTCATCGGAGATGGGCAAATTATCCTACTGTACAACATTTCATAAAAGGAGTAACTAGAGCCCGACCTCCCCTTCGGGAACCCTTGGCTACTTGGAGTCTACCCTTGGTTCTCACGGGACTACAACGTCCACCCTTTGAACCGTTATCGACGTGCGAGCTGAAGTGGTTATCACTAAAAGTTGCCTTCTTAATTGCGATTACATCTGCAAAACGGGTTTCTGAGTTAGCAGCCCTTTCCTGCAGGGAGCCATGGCTCACGTTACACCAAGATAAAGCGGTCCTCAGGACCACACCTGGTTTTCTTCCAAAGGTAGTTTCCGAACGACACATGAACCAAGATATCATTTTACCTTCTTTTTGCCCGAACCCATCGAATGATAAGGAAGCAAAACTGCATACGTTGGATGTTGTTAGGGCACTTCGTATTTATCTCAGGAGGTCAGAGACATTTAGGCGTTCCGATTCCTTGCTTGTTTCGTATGCTACCGCACACAAGGGACGCCCTGTGTCTAAGAGGACTATAGCACGTTGGCTCGTTGATACTATTAACAAAGTTTATGATGACAGCGGTAGTGGAAGACCGTTTTCAGTCAAAGCTCACTCCACAAGGGCACAAAGCACTTCGTGGGCGTTACAGAATCTGGCTACAGCGGAACAGATCTGCCAGGCAGCTACTTGGGTTTCTCCGAATACGTTCATCAAGTTTTATAAGTTAAATGTTCATGCTTCTACATCGGCCACGTTTGGCCGCAAAGTTTTGCAGGCTGCAGTTGCACAATAGGACTAAAATCAGTTCACAAGTGTACGTGCCCACCCTGGATATGGAAAAGCTTTTGGACGTCCCCTGACGTCTGCACTGACAGGAGGGCCGACTAGAGAAAGAAAGATTTTAGACTTACCGGAAAATCTTTTTCTAGTAGGCCCGAACTGTCAGTGCAGTAAGTCCCACCCAGGCTGATTTTAGTATGGGCATTGGGATTTCTTTCTCGCTATCTTCTATCTGTGTCTCTTCATCTTCCTTCTATCTGTACTATCTCCACCGGCTGAGCTTTACAACGGAACTGAGATGTGGAGGTGGAGACAAACCATATATACAGTGGGAGGGACCATGAGAGCAAAAGATCAAGTTTCTGTCCTGCCTCCAGAGGTGAATGAAGACAAAACCTGACGTCTGCACTGACAGTTCGGGCCTACTAGAAAAAGATTTTCCGGTAAGTCTAAAATCTTTCTTTTTTGCAAATGATTCCAAGAAGAATATGGAGAATATATAGGGTTGGACATATTGTTGTATGGTTTAGAAAAGCTGAACAGATGGGCTTGTTCTGGATGAGGTTTCAAGAAGGCGATTGGTGAGTCTCGTGTTAATGTTTGCAGAAAAAAGGGGATGGACATGTTTCAGCAGCAGGGTTTTGAGAAAGATTGTGATTGTTCGTGTAGCATTTGGAAATGATGTAGGGTTGGGCATATTGGAGAAAGGTTTGGATAAACAGAAAGCACAGGCATATTTTGGGATAGGATTCCAAGAAGAAAATTGTGGGCCATATGTAGGTAGTGTTTGGAGAAGATGTCAGTTTGGACATATTGCTGTAGGGTTTGGAGAAGCTGAAGGGGTAGGCATAGTTTTGGATTGAATTTCAAGAAGATGATGGCTGGCCATGTTTAGGTGGTGTTTGGAGAAGATGTAGGATTGGGCATATTATTGGAATAACTGAGGGGACACAAATGTTCTGGCTCGGATTCCAAGAAGATGGTGGGCCATACTTGGTGTTTGGCGAAGATAACTATTCAGTTAATAAAAATGAAGAGATGGGCATGTTAGATCTCTGTTCTGAACAGATGGGATATGTCTGGTAAGGATGATGAGGAACGTATGGGTAGAATTTAGAGAGCGTGAGTATCTGGGCCTCGTTGGCCAGCTTTGGGAGACCCTGACTGCAGCTGAACAGGTTTATGTCGATGGAATCAGAATACAAATACAGCTGTGGTTTAGCAGAGCTGAGAAGAAGTAAAAGGAATTGTGTTCTTGGTAGGATTGGGGTAATGTGGTTGGCACTGAATCTTACATTTTTTTTACTTTTCTCGAACAGGCCCTAATTACTGCATGGCTGAAGTGGAGAATGGGGGTAACCTGTGCAGTAAGAAAGGGGTGAACTTGCCTGGGGCTGAGGTGGACCTTCCCGCATTATCGGAGAGAGATTGCCTGGACTTGAAGTTTGGGGTTGAGCAGGGAGTAGACATGATATTCGCGTCCTTCATTCGCAAGGCGCAGGATGTACATGCCATTCGCAAGGAACTGGGAGAAAAAGGTCGGAATATTCGCATCATCAGCAAAATAGAGAATCATGAGGGGGTCAAGAGGTAACGGCCTTCATGCTCTTCTCCAAGCCCTACTGCAAAGACAGCACTTTAGCCCCAGCTCCTGCAAGGTTTCTTTCTTCTGGGCGCTGCTCCTCTCGCTGCCTATTCCTTTGCCAGTATGTAGAGCTTTCCTGCTTGTCTACTGCCTTTGCTTTTTTTTTCCCCGTGCTTCATGTGACCTCCCTCTGCAGGTTTGATGAGATTCTGGAGGCCAGCGATGGGATCATGGTGGCCCGGGGTGATCTTGGCATTGAAATCCCAGCAGAGAAGGTTTTCCTGGCACAGAAAATGATGATTGGACGTTGCAACAGAGCTGGGAAGCCAGTGATCTGTGCCACACAGGTGACACACGCTCCATTTTTACTTCTGTTGCCCCTCTGGTACCCCCCCAAACATGCACTTCTTCCCCCTGTATCCAGCCCTGGTGACCTCTTCTCTCACTACTGATTCCTGTGGCCCTCCATGACACCCCCTCACTAGCATTGTCCCTCAGGGGATGGCCCTGCCACTCCTCCCCTGTGCTGCTCTGAGGTTTACCCCCCTATTAATCTGACACGTCTCTGTTGTTCAGCACCTTGACTCCTGTGTCCCATTACTGCTGTAGATGTTGGAGAGTATGATCAAGAAGCCGCGTCCGACCCGTGCTGAGAGCAGTGATGTGGCCAATGCTGTTCTGGATGGAGCTGACTGTATCATGTTGTCTGGAGAGACTGCCAAGGGGCTGTACCCAGTGGAGTCTGTACACATGCAGCATGCGGTGAGAGGAACCAATATAACTGGGCCGCTCTTGAGGGACTAGTCGATGTCATGGGGCTACTGTGTCTCTAGTCTGTCTTCTCCAGTCTCATAGTATTCCATGCATGCCTATAAAGTATTCAATTTCTTTAAGTACCCCAGAGGCACCCTAAATGCCCTATTTCATTAAACCTGTATGGGTGGAGTTCTAGAGTTGGGAGTTGCAAGTGGTTAGGATATACGCAAAGAGCTTTGGTTGATGGAGCAGGTTTTTCATGGACCCTGCTCTGGGGTATTTAGGGTATAGCCTTGTGGTTATACTTGCAGATTGCCCGGGAGGCAGAGGCAGCGATCTACAACCAACAGCTGTTTGAGGAGCTCCGACGAGTGACCCCGCTGACCCAGGATCCCACAGAGGTGACTGCCATTGGGGCTGTAGAGGCCTCCTTTAAATGCTGTGCTGGAGCCATCATTGTCCTGACCATGTCTGGCCGGTAGGTAACTCCATCTCATAAGTCTCCCTGACCATCATGTCCCATCAGTACTTCTGACGTTGCCTCTTCTCTGTAAGGTCTGCCCAACTCCTTTCTCGTTACCGCCCTCGCACCCCCATCATTGCAGTGACGCGTAATGCCCAGGTGGCGCGCCAGGCTCATCTCAACCGCGGGGTCTTCCCTGTCCTGTACCAGGAGGCGCAGCTGGAAGTCTGGGACGATGATGTGGATCGTAGGGTGCAGTTTGGCATTTCTATTGGTGAGTGGGACGTTGTGATAATGATTGGGATTGTATAGTATCACTGCAATAGCCCCCCCATTCCCAGTGCAGCCCTTGTGTTCATTTACAGCCATATTTGACTCCTCCCCCTGGACCTTCAGTTACACCCATATTTGACTCCTCCCCCTGGACCTTCATTTACACCCGTATTTGACTTCTCCCCCTGCAGGAAAAGTGCGTGGGTTCCTGAGCAAAGACGACATTGTGATCATTGTGACTGGCTGGAGGCCCGGGTCTGGCTACACCAATATCATGCAGGTGGTGAGGGTGCCGTAAGCCTGGCAGTACAGCAATACTCACATTCTGTACCTGGGGACCCCTGTACTAGTGGGGGGGATTACTGTGTATGTACCCAGAGTTCCAGTCCTGCATATTCCCTTTATCTGCCTCCCATTCCATATTAAACATGTGCCAAAGCTTCTGTCTGACTCTGGACTGTATCTGCCCACGATTGGGGAGCCCCCTGTCTGTGATGTTTGATGTCCAGTCTCAGATCTGTCTCATTTGTGCCCCCCAGCCCTTCTTGCCACTCTCCCCCCTTTTGCCCTCACACAGAGCCAATGTGGGTTTAGCAGGGAAATGACTTGATTACATTGGATTTAGTGAAAAGATTAAAGAGTAAAAGGACAGAAAGAGTCATCGCCCCAAAGTGCAAATACTGTGTATCCTCATCAGTGATATCCAGCCTGTGCCCCCTCAAGCTTTTCAACCCTCCAGGAGGGAAATTCCTGATCAAAGGGGTTTGGGGTTATTTAGAGGGGAAGGGGCTCCCCTGTGTGTGACCTTACATATAATGGCTTTATAGCAAATAGCAGCTGTGATCATCGCACCCTGCCAAACGCCCACTGAGATTAAGGATAATCCCCCCCCACTGCACAGAACATCTGCTCACTGTCATATATCCCCCCCCCCACACACACACACCCTTTACTTCTCTGAACAGCAGACGTGGGTGAGACGGGCTAAAAGAGACAAAAATCCATCCCCGTGTAACACATTCCGTATTAGACTTTACTTGCCTCCTGTTACTCACACAGCACTGCCTCAATACCAACCTCACACTTCAACTCTCACACTGGCCACAGACATGTACCCAAACACTGACCCACTGGGACACATTCTTCCCCACGTTGCCCACTTCTAACATTCACCACCCACCCACCAGAGCACCCTTTTAAACTACTCCTGCCTCCCCTTCCTGTAACTGTACCCCAATACTCACCCATGTGTCTCCAGTGTACCCTTCTCTCTGCCTCCCCTTCCTGTAACTGCACCCCAATACTCACCCATGTGTCTCCAGTGTACCCTCCCATTCCCTTCTCTCTGCCTCCCCTTCCTGTAACTGCACCCCAATACTCACCCATGTGTCTCCAGTGTACCCTCCCATTCCCTTCTCTCTGCCTCCCCTTCCTGTAACTGCGCCCCAATACTCACCCATGTGTCTCCAGTGTACCCTCCTCTACCCTTCTCTCTGCCTCCCCTTCCTGTAACTGCACCCCAATACTCACCCATGTGCCTCCATGTGAGTAGCCGCAATCCTTCAGCTGAGTATTTGTAGAAAGTTGCACACGTCACTCCTATGGTAGAGGGCACGGACATGATTTCCCAACAGTTTGTTACCCCATTGAGGTATCTCCGTGGGCCCCGGTGGAAGCCAGCCCTGGCATACAGTGAGATACTCTGCACCATCACACACAGTTGCTGTTCAACTTCTCTTTATTTACACAATTGTAATTTTATACACATAAAAAAGCAAAGTTGCTGTTCCTGCAATATGTCTACTTACTCTCTAGCCTACAGATATATTGCCTGACCCGACACCCCATTATGTATAACCTTACTGACTCCACTACTTCATTTCACCTACCCCCTTCTTCCCAGCCCAATAAAGTGTAGCCATGCCCGCAGGCCCTGCTCCATATTCTGGAACTACTGCACTCAAAGCTTTGCCAACAGGACCTTTGAAACTCTCTGGGAAGCCAAATGTTTTGGTGGTCCAGGATTTTAGTTTTTTGTCTTGGTACCAGTAGGCTGTTTTCTGCTGTACCAATACCATCCATAACTGGATAAGACTGTACATTATGCTGATTGGTACCAATAAGATTGAACTGGGTCTTTCTGTATAACATACAGAGTGGATTCATTTGGCTGGTTGGATGGAGAATGTTGTCTTTAGTATTGGATATAAAGGTGGCGTGTGTGTGTGTCTGTGTCTATAATAAAGCAACATTACACAGGAGCTATTTGGGGGTTTGAAACTAGCAGACTGGGAGGTACATAAGTCCTGTGTGAGACATAATGCATTTAGGGGAGCGTGCCCTGGGTATGTGAGACTAGCAGACTAGGCCTATATCCACCCTTTGGGATAATACTGATAAATGTTGTAGCATTTACATAGAGACGGTGGGCTTTTGTATTTCCATAGTAACCAGTGTAGACACTGCTTTTACAAAGGAGAGGCCCCCTCGATGCAGATTACATTAAGATCTTGACTTTGCTCCATTCTCCCAATATGGCTTCTTAGCTTGGAACGTTCATTGTCCAGCAGTCCTTATGTTGCCCTAAACCTTCCATATTCTCATGAGTGCCCTCTTGGGTCTGTGTGTAGGGAAGAGAGGCTCTGGTTTTACATGGGTTTAATGCAGCAAGTTTCAAGGAGAGGTTTCTGCTGCCATCATAACAGGTTTCTGGCAGGACTGCTGGTAGACTGAATTTTATGGAGAGGGGAGAGGCAGACTCCTCTGGGAGCCGAGTATATTCTGATTTTCCTTCATGGAGTGTGGCTCCAGGCAAGATGAGACCTGCAATTGTAAGAATGGAAGGAATGATGAAAAACCAACCACTCTCTGGCCCTCAAGGCCATAGTCTAGACCAGAAAGCTCAATGAGGAACTGGAAGCCAGTAAGGGGTTTATGGTGAAAGAGAGACTACAAGCTAAGCAGGAGGGGTTAGCTGTACTTCTAATAAGTCAGGTAGAATTTTAGGAGACCCAAGAAATCAAGGATCCGGTATGCCGATTTGTAGTCAGAAAAGGTAGACTTGCAGAGAAAACCATATTGAGGTGCAAAGAAAGCCAACGTAGAATTCTTTGTGGAGACTCTGCATGTAGAGGAGCAGAAGCTTGAGAATTAGAAAGACATTTTGATGCAAAAGCCCCTCTTGGAGATGAGGACATTTAGGACTGAGAGAACTCACTGTTGTGGAAATATAGATATCAAGTACACTGGAGACACGGAAAGCTCCCACGGGAGCAGATATGGCAAAGTGTACTTCATGGTGAGGGCAAAAGTGTTGCCTGGGGATAGGTACACAGGGGGCTTATGGGTAGTCTGTCCTGCACAGGAGCAAATCTGGGAGTGTATAATATATAACAGGGAGTTTACAAGTCAGAGGGGCAGCTTCTCAAAATCTGTTCTTGGAAATGGGGACACAGGAGCCACTAGGGTTGCCACCTATATATTTATAATTTTTCCCTATTAATAACATTGGGATCAACCATCATTATACCAGCCAGGTGGCAACCCTAGGAGCCACAGGAAGACATCACATGATTTGCACTTTGTGCCGCATATAACGGGATTCAGATGGATGGATTGTGTTGGCTGGCTGTTTCATTACTTGATGCCTATTTTGTATCTGTGTAATTATTGCACATCATTGTCTCAAGAAAATCACTAATCATTTATAGTCCATTTATAACAAAAATATCAGAGGAAAGGCTCAGAGGAAGGGTTGATGGAAAGGAGAGCATATGGAGAACATTCACTCCATCTCCTCGGACTTGGTTTTATAAAAAGACTCATATTGGCACAAATTACTTTCAGTAGCTCAGCCTTTGTTCCTTCCTCTTCTGGCTAATGGTTCTTCTAAACACTTCTGCAAGATGACTGCAGCAGCATCATTGTTACCAGTGGAACTAGAGTGGTGGTTCTTCAGCCATTCTTGTCTGGTTCTTCTGCCTACCTCTGTCCTGAGTTCTGACTCTTACAGCCAGTCCATTGTGCTGATACCATGGTGCCTCCACCAACTCTATGATGATACCATCATGGCAACCAGTCCTCGATCTTGCATTCCACACCCTCTCCTGGGATGCCAACTATCTCATTTACTGGACTGAAAGTTTTTTGTTTTTTTTTCTATTATGAAACATTACGGAGTACTTAATGTACCTCTGAATCCTTAGTTCCATGGTTTGATGTTATCCATACCAGACAGGGGCATGCCTCTTTCATCTTTCCTTAGACATTGTCTCCTGTTTTATTCTGTGCCACCACTTGCCACCCAACTAGTGATCCATTGTACCATTGATGGGTTAGAAGGTATTCTAGGCCTTTGCCATCTTTGGTTACTTTTACATTTGAATCTCCACCTCCAGAACCGTCAAAACACAAGAGGCATTAGATTATAATAAGGTACCTGCAGAATTAAACCTAGTGGGTTTGCTTGGTGTGGAGACCTTGATGTCATAACCACCTCTAGTATGAAACCCCTACCCACACCACCTCTGCTTATGTCAGTAGTTAAAATTTCCTGCTTTGGTTTAGGGAATGTTCGGGTTTGTTCCTACATAGGAATACACCTGAATATATTTCCTGCCTGGTTCAGGTCTCATCTTACATATTGGAAGGTAATTTTGGTTTACTCACTTCCACATCTGGGCTAAACACTACAGATCCCTTGCGTAATTGCCCAGCCGGCCTTGGGGCGGATACAGGAGACTGTGGGGTGACTGAACCACTGACTGATCGCCCAGAAAAGACCAGAGACCCTGAAGGCTGCTGTTGTGGGTGAGCTGAGGGCGATGACAATGATGGCCTGACTAACATTGCAGATACAGAGGGGGTGGATTTATTACTGGCAGCCCCTGCTGCAATTTGGAGCATAGAACCATCCTGCTGGTGGGTGACCTTGTTGGGCAGAGAAGGCTGAGAAGCTGACAGGAGTCGGACATCTTGTGAACGTCTTCCAATAGGAAGTCCCTGTATGCTCCTGTATTTGACCAGTTGCTGAGGGGAACTGGCTGCCTGCTGCATCAGCAGAGAAATATGAGAGCCACTGGCTCTAGACAAACTGTAGTGCAGAGTCCTTCCAGAAAGTGAACCTGGGACTACAGAGGAGCTGGTGGGTCCCACCGCCTGCTGCAGGACAGAGGTGGATGCCGATGCTCCACGTGAACGAGATAACTGCACCTGCGATGGGAGAATAGGTGGCTTTGCTACTGATTGGGGTTCCCCTCTCTGTGACTGGCTCAGCCGTACAGGAATTTGAGGACACTGACCATTAATGCTCTGTTTTTGCACCCCAGAAGGGGAAGATGGAGAAACACCAGCTGGGGTTTGCAGGTGAGACTGAGCCCCTGACGGAGAACTGACAGAGGAGGGATGGGATCCTCGTAGGCTGGGCTGAGACCGCCTGGCTTGGCGACTCATGTAGGCTGTTTCTGGGAGCGATGATGGTGGCAAAAAAACATTGGCTTGATGGTTCTGCTGGTGAGTTAGTGCGATGGCCACACTGGTCGTGGCTGCTGCAGTTTGTAATGGAGCGTGAACAAGTTGCTCCCAGATGAGAGTCTTGTTAGGGTCCCGTGTGGCTGTCAAGGACTTAACATCCTGGATATTGTAAGCCATGTCACGATCATGCTTCACAATCTGCTGAATTATCTCATTGTTCACAGATCCTGTGCTGTTCTCTGCCCTCTTACGTAAAAGGATGGAGTTCTTCCTGCCTGCAAGGGAAGAGCAACAAAGAGAGGAGGTTGATGGGGAGGGTGGAGCATATAGGGCAAGAAGGGGTTACAGAGGCCAAGGTAGTAGAGAGACCCATTGGGACACTATAGGTAGGTCAAGGCAGCAGAGATAGGGAGCAGACATGAAGGTACATATGAATACTTAATGGATACTAGAGGAGGCAACAGGGAAAGTGTGGCTGATGGAGAAGGTAAGTGAAAGATTCTCATTTCTGAGAGAGAGAGACCCACCAATCCTGTCCAGGCGATCCATGGCCACTGTCTCAAATGCGCGCCTCATCATGGGATATTCTTCCAGGACTTCATTAAAATTATCCACAGAGAGAGAATACAAGCGGCAATATGTGTCTGCTCTCACGCTCGCAGTCCGGCGCCCACGGGTAAGGAGGCAGATCTCTGGAACATAGAAGACACGTTGGTGGATTTTGAAAGTTTCAGATTAATGGGTGGAGGCAGGTTGGATATCACTGGCGCAGGGTATCGCATTCTATTTGTTTATGCCCATTTGTAACCCATGAAAATGTGCACCAAGGAAATCCAAGTTGCCAGTTTATCTAATCTAAGGGTTCAACTTTAAAGGTTCACTGGACCCACTATGTGTTCATTCACCCTCTCTCGGGTTCTCACCTCCAAAGTAGGAGCCGTCCGAAAGTTTGGTCTCCTTGCTGCCCCTGGTGAGAATACTGACCACTCCGTGCTGTATGAAATACATCTTTTTACCCACAGTGCCCTCACGAATGATGTAATCCCCAGGTTGGAAGACCTCGAAGCGCAGTTTGGTTAACATGGCCGTCACAAAATTTGGGTCTGCGTTGGCGAAGAGAGGCATGTTTGCAACAAGGTTCCGGCAGTTAAAGTTGACAATCTCCTGTGGGAAGAACATATACCCAGACAGTGCTTAGACTCATTTCAGGTACTATAATAGACTCACTGGGTAATATATAGTGAATTACTGTAAAATATAAAGATATCAGAAACCAACGAGGCATACCATGACCATGGAAATACATATACAGGTTATGGAACTTTGAGGTGACAGTATCCTCAATACTTTACAACAGGGTACATTATTTATTATAATATGCATGTTTCAGGTGGTACGATTGGTACCCCAAACCCAGAACAAAACCCAAAGTCCCAGTCGCAGTTCAGTCTTCCACTTTTAACTGCCACCTTTCACTTCGGGAGGAGCCCTCTGCTACTCGGGTGCTGCCAGGTCTTAGGGGCAAATTCACTAAAGGGCGAAGCGCCTAACGCTAGCGTTAATTCGCTAGTGTCGGGCATTTTCGTTAATTCGCCAATTCACTAACGGACGCTGGCGTAAATTCGCTAGTGTTACTTCGCACCCTTACACCTGGCGAATTTGCGCAATGGACGTAACTACGCAAATTCACTGACGCGCAAATTTTTCTGAACGCTACCTTTTACGCCAGACTTCCTTCGCCACCTCAGACCAGGCGAAGTGCAATAGAGTAGATAGGGATTGCTTCAAATAAGTTACTAATTTTTCTAAGTCCCAAAAAACGCTGGCATTTTTTCTTTTTTAGAAAAAGATCGAAAAAATGTTTGGGGCTCCCCTCCTTCCCCCCTACATTTCCTAACTCATGGCACCTTAACTATACAGTGGGCACATGTGTAGGGCAAAATAAACATTTTATTTGCTGTTTTGAAGGTTTCCCAGGCTTGTGTAGTGATGCTACATATACCTCCATTGTAACTTCAATTTGGCGCCGTATGCAAATTAAGCATCGCTAGCGTAACTTCGATTTGCTTGGCGAATTAACGCTAGTGCAACTTCGCAACCTTACGCTTCCCCTGAGCGCAACTTTGGATTTTAGTGAATTTGCATAGCGCTGGCTAAAATACGCCTGGCGAAGTGCGGCGAAGCGGACGCTGGCACAACTACGCATCTTAGTGAATTTGCCCCTTAGTGTAAGAGGACCAGGGGTAGAGTTCTGGGCAGGCAAGGGAACCGCACATGGTACAAGAATGGAGAACAAGAAGCGTAGTCAAGGGACGGGTCAATACCAAACAGGAGCAGCAGTTCAGATACAGCAGACGGAAGAGTAGTTAAAGTACAAGCAAGGTCAAAACACGGCTTAAACAATTTGGAATAGCCCACAGGAACTAGCAAACAGAACCTATATTGGGCACTGATACAGTGCAAGGCAGGGTCTTTATAGGCAGCCTAATGGCTTACACTGATCACATGGACCAGATCAATAACAGCTGAAGAAGCCAGGGCTTAGCTGTCTGCTCACATAGAGCAGTGGTAACTCAGAAACATCAGGTCCCTGGTCCAACTCCAGGCAGGATATTACATCAGGGAGTCATGTGACAGAAATGACATCACTAAGCACTGATTATAACTGATGACATAACTAAGGGAAGTTTCTAAGGATAAAATGTACAGGATATTGGTGTCTCTTGTGTACTCTATAGAACTAATGTAACTCACCTCGTTCAGGGGCTCACTGAGCTCCCCCAGGATGTTTTCCTCATCAAACATCTTCCCCTGGTAGCGATGCTCATAATACTCATGGATCCTCTGGCGTGTGTCTGGGGGGAGCTTATGGAAGGACATGTACTGCTCCACTTGTTTGTACTGTGGGAAAGAGCAAATGGAACAATTACTTCTCTCCATATGTTCCAGAAGCTGCCCTTGCCATAAAAAGACCGACCCATCTCCAGACCTGCTGTTAAACCATCTCTCAACCACATCTGGCACTGACCCCCATCTCTGCAAAACCTCAGAGTGACACCATTGTCCTTCAGACCTATCACTAATGAACTTCACAGTGACCCGTCTTTTCTTCCTGGACCCCTGTCTTCCCAAAACCTTGAATTGGCCCTCCTTTACTGTCGATCTAGCATTGTCTTCTCCCTCTTTCCACCAAAGCTCATATTGACCCGTGCAAAACCAGAGATTGTCTCCTTCCTTCCCAAGACACCCCCCCAGTGCTCACCTTCTCTTGGTACTGCCGTCGAGAGGAATCCAGAGATTGTATGAGAGCTGTGGCATGGCCAATAAACATGGCGTAGCATGTGGCCCCAACAATCATACTGAGCATGGTGAGCCAAACGTCGGTCATTCCTTCGGGTGCTTGTTGGCCATACCCGATGCAGAGCATGTGACTCATGGCCTTAAACAGAGCATGAGAATATTGCTTTCCCCAGGACTCATTCTGGTGAGGGAGAGACCAGATTAGTGAGAGAAGTGCATTGTGGATCTGTGCACCCCTGCGGTATCTGTTACTCCACTTTCTTTGGCTTCTAACTAGAGGGTTCAAACCTCAACCATATCTCCCACCCAGGCCCTTCTAGTGTTGTGACAAAATACCCTGAAAACAAGTGCCATAATGTCTTACAATGTGCAGGCTCCCAGTGCACTATAGGATTATAGCCTCTCTTTGCATAATGTGTGCATCTCAGCACCTCAGTGCATTGTGGGAAGGCAATTGGATCCTTTTGGAGTTGATATAAATATGGAACAGACCCAACCCTGTCACAGGCAAATACTTATTTCTATATGGAAGATCTAGTGGAACTGAATGGAAGAGCATGATGTTTCTAAGCACATTCCTGGTTCTGTTGCAGCACTGGCCGTTGGGCGTTGGACAGGCTTTTATGCATAGGACACGTGGTCGCCATTAGTGCACATACATTCCCGCAGGCAGATCTAGAGCAGCCAACCTACACCTACAACAGGGGCTCATTACTCACCTATGCGCCAAATTGCACAGGAACAATCCGCAGTTCCCTTTGAACAGTCTACTACACTTTACAAAATAAAAGCAACAATCTCATTGGTTGCTGTAACTAACGGCATTGCTGTAATTTAGCAATTATATTTGTAAATCAACTAATGCACGTAACATACAGTAAGTAGTAACGTTACATATGATATTGTGTGTTCCTGTAGATGTTGCATGAGTATTGTTCTCTGAACGTTTTCCATACTTTATCCTACACATGTTGCATACAGTTAGAATAGTCTGCACATTTCATATGATCCTGTACATGTATCATCACTTATTATAATGTATGATATGCTAAGGGTGTTCCTGCACATGTCGAATCACTTAAGAGTCCTCCTGCACATGATACATACAGTGGATCTGACCAGCCCCTATTTTACATAGGATTCCTGCACACATAAGGCTAAGTGTCTCTGCACATGGCGCATAAGATTAAGTGTTCCTGCACATGCGCATAGGGCTAAGTGTCAGCACATGGCGCATCAGGCTAAGTGTTCCTTCACATGACGCATAAGACTAAGGTTTTCTTCATGTGGTGCATAAGATTGTGTTCCCACCAATGCTGCATGCAGTTCCTGCACATGGTGCATACCATTAGAGCATTCCTGTACATGCTGCATACAGAAGGAACGTTCCTACACATGTTGCATGCAGAAGAGATTCTGGCCCACGCATGCTTTTGGCTGCTTCCTTCAACAAGGCATGCAGCAAGTTTGCCCCTACTATTGGCATGCTAGCCTTCATGGACTCGTCAACCAGGAATCCCTACGGAGAACTTGGCTACAGTACTTGGCTGGACATGTGGCTGCCCCATCCATTCTCCATGTGCAACTGCGGCCGGCTACAAACACGCATGCTGAGTGCAAGAACAAGTCACCATACCTACAGCTGACATGAAATGGGACAAACCTTTGCACCGCTGAGCTCTGAAAAATTCATGTAGTCAATTATCTGGTGAGTCTGTAAGTACCAGAACTATCACATTCTAAGCCTTTCTTATTCTTACAGATAGGAGGAGTTCTGGATATGTGGGTTATACAGTGGAACTATATGGAGAAGCAAGAGGAGTTATAGGTAGTTTGGTTATACAAAGCAATAGGTGGAGGAGATATGTTCTTGTATTAGAGTTAATAGACTTCCCCTGCAATCATCAGAGTGTGTGCAAGGAGGGGGAATGAGCTCTGTATAATGAGCCCCTTAAATGGCCAGGGAATTAGCAGAGTCAGTGTAAGAAGAGATAATAAGCCCCTCCCATGGCCTGGGAATCAGCAGAGTCAGTGTAAGAAGAGATAATAAGCCCCTCCCATGGCCTGGGAATCAGCAGAGTCAGTGTAAGAAGAGATAATAAGCCCCTCCCATGGCCTGGGAATCAGCAGAGTCAGTGTAAGGAGAGATAAAAAGCCCCTCCCATAGCCTGGGAATCAGCAGAGTCAGTGTAAGAAGAGATAATAAGCCCCTCCCATGGCCTGGGAATCAGCAGAGTCAGTGTAAGGAGAGATAAAAAGCCCCTCCCATGGCCTGATCTAGAGAATGTTATAAAGGGTATAAAGACAGAAAGTAAGGATATATATATGAGAAAGAAAGATATAAAGTAAGGATATATATACATATACATATATATATATATATATATATATATATATATATATATATATATATATATATATATATATATATATATATATATATATATATATATGAGAGAGACTGCTATGAAGTAAGGATATATATATATATATATATATATATATATATATATATATATATGAGAGAGAGACAGATAAAGTAAGGATATATACAGTATATAGAGAGAGATACAGTAGAATAAAAAACAACCCCACCCCCAACACAGGTTTTCTTTAAGTAGAAACCATAGACTAACATGGTCCCTTTATAAATGGCCCTTTGTACAGGGAAATAACGGAATATCTGATGGTATCTAAGGGGCACACAAAGGGTGAACTGTGGGAACTTACCGCCATTTGGTTGATGGAGACCCAACAATCCTCTGGGAAGTCTTGCAGCATTGGCACCAGGAATTGCAAACAGCCGTCCCAGTGGCACAGCAATAACATCATTCCGATAAGGTTAAATATTCGCACCACCGCGCTGGCAAGGTCATACGTCATGTGGAAGATCTGACCAATCAGATGGGAAGAAAACCTCATGGAATTACAGCCTGTCTTAATGCTAAAGATGCACCATAACCCAATGCCCCACCTTGTATGAAACGACAATAAAGGGGAAATGACCCTGCCCAGGAGCCTGGCCATTCTTTTCTCTCTATTAGTATGTGATATACTAAACGTTTTTTTCTGCCAAGAGCAACTGAAATGTTCCCTTAATGAACCCTCAGTGGCCAGATAGTATTGGAAAATGGCAGAAGTTATTACATGGTAGAGCCAAGAAAACATTCTAAATGCATTTTCTTTAGGGGATCATGGTCCCCTAGTTCTACTCAAAAGACCTACCCAACCTCTATCTGTAAATACATGGCAGCTCAGTGTAATGCCCCTGGAACTACTAATGTACTATTCTGAGATACAGGACTCACCTCCTCCCATTGGTGGATATAGCGAATCAACCGGGAAAGGCGCAAGAGTCTTAAGAGGCTAAGAATCTTGGTGAACCTCACAATCCGTAGGGCCCGAGCCGTCTTGTATACCTCTGAGTCTACACGTGTCTCCAAATCCACTATAAGAAAGATATAATCCACAGGGATAGAGGACACAAAATCCACCAGAAACCAGCTCTTGAGATACTTCATCTTGATGGTGTGAGGGTCCAGAATAATCTCAGTGTTGTCCTCCACCACTATCCCAGTACGGAAATTCAGCACCAGGTCAGCCAGGAAAAAAGTGTCAGAGAGGACATTGAACACAATCCATGGAGGGGTGTTCTCATCCTTGAAAAAGGTGATTCCAACAGGAAGGATAATCAAGTTGGCGCCCATGAGGAGAAGCATAATCAGGTCCCAGTAGAACCTTCAGGGAGACAAGGAATGAAGGAAACAAGTTCTGAAAAGGATCTTATGCCTGAAAATATCAATAAAGAAAGAGAGATAGGTGGAGAGAGAGAATGGAAGGGATGGAGAGAATAAAAAGTAGATGGGTCCAGAGGATGAGGGGGGCAACTGGAAACTGAAGGTAAAGGCTAGAGAAACTGAAGTAGATAAAGAGGACAGAGAGCAGGATGAAGACATTGACTATATAAACATGACCAAGGCCAACAAGACATTTGGTTGTACAACAACAATAGGGATGTGGAGTGATTCTCTTTCCTTCTGCAGTTGTTGGCTGACTGCACATTTGGTTCTGAATGGTAGAAGCTCTTGTGCCATGAACATGAAGTGTGAAGCAACTACAACTGTATCAAATATATTAAAAGCAATGCAGTCTGTGACGGGGGGAATATACTGCTGATGTGAGGGGTTGAAAGTAAGATACCAGTGGCGTAACTAGATAATACTGAGCCCCACAGCAAATGACATTTTCGGCCCCAAAACATGTTATCTTGACCTACACCCTTGATATTGTCCTAATCCTTTCATACTGCCCTGCTATCTGTCTTGTACCATTGTCTCAATCTTATCCTACTCCCTTTATATTGTCATACTTTTCGTACAGTGTCCTTCTCCCTTCATATTGTGCTTTTGACCATATTTCCCTACTCCTTTCATATTGTTGTACTATCTCCATCTTGTCCTATTGTCTCCATCTTGTCCTACACCCTTTATATTGCCCTACTTTATACATATTGTCCTTCTCCCCTCATAATGTCTCCATCTTGTCCTACTATCACCATCTAGCACTACTCCTTTCATATTGTCCTACTCTTTTCACAATGTCCTACTTTATCTGTCTTGTCCTGTCTTCATCTTGTCCTACACTCTTTCTGCTTTATACATGCTGTCCTCCCTTCATCTTGTCCTGCTATCTCCATCTTGTTCAAATATTTCCATCTTAACCTGTTGTCTTCTCCTTGCCCTACACCCTTCATAATGTCTTACTTCATTCATATTGTCCTTCTTTTTATACTGTCTCTCTCTTGTCCTTGCCCTACAAACCCTCTTTTCCTACACTCCGCCTACCTATGAGTTGTGCTTTGGGGGTGCTGTGTGCATTCTCTCCCTATCTATGCCCTGTTTGTATAGGTGATAGAGTCACTATGTTCTAGTGTCTAATAGGAAATTAAAGTGGAATTCCAGCCCTTCCCTGTCCCAAGGCCAAGCAGTGAACATTGCGAATGTGGAGCTGTGAGCATCAGCACAAATCCTATTATCATGCAATCTTGCTGCTCACTGCTTACTCCCAATGGGATCGAGTATCTCCCACTCCCCGGAATCTCCCTTCTCATACATGTAATTGGTATCACCCCCTGGGCATTTTATTGCTCAAGTTCCATTATCTCTAGGGACAAGAGTCTTAGATTCCAGGTGGAACAAGACTAATAACCATAATGAAGAGTTGCCTGGAGAATGAGCCAGAGCCTCCTCTCTGCACCATTGCTGCTCTGTCTTCTGGGGCAATTCTGCTGTCATAAAAGCACATCACCTGTATCAATGCCCCTAAAGGTGGCCATAGACGTAACAATTACGATCTTTCTTGGAAAAGATGTTTCCAAGAAAGATCGTTTGTTTCAATACACACGTGTAGAGCTGAATGGTCAGATATACAGGTAGATATACTGGAAGAAACAATAGAATTCTACCTGTATCTGATGATTCAGCACCAATGGGCGATGTTTGGGTCCCTTCAAAGGCACCAGATCAAAATTTTCCGTCCAGCCTGATCGACGAGCCGACCGATATCCAAGTCTTCTGCCGATATCGGTCAGCTCTTTTTCCACCATACACGCACCGAATATCAGACGAAAATTTGTTTTGTATGATATTATCTGTGCGTCTATGGCCACCTTTACTCTATATGAGTGGGTGTGGTAAGAAACTTTCCCATATGGCAGCCATCTTACCATTGGAGGTTATTATGCCATTTTGGCCCCAGGGAATGTAGTTAGTTGGTCTGTAATGGGGTTTAATACTTTCAACTCCAGCTGTGGTTGCACAACAGCATTAAGTTCCCCTTTAATAATTCAGATACAGTTAACAAGCCTAAGGCTACCAAGTGTCCCAGTTCCCAGGAAAGTGACATTTTTGGAGCAGAAAATAAGACATTGGAATGGGTGAGTGGGAATGTGTGTTGCAATGCAAGAAGTCTGAATAAAGTCAATGAAAAATGGGGGGTTCTGCTTCCTGTTTAAGAATTGTGGGAGCCCGCACTATCCCCATGACTTTTGCACCCACATAATCCCCATCAATTTAAATTGCACTACACCCACTGTACAGTAGTGATGTGTGGGTCAACAAAAATCCGACCTTGATATGTCCTCTCCCAACCTGCACCCGCCTCAAACCTGGCCAGTGACTCCATTTATAGACCCGTGCCTGACCCATCTATATCTGACATCACAAAAGAGGGGAGGCATGTGCCTAGAAACGGCTATATAATGGCTACCAGAGCCAAAAACCGGTAGAGTAAGGTGATGGATGAGGAGACCTGAAGAAGAGCTCAACCCAAACTAGCCAGCGACCCTTAAAATGTGTGCGGAAGTCAGCCCCCAACCTGCCTGTGGGTTTCAGGACGGCTCACACATCGCTACTGTACAGATATGGTACAGCATTCAGCCCCTGCCCCCACTTTGTGTCTGCCCAACATCGTATGCCCCAGCCATAAAGCAAGATGCTGTAAAGGGCAAGGTTCAATGCATTTTAGCAAAGCTTTGCAGTCTGGTAGTTTGGAGCAAAGGACTTATTTACCCATTTATATTCTTTCCCAAATGATTTTTGGGGTTATCTTACTGTTCGTGGCATTGATTTATACTTTCATACTTCTGCACTTCTGGCTTTATCCTAAAACTATATATTTATATTTATATGTTTATTAATGACCTGGAGGTGGGCATTGAAAGTACTGTTTCTATTTGTGCAGATGAGACTAAATTGTGCAGAACTATAGGTTCCATGCAGGATGCTGCCACTTTGCACAGTGATTTGTCTAAACTGGAAAACTGGGCAGCAAACTGGAAAATGAGGTTCAATGTTGATAAATGCAGGTTATGCACTTTGGCAAAAATAATATAAATGCAAGTTATACACTAAATGGCAGTGTGTTGGGAGTTTCCTTAAATGAGAAGGATCTAGGGGTCTTTGTAGATAACACGTTGTCTAATTCTGGGCAGTGTCATTCTGTGGCTACTAAAGCAAATAAAGTTCTGTCTTGCATAAAAAAGGGCATTAACTCAAGGGATGAAAACATAATTATGCCTCTTTATAGGTCCCTGGTGAGGCCTCATCTGGAGTATGGGGGCAGTTTTGGACTCCAGTCCTTAAGAGGGATATAAATGAGCTGGAGAGAGTGCAGAGACGTGCAACTAAATTGGTTAGAGGGAGGGAAGAGTTAAATTATGAGGGGAGACTGTCAAGGTTGGGGTTGTTTTCTCTGGAAAAAAGGCGCTTGCGAGGGGACATGATTAGACTTTACAAGTACATTAGAGGACATTATAGACAAATGGCAGGGGACCTTTTTACCCATAAAGTGGATCACCGTACCAGAGGCCTCCCCTTCAGACTAGAAGAAAAGAACTTTCATTTGAAGCAACGTAGAGGGTTCTTCACAGTCAGGACAGTGAGGTTGTGGAATGCACTGCCGGGTGATGTTGTGATGGCTGATTCAGTTAATGCCTTTAAGAATGGCTTGGATGATTTTTTGGACAGACATAATATTAAAGGCTATTGTGATACTAAACTCTATAGTTAATATAGGTATGGGTATATAGAATTTTAATTAAAAGTAGGGAGGGGTGTGTGTAGGGATGCTGGGTTTTCATTTGGAGGGGTTGAACTTGATGGACTTTGTCTTTTTTCAACCCAATTTAACTATGTAACTATGTAACTATGTAACTATGTAACTATGTAACTATGTAACTATGTAACTATGTAACATGCCAAGGTGCAAAGGTAGAGGGGCGCCAGGCACGTACCTCTTCTGGCACCTTCCCTAGATGCATCGCTGCATGGGTGCTCTTCTGCACATGCATGAACAAGGAAGGGGAAAGTAGTTGGCCAGGTTGCCTAGGGCCTGGCACTGGTAGAAATTGCTAGAAAATAACATATCTGTATAAAGCCAGTTGCAGCTCATTAGGGATCTACAGTTAACATGTCCGTTACAATCACATGACCATCACAGTTGGTCACCTGACGGTGGTTACAGGGCCCCATTCCCACCACCTGATCATTCCAGTTACACTGCAGGTTCATGTATCCCCTCCCCCAAGCCTAGGGTACATTTGCCTCCCATTTTCTTGCCCCTGAGTACTGACCTGAAGTCGCTGTAAGGGTGAATAATCCAAGATCCAACTGATTTAACTCTTTGCTGTTCAATCTCTACGGCCTTATGGCTTCCAAACATCCGCAAGGAGAACTTGTTGACTGCTGGCTGCAGGAGGGCCCCAAACTGGCGCTGCATGAAATTTCCTGACTCCTCATTGACAGTCTGTTCTGCACCCTCTAATTTAGGAATAAGGGAACTCCGCTCCTGTGCAGGAGATTGGCTGGGGCCTTGGGCAGGAGATTGACTGGATACTTGTACAGGAGACTGGCAGGAACTTTGAGCAGTAGACTGAGCAGGTACTTGGACAGGACACTTATTGGCTACTTGAGCAGGAGAATGACTTGGTTCCTGGGAAGAAGAGTGGATGGATCCTTGGGTAGGAAAATGGCAGGAACCTTGAGAAGGAGATTGACTGAGGCCTTTAGTAAGAGACTGGCTGCACACTAAAGCAGAAGACTGGTGGGGTAATAGAGCAGGAGAATGGGTGGGCATTAGAGCAGGAGACTGATTGGGCACTTGAGCAGGAGACTGACTGGGCACTAGAGCAGGAGACTGGCTGGGCATTACAGCAGGAGACTGACTGGGCATTAGAGCCGGAGACTGACTGGGCATTAGAGCAGGAGACTGACTGGGCACTACAGCAGGAGACTGGTTGGGCACTAGAGTAGGAGACTGACTGGGCATTAGAGCAGGAGACTGATTTGGCACTACAGCAGGAGACTGGCTGGACAATTGAGCAGGAGACTGACTTGGAAGAAGAGCAGGAGACTGGTTGGGCACTACAGCAGGAGACTGGTTGGGCACTAGAGCAGGAGACTGGCTGGGCATTAGAGAAGGAGACTGGTTGGGCACTACAGCAGGAGACTGACTGGACAATTGAGCAGGAGACTGGCTGGGCAATAGAGCAGGAGACTGGTTGGGCAATACAGCAGGATACTGTCTGGGCATTAGAGCAGGAGACTGATTGGGTACTAGAGCAGGAGGCTGGCTGGGCATTAGAATAGGAGACTGGCTGGGCAATTGAGCAGGAGACTGACTGGGCACTACAGGAGGAAACTTGCTGGGCACTAAAGTGGGAGACTGGCTGGGAACTAGAGCAGGAGACTGGCTGGGTACTAGAGCAGGAGACTGGCTGGGTACTAGAGCGGGAGACTGTCTGTGTACTAGAGTAGGAGACTGGCTGGGTACTAGAGTAGGAGACTGGCTGGGTACTAGAGCAGGAGACTGGCTGGGTACTAGAGTAGGAGACTGTCTGTGTACTAGAGTAGGAGACTGGCTGGGTACTAGAGTAGGAGACTGGCTGGGTACTACAGCAGGAGACTGGCTGGGTACTACAGCAGGAGACTGGCTGGGTACTAGAGCAGGAGACTGGCTAAGACCTTGAGAACAAGAGTGTTTACTGTCTTGAGAAAGAGACTGGCCGTGCCCATGGATAGTGGACTGAGTGGATACTTGAGCAGGAGACTTGATAACGCATGAGGAAGTTGACTGGCTTGCCGCTTGGACAGGGGATGAATTGTAGCCTTCCAAAGAACAATGTCTTGGTCCTTGAGTGAGATACTGGTTCAGTTCTTGAACAGGAGGCTGGTTGGGCACATACACAGGAGACTGAATCACTGCCTGAGCAGAAGACTGACTAGGTCCTAGAGCACAAAGCTGAGTGGAGTCTTCGTTGTGGGATTGCCTGGGAACATGGGCAGAAAGATGGCTGTATAACTTGGTAGAAGGCTGGCTGAGTCCATGAACAGAAGCATGGGGTTGGCTGGGTAGTTGGGTGGAAGGTAGGCTGGATAAACAGGCAGAATGTTTGTTCAGTCCTTGGGAAGAAGACTTGCTGGGTATGTGGACAGGTGGCTGATTGAGTCCTTGGGTAGTAAACTGACTGGATACTTGGGCAGGAGACTGGCTGAGTCCTTTGAATGAAAGCTGATTGTGTTCTTGTGCAGGAGATTGGTCAAGTCTTTGGGCGGGATCCCGGTCAAATCCCTGGACATATTTCTTGGGTCCTTGAACATTAATCTGGCCAGATACTTGGGCAGGAGACTGGTCATATCCATGGAGAAAAGGCTGGTTGTATTCAGTAGATCCAGCTGCAACATGTTGGCTGATTCCATAGGCTGGTGGCTGATGTAAGGCGAAAGACTGGGTTGGTCCTGAATCCATAGACTCGCTATTCTGAGGGACAGGAGCAGAAACCTGGATATTCCCAGAGGATGGAGCCTGATTGAGTTCTGGGGCAGGGACTGAAAGCTGATTTGCTCCTTTGAGGGGTAAATTGCAATTTGGTTGGACAATAGGCTGATTAATTGCTAGGGCTAATGGTTGTCTAAGCCTGGGGGCAGCAGGCTGGCTGAGTCTTTGAGTAAAAGGCTGAGTAGGTACAGGGGCAACAAGCTTGCTTGTTCCATATGTGAGAGGCTGGTTGTCTCTCAAATTTAGATGCTGCCTACATGCTACATGCTGAGCAGTGTCCCCTAATTCAGGAAGGATCTTCTCACTGGCTGAGTTGTTCTTGTTGAGTGCATAGGACTCTGAGTACTGATTAGGTCCCACAGCAGGAGGGTCTTGGGTGGATCTCCCCGAAGGAGCATGCTGTTGGTCTGGAGCTGGAGGGTCCTGGATGTATCTCACTGTAGGGCCCCGTGGCTCATCAGGATGGTGCTGAATGGGTCCCAGAACAAGAGGGTTCTGGTTAGCTTTCACTGTAGGCACAGGCTCCTGGCCTGAGTCAGGGGGAGCTGTAGTGGACCCAACTGCTGGAGTTGTATGCCTGGGACTAGTAAGAGAATGCTGTTGGATTGTTGCCACTGTGTCCTGTGCCCGGGGTAGATATGATGCTTGTTGCCTGCCCATCAGGTGGCTACTGGGCAAGTTATCTCCATTTCTGGGCTCCATGGTGCTCAGGAGCTGTTTCCGTGTGATCTTCTTGCCTGGGTCCCCATGTTCTTCCTCACAGTGTGGCTCTGCTGTGCATCCTCCCCATCACTAGAACCGCTCATTCTATCCATGACATCCTATACCAGGAGCTGAGCGAGCTGAGAGCACACACCCAGGTGAGGAGACAGAGAGGGAGGAGGATTCTAGTGAGAGGGGGAGGGAGAGACATACAAGGGAGGAAGGCGAGAGAGTGTGAGGGATGGGTGGAGGGGGAATAGAAGGCCCAGTAGAAAGAAGAGACAGAGTAGTAATGGTGGCAGAGAGACAGACGGGAGAGGATCTGTCTCATCAGCGCTGGTGCCTGGATAACATCCTTTCCTGCTGGTACCTGATCATGAGGAAGAGACGGCAGTTAGTGAGAGACTGCAAGCCTTGTCCAGTAGCTCCCTCTAGTGACTGCCTGTATCCTCACATACACCCTCATATCTCCAGCAGAAAGGTGACCTCTAGGATTTGGGAATGTCCTTCTGAGAGCGCAGGGGGCGCACCGGGTTCTTGTTACCCTGTGATGTGCCCCCCGGTCTTACTGAGGGTGGAAATCATTAAGCTGGTGACTCAGGGCAGTGGGAGGTGTTTGGGTACTGGAGTTATAATGGTTTTGGGGGCATAGGGCAGTGGAAGATGTCATTGGGGGGGTCAGGGCAGGAGGAGATGGATTACTATTGGGGATATCATGTCATTGGGGGCTAAAGGAAGGGCAGAATGGCCACATTTGGGGCATTTAATGACATTTTTGGGCTCAATGTGGGGGGGAAGATGGTTGGATATTGGGGATATAATGACATTGAGGGGCTCAGGGCAGTAGGGTTGCCATCTGAAGGGCTGCCCAGGTCAAAACTGCCTGCCTGGTTTTCTAAATTGGAAAACTGTGCAGGATTTCCTATAATTGACCCGGCAACGGGCCAATCGGCGATCGCTGTGTCATAACCCTGCCCATGGCATCACCATCCCGCCCCTGCCGCATCACAGTCTCGCCCCCTGCCTGGAATCCACTGGCTGAAAAGGTGGCAACCCTAGTGCAGAGGGAGATGTTTGGACATAAGAGATATAAGAATATCGGGGGGGGGCTGCGGGCATATAATGACATTGGGGCCCATGGCAGGAATAGTTGGGTGGACCCTGAAGATATAATGATATTACATACCTCCCAACCGGCCGTTTTTCATGGGACAGTCCCGATTTTGACAGCTCAGCCCACAGTCCCGGATTGTTAATGAAACTTTCTCTTTGATCTCCTGCACTGAACAGCCAGAAATAGATACAGTTTTTAAAACTTAATTGGCTTTTGGCAGAGAGCCCAGAATAGATTCTTAGATACTTTTGTAACAATTTAAGATAAGCAGGTCTCTTGGGGAAACTGTGACAGCTTAAAGGGCAATTCACCTTCATTAGAAAACTGTAATAACATAAAACCCACAGAAATGTGTTCAAATTTTCATAACCTGCCTAATTTTGTAAAATGGACATTAGGGGCTGTGGTCATAAAATGGGAGTGGTCAAACAATTTCACAAAATCTTTTTCTCCCTCCAAAATGTTGGGAGGTATGATACTGGGAGCTAAAGGCAGGGGGATAATATTGAATATTAAGGATATAATGATATTGTGGCTCAGAACAGATATTTAATTCCTGGGGTGGGTGGAAATATGTTGGGTTGGGGGTTCAGTGTACCCTCAGGTTGAAGTACATTAGCTCATAAAACACACACACAAAAGGCTGGCCCTGAGTGAGTCTAAAAGAGGAGGAGGCTGGTAATGGCCCACATAATGCGTTTGTCATTGAACTTCTTGAATTCATTTTGACACATAACTACTAACCTGCAGTGTATATACATGTTTTGAACAAGTCAATAGCTCCCATTTGTTATATTATTCAGGCTGGGAATGACACAGGGAGAGGGATTGTGTCCATGGAGTAGGAGGGGCCTGGTGGTGTGGGGGCAGTGAGTGGAGGCTGAGGAAATGCAGTGGGCGTGTCTTTAGGGGAGGAGCAGAGGCAGATCCAGTGTAATTCCACATGTAACTCATGTCCTTGCACCTAAGTCACTGCATCCTCCTTTATTATCTCTGCCTCCACACGTCTCCACTACTCACCAGCTTTTCTGCCCCATTTGCCACTTGAGGAGTGAGGCTGTTCAGGAGGAGTTGAGGAGTTAAAATGTTTAAGAGGAGTTGAGGAATTAGAATGTTCAGGAGGAGTAAAGAAATGAGAATGTTAAGGAGGAGTTGAGGAGTGAGAATGTTCAGGAGGAGTTGAGGAGTTAAAATGTTTAAGAGGAGTTGAGGAATTAGAATGTTCAGGAGGAGTTGAGAAATGAGAATGTTAAGGAGGAGTTGAGGAGTGAGAATGTTCAGGAGGAGTTAAAATGTTTAAGAGGAGTTGAGGAATTAGAATGTTCAGGAGGAGCTCAGGAGTGAGAATGTTCAGGAGGAGTTGAGGAGTGAGAATGTTCAGGAGGAGTTGAGGAGTGAGAATGTTCAGGAGGAGTTGAGGAGTTAAAATGTTTAAGAGGAGTTGAGGAATTAGAATGTTCAGGAGGAGTTGAGAAATGAGAATATTAAGGAGGAGTTGAGGAGTGAGAATGTTCAGGAGGAGTTGAGGAGTTAAAATGTTTAAGAGGAGTTGAGGAATTAGAATGTTCAGGAGGAGCTCAGGAGTGAGAATGTTCAGAAGGAGTTGAGGAGTGAGAATGTTCAGGAGGAGTTGAGGAGTTAGAATGTTTAAGAGGAGTTGAGGAATTAGAATGTTCAGGAGGAGCTGAGGAGTGAGAATGTTCAGGAGGAGTTGAGGAGTGAGAATATTCAGGAGGAGTTGAGAAATGAGAATGTTCAGGAGCAGCTCAGGAGTGAGAATGTTCAGGAGGAGTTGAGGAGTGAGAATGTTCAGGGGGAGTTGAGGAGTTAGAATGTTTAAGAGGAGTTGAGGAATTAGAATGTTCAGGAGGAGTTGAGAAATGAGTGTTCAGGAGGAGCTCAGGAGTGAGAATGTTCAGGAGGAGTTGAGGAGTGAGAATGTTCAGGAGGAGTTGAGGAGTTAGAATGTTTAAGAGGAGTTGAGGAATTAGAATGTTCAGGAGGAGCTCAGGAGTGAGAATGTTCAGGAGGAGTTGAGGAGTGAGAATGTTCAGGAGGAGTTGAGGAGTGAGAATGTTCAGGAGGAGTTGAGGAGTTAAAATGTTTAAGAGGAGTTGAGGAATTAGAATGTTCAGGAGGAGTTGAGAAATGAGAATATTAAGGAGGAGTTGAGGAGTGAGAATGTTCAGGAGGAGTTGAGGAGTTAAAATGTTTAAGAGGAGTTGAGGAATTAGAATGTTCAGGAGGAGCTCAGGAGTGAGAATGTTCAGAAGGAGTTGAGGAGTGAGAATGTTCAGGAGGAGTTGAGGAGTTAGAATGTTTAAGAGGAGTTGAGGAATTAGAATGTTCAGGAGGAGCTGAGGAGTGAGAATGTTCAGGAGGAGTTGAGGAGTGAGAATATTCAGGAGGAGTTGAGAAATGAGAATGTTCAGGAGCAGCTCAGGAGTGAGAATGTTCAGGAGGAGTTGAGGAGTGAGAATGTTCAGGGGGAGTTGAGGAGTTAGAATGTTTAAGAGGAGTTGAGGAATTAGAATGTTCAGGAGGAGTTGAGAAATGAGTGTTCAGGAGGAGCTCAGGAGTGAGAATGTTCAGGAGGAGTTGAGGAGTGAGAATGTTCAGGAGGAGTTGAGGAGTTAGAATGTTTAAGAGGAGTTGAGGAATTAGAATGTTCAGGAGGAGCTCAGGAGTGAGAATGTTCAGGAGGAGTTGAGGAGTGAGAATGTTCAGGAGGAGTTGAGGAGTTAGAATGTTTAAGAGGAGTTGAGGAATTAGAATGTTCAGGAGGAGCTCAGGAGTGAGAATGTTCAGGAGGAGTTGAGGAGTGAGAATATTCAGGAGGAGTTGAGGAGTTAGAATGTTTAAGAGGAGTTGAGGAATTAGAATGTTCAGGAGGAGTTGAGAAATGAGAATGTTCAGGAGGAGTTGAGGAGTTAGAATGTTCAGGAGGAGTTGAGAAATGAGAATGTTCAGGAGGAGTTGAGGAGTGAGACTGTACAGGAGGAGTTGAGGAGTGAGAATGTTCAGGATGAGTTGAGGAATGAGAATGTTCAGGAGAAGTTGAGGACTGAGACTGTTCAGGGGGAGATGAGGAGTGAGAATGTTCAGGAGTAGTTGAGGAGTAAGACTGTTCAGGAGGAGTTGAGGAATGAGAATGTTCAGGAGGAGTTGAGGCGTGAGAATGTTCAGGAGGAGTTGAAGAATGAAAATGTTCAGGAGGAGTTGAGGAGTGAGAATGTTCAGGAGGAGTTGAGGAGTGAGACTGTTCAGGAGGAGTTGAGGAGTGAGAATGTTCAGGAGGAGTTGAGGAGTGAGAATGTTCAGGAGAAGTTGAGGACTGAGACTGTTCAGGGGGAGATGAGGAGTGAGAATGTTCAGGAGTAGTTGAGGAGTAAGACGGTTCAGGAGGAGTTGAGGAATGAGACTGTTCAGGAGGAGTTGAGGAGTGAGAATGTTCAGGAGAAGTTGAGGACTGAGACTGTTCAGGAGGAGTTGAGGAGTGAGACTGTTCAGGAGGAGTTGAGGAGTGAGAATGTTCAGGAGGAATTGAGGAGTGAGACTGTTCAGGAGGAGTTGAGGAGTGAGACTGTTCAGGAGGAGTTGAGGAGTAAGACGGTTCAGGAGGAGTTGAGGAATGAGAATGTTCAGGAGGAGTTGAGGAATGAGAATGTTCAGGAGGAGTTGAGGAATGAGAATGTTCAGGAGGAGTTGAGGAGTGAGAATGTTCAGGAGGAGTTGAGGAGTGAGACTGTTCAGGAGGAGTTGAGGAGTGAGAATGTTCAGGAGGAATTGAGGAGTGAGACTGTTCAGGAGGATTTGAGGAGTGAGACTGTTCAGGAGGAGTTGAGGAGTGAGACTGTTCAGGAGGAGTGACAATGTTCTGAAGGAGTTGATGGTGTGTACATATATATATGTGTGTGTGTATAACAGTATATCTCCAGTGCCCGTGGATGGGTAATATTGAGGCACTTGCCAAACACAGGAGGAAGCTGCCAGACACCTGTACAATATGGAATATGAGAATGTTAAGGAAGAGTTGAGGAGTGAGAATGTTCAGGAGGAGTTGAGGAGTTAAAATGTTCAAGAGGAGTTGAGTAATTAGAATGTTCAGGAGGAGCTCAGGAGTGAGAATGTTCAGGAGGAGTTGAGGAGTGAGAATGTTCAGGAGGAGTTGAGGAGTTAGAATGTTTAAGAGAAGTTGAGGAATTAGAATGTTCAGGAGGAGCTGAGGAGTGAGAATGTTCAGGAGGAGTTGAGGAGTGAGAATGTTCAGGAGGAGTTGAGGAGTTAGAATGTTTAAGAGGAGTTGAGGAATTAGAATGTTCAGGAGGAGTTGAGAAATGAGTGTTCAGGAGGAGTTGAGGAGTGAGACTGTTCAGGAGGAGTGACAATGTTCTGAAAGAGTTGATGGTGTGTACATATATATATGTGTGTGTGTATAACAGTATATCTCCAGTGCCCGTGGATGGGTAATATTGAGGCACTTGCCAAACACAGGAGGAAGCTGCCAGACAACTGCACAATATGGACTGGTTGTGTAGCACTGACCTGACCTCCATGTGGGACAAGGACATTAACGGGGGAAGATCTTGTGAGTATTGTGAAGCTGAAAATGGGGTGATCCAAGTGCTATGGCAACTGTATGTACAGCACAACTAGAGCCCAATGTGCTGTGGGTTTCAACTCATAGGTTGGACAGATCTCTCTCTAGCAGCTGCTGTACAATGTGGTGCTGGTGTCGGAAGTGTGGGGTCTAGTCGCAAGACTGAGTAGCATCTCCGGAAAATCCCATTCTCATCTAAAGCTGGCCATAGACTCAAAGATCCGATCATACAAATCCTTGATTCGTACGATTTTTGGATCATGTGTGGAGTGTCCCGACATTTATCTTGCGATGCTGATCGGTCGTTCAGTTGATCGGACAGTTCAAAAGATTTCTGTCGGCTGACGATCATATCTTTACATGTATTGCCGATCTGACGATCTTCAGTGGGAATAAAAACAATATATAGCTTACAGGTGCAGCCAATTAAAAATGTCAGTCTCTTAGATAATTTCTTGCCGACCCCTTCACAGTCTCTCAACGGTATATAAGTCCAAAATCAAGCATATATATACTCCCAAAGGAATATGTATAAGAAGAGATCAGCGCCTGTGGCAACAGAAATTAAAAACAAGCATAGCGTAATACGTTCATAATATGTAATGTCACCCCGTGCATACACTAAATATTAAATACGTGTATTCTCCCCTTTTCCCTTCAGGTGACTATTAATGGGGGGGGGGGGGGGGGTAAGTTAGCGATAGAGGTGATGGGAAGACGATGACTTTCCTGTAAACCGAAAATATATTCCAGGGGTGAAGCGCCTCCACCTTCTATATAAAATGCCTACTTACAAACCACTGTCGTGGTATTATGCATATAACGAGAAGCTCTTTCTGGTCCCTCCTTCGGGTTTCGCCGCTCCTTCCAGGTCCCAAGCCAGGGATTAAACCAGTGATAGTGTAATACCGTTTTTTATTTAAAACAAATTAAAATCAATTAAAAATTTTACACTCACATTTACCCTAGCGGGTTTTGCGCATTCAGTCCAATAAAAAGTTCGTATGGGGTCCCAAGGGATAGTTCTGTTCACTCACTCCAGACTCCCTCGTGGTGCCTTACTTCTGGGCTGTGGTGTCCCCCAAATAGTCACCTGAAGGGAAAAGGGGAGAATACACGTATTTAATATTTAGTGTATGCACGGGGTGACATTACATATTATGAACGTATTACGCTATGCTTGTTTTTAATTTCTGTTGCCACAGGCGCTGATCTCTTCTTATACATATCCCTTTGGGAATATATATATGCTTGATTTTGATCTTCAGTGGGAAACTGTCACTGTCAGCTTTGTCGGACATAAACTTTCCTACGACTGCTGTGGGGCAAAACATCGGCTGATCTGTTCTTTACTGCTTTGTTTGATCTGAATGGTTAGTGGCAGGTCGGGAGATGAGAACGTATGATCGTTCGTCCAATATTGCAGGGAAATCTTTGCGTCTATGGCCAACTTAACAAGAATAGTATTATGTGGCTGCACTTGTTCCACTTCATTGGATATTGTCCCAAAATGGCGACTCAAGTCATCCAGTGTGGCCCTGTTGGCAGTAGAGAGGTGCTTAGGAACTAGCTAGTAGTAAATCATTTACAAGGTTAATATAGGTCACACCAACACTTCTATATGTCTGGGAGGTGTCCACCTAGGGACTTTTCCATGTAACTCCCTACTCTGCAGTGTGGTCTTGCTTACAGACATTTATGGACTAAAATATTCTGTTATATGCAAGTCCCAACTGGTAGAAATGAGGTCACTTCAGAACACTGTTCTGTGCTATACAGTATGTAAGGGGGGTAGCTTAGCAGTACTGGCTAGCTCAGATATTGTTGAAGCTCCTTATGCAGCAGGTGAGGAGGGATGGCAAATGCATGTGTGAGGAGCAATTCTTCAGTTAGGGAAGATGAAGGAGCTCCCTGGCATTCTGGAATAATGGTTCTGACTGGTTGAGCAGAGGTCGCATCATCATAAGACTTGTTATCCAACCATAAATGTGGCACCTTTGGTGGCTGTGTTGTCTTCTGTTGCCATAACCAACATGGCGGCTTTGTTCCCCATTGTGACATAAAAGGGTGCCAAGATGGCAGCACGGCCAGCTCAGAAGAGGAGCCACCCATCTAATCACTGGCCCATATCCAGTACCTTACCCAGGTGGTTTCAGTCTTTGGGGAACACACGGCTCTATAGGGATAAGGGTTGCTATTTTGCATGATAGTCATAGAACTGAACCTCCAGCAGTAGGAGTGGGAGGTTCCATGGACAGAATGAGTTGGGGAGTAGTCCTTGTGGTTCCAGGACTCAGCAAGCCTCCAACTGAGCAAATAATAAAATCTAAACTAACTGTAAGTAGCTACTCCAAGGTGGAACAGAAGAGTCAGGGGATGGACGTGGCACCAGCCTATATAGTGGAGGACCAAGTTCTTCTCTCCAGCCTTTCCACCTGGTCTAGTGGTGACAAGCTGCCTAAGCCAGTCTACTGTCCAAGTTATAAGATTACTCATGAAAAATGAATGTACAAACTTACTGCATGATATATTCTTCACTTACAGGAGTTCATTGATTTGGGAGCGACCTATGATGGAGTCTTAGATGTGAAGTGTTGTACCACCTCCCACAAGAGATCCACAAGAGGTTGGACAACCCTCCAGGTAGGTCTGTGGTATGGGGGGTGGAATCACTAACCTGCCTGTTCTGGTTGATTATGGTTTAGTGTTTAAGTTAGAGATACTATCGACATTTAATATTGATAATAATTATATATTAGGAAGTATAGATGTTACCTCACTTTACTCGCTTGTACCCCATGAGGAAGGGCTTGATTCAAATCAATACTCTTTGGAGAACTAGGCAGGATTATTGTGGTTACGATCAAGGCTGCCATCAGGGTGGCACAGGGGGTACTGTTGTACCAGGTCTAAAGGGGGGGTCCTACTTTTTGAAATAGCCGGCCCCCCTTGACAGCACAAAAGTCGTGCCGAACTGCTGTTCCCAAAGAGCCGAAATCCCAAAGAGCAGAAGTCTCGATGTCCCGAAGAGCCGAAATACTGAAAAGCCGAAGTCCCGAAGAGCCAAAATCCCGAAGAGACGAAAAGCCAAAATCCATAAGAGCCAAAATCCTATAGAGCCAAAGTTCTGAAGAGCCGAAATTCTTAAGAGCCGAAGTCCCAAAAAGCCGAAGAACTGAAGTCCCGAAGTCTGAAGAGCCAAAGTCCCGAAGAGCAAAGGTCCCAAAGAGCCAAAATCCTGAAGAGCCGAAGTCCCAAAGGGCCGAAGGCCCCTAAGAGCCAAGGTCCCGAAGAGCCCAGGTCCTGAAGAGCCGAGGTCCCGAAGAGCTGAGGTCCCGAAGAGCAGAAGTCTCGAAGAGCCGAGGTCCAGAAGAGCCGAAGTCCCGAAGAGCTGAGGTCCTGAAGAGACAAGGCCACGAAGAGCAAGGGCCCAGAGGAGCTGAAGTCCTGAAGAGCCAAGGCCCTGAAGAGCCAAAGTCCCGAAGAGCCAAAGTCCTGAAGAGCCGAAGCCCCGAAAAGCTGAAGCCCCGAACAGCCGAAGCCCAGAAGAACTGAAGTCCTGAAGAGCAAAGGTCCCGAAGAGCCGAAGTCCTGAAGAGCCAAGGCCCCGAGGTTCCGAAGAGCCAAAGTCCTGAAGTCCCAAAGAGCCGAGGTCCCAAAGAGCCGAAGTCTGGAAGAGCTGAAGTCCTGAAGCCTCAAAAAGAGCCAAAGTTGAAGTCCTAAAGGGGCAAAAAGAGCAGAAGCCTGGAGTTCAGTTCAACTGACAATAATGGATTTTATTTTATTAAACCCCTGGCCACCAGTGTATTATTTTATTAGTCTATAGACCCTGCCAACAATGTTTTTTATTTAACTTCTAGGGCTGCCCTGGTCACAGTTATTTTAAGCCCTGTCTGACCTCCACTGTCACAGGTTCCTCAGGTCCTGCCTGGGCTGCTTATTATCAGTTATCATGAGGAGGCTACTGAGTGTCTATACTTTACTATAGGAAGACTTGACAACCTGCCCTCGTGCAAAATGGCTGCCGCTGGCGCAATCACGTGACATCAAAGAAGCGGAGCCATAAGGAGTGGAGCGAAGCGCGTATCAGCTGACTGGTGGGCGGAGCCGTATGCGCTGGTGGCTGCTGGGTAGGCGTGCGTGAGCGAGCACAGCTCTGAGAGAGAAACAGACGGAGGTAGCGGCGGGCAGGAGCCCGTATACACGCACCGCAATCACGGACTTTTTGTGGGACAAGAGAACCGGCCTGGCTGCGAGAGCGGTGAGAGAAAGGGACCGCAGCAGGGTCACACTATGGAGGTGGGGTCCCTGAGGGGAGTTTGTGAGAGAAAACATCAACAGTAGCGGCTCAAGATGGCGACGGAACCCAACCGCTGAGAGACAAAATGGCGGCTGCAATGGGCCTCTTTGTGTGTCTTGTCTCTCTCACAACTGTCTCTATACCCCTGTATTAGGAACAACTGTCTCTCTCACAACTGTCTCTATACCCCTGTATTAGGAACAACTGTCTCTCTCACAACTGTCTCTATACCCCTGTATTAGCAACAACTGTCTCTATACCCCTGTATTAGGAACAACTGTCTATATACCCCTGTATTAGGAACAACTGTCTCTATACCCCTGTATTAGGAACAACTGTCTCTATACCCCTGTATTAGGAACAACTGTCTCTATACCCCTGTATTAGGAACAACTGTCTCTATACCCCTGTATTAGGAACAACTGTCTCTATACCCCTGTATTAGGAACAACTGTCTCTATACCCCTGTATTAGGAACAACTGTCTCTATTCTCATCCCCAACTGTCTATATATCCCAGTATTGTTACCTCTCTCTCTGTGACACACAACTGTCTCTATTCTTATCCCTATATACCCCAGTATTGTTACCTGTCTCTTTACTCTCGCCTCCCAGCCTTGACTCGCTCCATGTTTCTGTTTACAAGTTAAAGGAAAACTATAGCCCCAAAATGAATACTTAAGCAACAGATAGTTTATATCAAATTGAATGACATATTAAAGAATCTTACCAAACTGGAATATATATTTACATAAATATTGCCCTTTTACATCTCTTGCCTTGAACCACCATTTCGTGACTCTATCTGTGCTGCCTCAGAGATCACCTGACCAGAAATACTACAACACTAACTGTAACAGGAAGAAGTGAGGAAGCAAAAGGCAGAACTCTGTCTTTTAATTGGCTCATGTGACCTTACATGTGGTTTGTATGTGTACACAGTGAATCTTACGATCTCAGGGGGCGGCCCTTATTTTTTAAAATGGCAATTTTCTATTTATGATTACCCAATGGCACATACTACTAAAAAAGTATATTATTATGATAATGGTTCATTTACATGAAGCAGGGTTTTACATATGAGCTGTTTTACTCAGTATCTTTTAACAGAGACCTACATTGTTTGGGGGGTATAGTTTTCCTTTAATTCCCAGGGACAGGGACTTCTCTTTTCCATTGAGCCCAATGTCTGTAAATCCCCCGTCTGCCCCTGTCATTGTCTTTATACCCCTCCTGATCCAGTGCTCTGCTTCCACTACTACTGTCTCTCCTTGTGTATATACTGCAGGCCACACGTTGTTTATTCACTGTCATCTGCTTTATATTGACTATGAACAGTCATTTATTATCATTATTGTGTGTTAAGTACAAATAAGCTATACCCTCATACTGTACTGTCTAAGGGAATCAATATGGCACCTCCTCCTCCCATATGTATAAATACAAATATACAGAGAAGGAATGTTCTGGGCACACAATAAGCTATACCCTCATACTGTACTGTCTAAGGGAATCAATATGGCACCTCCCTCCTCCCATATGTATAAATACAAATATACAGAGAAGGAATGTTCTGGGCACACAATAAGCTATACCCTCATACTGTACTGTCTAAGGGAATCAATATGGCACCTCCTCCTCCCATATGTATAAATACAAATATACAGAGAAGGAATGTTCTGGGCACACAATAAGCTATACCCTCATACTGTACTGTCTAAGGAAATCAATATGGCACCTCCCTCCTCCCATATGTATAAATACAAATATACAGAGAAGGAATGTTCTGGGCACACAATAAGCTATACCCTCATACTGTACTGTCTAAGGGAATCAATATGGCACCTCCTCCTCCCATATGTATAAATACAAATATACAGAGAAGGAATATTCTGGGCACACAATAAGCTATACCCTCATACTGTACTGTCTAAGGAAATCAATATGGCACCTCCTCCTCCCATATGTATAAATACAAATATACAGAGAAGGAATGTTCTGGGCACACAATAAGCTATACCCTCATACTGTACTGTCTAAGGGAATCAATATGGCACCTCCCTCCTCCCATATGTATAAATACAAATATACAGAGAAGGAATGTTCTGGGCACACAATAAGCTATACCCTCATACTGTACTGTCTAAGGAAATCAATATGGCACCTCCCTCCTCCCATATGTATAAATACAAATATACAGAGAAGGAATGTTCTGGGCACACAATAAGCTATACCCTCATACTGTACTGTCTAAGGGAATCAATATGGCACCTCCTCCTCCCATATGTATAAATACAAATATACAGAGAAGGAATATTCTGGGCACACAATAAGCTATACCCTCATACTGTACTGTCTAAGGAAATCAATATGGCACCTCCTCCTCCCATATGTATAAATACAAATATACAGAGAAGGAATGTTCTGGGCACACAATCATTATTGTATTTATACATATGGGAGGAGGAGGTGCCATATTGATTCCCTTAGACAGTACAGTATGAGGGTATAGCTTATTGTGTGACCAGAACATTCCTTCTCTGTATATTTGTATTTATACATATGGGAGGAGGAGGTGCCATATTGATTCCCTTAGACAGTACAGTATGAGGGTATAGCTTATTGTGTGCCCAGAACATTCCTTCTCTGTATATTTGTATTTATACATATGGGAGGAGGAGGTGCCATATTGATTCCCTTAGACAGTACAGTATGAGGGTATAGCTTATTGTGTGCCCAGAACATTCCTTCTCTGTATATTAGTATTTATACATATGGGAGGAGGAGGTGCCATATTGATTCCCTTAGACAGTACAGTATGAGGGTATAGCTTATTGTGTGCCCAGAACATTCCTTCTCTGTATATTTGTATTTATACATATGGGAGGAGGAGGTGCCATATTGATTCCCTTAGACAGTACAGTATGAGGGTATAGCTTATTGTGTGCCCAGAACATTCCTTCTCTGTATATTTGTATTTATACATATGGGAGGAGGGAGGTGCCATATTGATTCCCTTAGACAGTACAGTATGAGGGTATAGCTTATTGTGTGCCCAGAACATTCCTTCTCTGTATATTTGTATTTATACATATGGGAGGAGGAGGTACCATTGGGCAGTGTATGCTGCTGATAAGAGTAGGTGTTTGTGGCATGAGGTATGTGTGTGAATTGGGTAAGTAATAATATTTGCCCTTTGCTTTAGATGCCTCACTCCAGACGTTACGGTTCGTCAGAGAGGGGCAGTTACAGAAGTCGCAAGCACAGGAGGAGAAGGAGCAGGTCACGGAGCAGCAGTAGTAGTAGTGACAGAGGCCGTGAGCGCAGGCACAAGCACGGTGACGGTTACCATGAGAGGTCTCGCAGGTAATGCTGCTGCCATGTCTCGTTGTTTCCCTCCAGCTCTCTACATGTGGCTGATTAGGTTGGGGCAGAAGCCTATTTATTGCCCTTATAGCCCCTCTGCAGCCTAGATCAGGTGCTCCCATGAGCTGTATGTGCTAGTAATGTCTGTAATGTGCCACTGAATGTTCTGTATGTTCATCTGCACCTCTCTCACCCTCAGTTATGAAGAGCGCTCGTCAGACAGAAGAGCTTATGATCGGCGTTACTGTGACAGCTACAGAAGGAACGACTACAGCAGGGACAGAGGGGACGTGTACTACGAGACAGACTATGACTACAAGCACTCTCGGGACGACAGCTACAGGAGCACTCGCCGCAAACAGAAGCGGAGGAATCGCAGAACCAGGTCTTATAGCCAGTCCTCATCGGTGAGTAGCCCCCCGTCCTTCCTTTAATGCCCACCCCCTCCTTTCTTTTTAAGATGATTAGAAGATGTGGTAAGTAGTCTTTCCCCTCCTGTGTATTTACTTGTGTTTATACATCTAGTGATGTCCCATTTGGCTACCTATATTATGTGAGTGTGAGTCCCAGAGCATTATGGGAGACTGTATATTAATATACATATGTCTCTTGTAAATACACCGGTCTCTGCAGGGCCACAAGCACGTAGTCTACTAAGCTGCGTTTAACCCTTTGCTTGTGTGTTATATTGGGGGGGAGGGGGCTGTTCAGACCTTTGTGGCAGTTTCACACAGGGATTGGGACCAGTACTGACCTTATGTAAAAACCTAAGCTAATAATACGTGCACCCTTCTACTTGACTTCAATTTGTGCGCCCCCCACCGGAACATAAAATGTGCCCCCATTACTGCGCTAAACCTACATTTCTTTTTAGCTCTCTGCTCTTCTGCCTCTTTTAAATGCCACTTCTGCTGTGTATAGTTGGACTATTTCGGCACAAGTTGCAGTGAACCTGTGGGGGCCTCTGGGACCCCCAATCACATCTTTTCCCAGCCGCTGAGCATTGCAAGGCACAAAGTGACATCCTATGACACTATAATGGGAACCTTCACCTTGGTTATAAAGTCATTAAAGGGCTGCTTCACCTTTAATATGTTATAGAATGGCTCATTCTAAGCAACTTTTCAGTTGGTCCACTTTTTTCCTTCTTATAGTTGTTTTTTTTTTTTTTTTTTTTTAATTATTTTCATTCTTCTGATTCTTTCCAGTTTTCAAATGGGATGGGGGGGGCCCCCCCCCGGCCCCCCCCCCTGACCCCATCTAAAAAAACAAATGCTCTGTAAGGCTGCAGGTTATATCACTCCAAGATGCACAACCCCTTGAACACCCATCCAGCTGTGGGGCTACAATAAGAATTGCTTCTGTGCTGCCCATTGGCTGGTTCTGCTCAATACTGCTCCTGTGCTTCCAATAATATGGATATGCATGGGGCTGCTCTTGATACTGCTCCTGTGTTCTATTCCCATTTAGTCTCACTTAGCTGGGTATTTGCCTAAACCTATTGTTATATTTCATATCATTTCTGACCCAGACAGGAGTGTAATGTGCTGTCAGACCATTTTGTACAAGGCATACTTGTTTCATGGCCTGTAAATGGTTACAAGAACTGTCATTCTATTAAATGGGACTGCCCTTCAATTCCACCATGTGGCATCACTTTCTGCTTCATCCTAATCCATTCCTACAGGCACCCGCACATGAGCCTTTGTTTCATTAATCATTATTATCTCTGCTTCTGTGCTTTGTATGGCCTTTTTACTCTGGACTGGGAATATATGGTGACTTTTGTGTTCCCTGTTGGGAATGTATAGAAGTCTGTCAACTCTGCAAACTGGAGCTGGGAAACCAAGCAGGCTTGCAGCTCAGTGCTGAGTATATGAACAGATAACTATGGTAGGAATATACAGTCAGAGCTCAGTATATAAAGGAACTATATGGCTGCATCTATATTGGGAATATACAGTCAGGGCTGAATATATAAAGGAACTAGGGTTGTATCCATGGTAGGAATATACAGTCAGGGCTGAGTATATAAAGGAGTTGGGATGGGAACATACAGAAGGCTATGAGTATAGTGCATGGAATATAATGGGAGGGTTTGGGGTATTTGGTGATGTGAGGGCAGTGCGGAGAGTGTGAGTAGCTTGGGGTGTTTGCTGGTAATATATTGATGGAATATATATGTGTATTTAGATCCTCCTCACTGACCCCAGTAGCATGAAGACTGTATTTGGATATTTTCTGGCATTTGGGGGGGGGGGGGGTCCTCACAGTGTTCTCTCTGTTCCTATTTTTTTCCTTCTCTTGCACCGATGAAACAAAGCAGAATGTTTTTTTTTTTTTTCTTTTTTGATTTCTGAGTTAGTGTGTTTGTATCTTGACCTGTTCCCTTGCAATATCCCTATCGTTATATATTCCTATGTGCCGTATGAATTGGCTGGGAATCTACTGCTCACCCTCCTACCTCAAAACAACCTTGTGAATTTCCAAACCAACCTACCAATGTGCCGCTGGTTTGAAAATCTGATTGGCTGGCGAATGGTGATGTTTGGCTGGGGATGACGGGCTAACAGAGGAGTCGCCAGAGCAGCCGGCGGGCAAAGAGTGTTGAAGACGACGTGGAGGGCCACCTGATCTATCACAGCGGCGACTGGCTACAAGAAAGATGTACAGCCAAATCGTAACATAATTTAGCTCTCTAGTTCTAAGACCCCCTCCCCCAGAGACGCTGCACACCTGTCTTTTGTTTATTTTTATTTGTTTTTTACTTAAATTAATAAGAGAAACAAACGCCCTTTCCTCCTCCTTCTTAACTCCTTTATTACTTTATAAATCTGCCACATCCATTTTCCAGTATGTTTCTGGCTAGGAAGCTAGTATAGACTTCTCTATGTAGAGATATAAGCAACGTGTTGGTGGCTCACGCCTCAGCCTGACATTGATACACTGAATATTGTTGTGAGCTTTCCCAGCACCGGCCAGTGCACCCACTCTTTTCTGCTTCCCACACAGATGAGATTGTGAGCACACTTGGGGAAGGAACGTTTGGCCGAGTTGTTCAGTGCAAAGATCACAGGAGGTAAGTGTGTCTTGTGCTACACATGGATACAACTCATTCTGCCTTTACTGCTTTTATATTCCATTTCACCATAGCAATCTGCACATGGTCAAAGGTTCAGGCAAAGTTTGAGTGTTAATGTTATTCAAACGGGTCCCACACACGGACAAATCTGGGGCCACAAACTGGCTTGTACAATGTAGCTGTATGCTCAGGAGCCTGTGAGCCATGCATGTGGCCAGATTACACTGCAACCAATGGAAGGGGTTAGGGCACCTTAAGGAATTTAACGATGGCATGTGACAGCATTTTGTAATGATCTTTGGCATTGCTTTAATCTCTCTCCCTCCTGCGTGTGTGGCTTTAGGGGAGGATCCAGAGTGGCATTAAAAATCATCAAAAACGTGGAGAAATACAAAGAGGCGGCTCGTCTGGAGATCAACGTATTAGAAAAGATCAACGAGAAGGATCCGGAGAACAAACAGTAAGTTCCTACTGTGAGACAAGTGGTAGGTTATGTGAGAGTGCTGCCCTTTGTGTAACATGTTGCAGGCAGTCTCACATGAAATGCTAATTTAGTGCACAGAACAAATGTATCCAAAAAACAGAAATAGCCATAACAAAAGGACAGAGGAACCTCAGTGCTCCACAGTCCCTGAGCTTCTCCCTCTTAATGTCTTTTAGGGTAGAATAAATCTTATTGGTTTGTGCGACACTGCCTACTACTTGTATTGCTTATATTGTTTATCTTTACATATGTATCAGCTGCCTCCCTTTCATCAGTATTTAAAGGGGAACTATCGTGAAAATGTATTATAAGCTTCAGCATACTGAAATAAGAAACTTTCTAAATACAATCAAATATTTGGTACTGTTTCTGAAATAAGAAAGTTAGTCTTCCCTATATTAGATCTAACTGTCAATGATTATCTGACACCCAACTGCTGAATGAAGAGAGAATGAAAAGAAACAAATGATAGAGGGATAGTAAAGATAAACTTGATTATTTCAGAAACTGTACAGAATATTTGATTGTATTTAGAACGTTTCTTATTTGAGTATGAGGAAGCTTATATTAAATTTTCATTTTCGCGATAGTTCCCCCTTTAATAATTGTCTCTCTTTGAGAAACCCGTCTATGCAGTGTTGCAGAACCCCTTAATCCCTGCCTATGCTGTGTAACAGAATACTGTGTGAGAGATATATCTGAGTGTGTGTGTGTGTGTAAGAGAGATATATCTGAGTGTGTGGGAGAGAAGAGCAGTGTAAGGGAGATCTGATCTTTGTGCACTCACTTGCACCCCCGTTCTCCCCAGCCTGTGTGTGCAGATGTTTGACTGGTTCGACTATCACGGACACATGTGCATCTCCTTCGAGCTGCTTGGTCTCAGCACATTTGACTTCCTGAAAGAGAACAACTACTTCCCGTACCCTATCCACCAAGTCCGACACATGGCCCTGCAGTTGTGCCAAGCTATGAAATGTAAGTGAGCACCCTGGAAGAGTGGGTTTGAGAATGGGGAAAGGCTGGGGCTGGAGAGTGAGGTGCGATGGTACAGCAGTGAGCTGGGAGGATATGTGTTGCTATATAGTAGTAGCAAGCACACCATGGGCTCATGTGTTGGGGAACATTTAGACACAAGCTGTGTATATTTGTAACACTGATCTTTCATTCCAGTTCTACATGACAACAAACTGACTCACACTGACCTCAAGCCAGAAAATATCCTATTTGTCAGTTCTGACTATGAGCTGAGGTACAACATGGAGAAGGTGAGTAATGTTGCTGTACCTTATCAGTGTTAGTACTCCCTTGTGTACCCAAGCATTAGACAAGGGCAGTAAGAATGGCTGCGGATACTAACAACCCTCTTTTTCTTCCCCCGGAACCTGATTGCATGAAGAAACGAGACGAGAGATGCGTCAAGAGCACAGACATCAGGGTTGTGGACTTTGGCAGCGCCACATTTGATCACGAGCATCACAGCACCATTGTTTCCACACGCCATTACCGGGCACCAGAGGTTCTACTGGGTAAGCTTTCCCATTGCCAGAGTACAGTGAATGTCCCCACTCTTTTGTATTATACTTGCTGTCTCAATGGAGTCAATTCTTGTTATTTGCTGAGGGTTCTGCCATATATCTGCTCCTCTCTGCACTGTATTGATACTATGCTTAACAGAACCTTTGTTTTCCCTCACAGAGCTGGGCTGGAACCAACCCTGTGATGTCTGGAGCGTTGGCTGCATTATATTTGAGTACTACGTGGGGTTCACCCTCTTCCAGGTAAGTCATGTGGCTCTGCTGTTATTGGGAACCATAGTGCTAATCACATTTCATCAAGCCACCAACCCCTTGTTCTGTTTTCCTGCAGACCCATGATAACCGTGAGCATTTAGCCATGATGGAGAGAATACTCGGCCCCATCCCCTCACGGATGATTAGAAAAACCAGGTGAGCCAAATCTCCTGCCCCCCCCAAATCTTCTCTTGCCCTGGGGCTCAGGTCAGGGGGGCTTGGTGATTATACCCCAGGTAGGGTATTTCTCTGCTTAAAGGGATTCTGTCATGACTTTTATGGTGTAGTTTTTATTTCTAAATTACCCTGTTTTCACTGCAAATAATTGACTGTACAATATAAAATGTCATTCCTGAAGCAGCAAGTGTATTTAGTTGTAATATTGGTGTGTAGGTGCATCTCAGCTCATTTTGCCTGGTCATGTGATTTCAGAAAGAGCCTGCACTTTAGGATGGAACTGCTTTCTGGCAGCCTGTGGTTTCTCCTACTCAATTTAACTGAATGTGTCTCAGTAGGACCTGGATTTTACTATTGAGTGTTGTTCTTAGATCTACCAGGCAGCTGTTATCTTGTGTTAGGGAGCTGCTATCTGGTTACCTTCCCATTGTTGTTTGGCTGCTGGGGGGGAGGGGCTGATTTCACTTCAACTTGCATAAAGAGTGACTGAAGTTTATCAGAGCACAGAGTCACATGACTGGGGGCAGTTGAGAAACCGACAATATGTCTCACCCCATGTCAGATTTCTAAATTTAATATAAATAAATCAGTTTGCTCTTTTGAGAAACGGTTTTTGCTGCAGAATTCTGCTGGAGCAGCAATATTAACTGATGTGCTTTGAAAAAAAAAAAAAAATTCCCATGACCGTATCCCTTTAATCTTTTCTCAATTCTCTGTCCCAACAGGAAGCAGAAGTATTTCTACCATGGACGCCTTGACTGGGATGATAACACATCAGCAGGTCGATATGTGCGAGAGAATTGCAAGCCCCTAAGGGTAAGACCCCCCCCCATGTGCTGTCCTCTGTCTGTGGTGTAAGTGTGCATAGGTGTAACACTTCCCTGTATTCCTTTCTGGCAGAGGTACATGATGATGGAGACTGAGGAACACCACCAGCTCTTTAATCTGATTGAGGGATTACTGGGATATGAACCCTCCAAGCGCATGACACTGGCAGCGGCTCTCAAGCACCCTTTTTTCAACCCGTTGAAGGGAGACCCAACACTTAAGCACTGGGACACTGGCCGGGACATAAGCCGATGATTGGAGTGCATTCATGAGCACTAGCACCTGCACTCCCATACCTTCCCAAGCTTGTCATGATGAATTGACAGCCGGAACCAACGGTGCTCTTTCCTTTTATACCTGAATGGACTGAACCTTTCTTACATGTAAATCTGTGTTAATATGTAAGATACTCTAATTATATGCCGATATATATATCACACAGGCTGTCCTGTAAATAATACCTGCCTGTAACTGCCCCTGGGGGTGCTTAGCTGCCCACTTTAATTTATGTCAATGTTAGGGAGGAGGGCAGCAAGCTTCTCAGATGTGATGTCAGCGAGCATCATCCTGTTTTTATAAGCTTTTGTATAGTGTTTGTGAGAAATAAACTCAATATGTTTGTATTTGGGATGCCCAAAGTGTGCCCCCCTTACTTTCAACTGCCATGTACTCGCTGTGTACAGTAAATTATAAGAACCACTCTGCAGCCATTTTCTCCCAGCCATCTTGTATTGGCTCATCATGAATGCTCTGTTATACAGATAGCTAGAATCTCAGCTGCCATAAAGCAGGACAGGACTGCTGCTTACAATGGGATCAGATAGGATCTGTGCAGCCACTGGGACAGAATGTTCTGTTATACAGATAGCTAGAATCTCAGCTGCCATAAAGCAGGACAGGACTGCTGCTTACAATGGGGATCAGATAGGATCTGTGCAGCCACTGGGACAGAATGTTCTGTTATACAGATAGCTAGAATCTCAGCTGCCATAAAGCAGGACAGGACTGCTGCTTACAATGGGGATCAGATAGGATCTGTGCAGCCACTGGGACAGAATGTTCTGTTATACAGATAGCTAGAATCTCAGCTGCCATAAAGCAGGACAGGACTGCTGCTTACAATGGGGATCAGATAGGATCTGTGCAGCCACTGGGACAGAATGTTCTGTTATACAGATAGCTAGAATCTCAGCTGCCATAAAGCAGGACAGGAGTGCTGCTTACAATGGGGATCAGATAGGATCTGTGCAGCCACTGGGACAGAATGTTCTGTTATACAGATAGCTAGAATCTCAGCTGCCATAAAGCAGGACAGGACTGCTGCTTACAATGGGGATCAGATAGGATCTGTGCAGCCACTGGGACAGAATGTTCTGTTATACAGATAGCTAGAATCTCAGCTGCCATAAAGCAGGACAGGACTGTTGCTTACAATGGGGATCAGATAGGATCTGTGCAGCCACTGGGACAGAATGTTCTGTTATACAGATAGCTAGAATCTCAGCTGCCATAAAGCAGGACAGGACTGTTGCTTACAATGGGGATCAGATAGGAAATTTTTTTTATTAGTGAAAACTTAAAGCGTAATACAATATTCCTTTCAATTCAGAAAGAAACTAAATATTCAGACAAAAAAAAAACATCACCAGTTAACAGGTAAAAAGTTCATCATTTTTCAGTTTGCAAGAGGTTTCCCATCATACAAACCTTCTGTCCATGAAAAAGATGCTCAAGCCGGTCACAAAGTCCCAAGTCGGACTTGCTATTATTAGGCCTCCCAGCAGCCTCCTCCCTTTCAGCTCCATATACAAAGGTTTGCTTTCACACAGACTAACATATGGGGAAATGCCTGAACTGGTGATGTTTGTTTTTCTCTCTGTACACTTATGTATTGACTTTTCCTGTACTTCACATGGCAGTGGGTACTAATGGGGTTAATCCCTGGTCACATGACTTGCAGGAAATAGAATAAATTTGAATTCCAGCCCCACAATCCATCCTTCTTTTCCTGTGCGTGAGCTCTTCCCAATACAGCAGGGTCTCTGGCCTGTGACTGCTGAAGCTCCAGGGTTTAATAAATGTATCCTGTGAGGGTCTTATCCAGACCATGGTCTTCCTTTGCCCGTACATCACAGTAAGCCGCATGCTGGTTGAACTGGCGCAGTAAGTCGATGGTTATATTCCAAATGATTTAAGAATATAAACAAGGGCAAGGTCTCTCCTCGTGTTCACTCTGTTTAATAGCTTGAAGCCTCCTATGTAATTACAGTGTGTATTTAACATCCATAAGGCCCGGCTAATCAAGTGTGGCGTGGTCGGGCCCCCCTTACCCTCGGGGGCCCCCTACAACTCTCCCCCCTGTCTCCCCCTGGTGGCTGCCCTGTAGGTACTACCAACAAAAAGCCAATAAGGTCAGTCAGAGATTCACACATCTCCATTTGGATGCATTCAAATAGCTTTGCTTGTTGTCTCTTTCCTTCAGGAAACCCAAATCGCTCACCACAGACCTCACTATCTGATCAATAATAACATCTTCTTGGCTAATTGACCTTCTACAGCGGGATTTGCACAGATTTTACCTCATCACTGATATTAATAGGTACATGGTCCCTCTATCCAAGCGAGTTGGGCAGACACAATACCGTAGGCTGCATCATCATAACATACTTGTTTGATGGAAGGAACTTTGAGGGACAACTGTGATTGCACAGTTTTTGTCACAGGACAATCCACAAGAAACTGTTCTTGGGTCTCATCAGTAGGACAACTCCACGGGCACACCTTTTCTGCAATATTAATAAGTAACACAGATTGCCCCTGAAGGGAGAGCCAATTCAGATCAAAATATTTGGGAGGCAGCCTTCTGTCATTGAGCAACCAGAGGCTCTGAGAAAACATGTCCCCCACGCAGTCCGTCAAGGCCAAGGGGACAATGAAATAAGTTCCCAGGATTCTGTGATAAATTTGCTTCCTCGCAACAGAACTTAGTTCTCCAATTCCTATGTCCCACTTCCTCAAAAGTTTCACTCCCTGCTCAAGATGTGGTTGGAGATGCCATCCACGCACTCGGACTTTCTTCACGCTACTGCCAAGTACCCAATCTCCCACCAGAGGCGATTCCTGATGCAACTCTCCCACAGGGAATCAGTTCTTTGGCCCAGGATCCCCAAGTTAAACTTCAGGAAGATGGATCCAAAGAAAGCCACTGGACATAACATGCCCAACCCTCCCTCTTTCCTCTGCAGGTAAGTAATGCCCCTTTTTACAGGATTCAGCCTGTTTCCCCAGATTAACTGGAAGAACAGACTGTGGATCCGAGCATAGAGAGCTTCTGGCAGCGGATACACGTAGGAAACAAACAAAAAGATAGGGACCAGGTAAGTCTTCACGAGCTTCACCCTTTCTCTGTAGGACAGCTTCCATCCCTTCCATCGCTGTACCTTTGCATTTCTGGCATCCAACTTTTCTTCCCAGTTTTGCCTGCCATCATCTCCCTTCCCTAAGATTCTAATCTAGTTGGGGCTGTTGAAAAATCCTGGAGAGGAAAGGCCAGCTCCTCATTTAATGACCAAAAAGCTTGAGACTTAACCATGTTGACCCGAGGCCTCTGAGTAACTTCTGACGATTTTGGACAACACTCTCGCATCTACCTGACAAGAGACTGTTACCGTGACATCATCAGCATAGGCTACTGACCTGAGGGGCTGGCTATGGGGAACAGAGAGACCCTCAATTCCACTAGCCTGCAAATGCCTTAAAAAAGGATTGATCGCAAAAACATAAAGCAGAGGGCTTAAGGGACACCCCTGTCTCACTCTGGCCCCGACCTCAAAGTTTTCACCGCGCCACCCATTGATAAGTGGAAAACTTACTGCCCCTTTGTACAAAGCTGAGAGCCATCTAATGAATGTTCCCGGGATGCCATACTTTGCCAAAATGGCCCACAGATACTCATGATCCACTCGATCAAAGGCCTGGAGCCTTCTTTTTGGTGAGGCAGTCGATGGCAGCTTTGACTTCATCCTCCATGATCTCAGCTGTCAAAGGCTCAAAGTCCAAATTAGTTACATCAGGCCCTGGGGTTGCCTCCAGGAAGGATGAAGTCCTCCCCTTATCCAAAGCCTTAGCCCGGAACAGAGAAGCGTAATAGTCTTTCACTATCCCAAGGATGCCCTCCCTTGATGTTTGTAACTCATCCTTGGGATCGATCAGACCGGTGACAAGTTCCCGCCCAACATTCTCTTTGCAGTTTAAAAAGGGGTCCGGCGAGTGAAAACTCCTGTAGTCCCTTTCCTGCACAAGAGATTTGTACCGGCTGAACTGACATTCCATGATCTGGGCCTTCAGCTGGGCAATTTTTGACCCCTCCACTCCAGAGGACTCCAACTTCTTTAAGAAAGTTAAGTACTTTTTATATTTGCTACCCTCCCTACGTACAGATAGCCTATGGAAGAAAGCCCGGAATGAACTTTTTACGCTTTCCCACCATGATGACAATGTCATAAAAATCAACTCTCCCAAATTGGTGCTGAAGAAGTGCCTCAAAAGACGTTTGAACAGACTCGCCCTCCAAAGAATCCACAGTAAGCCTCCAAAGACCATTACCCCTTGCCGGAATAGATGAGGTCCCAACTGTAAAAGTTTCTGATGGTCAGAGTATTCTACCCCTCCTCTCACATCAGTGAATTCTTCGCCTGCCTTGACAAAAGCCATATCCAGACGGCTACTCCTTTGTGCACATCTGTAGTTATGTATCAACCTCCAACCACCCCCATGGGCTACATCAACCAGGCCAGCCTGCTGAATAAGCATGTTCAAATAATAGCTTTCAGATGTCCTCATTCTTCCAGACCGATCTTCTGGTCTAATAACCTGGTTGAAATCACCGGCCAGAATGACCGGGAGCGATGTGTGCAGAAAAGGTCTGATCTCAGCCAGTAATGCCCTCCTACCTGATATAGACTGTGGCCCATAAATGTTTATGAGACAAAATCATCTTCCATTTAAGGTGACATCCAACAATAAACAACGGCCAACCTGGATCTTGAGTAGTCGATGTACTTTAATATTGAGACAATATCCCTACAGAAACCTAGACCTCTGGACTTTAACGCTACAAACATTTGAGGTAAGAAGAGCAAAATGTTCAAAAGTACCAAATTGGCTGGCAGTGAAAGGGTTAATTACAAGTAGAAATGATGAGTAAAATGTGTACTGCCCACCAGCAGCCACCAGAGGGCATCAGCCCTTTCCCCTTCACTATACAGAGAAAATGCCAAGACTGAGTGAAGAGCGGTGCCCACAGGCAGCAGTGACTTGTATGAACAAATATGAGCTCTCTGATTAACAGCAGGACACGCATGATTGTCAGCTCCTTGTGTACGGAGCATCTGTATCCTGACGTGATGGCACAATGGGCATGTTTAATAGAAATATATATTGGCACATTTTGCACCATGATGTGATTATTTGGGCTCATACAGATCACAGTATGGGACATTGTCTTCAGCAAAGCAAGAGTAACAAGTTCAACTCATTTACTTATAATGTGTCTAAACAAGTGACAACAACAACAACAAATGAATAAATCAAATATATATTGTATTCAGTAAAGACACAGAAAAAAAGTAGGGCACCAATGGTCATTAGAAGTATATGAAATCCATTCATTTAGTCCAAACAAGCCGAGGGTGTATTTGTGAATCTGAACTCCCTTTGCAGTAGCGCCTCTCATGGCCAATCACCATGCACAGTGCTTGTACAATGTACCCCATGCACCAACAATTCTATAGACCTGGCTAATGGATTGAATAGACCTGAAAAGTCCAGAACTCAACACCATTTCATGTTTAGTCTTATTAAATGTGCTTTGCTAGGGCCCCAAACAAAAATATATTTGCCCTTCAAAATCTATTGTTTATGGAAAATCCTGACTTGGTGAGTATTGATCTCATATCGCTGAAAGGTTGGTCTCCTGTTTGGAAAGGAATCTGTTGCCTGTTAAATGGTGGAATTCCTTACAAAGCCCTGTAGCACCTACTCAGTCTGAGGACTGGAGACTTCAGCACTTGCTCCATTTAGCTTATAGGAAATTGTATAATAATAATAATATTGTATATGTTTTTATTGCCCAAAGTCCATCTCTGTCACAACTTATAGGATTGTCCTGGAACCCACAAGGTCTGGTGAAGTCTACAGAGGTTTCTCCATGGTAAACCAAGGATTGAAATGATCTCCGACATTAGCTTTGCTCAGTCCTGGTTTTCTTGAGGGGCAACTGAAGTCTTGTATTAATGCCCTTTCTTTTCTTATTTCATTACTCACTGCAGCTACTAAACATCCTTATTTCTATTCTGGTTGTGGGAAAACTCTCCTTCTAGAAAAGACATTATTTCTCAATGAGAGAACCTTTGTAGGTGGGAAGCAAATAGGGTGAAAAACAGCTGAACTCCATTTGAAATAAGTTTTTGTGGACATTTAATCCATTTCCTTGGACTGAGTTGACACTAGTTAGAAATCCTGAATTATTCCACCTGTTCCAGTGACGTGACTAGTGTAGGTTGGGCCCCCATGCAACAAATTCTTCCAAGGGGCCGAGTGCACTTCAATACCTTCCCGACCCCCTGCCTCTCCCACCAGCACCTCCAGGCCACCTATGTCCTCCCTTTCATCTCACAGTGATTGGAAGGTGGGTCCTCTATAGTTATTCCACTGACTCATTCTATAGTGGTGGAACCCAAATGTTCATTCAACCTACTCTCGTTATTTCTTGTAGACTTTTGTTATCTTTTCATTATAACGTCAATGTCAAGCTTCAATCTCAATGTCAAGCTTCAATGTCAAGCTTCAATCTCAATGTCAAGCTTCAATGTCAAGCTTCAATCTCAATGTCAAGCTTCAATGTCAAGCTTCAGTGTCAATGTTTCGGTTTTTGTTCATTAATCTGCATTTTTGGTTCCTGTTAGAAATTCCTGTGAAACTGAATCAACATATTTGGAAAAGAGGATAAAATATCAAAAGAAAACACCAGACATCAGCTGAAAATCCAATGGCAGGTCATTTTATCAACTGAACTGTTTAATCAAGGTATTTGTATTTTTGGCTCATCTTTATTTGTGTATTTTATTTAGAAACTACCAGAAAACTGGAGAGTTTACCAAAAAATGTGTAAATGTGTAAATATTGTCTTTTCGTAAATATCTTCAAAATCATCTCAAGCCAATTCACTCGTATGATACAAAAGTTTCATTTTCAGTCATTTTCTTGTGCACATTTTCTTTTTGAATCTGTTAATGGAAAACTACAATATTTGCTCCATTTTACATTCTGTAAAAATTTCGATGATTTTCTTGTTGTCTGTGTGACATTCCCTGGTATCCTAGATAAGTGCCGAACACTAGAACAACTCTCTCCAGCAAAAAAACCCCCAAATAATAACAATCTATCAATTATTATTAACATGTATTTATATAGCGCCAACATATTGCGTAGCACTGTAAAGTAACTGTGATTATACAACTACATCACATGAATTATATACATAGAATATATGGAGTTACATACATCACAATCAATACAGGTACAAAAGGTGAGGAAGGCCCTATGCAAAAGAGCTTACAGTCTAAAGGGAGGGGAGTAATACACAAGGTGTGGGAGTGGGCAAGATGGAATTAAGTGGGTGAGAAATGTGGTACTGTATGTGGTGTTGCGTTTGGTAGTTAAGCAGAGTGAGGGGAGGCTTCTCGAAAGAAGTGCGTTTTCAGAGATTTCTTGAAAGTAGAAAGGTTGGGAGAAAGTGGGACAGACGGTGGGAGAGAGTTCCAGAGGAGGGGTGCAGCCCTTGCAAAGTCTTGAATGTGAGCATGTGAGGAGGTAATGAGAGAAGAGTTGAGGAGCAGGTCAGTAGAGGAGAGTAGTAAGCGAGTGGGTGAGTATATAGAGATGAGTTCAGAGATGTAGGGTGGGGCAGAGTTATGAAGTGCTTTGAAAGTCAGGGTCATTAATTTGAATTTGATTCTGAAAGGTAACGGAAGCCAGTGCAGGGATTGACAGAATGGCGAGGCAGAGGAGGAGCGGTTGCTGAGGTGTATGAGCCTCGCAGCAGTGTTCATTATGGACTGGAGAGCTGACAGTCTCTGGAGGGGAAGGCCAATTAAAAGAGAGTTACAGTAGTCTAGACGTGATATGATGAGAGAGTGAATAAGAATTTTAGCAGCATCTTGGGTGATAAATGATGGTATTTTGGATATGTTCCTTAGGTGGAAGTGACATGATTTAATAAGTGACTGGATATGAGGAGTGAATGACAGGGCAGAATCTAGGATAACCCCAAGGCACCGGGCCTGGGGAGAGGGGGTGATAGTGGAATTGTTAACTATGATGGATACTTCGGGGATGCTACTGGTGTTAGTTGGAGGAAAGAGAACCATTTCAGTTTTAGAGAGGTTTAATTTAAGGTAGCGTTGCGACATCCAGGTAGAGATAGAGGACAGACAGGAGGAGACGCGAGTTAGGAGTTCTGGGTTGAGATCAGGAGATGAGAGATAGATCTGAGTATCGTCAGCATAGAGGTGGTAGTGGAAACCATACGAGTTGATTAATTTGCTGAGGGAGGAAGTATAGAGGGAGAATAGTAATGGTCCCAGGACAGAGCCTTGAGGAACTCCAACAGAAAGAGGTAGGGGAGAAGATGCTACTCCATTGTAGGAGACACTGAAGGAACGATTGGTGATGTAAGAAGAGAACCAGGACAGGGCTGTGTCACGAAGGCCAAGCGAATGGAGGGACTGGAGGAGGAGAGGGTGATCTACAGTGTCAAATGTGGCTGAGAGATCAAGCAGTATTAGTAGTGAGAAATGATTGTTGGTTTTAGCGGTTAAAAGGTCATTAGTTAGTCGAGTCAGGGCAGTTTCAGTGGAGTGTTGTGGCATAAAACCAGATTGTAGGGGGTCCAGCAGGTTATTGTCAGAGAGAAATGAGGTAAGTCGGTTGTAGACTAGGTGCTCAAGTAGTTTAGAGATGAAAGGTAGCAGAGAGATAGGTCGGAGGTTGTCAAGATTGGAGGGATCAAGAGAGGGTTTTTCAGAATGGGGGTGACAAGAGCATGTTTTAGTTGAGAAGGAAACAGTCCAGTTGAGAGGGAAAGATTAAATAGGTGAGTTAAGGCTTTGATTAGACAAGGATTGGTATTGCGGAGAAGTTTTGAGGGAATTGGATCAAGCGGCAGGTGGTAAGGTGAGAAGAGGCCAGAAGCTTTGAGATTCCTCATCAGTGACAGGGGTGAAGGAGCACAGGAGAGACTGGGGAGTGTGGAGGGAGGGGGGTGGAGGTCTAGGGGGGTTGAGTAGTGGAATGTCCCTTCTGATAGTGTCAATTTTGTTTTTGAAGTGCTCAGCAATATCTTGAGCAGAGACAGATGTGCATGGAGGGGGTGGAGAAGGGGAAAGGAGAGGGTTAAAGGTGGAGAAAAGTTGTGCTGGTTTTTTAGAAAGGGAGTTAATGAGTGAAGTAAAGTAAGTTTGTTTGGCTTGGAAGAGGCTGGTGTTAAAGGAGCGCAGGGCAGATTTGTAGCTCCAAAAGTCTCATTCTGAACGGGATTTGCGCCAGCGACGCTCAAGTGCACGTGAATGTCTTTGGAGCTTGTGTATGAGCAGTATGTCAAGGTTGAAGTGGTTTGGGTCTAGAACGTTTAGTTTTTATAGGAGCAGCTCATTTAGGGCAGTGGTGAGAGGACTATAGTAGTAGCCACATTAGGACAAGAGATGGCCGAGATATTAGAGTGAAGAGAGTGAAAGGAAGAAGAGAGATGAGACTACAGCTTGCAAGTCACGGTAAGTACGTGTTTGGGGAATAGCAGGGGGTGAGGAGGGAGTTAGTGAGAGTTGAAATGTGACCATATTGTGATCAGAGAGGGGAAATGGGGAGTTAGTAAAATTGGTGGTTGAACAGAGTCTGGTAAATATGAGATCCAGAGCATTACCATTGGAGTGAGAGGGGGAGTCTGAGCACAAAGATAAGCCTAGGGAGGAGGTTAGTGAGAGAAGTTTAGAGACAGAAGAGTTGTTAATGTTGTTAACGGGTATATTAAAGTCACCTAATATGATGGATGGTATGTTAGATGAAAGAAAGTAAGGAAGCCAGGCAGCAAAGTTGTCCAGAAATTGTGCAGTTGGTCCTGGTGGTGGATATATAAGAGCAATGCAGAGTGAAACAGGAGAAAAGAGCCTAATGAGACTCAAATGAGGAGAATGATAGAGAGGGAACAGGTGGAAGAACTATAAAAGTAGAGCGGGGAGAGAGAAGCAAACGTACCCCACCTCCAGGTCTGTTAGCAGGTGTGGGAGTATGAGTAAGTATGAGTAAGTAAGTATGAGTAAGTAAGTATGAGTAAGTATGAGTAAGTATGAGTAAGGTGTAGCCCCCATAGGACAGGGCAGCGGGTGAAGTAGAGTCAGTAGCAGAAAGACAGGTTTCAGTAAGTGCGAGTAGGTTAAAGGAATTGGCAATTAAATAGTCTTGTATAGCGGTGAGTTTGTTGCAGACAGAGCTGACATTCCAGAGAGCACAGGAAAGATTAACTGGGTTTTGGGTATAGGAGTAAGTGTTCTGTACTGTTGGAATTTGCTCCGGAGAGAAGGAGCTCGTGGCCGTGATATAACTGGGATGGGGTAAGGGCCAGGGTTTGGGGAAATGTCCCCAGCTGCCAGTAATAGAAAGGAAAGAAAGACTAAGTGACAGTGGGATTTGTAAGTTCTTGGTTTGTATGAAAAAGAGGAGTTTTGTGGAATAGCTAAACAGAGTACTTTATATACTTCATGTGAGGAGAGGGAAGGAGAGGTAAGTAGATTTCTATAGATTTGTGACTTGATGGGGGAGGTGGTGAAAATGTTTTATGAAACATGAGAGTGAGAGGAGGAGAAATACAGGATAAAACATTTTTGGAGTAAGAAGTTACAAACTGACAGGTACAAACAAGTCTGTTTTCTTCTTATCCCAGATGCTTCGCTGTTGATTGCAGGGGAATCCGGTTCCTTTTGCCTTGTCAATGCCTTGTCCAACTGTCTTGTTTAACTGTCATTTCTAAGCACTTGTGAAATGTTAGCACTCGTGCCATGCCCCAGACACGAGATACCTGATTGGCTGGGACTGTCCTTTGGGTGTGGCTCCCCTGGGGAAAGGGTAGTACAAGTATGGGATCCGTTATCCAAAAACCCATTTTCCAAGAAGCTACAAATTACAGGAAAGCCGTCTCCCATAGACTCAAATAATGCAAAATGTTTAAAACCGATTTCCTTTTTCTGTGTAATAATAAAACAGTCGCTTATACTTGATCCCAACTAAGATATAATTAATCCTTATTGGAGGCAAAACCAGTCTAATGAGTTTATTTCATGTTTACATTATTGTTTAGTAGACTAAAAGTATGAAGATCTATGTGATAGAAAACCCTAAGTCCCGAGCATTGTAGATAACAGGGAACATAGCTGTATGTGTAATGCTTGTTTGAATGTCCTTATGTATAAATACTGTTAGTTGGGCACGTTCCTCTCCCTTTTTTTCCCCCCTCCATCTTATTTAGTTCCCCTTTTCTTCTACCCTTTATTATTGTATAAATAAATAAATATATCATATATAATAAATCAGGCTCAAGTCACCAGCTTGGCACCCCAAAATCCCCTGTGAGTAGGGAGTGGAGCAGGTATATAATGGACATAACTCCTTATAGAACTCCTTCCTGACCTCTTTGTTGAAATTTTCAAAGTTTTTGAATTTAGAGAATGTATCTTCAAATGACTTTTATGTAACACAATGATTGATGCAGTTATGAATTTATATTAGCAAAGAACTTTTTTCATGGATTTGATACATATTTTATTAATGATACATTTATAACTGTGAATGGATTTGAGTAGAATTCATTAACATGATAATAAACACTGAAGGAGATCTGACACTGCCCAACGCCTCCCCTGATCTTCCTCCACCATTACCTGACAGTGTGTAAGACTACAGGCTTGATAAAGGGACACTTTTGTCTACTTCATAAATTGAACCAATAAATCACATTGCTGAAAAATCACTTCACTTGACAGTGTGTTACAGTTACTGGACTTTTCATAGTACTATTCTGACCCGTGGATTAAGCCCCTGATCCCAAGAGTTTATGCACAAGGTTTGAGAGCTCCATTATTGTGTGGAATAATAACTCCTTATAGGAGAGAAATGATATTCATTGGTTATGGTTTTTCCTACTGGTTCCAATATTGTGTGACCTGCCCCTGCCCACATATTCACATCTGATAAACCCAATACCAAGGCCAGTACCAAGACCAGTCATGTTTGGACTCATTTGACAGTCAATGTTGTTTTGAACCCATAAAACCTAGAAGCAGTTTTTATACAGTTGGTACAAGAGGCGTGGATTCTGTGTTTGAGTTACATTATTATATATGAGAGATCTTGATGAAAACTCAAGTCACATCTACGTGGGCTTTCATCCCCCACATGGCATGGCTCTTATGGGCTTATAGTTGAGCATCACAGGCTGTGACCCCTTTACACCTGACTGATTCCAGACCTTAGTGAACAGAGGCCTGTTAGGTCAGTATGTTCCTGATGTTTCCTTCTTGGTCAGTCAACTCTTACATGTAGGCAATAAACAGTGGGGCAGAAATGGAACAGAGCTGTATTCCTTTAAATAGATGTCCCCAGTCACAATTCGGATGTACGGAAGTACAAACCTCACAGCCCCAATATGAAATGGTCTCCTGCCCTAACCAAGCCAACGTCCACATTATATAAAGTTTTATATGCAAGACAGCATATCAAAAATGGTTAATGGACATCCCAGGCCTCACTGAAGAGGAGTGGGATGAGGCAATAGATAAAAGCTATTGTTATTTATATTCCATACGGGACACATTAAATAAATTTGAATGGCTTCATCAGCTCTATCTCACCCCTGTGTGACTAATAGCAATGGGGCTCAATCCCAATGCAAAGTGTCATAGATGTGGGGCTGAGGGTGCACATGGCTTGGTCCTGCCCACTGCTAGTAAACTGCTGACACCACAGGTGTGCATACTATCAATATTAGACAAAGTGATAAATATTAATCACGCCAGAATTAGATACTGGATAACATTAGTAAATCAGAATCTGCCACTTATCAAACTCACCTTTCTAACCAGAGGTTCATTGAAAAGATTTGAAAATATCTGTAGCCCACGGTGGGAGGCGGGACTGGGTTCATGGATCTCTAACATAAACTAAAATGTGTGCAGAACAAAATGTGAAAATCTGTTGACCTTATATAGATGAAGGTTTAGTTAGTCCTAATTGTCAATAGGAGTCGGGGAAGTAAAACTTCCCATTAGGTGAATGAATACTGGAAGAACACTATAGATGATGAATACACTGACTACACTACTAAACAACGTATGTAAATCTAACAGAAACATAATTACCTTTATGGCATGTGTCAATGTCAATGTGTTTTTCTTTTCTTTCAATTTTGTTTGATGTGTTATATATATCATCATCATCATTTATTTATATAGCGCTGTCAAGATACGCAGTGCTTTACTGCAGTTATAGCAAACAGGGAATAAATGGTGGATAACAGACAAGGATTACAGATACAATAGGGTTAGAAGGACCTAGAGATTAGAGTTTACAAACTGAAAGGTTAGGGTACAATTGAGACATTAGGATTATATAAACACTGTCATTTTTGCAATGATTAATTAAGGTACATCGAATAGGCCTCTTTAAACAGATGGGTCTTTAAGGAGCGCTTGAAAGTTTGGAAGGAAGGAGAAAGTCTGACAGCTTGTGGCAGAGAGTTCCAGAGAAAAGCAGAAGCCTGAGAGAAGTCTTGTAGGTGAGAATGGGCAGAAGTGACCAGAGGAGAAGTGAGGGAAGATCAGAAGCAGAGCGTAGGTTTCGTGAAGGAGTGTATTTGGAGATCAGAGATGAACTATAGGGAGGGGTTTCATTATTAAGGGCCTTGAATGTGAGTGTAAGTAATTTGAATTTGATTCTAGAAGAGATTGGGAGCCAGTGAAGGGACATACAAATGGGAGCAGCTGATGTTGAGCGGTGACATAGATGAATGAGTCTAGCGGCCGCGTTTAGAATAGATTGGAGTTGTGAAAGGTGACTTGTTGGAATACCTGTGAGGAGTAAGTTGCAGTAATCAAGGCGGGAGATGATGAGAGACTGAATCAGTGTTTTAGTTGAATCTGAACTGAGATAGGGTCGTATTGGGGCAATGTTGCGCAGTTGACAAGACTTTGCTAGTGTTTGAATGTGTAGTGAAAAAGACAGATGAGAGTCTAAGATGACTCCTAGGCAGCCTGTGTGGTGGAATGAAAGGTGGTGTTGTTTACGGTGATGATATCTGAGAGACAGGGGAAGATCTTGGAGGAAATATAATGAGTTCTGTTTTAGAAAGGTTCAGTTTCAGGGGGAGCTGAGACATCCAGGAGGAGACAGCAGAGAGACAGTCTGTGACTTGGGAAAGGACAGAATTAGAAAGATCAGGAGTAGACAAGTAGAGTTGGGTGTCATCAGCATAAAGGTGATACTGAAGTCCAAATGACTGAATGAGTTTTCCTAGTGAAGTTGTATAGAGCGAGAACAGCAGGGGGCCAAGAACAGAGCCTTGAGGAACTCCAACAGAGAGTGGGAAAGTAGTAGAAGTAGAGTTAGAGAAGGAAACTTTAAAGGAACGGTCAGACAGATAAGATGTAAACCATGAAAGAGCAGTGAATGCCAGATGAGTGTAGAATGTCAAGTAGGAGTGAGTGGTCAACTGTGTCAAAGGCTGCAGAGAGATCTAGAAGGATTAGAATGGAATAATGACCTTTAGACTTTGCCAATAGAAGATCATTGGTTACTTTGGTGAGGGCAGTTTCAGTCGAGTGTGATGGGTGGAAGCCAGATTGCAAGGGGTCGAGGAGGGAGTTGTGAGTGAGATGCTGGATCAGGCGTTTGTAAACAAGCCTTTCTAGTAATTTGGATGCGAATGGAAGAAGGGAGACCGGTCGATAGTTAGTGGGAGAGCTGGGATCAAGGGAAGGTTTTTGAGGATAGGAGTGATTAGTGCTTGTTAGTATAATGATGGAAAGGTACCAGTAGAGAGTGAAAGATTGAATAGGTGGGTAAGTGCAGGAGAGAGTGTATCAGAGATTGGGTGGAGAAGGCGAGAGGGTATGGGGTCAAGGGAGCAGGTGGTGGGTTTTGAGCTGGCTAGAAGTTTGCTAACTTCATCTAGAGTTGCAGGGGTGAAGGAGTGCAAAGTAGATGTGAGTGGACTGCACGTTGGTCTGAGATTGTATATATAAATGCCCCCATGCATCACGGGGTTAAGGGCAGATGTGGGGCATAACTGGCACGATGAAGGTATGACTGTGTGTGGTTTGGTGTAATATATTGGTGTTACACAAGTGTGGACAAAATCCTGACAGAACCAGAAAGTCGGAAGCTTTGGCAGAACCCTAACTGGTGATTCTGACCCAAGAACCCAATACACAGAATGTAACATGAAGGGGCTCAGTGAATGTGGCAGTGAAGGTGTGTAAGTGTCTGATTGGCTCACTCAGCTCATAAAAGGACAGACGTCCGGCCTCATAGTCCAATGAGATCCTGATTCTCCCGCAGGAAGGTACGTTTGGTAAATTGGTTCTTCTCCTATAATGTATCACTGAATATTTATTTCCCCATCTGCCCAAACACCAGGACTTGTTATTATCCCCAATCCAGGACCAATCCCCTCCCCTCTCTATACTGGGATAGGCCACCCCTACCCTCCAGTTCCCTGATTCACTGACCTCCACTTCCCAGTAATGTCGCCCTGAGGGGAAACTCCTGCTGCTTAAAACCTGAGGATAATCCTGAAATCTCTCTGGGGATTGTAGGTAATACTTCTTTTCTAGTGAGTAGGAAGCAGATTTCCTGTCCCCTGATACAGATACATGATTATGAGCCGTGTTTATATCCAGTATAAGGTCTGTAGCCTCCTGCCCATAGATCCTTCCCTTTACCCCAGTCCCAATGGCAGCTAAGCCTGTGAGTAATGTCTCTGAGATCAGATCCACATCCAGATCCCCTACAGCAGGGACCTTTATATCATGTCTCTCTCTGCCCCCCTCATTATCTGCAGCTCCATGTGATTCCGGTTCCTGTAGGACAGTGAGTGGATCTGCCATGTTGCACAGCTCCTCAATGTGACGGATCTTCCTGGACAGCTCGTCCTTCTTTATTTCCAGCTGTTGGATCAGATCATGGAGTTGGAGGGAAACCTTCTCTTCTTCCCTGGAGATGTCCCTCAGGAGTCGCTTCTCTAGGGCTTCCAGCTGTTCCCTGATGTCTCTAAACAGGGCAGTGACTGTCTCTGTCTCACCGGCTGCTTTTTCTGCCACTTCTCTCCTGCGCTCCTGCAGTCTCTGGATTTGCTCCTCAATCTCCTCTCTCTCTGGCCTCAGTTTCTCCACAACTTTTCTTAGTTTCTCTTTCTTCTTCTCAGAGACCTCACTCAGCAGCTCCACCCTGTGGCCCCTGTGCTCTCCAGCAAGACAGCAGGACTCACAGATACAGACAGAGTCCTCACAGCAGTAATACTCCAGGAGCTTTTTGTGTGAGGAGCATTTTATATGATCAGGAAGGAATTGCTCTGCTATGTTCCTCAGCCTCAGGTTCTTTTCCAGTTCAGGTTGGTTTCTATATGTCCTTCTACATTCAGGACAAGAAGGATCTTCCTCTATACTCCTCTGCCAGTCCCATGTTCTCTCAATACAGATGAGACAGAAGTTATGGCCACACGGTAGAGTTACAGGGTTGGTATAAATCTCCCGGCACACGGAGCAGGTCAGTTCAGCTCTCAGATCAGCAGCCGCTGCCATGAGTAGAATCAGGAAGAAGAAATGAACAGTCTTCTCACTCAGACATGGGAGTGGCAAGTTTAGAGTTTAAACTTCAGATTCCTTTTAACCGTTTCCATTCCTGTTATTTTATCTCCAGTTACAATATAGGGAAAAGACTCACTGGATGTGGCTCTCTGATAGGAACCAATTGCAACACATTTCATTTTATGCTTCGAAGAACATTTATAAAACCACCTGGACATTTCAGCTTTGATACTTCGTTTCATTCCTTCCCTACAGAGATCCATCCACTGCACAGGCTACAGCTCATTAGAGACAGTCAGGGTTCCATGATGACTTTTACTTGTTGCACATAATGGTGGTGGGTCTCCTCTAATGACTTATCATCCTCCCCAGGGGTCCCTTGTAGCCACAGGGACTGTTAGCTGGCCCTTAAACACTTGCCTGCCTTGTCAGGTCTGTGTAACCAGAGAGTTAGTAGAAATGTTCCAGTGACTCTCTTGCTGACACCTAATTACTCTGAGATTTATAATCTATAAAGCAGGATTGGAAATGGGGGCAGGTAGAAGAGCCACATAAAGCCACCCCAGCACATGTATAATAATGATAAAATGTCCTAGACCCTGTATTTACTTAGAGCAGGGCTCCCCAACCTTTTTAACCCGTGAGCCACATTCAAATGTAAAAATAGTTGGGGAGCAACACAAGCATGAAAAAGTCCCTCGGGGTGCCAAATAAGGGCTATGATTGGCTATTTGGTAGCCCTATTTGGACTGGCAGCCTACAAGAGGCTCTACTTGGGACTATAATTAGTTTTTATGCAATTAAAACTTCATTTCAAGCTTGAAATTCAAAAATAAGCCCCTTTTTTGAGGACCCTGAGAGCAACATACAAGGGATTGGAGAGCAACATGTTGCTCACGAGCTACTGGTTGGGGATCACTGACTTAGAGCAACACCATGACAACATTTATCATCACACCCCAAAACATTGTCGTTTTGTGGTAAACACATGGGCTATGCCCTTTTTGGCTTTATTATACATGTGCTGGGGTGACTTTGTGTTACTTTTTGTGGGGTGCTGTCCTCCTTTATTCCTAAGCATTTGAGCTTTTGGAGAGGCCAGATGTGCGTGTGAATATTTTGGATGACTATGTAGGCAGAAGACGCAAGTGGTTTGCTCCAGCTGTAAAGTATTTCAGATGTCCCAACTCTCCCCTTGTCACCAGCACCTTGTGTAAGAGTTCACTTCCCATGTTGTGTAACTGGTACCTTTGCCCTGTGGGAGGGGTGTGTTCCTATTGGGGTGCAGTTCATTATTGCTATAGAAATGAAGGAGCAGGAATGTTCTTCATCGTTAGAAGGTGGAAGATGCCGGTGGAGACTTGAGACCTCAGTGAAGCAGAAGCTCCATGAGATATGGGGGACCCCTTTGGTGGAAGTTGAGGAAAGGGGCTAAACACATGGGCTATGCCCTTTTTGGCTTTGTTATACATGTGCTGGGGTGACTTTGTGTGTTACTTTTTCAATTTTGGGAACCCTATCTAATGGCCAAACTCTTAAAGGGGTTGTTCATCTTTGAGTTAACTGTTAGGGGCAGATTTACATATGGTCGAATATCGAGGGTTAATTAACCCTTGATATTCGACTGCCGAATGTAAATCCTTCGACTTCAAATATCGAAGTCAAAGGATTTACCGCAAATAGTTTGATCGAACGAAAAGGATCTTAATCCATTGATCAAACGATTTTTCTTCGACCAAAAAATTGTTAGAAAGCCTATGGGGACCTTCCTCATAGGCTAACATTGCACCTCGGTAGGTTTTAGGTGGCGAAGTAGGGGGTTGAAGTTTTTTTTAAAGAGACTGTACTTCGAATGGTCGAATAGTTGAATGATTTTTAGTTCGAATCGTTCGATTCGAAGTCGAAGTCGTAGTCGAAGTAGCCAATTCGATGGTCGAAGTAGCCAAAAAAAACATTCGAAATTCAAAAATTTTTTTATTCTATTCCTTCACTCGAGCAAAGTAAATGTGCCCCTAAGTGTGACGTAGAGAGGGATATTCTGAGACAAGTTGCAATTGGTTTTCATTTTTTATTATTTGTGGTTTTTTGATTGATTTGAATAAGATTCTGGAATAAGAATAGGAGAAGCCTGAATAGAAAGATGAGGACTGGTGTGGCCGAAACATGGCTGAATGAGTCACATGACTGGGCAGTTAAAGGAAAACTATACCCCCCAAACAATGTATTTCTCTATAAAAAGATATTGCATAAAACAGCTCATACGTAAAACCCTACTTCATGTAAATAAACCATTTTCATAATAATATACTTTACTAGTAGTAGGTAATCATAAATAGAAAACTGACATTTTAAAAAATAAGGGCTGCCCCCTGGGATCATACAATTTACTGTGCACACAAACAAACCAAACAAACCATACAGACAGAGTTGTGTCTTTTGCTTCAACACTTCCTCCTGTTACAGTTAGAGCTGCAGTATTTCTGGTCAGGTGATCTCTTCCTGTTACAGTTAGAGCTGCAGTATTTCTGGTCAGGTGATCTCTTCCTGTTACAGTTAGAGCTGCAGTATTTCTGGTCAGCTGATCTCTTCCTGTTACAGTTAGAGCTGCAGTATTTCTGGTCAGGTGATCTCTTCCTGTTACAGTTAGAGCTGCCGTATTTCTGGTCAGGTGATCTCTTCCTGTTACAGTTAGAGCTGCAGTATTTCTGGTCAGGTGATCTCTTCCTGTTACAGTTAGAGCTGCAGTATTTCTGGTCAGCTGATCTCTTCCTGTTACAGTTAGAGCTGCAGTATTTCTGGTCAGGTGATCTCTTCCTGTTACAGTTAGAGCTACAGTATTTCTGGTCAGGTGATCTCTTCCTGTTACAGTAAGAGCTGCAGTATTTCTGGTCAGGTGATCTCTTCCTGTTACAGTTAGAGCTGCAGTATTTCTGGTCAGCTGATCTCTTCCTGTTACAGTTAGAGCTGCAGTATTTCTGGTCAGGTGATCTCTTCCTGTTACAGTTAGAGCTGCAGTATTTCTGGTCAGGTGATCTCTTCCTGTTACAGTTAGAGCTGCAGTATTTCTGGTCAGGTGATCTCTTCCTGTTACAGTTAGAGCTGCAGTATTTCTGGTCAGGTGATCTCTTCCTGTTACAGTTAGAGCTGCAGTATTTCTGGTCAGGTGATCTCTTCCTGTTACAGTAAGAGCTGCAGTATTTCTGGTCAGGTGATCTCTTCCTGTTACAGTAAGAGCTGCAGTATTTCTGGTCAGGTGATCTCTTCCTGTTACAGTGAGAGCTGCAGTATTTCTGGTCATTTCTGGAGTAATGACTGATGCAGCAGTTTCATGAGGTGACTGCACATATACAGTATATTATAAACTGGTATAGAAAACAGGGTCAGACAGAAACCATAATGATTTATATTTATAACGTATATATAAACAGATAGATGGCAGCACCCTTCATTAGATGAACAAACCAAAAAAGAAAAAATATTTAACCGATAAACTTGCACCACCCCCACATCGTTAGTCCGTGATACTTCCCATGTAATATAATGTTAAAACGTAACCTTTAATTGGCAGAAGATAAACGTTAGGAGTCCAGAACCCACTAAATTAAAAATATCATTAGGGGAGTAGATCTGAGCTGACTCAGAAAGTCATCGGCTCATAGACGGGTATCAGAGGTTTAATAGTGGTGACTGGTATAATTCATGTGATGTTGGACTTATAAAGATTTATATAGAAAAACACATCATATATCGCAACCACTAATGGAAATGAATTACAGTAATATTATATTATAGTATAGACAGAGTCCTGTCCTCTGTGCACAGTGAGTCGTATATGAACAGTGTTGTGAGTCACTGATAACTTGTGTCTCCTTTATTGTCTCCTTTATGTGGATAACTTGTGACTGTGCAGAGATTAACTGTCTATTCCACCCGCACAGTATAACTGCCTATAAGGGACACCTCAGATGCCATACCTGTTATTAAATGAAATGAGTCTGTATTTAGCTGTGGAATCTCAGATGCTGTGTAAACAGTTAACTGACTTCTATTTGCCGCATGAACTCTCCAATCAACTCCAATTGTCATAGAGATTAGACACAACCACCTTTCCACCCTTCACCATACTCTGCCTAATGTTTTATATAATAGCCGCGCCTGACGCGCGTTTCACTCGCTAACTGCCAGCTTTGTCAAAGGCCATATTTATAAAGCAGGGCTGGAGATAATTAATACCTACCAATGACTGGATGGGGTAGAATAACTGCACATGATCTTATCTCAGCTGTGAAGAGTATAAAGATGGCAGCTAGACTGATCATTCCCTGGGATTCTGAAAGCAATACACATAAGCCATCAATTAAACCAGTAAGTGGTGCTATACAAGTAATCAAGCAATGCTGGAGGTATGACATTAGTAATGTGTATGATTGGCCCAGAGGCTGATGACCACTTCCTGTCACACTTCAGTATAGTGCTGGGCAGAGGGTGGAGCTTCCTCTTTCCCCTGCTGCTCCAGGAGGGAGTGGATGTACTGGGAGACGGGGATTTAGGCCTCAGTAAAGGGAAGACTTTGATGAACTGGGGGATACAGGGACCCCTTGAATGAGAAGTCAGGACAGAGGAGTTGTTTGTAGGAAAGTGAAGCAGATAGAAGTAGTTTAGCAAGAGCAGCCTGTGCTCCAACAAGGCTTGATAGCGTGGGGGTCGCTCTCCCCTCAGACAAGACTGTAGTGTAGGGGTCACTCAGCTGAATAGGGATTAAGGTTTAGTACTGAGGCTACAGAGATGCTGAGGTGCAACTATCCATGGGGGGGCGCTATCTCTACAGGCGTTTAACAAGGAGTTCAACATGGAATGTAACAGGGTAGTCAGACTGGTCCACCTGGCTAATAGAAATAATCCAGTGGCCCCGATTGTATGGCTGCCCTTACCCACTGCACTTTTCTCCCCATTTAGCCATTGGAAAGGAGAGGGGGAAAGGTGAGAATGGGTGTGGGTTCAACTGTGCAACGTGGCCACATCTTAGATTCAGTTTCCAGGCAAAGGGAATGAGAGAGACCCACAGTGTTCGGAGCCCTGGTGAAGTGACGGGTGAGGTTATGCTTTCCCTGGGGCCCTAAGGTTCCATATTATCTTAAGCCTCCTTTGTTGTTCATTTTATCAGTCTTGTTCATGTGTGTAGCACAGCAAGTGTGGGTATATTTTCCAAGTTACATAGTTATATAATGACATCCATCAAGTTCAACCCCCCCCCCCCAAATGAAACCCAGCATCCAAACTCACACTCAAACTGATCCCTCCAAACATTCACATACATATACCCCCCTCACTCTGACCCCAACCTTGTCAGTCTCCCCTCATAATTTAACTCTTCCCTCCCTCTAACCAGTTTAGTTGCACTTAGTCTCTGCACTCTCTCCAGCTCATTTATATCCCTCTTAAGGACTGGAGTCCAAAACTGCCCCCATACTCCAGATGAGGCCTCACCAGGGACCTATAAAGAGACACAATTATGTTTCATCCCTTGAGTTAATGCCCTTTTTTATGCAAGAACTTTATTTGCTTTAGTAGCCACAGAATGACACTGCCCAGAATTAGACAACTTGTTATCTACAAAGACCCCAAGATCCTTCTCATTTAAGGAAACTCCCAACACACTGCCATTTAGTGTAGAACTTGCATTTATATTATTTTTGCCAAAGTGCATAACCTGCATTTATCAACATTGAACCTCATTTTCCAGTTTGCTGCCCAGTTTTCCAGTTTAGACAAATCACTGTGCAAAGTGGCAGCATCCTGCATGGAACCTATAGTTCTGCACAATTTAGTCTCATCTGCACAAATAGAAACAGTACTTTCAATGGCACCTCCAGGTCATTAATAAACAAGTTGAAAAGCAAGGGACCTAGTACAGAGCCCTGCGGTACTCCACTAACAACACTGGTCCAATTAGAAAATGTTCCATTTACCACCACTCTTTGTAGTCTATCTTTTAGCCAGTTCTCTATCCAGGTACAAATACTATGTTCCAGGCCAACATTCCTTCATTTAACCAGTAACCTTCTGTGTGGCACTGTATCAAATGCTTTAGCAAAGTCTAAGTAAATCACATCCACTGCCATCCCAGAATCAAGGTCTCTACTTACATTCTCATAAAAAGAAATTAAGTTAGTCTGGCAAGATCTATTACACATAAAACCATGCTGGCACAAACTCATAGTATTATGATTTGCTATGAAGTCCAGTATCTTATCCTTTATTAACCCTTCGAAAAGCTTTCCTACCACTGACGTCAGACTAACTGGCCTATAATTTTGAGACTGAGAACAGGATCCTTTTGAAAAGCGGCACCACATTAGCAATTCATCAGTCTCTTTGCACCATGTCAGACCACCAATGAATGAAAAATGAAGTAAAGAGCTAAGCTCGCTAATTACCCTGGGATGAATACCATCCGGCCCCAGACCTTTGTTTATCTTAACATGTTCTAGTCTCTTTTTAATTTAATTTTGCTTCATTAGTTGTATTACTAGAATTGGGACTATTAAGAAGAAAAAAATAACAGTTCAGAATCTCAGCTTTTTCTTTGTTCTCATCAACCAACTGACCCCCCTCTGATATTAAGGGACCCACCCCTTCCTGCTTCATTTTTGTACTGTTTACATATTTAAAAAATAATTTTGGATTCTTTTTATTGCTTGCTGTAATACCCTTTTCCATTTTAGCTTGTCTGATAGCTTTTTTTGGCTGTCCAGTGCTTAAATTACAGTGAAAACAGTGGAGGAATGCTCTGTGTGGTGAGCATAGCATGGCGTGCTTGAACAAGCCCCTCCCACAACCATAAGCCACACCCATCATTATAATAAGCCCCACACACCAATACCTTCTGCTTTCACCCAGTTTAAAGCAAAGCCACTTAGCTATTTCCTTTTTGGTTTTTCCTTCTAATGTACAGTTTAATGGTCAGTATGTATAGATTTATGTATGTGACCTGTAGGGACCCCAAAATAACAATTATACATATAATGCAAACACAGCTCATTGCCTGTATTTTGTGTATCATAACAACCCCATCATATTCTATATTATCCAAGATGATTTCATATATATCATTCTCTCACTATTTCTCCATCTGCTGCTGATTATTCCTTCATTTTCTCTTTTTGTTTCCCCTGTTTTTTTCTTCTCTCCTTTTCTCTATAACCTGCTCTGATGCCTCCACCTTGTTTATCTGTTTAACACTCCTCTCTCTTTTCTTATTCTCTCCCACCAATCTTTTCTCTCCTTATATCCCCTATATATTTAACTGTATTATATTTAACCTCTACATTTTATTTGCACGCAGAAGTGGAGAGGAGCAAAAGAAACTTCTGGGATTCAACACTCTTGTGTCCGCACTGAGGGGCTGATATTATTAGGGTTAATATTTCACAGAGATAAAGAAGTGAAGTGATGGATCCTTGTGTATCCCTCCCAAATTCCAGGTCTGCGGCTGTACCAGATAACTTAAAAGCTTTAAAAGCAGATCTTTTTACCCACCTCAACACCAACACTTCTATTGAACCAAAAAGGTTTTGCTTTGCAACGACGTTCCTTGCTTACAAGTGGAATATACTGACAAGTAGATTTATTATAAAGACTTCCCATTTTCTGTGTTTAACACTGTGAAAAGCATTTCCCACTTAATATGTCACAGAGATGCCCTTATACTGTCACAGTTTGCACGTCTGAAATGTAGTGTTTTAGTTGGTCCCTTATAGAATTGCTTCTGCAACAGAATCTCAAAGGAGACCATGTTATGATCACTATTCCCTAAATGCCCCTCACCCACACAAATGTTAGAGATGAGTTCAGTATTGTTAGTTATTACAGGTACAAAAGAGAGTTATTCCTAGTAGGTTCTTGAATGAGCTGGAATAAAAAGTTATCATTCAGCATATTTACAAACCTACTAGCTTTTTGTGTCTTAGCAACCCCATTACCCCAGTCACTGTCTGGATAATTGAAGTCACCCATAGCAACAACGTGACCCAGCTGTGAAGCCGCTTGTATGTGCAAGACTAAGGGCTCTTACTCACGAGCGTTTTTACCTGCGCTCCCCTGCGTTCCGTTTTTCGGCGTTCAGCCGCAGGGGAGCGCAGGAATAGACGCATTTCATTATTTCAAATAGGGCTGTACTCACACAGGCGCATGTAGGCACCGAACACAGGAAAAATGCAACATGTTGCGTCTCAACCTGCGTTCGGCGCCTACATGCGCCTGTGTGAGTACAGCCCCATTTGAAATAATGAAATGCGTCTATTCCTGCGCTCCCCTGCGGCTGAACACCGAAAAACGGAACGCAGGGGAGCGCAGGTAAAAACGCTCGTGAGTAAGAGCCCTAACTGGGCTTCATACTCGACACTTATACCAGGGGGTTTATAACATACACCAATGAGAATTCTCTTTGTTACCTTTTGGCCAGTCCAATCTCTAGCCACTTGTGCATCACATGATGATATCCCAGGTGAGAATTCAATATGGGGCTGTGAGATAATGTTTCAATTGTACTTGAGTGGTGGCCGGGCCTTTCCTTGTCCTTTAAAAGGCAAAACAGCAAATAAATCCACTTTAGTCCATGATCTGTTCTTCTCCCAGTGCTTCTGTCTCTTGATGAATTCACCGACCACCAATGACAGCTAATTGTCTTTATAAAGGGGCAAATAAAATAATATAAAATGATAATGGCCCTCCCCCAATTCCCCCACAATACAGTAAGGCAAACCTAACCCAGGTGAGTTCAGGAAATTTCATTGTGGTCCCTATAAAGTCACATAAAACTGTGCTCACATAATGCTGCGGCCCTGCTGCCAGAGGCTAAAGGGTTAACATCACTTAGTGACACGAGATGGAATTGTAGCTACAGAACTACAAGTAGAAACCCTGGCTGTATTTTAGTAGCGTTAGACCACAAGGCTTGCACAACTGTTGGGCAAAGGGAACCGCTTCTTGAGCAACATGCTTTCCAGTAATACTTGCAGCTGTTCACATGTAAGAATGTCTTGATCATGTATGTCAATTCCGTGTACGTACACTAAGGGGCAAATTCACTAACATTCGTTGTTTCGCCAGGCGCAACTTCGCCGCACTTCGCCAGGCGTAGTTTCGCCAGCGCTCTGCAAATTCACTAAAATCCGAAGTTGCGCTCAGGGGTAGCGTAAGGTTGCGAAGTTGCGCTAGCGTTGATTCGCTATGTAAAGTGTAGTTACGCTATCGAAGGCTAATTTGCATACGGCGTGAAATTCAAATTTCAATGGAGGAAAACGTATCAGCACTACAAATGGCTAGAAAAGCTTCAAATCATCAAATAAAAATTGTATTTTGCCCTACACATGTGCCCACTGTCTAGGTAAGTTGCCATGAGTCAGGAAATGTAGGGGGGAAGGAGGGGAGCCCCAAAAATTTTTTCGATCTTTTTCAGACTATCAGCCATAATATAGAAAACACGCCAGCGTTTTTTGGGACTTAGAAAAAATTTTGACTTTTTTTGAAAGTCTACACTATTGCGCTTTGCCTGGTCTGAGGTGGCTGGCGTAAAAGGTAGCGTTCAATACACTGCGCAAGTTAGTGAATTTGCGTAGTTACGTCCGTAGCGAAAATTCGCCTGGCGTAAGGGTGCGAAGTAACACTAGTGAAACTACGCCAGCGTTCGTTAGTGAATTTGCGCAGTAACGAAAATGCCAAACGCTAGTGAATTAACGATAGCGTTTAGCGCTTAGTGAATTTGCCCCTAAATGTTCTGTGAAATGTATATAAACTTGGGCAAATAGGAGTGACATCTGAAGCTCTACGTGACATTGTGAGCAGGGCCGGCCTTAGGCCAATTGGACCAATTGGGCCCAATTGGGCCCCGCACCTTTGGGGGGCCCCGCACCACAGGGCAGCACAGATAATATTTCCCTCAGCACATGATGCTGCCTGGCCTGCCCCCAACTTTGAGAGTCCAGCCCATCCCCAAATCCATAGGTCTAGCCTGCCCCCAACTCTCATAGGCCCAGCTTTCCTCCAACCTTGATAGGCCCTGCCTGCCCCCAATCCAACCAAGCCTGCTCCCAAGCTGAATCGGCCCAGCCCCAAACTAATTGGCCCAGTCCACTCTCCTATTTCCTCCCTCTCTCTCTTACCCTGTGTGCCCCTATTATGTTACCTTGTCTGCCCCTTTCCTTTTCCTATTTTGTGCCTGTATGCCCTTATTTTCCTAAATACTTGGTGTGTCAGTAGCCAGCAACACTTTGTCTAGGGGCCCCGCCAACATGGTTCCAATTGGGCCCCACATTTGATAGGACCAGCCCTGATTGTGAGAAGCTTCCCAGGATTCCAATGTTTTGTCTAATAAATAAATCAGTTATTCTGAAGAACCTTCTTTGTCTCGGAGTCTTGTAAATAATAAGGTTCTGGTAAGTAAATTATCAACACTCTTTGCACTAAGTGAGACCCAGATCTCTCAGACCAACAATGTTACAGAGGCAGCGCTCTCTCATGGCAGTCTCTCTCTCTCTCTCTCTCTCTCTCTCTCTCTTTTGAACTACTCAAAATAAAGTCGATTTTATCCACAAACAATTTGCCCACCCAGAGCCGGGCCACACTGGGCAGGAGCGCTAGGCAACCTGGGCCGACGCTGCGCCGGCTGAATGTGCGCATGCGCAAGTTGACGTCGGCGCGTATGCGCGTTTTAACGCCAGCGCACATGCGCAGAAGCGGAAGTCCATGTGCGCACATGAGAGGACCGGACATGGGGTAGGCGACAGAGCAGGTATGTGCCTGGCAACCCTCCAACTTTGCGCCCTAGGCATGTGCCTACTCTGCCTAACCCTAGTTCCGGCCCTGTGCCCACCAATAGACCCTACTAAGTCTCCTCCATCCTTTCTTAGCGCTTTTTACACTTATTACTAAGTATAATCCTGCCCTCTCTATTTACACCTTCTCCCCCAATCCTGTACCCTCAGTGTTACACAGTGGGGCTCTCCCCTCACTTACTTGGAATCTGCCGGCCCCAGGCAGTCTTGTTTCCCACCCGCTCCCCCATCCTGACTCTTTAACCCATACTGAATTTTTGGCCATTTTTTAATGATTCCTTTTTAACTAATTAATTAATTACCAAGTCTCATTTTTTAGCCTATTTATTGCACTGCACGTTACTGGTGGAACTTAATTGCAATATCAATTTGCCAATTCTATTTGATTAATTGCACTTTATATATTAATTAATGAATGAACTTATTTATTAAGGGGTGTTATTGGAATCTATTGGTGGGTTAATATACCCTTGGGATTCAGGAATAATCAATTATTTTTATCATCAGTCCTCGGACTGATTGATTTCACTTTATTTATTGGCACTAGCACTTTACCTAAGTTATTATACAGTAGCTTTTATTAGCAATTACATTTTCACTTAAAGAAAGTGATTAGAAAAAGGTTAATTTTATAAACGATGAGCAGTTTCATGTGGATCTCATTCTCTGTCCCCGGCACACAGAACCTCCAGAACCTCTAAGGGGTCCGTTTAGATTAACAAGTGGATTTGCCTAATTGTTGAGGGGCTCCAGGAGTTTCATCCTCCCAAAATCTCTTGTGTATGTCACAATCACACATGGGCATGTCCTGGGTGTTACGTTTGTAGGAAATCAATTTATTGGCAAAGTCCAGAAATTATTCACAACTTCCATCATTGTGTAACTAGGAGGCTGGTTGGACAGAGAGTATAAATGATGGACTTCTGTAGCCGCAGCACTGCCCAAATGTTTTGGCTACAAGCACTTTGTGAACACACCCCTAAATACCACACCCATATTACCCAAAACACACTCCAGACATGACGGTATAATTACTACAGAAAATGAACACTATTAACCCAGCGTCCCGGTATAATTTGTACAGAAAATGAGTAATCAGTATATAAACCGCAAACATGCTGATATAATCAATGCAGAAATGGCCAATGAGCACTCCATTAACCTCAGGTATGCCATTAAGATAACTGCAGAAATGGATGGAGTGAAAGCATTAGCTGCACAGGCACAATCCCAATGACAAAGCTCTTCTTTCCTGCAGCTCCCACACTGCTCATCTCTCTGCCTCCCTCCTGTAAATAATCTGCTCTTGAATAAAGGGGCTCTGTGCTTTGACCCTATAGATTTGGTTCTAGGTAACTCTGGGACAGCCCTGCCAAGCTGGTAGAGAAATGGAGAGTCTTTGAGGAAAATGGGGGGTAAAAATACCTGTTTTACTGTTCCCTAACCCTAACCCTGGGCAGCCTGGCATGGTTTGTGTGTTCCTCTAAAGGATAAGTAAACATTTAAAATCATTGAGGTGGGTTCTGGCTCAATTTTATGGGGAAGTCCTATTTGGTTTTCGGTGGGGCCCATTTGTTGGAATCCCATATATAAACAGTGTGACAAGGTTCACTTTAACCATTAATGGAATATTGTTTGGGGGCAAGGAGGAGCTTGATATGTAGGAAGGCCCCCAGCAGTTTCATAAATACAAATTCAAGTTGAGTTTTACACTGACCGGTGTCAATGGTTCCCGGCAGGACCTGAATTACTATGTGATGGGTTGGACTGACTGGAACTTGGCGCTGGATATAGAAGGGGGCCCCTCGTGGGTTAAAAATAACGTAGACAGTCCCATCATCGTGGACTTTAGCAAAGACAGACAGCCGATGTTCTACCAAATGGCGCATTTCAGGTGATTAAAGTCCTTATGGGATGAGATGGATATTATGGGGGTGCTAGTCTACTCCAGCAGAGGATCCAGTTCTGCTCATTGCCATTGGTTGATCTTGGATCCCTCCCCTTGTTTATTATTATTATTCAGGAGAGATCTCAGCGTGTGGGGCTGGACCCCAGTCAGGAGAGTCAACTGGAGAGCGTGGCCTTTCTCTGCCCAGATGGCTCTGCTGTTGTGGTTGTTCTAAACAGGTGAGATAAGCAACACGGAGGGGTTAAAGGGGGGACTTTATGATTATCTATTACCCCCCAATATCTGTGCTCTAGTGCTACATCTTTTCCTCCCGAGACTTCTCCCTTCCCCACAGTTCTACCTTCTTCCCCCCAGCCTAGTGTTCCCTTGGTTTCTTGGTTCTGATTCTACTGCCTATGTCCTGCTTTGGGTTCCTCTGGGTTCCTTGTGTGTGGATTTGCTCTCAGATCTGTTTCTGTCCTAGACACGACAAACTCCATCCAATGAGGGGCCCAGCCGCCAAAGAGGAGGGAATGAGACAGAACTAACATTTCTCATATTGGCCAAGCAAGGACAACCATGAACTAAACCTGTCCAGCCCAGGAGGGGGGATGGGTCTGTAGTTGAAGAGTCCTGTTCCAGAATCCCATTAGATCTCTGGAGTCTGTTGATATCAAGGGTCCGGACTCTCTGCTATGAATGTCCCACAGGAGGGTCTGGCACATAAAGCTCAGGCTGGAAACTTGTGTTGCACTAATTAACCCCTTGCTCACTGCAGAAATGAAGCGCTGATTTCATCTAATGATATTAATCCTGAACGTTGATCACAACATGATTTCTCACCAATATTCCTGCTTTTGTTCCCCCCCCCCGCACTATACAACATTGCAAGGCACTCACCTGACAGCCCAGAAGCTCAGGTTTTAGAATATAAACATTGACTCAAATATCTTCTCTAGTATCTACATGGGTGTGAGTCAACCAACCGATCTACCAACCGATCTAGTGATCTCTAGTAGCAGAATCCCTGGGCAGTAATGTCATCTCATTTAATGCAAAAAACAAATATATACTGGGGCAACAAAGACCTTGAATTCCATGAAATCAACTCATTAAGATCAGTGTATTGTGGGGGGGGGGCTTCTTTTACACAATATAAATGCTACAAGTAAAACAGAAATCAGGCAAAGATAGAAAATGAGGAACTGGTCGATTCATTGGTAAAGTCCAATCACAAAAACAATTAGTGATAAAAGAAGATGCAGTTTAAGAATGTGGTTCCACTAAAGGACAAAGAAAGGTGAAATCATCGAGTGGGGCTGCCAGTTTGTTGGGAAGAAGTTTGGCTCATTGACGAGTGCCCAACTAAAAGGCACCACCCAGAGATTTCACATTAAATTGCTTTTTGAAAGATGTAAATATTGTAGTTACAGGGGATTGTTTTCCTCAGTATAAACAATAGAGGAGCAAGTGCTACTGGGCCTACGCTATAGTGGTTCAGATGTTTCTGCTCTTTACTGTGTTTTTTACACTTTTAAGATCTTTGTGTTCTTTAACTCGTAGGGGAATGGCACAGCAGGTGATTTCTGGCATTTTTAACAAATACTGTTCCTCTCCCCCAGCAGCAGTAGGGTTAATCTCTCCCTCTATTTTCTTTCATTCCGGCTGCATGTTCTGAGTACAGCCAGCAGGGGTCACACAAACACCATGAGACTCAAACTGGCCCAATGGAATAATCAACAGCCCAGAAACTGTAACTGTAACTGTATTCTGCAAATCAACCCACTGCCTGGGCTCTTACTGAAGTAACCCTTCATATACCAGCTCCAATCTGCACTCCTATATCCACTGCCGTGTAGCCATTACTGTTTTATGGGATCTCTCTGTACAGACTATGAGTAAACTTAGGGACTGTTCCTGCTGAATTGTGCTTAGTACAGGGAATACCTATGCTGCCATAGTTTTATGGGATCTCTCTGTACAGACTATGAGCAAACTTAGGGACTGTTCCTGCTGAATTGTGCTTAGTACAGGGAATACCTATGTACCATAGTTTTATGGGATCTCTCTGTACAGACTATGAACAAACTTAGGGACTGTTCCTGCTGAATTGTGCTTAGTACAGGGAATACCTATGTACCATAGTTTTATGGGATCTCTCTGTACAGACTATGAGCAAACTTAGGGACTGTTCCTGCTGAATTGTGCTTAGTACAGGGAATACCTATGCTGCCATAGTTTTATGGGATCTCTCTGTACAGACTATGAGCAAACTTAGGGGCTGTTCCTGCTGAATTGTGCTTAGTACAGGGGAATACCTATGTACCATAGTTTTATGGGATCTCTCTGTACAGACTATGAGCAAACTTAGGGACTGTTCCTGCTGAATTGTGCTTAGTACAGGGAATACCTATGTACCATAGTTTTATGGGATCTCTCTGTACAGACTATGAGCAAACTTAGGGGACTGTTCCTGCTGAATTGTGCTTAGTACAGGGAATACCTATGTACCATAGTTTTATGGGATCTCTCTGTACAGACTATGAGCAAACTTAGGGACTGTTCCTGCTGAATTGTGCTTAGTACAGGGAATACCTATGCTGCCATAGTTTTATGGGATCTCTCTGTACAGACTATGAGCAAACTTAGGGGCTGTTCCTGCTGAATTGTGCTTAGTACAGGGGAATACCTATGTACCATAGTTTTATGGGATCTCTCTGTACAGACTATGAGCAAACTTAGGGACTGTTCCTGCTGAATTGTGCTTAGTACAGGGAATACCTATGTACCATAGTTTTATGGGATCTCTCTGTACAGACTATGAGCAAACTTAGGGGACTGTTCCTGCTGAATTGTGCTTAGTACAGGGAATACCTATGTACCATAGTTTTATGGGATCTCTCTGTACAGACTATGAGCAAACTTAGGGACTGTTCCTGCTGAATTGTGCTTAGTACAGGGAATACCTATGTTGCCATAGTTTTATGGGATCTCTCTGTACAGACTATGAACAAACTTAGGGACTGTTCCTGCTGAATTGTGCTTAGTACAGGGAATACCTATGTACCATAGTTTTATGGGATCTCTCTGTACAGACTATGAGCAAACTTAGGGGACTGTTCCTGCTGAATTGTGCTTAGTACAGGGGAATACCTATGTACCATAGTTTTATGGGATCTCTCTGTACAGACTATGAGCAAACTTAGGGGACTGTTCCTGCTGAATTGTACTTAGTACAGGGGAATACCTATGTGCCATAGTTTTATGGGATCTCTCTGTACAGACTATGAGCAAACTTAGGGACTGTTCCTGCTGAATTGTGCTTAGTACAGGGAATACCTATGTACCATAGTTTTATGGGATCTCTCTGTACAGACTATAAACAAACTTAGGGGACTGTTCCTGCTGAATTGTGCTTAGTACAGGGAATACCTATGTTGCCATAGTTTTATGGGATCTCTCTGTACAGACTATGAACAAACTTAGGGACTGTTCCTGCTGAATTGTGCTTAGTACAGGGAATACCTATGTACCATAGTTTTATGGGATCTCTCTGTACAGACTATGAGCAAACTTAGGGACTGTTCCTGCTGAATTGTGCTTAGTACAGGGAATACCTATACAGATAGAGTTAGAGGGAACATGCCTCTGGTTTGGGGAAAGCTCCAGGAGCTGCGGGGAGGGTCTTTGGCTCAGGAAGGTGCAAAAAGGCTGATTTGGAAAACACATTGTCCGTGGGTGACGTTACACCGGGTTTATTAGGAGTGGGCGTGTTCCACACAACCTGCCATTTCCCCGCCCCCCTCTTATTCCCCAACACTAATTTGCTTGAGGATGTGATTTTGGGAGTGTTTGTTCCAGTCAGAGGGAGAAACCATCTCACATTGGTTATAGGGAGAATTACTCACCACTTGGTCCTGTCCCAAATACTCTGGTGCTGATCCAGATACACAACGTGGGGCTTTGAGGTTCCTCACACTGATTGGACCTGAGATTTCCCTTGTGCTACTGCCACAACCAATGGCTGATAATGTTCTGCTCATCAGACAAGTTCACTTCATTACTGGCACCACCCGCAGCTCTGAACCACCAGCCCATCGGAACATATTCAATAACTGGATCAGTGACCAGGAATTCCTCAATTATTCCTTTTATTCCAGTGCCGAGTCTCTAATCCACCAGGACACGCCTCCCACTTGTACTGCGCAAACACTGAGCCGCCATTATAGTCAATTATATCCTAATGTTATTCTATAGGGACTCGTTATGCACCGCCCCAAACTGAGTCACAACTCACTGATATATAAATCCCCACACCCTGCTGCTTATATACAAATACCCCCATATACACATGGTTATGGGAGGGGAGGAAAGGAGATCTCACCATCAGTATAGGAAGGGGTTCTTTACTGTAAGGACAGTCAGGTTATGGGATTCCCTACCAAGAGAGGGGGAATGAGTGATTCATTGGTGGGGAGGAAAGGAGATCTCACCATCAGCATAGGAAGGGGTTCTTTACTGTAAGGACAGTCAGGTTATGGGATTCCCTACCAAGAGAGGGGGAATGAGTGATTCATTGGTGGGGAGGAAAGGAGATATCACCATCAGCATAGGAAGGGGTTCTTTACTGTAAGGGCAGTCAGGTTATGGGATTCCCTACCAAGAGAGGGGAATGAGTGATTCATTGGTGGGGAGGAAAGAAGATCTCACCATCAGTATAGGAAGGGGTTGCTATAAGAATGGAATGGTAGAACAGTAGTCACATGGGGTTGGCTGTTCCTGCAAGAATGGGATCATGCTGTAGTGTTAATAGCTACACAGTGAGGCTGAGAGGAGAAGCAGGGCATGCTGGGTAAGGTCCCAGTGCAGAGATGTGGAATTTCACAGAGTGGGATGAAAACGAGTGCGGAATTTCCAATAGGAATGTGACCATTGGTTTTAAGAAGTCAATTGGGAAGCCCCGCCCATTCCTCTAATCATCTCCCCTGCAGGGTGTATGTCCAGTGAAGGGAAAATGTTGCATTGTGGGTAGGTGGCTGTTCCTGCTGAACTGGGATTGGAAAGTGTTAGTGTGACTGTATCTCTCAGCAATCCCCAGATACTGTCCCCTGACACCCCAACATGTTTCCCTGTTTGTCCCTAACGGCTCTCCGTACTGAGTCAGGAATCCCCTCCCCCACAGACTTGCGCCACTAATAGTGATGTGTGAGCCCCACCCACAACTTCACTGTCAGCTTCTGTCCTTATACGTGCCCACCCCTTTTGTGACATCATCAGCGGGGCAGGTCTGTACGTGTATATATATATTTATATACTGTATATAGAGAGGGAGAGAAGGTGGGTTTGGCTCAAGTTTGTCTCAACATCAGCAGCTCCATCTAATTCCGGGTATATAGAGAGGTCTGACTACTTCTCTCACTGCCCTCAGGCTGTTCCTGCTGAATTCTGCTTCATGCAAAGTATAATCACCCTGTGACAGGTTCATGCCCCCTCCTGCCATTCAGTTGTTCTTAGGGGGAGATTTGGGGTGAGTGCTTATTTGTACCCCAACTGGCCTTCAGACTGGGCCCCCTTAGCTCATAACAAGGTTACAGATATATAGAAACATTGGGGTGTCACCCTGCTATAGTTCCAGGGGTACCCAGGGTACAAATAAACACTCACCCCAAATCTCCCCCTAACTGACCTTCAGACTGGGTCCCCTTAGCTCATAACAAGGTTACAGATATATAGAAACATTGGGGTGTCACCCTGCTATAGTTCCAGGGGTACACAGGGCACAAATAATCACTCACCCCAAATCTCCCCCTAACTGACCTTCAGACTGGGCCCCCTTAGCTCATAACAAGGTTACAGATATATAGAAACATTGGGGTGTCACCCTGCTATAGTTCCAGGGGTACACAGGGCACAAATAATCACTCACCCCAAATCTCCCCCTAACTGGCCTTCAGACTGGGCCCCCTTAGCTCATAACAAGGTTACAGATATATAGAAACATTGGGGTGCCATCCTGCTATAGTTCCAGGGGTACCCAGGGTACAAATAAACACTCACCCCAAATCTCCCCCTAACTGACCTTCAGACTGGGCTCCCTTAGCTCATAACAAGGTTACAGATATATAGAAACATTGGGGTGTCACCCTGCTATAGTTCCAGGGGTACCCAGGGTACAAATAAACACTCACCCCAAATCTCCCCCTAGTCTGACTAAGGGGACACTGCAGTAAAGTAATTGGCAGAGCAAGTTGCCCCCCAGTAGTTGTACATGAGATTACAAATGACACCCCAACACTACAGCGCCCCTCATTCTCACAGAAGCAGAGAGGAAAGGCTTCCAGGGAGACATTATGAAGCTCGGGGCCCCTGGGGGCCAGTCAGTGCACCCCTATGTTGGATAAAGAGAGCAGGAATGGGAGGAGAGTACAATAAAATGTGTGTATTTTACAGACAGCTCCAGAATGAGGCTCCGCCCCCCATGTACACAGTTATTACCCAGCATCCTCCTGGGAAGGAGAAGCCACAGAGGGTTAATGCTTTACACTATGAAAGTGTGAGCTCTGCAGCGCCCTCTTGTGGAGAGTAGGGAATGTCTCGCCTCCGACCATTGGTTGTGTCAATAGGGGGCGTGGAATGCACAGCACAAAGCTCCTCCCCCTCATTCCTCCTCTTCCTCATTATCTTCCATTGTAATTCCCTGCTCGAGGGCGTGGTCTGGCGCCACACGCTGAATGGAGACGATTCCGCTAAGCACCGCGTATCCCACCATTGCCAGCAGCCCCGCCAGCACTGACAGCACCTGATTGCGCCGTTTGTGGGGGTCATCCTCTGTGTCCTGTGTCTCTGCGCTTGGAGGTTTGGGGGCGACACGGGGGCCACTCTCTGAAAGAGAAGGGGGAGGAGGATTAGAATATTATGTGCCCACCACATTCCTTCTCTGTACATTTACTCATGAGTGGGGCTGCCATATTGCTTCCCATAGAGATACACAATAAGGGTGCAGCTCTCTGGGGTCACATAACTAGTACATAAGAGCGATTCCTCTAAAGCTGCACTGGATTCAGCTGATGGGGGAGGGGGAATTCATTGAACACAAATCTGCCCCAGTACTGGAGCTATAAGTGTTAGTGCCCCAGTATTCCTGCTACTAGTGAATCTGCCCCAGTACTGGAGCTATAAGTGTTAGTGCCCCAGTATTCCTGCTACTAGTGAATCTGCCCCAGTACTGGAGCTATAAGTGTAAGTGCCCCAGTATTCCTGCTACTAGTGAATCTGCCCCAGTACTGGAGCTACAAGTGTTAGTGCCCCAGTATTCCTGCAACTAGTGAATCTGCCCTAGTACTGGAGCTATAAGTGTTAGTGCCCCAGTATTCATGCTACTAGTGAATCTGCCCCAGTACTGGAGCTATAAGTGTTAGTGCCCCAGTATTCCTGCTACTAGTGAATCTGCCCCAGTACTGGAGCTATAAGTGTTAGTGCCCCAGTATTCCTGCTACTAGTGAATCTGCCCCAGTACTGGAGCTATAAGTGTTAGTGCCCCAGTATTCCTGCTACTAGTGAATCTGCCCCAGTACTGGAGCTATAAGTGTTAGTGCCCCAGTATTCCTGCAACTAGTGAATCTGCCCTAGTACTGGAGCTATAAGTGTTAGTGCCCCAGTATTCATGCTACTAGTGAATCTGCCCCAGTACTGGAGCTATAAGTGTTAGTGCCCCAGTATTCCTGCTACTAGTGAATCTGCCCCAGTACTGGAGCTATAAGTGTTAGTGCCCCAGTATTCCTGCTACTAGTGAATCTGCCCCAGTACTGGAGCTACAAGTGTAAGTGCCCCAGTATTCCTGCTACTAGTGAATCTGCCCCAGTATTGGAGCTATAAGTGTTAGTGCCCCAGTATTCCTGCTACTAGTGAATCTGCCCCAGTACTGGAGCTATAAGTGTTAGTGCCCCAGTATTCCTGCTACTAGTGAATCTGCCCCAGTACTGGAGCTATAAGTGTAAGTGCCCCAGTATTCCTGCTACTAGTGAATCTGCCCCAGTACTGGAGCTACAAGTGTTAGTGCCCCAGTATTCCTGCTACTAGTGAATCTGCCCCAGTACTGGAGCTACAAGTGTTAGTGCCCCAGTATTCCTGCTACTAGTGAATCTGCCCCAGTACTGGAGCTACAAGTGTAAGGCTGGGGGCAAGTGCTTCTTACCTTGTTCCCAGGGGAAGTAGACGGTGATGATGGAGGTGCAGTAGCGGCACAGGTTGGGCAGAGAGCTCAGGTGCTGCTGCAGTTTATTATTGGGCAGTTTGGCATTCAGTATAGGGGCCAAGTGGCTGAACACATAGGCGTCCAGGGAGGCGGGGCTACAAGAGAGAAAGCAGGTGATTGGTCATGTGTACAGGCTCCCAGCATGTCCTTCTGCACCCCCCAATCACCCAGCATGTCCGTCTGCACCCCCCAATCTCCCAGCATGTCCTTCTGCACCCCCAATCTCCCAGCATGTCCTTCTGCACCCCCAATCTCCCAGCATGTCCTTCTGCACCCCCAATCTCCCAGCATGTCCTTCTGCACCCCCAATCTCCCAGCATGTCCTTCTGCACCCCCAATCTCCCAGCATGTCCTTCTGCACCCCCAATCTCCCAGCATGTCCTTCTGCACCCCCAATCTCCCAGCATGTCCTTCTGCAAACCCAATCTCCAAGCATGTCCGTCTGCACCCCCCAATCTCCCAGCATGTCCTTCTGCACCCCCAATCTCCCAGCATGTCCTTCTGCACCCCCAATCTCCAAGCATGTCCTTCTGCACCCACAATCTCCCAGCATGTCCTTCTGCACCCCCAATCTCCAAGCATGTCCTTCTGCACCCCCAATCTCCCAGCATGTCCTTCTGCAAACCCAATCTCCCAGCATGTCCTTCTGCACCCCCAATCTCCCAGCATGTCCTTCTGCACCCCCAATCTCCAAGCATGTCCTTCTGCACCCCCAATCTCCCAGCATGTCCTTCTGCACCCCCAATCTCCCAGCATGTCCTTCTGCACCCCCAATCTCCCAGCATGTCCTTCTGCACCCCCAATCTCCCAGCATGTCCTTCTGCACCCCCAATCTCCCAGCATGTCCTTCTGCACCCCCAATCTCCCAGCATGTCCTTCTGCACCCCCAATCTCCAAGCATGTCCTTCTGCACCCCCAATCTCCAAGCATGTCCTTCTGCACCCCCAATCTCCAAGCATGTCCTTCTGCACCCCCAATCTCCCAGCATGTCCTTCTGCACCCCCAATCTCCCAGCATGTCCTTCTGCACCCCCAATCTCCCAGCATGTCCTTCTGCACCCCCCAATCTCCCAGCATGTCCTTCTGCACCCCCAATCTCCCAGCATGTCCTTCTGCACCCCCAATCTCCCAGCATATCCTTCTGCACCCCCAATCTCCAAGCATGTCCTTCTGCACCCCCAATCTCCAAGCATGTCCTTCTGCACCCCCAATCTCCCAGCATGTCCTTCTGCACCCCCAATCTCCCAGCATGTCCTTCTGCACCCCCAATCTCCCAGCATGTCCTTCTGCACCCCCCAATCTCCCAGCATGCCTTTGGCACCCCACTGTAGCCCAACTGGAGTCACTCCCAGACACTGCCCACCCTATGACAACACCCAGGTTTTCGGGGAACTTACCTGTCCCCAAAGAAGAAGTTGTTGTTGGCGAGGCGCTGGGAGAGGAGGGACAGACACTCGTGGGCATCAGTGTAGAGCTGTGGGGCACAGACAGGAGGGTAATGGGGTGACATGTAGGATATGGGGGTACCCTCAGTGTGTAACAGTAAGTGGGAGGAGCTTCCGATGTGAATTACACTTGCTCCTCCTCTATTCTGGGCGGCACAAGGATTATTTATTAACATACTCACCCGCCCCTCCATCTCCTCATCCTCCTCCCTCCAACTCTCCCCCCGGATCAGCTTGAGTCGCTCCATGTTGCGCTTGTGCATCTGGTTGGGGAGGAAGAAGTTGAGGGGGAAGGGGATGGACTCGGCGTACCACTTCCTGGTGTGCTCCACGTAATTCTTCCCCTCCACCCAGAAGCTGTGAATCTGCAGAGAATGGGGGGTAAGTGAGCGGGGGCACAGCATGGGATAGACCCCCAGTAACTGCCCCACAGGAAAGGTCAGACTCACCAGCGCAGGCAGGAGCTTTTCCTCCAGCAGGGAGATGAAGGCCAACGTATCCGCCCCTTGCCTGGCAGACAGATCATAATCAGCATTGTATTTCTATGGGAACAAAGAAAGAGCTGCACTGGGGGTGTTCCTCCAGCAGGGGGCGTGGCATGTCTATAAACAGCTGCCCCGCCCCCAGGTACAAAGTATAAGGCTCCCTGTCTCACCAGCTGACTCTGCTCTTCCATAAGGAAATCTGTCAGCACTGGGCACAAAATACATGGAGACTCCGCCCACTGCAGAAAGTCACAGACCTGTAGCAGCAGCAGCTTGTGCTAGAGATGAAGTGTCAGTCACTGGGATCCTCCCACCTCAATTTGCATATTTCAATTATTCAAAGATAAAAAGAACTTGTCACCTTCAACATCACCTGAGTTTATCCACCTGGGGAGGGACAGTGAGAAACTGAAGAGGAGGAACGACTTACCTGCTTCCTGAGGTGGGTGATGATTCTGCTGGGCTGGAAGAGAACTCCATCATCACTTGTCTTTAGGGCAGGGAGCCGACCTGTGGGGGAGACAGGACATTAGGTATCATGTGGGCACATCAGGTAGGGGGTCGGGCACATCAGGTAGGTAGGGGGTCGGGCACATCAGGTAGGTAGGGGGTCGGGCACATCAGGTAGGTGGGGGTCGGGCACATCAGGTAGGTGGGGGTCGGGCACATCAGGTAGGTAGGGGGTCGGGCACATCAGGTAGGTAGGGGGTCGGGCACATCAGGTAGGTAGGGGGTCGGGCACATCAGGTAGGTGGGGGTCGGGCACATCAGGTAGGTGGGGGTCGGGCACATCAGGTAGGTGGGGGTCGGGCACATCAGGTAGGTAGGGGGTCGGGCACATCAGGTAAATAGGGGGTCGGGCACATCAGGTAGGTAGGGGGCCGTCACATCAGGTAGGTAGGGGGTCGGGCACATCAGGTAGGTAGGGGGTCGGGCACATCAGGTAGGTAGGGGGTCAGACACATCAGGTAGGTGGGGGTCGGGCACATCAGGTAGGTGGGGGGCCGGGCACATCAGGTAGGTGGGGGGCCGGGCACATCAGGTAGGTAGGGGGTCGGGCACATCAGGTAGGTAGGGGGTCGGGACAGAAGATCCAGAACAGAAGATCCGGTGGTCTCGGCCATTAGTCATTACCTGAGGGGCTTCTCCAGGGGTTGGTGATCTTATGCACCTTGAGGGGAGCTCCTGAGAACTTGGCGTAGGTCTGGAATAGAGAAGAAATTGGGGGGTCACAGAGATACAGGGGGAGGGGCTGCTCCTCATCTAACTATGGAGTCTGACTGGCGTCTGTGATGTCATGCCTGGCAAACACTGCTCCTAACTGCCAGCTCTGACTATACAAGGAATATCCAGATACAGGCTCAGTTATACAGGGGACACCCCAATACACTCAGTTATACAGGGGACACCCCAATACACTCAGTTATACAGGGGACACCCCAATACACTCAGTTATACAAGGAATATCCAGATACAGGCTCAGTTATACAGGGGATGATACAGAATGAGGGGGATAACCAGTCACTGACAGCTGAGAGGAGTTTCCCTCCATTCCCCGACCCCAGAGATCCCAGGGAGCAGAGAGATCACAGAGAGATCAGAGAGATCCCAGGGAGCAGAGAGATCACAGAGAGATCACAGAGAGATCCCAGGGAGCAGAGAGATCACAGAGAGATCAGAGAGATCCCAGGGAGCAGAGAGATCACAGAGAGATCCCAGGGAGCAGAGAGATCACAGAGAGATCAGAGAGATCCCAGGGAGCAGAGAGATCCCAGGCAGCAGAGCCAATGAATGTGCAGGTTTGTGTCCCACGTGCTACAGGATCAGTGTGAGGAGGTTTAAGAGTAAAAACCGACGGAAGGGAAATCGCTCTAATCCTCACCACAAATACAATCGGTAATTTCCCAATCCCGACCCCTCCCGACCCCACTCCATAGAGTCCCAGTCACACACAGGCCGTGACCCTCCTCACACAGCGACATAATGAGAGAGAAGACACGAGACTGAATCCACTGCCCCCCAATCCCGAGTGACCGCAGCTGCACGAGACTCCCTCCTCTCACACACTGGGACCCTACCAGCACAGTCAGACAGTCCGGATCCACAGAGGGGAGTCCCCAGTCTCCTTTCCAGCAGTACAACTCCATGGGCGCCGCCATCTTGCTCTCAACGCAACCCGGAAGCACTGGGCTCTCGGGCAGCTACATCCGGGGACTCAGGGACAGGGCTGTACCACGTGGGACACAAGGAGGAGGAGTGACCAGCGGAAGTCTGATGTCACTTATTGTGACCAATAACAGGAAGTTGTATCCGGGGATTTAATGTTGTACTGTCTGTATTCAGTGATATAATAACAGTAACACAGTAACATAAACACACGGCCATCAAACTAAAATATAAGTTAAAGGGATACTGTCATGGGAAATGTTTTTTTTTCAAAACACATCAGTTAATAGTGCTGCTCCAGCAGAATTCTGCACTGAAATCCATTTCTCAAAAGAGCAAACAGATTTTTTTATATTCAATTTTGAAATCTGACATGGGGCTAGACATTTTGTCAGTTTCCCAGCTGCCCCCAGTCATGTGACTTGTGCACTTTAGGATGGAAATGCTTTCTGGCAGGCTGTTATTTCTCCTTCTCAATGTAACTGAATGTGTCTCAGTGGGACCTGGATTTTACTATTGAGTGTTGTTCTTAGATCTACCAGGCAGCTGTTATCTTGTGTTAGGGAGCTGCTATCTGGTTACCTTCCCATTGTTCTGTTGTTAGGCTGCTGGGGGGGAAAGGGAGGGATGATATCATTCCAACTTGCAGTACAGCAGTAAAGAGAGACTGAAGTTTATCAGAGCACAAGTCACATGACTGGGGGCAGCTGGGAAACATGTCTAGCCCCATGTCAGATTTTCAACATTAAATATATAAAAAATGTCTGTTTGCTCTTTTGAGAAATGGATTTCAGTGCAGAATTCTGCTGGAGCAGCACTATTAACTGATGTGTTTTGAAAAAAATGTTTTTTCCCATGACAGTATCCCTTTAATATAAAATTGACGAAGGGGCTATTCTAAGCACTTTTGCAATGTACATTCATTATTTATTTTGTTTTTAATTCCAAGATATTAAGGGATACATGTGCTGTTAATATGAATGAATTGTGTTACAACAGCGCCACCTGCTGGTCAGTTTCCCACCAGTCTGACCAGCAAGTAGTCAAGGAAGTTGTCAGGAGAAAGAAAGAGGCTGATGTTCTTCTGCTTAGGAATAAAATTAGAAACCTTTCTCACATCTTTCCTAAGCAGAAGAACATCAGCCTCTTTCTTTCTCCTGACAACTTCCTTGACTACTTGCTGGTCAGACTGGTGGGAAACTGACCAGCAGGTGGCGCTGTTGGAACACAATTCATTCATATTAACAGTACATGTACAGTATCTCTTAATATCTTGGAATTAAAAACAAAATAAATAATGAATGTACATTGCAAAAGTGCTTAGAATAGCCCCCTCATCAATGTTATATTCACTTATTTTTAAGGTTTACTTATCCTTTAAGTCTATATATAACCTGCCTAACTGTCAGTTGATCCAGAGGAAGGTGAAAACCCACCTGAAGTCTCTCCAATTTGCCTCAGAGGGGGGAAAATTCCTTCCTGACTCCAAGATGCAATGGGACCAGTCCCTGGATCAACTTGTACTATGAGCTCTCTCCCATATCCCTGTATTCCCTCACTTGCTAAACACCATCCAACCCCTTCTTATACCTATCTAATGTATCAGCCTGTACCCCTGATTCACTTCCCAGCTCTCCCTGTAACACCCCTTTCCCTCCTCTAATCTCATTGGCTCCCTCCTGTCTGCTGGGAGGAGCTACTGGTGAATAAAGCATCCGACCCTTCCTTATACCTATCTAATGTATCAGCCTGTACCCCTGATTCACTTCCCAGCTCTCCCTGTAACACCCCTTTCCCTCCTCTAATCTCATTGGCTCCCTCCTGTCTGCTGGGAGGAGCTACTGGTGAATAAAGCATCCGACCCTTCCTTGTACCTATCTAATGTATCAGCCTGTACCCCTGATTCACTTCCCAGCTCTCCCTGTAACACCCCTTTCCCTCCTCTAATCTCATTGGCTCCCTCCTGTCTGCTGGGAGGAGCTACTGGTGAATAAAGCATCCGACCCTTCCTTGTACCTATCTAATGTATCAGCCTGTACCCCTGATTCACTTCCCAGCTCTCCCTGTAACACCCCTTTCCCTCCTCTAATCTCATTGGCTCCCTCCTGTCTGCTGGGAGGAGCTACTGGTGAATAAAGCATCCAACCCTTCCTTGTACCTATCTAATGTATCAGCCTGTACCCCTGATTCACTTCCCAGCTCTCCCTGTAACACCCCTTTCCCTCCTCTAATCTCATTGGCTCCCTCCTGTCTGCTGGGAGGAGCTACTGGTGAATAAAGCATCCGACCCTTCCTTGTACCTATCTAATGTATCAGCCTGTACCCCTGATTCACTTCCCAGCTCTCCCTGTAACACCCCTTTCCCCTCCTCTAATCTCATTGGCTCCCTCCTGTCTGCTGGGAGGAGCTACTGGTGAATAAAGCATCCGACCCTTCCTTGTACCTATCTAATGTATCAGCCTGTACCCCTGATTCACTTCCCAGCTCTCCCTGTAACACCCCTTTCCCCTCCTCTAATCTCATTGGCTCCCTCCTGTCTGCTGGGAGGAGCTACTGGTGAATAAAGCATCCGACCCTTCCTTGTACCTATCTAATGTATCAGCCTGTACCCCTGATTCACTTCCCAGCTCTCCCTGTAACACCCCTTTCCCTCCTCTAATCTCATTGGCTCCCTCCTGTCTGCTGGGAGGAGCTACTGGTGAATAAAGCATCCGACCCTTCCTTGTACCTATCTAATGTATCAGCCTGTACAACTGATTCAGGGAGAGAATTCCACATCTTCACAGCTCTCACTGTAACAAACCCCTTCCCAATATTTAGCTGGAACCTCTTTTCTTCTAATCCTAATGGGTGACCTTGTGTCAGCTGGAAAGACCTACTGGTAAATAAATCATTAGAGAGATTATTATATGATCCCCTTATATATTTATACATAGTCATCATATCACCCCTTAAGCGCCTCTTCTCCAGAGTGAACATCCCCAATTTGGCCAGTCTTTCCTCATAGCTAAGATTTTCCCTTTACCAGCTTAGTTGCCCTTCTCTGTCCCCTCTCTAATACAATAATGTCCTGTTTGAGTGATGGAGACAAAACTGTAGGGCATATTCTAGATGGGGCCTTACCAGTGCTCTATACAGTGGGACCCCCTCCTCCCGTGACTCTCTGCCCCATTTAATACAAGTCAAGACCTTATTTGCCCTTGATGCTGCTGACTGGCATTGCTTGCTACAGACAAGTTTATTATCTACAAGGACTCCAAGCTCCGTCTCCATTATGGATTTGCCTAGTGCAGTCCCATTAAGGGTATAAGTGGATATTGTTACATCCCAGGTGCAGGACTTTACATTTATCAACATTGAATCTCATTTGCCACTTAGCTGCCCAGATTGCCAGTTAGTCAAGATCCTGATGCAAGTGCCACATCCTGGATGGAATTAATTGGGCTGATAGTTTTGTCTCATCTGCAAACACTGATACATTACTTACAATCCCCTCCCCTAAGTCATTAATGAACAAGTTAAATAAAAGTGGCCCCAATACTGAGCCCTGGGGGACCCCACTAAGAACCTTACTCCAAGTAGAGAATGTCCCATTAACAACCCCCCTCTGTACCCGATCCTGTAGCCAGTTTCCTATCCATGTGCAAACGACTTCATTAAGCCCAACAGACCTTAGTTTAGAAAGCAGTCGTTTGTGGGGCACAGTATCAAACGCTTTGTCTGGTCTAAAACTGAACTAAGCTCTCTTAGAACCCGGGGGTGTATGCCATCAGGCCCTGGAGCCTTGTTTACATTAATTTGTATTAAAGCTTTATGGATCATAACCTGAGTCAGCCACTGACTAGATTGAGCTGAGCCATTAGTGCAGTTATAAAGTGAGCCTGGGAACTCAGACTCCTCTATTGTATACACTGAAGAAATGAACTGATTTAGCACATTTGCCTTTTCTGTATCTGTTACAATCATACCCCAGGGATATAGTGTTACCTGTACCCCAGGGATATAGTGTTACCTGTACCCCAGGGATTTAGTGTTACCTGTACCCCAGGGATATAGTGTTACTTGTACCCCAGGGATATAGTGTTACCTGTACCCCAGGGAAATAGTGTTATCTGTACCCCAGGGAAATAGCGTTACCTGTACCCCAGGGAAATAGTGTTATCTGTACCCCAGGGATATAGTGTTACCTGTACCCCAGGGATATAGTGTTATCTGTACCCCAGGGATATAGTGTTACCTGTACCCCAGGGAAATAGTGTTATCTGTACCCCAGGGATATAGTGTTACCTGTACCCCAGGGAAATAGTGTTATCTGTACCCCAGGGATATAGTGTTACCTGTACCCCAGGGAAATAGTGTTATCTGTACCCCAGGGATATAGCATTACCTGTACCCCAGGGATATAGCGTTACCTGTACCCCAGGGATATAGTGTTACCTGTACCCCAAGGATATACCGTTACCTGTACCCCAGGGATATAGTGTTACCTGTACCCCAGAGTTCTATATCTACTAGGCAGCGGTGAATCTCCAGGTTTATATAGTTTCTGTTGTGGGTTATACTATAGGGGCAGATATTTGGGGCAGTACTAGAAGAAGTGGATCGCTGATTTTTGGGAGGGGAACCCATTTCTCACCCAGGGGTTCCTTTGTCCAGGGCAGGTTTGGGGGTGACACAGCAGTGGAAACAGGTTAATTAAATGTTGGGGTCTCTGCATGTGACATACGGGGGCTGCACCTAGGCTCCGCACTGCCCATTAACCCCTGGTATTCATATAGACACAGCAGTATAAATGCAGAGCAAACTCTAGAACACACACAGGTGGATGAGTGCACTCACACTGCAGGGAGTGATCTGATTGGTTCTGTTGTCTCACTACTCCAGCACTTACCTGCCCCAGGTACTTACAGTATAATATTGCCTCCTGTCCCTTTATTAATCACTTATTCTCCAACACAATTCCACCAGTGTTAAATGCCTCCAAACTAAAGTGGCACCAACTATTCTGCACTCACATTGTATTATAACCGACCCCCTTCTGCTAAACCAGGGGGGCAACACCAAAGAGGCAGTAAAGTAATTGGCTCATAATCACCTATTGACATCTCAATTTGGATTCCCAGGCGCTTATTTAGCCAATCAGGGGCTGGAGACACTTTCACTGGGCACTGGGGGTCAGTTGGTGGTAATGATGAGTAGGGAACGTGGTGATTTTGTGGTTAATAAGGGGCAATTGTACAATTTGAGGCTTGGGGTAATTGTGTTTCAGTTGGGGGGGTTGTTATTCTTTATTGATTATACGTTTCTAGGAGGGAGGCGTTGTCTGTAGATAAAGAAGCAATAGCTCAGCCAAGAGACCCAGCCTTCCTCCTGTTAATACAAGTCCTGACCTCCTTGATCTCACCTGGAAGGTATGTGGCTCCTGTTGGAGAGGGAGATGATCCAGAAAGCAACATGTCACCCACAGATTTGCACCTACAGCACCGAATAGACCCAGAGATCCTTATTTATGTATCATTGCCTGTGTATGGAGTTCTCTACAGTAGAACTACTCATGGACTGGGTCAACACTAATACATGCAAAATACATTTACATTTGAGATTGAGTGACATCAGGACAAGATGGAGACAGTAGGACAAGATGGAGACAGTAGGACAAGATGGAGACAGTAGGACAAGATGGAGACAGTAGGGCAAGATGGAGACAGTAGGGCAAGATGGAGACAGTAGGACAAGATGGAGACAGTAGGGCAAGATGAAGACAGTAGGACAAGATGGAGGCAGTAGGACAAGATGGAGACAGTAGGACAAGATGGAGACAGTAGGACAAGATGGAGACAGTAGGACAAGATGGAGACAGTAGGGCAAGATGAAGACAGTAGGACAAGATGGAGACAGTAGGGCAAGATGGAGACAGTAGGACAAGATGGAGACAGTAGGACAAGATGGAGACAGTAGGACAAGATGGGGACAGTAGGACAAGATGGAGACAGTAGGAAAAGATGGGGACAGCAGGACAAGATGGGGACAGTAGGACAAGATGGAGGCAGTAGCGCAAGATGGAGACAGTAGGACAAGATGGAGACAGTAGGGCAAGATGAAGACAGTAGGACAAGATGGAGGCAGTAGGACAAGATGGAGACAGTAGGACAAGATGGAGACAGTAGGACAAGATGGAGACAGTAGGACAAGATGGAGACAGTAGGGCAAGATGAAGACAGTAGGACAAGATGGAGACAGTAGGACAAGATGGAGACAGTAGGACAAGATGGAGACAGTAGGACAAGATGGGGACAGTAGGACAAGATGGAGACAGTAGGAAAAGATGGGGACAGCAGGACAAGATGGGGACAGTAGGACAAGATGGAGGCAGTAGCGCAAGATGGAGACAGTAGGACAAGATGGAGACAGTAGGGCAAGATGGAGACAGTAGGACAAGATGGAGACAGTAGGGCAAGATGGAGACAGTAGGACAAGATGGGGACAGCAGGACAAGATGGAGGCAGTAGGACAAGATGGGGACAGCAGGACAAGATGGGGACAGTAGGACAAGATGGAGGCAGTAGCGCAAGATGGAGACAGTAGGACAAGATGGAGACAGTAGGGCAAGATGGAGACAGTAGGACAAGATGGGGACAGCAGGACAAGATGGGGACAGCAGGACAAGATGGGGACAGTAGGACAAGATGGAGGCAGTAGCGCAAGATGGAGACAGTAGGACAAGATGGAGACAGTAGGGCAAGATGGAGACAGTAGGACAAGATGGAGACAGTAGGGCAAGATGGAGACAGTAGGACAAGATGGAGACAGTAGCGCAAGATGGAGACAGAAGGACAAGATGGAGACAGTAGGACAAGATGGAGACAGTAGGACAAGATGGAGACAGTAGGACAAGATGGAGACAGTAGGACAAGATGGGGACAGCAGGACAAGATGGGGACAGTAGGACAAGATGGAGGCAGTAGCGCAAGATGGAGACAGTAGGACAAGATGGAGACAGTAGGGCAAGATGGAGACAGTAGGACAAGATGGAGACAGTAGGGCAAGATGGAGACAGTAGGACAAGATGGAGACAGTAGCGCAAGATGGAGACAGAAGGACAAGATGGAGACAGTAGGACAAGATGGAGACAGTAGGACAAGATGGAGACAGTAGGACAAGATGGAGACAGTAGGACAAGATGGAGACAGTAGGGCAAGATGGAGACAGTTGGAGAAGATGGAGACAGTAGGACAAGATGGAGACAGTAGGGCAAGATGGAGACAGTAGGACAAGATGGAGACAGTAGCGCAAGATGGAGACAGAAGGACAAGATGGAGACAGTAGGACAAGATGGAGACAGTAGGACAAGATGGGGACAGTAGGACAAGATGGAGACAGTAGGACAAGATGGGGACAGCAGGACAAGATGGGGACAGTAGGACAAGATGGAGGCAGTAGGACAAGATGGAGACAGTAGGACAAGATGGGGACAGCAGGACAAGATGGGGACAGCAGGACAAGATGGGGACAGTAGGACAAGATGGAGGCAGTAGCGCAAGATGGAGACAGTAGGACAAGATGGAGACAGTAGGGCAAGATGGAGACAGTAGGACAAGATGGAGACAGTAGGGCAAGATGGAGACAGTAGGACAAGATGGAGACAGTAGGACAAGATGGGGACAGTAGGACAAGATGGAGGCAGTAGCGCAAGATGGAGACAGTAGGACAAGATGGAGACAGTAGGGCAAGATGGAGACAGTAGGACAAGATGGAGACAGTAGGGCAAGATGGAGACAGTAGGACAAGATGGAGACAGTAGCGCAAGATGGAGACAGAAGGACAAGATGGAGACAGTAGGACAAGATGGAGACAGTAGGACAAGATGGAGACAGTAGGACAAGATGGAGACAGTAGCGCAAGATGGAGACAGTAGGGCAAGATGGAGACAGTAGGACAAGATGGAGACAGTAGGGCAAGATGGAGACAGTAGGACAAGATGGAGACAGTAGGGCAAGATGGAGACAGTAGGACAAGATGGAGACAGTAGGACAAGATGGAGACAGTAGGGGCAAAATGGAGACAGTAGGACAAGATGGAGAGAATACAGTCAAGAGACAGTAGGATAAATTGCAGATTATTCAGTTGAAAGTGGGGCCACCACTGGACGTAAGGTGGTACACAGCCTATGACATTATTAAATAAATGGGCGCTTTGTGCATATAGGAATTGAGCCCTGGGGGGCAGTAAGAGAAGCTGGGGGTAGTAGCAGTTGGTGCAGTAGAGATCACATGACAGTCTGACAGTGGGAATGGTGGGAGTTGAAGTTTAGCAGTTCTTGCTGGGCTAAGGGACTGTAGGCTTGAATGATTTTCTCTGTGGCTGGGACCCAACAGAGAAACAACTGCAGCCTCTTTTTTAGGGCCGACGCTGCTTTCTGTTGATTTGTGATGCTTTGTGTTGCCATGGCAACAAAACAGAAGTTTGGAGACGGGTCGGGCGTGTGCGGATTTGGTTTTTGGCTCCCGAGTAACATCCTATGGGTTGAGGCTCCTGTTTATTCCCTACAGAAGTTTATTTATGGGGGAGGATCTGCAGAAATAAACGTCCCAGAGAGCTTTGCTCTGAGCTCATCCAATTGCCCCATGAGATCTGCCCAGCCTTAAAGGGCCAGTAACCCAGTATCCCCTACGGATTATCTGTTACCTGGTGTGTTCCATGTGTCCAGGCATAAATGGCTTCCCAGCGATGATCACAGATGTTCCTATGTTTGCTGATGGGCTCACAGGGTCCCAGTAGCAGGAGAATGTGGAGTATATAGAGGCAGGACTGTACCTGTCAACTTACCTGCCTCCTTCCTCTCACCTGGTCTCCCTCTCGCCTGGCCTCCTTCTCACCTGGTCTCCCTCTCACCTGGTCTCCCTCTCGCCTGGCCTCCCTCTCACCTGGCCTCCCTCTCACCTGGTCTCCCTCTCGCCTGGTTTCTCTCTCACCTGGTCTCCCTCTCGCCTGGTTTCTCTCTCACCTGGTCTCCCTCTCACCTGGTCTCCCTCTCGCCTGGTTTCTCTCTCACCTGGTCTCCCTCTCGCCTGGTCTCCCTCTCACCTGGTCTCCCTCTCACCTGGTCTCCCTCTCGCCTGGTCTCCCTCTCACCTGGTCTCCCTCTCGCCTGGTCTCCCTCTCACCTGGTCTCCCATTCACCTGGTCTCCCTCTCACCTGGTCTCCCTCTCACCTGGTCTCCCTCTTGCCTGGTCTCCCTCTCTCTCCCTCCCTACTGTCTCCATCTTTTTATACCTAGAGCTTCTTCTCTGTGCGGGTGTGACAATATCTGGGAGCCAGTTCAGTGACCTCTATTGTCAACCTGTCTGGCAGGGGCTTAATATGACAGTTATTTACTCATAGTGTGAAGCCATTTAAGAACAAACGTTGCCCATTGTTTTTTCTGGCAACTCTTTAGCCCATCCTATGAAATCTTTAGCCCATCCTATGAAATCTTTAGCCCATCCTATGAAATCTTTAGCCCATCCTATGAAATCTTTAGCCCATCCTATGAAATCTTTAGCCCATCCTATGAAATCTTTAGCCCATCCTATGAAATCTTTAGCCCATCCTATGAAATCTTTAGCCCATCCTATGAAATCTTTAGCCCATCCTATGAAATCTTTAGCCCATCCTATGGAGCTTGTGGCTCTGGAGTTCAATGTCCCAGGGTTTTGGGGTGTTTGTTCCATTGGACCTCTCTGCCTGTTCTGTAATTGTCATTGGATGAATAAATTGGGCTGAGAAAGTGGAATTGTCTGTGGGAAGTGGCACAATCTCAGTATTAATTGCAGACTAAACGTGGGAGCTCACAGCTACATATACACAATCATGTGGAAATACAGGTGGGACTAAGTGAGTAAGTGAGTGTGTGAGTGAGTAAGTGAGTTAGTGATTGAGTTAGTGAGTTAGTGAGTGAGTTAGTGATTGAGTGAGTGATTGAGTGAGTGAGTTAGTGATTGAGTGAGTGAGTGAGTTAGTGAGTGAGTGAGTTAGTGATTGAGTGAGTGATTGAGTGAGTTAGTGATTGAGTGATTGAGTTAGTGAGTGAGTGAGTTAGTGAGTGAGTGAGGGCACAGTCAGAGACTGGTGGGAAGAGGGTGGCCCCTGTCTGGAGTGGCCACAGTATTTGTCTATTATGTGGGTTCAGTCTGTGCGGGTCGTTGGATGAGGGGAGCAGGGCCTTGGGAGAGAAATTGGCCCCTGTTCCCATAACTAGGGGCCCGACACTGCTCTTCATACTCCGGGGCCACTTACCTGCCCCCCTGCACAGAGGCTTCACGGACAGAATTTCTCCCAAGATGCCACAAGAATTTGCCCCTGAGGTCACTCACTGCCCCTGTCCTGTTACTCTGGTGGGACATTAGGGACTGCTCCCCCCCCCCGTGTAATATCTCCTGACCCCTGGCAAACATGGGGTTAATCTCTGGTCTGTAGAAACATTTTTCAGGCTGAATAGAGAGGAGCGGGGGGGGGGGGGGCACTACACTAAACCCCCCCATGTCTTTGTGTTTGGGCTGAGGGTGGGGGGCCCCAGGGAGACTCCACCTGCCCAAGTGTCTGGTCTGTGAGTGCTGGAGGCAGGAGGGCAGAGTCTCAGGGTGGGAGGGTCTCAGATTGTCTCTTCCCACAGTCTCATTCATTCCCTGAGCAGAGAAGTGAAATGTGGGAGTCAGTGAGTGTGTGACAGACGGACTGTGTATAACGGGGAGCCCAGGATGGGGGGACACTTGTTGCTGCTTCTTCTCTGCTGCTTCTTCTGCTGGACTCAGGCCTCACGGCAACACAGTAAGCACAGTAAGTCTCTGCAGCCCCCCCCCAATATTACCTGTTACTACTTCCCCAGGGCTCCCCTCCTGCTGCCCCCCCCAAACTGTCACTTCTCCCTTACACATTGGACTTGCCCCTCTCACATGACTCCCCAGCACTTCTCTCTTGTCTTCTTCTCTGACACACGTTTTCTGCCTCTCCTTCTTCTCTCACAGCTAAATCATTCACTTCTCATGTCAGCAGTGCAGTCCCCTGCCATAAAGCAACACAGGGCTGCTGCTCTAGTCCCAGAAAGGAAGTCACATGGGTACCAGGAAATACACTCCCCCGTTCAAAGGAAGTAGAGACAGTCACATGAGTACCAGGAAACCATTCATGTATTATAAGGGATAATGTACCCCCTACTGTAAATGATAAGGATATTAGAAGTCACTGAGGGGTTGTTCTGTGACCATATAAAGGCACAAGGCTGCAGGCTGAGTTATACAGGGAACTCTGAGTATCACTCATGTATTATAAGGGATAATGTACCCCCTACTGTAAATGATAAGGATATTAGAAGTCACTGAGGGGTTGTTCTGTGACCATATAAAGGCACAAGGCTGCAGGCTGAGTTATACAGGGAACTCTGAGTATCACTCATGTATTATAAGGGATAATGTACCCCCTACTGTAAATGATAAGGATATTAGAAGTCACTGAGGGGTTGTTCTGTGACCATATAAAGGCACAAGGCTGCAGGCTGAGTTATACAGGGAACTCTTAATATCACTCATGTATTATAAGGGATAATGTACCCCCTACTGTAAATGATAAGGATTTTAGAAGTCACTGAGGGGTTGTTCTGTGACCATATAAAGACACAAGGCTGCAGGCTGAGTTATACAGGGAACTCTGAGTATCACTCATGTATTATAAGGGATAATGTACCCCCCTACTGTAAATGATAAGGATATTAGAAGTCACTGAGGGGTTGTTCTGTGACCATATAAAGGCACAAGGCTGCAGGCTGAGTTATACAGGGAACTCTGAGTATCACTCATGTATTATAAGGGATAATGTACCCCCTACTGTAAATGATAAGGATATTAGAAGTCACTGAGGGGTTGTTCTGTGACCATATAAAGGCACAAGGCTGCAGGCTGAGTTATACAGGGAACTCTTAATATCACTCATGTATTATAAGGGATAATGTACCCCCTACTGTAAATGATAAGGATTTTAGAAGTCACTGAGGGGTTGTTCTGTGACCATATAAAGGCACAAGGCTGCAGGCTGAGTTATACAGGGAACTCTGAGTATCACTCATGTATTATAAGGGATAATGTACCCCCCTACTGTAAATGATAAGGATATTAGAAGTCACTGAGGGGTTGTTCTGTGACCATATAAAGGCACAAGGCTGCAGGCTGAGTTATACAGGGAACTCTGAGTATCACTCATGTATTATAAGGGATAATGTACCCCCTACTGTAAATGATAAGGATATTAGAAGTCACTGAGGGGTTGTTCTGTGACCATATAAAGGCACAAGGCTGCAGGCTGAGTTATACAGGGAACTCTGAGTATCACTCATGTATTATAAGGGATAATGTACCCCCTACTGTAAATGATAAGGATTTTAGAAGTCACTGAGGGGTTGTTCTGTGACCATATAAAGACACAAGGCTGCAGGCTGAGTTATACAGGGAACTCTGAGTATCACTCATGTATTATAAGGGATAATGTACCCCCCTACTGTAAATGATAAGGATATTAGAAGTCACTGAGGGGTTGTTCTGTGACCATATAAAGGCACAAGGCTGCAGGCTGAGTTATACAGGGAACTCTGAGTATCACTCATGTATTATAAGGGATAATGTACCCCCTACTGTAAATGATAAGGATATTAGAAGTCACTGAGGGGTTGTTCTGTGACCATATAAAGGCACAAGGCTGCAGGCTGAGTTATACAGGGAACTCTGAGTATCACTCATGTATTATAAGGGATAATGTACCCCCTACTGTAAATGATAAGGATATTAGAAGTCACTGAGGGGTTGTTCTGTGACCATATAAAGGCACAAGGCTACAGGCTGAGTTATACAGGGAACTCTGAGTATCACTCATGTATTATAAGGGATAATGTACCCCCTACTGTAAATGATAAGGATATTAGAAGTCACTGAGGGGTTGTTCTGTGACCATATAAAGGCACAAGGCTGCAGGCTGAGTTATACAGGGAACTCTGAGTATCACTCATGTATTATAAGGGATAATGTACCCCTACTGTAAATGATAAGGATATTAGAAGTCACTGAGGGGTTGTTCTGTGACCATATAAAGGCACAAGGCTGCAGGCTGAGTTATACAGGGAACTCTGAGTATCACTCATGTATTATAAGGGATAATGTACCCCCTACTGTAAATGATAAGGATATTAGAAGTCACTGAGGGGTTGTTCTGTGACCATATAAAGGCACAAGGCTACAGGCTGAGTTATACAGGGAACTCTGAGTATCACTCATGTATTATAAGGGATAATGTACCCCCTACTGTAAATGATAAGGATATTAGAAGTCACTGAGGGGTTGTTCTGTGACCATATAAAGGCACAAGGCTGCAGGCTGAGTTATACAGGGAACTCTGAGTATCACTCATGTATTATAAGGGATAATGTACCCCCTACTGTAAATGATAAGGATATTAGAAGTCACTGAGGGGTTGTTCTGTGACCATATAAAGGCACAAGGCTACAGGCTGAGTTATACAGGGAACTCTGAGTATCACTCATGTATTATAAGGGATAATGTACCCCCTACTGTAAATGATAAGGATATTAGAAGTCACTGAGGGGTTGTTCTGTGACCATATAAAGGCACAAGGCTGCAGGCTGAGTTATACAGGGAACTCTGAGTATCACTCATGTATTATACAGGATAATGTACCCCCTACTGTAAATGATAAGGATATTAGAAGTCACTGAGGGGATGTTCTGTGACCATATAAAGACACAAGGCTGCAGGCTGAGTTATACAGGGAACTCTGAGTATCACTCATGTATTATAAGGGATAATGTACCCCCTACTGTAAATGATAAGGATATTAGAAGTCACTGAGGGGTTGTTCTGTGACCATATAAAGGCACAAGGCTGCAGGCTGAGTTATACAGAATATGACAAAGTCCAATTTCTAGGTATGGCAGTTCCAAAAGAAATGATGAATTAAAGGTTCAGTTAAATAGGCATATCGTGAGTCAGTGTATATAATGTATATAATGTATATATGGATATCATGTATTTAATGTATATAATGAGTATAATGAATATAATGTATATAATATAAATATAAAGTGATGCCAGCCTGTGCCCCCGCTCGTCATTATGTCAGGAGTCGGACAGATCGTTCCATTACTCGCTGGTTACTGGGGGGTTTGGCTGATATTCAGTGAATGTTCCTGGAGTTTCCTCACAGCAGATGATGGAACAAAATTTCAAGGAAAAGCAAATAAATGTCTCCCTATTGGTGCCAATGACCCCTCTTATATTCAGTTCCAGCATGATTGCATGGGGGGGTTAATGGACATAAATATTCTGTATATTTATATTTATTTCCTTACCCCCCTCCCCATGCTATATTTGCCCCAGACTCCCGGTGTTCTACAGACTCACACACCTGAGCACACACATCAGCGGGGGGCACTCACACTCTAATAAGGGAAGGAGTGGGGGTTCCAGATGTGGGGGGGAGGGGTCTGTGTGCTCAGCTGTGCGGAGGGGGGGCAAATACATTATTTATTGCCCTTTACACCAGACGCCTATAAAGTCCTGAGCTGTTTGGCTGAGCTGGGTATGATATGGCTTCATTGGGATCAGTCCAGTCTGCAGCATGACACTCCCCCAGTGAGATATTATTATTATTAACATGTATTTATATAGCGCCAACATATTGCGTAGCGCTGTGATACAGAGAGAAGAACTGCCCCTGGGCATCAGGGAACTGATTCATCTCTGGGGGGTGCCGGATAAATGGTCTCAATGTCAGTCCATAAGGGATCAGTTCACTAGTAGAGTGCAAGCTTATATGCCAAGTTATAGGAATTGGGGGCAAGACTGTGAGGTAGAAGCCTATTGTACATAGGGACTCACTATACATTTACTGGGGGTGTTTATAGTCACTGGAGGGGAGGCTGCAGTCCCTATGAGATACTCTAGCCACAAGGGGGGGCTCTAGGTGCCAGGGACGGATATTGTGGCATCTGGATCAGGGCAAGTGGCAAGTAGAAAAGACGGAGGGACTCAGAGTCTCCAGACTGTACCACGGAGGATAAAGAGGGGGATTCAGAGCCGGGTGGTGAGGCTGAAGGACACGAGTCCTGGGGGAGACATTTCCCCTGAATTAATAATCCGCTGTGGGGATCTGCTGGGAGGAAGATCTGAAGGAGAAACTGCCTGAGAGACTAAACCCTTCCCACCTGCACAAAATCTCTAAGGTGTGTGGCCCCCCTGCCTGGCACAGCCCATCCCTAATGCTCTTCTGGGAACAGCCTGGAGCCCTTTATACCCAATAGCGGCTGCCCAATTCTCTACATGTGACAGTCTCTGGGCCCCAAGTGCCAACTCTTTGCTGACATTCCTCCCCCTTATTAATATTAATCGAGTGACAGGGTCTTGTTTGGAGGATTGTGTGTGTGTTACTGATAGGACAGAGGGAAATAAGTCATTGAGAGCAGTAAAAAGAAACTCTCTCAGGAGCTCATGGGAAATACTGCCCAATTGTCTGGCACCCCTGCTGCTCATTGGTCAGTTCTACGTAGAACATTCTCTCATTGGACTAAGGTTCTGTATTAGGGCCAATATGTTCATTAATAATTTGGAGAAGGACATTGTATCTGTGTTTGCAGATGGCACAACCTTGGCATCGGGATCTGGGCAAAAGGGCAGTCTGGGAGGCTCAGTGGCAGATGAGATGTGGATAGATGAAAGTCATGCACCTGGGTGTAACAATATGAACCCACTTCTACCAGTAATGGGACTCTGCAAATCCTGGATGGAGAAGCACTTGGGGGTGCTTGTGGGTAATAAAGCCACAGAAACGAAATAGACACTTGGGTGTTGTTGATAATGTGGGTGAACCAGGTCCGGACTGAGAATTAAAATAGGCCCTGACTTTTCATGTACACAGAGGCCCAATCAGCCCATATAGAGGCCCAAACAGCCCTATCAGCCCAACATAGAGGCCCAAACAGCCCCACCAGCCCACTAAATACTGACTTTCTATGGGACCTTATAGCAGCCCCTCTGGCATTTGCCAGAACCCACAGATTGCCAGTCTGGGTCTGGGGTGAACCCATCATAAAATCAAGTGCTAATAGCCTTCATGCAGCCCCATTAGCAATGATAGTACTGATAGGAGCACTGATATCCAACTGATTAACAAGTCTCAACCAACGGCTTTACAGTTATCGACCTCCTGACGGTCAGCGAGTCCCGGCACATGTCCGGTGTGGTGGAAAAGATTCGCTCCGAGCTGCTGGTTGTCAATGACCTCTACTTTCTCTCCACCTTTCGGCTGCCCCCCAAGGCAGGAGGGGTCCTGTTTGGTCTCTACTCCAAGAAGGATAACACCAAATGGCTGGAGGCCTCCATAGTGGGCAAGATCAACAGAGGTGAGAAGCAATGGGCATGGATGGTATGTTGGATTACACCACTTATAAAAATGGGTAGAGATATCAGAAATATTGATGTGTCAGTCACCTAGTAGTTGTAGTTTCAAGAATATCCAGGGGAACAAATTCATACTCACCCTAAATCTCAACTTGACCATCAAGCTGTTTTGATATGGGCAACTGAAAGATGGGTTTAGGACACAGAGGCAGTACCACCATAAATCCTATAGAGAAATAAGTTTCAGGGATTCTTTAGACCACCCCTGTCTGGGATCCATGAATGGATTTTTCTATGACCCCTGCAGTGCTAGTGCGTTACATGAGGGAAGACTCCAAGCTCCATGCAGTCAGCTTACAGAATGCCAACCTGTCGGATGGAAACATTCACACTATGATCCTACGTGTGAGCGGCTTCTGGGGAGACACACTCTCACTGGAACTGTATGTAGACTGCAAGCAGGTGGACACCAGCCTGGGGCTTCCGGAAATGATGATCATTCCCCAGTTTGAGGTGGAGTCCGGGGATATCCGCTCCGGACACAAAGCCTTCCTAAGGATGCAGGTATCATGGGAGGGGTATCAGAGAGGATGATGGGACTGGGGTAGAAATGATAGGTGTGTGTGTGTGACACGGGATGAGGTACAAAGACAGGAGTTGGCTGGAAGGAGGGATGAGATCCAACAGGTATTTTATTTGTTGCATTAGATTCTGTTGGTTTAGGCACTCGCACACTCCCTGCTCTTTTTACTCTTTCGGAATAAGGCCAATTAACTGAGCTTTTTTGTTCAGGGATCTGTGGAGTCCATGAAACTGATCCTTGGTGGGTCCCTGAGTCGTGTGGGAGCACTAAGTGAGTGCCCTTTCCATGAAGATGAGTCCATTCATAATACAGGTAAGCTGAACATGTCCAACTCCCCTCTTGCACATCTCCTATTATATAAGAGGTGTCAAGTAATGGGCCTAAAATAATATGAAATGATGTACATGTGGCCAATGAGCACAAAGGAGAGAGGAAATACTAGTGGTTATGAAAGAGATGTTTGCTTGGAGACAGGGAGCAATGCACAGTGGTTATGGCTGGTGGTGGTGGCAGGCATGACCGATACAGTCCTTACGAGGTAGGACCTTAACATCAGTACATTAGAAATGACTACTGTTGGTTGGGTGGGACTGATGATATATGGAGAATAGAGAATAAATCTGAGTTGACAGCAAATAGTAGAGGAGATGACAGTTGGTGCAATCTGGTTATGAGAGGAGATTTACCTAGAACACAGAAATTTGTTTTTGTGGAAACTTGCCCAGAAAAGATAAGGATCTGTTGCGGCAACAATCATAGAATAGTTCAAAATAGCCCTTTCTGCTTGTGTGTGAGTAGAAATCATCTGAAAATAACCAATCATTTCTTGGGGAGGAACATAGGAGTGGGTAATTGACAACTTGGCCAGAAAGAGCTTATTATCCCTGAGGGTGTCAGAAGATGACAAGTGACCAGTGTGGATGACCAAGTCTTGGGATGGGTAGAATTGACCAGGTAGATGTTCATTGTTAACAAACACATTGGGCAACTTGTCCATAAAGGGGCATCAATCAGGGTGAATTGAGTGAAACTGGAAGACTCGTTAAGGAAGAGATGATTAGTAAACAGTAAACAGAGAACAAGTGTTGTTGGATGATGTTGGAAAGAACGGGCAGACAATGTAACAAGCAATGGGTGAAGTTAAAGAACATTAAGAAGAAGTTATGGAAGACTCATTTATGGGGGGGCTCATTTATGGCCGCAAGCTCAGTGGGCAACTTGGTGCCTTTCCTCACAGTGAGTTGTGTGCAAAACACTTGAATCAAAATGACTCTTTGCACTTCTATATAATTTCACTCAGTGCCAATATTCCAAATTGGATTGTGTTGAGCCTATTGGTGCAGGGGCCCCTAGAACTACTGTTCTGCCTCTTCCTGACCATGTTGAGGGCTGAGTTGATATACATCATACATAGGAAGAGGTTGAGTTGTGATATGACTGATATTGTCCTGGATAAAAGAGAATAATAATAGCTGCCCTGTTCTTTTTCTATCCCATCAGTTAACGGAGTGGTTAATTCTATCCTTGGTAAGTCCAACATATACATTGTTCACCATTGTTCCATTTGGAGCACAGCTTTGGTTTAATTTAATCTTGGGTTTTTGGGTGTATTTTTAGAGAATACGACTTTATACAGCATGTGCCAAGCACTTGTCCACTCATCTGAGAGTTGCTGGGACTTCTCACTAGTAGACATCCATGGTCTGGACAACAGACACATAGAATCTGGGCTTCCTCTTATCACTGATGGGTATTAGGGGTTCAAACTTCAAGGTGCAGCTGTTTTGGGCAGTGTTTGGAAAATTAATGAAACTGCCCATTGGGTTTCTATGGTAACCTGGTTAAAAGCTTTTTCTGTGCCCGGCAGGTGAGCACACAAAAGCTTTGATCACCCAAATGACTCTGTTCAATAAAGTGTTAGCAGAGCTGAGAAAGGACATACGAGACCAGGTAATGGGATCCATTAGGGAGGCGCTGAGATGGACCTAGTGGGCTTCAGATAGAATAGTGAATGTATCTCAGTATAACTTAATATTGATTTATTCCCTCAGGTCAAAGAGATGTCGCTTATCAGGAATACCATCATGGAATGCCAAGTGTGCGGTAAGGCAGCTTTGTGCACATTTCTGACCTCCCTGCAAAGGGTGTAAGGACAGTTACTTCAAGATTCCTCATGGGAGGAGCCACTGCCCCCTCCCCCAAGGGACATACATAGATAGAATGAATGAGCAGGATGATTAAAACAAAGACACAGAGTAAAGGATGTCTGGCCAAAGTGTAAGACATAGAAGGGAACTATGAAGTATGTTTCCTACTATAGGGTGATACAGGATTCATTTCCTCCCCCTGTAGGGTGACCAAGACTAAAGACAAGTATGGGGCAGCCCCTTACTCTGGGAAGTACCATTTCACTTGGGAGACACATACAGAAACCATTTAGCCTCCATCTTTATCTCAAAATACTCCTCTAACTCATGTCATTGTGTATAGGGTTCCATGAGCACCGTTCCCGCTGTAACCCCAATCCATGCTTCCCAGGGGTAGACTGTATGGAAGCATATGAGTACCCAGGGTATCGATGTGGCCCCTGCCCGCCTGGATCCCAAGGCAATGGCACCTACTGTGCTGATATAGATGAGGTAACATTGAAGTTGGAATCTTGGCTCATCTGGAAGACAATACCTTGTATGTCTCTAACAACTCAATAACTGTTTTTAATCTAGTGTTCTCATGTCAACCCATGTTTCTCTGGCTCAAAATGCATCAACACATCACCAGGTTTCCGCTGCGAGCATTGCCCACGAGGGTACAAGGGCAATATGGTGTCTGGGGTGGGAGTGGACTATGCCAAAGCCAGTAAACAGGTAAGGGAAGAGGGCGATGCATCAATGGTTGGAGTGTTGTATTCAGATCAGCATTGGACTTGCCCTGGGTGGATATAATGGGTCAGTATTATAGTTGTATACAGTGAGTCGAGGTTGAGCATTGTACTTACTTACTATCTACTTTAGGTTTGCAAAGACATTGATGAATGTAATGATGGAAACAACGGAGGGTGCGATGTCAACTCCATCTGCACCAACACTGTGGTAAGACCTCCCTTCTGCCCACCATATGCATCACCTGACCTGCTCTCCATACACTCAAAGTTCTGCCCATTTCCACCTTCTTCTACAGGGATCATTCAGATGTGGCCCCTGCAAGCCTGGATTTGTGGGAAACCAGACTGTAAGGTGCATCCCAAAAAGATCATGTGCCAGCCCAGCCTTCAACCCGTGCCATGTGAATGGGCATTGTGTGTTTGAGAGGAACGGAGACATCACATGCGCAGTAAGAGCATGCACTAGAGAGGCAATAATTCATCAGTAGCCCCAAGTTCTGCTATATGGTGTGATCCACAATCTCCAGGGTCATGTGATCTTATTTCTTTTTCTGTTGGCAGTGTAACATTGGCTGGGCAGGGAATGGGTACACGTGTGGCCGAGACACTGACCTGGATGGTTACCCAGATGAGCCAATGCCGTGTATAGACAACAATAAGCACTGCAGGCAGGTACGGTCCCACCCTATGATGTACCCGGGGGTATAGGGGTTACCTTTATTGGGCCATATATAGGAAAGCTTGAGTGTCTTCATGTGTATGATGGGGAATTGCTTTTTGGGCAGGCGTCAAATGCCTGAAATATCTGCACTGAAGAGCATTGGGTTCTACTATTAAGGATACAATTGTTCCAGTGCTCTTCAATACAAAGATGTTTTTGGTGACAAAATGTTCATGTGTCATTGCCCTAAACATAACATTAAGATAAGCTTCTGCCCTGTAGGACAACTGCCGCCTGACACCCAACTCTGGGCAAGAAGATGCCGACAACGATGGGATTGGGGACCAGTGTGATGAAGATGCAGATGGTGACGGAATCAAGAACGTTGAGGTGGTTAATGTAGAACTGTATACGAGTAATGGTATGTGAGGAACAATAATAAGGAGTGTGGGAACTTAGAGACTGACTGTCGATTTCTCTATTCCCAGGATAACTGCCGACTTGTCCCCAACAAGGACCAGCAGAACTCGGACACTGATTCTTTTGGTGACGCTTGTGATAACTGCCCCAATGTGCCCAATAATGACCAGAAGGACACGGACGCTAATGGGGAAGGAGATACGTGTGATAATGACATTGATGGCGATGGTGAGATTATTATTCCATACTGGGGGCAAAGTGCCCCATATAGGCAGCTCTGTGCCCCATACTGATGCCACTCTTTCTCTCTGTACCTCTAGGGATCCCCAACATGTTGGACAACTGCCCCAAAGTGCCAAATCACCTGCAGACAGATCGAGACCTTGATGGGGTGGGGGATGCATGTGACAGTTGCCCGGAGACCAGTAACCCCACACAGGTAGGTGCTGACAAGGGTGTAACTGGCACAAGAATTTACCCCTCTCGGGGTGTATCTAACAATGGAATATCTTTATTTCAGACAGACGCCGACAGTGATTTGGTTGGGGATATGTGCGATACCAATCAGGACAGGTTCGTTTCCCTTTCATTTCTGCATTTCGCCAGCCTGAAGCGCAAATGCCACCTGGTTGCCAAGGCAACTGACCCAGCAACCAGAAATGAGATTAATGCCCAGACTAAATACTCAACTGCCCCTCTCAGCTGCTAGTTGGGTTGCCACCCTTTCTTGAAAAAAAATACCGACCTTCCTATATTTTTATGTTTTTTCCCCTATATACAACATTGGCATCAAGCAACATTGGCCAGATGGCAACCCTGGCTGCAGGCCCCTCCCTCTCTTTCACTAGGGGTGGAGCTTAGTCACTCTTATCTGTCCTATGTGCAGTTCAGGGAGACATGTATTCTCACAGTAGCACTCTCGTGGCACAGGGGGCAGTCTGATTGTCAGGTTACTCAACAGGAGAAAAGTGGTGGGTGAAATGCCCAGTATGTCTCTCAGGGAAGGGCATTTATTTGAAGTTAACTTGACGTCTGGGAGCCTCAAGGGCTGCTTTCTACAGGGTCTCGCTTGCATTTGCCTCTGGGATTGGAGAAGGCACATACATTGGTGGGGGTAGGAGAGGGCCTTGGGTTGGGTTACAGTCCAGTCCAATGAATCTGCCCCAGCAGTTACCCCTGTCTATGTACCTTACAGAGAAGTTCCTCTGAGACAACAACAGCTCCTATTGGGGTTCCGGCACCTAATTCCAGACCTTTCCAGACTCACAGTTGGTACAGTTCTTACCTTCCACCCAAATCCTAGACAGTAAAAGATTATATTCTGCCCCAGTGGTAGTGGCCATTCCCCGGAGCTGAACAACAGGGTCAGACCTTCTTGCACAGCCCCACAATGTAACATTATGCTTTTATAATTGTAGGTCTCCTGGAATATAGATTATGTTATTTATCTACACCCTCCATAAATCCTTGGTGCAAGTTCAATTCTTGTATTGTGGTTGGCTGAGAATGTATGAATTCAACCTTGTATTAAACCTTGCTGTGCTGGAAAAGGAGAACATTTAGTGTTTACTTGTCCTTTATATCTCTGCTGTGCTGCACATTCCATTCCCATGAAGGAAGATTATGAGAGAACAGTAACACATTCCTGTGTGCCCCGGCCACAGAGGCATCAGGCCGCTCCCCTGCTATAAATGCCATTATTATATTGGGCTACTTGTATTAACACTGGGGCAAGTCCTTGGATCTGTGACCAAGCTGCATTCTAGGCACGTCAGCGACATCTAGTGGAAACAACTTCATAACCTGAACCCAAGATGCACTTAGAACAGTGGTCCCCAACCAGTAGCTCGTGAGTAACATGTTGCTCTCCAACCCCTTGGATGTTGCTCTCAGTGGCCTCAAAGCAGGTGATTATTTTTGAATTCCAGACTTGGAGGCAAGTTTTAGTTGTATAAAAACCAGATGTACTGCCAAACAGAACCTCAATGTAGGGTGACAATCCACATAGGGGCTACTAAATGGCCAATCACACCACTTATTTGGCACCCCAAGAACATTTTTCATGCTAGTGTTGCTCCCCAACTCCTTTTACTTCTGAATGTTGCTCACGAGTTCAAAAGGTTGGGGATCCCTGACTTAGAAAATAAGAAAGTATTTGTAAAACAGAATGGGGCCTGTATGAGTCACATAGATGCCCCATAACCATTTAATATTTTATGGGGATCAGTATGAGTCCTATAGATGTCCCAATAACCATCTTATCTATTCTGGGGAACTGTACGAGTTCCATAGATAATTCTATAACTGTCTCATCTTTTTTGGGGGCCTTAATGAGTCCCATAGATACCCCTATAACCGTCTCATCTTTTATGGGTAACTGTATGAGTTCAATAGATACCCCCGATCTCATCTATTATTGGGGCATGTATGAGTCCCGTAGATGTCCCAATAACCATCTCATCTTTTCTGGGGGCCTATATAAGTGCCATAGATCTCCCTATAAATGTCTCATCTTTTCTGGGAGCCTTAATGGGCTCATTAGAAGACTACAAAACCATCTCATATTTTCTGGGGACTGTATACGTTTTATAGATGACCCTATAACAGTCTAATATTTTATGGGAGACTGTGTGAGTCCCACAGATGTCTCATCCTTTCTGGGGGACTTTATGAGTCCTTTAGTTATCCACATAACTATCTAATCCTTTCTGTTCTTTAGGGATGGAGATGGCCACCAGGACACCAAAGACAACTGCCCGGATATCCCCAACAGCTCCCAGTTGGACTCAGATAATGATGGGAAAGGGGATGAATGTGACCAAGATGATGATAATGATGGTATCCCAGATTACATCCCCCCAGGACCAGACAATTGCCGGTTGATACACAACCCCAACCAGAAGGACTCAGATGGTGAGTGGGTGATGTAGAGATGTAAACGTTTGCACCACCATTCACTTCCCAGGTTGTTTCTATCTTAGTTCCAACACATGGTCATTGCTACAGTGTATGATTATTGTGTTCAAAACGTATACAAATAACACTTGTATCACAGAAATTGTGTCATTGCCTTTATAATGCAAAATGTTATATGTGGGACTCCAAAGAGAAGAGAAAGTGGGGAGAAAGGGGATTCAGCAGGTTAGGGTACTAAACATGGGGACAATTCTGAATGTCATAATCTTATTGGCAGGGGATGGCGTTGGGGATGTGTGTGAAGAAGACTTTGATAATGATACAGTCATTGACCTCCTGGACGTCTGTCCTGAAAGTGCGGAAGTCACTCTCACCGACTTCAGAGCCTATCAGACTGTTATCTTAGACCCAGAGGGGGATGCGCAGATAGACCCTAATTGGGTTGTGTTGAATCAGGTAATGTCAGCAGGTCCATATCATATAATATATTACTGTGCATTCCAGCAGAACCCTGGAGGGTGGGCACCAGCGTCTCTTTCTGTTGTAAGTTGTTCTCTTTCTCTTGGTTAGTCAGGAGGCACAACTTGATCATATGATAAAAGCCTCAACTTGCTTAGTTGGCACTATACTTGCCTCCTTACCTGACCAAGGCACAGAAAGCAACTGAGTAGAGGGAAGAGCTTGGTTCCTGGGTAAGTGAGTACAGCCCAGGAGCAGTAAGTACAGAGAATTCGAACAATCCTTTATGGTGGGTACCAGGGATGAGTGGACTCACTTGTGAGTATAAATACAAGGACATAGAGAAGCTCTATCAGTGCACACAATGGCCCAATGTAGCCCAGCTGAAGGCTGAATAGGGATGTACTGAAGAGTCATTACAAATACTAAGATGTTCTGTTTCTAGGGGATGGAGATTGTGCAGACAATGAACAGTGACCCTGGTTTGGCAGTTGGTAAGTTAAAATACCCTATACCCAGATGCCACACTATGTCACTGACCTCCCAAGTCCTTTGTTTGAACTTTATTTCATTATGTGGGACATCAAACTTCTTTCTGTTGTTCCTTTGTCCACTTGAAATCATTTGGGTCCTGTTGATTCAGTTGCCCCTTCCCCAGTTCCTTTTCCAGCCAGTCTCCATCTTACACTGTGAGGCTACAGTACTGCAACTTCTCTCTAATCTGCCCCTACAGGTTACACGGCCTTCAATGGGGTGGATTTTGAGGGAACATTCCATGTAAACACAGTGACTGATGATGACTATGCTGGCTTCATCTTCAGCTATCAGGACAGCTCCAGCTTCTATGTGGTAATGTGGAAACAGACAGAGCAGACCTACTGGCAGGCAACCCCATTCCGAGCTGTGGCAGAGCCTGGACTACAACTGAAGGTGAGAGCAAACTGGCATTGCCATCTAATTTGTTTAGGCTTTGGTAATATCAGATAAGGAACCAACAAAATAATGGTCAGCTGTGCCCCCCCTGGTCCTGTAATGATGGTTAGGAGAGAACATACACCTATCACAGGAGTAGATTAAATGCATTGTTATTGTCCTTCAGAGGGCAGGAGGGGATCAGAAGGATCCCACCTTGAGTAGGAGGCCATGTAATAGAAAAAAAGGGCTGGAACCCCTTGGGGAAATGTTGCTACCTTGGGGCTTATCAGTAACAAATTGCAGTTGACTGCCACAGTATTCATGTTCATTCCCATATCTCATAATAACTCCACATCTGCTACAAATTCAGCCTCGTCTTCTCCCATATTTCAGGCTGTGAAGTCCACAACAGGCCCAGGTGAGCAACTACGCAATGCCCTATGGAACACCGGCCACACCCAAGACCAGGTTCGTTTGCTTTGGAAAGACCCTCGTAATGTTGGCTGGAAGGACAAAACTTCTTATCGCTGGCAGCTCATGCATCGCCCCCAAGTGGGCTACATCAGGTGAGAGGGGCAGAAGCCTTGTAGACTGGATGGGTAGATGGGCAGAGACTCTAGTTCTTTGGTTAGTTTGTCCCCTGTAAGTGCTGAATGCAATGAAATGGGATGTCACAGTCCTACTCAATGTCCTCTGGGTTCCTCTTCTAGGTTCTGGTTCCAGCTTTGGTTAGGAAGGAGTTACAGTTCCTTCCCAGAAACCCTGAGGAGATGCATTAGCTGGAAGGAGGGGTGGGAGAAGTGTCCCACACAAAGGGGACGTGCCACACACACTCTCAAAATCTCCTGTCACTTTATTGTATTGTAAAGCGATGAGGTCAGTGGGGAGCTGAGCCCTGGCGTCCTTTTGGGCATTGCCACAGCAACCCAATCTGTGTCAGGAATTCCTTTCATATGGAAAGGACGAGAACAATAGGCCTGGGATAGGCAGCGGGGTCCTGGCTCTGGGAACTGGATTGGGCTGCGTTCCTGGCACTGACCTCATTCTGCGTTCCCCCTATTAAAACCCTCCATTCCCCCTCCCCTTTGGGGGTTCTGTGAGAGGTGAGGTCATGGAAAGGGGGTGATACTCACAATCTCTATTCTAGGGAAGTAGCTCCTTCTGTCACACAGCTTTTTATTCAACCGTAACTCTGATCTACAGTTATCTCATCTGCAGATCAATCTAAACCTAGAGAGACTTCTAAACTAGTGAGACATCTAGAGAGCTGTTCAAACCTAGAGAGATATTTAAAAAAACAGGGACTTATTTACTAGAGAGACTTCTAAACCTAAAGAGACATCTTAACTATAGAGGCATTCAAACGAGAGAGAGATATAAAAAATAGACATACACACATCTGAACTTGGAGAGAAATCTACATTAAAGAATCATCTAAACTAGACCTACATCTAAACTGAAGAGACATTAAGACTAGAAAGATATCTAAACTAGAGAAACATCTAAACTAAAGAGACATTAAAACTAGAAAGATATCTAAACTAGAGAAACATCTAAACTGGAGACATTAAAACTAGAAAGATATCTAAACTAGAGAAACATCTAAACTAAAGAGACATTAAAACTAGAAAGATATCTAAACTAGAGAGACATCTAACTAAATAGACTTATTAAAAGACATACCGACAACTGGACTGGAAAGTTAGCTATGCAAAGAGACATATGAATCTAAAGAACCAAACTAGAGAGTTTTCTTAACCTAAAAAGAAAAATCAAGAGACATCTAGTTAGACATCTCAATCTAGATAGATATATCTGAACCCGGTGAGAAACATAGACAATTAGAGCCATATAAACTACAGAGCCAACTAGACAGAGACACCTAAATTAAAGCAAAATCTAGAGAGAATGTATCTCAACTAAAGAGACATCTATACTAGACAAGCATCATTATTAGAAAGGTATCTCTTCCAGTGTTTCCCTTGTACCAGCCCCCAGTATCATGGTTGATTTTAGAGCTCACACTCGTCTATGAATAGGTGAGTGCACTTTGCCCAGTGCCACCACTCACCATAGAAAGGTCACCAGTAGATGCGGGGTCATGAGTTCCTCAAGACACAATGTCAGTCTCCATGTTCCAGGATCTCTGGTTGGGCACAGAATAGGCTACATCACATCATTGCAATGAAGCACCAAAGTGGTCCAAGTCTGAGGTTATTAAGTGATGGTAAATGGAAACTGAGATGAACGTGGCTTGCCTCTTTTAGAGTAAAGCTGTATGAAGGAGTGGACCTGGTGGCTGATTCTGGAGTAATCATAGACACAAATATGCGAGGGGGGCGATTGGGGGTCTTCTGCTTCTCCCAGGAAAACATCATATGGTCCAACTTACACTACCGGTGTAATGGTGAGTATAGCTCCTACAATGATATAATTATATATTGGGCAGAGGTGACATCTCTTATTCAACCCGTATCTCTTTTTTTCCATACAGACACAATTCCAGAAGACTTTGAACCATACAGACGACTTCTACAGGATGGGAAGGATTAAGAAACATACAGATCCATTGCCAAAATTCAGACCAGGATTCTGATCAACAAACTATCAGTATTTGGCCAAAGAATATGAAAACCCTGCCCAACCTAAAGAAATCAGTGGAGACCCAAAAGACAACATCTTATGGACTGCTGGGCTGTTACAAAGCCCAGTCAAGGCCAAACCAAAAGCAGTTCTAGCAGTTAATGTAAGAGTAAGAGAAGTATTTACTGTGGCTGGGGTAAGTTATTGGTCAATATCCTGGAAAGTTCCTACACACGACTCTGTTACAAAAGGAACACCACTTGCACATTTGGCTGGAATTGTGTAAATTGCACCCGTTGTCCTTACTTGTGACTTGTGGCATGAACTGTCTTGTAATGAAGTTGCACAGGGTCTTCTGGTGTCATCCTGCAATTAGCCCCAAAATACACCCAAACCTGAAGATCTGGTGCACCTATTTGTCACACCACCCTTTTTTCTACACAATGCTTCCATGTCATCTTATGAAACTGGATAGTCCTTTATAAAAATACGAATGTTTTTGTAGTGTGTGATGCATTTTTGGACAACCTTTTCAATACAATCACTGCACTTCTAAATGGCATGTCCCAGCTTGGGGGACCAAGAGAGAAGGTCACATTAAAGGGATATAGAGGGGTGCAGTGTTTCTTGGGTGATTCTAAATCTATATATTTCTGGGATGGACTGAGCAGCCAAAAACCTATTAAATAGATGATAGACCAGCACTCCATATTCCATATAACATGAAATAAATGCAACTGCATGTGGATGAGAGATCCTGTTTGAGGTTCATCAGGACAAGGCACTGCATGATTGGGTCTTGGAGTGAGGCATGAACAGGAGCGGTTGTAGAAAAGGCTGCCTGATGGTGAGCTGGTGCTGGGCAGTAAGCAGGGAAACCCGATGATGTACATGATGGTAAGTACCTCCTGAAGCCACAGAAACATAAGGCAGAGTAGCCCAGAGACGCAGGAGGCCGGGACGAGTGCAATATTGGCAGGTGAAAGGACAACAGTGCACAGCATCCCGATCCTTCTGTATATCCAGATATGTAAGTGAGGGGCATAGAGTAAAGTGCATCTAGGAGCCCAACCCAGAGATGTCCTAAACATGGCAAACACATCCAGCAGTACCTACAGCACCTCATACATTTACTCCTGTGCCTACATAACCTCACACACCTTCTACTCTACCTACATAACGTCTCACACCTTCTACTGTACCTATAGTACCTCACACACCTCCTCCTGTGCCTACATCACCTCACACACCTTCTACTCTATCTACATAACGTCTCACACCTTCTACTGTACCTATGGTACCTCACACACCTCCTCCTGTGCCTACAATGCCTTCTACTGTACCTATAGTACTTTACACACCCTTATGGTTCATACCGTAACTCACATGCCTCCTCCTGTACCTACAGTACCTCATAAACCAACTCTTGTACCTTCAGTACCTCACACACCTTCTACTGTACCTACAGTACCTCACACACACCAACTCTTGTGCCTTCAGTACCTCACACACCTCCTCCTGTACCTACAGTACCTGAAACAGCTTGTTCATGTACAACAGTACCTCACACACATTCTACTGTACCTACAGTACCTCAAACACCTCCTACTATACCTACATTAGCTCTCACACCTAAAACACATCCAGCAGTACCTACAGCACCTCATACATTTCCTCCTGTACCTTCATTACCTCACACAACTTGTACTGTATGTACAGTATCTCACACACCAACTCATGCACCTACAGTATCTCACACACCTACTGTACTTACTGTACATGACCTCACACACCTCCTCCTGTACCTTCAGTACCTTCAGTGAACAAATGAGACAAGAAGGAATCCTTTCCCCCCTGGTTGCCTGACACCACACAAAGGCCACAAGCAGTTGATAAGGGAAACTACTCCATCCTCCTGTCCTGTTAGTGCCAACACATTCTGTAGTGATGTACAATAGGAGGGGAGAATTTAAGTCAAAACATATAGAGGACAGGGAAAGGGGGACGGGTATTGGGGGTATCAAGGGAAAGGGGGACAGGTATTGGGGGTATCAATAGACTATTACACAATAGATTATACGTTTCTCATGTGCCTGGCACACCGTGGTACATAAGTCTCAATATTTGCACCATGGGAGAGGCTGATACTGTCCGTGTGCTGCTACTGCACAAAGGGAAAACCTTTCCCCCCATCTGCCCTAATGGGCTGGGGTCAAAAGCTGGACAATTATTATGGTGTTATTTGGGCAGCCCTGTGTCCCTTGCTTGCAAGTCCCAATATAACCATGTTACTGGCCCAGCACTGATACTCATTCTCATATAACTCCTGCAAGTAGCCATGCATTGGGCACCACCACTGTGCTGCCACCCACAGGCCAGAGCTGCAACTGCAACAACCAACTGCTAAGTCTATAGAGTCATGGATTGGTTCATTACGGCTCCTACACTGGGATCTGGGATTCTCAGGACATGGGATATGGATATAGATATATAAGTGCGGATATAGGACTGGGATCTCTGGGACAAGGGATATGGATATAGATATATAAGTGCGGATATAGGACTGGGATCTCTGGGACAAGGGATATGGATATAGATATATGTGTGGATATGGGACTGGGATTTCTGGGATAAGGGATATAGATACAGTATATGGATGTGCATAATTATTACACAACAAAATAACACATCAGAGCTAAGACAAGTAACACAGAGTGACAAGACTTACCTGCCACTAATAGGGAAGAGTCCAATAGTTTCCCATCTGCCCGCGGGATGGAGAGACACAAGGGACAGTGAGGAACTTCAGTTGGACGAGGAACCTCTCCTATTTCTGATTCCCACAGACCCAAGGGAGTGGGACTATTTCACCAAACTGGGTGGAGCCTAAAAGATCCCCTTTGGGATGAAAAGGCCCCTGAAAAGTTTCTGCACTGTGGGATTTGCTTTGAATTGGAGCCTGCAAGAAGCACCAACGTGTCGCTATGGAGATAAGTGCCCAGCAACAGGCCATGAATGTGCAGAACAATGGGCCCACAAAAAAAAACAGTCTAAAACTGTCAGCTTAGCTGAGACATCAAGAGAAGCCGGCCAACCGAACGGATATACAGTGGGGAATGCCAAGCAGGGAATGTACAATAGGATCCAATGGGTAGAACTTATGGGTTGGTCAAGGGAGGAGGATAAGTAGCAACTAAATGGATATACAGTTGGGGAATGTAAAAGAGGGGTGCAATGGGTCGTACTAATCAGTCGGCCGGGGGAAGCTAATGGGCAAGTAGAATAATAAGTATATAACATATCCATAGAATAAGTATCACAGATGGGGACATCCCGGCAGTAAGAAGGAGTTACTGGTAGAGCAGGTTGATGGAAGAGGAATAGGTTGGAATAGTTCAGAAGCAAAGTGAGTGATGTTGGCAGGGAAGGTGCCAGGAGAATATTGGGGAGGATAATGCCAGGGTGCTGCTACATCTCTGATCCCCATATAGATAGTTGCACTGATCTTCACAAGAGGAAGGATGGACATTTATATAATTAGTGTTGGTCACTCATCAGCCTTAATGAGACATATGCAGGCCAACACTAGCTGCTGATTGGCCATTTCAGACCAAGTGGTGAGTTTAAGGGCAAAGAGTTAACTCACCCGACCAATAACTGGCCAGGGATACCTGGTAGGCAGGAAAATCAAGGAGCATCAGTTGTCTCCAGATGGTCTACATGGGCCCCTGTTATGATATGACAGTTGCCCAACACAACTGGGACACTGCCATTGACTTCCATACCCCCTACCAGCACTGGAGTTGACTGGAGCCAAACACATTGATTCTGGTGTCATTTCTAGCATTCAGCCCCCTCCCTACCTGTTCCTTCTCTCAGGTGAGCACCTGCCAACATTCCTGAGCTATTCCTGGAAGTGGGAGGAGCCAGGTTCTGGGGCACTGATGCACCTCAGTGTGAGCCTCTTCTATTGCCTCCGGGGGCAGATCTGTGTGACAGAACAATATCACACCCTGATGTCCCAATAAGTGACATATTTGTGCTGTGTGTGTAGAGTAGGAACAGGGTGCAGCCTCACATCACATTAGGGGAAAGGAACAAAAGAAGAGATCAGAAGCTCCGATTGGCACAGGAATCCAGCGAGGCTTAAGCATTCCCCTAAATGGCACAACTATGGGCACAATAGGAGCAGAACAGGTAGTACAGGTAAAGGGGCAGCACCTGTACCCACCATAACTGCCAATCATTCTATTGCATGTTACAGTGATAATGTGCAATAGCCACACAATCCATAGGGATCCAATCATTAGACCCGCAGAGGGAGCAGGAACGGGCTGCACAGCGAGAGTGTAGCTCACAGGTGCTGTGGTGTAGTACAGATCCATAGTAACACTGCACACTGAGGGGGCAAGTTGATCATATGAAAGGCCACTCCCACAGAAAGGCAACTGACATGGCAGCACCTGCAGCAGACACAGTGCAGTAGAGATAAGCATTTGTATACACACAACACACAGCTCCTGCCCTGGCTCAGGTATGTGAGAATAACACACAGGTGAGCAACTCCCAGGAGTTATAGTTACACGTCCCCGGGGTGCAATATAGCAAATATTTCTGTGTCACTGCAATAAATAGCTCAGCAGCTGATACGACCAGGGAGGGATGTGCAGTGAGCATAGCACGGCGTGTCTAAACAAGCCCCTCCCACAACCATAAGCCACACCCATCATTATAATAAGCCCCACACACCAATACCTTCTGCTTTCACCCAGTTTAAAGCAAAGCCACTTAGCTATTTCCTTTTTGGTTTTTCCTTCTAATGTACAGTTTAATGGTCAGTGTGTATAGATTTATGTATGTGACCTGTAGGGACCCCAAAATAACAATTATACATATAATGCAAACACAGCTCATTGCCTGTATTTTGTGTATCATAACAACCCCATCATATGTATCTCTCCCAAATTCCAGCACTGGTGGGTGCAGAGAGTTGCACTTCACTTCAATTGCTCTGTTACTGTCTCCATCTTACCCAACTGTCTCCATCTTACCCTACTGTCTCCATCTTGCCCTACTGTCTCCATCTTGTCCTACTGTCTCCATCTTGCCCTACTGTCTTCATCTTGCCCTACTGTCTCCATCTTACCCTACTGTCTCCATCTTACCCTACTGTCTCCATCTTGTCCTACTGTCTCCATCTTGTCCTACTGTCTCCATCTTACCCAACTGTCTCCATCTTACCCAACTGTCTCCATCTTACCCTACTGTCTCCATCTTGTCCTACTGTCTCCATCTTGCCCTACTGTCTTCATCTTGCCCTACTGTCTCCATCTTACCCTACTGTCTCCATCTTGTCCTACTGTCTCCATCTTGTCCTACTGTCTCCATCTTACCCAACTGTCTCCATCTTACCCAACTGTCTCCATCTTACCCTACTGTCTCCATCTTGTCCTACTGTCTCCATCTTGTCCTACTGTCTCCATCTTACCCTACTGTCTCCATCTTGTCCTACTGTCTCCATCTTGTCCTACTGTCTCCATCTTGTCCTACTGTCTCCATCTTGTCCTACTGTCTCCATCTTGTCCTACTGTCTCCATCTTGCTCTACTGTCTCCATCTTGTCCTACTGTCTCCATCTTGTCCTACTGTCTCCATCTTGCTCTACTGTCTCCATCTTGTCCTACTGTCTCCATCTTGTCCTACTGTCTCCATCTTGCTCTACTGTCTCCATCTTGTCCTACTGTCTCCATCTTGTGCTACCAATTGGGGAGGGGAGGTTGAAGGAGACAGTACAAGTATAATAACATGGGGTGAGAATTATCAGACCTGTATATAAATGAGGGTGAAGACTATACACAAGTTCATGCAGTGATTGTGTTGTATGGAATAGGGAGTAAGATTCCACATGTATGGAATGAATTAGAGACAAGACAGTGGGAAGTTACTTTGCTACAAAGTGCATGTAGTCTCAGTACTAATGTATAGAGTAACGTCTCTCTGATCTACTTACAACTGAGAGTGGAAATGGTTAATGTACATACATATAGGTTTAACCCTATCCTGCCACTGCAGAGGAGCCCGCTGGCTATAAACATGGTGGCTCTCTGCCCAGATCTACCAGAGGTCACTGCACCATCAGTGTCTGAGTCACTTCTAATAAAGATTGTAGTTATTCTATGTGGAATGTTGCCAAGATTATACTTGTTGTCTTCAAAAATAATGTTGGCTGTGGGCTGGGTAATAATACTGCTCAAGGGCAACTTCATCCTCTCATCCACAGATACAAAACTGACAATCCTATGGGAATAGTAATAAGACTCCCTTCAGTAACACTGGATGGGCAGCTGATAAAACTGCTTTCCCAAAAGTCATACTGGCAGTGACGCTTCCTAAACATATACTTTTCATTGGTGGGGAGGAAAGGAGATCTCACCATCAGTATAGGAAGGGGTTCTTTACTGTAAGGACAGTCAGGTTATGGGATTCCCTACCAAGAGAGGGGAATGAGTGATTCATTGGTGGGGAGGAAAGGAGATCTCACCATCAGCATAGGAAGGAGTTCTTTACTGTAAGGACAGTCAGGTTATGGGATTCCCTACCAAGAGAGGGGAATGAGTGATTCATTGGTGGGGAGGAAAGGAGATCTCACCATCAGCATAGGAAGGGGTTCTTTACTGTAAGGGCAGTCAGGTTATGGGATTCCCTACCAAGAGAGGGGAATGAGTGATTCATTGGTGGGGAGGAAAGGAGATCTCACCATCAGCATAGGAAGGGGTTCTTTACTGTAAGGACAGTCAGGTTATGGGATTCCCTACCAAGAGAGGGGGAATGAGTGATTCATTGGTGGGGAGGAAAGGAGATCTCACCATCAGCATAGGAAGGGGTTCTTTACTGTAAGGACAGTCAGGTTATGGGATTCCCTACCAAGAGAGGGGAATGAGTGATTCATTGGTGGGGAGGAAAGGAGATCTCACCATCAGCATAGGAAGGGGTTCTTTACTGTAAGGACAGTCAGGTTATGGGATTCCCTACCAAGAGAGGGGGAATGAGTGATTCATTGGTGGGGAGGAAAGGAGATCTCACCATCAGCATAGGAAGGGGTTCTTTACTGTAAGGACAGTCAGGTTATGGGATTCCCTACCAAGAGAGGGGAATGAGTGATTCATTGGTGGGGAGGAAAGGAGATCTCACCATCAGCATAGGAAGGGGTTCTTTACTGTAAGGACAGTCAGGTTATGGGATTCCCTACCAAGAGAGGAGGAATGAGTGATTCATTGGTGGGGAAGAAAGGAGATCTCACCATCAGCATAGAAAGGGGTTCTTTACTGTAAGGACAGTCAGGTTATGGGATTCCCTACCAAGAGAGGGGGAATGAGTGATTCATTGGTGGGGAGGAAAGGAGATCTCACCATCAGTATAGGAAGGGGTTGTTTACTGTAAGGGCAGTCAGGTTATGGGATTCCCTACCAAGAGAGGGGGAATGAGTGATTCATTGGTGGGAAGGAAAGGAGATCTCACCATCAGTATAGGAAGGGGTTGTTTACTGTAAGGACAGTCAGGTTATGGGATTCCCTACCAAGAGAGGGGAATGAGTGATTCATTGGTGGAAGGAAAGGAGATCTCACCATCAGCATAGGAAGGGGTTCTTTACTGTAAGGGCAGTCAGGTTATGGGATTCCCTACCAAGAGAGGGGGAGTGAATGATTCATTGGTGGGGAGGAAAGGAGATTTCACCATCAGCATAGGAAGGGGTTCTTTACTGTAAGGACAGTAATGAGGGAATGATTGGTGGGTAAATGTGAGGATGATTGATACAGTTGAATGGAAGGTGTTAGTGCCCCAATGAGCGGGTTCAGTGCTGAGCATCAGATCAGACAGGAGGGGCAGTGGGTGAAACAAAATAAGCGTGTGAGCCCCCAGGAGTAGTCCATACTGATCATGTATCAGAGTAGAAGGTAGTGATAGTAATGTACCTGCCCTGTATCTGTTTCTCTGTGTCACAGGTTCCTCCCATTTCTGGGGCCCCCGGGCTCAGCACCCCCAGTCGGTGTTTATTTCTGACAATGTGTGTGGGGGGGGGGTTGGATATAAATAGAGAGGGGGCGGGGCTAGACAGTGCAGAGAGATCAGGTAATGACTCCTGGCACCCTCAGTTGTGACTAAAGAGAGAATGACGTGACTCCCTGCGCAGGGGACTGGGAGTTGTGCAGGAGGAGGGGGGGGAGGGTATAGAACAGACAATGTGACCCAGGATCAGGGAGGGAGCAGTTTCTATGCAGTGAAACTTTCTATCTGATCCCCCAGGGGCCACACTGTACAACCAGCCAGGGCCCCACACAGACACAAAAGGCCCATCCTCCCCATGGCCTGTGCCCCCGACCCCCAACTGCCCCCTGTCTCCCACAGACCTTTCACTTACCCCCATATTCCTACAGGATCTGCTCCATGAGCCACCGAGGGCTTGGGCTGATAGAATTGTCTGAGCCCCCCAGATTGAGTATGTTTATTGAGTACAGATTGAGTATGTTTATTGAGTACAGACTGAGTATGTTTATTGAGTACAGACTGAGTATGTTTATTGAGTACAGACTGAGTATGTTTATTGAGTACAGACTGAGTATGTTTATTGAGTACAGACTGAGTATGTTTATTGAGTACAGACTGAGTATGTTTATTGAGTACAGACTGAGTATGTTTATTGAGTACAGACTGAGTATGTTTATTGAGTACAGACTGAGTATGTTTATTGAGTACAGATTGAGTATGTTTATTGAGTACAGATTGAGTATGTTTATTGAGTACAGATTGAGTATGTTTATTGAGTACAGATTGAGTATGTTTATTGAGTACAGATTGAGTATGTTTATTGAGTACAGATTGAGTATGTTTATTGAGTACAGACTGAGTATTGTTTATTGAGTACAGACTGAGTATGTTTATTGAGTACAGACTGAGTATGTTTATTGATACAGACTGAGTATGTTTATTGAGTACAGACTGAGTATGTTTATTGAGTACAGACTGAGTATGTTTATTGAGTACAGACTGAGTATGTTTATTGAGTACAGACTGAGTATGTTTTTGAGTACAGACTGAGTATGTTTATTGAGTACAGACTGAGTATGTTATTGAGTAGACTGGAGTATGTTATTGAGTACAGACTGAGTATGTTATTGAGTACAGACTGAGTATGTTTATTGAGGTACAGACTGAGTATGTTTATTGAGTACAGACTGAGTATGTTATTGAGTACAGACTGAGTATGTTTATTGAGTACAGACTGAGTATGTTTATTGAGTACAGACTGAGTATGTTTATTGAGTACAGATTGAGTATGTCTATTGAGTACAGACTGAGTATGTTTATTGAGTACAGACTGAGTATGTTTATTGAGTACAGACTGAGTATGTCTATTGAGTACAGATTGAGTATGTCTATTGAGTACAGACTGAGTATGTTTATTGAGTACAGACTGAGTATGTTTATTGAGTACAGACTGAGTATGTCTATTGAGTACAGACTGAGTATGTTTATTGAGTACAGACTGAGTATGTTTATTGAGTACAGACTGAGTATGTTTATTGAGTACAGACTGAGTATGTTTATTGAGTACAGACTGAGTATGTTTATTGAGTACAGACTGAGTATGTCTATTGAGTACAGACTGAGTATGTTTATTGAGTACAGACTGAGTATGTCTATTGAGTACAGACTGAGTATGTTTATTGAGTACGACTGAGTATGTTTATTGAGTACAAACTGAGTATGTTATTGAGTACAGACTGAGTATGTTTATTGAGTACAGACTGAGTATGTTTATTGAGTACAGACTGAGTATGTTTATTGAGTACAGATTGAGTATGTTTATTGAGTACAGACTGAGTATGTTTATTGAGTCAGACTGAGTATGTTTATTGAGTACAGACTGAGTATGTTTATTGAGTACAGACTGAGTATGTTTATTGAGTACAGACTGAGTATGTTTATTGAGTACAGACTGAGTATGTTTATTGAGAACAGACTGAGTATGTTTATTGAGTACAGACTGAGTATGTTTATTGAGTACAGACTGAGTATGTTTATTGAGTACAGACTGAGTATGTCTATTGAGTACAGACTGAGTATGTTTATTGAGTACAGACTGAGTATGTTTATTGAGTACAGACTGAGTATGTTTATTGAGTACAGACTGAGTATGTTTATTGAGTACAGACTGAGTATGTTTATTGAGTACAGACTGAGTATGTTTATTGAGTACAGACTGAGTATGTTAACTGAGTACAAACTGGAGTTTATTAGTACAAACTGAGTATGTCTATTGAGTACAGACTGAGTATTTTTAACTGAGTAAAAAACTGAGTATGTTTATTGAGTACAAACTGAGTATGTTTATTGAGTACAAACTGAGTATGTTAACTAAGTACAAACTGAGTATGTTTATTGAGTACAGACTGAGTATGTCTATTGAGTACAGACTGAGTATGTTAACTGAGTACAAACTGAGTATGTTTATTGAGTACAAACTGAGTATGTTTATTGAGTAGAGACTGAGTATGTTAACTGAGTACAAACTGAGTATGTTTATTGATACAGACTGAGTATGTTTATTGAGTCAGGAAGTATTGTCTATTGAGTACAGACTGAGTATGTTTATTGAGTACAGACTGAGTATGTTATTGAGTACAGACTGAGTATGTTTATTGAGTACAGACTGAGTATGTTTATTGAGTACAGACTGAGTATGTTTATTGAGTACAGGACTGAGTATGTCTATTGAGTACAGAACTGAGTATTTTTATTGAGTACAGATTGAGTATGTTTATTGAGTACAGATTGAGTATGTTTATTGAGTACAGACTGAGCATGTTTATTGAGTACAGACTGAGTATGTTTATTGAGTACAGACTGAGTATGTTTATTGAGTACAGACTGAGTATGTTTATTGAGTACAGACTGAGTATGTCTATTGAGTACAGACTGAGTATGTTTATTGAGTACAGATTGAGTATGTTTATTGAGTACAGATTGAGTATGTTTATTGAGTACAGACTGAGCATGTTTATTGAGTACAGACTGAGTATGTTTATTGAGTACAGACTGAGTATGTTTATTGAGTACAGACTGAGTACTGTATGTTTATTGAGTACAAACTGAGTATGTTTATTGAGTACAGACTGAGTATGTTAACTGAGTACAAACTGAGTATGTTTATTGAGTACAAACTGAGTATGTCTATTGAGTACAGACTGAGTATGTTAACTGAGTACAAACTGAGTATGTTTATTGAGTACAAACTGAGTATGTTTATTGAGTACAAACTGAGTATGTTAACTAAGTACAAACTGAGTATGTTTATTGAGTACAGACTGAGTATGTCTATTGAGTACAGACTGAGTATGTTAACTGAGTACAAACTGAGTATGTTTATTGAGTACAAACTGAGTATGTTTATTGAGTACAGACTGAGTATGTTAACTGAGTACAAACTGAGTATGTTTATTGAGTACAGACTGAGTATGTTTATTGAGTACAGACTGAGTATGTCTATTGAGTACAGACTGAGTATGTTTATTGAGTACAGACTGAGTATGTTTATTGAGTACAGACTGAGTATGTTTATTGAGTACAGACTGAGTATGTTTATTGAGTACAGACTGAGTATGTTTATTGAGTACAGACTGAGTATGTTTATTGAGTACAGACTGAGCATGTTTATTGAGTACAAACTAAGTATGTTTATTGAGTAAAGACTGAGTATGTTTATTGAGTACAGACTGAGTATTTTTATTGAGTGAGAATTAAACCACTAGGCACCCTAAGTTCATTCCTCTGCCTCCAACAGTTTGTGGGTGACTCACAGCAGAATTAAAGCTACTCTGCCATTATTTGTGGCACCAGTCTGCAGCCCTGCAGCTCTAGTATAATAACAACTGCCATCAACCCTTACTCAGCCTTTATTAATAATTGCCACTAGTGATGGGCGAATTTGCGCCGTTTCGCTTCGCCGAAAAATTCGCAAATTTCGCGAGAAATTCGCGAAACGGTGAAAAATGCGAGAAATCGCGCCGGCGTCTCGTTTTTGACGCCGACGTCCGTTTTTTCGGAAATTTTTTTTTGGACGCCGGTGAATTTTTGCCGTGAATTTTCGCGGGCGTTTCGCGAATCACTAATTGCCACCTTACCTTGTCACATTCTACACCTACTGTCTCCATCTTGCCCCACTGTCTCCATCTTGCCCTACTGTCTCCATCTTGTCCTACTGTCTTTATTTTGTCCTACTGTCTCCATCTTGTCCTACTGTCTCCATCTTGTCCTACTGTCTCCATCTTGCCCCACTGTCTCCATCTTGCCCTACTGTCTCCATCTTGTCCTACTGTCTTTATTTTGTCCTACTGTCTCCATCTTGTCCTACTGTCTTTATTTTGTCCTACTGTCTCCATCTTGTCCTACTGTCTTTATTTTGTCCTACTGTCTCCATCTTGTCCTACTGTCTTTATTTTGTCCTACTGTCTCCATCTTGTCATAATGTCTCCATCTTGCCCTGCTCTCTACATCTTGTCCTACCCTACAGTCTCCATCTTGCCCTACTGTCTACATCTTACCCTTACCTACTGCCTCCATCTTGCCCTACTGTCTCCATCTTGTCCTACTGTCTCCATCTTAACCTACCCTACAGCCTCCATCTTGCCCTACTGCCTACATTTTACCCTTCCCTACTGTATCCATCTTGCCCTACTGTCTCCATCTTGTCCTACTGTCTCCATCTCCTCCTACTGTCTCCATCTTGTCCTACTGTTTTAATCTTGTCCTACAGTCTTCAACTTGCCCTACTGTCTCCATCTTACCCTACTGTTTCCATCTTGTCCTACTGTCTCCATCTTGTCTCCATCTTGTCCTACTGTCTCCATCTTGCCCTACTGTCTCCATCTTGCCCTACTGTTTCCATCTTGTCCTACTGTCTCCATCTTGTCCTACTGTCTCCATCTTGCTGTATTGTCTCCATCTTGCCCTACTGTTTCCATCTTGTCCTACTGTCTCCATCTTGTCCTACTGTCTCCATCTTGCTCTATTGTCTCCATCTTGTCCTACTGTCTTCAACTTGTCCTACTGTCTCCATCTTGTCCTACTGTCTCCATCTTGTCCTACTGTTTCCATCTTCTCCTACTGACCAAATCTTGCCCTGCTGTCTCCATCTTGCCATACTGTCTCCATCTTGCCCTACTGTCTCCCTCTTGTCCTACTGTCTCCATCTTGTCCTACTGTCTCCATCTTGACCTACTGTCTCCATCTTGTCCTACTGTCTCCATCTTGTCCTACTGTCTCCACCTTGCCCTACTGTCTCCATCTTGTCCTACTGTCTCCATCTTGTCCTACTGTCTCCATCTTGACCTACTGTCTCCATCTTGTCCTACTGTCTCCATCTTGTCCTTCTGTCTCCATCTTGCCCTACTATCTCCATCTTGCCCTACTGTCTCCATCTTGTCCTACTGTCTCCATCTTGCCCTACTGTCTCCATCTTGTCCTACTGTCTCCATCTTGCCCTACTGTCTCCATCTTGTCCTACTGTCTCCATCTTGCCCTACTGTCTCCATCTTGCCCTACTGTCTCCATCTTGCCCTACTGTCTCCATCTTACCCTACTGTCTCCACATTCTCCTTCTGTCTCCATCTTTTCCTACTGTCTCTACCTATGAATATAGTCTGGAATCACTACCATACGTATGGCCCCATTTCTCTTTTGTGGCCCCTATGTCAGGCATGAGATCTTCCGGCTACACAGTTGGGATGAGGAACAGAGGCTAATTTGCTTTGCAAACAAACAGCCAGGGAGATACTAACTCTTCCCATTAACCTTTAGTGCCCCGTGTCAAATTACTTGATGTCCCTATGGGTTAAATGTTTATGGGCAGCAAGGAGATAAGAGTGTGAATGGTTAACATGTGGGGATGAGACAGTTTGGAGCAGAAACAGATACACAAACACTTCCTACTAACACAAGGCCAATAAACACTCCCCCATCCCCCACACAATGGCCTCTTCCCCAATCCACTGGCCTTTATTAGTCCACCATAAACCCACAGCCCTGGTACTGCCCTGGTACTGCCCTGGTACTGCCCTGGTACTGCCACTGCCTCCTGATTCTTCCTGGAATAATATTGTGACACTATGAGCCCAAATGTATGAGGCTGATAATCATCTGTTTGTGGGGTACAGTGTGTGTGCCGGCCTGTGACATTGTGGGGTACAGTGTGTGTGCCGGCCTGTGACATTGTGGGGTACAGTGTGTGACTGCTGACTCTATGAGTTCACAAGAAACTAGAGCAATGGAGCTGCGGGAGGTATCGGGGTGATTAAAAGATGAGCAATGCAAGGCTGCGGGGCATGAGATTGTGCAAGTACAGGCAGGGAGCAGGTGCATCAAGGAGTAAAGCTAATGTAGCAGTCACTGTGGGAAATCCCTCTGCTCTCAGGCTCCACAAGTAGTAGGTGCAGGGGTTGATTCCCAGGCAGAGTCACCCTCTCCTGCTCCTTTATTATACTCTGCACTCAGATACCTACCTTCTACAATGGCCCCTCACAAACCCCTAATAAAGCCAAGTGAAACTGGATAAACCAGGCAATAATCTCCTGATCTGTGGGAGCACATTAACCCCAGGCATGCCATGTTAACAAACTCCTTACAAATAGACCCTCCCCAGTCTTTCCAGAGCTCGTTACCCCCAAGGGACCTTTCCCCACTTACCCCAAACAGAGCCATGTTACAGATATCTGCACCCCACTCCCGTCACACTCCTCCCCTGGGGCAAATATCCAGTGTGTATAAATAATAATAACAGCAGTGCCGTGTTCAGTACAGGTTCAGTCTGTTACAGGGACGCAGGACAGCCATCAGGGGGGGACAGGGGGGAGAGTTGTAGGGGGCCCCAAGGGTAAGGGGGGCCCTGGACACGCCACATTTACTTGATTAGCCGGGCCCCCCATCTTTCTGAGAGCTGCTGACTTCAGGAAGGCATGGACGTTTAAGGGGCCCTGGCCACCAATTTTCTTATAATGTGGGGGGGGGCCTGGCCACCAATTTTTTTTTCTCATGTGGGGTCCTAGCCACCAATATTATTTTTTATGGGGGGCCTGACCACCAATATCTTTTTATTTTTTATTAACATGTGGGAACCCTAGCCACCAATATTTGTTTTGTTTTTTTTACTGTTTGGTGGGGGGCGGACCTGTAGGTGGGGCTTGTGGTGGGCGCAGCCCAGGGGGCCCAGGAAATGTTGTCGTATGGGGCCCTGTGATTTCTGATGGCGGCCCTGCAGGGACGTGCACCTACCGTACATTTCTGAGCTGACAGTTAGGGGATGAGTGTTGCCTGTATGACACACAGAGAGGAGGAGGAGGAGGAGGAAGGGTATAGGAGGGGGTGAGGGCACAGGTAGATGGCAGTGGGTGAGGGTGTAAGGCAAGTAGGTGACAGGTATAAGTATAAGGATTAAGGATAGCTGACAGTTAGGGGCTGAGTGTTGCCTGTATGACACACAGAGAGGAGGAGGAGGAAGGTGGGGTGGGTCCAGCAGGTGTCAGGTATAAAGCTGTGGGAAGGATCCAGCACTTCTCAGTTGAGTCACAGGTGGATAACGGAGCGGAGTCACCTGCCCAGAGCCCGGGATACAACTGCCACTCGGGGGGAGCCAAGTAAAGCCAATCCCAGGACTTAGAGAGAAATAGTGATCCAGTAGCACAATGTCTCCCTGTGTGACAGTCATGTGCCTCGTACTCTGCACTGTACTTGCCACAGGTAAGTGGCCCCTCTTGCTCTCTTAGTGGCATCCCAAGGGTGGGGGTAGGGAGGGCTAGGTGCCATATGGACGCCAGTTGGGTGGTGCCCAGTTCCAAGTTGTCCTTCTCATCTACCCTGTTGCCCGGCATGTTCAGGTTTAGGGGAAATGTTCCCACTGATACCCCCTACCTGGGTGCCTGTGCCAGGCGGTGACGTGGTTAATATGCCAGTCTGTGTATTACATGGGGCCCCCTGGGCACAGTATGGTCATATTGGGAGTCAATAATATCGGGTGCTTTAATAACATGGGCACCCGTCGTTACAAAGTGCAGCCAAGTGGCACAATGGGGGCACTCGCTCCTTGTGTTCAGAACCCCCCAGGGGCAGTTTGTATTACAGTCAATGAGAGGAAGGGGCAGTTTGTATTACAGTCAATGGGAGGAAGGGGCAGTTTGTATTACAGTCAATGGGAGGAAGGGGCAGTTTGTATTACAGTCAATGGGAGGAAGGGGCAGTTTGTATTACAGTCAATGAGAGGAAGGGGCAGTTTGTATTACAGTCAATGGGAGGAAGGGGCAGTTTGTATTACAGTCAATGAGAGGAAGGGGCAGTTTGTATTACAGTCAATGGGAGGAAGGGGCCGGGGCAGTTTTGGGGGCTTCTTTGCTGGCAGTTCATCCTACAGTGTGAAGGCCCCTGCTTGTTATTGTACATCACTATGGAACGTGTGGGCGATATATAAGGCTTCAGTACAGACCTAATATAGAGTTGGATAAATCAGTGGGGGGGAGGCAATGATGATTTTCAGAGGGATATTAAATCCCTGTACCCCCATACACCCCTCATTGCTTGCTGGGACTGCTACTGGGGGGCACAGAACGTATGGGGGCAGTAAAGGGGAAGTAACAATGGTACATTTATCTCATGCGACTGCACAACTCCCAGTTCCCACCCCCACCCTCCTGTGTGGCCCCTCCATTGTCTCAGCTCTTTACCTCCCTAAAGTGAGGGGCCGGATCTGAGCCGCATGCCTGTAACCCTAGGAAGGTGCTGGGGGGGGGGAGTTTACAGGTGCTTTGTGGGTGGGAGCTAATTTGTCTCTACGTTGGCCCCTATCACTTGCTACTGACACATTGCTCAGTCCTCAAGGGGTTAAACCTGCATTAATCCACTGTGACCCTGAATTCCTTTAGGGGGCTGCAAGTTACAGGAGAAGGGGCCCAACATATCCCCCCCTCCCCCTCCCAGTTACTGGTGTGAGACTGGGCACAGCTGGTTACACACAACTCAATCCCTTTATTATTCTCTGTAAAGAATCAGTCCCATGTCTTTCTATGGCCTCAGCCACACAGGAGGTTCCATATAAAATGTGCCCCATCAGAATGTGCCTTTGTAATGACCCCCCCAGCTCCTAAGCCCCCCTCTATAAGTCCATTAGCTCAGGCTTATTTGCTCACTGGGCGGCCCCCCTGCCATATACCTTGTATCACTGACAGACACACTGCAAACTCATCTCCTGCCATATACCTTGTATCACTGGATCTTACCCACAGATCAATCCCTTATATCAATGAGTCTCTCTTCCCCCTCCCCTACACCTTACTCCTTGTGTACCTCCTCTCCTTTCTATCCCACTCTCTCCCTCCCCACCTGCCCCTCCTCTCCTTTCTACCCACTCTCTCCCTCTCCCACCTGCCCCATCTCCTCTCATTTCTACCCACTCTCTCCTCCCCACCTGCCCCTCCTCTCCTTTCTACCCAACTCTCTCCCTCCCCTCCTCTCCTTCTTTCCCCCTGCCCCCCCTCCTCTTATTTCTACCCCACTCTCTCCCTCCGCACCTGCCCCTCCTCTCCTTTCTACCCCACTCTCTCCCTCCCTCCTCTCATTTCTACCCCACTCTCTCCCTCCCCACCTGCCCCCCCTCTCCTTTCTACCCCACTCCCTCATTCCCTCCCCACCATGTTCCAGCAGTAAATTTCCCATGTGTATTTGTTCTCATTCTCTCCCCAAACACCCTCAGCCCGCACCCCCCCTCGTCTTTATCAGTGCCGTGTCCTACTGACTGGGAGGGTCACTGGGGCAAATGAACACCCAGTGGAATCTATTGCCCCCTTATGCCCCTGCCATTCAGTCTGGCTGTGGATCAGATGCCAGTAGGGCTAGGGAAGTTCCCTCTTGGGGAAGGGCAGTAAGACGGGTCTCTGAGGAGTGAGCTGAACTACACAAAACAACCCCAGACTCCCAGTCGCTGCATTGAAGTAAGAGCTGGAAATAGATTGTCAGCTCTGTGCAGTGAGTGTGAGTAACTTGGGTGGCACAGTTACTAACTGAAGCCCTTCACTCTGTATAGTTCCCAGGTGACTCTGTGTTACTGTTACTCTCAAAGTAAAGCTGTTTTGGAACTGCCACTCCCAGCAGAACTTATGCCATGCTCCCTCTTGTAGTGTTGGAGGAGAGGGTGTAAGTGCTGAGTTGTTACTCAGTTAACTGCTTCATTACTGGAACAGGCCACACAAGGAGCCTAGAGGTGCCCATTGCCAGGCTCATCATGTGACTCCACCTGTTGTGCCAGTTAGGTTAGGCGAGTAGAAGGGGCTGCCAATAGAACTGTGACTTTAATTACTTCTTTTTGTGCCCATCGGGCAACTTGGCATATGAACCCCCAGCCCCTTCTTATTTCTTTTTCACTGGTTTGTTTCTTGCACAAGTCTCTCATCAGATATTCTCTATATTTCAGCTAGCGGAAACGATGGAATGAACACCACCACCACAGCTCAAGAGACCACCTCTTCTACTACAGTTACACCTGATACTACTCACATTACTAACAGTACTGCATCTCCCGATGTTACTCATACCAACAGTACTGTATCCCCCGATGTTACTCATACTACTAACAGTACTGCATCTCCTGATGTTACTCATACCAACAGTACTGTATCCCCCGATGTTACTCATACTACTAACAGTACTGTATCCCCAGATGTTACTCATACCAACAGTACTGTATCCCCCGATGTTACTCATACTACTAACAGTACTGTATCCCCTGATGTTACTCATAACAACAGTACTGCATCCCCCGATGTTACTCATACTACTAACAGTACTACATCTCCTGATGCTACTCAAACTACTAACAGTACTCTATCTCCAGAAGTTACTCATACTAACAGTACTGCCTCTCCCGATGTTACTCATACTACTAACAGTACTACATCCCCTGATGCCACTCAAACTACTAACAGTACTTTATCTCCCGATGTTACTCATACTAACAGTACTGTATCCCCCGATGTTACTCATACTACTAACAGTACTACGTCTCCTGATGTTACTCATACTAACAGTACTGCCTCTCCCGATGTTACTCATACTACTAACAGTACTGTATCTCCAGATACTACCCGTACTAACAACAGTACTGCATCTCCAGATACTGGTACTGGCCATACTACTAATAGTACTATATCCCTGATACTACCAAAACTACTAACAGTACTGAATCTCCTGATGCTACTCATACCACTAATAGTACTACATCTCCAGATACTGGTACCAGCCATACTACTAATAGTACCTCATCTCCTGATACTACCCAAACTACTAACAGTGCTGTATCTCCCAATGCTACCCTTACAATGAACAGTACTGCATCTCCTGATACTGGTACCAGCTATACTACTAACAGTACTGCATCTCCCGATACTACTCATACTACCAACAGTACTGCATCTACCAATACTATCCATACTACCAACAGTACTGCATCTACAGATACTTCTCATACTACCAACAGTACTGTGTCTACCGATACTACCCATACTACCAACAGTACTGCGTCTACCGATACTACTCATACTTCCAACAGTACTGCATCTACCGATACTACTCATACTTCCAACAGTACTGCGTCTACCGATACTACCCATACTACCAACAGTACTGCATCTACCAATACTACCCATACTAACAACAGTACTGCAACTCCTGATACTAGCACCGCACATACTACAAATAGTACTACATCCCCTGATACTGGTACCATCTCTACTGTCAATACCACTGCATCTAGTGCTAGCACACTGCCGGTACAGAACACAACTACTCCGAATTTTTAACATGTATGTGACCATGAGATTCCTCACAGATTATGTCACGGCTTATGCAGACGCAAACTCTGCGGAATACAAGACTATCGAGAATGACATTGTACAATTTGTGAGTAGAACGTCAGACATTAGTTGTTTATGATTCATGGGCAGCAATGGCATTGGTCACATTGTCTTTTCTTTTGCAGTATAATAAAACGTTCGCTTGCTCGAATTGTGCAAAGAGAAGTACCTACCGAGGAGTAACACTCCTTACACTCCAGTGAGTACCTGTCTCCCTTTGGCTTACAGCTTGTTTCCATTAGAAATGAATATTCTTGTAAACCAAAAACAGGAGAGAATTGTCTATCCTCCTACAAACTACACACCACAGACCTGTGGAAATAATTGCAATGCTATCAATATGATATCAATTCTAAAAACATGGAAATCATGTGCCTGCCATATATTGATCATTACTATCATGCAATTCAGTAGACTGTGCATTTCTTGAAGTTTTCGTTTCTCTCTTTGCAGACCTGGTTCAGTTATCGCCAACACAAGGTTGTCCTTCAGCGACCAAGAAACTCAGACCAACGTCCAGAATATAATAGAGAGACAATTATCTCAAGATGGCAACAAGATTGGAGGGCATCAAGTTTCCGATGTCCGAAGTAAGTGAGATCTGTTTCTATATTGCTGTACTTTGTATTGTAAGCTTGGCAAGATGCTCCCTGCCCTACTGGCTGTTCTAAAGGGATTTTACAAGGCTCTGTATAGTACACTGAACTAGTGGGCCCTAGAGAAGTCACGTGTGATCTGTAACCTAAGTGCACTAAGTACACAAGATGGGTAATGTAATATGTTGTCCTCTGGTCTTGCTTTTGCCTAGTAAATCTCTCAATCTCATTGTGAGATGATGACTAAGGTGTCCCTTGAACCTCATTATCTGATGGGGGATTGCAGGGAATGTAATGTTAAACAAACACTTTTAGGTGGGAATCTAAACCCTTCCCAAAACACACAACTGCATTGTCTAGAAGAATGCGCTAGGCACCTGGCATGGTGTTGTGTACAATAGAGCTTCACCTCCACTAGGTAAAGTTTTGACCTACATTCTATAGCACATGCAGAACATCTATGGTGGCAACTCAAAGGTTCCTATTTTCTTTTCATTTCAGCAAGTACATCGCCCATAGACAGTGCAACCACAGGTCCTCCAGTGCCAGGGTGGGGGATTGCTCTGCTTGTTCTGATGTCAGTCATTCTGTTCATCGCCTTCATCTTCATAATAGTCATGGTGAGTTCCACATCTCCAACCTAATATCTCCACTTTAATTCTCTCTTACAACTTTCTTAATCTTAACCCACTTATGGTTTTCATCTTCCTCCTCTTCTTCCTTTATCTTCTTCCTGCTCTTCTAGAAATAGTTTTACCCTCCTCCCAATCCTCTAGAGGTTTCTTCATCTTCCTTCATTATCCATCCCCTGCTCTTTGTACCTTTCACCATCTTGCTCCTGCATTTATACGACATCTCTCTTCTGGACCTACTGTATGTTCTTCATGTTTCTTGTATGTTGATCCAATTTTCTCTATCTCACTAAACATATTTTTCTTCCTACTTAGATAACCAATTTATGTCGTCGTAACAACAGTGGTTTAATGGATGTGTTTTCCACTCGAAGCTCATACCACACCATGAGCGACTATACATCTCATCAAACACATGGTCGTTATGTTGCACCTAACAAATACAATGCATATAATGAGGTAAGACATTGGCTTGCCAGACTATGTGGCCACCGTCTGCAACTAAAGTTGCCATCTATTTCATCAAACTTTTCCTGACTTGAATATTTAGGAGTATATTACAGAATAGTTGGAAAATGGACTAAGATACTAAGGTTGTTTTGAACAATTGAGCAGAGGAACCATCACGGTTAGGGTGAGAAGGACTAAAAGGAGCTGAAAAACCCTCCATAATGCAAGACTTGCAGTGAAAGCCTCATTCTACAAACATAGCACTTAAATCTGGAAATCAGACACTTTAACCCTAACTATCTATGGGCAGAGAAGTGGTTAATCCTTATAAAGGAGGCACTAGGAGTAGTGGAAGGGCAGTTTTCCTACTTAAAGGGATACTGTCATGGGAAAAAAAAATAATTCAAAATGAATCAGTGAATAGTGCTGGTCCAGCAGAATTTTGCACTGAAATCCATTTCTCAAAAGAGTAAACAGATTTTTTTTATATTCAATTTTGAAATCTGACATGGGGCTAGACATTTTGTCAATTTCCCAGCTGCCCCTGGTCATGTGACTTGTGCCTGCACTTCAGGAGAGAAATGCTTTCTGGCAGGCTGCTGTTTTTCCTTCTTAATGTAACTGAATGTGTCTCAGTGGGACCTGGATTTTACTATTGAGTGTTGTTCTTAGATCTACCAGGCAGCTGTTATCTTGTGTTAGGGAGCTGCTATCTGGTTACCTTCCCATTGTTCTGTTGTTTGGCTGCTGGGGGAGGGGGTGATATCAGTCCAACTTGCAGTACAGCAGTAAAGAGTGACTGAATTTTATCAGTGCACAAGTCACATGACTGGGGGCAGCTGGGAAATTGACAATATGTCTAGCCCCATGTCAGATTTCAAAATTGAATATAAAAAAATCTGTTTGCTCTTTTGAGAAATGGATTTCAGTGCAGAATTCTGCCGGAGCAGCACTATTAACTGATTCCCATGACAGTATCACTTTAAGTAATACTTATGCTGTATGGTATCTGTCTGTACAGGCTAAGATCAAATATAGGGGCTAAATTGTGCTTATAATAATATAATAATAATGGTGGCAGTATAAATGTAGTGCAAAACTGCAGAGCTGTGTTGGGAGGCTGCAGATATGAAGTCTGGTATCTGGATTCTGTTCATATAAAGCATGGCTGCCTCTGATGGGGTCTCACATAGAGCTAATTCAATGGCTGCAGATGTGGGAGTAAATACTGTATAAAAGGTATATCCAATTAGGCTAATGGGACGTGTGTCTGCACTACATATATCTAAAGAATGTCTAAAGATTCTCTACACTATTATAAGCATTACAGACCCACACGCCACATATTTTCACATAACTTAATTTTTTTTGTTATATATTCAAAGTTAAAGGGGAGCAGGAAGGTTGGGTTAGGGGAGCTTATCCAGGATATGATTCTGGCTAATGATCCAAACTAATGTGTTTGCAATAATAACAGGAGTTGCACATCGGGTCTCTCCCTGATCCCTATCCTCTCCCTGAGTTAATCATTCACTGGAGAGCCCTGGGGCTGAATCAATGCAACAGCGAGTACCATAGTTACAAGTCTGATTAGCCTGTACCCTGCTCAGTCGATTCAACTTAATTCAACTCCCTGCTCTGCTCTTTTATATGCTCTGCTCTTTTATATGCTCTGCTCTTGCTCTACCATCTACACTGTACCCCTGTTTCACTACATGATATGTACTCCCTGCTCTTCCATACTCTCTGTTCTTGCTCTACTACCCACTCTGTACTCCCTGTTCTACTACATACTCTATTCCCACTGCTCATTCAACCTTATTCTGTTCAAAACTCACCTTCTGAAATGCTCCGTATCACCCTTGTGCCACACTGTGCCCTGTATATCGCTCTTTGACCCAACCTAATGTGCTATGCTGTGCCCTGTATATAATGACCCATTCTGTATCTCTCACCCACCCTAGTGTTGTACTGTGTGCCCCCTATCTAATGCCCAGCTCTCACCCACACATTCTTCCTCTTCCTAAGTTTTATCCGTCTGTGCCCACAAGCTTCCCATCCATGTCTGGGCACTGCCCTTGTTCTGTTCCTCCTGTGTCCTGTTCCAACAGGATAACTGAGCCTGGAGCTTGCTGGTTGCTAGAGGTTAGATCTGCATCGAGATGTTTGCATAATAAACTTGGACAGCCTTCTGGGAAGTGACGGATTCAGGGTGACCTAGTCCTGGGACATTCATGGCTCTCACACAATAATAATTACTCCCTGTAATAACATTCTGCCGCACTGTCCTGCAGTCACCTGCCAATGTCTGACTCAACTGCTCAACGACCCTTCCATGTATATCCCATGTGCTCCATGATATGATGTGCACATTCCCTGATGGCACCACCTCAGTAGGACTCCATATTGTGTAAATGGCTTCTATTGGCAAACACTCTGGGATTGTCTCCATCCTGGGCTACACTACCTCTGTGCCCTGATGTAAAGTCATTGTAGGGGACACAAACAGTAGCCTCAGTTTCTACTGCTGTTGCCATGTTTGCCAATTTGTTCTGTAGCCACTTCTGTAGCCAGATGCAGATACTGACCCTACTCTACAATTATTTCTCATTTTTTATTATTAACATGTATTTATATAGCGCCAACATATTGCGTAGCGCTGTAAAGTAAATGTGATTATACAACTAAATCACATGAATTACATACATAGAACATATGGAGTTACATACATCACAATCAATACAGGTACAAAAGGTGAGGAAGACCCTATACAAAAAAGCTTACGCTCTAAAGGGAAGGGAGTAATACACAAGGTGTGGGAGTGGGCAAGATGGAATTAAGTGGGTGAGAAATGTGGTACTGTATGTGGTGTTGCGTTTGGTAGTTAAGCAGAGTGAGGGGAGGCTTCTCGAAAGAAGTGCGTTTTCAGAGATTTCTTGAAAGCAGAAAGGTTGGGAGAAAGTGGGACAGACCGTGGGAGAGAGTTCCAGAGGAGGGGTGCAGCCCTTGTAAAGTCTTGAATGTGAGCATGTGAGGAGGTAATGAGAGAAGAGTTGAGTAGCAGGTCAGTAGAGGAGAGTAGTAAGCGAGTGGGTGAGTATATAGAGATGAGTTCAGAGATGTAGGGTGGAGCAGATTTATGAAGTGCTTTGAAAGTCAGTGTCATTAATTTGAATTTGATTCTGAAAGGTAACGGAAGCCAGTGCAGGGATTGACAGAATGGCGAGGCAGAGGAGGAGCGGTTGCTGAGGTGTATGAGCCTCGCAGTAGTGTTCATTATGGACTAGAGAGCTGACAGTCTCTGGAGGGGGAGGAAAATTAAAATCCCAGTCATCTGTACGTGCACACTAGCCCTGTGCAATTTCTGCTCATGCAAATTTACTCACTATAAATATAGTTGAAGATTAACCTCACAAAGAAAGGTTTTTATGGGCAGGGCAATACAGAAGGTTCAGATGAATGACTTGCCCCTCCTGTTCTACTTAAGGAATTTCCTGCTGGTGTGACCCCATAACCTTGACTCATTTGAGTTCTTTGACCCATGGGCCCTGCCCAGATAGGGAATCTCCTAATGGCCAGAGAGAACAGTGTGTCGTTTAGGAAGGTCCTACAGGCAGTGGTAGAATATGAACATGGAGATAAAATAGGACAATATGAAAGAGGGTTTTGGGGTGCTAACAATATTCCTTTAAGTTATGAGAAGACTAAATCCGTGTTCCACTGACAGCCTACAGGCCATGACTAATTACAATGACAATATCATTAGCCACAGTTGCCGTTAAGACCTGACGACATAAGACAAATAGGGAAGTAGCAATGGGATTAAATCACAATAGTAAAGAAATTAGATCGCATCTTGGCTCATTGTGTTCCTACCCTATTGATCAACACATCACTTCTCTCTCTTCAGGCTGGCAACGGGACAAAAAACAAGTTTTCCTACACAAACCCGACTCTTGAAACCAACGACTTGTAAGAAGGTGGAACAGAAGAGGAGAATTGTGCTCCCCAGGGGAGCTTGCTTTAAACTTCTCACTGAACTTTCCCTTGAATGGACTCAATGCTGGAGCCATGACATAACAGTATATTCTCTCTATGGACACAGTAATAAGAGCAGGGACTAATGATGTTTCTTCCAGCACCAGTAAGCCAGTCCTTCTGTTTGTATCTAAATGAAAAGTGTGAGCAGTTTCGGCTGGCCTGGCACCCAGCTCAGAAAGCAGTGTAATAAATGGGAGACTGAAGGCCTGACTGGTCACGAGGAACTCACGTTAGGCTAATGATCTCCTTATGAATAGCCGGCCTGCCTTCCAACAGTTGCCTGGACTCAGCGCTATCAGGAACTCGCTGTTCTGTTCTTGTTCCACTTGCTTTTTTCTGCTTTAAATTTGCTCCCTGAATCCACAGCTCAGAATAGGGATTGTGTTCAGTGTCCTCGGCCCATAGTCTTCTTCTCTAGTGGCACCTGGGCACATTGGGCATATGAATAGCAATCCCTTGTGTCCCCTGGAGAATAAACACCCCCTTACACTGTGGCTAATCTGCTGCTTTACCAGTATGTTCTGGATGCAGGGTCCGGAGAATGTCACACTCTTTCCTTAATGAGTGAATGATGGTTCCTTGCACCCCAGGCTTTGTATATAGACAAGTCTTTCTATGTCATGTGGAGAGAAGAAGAGGAGCACTAGTAGCTAAGAAGTGCCAAAATCCTTCATTTAAAGCTTTGCCTGGTTTTACTTGCACAGTCAGGGAAAGCCACTATCTTCTCCTATACCCATAGCCAAACTTTATATATAATGTCATTTATTGTTCACTCTGTGCCCATTTACAGCCCCAAATCTAGTTGCCAGGCTAAAGCATCATATGCCAATGAGTTATGTGAGACACACACAGGACGGCTGTCTGGATACAGGAATCTCACAAGGAATTACAAACTGTCCCTGGAAATAATTCGGCAACAATACCCCCCCCCCATTCTTTCCAGTGTTGGACAGTAGGGAGCCATATTTGTTGGGCACAAGAGCCTTATTTGATATATAATGAGATTAGTCAGTGTTAATGGCTGTTACCTGAGAGACAGTGGGGGGTGAATTGTACAATTGTTACCTGCTCCTTATTGTTACAATATTCCATTGTGAGCTGCTCAATATTCCCCCCCCCCAGCCTCACTCACTCACTATGGCTTCTCTCTTGCACATATTCCTGATCTGTCCTGTATTTATATACAGTATTTGTATATCTGCTGCATTATGTATGTTCATCATGATTTGTTGGAAATAAAGCCATGCAAAAGAGCCGACACACTGTTGTCTATTTGTAAGTACCAAGTAGGGGGACTTGTAATCATTTTATCCTCCTTGGATTTAGCCACAATATCTGCTTTTACAGCCTGGAAATAAAAAGATTTACCTGGGATTACTACCCAACTGTGGGTTAACCGCGAGGGTCCCACGGGTATTGGGCCGACCCCCACATCACTATTAGGCCAAGAGGTCTCATATGACCCTGCACTACTGGGAATTCTCTGGAGGGACAATTCCTCTGGGATTATTGAATAACTGAATTTTGTAAGAAAAGGACAGTGGCCAGGGAGATATTAGGGGAGACTGAATGGACCGTCTCCTCGCTCAGAAACTACTGTGGAACGAGACTATTCCTATTTAACGACTGTTGTTTCCTGTTAACTCATCTGGGGATTAATACTGATTACTATCTGAGTCTATAGGGGCAAATCCCTACCTGTTTAATGGTCAGTTATACTAAGCATAAAGAATTTTGGGTTGTCCTTCAAATAACACTTTGCTGTACATGACCATAGGCTCATACTCTTGTTTATATAAACTATAGTAGTACTTATCTGTTATCTACTGTGTATCCTGTGCTTGAATGGCTGCCCCCATGGCTACACAGCAGCTTGTTTATATAAACTATAGTAGTACTTATCTGTTATCTACTGTGTATCCTGTGCTTGAATGGCTACCCCCATGGCTACACAGCAGCTTGTTTATATAAACTATAGTAGTAGTTATCTGTTATCTACCGTGTATCCTGTGCTTGAATGGCTGCCCACATGACTACACAGCAGCTTGTTTATATAAACTATATTAGTACTTATCTGTTATCTACTGTGTATCCTGTGCTTGAATGGCTGCCCCCATGGCCACACAGCAGCTTGTTTATATAAACTATAGTAGTACTTCTCTGTTATCTACTGTGTATCCTGTGCTTGAATGGCTGCTCCCATGGCCACACAGCAGCTTGTTTATATAAACTATATTAGTACTTCTGTTATCTACTGTGTATCCTGTGCTTGAATGACTGCCCCCATGGCCACACAGCAGCTTGTTTATATAAACTATAGTAGTACTTCTCTGTTATCTACTGTGTATCCTGTGCTTGAATGGCTGCTCCCATGGCCACACAGCAGCTTGTTTATATAAACTATAGTAGTACTTATCTGTTATCTACTGTGTATCCTGTGCTTGAATGGCTACCCCCATGGCTACACAGCAGCTTGTTTATATAAACTATAGTAGTACTTATCTGTTATCTACTGTGTATCCTGTGCTTGAATGGCTGCCCCATGGCTACACAGCAGCTTGTTTATATAAACTATAGTAGTACTTCTCTGTTATCTACTGTGTATCCTGTGCTTGAATGGCTGCTCCCATGGCCACACAGCAGCTTGTTTATATAAACTATAGTAGTACTTATCTGTTATCTACTGTGTATCCTGTGCTTGAATGGCTACCCCCATGGCTACACAGCAGCTTGTTTATATAAACTATAGTAGTACTTATCTGTTATCTACTGTGTATCCTGTGCTTGAATGGCTGCCCCCATGGTTACACAGCAGCTTGTTTATATAAACTATAGTAGTACTTATCTGTTATCTACTGTGTATCCTGTGCTTAAATGGCTGCCCCCATGGCTACACAGCAGCTTGTTTATATAAACTATAGTAGTACTTATCTGTTATCTACTGTGTATCCTGTGCTTGAATGGCTGCCCCCATGGCTACACAGCAGCTTGTTTATATAAACTATAGTAGTACTTCTCTGTTATCTACTGTGTATCCTGTGCTTGAATGGCTGCTCCCATGGCCACACAGCAGCTTGTTTATATAAACTATAGTAGTACTTATCTGTTATCTACTGTGTATCCTGTGCTTGAATGGCTACCCCCATGGCTACACAGCAGCTTGTTTATATAAACTATAGTAGTACTTATCTGTTATCTACTGTGTATCCTGTGCTTGAATGGCTGCCCCCATGGTTACACAGCAGCTTGTTTATATAAACTATAGTAGTACTTATCTGTTATCTACTGTGTATCCTGTGCTTAAATGGCTGCCCCCATGGCTACACAGCAGCTTGTTTATATAAACTATAGTAGTACTTACTCCCCAGCCCACTCAGAGGATACCTTGACAGTTACTCCTGCTGCAGAACCCCCCAGAAACACCTGCTCTATGTGTGTGTCTGTGTGTGTGTGTGTATATGTATGTGTGTGTCTATGTGTATATATATGTGTGTGTCTGTGTGTGTGTTGTGACAGACTGATTTAACACTCCCCCAGCCAACACAGCGACAGACACAAATGAGCTTTAGCAATTGGCAAAACAAAGAGCAGCTGAGCTTGAGCCAGGCCACTGTCTGTTTGGCACCGGAGGAGATATAGTCAGAGCGCAGCAGAATGGGAAGTCTAGTCTGAAAATGCAAGAACATTACAATAATGAAGCCCTATATAGATCATTTTATAGATCATTTTATAGATCATTTTATAGATCATTTTATGGATTCGTTCAAACCCCTGGGGCCCACATGAGTGACACTGAGAAGTCACACTGTTCTTCTAAAGCAAAGCTTATCCTTGAGATGCATAACCTAAAAAGGGCCAGCAAACAGGCAGCCAGTTAGCCCCAATGCTGGTAAATTCTACTGAACAAGCCCTGACACCAGCAAAGGCAACGAGCCCTTATACACAGCTGACTCTGAGCCAATCTCACCTGACTCATATGTAAAGCCCATTGGGAACCCAAGTCAGTGGAGCTTCTCTCAGGAGAGGCCCGAGCTGTGTTTGTACCTGGATCTTAATTCTGTTTGTCTCTTCTGAGCTATAAACAGTTTTGTCTTCTTCCCGCAGAGGAATTGGCTCCTTCTTTCTGCACAGAACTGGCACATGAAATGAAACCTGTGGAGCTAACTATCCATTTGCACATAGGGGTCAATATAAAGGGAATATTTATCAAAAGGGCAACACCCCAGTCCTCTAGTCTCTTGTATAGGCTCCAAAGGGCAAAACGATCCTTACCGATCAATTCCAGAGACTGACTGTCCAGGGAAGCAATTTACAGGCACTTGGAATGTATTCCCTATATACGTGGTTTATGGCAATGTCAGACTGGAAATCTGTGGGTCCTGGCAAATGCCAGAAAGGCTGTTGAGTTGCCATAGACAGTCACTATTTATTGGGCTGGTGGGGAGCTGCTTGGGCCTCTGTGTTCTTGGAATCCTGGACCTGGTTTAGGGGCCAATACCTAGGGTGGAAGCCTTTGGGGGTCTTTATGATTATAACTCTCTTTAATAAAGGATAGAGCTAAAAGTGTCAGAGACAGGACTCAGTGGACATGGGGGCAGCAGTACAGTCGGATCCAGGGTATATGTTGTCTTTTTGACCCGGATCAGTCATTATGTGGATATTCTGTGATGGGATCTGAGGGTCGGGTCATACTGTCAGTGAGAGAAGATATATGCAACACTAATAAAACCTGGGTTAAACATAAATAGTATTATAATGACCTGCCACTTTGATATATATACCCTTATGTACAGTTCTGCAGAACAGGTTTTTATTAAAGGGATATGGTCATGGGAAAAAAAAAATTTTCAAAATGAATCAGTTAATAGAGCTGCTCCAGCAGAATTCTGCACTGAAATCCATTTCTCAAAAGAGCAAACTGATTTTTTTATATTCAATTTTGAAATCTGACATGGGGCTAGACATATTGTCAATTTCCCAGCTGCCCCAGTCATGTGACTTGTGCTCTGATAAACTTCAGTCACTCTTTACTGCTGTACTGCAAGTTGGAGTGATATCACCCCCTCCCTTTTCCCCCCAGCAGCCAAACAACAGAACAATGGGAAGGTAACCAGATAGCAGCTCCCTAACACAAGATAACAGCTGCCTGGTAGATCTAAGAACAGCACTCAATAGTAAAATCCAGGTCCCACTGAGACACATTCAGTTACATTGAGAAGGAAAATCAGCAGCCTGCCAGAAAGCATTTCTCTCCTGAAGTGCAGGCACACGTCACATGACTTGGGGCAGCTGGGAAATTGACAATATGTCTAGCCCCATGTCAGATTTTAAAATTAAATATAAATAAATATGTTTGCTCTTTTGAGAAATGGATTTCAGCGCAGAATTCTGCTGGAACAACACTATTAACTGATTCATTTTTTTGAAAAAAAAATTTCCCATGACAGTATCCCTTTAATGTAATAAATAAAACATTTTGGGGTGACGCTATCCCTTTAACAATCCTAAAAAAGATCTGGAATAAATCAAATTGTGATCGCTGTCACCTGTTTCCTATTCCCATGAAAGTCTCCTCGGTAGGTTCTGTATAGTTCTTGTATTCCTGGGGCTGAATGGATCCCACACAGGGGTGTTGGTGTCGCCTCTCTGAATAACAATGTACAGACCCGCGGCTCATACGCATTCCACAAGCAGCATAATATATATATGTGTGTATATGTGTGTGTATATGTGTGTGTATATGTGTGTGTATATGTGTGTATATGTGTGTAATAAAGCACAGACAAATGGATGCTCAAGAATTAAAGCAGAGCCAAAGGTTGAACACTCCTAAGCTAGAGAATTGGGACGGGACGGGGCACTACCTGTAGGAGAAGAAAAACATAGTAACATAATAAATTCGGTTGAAAAAAGACACAGGTCCATCAGGTTCAACCTTTAAAAGGAGAAGAAAATGTCTTTTTACTTGGGGTGCCAAAAGTAAACCCCAAGTGATCGTATTTACTTACCTGACACCCCAGGCCGGTGCTCAGCAAAAACCTGCCCTGGTCATGGGATTCTTCCAGTGATCACCAGAGCCATCGGCTTCCCTCTTCTTTTTTCTTCAGATTTCCCAGTAGAAGGAAAATAGGGGACTTGTTGGTAAAGGTTTAGCTTTTAGCACTAGTGCTCCTGTGCCCCCACGGGAAGAAAGAAGAACCGGAAGCAGATCACTCCGTGGTGCTCGCTGGAACGGACCCCCAGGTAGGATAGGATCACTGGCCCGGGGTGTCAGATAAGTATATATAAAACCTAACTTTTGGCACCCCCAAGTAAAATGTGCCTTCCCATCTCCTGTAAGTCTATATATATATAAATATAACCTGTCCGACTCCCAGCTGATCCAGAGGAAAATCCCTCTGTCTGAAGACAATTTGCCTCAGCGGGGCAACAAGCCAACATACAGGTATTGTAGTTTCTCCTGCCTGTAGGGTTGCCACTTTTGTGGCTTTACAGGCCGATCATGTGGGGGTTGGGGTGTCGCTGGGTCATTTAAAGGGCCAGCTGGGCCTACGGTTACAACATTTCCAGAAAAAAAAGCTATTTATCATTTCTCCCAATTAATAACATTGGGATCAACCATCATTTTTACAGACCAGTAAAATAGGGGCCAAGTGGCAACCCTGGTTGGGCCATGAAGGGACTAAAGCAATTTGTACTTGGAGGGTAGAAAGGGTTTGGGGGGAGCAGACGGGGGCTTATGGGTGGATGGAGAGTGGGCCGAGGGCAGAACAACGATTACAAAGTGACAATGGTGGAAATATCAGCTCTATTGTGGCTGAAAGATTTTAATGTACAAGGGCCACTTTGTTTTCTATTCATGGGCCGGTGCAGGGAAGGGTCACTGTGAATTATGAAAGGAACCAATAGGAACCCAGCTCTGAGTCCTGAGTCCCGCTATTCCTTACCTCACGCTTCTTTCCCGCCACTGAGTCACGTGGATGCACCTCCCTCGCTTTACTCTCCCCACCAATCAGAACTCACTTGGCGCGTCTACTGACCGGAAACTGCGAGGGAGCAGAGAGAGGGTTACGTCAGGCGCGGCTGCTTGAGATGAGCCAATGAGGAAAGGCCGTTGTGTGGCCAAGATACCGCCATTATCTCCCTGAGGTCTCTGAAGCCTGAGGCGCGGCCGTGTCCAGTCACGCGGAAGTTATAGGCGTTGTTGTCATTGTGGGACCCCCACTATATGTTTATATGGTGTATAGGCCACAGAGAGATGAGGGGAACATTCACTGTAGCATTAAAGCTCTCTGTGTGTTAGTGTGTGGGGAGTTAGTGTGTGGGGAGTTAGTGTGTGGGGTGTTAGTGCTGAGTTAGTGCAGAGTTAGTGCTGAGTTAGTGCTACACAACTGCCCTTTCTTTGTTCCCTCAGGTGTTGTTGCTTGAGTTCTACTGGGGGTTTATGTGGGAGATACTGGCAGTGCGAGGGTTACCCAGTTCCTCAGGTGCATCTTTGCCATTGGTCGGTGTTGTTGTGCGTTGGTCCTGGGGCTGTGTCAGCCATTAGGTTTGGGTGAGTTATTACTGGTCTTAATGAAAGTGTCGACATGTTGTGAGAGGGAGCCGGGCCCTTGTGATTCTTCTACCTCACGTGTGATGATCAGACAATATGAAAGTCAAATATTGACAGAGACTTTCCTGTTTGTTCTTGTTTTATTGAGCGTTTCACCTTTCTCCCCTTTTTTGTGCTCCTCACTGAAGAACATGGGCCACTGATATCTCACTGCTGTAATGGGCCGCTCTCTATTATATTCATGTTTAATGGGATCCTCAACCTTCAATTTGGTTTCACTTTCAAAAGAAACATCATTTACTGGGAATACTTTGTGTATTTTTTACTGCCGGACCATTTCAGCTCAGCTTTACTACTCAGAACCCAGAGACTTGTAGTATCCGATATTGGACCCGGCATCAATTGAAAGTACTGGGATTAAAGTGGTCTGATAAAACTGCCCACAGTACTGTGTGTTTGCTATGGTAAAAATGATGTTATTAATAATGTTATTTATAGGGAATAAAGATAAATATATAGGAAGGTCAGTGATCCCAATGTTATTAATAGGGAATAAAGATAAATATATAGGAAGGTCAGTGATCCCAATGTTATTAATAGGGAATAAAGATAAATATATAGGAAGGTCAGTGATCCCAATGTTATTAATAGGGAATAAAGATAAATATATAGGAAGCTCAGTGATCCCAATGTTATTAATAGGGAATAAAGATAAATATATAGGAAGGTCAGTGATCCCAATGTTATTAATAGGAATAAAGATAAATATATAGGAAGGCCAGTGATCCCAATGTTATTAATAGGGAATAAAGAGAAATATATAGGAAGGTCAGTGATCCCAATGTTATTAATAGGGAATAAAGATAAATATATAGGAAGGTCAGTGATCCCAATGTTATTAATAGGGAATAAAGATAAATATATAGGAACGTCAGTGATCCTAATGTTATTAATAGGGAATAAAGATAAATATATAGGAAGGTCAGTGATCCCAATGTTATTAATAGGGAATAAAGATAAATATATAGGAAGGTCAGTGATCTCAATGTTATTAATAGGGAATAAAGATAAATATATAGGAAGGTCAGTGATCCCAATGTTATTAATAGGGAATAAAGATAAATATATAGGAAGGTCAGTGATCCCAATGTTATTAATAGGGAATAAAGATAAATATATAGGAAGGTCAGTGATCCCAATGTTTTTGGAAAAGATAAATATATAGGAGGTCAGTGATCCCAATGTATATAGGGATAAGATAAATATATAGGAAGGTCAGTGATCCCAATGTTATTAAATAGGGAATAAAGAGAAATATATAGGAAGGTCAGTGGATCCCAATGTTATTAATAGGGAATAAAGATAAATATATAGGAAGGTCAGTGATCCCAATGTTATTAATAGGAATAAAGATAAATATATAGGAAGGCCAGTGATCCCAATGTTATTAATAGGGAATAAAGAGAAATATATAGGAAGGCCAGTGATCCCAATGTTATTAATAGGAATAAAGAGAAATATATAGGAAGGCCAGTGATCCCAATGTTATTAATAGGGAATAAAGATAAATATATAGGAAGGTCAGTGATCCCAATGTTATTAATAGGGAATAAAGATAAATATATAGGAAGGTCACTAGGTCAGTGATCCCAATGTTATTAATAGGAAAAAAAAGATAAATATTTAGGAAGGCCGGTAGTTTTTTTCCAGAAAAGGTGGCAACCCTAGTTGTCACATGTCCAGATTTTGACCTGGAAAGCCTGGTATTTTGACAAATTGCCTTCCCGGTTTTACAGATTAGGAAAGCAAAAGATTCCCCCAAAATTGATATGGCGATCGGCCAATCCCTGATCACCATCTCATAGCCTGACTCCTGATGTCATCGGTGTGGTGTTATAACAATCGTCATGCCCCCAATATGCTGTTGACCCGCCCCCCGTGCGCAGGCCCAGATTTGTGGAAAGGCCACTAAGGCCTAGGGCGGCAGGATTTTAGGGGGCGACCTGCTGCCCAACCCCATCACATTGGTTCAGAAACACTGGGGATACACAGGAGATATGACATAATTATATAAGGACAGAATTAGTGTATTGCTGCTGTTGTTACCCCAGTGTTCTGTATGTTTATCACTGTGTATCATGTGCTGGAACCAGTCCAATGTTATGTTTCTGGCTGAAGGCAAAGAAGAAATCTAATGTCAGTGTTGGGGCTGTGTTTCCGCAGGTCACAATAAGCCCCCATGTGGTGTAAGACTTAATGTGGAATCCCCTCTCCCAAGTGATTATTACACATTTTTATTTAACCCGAGTAGTGGCCCCTCCCCACTGTCTCACCTGAAATAACCAGGTATGAGGGAAGTTCTTTGCCTAATGTGCCCCGTCGTGCCTGCTGAGGTTTTGGGCAAGGTCACTAGTCTTTAGATTGGGCTCGTGTTTCAGCTGTTATGTCTCACGTACAACCATTGTGTTTGATTGGCCCGTACTGCCAATCTGGGGGTTCAGGCAGGAGCTGTGGTAAATGCCATAGACACCCACTATTTATTGGACCTATGTGGGGACTGTTTGGGCTTCTGTTTAGTGGGAATCCCAGGCCTAATTTGAATCCCAGTTCGGACCTACTATTGGAATTCCGTTACAGCAACTGATTTTTCAGCCATAGAGTTTTTTTGTTCCATGATTTCTGCATTGCAACAATAATGTTATTCCCCCTGAAGAACCCTGACTTACAGCCCTCAGGTCAGGGGGCGTCATATTATATGTCCGGGCCCCTCAGTGGAAGTATTTCACCCAACCACCCCTTAAGGACTCCATGCAACTGCCAGTTCTCTGCCTCCCCCAAGAGGGTCTGACTTCCTCTATAGTTAATGCCACTCCCCTAGGTTACTATTTATTCTATTCAGGGGATGGGGCAAATTAATATATCTTGTTTCTTTCATTACCTGTAAAGTCAGTTTTTTGCTGAGAAGTCTAAAAGTCTAAAAATAACACATAATTCTATGGAGAAATGTAAATATATTTTGTGGGGTACTCTCACAGCTAAGGGGGTGATCAAACTGTATAAAGTAGAAAATTTGATGTATGGGGCCCCTGTGATTTCTGATAACGGCCCTGATGGGGTGCGACAAGCAAAGCATTCTCACTGCATTCTACCTGCAGAGCCATGCGTTACACATTGTTGCATTGGGGCCATGCCCAGTTGGCAGTAGTTAGAGTTTGGGAGGGAGACACTTGCACCCACATATATAAACTCTTAGGTATCTGCCGAGGTTGGACTTGGTTTTGTTACATGACTGGGGGTACTACAGACATCTTGGGTTTGTTTATACTGAGGCCTGTGAATGTTATCAGAGAGTGTGGGAAACCTTGTCATTTATGTGGCTAGTGTTGTTGATTTCCATAGTGCTGGGGGTTCTGTAGCAAACAGGGTGAGCCTCAGTCAGTAGGTACCGCTAGGTTCTGTTTATTCATTGGATCCTTCTAGTGTATCGGGTCTTGGTCCCTTTTGCCTGATTGTGTGCAATACAATTGCCCTGGTGCAAACTCTTAGTATAAAGGACATTTCTCATGGCTTTTGGCTGGTGTCCATTGTGTGTCCTCCCCTCGCTCAGTGTCTGTACAAACAAAAAGGCTCCTGTGCTGCTGGGAGAGCTGCTAATCCCTGTGCTGTTCTACGGCAACTCCTGGGAGTCAGGGGGATTGTGGTTACCTGGGGGATTAGGGGGCAGCCTCTGTGTTACACTCCTATACAGAAATAATCTGTGTTACACTCCTATACAGAAATAATCTGTGTTACACTCTTATACAGAAATCTGTGTTACACTCTGATACAGAAATAATCTGTGTTACACTCCTATACAGAAATAATCTGTGTTACACTCTTATACAGAAATATGTGTTACACTCTGATACAGAAATAATCTGTGTTACACTCTTATACAGAAATCTGTGTTACACTCTTATACAGAAATATGTGTTACACTCTTATACAGAAATAATCTGTGTTACACTCTTATACAGAAATCTGTGTTACACTCTTATACAGAAATATGTGTTACACTCTATAACAAAATACACTCTTATTACAGAAATCTGTTACACTCTATACAGTCCTGTTACACTCTTATACAGAAATAATCTGTGTTACACTCTTATACAGAAATCTGTGTTACACTCTTATACAGAAATAATCTGTGTTACACTCTTATACAGAAATCTGTGTTACACTCTTATACAGAAATCTGTGTTACAGTCTTATACAGAAATCTGTGTTACACTCTCATACAGAAATCTGTGTTACACTCTTATACAGAAATAATCTGTGTTACACTCTTATACAGAAATAATCTGTGTTACACTCTTATACAGAAATAATCTGTGTTACACTCTTATACAGAAATAATCTGTGTTACACTCTTATACAGAAATAATCTGTGTTACACTCTTATACAGAAATAATCTGTGTTACACTCTTATACAGAAATAATCTGTGTTACACTCTTATACAGAAATAATCTGTGTTACACTCTTATACAGTTACATGGAGGTTGAAAAGAGACAAATACATTGCAGGAAAAAACAAACATCTGAATGAATCTTCAGGAATGGGGGGAATAATGGGAAATGCAGATAAAACAGTCCCTGGATTATCCTTCTGAAGTGACTAAGAAGAAATACTTTGGGTCTGACCTATGGACGCGGGTCATTTGGAAGGATTACTCAGTATTAGGCGAAACCGGACTCTGTCCATTTGTGGGCCTGGAGTTTGTGATGTTATCACCTGCCCATAAGTTTGTGGCTCTCCAGCTCAATGCCCTCCTTAGAGACGCAAGTGGAGCTGAACCCCTGCCATGGGAACCAAACATTCCTCCCTTCATCTGCCCCAATCAGACGTAAACAAGTAACATACTCAAAGAATGAAAAGCCTGACCACGGCTGCTCTTGCTCTCAAGAGCTAACACTTTACAGGAGGAAAAATGTATTGCAGATCATGATACTAACAAAGAAACCTATAAAAAAAACGCTGTTCAAACCAAATGATTTTGACTCATTTCAGTGCTCCCTCAACTGCTGCTGAGAAGAGTTCTCTTTCTGATAGACGTTTTGCAGCTCTGTAGCCATGAGAAGCCTTAAAGCCCCCATACACGGGCTGATAAAAGGGGAACACAATCGGATCAGCACAATATCGACCACCTCAATGTGGGAATATCGATGAGAGAAATTATGTTTGAGGAACCAATGTCACCAGGTCCAGCACCAGCCACTCAATACACACCTGAGACACACCTGAGACAGGTAGAGGAGGGGTTAGAGGGTGTGCGTAACTGCCACTCTCTGCAAATCAGGGCTGGTCCTATCAAATGTGGGGCCCAATTGGGACCATGTTGGCGGGGCCCCTAGACAAAGTGTTGCTGGCTACTGACACACCAAGTATTTAGGAAAATAAGGGCATACAGGCACAAAATAGAAAGAAAAGGGGCAGACAAGGTAAGAGAGTGAGAGGGATGAAATAGGGGCACATAATAGGGGCACACAGGGTAAGAGAGAGAGGGAGGAAATAGGAGAGTGGACTGGGCCAATTAGTTTGGGGCTGGGCCGATTCAGCTTGGGAGCAGGCTTGGTTGGATTGGGGGCAGGCAGGGCCTATCAAGGTTGGAGGAAAGCTGGGCCTATGAGAGTTGGGGGCAGGCTAGACCTATGGAGTTGGGGGATAGGCTGGCTTATCAGAGTTGGGGGTGGGCTGGACCTATGGATTTGGGGATGTGCTGGACTCTCAAAGTTGTGGGCAGGCCAGGCAGCATCATGTGCTGAGGGAAATATTATCTGTGCTGCCCTGTGGTGCGGGGCCCCCAGAGCTGCGGGGCCCAATTGGTCCAATAGGCCTAAGGCCGGCCCTGCTGCAAATAATATGTTTGATTGCTTTTTATTGATTTTCATGCAGCTCACACACTAATACAGAGAATAACAAGTGCTGCTATCATTAAAGGGATACTGTCATGTGAAAAAAAAAATTTCAAAACACATCAGTTAATAGTGCTGCTCCAGCAGAATTCTGCACTGAAATCCATTTCTCAAAAGAGCAAACTGATTTTTTTATATTCAATTTTGAAATCTGACATGGGGCTAGACATATTGTCAGTTTCCCAGCTGCCCCCAGTCATGTGACTTGTGCTCTGATAAACTTCAGTCTCTCTTTACTGCTGTACTGCAAGTTGGAGTCACCCCCCTCCCTTTCCCCCCCAGCAGCCAAACAACAGAACAATGGGAAGGTAACCAGATAGCAGCTCCCTAACACAAGATAACAGCTGCCTGGTAGATCTAAGAACAACACTCAATAGTAAAATCCAGGTCCCACTGAGACACATTCAGTTACATTCAGTAGGAGAAACAGCAGCCTGCCAGAAAGCATTTCTCTCCTAAAGTGCAGGCACAAGTCACATGACTTGGGGCAGCTGGGAAATTGACAATATGTCTAGCCCTATGTCAGATTTCAAAATTGAATATAAAAAAACCTGTTTGCTCTTTTGAGAAATGGATTTCAGTGCAGAATTCTGCTGGAGCAGCACTATTAACTGATGTGTTTTCCCATGAAGCCCTGTAACTGCAACGGGAAGAGAGAGGAGGCTGCCCATTATTTTATATTATATATATATATATCTGCATAACAAAAAGGCAGGGTTATTGATTAATGGTATTGGGAAATGGGGTATATGGTCAGTGAATGTTTAATGCAGCATCTATCCAAAACTGCCAAGAAATTGCTTCCCATCATAGCTTGCGTAACAGCTTTACTATTAGCTTAGCTCATAACAATGTTACAGATATATAGAAACATTGGGGTGTCACCCTGCTATAGTTCCAGGGGTACCCAGTGTACAAATAAACACTCACCCCAAATCTCCCCCTAACTGACCTTCAGACTGGGCCCCCTTAGCTCATAACAAGGTTACAGATATATAGAAACATTGGGGTGTCACCCTGCTATAGTTCCAGGGGTACCCAGGGTACAAATAAACACTCACCCCAAATCTCCCCCTAACTGACCTTCAGACTGGGTCCCCTTAGCTCATAACAAGGTTACAGATATATAGAAACATTGGGGTGTCACCCTGCTATAGTTCCAGGGGTACCCAGGGTACAAATAAACACTCACCCCAAATCTCCCCCTAACTGACCTTCAGACTGGGCCCCCTTAGCTCATAACAAGGTTACAGATATATAGAAACATTGGGGTATGTGGCCTGTAGACTGTAAGCTCTTTGAGATAGTCTCCCCCAGTAGAAGTGGCAGGAGTTGATATATATGATGTAAGTGCAGTGGGAGGGATAACACAAGATATCTATATAAAAGCTGTACAGAAGTATATTATAAGCACCATATGATGTTGCCTCTCATGTTAATGTGAGACTCGTGAGTCACTACGTCCACATTTAGCACTCGAATTAGATTGTAAGCTCCCTGGCTTCTGTAATTATGAGAAGAGTTGGGTTGGGATCCAGCATAAACAGGGTTAACATTCCTGAAATATTTTTATGCCTTTGGCAAACATTCCTTAAAGTTATTTCCCAACATATTTCCGTGTGCGTCTCCTTGTTTTGTAAATACGTCACTAGTGTTTTCACACATTACACCAGCTTATCTCACACCCTACAAATGTGTCTCATGCCCAGTATAGAGCCACACCCATTGACTCAATAGATTGTCCCAAAATGTCACTAAAGTGTAAGCTCCTTGGGGCAGCGTCTCCCATGGCCATCCTGGATGAATACAATGTGCCTGGTGTTTATCTCTACCTAAAATTGCCTGACGGGTTTTACCCAGGGTTCCTTGGGGCCAGGAGAGCCACATTGCCTGATGGGTTTTACCCACAGTTCCTTGGGGCCAGGAGAGCCACATTGCCTGATGGGTTTTACCCAGGGTTCCTTGGGGCCAGGAGAGCCACATTGCCTGATGGTTTTACCCACAGTTCCTTGGGCCAGGAGAGCCAAATTGCCTGATGGGTTTACCCACAGTTCCTTGGGGCCAGGAGAGCCACATTGCCTGATGGGTTTTACCCACAGTTCCTTGGGCCAGGAGAGCCACATTGCCTGATGGGTTTTACCCACAGTTGCCTTGGGGCCAGGAGAGCCACATTGCCTGATGGGTTTTACCCACAGTCCTTGGCCAGGAGACCACATTGCTGATGGCCACAGTCCTTGCCAGGAGAGCCACATTGCCTGATGGGTTTTACCCACAGTTCCTTGGGGGCCAGGAGAGCCACATTGCCTGATGGGTTTTACCCAGGTTCCTTGGGGCTAGGAGAGCCACATTGCCTGATGGGTTTTACCCACAGTTCCTTTGGGCCAGGAGAGCCCCATTGCCTGATGGGTTTTACCCACAGTTCCTTGGGGCCAGGAGAGCCACATTGCCTGATGGGTTTTACCCATGGTTCCTTGGGGCCAGGAGAGCCACATTGCCTGATGGGTTTTACCCACAGTTCCTTGGGGCCAGGAGAGCCACATTGCCTGATGGGTTTTACCCACAGTTCCTTGGGGCCAGGAGAGCCACATTGCCTGATGGGTTTTACCCACAGTTCCTTGGGGCCAGGAGAGCCACATTGCCTGATGGGTTTTACCCAGGTTCCTTGGGGCCAGGAGAGCCAAATTGCCTGATGGGGTTTTACCCACAGTTCCTTGGGGGCCAGGAGAGCCAATTGCCTGATGGGTTTTACCCACAGTTCCTTGGGGCCAGGAGAGCCACATTGCCTGATGGGTTTTACCCACAGTTCTTTGGGGCCAGGAGAGCCACATTGCCTGATGGGTTTTACCCACAGTTCCTTGGGGCCAGGAGAGCCACATTGCCTGATGGGTTTTACCCACAGTTCCTTGGGGCCAGGAGAGCCAAATTGCCTGATGGGTTTTACCCACAGTTCCTTGGGGCCAGGAGAGCCACATTGCCTGATGGGTTTTACCCACAGTTCCTTGGGGCCAGGAGAGCCAAATTGCCTGATGGGTTTTACCCACAGTTCCTTGGGGCCAGGAGAGCCACATTGCCTGATGGGTTTTACCCACAGTTCCTTGGGGCCAGGAGAGCCACATTGCCTGATGGGTTTTACCCACAGTTCCTTGGGGCCAGGAGAGCCACATTGCCTGATGGGTTTTACCCACAGTTCCTTGGGGCCAGGAGAGCCACATTGCCTGATGGGTTTTACCCACAGTTCCTTGGGGCCAGGAGAGCCAAATTGCCTGATGGGTTTTACCCAGGGTTCCTTGGGGCCAGAAGAGCCAACGTGGAAGAACACAATGTTCTGGGTGTCTATCTCAGCCTTTTGTCATGTACTTCTAGATCTGGTTTACAGAAGTGGAAATTATCTCCAGCTCTGGGTTACAGGGAAGTGAGAGTTTTATTGTACAATAAACATCACTACCTGTATTTGCTTTGTGCACAGCGTGTGTCTCAGGAACAACGTGACTCCATCACAAATCAATACAATCAGTGAACTATATCTGCCCATGAGCGACGACAGTATTTTTATTTTACCCAGAGTGATTTTATGCCAAATTCCCCATTTTGATTGTGGGCACTGTACTTGCATGTGGGTGGCACAGGCTTAAAGGAACAGTTCAGTATAAAAATAAAAACTGGGTAAATAAATAGTCTGTGCAAAATAAAACATGTATCTAATATAGTTAGTTAGGCAAAAATGTAATGTATAAAGGCTGGAGTGAGTGGATGTGTAACATAATAGCCAGAACTCTACTTCCTGCTTTTCAGCTCTCTAACTCTGAGTTAGTCAGTGACTATAAGGGGGGCCACATGGGACATAACTGTTCAGTGAGTTTGTAATTGATCCTCAGTATTCAGCTCAGATTCAAAAGCAACAGTTATGTCCCATGTGGCCCCCCTCAAGTCTCTGATTGGTTACTGCCTGGTAACCAATCAGTGGAAAGCAAGAGAGCTGAAAAGCAGGAAGTAGTGTTCTGGCTATTATGTTACACATCCACTCACTCCAGCCTTTATACATTACATTTTTGCCTAACTCACTACATTAGAAACATGTTTTATTTTGCACAGCCTATTTATTTACCCAGTTTTTATTTTTATACTGAACTGTTCCTTTAAGAGAGCCTTTGTGTCTGAAGGAAACCATTGCTTGTCGCATGTTCTCTTTCTGTTTCACAATTTACACAGTCAGCACCCTCACCTCCAAAGACCTTTAGTATGATGCACGTCCAACGGTTCCCAGCCTCAATCCGTTCATCAATTCAAATTGCAGTAATAGACGGCACCAATCATTGATTTTTTGTCTTAAAATGCCTTTATTGGGACATAGGCTCTGACCCCAAACACCCGGCAACGTTTCAGACCTGTTCACGGTCTTTTCTCAAGCCACGCATGTTCTCTTTCTCCCCAAGTCTCAAACTATAATTGTGGGTTCCCTAGATCGCTGCTGTCCATCCTGGGGCTCAATGTGCTCCCCAAAACCTTTGGTTGCTCTCAGGCCGTAACACTGTGGGCTGTTCCTTCACCTGAAGATCCCACCATGAGGCCCAATCTTTCCTGCGAGATGCACAGGGGGATATGATCACTATATATAAATATATAAGGGGATATGATCACTATATATAAATATATAAGGGGGATATGATCACTATACATAAATATATAAGGGGATATGATCACTATATATAAATATATAAGGGGGATATGATCACTATATATAAATATATAAGGGGATATGATCACTATATATAAATATATAAGGGGATATGATCACTATATATAAATATATAAGGGGGATATGATCACTATACATAAATATATAAGGGGATATGATCACTATATATAAATATATAAGGGGGATATGATCACTATATATAAATATATAAGGAGATATGATCACTATATATAAATATATAAGGGGGATATGGTCACTATATATAAATATATAAGGGGATATGATCACTATATATAAATATATAAGGGGATATGATCACTATATATAAATATATAAGGGAGATATGATCACTATATATAAATATATAAGGGGGATATGATCACTATATATAAATATATAAGGGGATATGATCACTATATATAAATATATAAGGGGGATATGGTCACTATATATAAATATATAAGGGGATATGATCACTATATATAAATATATAAGGGGATATGATCACTATATATAAATATATAAGGGAGATATGATCACTATATATAAATATATAAGGGGGATATGATCACTATATATAAATATATAAGGGGATATGATCACTATATATAAATATATAAGGGGGATATGATCACTATATATAAATATATAAGGGGGATATGATCACTATATATAAATATATAAGGGGATATGATCACTATATATAAATATATAAGGGGGATATGATCACTATATATAAATATATAAGGGGATATGATCACTATATATAAATATATAAGGGACTGTAATGAAATAGAGAAAGTACTGAGAAGAGCAACTAAGGAAATGGAAAGGATCAGTTATGAAATTATAGGATCAGTATAATTTGAAGCAAAAAGTAGGTGGAAAATCAGGAGAGATCCAGTCGTTTGCCAGATGTGCAGATGTCAGTGTGTAGTTAATAAGGTCTTCAGACTGGGCCCCCTTAGCTGATAACAAGGTGACAGGTATGTGGAAACATTAGGGTAACAGTCACCCTGCTATAGTTCCAGGGGTACCCAGGGTTACAAATAAGATCTCATCCCAAATCTCCCCCTAACTGACCTTCAGACTGGGCCCCCTTAGCTCATAACAAGGTTACAGATATATAGAAACATTGGGGTAACAGTCACCCTGCTATAGTTCCAGGGGTACCCAGGGTACAAATAAGCACTCACCCCAAATCTCCCCCTAACTGACCTTCAGACTGGGCCCCCTTAGCTCATAACAAGGTTACAGATATATAGAAACATTGGGGTGTCATCCTGCTATAGTTCCAGGGGTACCCAGGGTACAAATAAACACTCACCCCAAATCTCCCCCTAACTGACCTTCAGACTGGGCCCCCTTAGCTCATAACAAGGTTACAGATATATAGAAACATTGGGGTAACAGTCACCCTGCTATAGTTCCAGGGGTACCCAGGGTACAAATAATCACTCACCCCAAATCTCCCCCTAACTGACCTTCAGACTGGGCCCCCTTAGCTCATAACAAGGTTACAGATATATAGAAACATTGGGGTGTCACCCTGCTATAGTTCCAGGGGTACCCAGGGTACAAATAAACACTCACCCCAAATCTCCCCCTAACTGACCTTCAGACTGGGCCCCCTTAGCTCATAACAAGGTTACAGATATATAGAAACATTGGGGTGTCACCCTGCTATAGTTCCAGGGGTACCCAGGGTACAAATAAGCACTCACCCCAAATCTCCCCCTAACTGACCTTCAGACTGGGCCCCCTTAGCTCATAACAAGGCGACAGGTATGTGGAAATATTAGGGTAACAGACATATAGAGAAGGAGGTGTGGCCTATGAGGGGCAGGTAAGTAGGTCAGTACCAGCAGGTGTATCAGTGTTGGGCAGGTAGGTGCAGGTAGGTGTAGGTAGGTGCCTATGTGCAGTGTCCATGGCAACAGCATGTGTGGGAGGTGCCATGTGGTTGTGCAGGTGCAGAGGATGACAGTTCAGTATTGGGGTGGTGCATGACACCTATGGGTACTGGGGTGATACAATGATACACCAATTGTGCAATACATTTCTTTTAGTGGTGGATTTGCTGCTGAAGCCACAGACACAATCACTGACACACCAGCTCCCTCCTCTTGTCTCATTTGCCTAATTACTGTCCCAGCATGCTCTGGGGCCCCAGCACCTTTCCCTAAACAAATAGGACAGAACCTCCTGAAGGTCAGAAGTGAATAGTGAAGTGTCACCTATTGGTGTGCGCTCACTCACTTATTGTGCACATTCACACTTATTGCATTGCACACTGACAAACTTATCACACACATGCACACTAATCTCACACTTAAACACTTAGGGGCAAATTCACTAAACGACAAAGCGCCTAACGCTAGCGTTAATTCGCCAATTCACTAACGGACGCTGGCATAAATTCGCTAGTGTTACTTCGCACCCTTACACCTGGCGAATTTGTGCAACAGACGTAACTACGCAAATTCACTGACGTGCGAGTCCCAAAAAACGCTGGCGTTTTTTCATTTTTTATGGGTGATAGGCTGAAAAAGATCAAAAAATTTTTTTGGGGCTCCCCTCCTTCCCCCCTACATTTCCTGACTCATGGCACCTTAACTATACAGTGGGCACATGTGTAGGGCAAAATAAACATTTTATTTGCTGTTTTGAAGGTTTCCCAGGCTTGTGTAGTGATGCTACATATACCTCCATTGTCACTTCAATTTGGCGCCGTATGCAAATTAAGCATCGCTAGCGTAACTTCGCTTTGCTTGGCGAATTAACGCTAGCGCAACTTTGCGACCTTACGATTTTAGTGAATTTGTGTAGCGCTGGCAAAAATACGCCTGGCGAAGTGCAGCGAATCGGACGCTGGCGCAACTACGCATCTTAGTGAATGTGTGTCTTAGGGGCAAATTTACTTATGGTTGATTATCGATATTCGACTGCCGAATGGAAATCCTTCGACTTCGAATATTGAAGTCGAAGGATTTACCACAATTCATTCGTTCGAACGATTAAATCCTTTGATTTGTTCGATTAGAAGGATTTTAATCCATCGATCGAACGATTTTTCTGCGACCCAAAAAAGATTGCTAAGCCTATGGGGACCTTCCCCATAGGCTAACATTGACTTCGGTAGCTTTTAGGTGGCGAACTAGGGGGTCGAAGTTTTTTTTTTTTTTAAAGAGACAGTACAGTACAGTACAGTCGTAGTCGAAGGTTGAAGTAGCCCATTCGATGGTCAAAGTAGCCAAAAGAAACATTCGAAATTCGAAGTTGTTTTTATTGTATTCCTTCACTCGAACTAAGTAAATGGGCCCCTAAATGCACATTTACACACTTATTGCACACATAGACCCTTATTGGACGATTGTTGCACAGTTATCCCACGCTTTTTGTGCACTTGCACACTTATTGCACACTTACAAACCCATCGCACACTTATTGCAGACTTGCACGCTTATTGCAGACTTATTGCACACTTACAAACCCATCGCACACTTATTGCAGACTTGCACGCTTATTGCAGACTTATTGCACACTTACAAACCCTTCGCACACTTATTGGACGCTTATTGCACACTTACAAACCCATTGCAGACTTATTGCAGACTTGTAGCAGCATAGTGACCCAGCATGAGAAACACTGGAAGCCACGGGTGCCCATCCAGAGGTAGAGAATTAAGGGAGTGGACGGTGCTAAGTGTCAGCCTGAGCCCAGACTGACAGATAGACAAGTAGTGACCTCACACAAGTGACAGTTAAGGGGAAATAAGCTGCACAGTGAGTTGGCCGGAGGCAGGGAAAGGTGAGGAGCCTTTATTCTTCTCTTTATACTCGTCACACTTTCCTCTCCGTTTGCCAAATTCTCACAATAACAGAACTGCCCCCCCCGTGTCACCCCCACAGCCTGGCACAAGTGGAATGAAAGGGCTGCTCTACTAATAGTAAATATAATAATATGTTGTACCTGAGTGCCAGTCAAATCCCGTACGGGTCGGCCCATGTATGACCCCAGTGATGGGGGGATTGTTTGTTGCTCAGACTGTGCTACTCACTATCAGATCATCTGCAGATTTGGGCAGATCCACGTGCCACGGGCAGACTTCCAGCACTTACAGGTTAATTACTTGTGCCAACCTGATTTATATGTACTTGTTACTCACGTGTTACTTGTGTGCCCACCTCTGCCCCTGACCAGTCACATTGTTTCACCTATTGCCCGAGAGGAGTAACAAGTTGCTCACGACGTCACTGTATCACTAGGGGTTAATCCACCTGCACTGGCCATTTCTTTCTCTTGCCAGTCCAACCTGTGCCCTTCTCTACCTGTGATATCCCTATATAGCCCTGTATGTCCCCACGTACCTAATCTGTATCTAGTGCAGCCTAATTATTATTATATATTGTGTATTATATCTGACCCTTCCTTCTACCCATCTCTAACCAGTGTCTTTCCCCAGAACTGATCCCTTCCATTCCCTTTATCAGTTTAGTTGCTCTTCTCTGTACTTTCTCTAGCCTGACATTCGTCCCCTATACAGTATATACCAGTGCCCCCCAGTAAGTGCACTTTTCAGTGCCAGATTTTGCCCCTGGTGACTCCTGATTTTACCAATTCTCAAACCTCGTGTCTCATGCCTGTTCTCTGCTTAGATTGTAAGCTCTGTTGGGCAGGGCCTGTGTATCAATATGTGTAAGGAATATTGTGTTACTGAGTGGCTATAAGTGGTTTCCATAGTAAAGCTCTTGTGCCACCTCCTGGTGGAAACCCCCAACTGCAATACAAAGGATACATGTAATTGCCTTCAGCAGCCAAGACTTTGGGGGCTTCAGCAGCCCCATGATTCTGTATGAGACCCACTTGGGTTCTGGGGAAGGAATGTGTTTATGTGACGGGCTCGTCCATCTCACAACTCGTCTCCTTTTCTCTGTCAGTTGCAACTGTCACATAATTGTATCACAATGTGACTCTCTAACAGGGGTCAGTGTTGGTTGGGGTAGTTATGGGCACTATAGGAGGCTCTGATTGGCCACAGGTTGCCCAATCGGCCGGCAGACTCAGTCCCAGGGTGGAGCTAATCAGGCCCAGACTATTGGTTGTGTCGATGCCATAGACTCGCTATTTAGTGGCCTGGTGGAGGGCTGTTTGGGCCTCTTTGTACTTAAAGTGGCAGGGCCTATATTGACTCCTAGTCCAGACCTGGAGCTAATGGTCTCACAGACCCATTTCCCACTGCCTCAGTCATGAGATTTACAAGAACCCACAGAGCTTGCAATCTACTACAGGAATAAATAGCAAGGCCTTGGGGTGACTTTGCACTAGAAGCCTAAACGTCCCACTGTGACCTGTTGTGGCGCCCCCTAGTGTACGACTTCAGACTGGGTACCACCAGTACGTTACAGCCAATGGGAGGTGCTAGGGGGTGGTTTCAGGTGCATCGCCATTGGTTGAAATAAGCCCCTTATACCTCCTGCAGAGTAAGAGCTTGAAAGCTTGACAGGGTCTAGTAACCCATAGCAACCGATCAGATGATTGCTTTCAAACCTGTGCCAAGTAAAGAGAATGAGCAGAAAGACTGTGTGTAAGTGCTGGACATTTATTTCTTTTGGTGTCACTGCTTTCAGCCCCTCAGCTGTCCTTTTGCTTCACTCTATAGACCAGTCAGTTTACATTCATGTGTCTCTCCACCGGTGCACCTCCCCCAGCTTGGCTATATTACCCCCAGGGTGGCAATATAAAACGTTAGAGCCCAAGAGGTGAATAAATGAATGAAATACAAAGTAGATAATGGGGGGGGGGGGCTCCTGTTATCCGTGGGGCAGCCAGAGCGGGGCATGCAGTGGAACTACTCCTGTGTGGGGGTGCATGCTGTAGTTCAGCTCTTCCTGAAGGGGGCGCCCTCCCCACACACTGAGCCAAGCGCAATACAAAAAGGAAGACGTTGTTTCTACAAAAAAACTTTCCCTAAAAAAAGTGTATAAAATTATAATAATTATAAATAAATAAAATTATTCTCAGCGCTAGTGATGGGGGGCAACCGTAGAGCAGGGCAAGTGAGCATGTGGGGGGACAGTCATGCCAAAAATGGAGCCAGAGAGGAAGAGGGGCAGAATGGTCTGCGGGGGGCGTGGGGATAGTGACTGAAGGGGGCACTGGGTTGGAAGCTTCCAGGGGCCACAGCAGGGTTATTGGAGGGGCCACATGGGTCTCTTTGAGAGAAGTCACGAATATGGGCACCTGCCTGGCACACAGAGGGGCACATGAGGGCAGTTATTGGGGAGACATTGGGTGTCAGGGGGTAATTTGGCTCACAGAATGGTTGAAGGAATCTAGATGTAAGGGCACAGCAGGTTACCAACATAAGGGGCACAGGGTGGTTAATGGGGGTACAGGGGGGTTGGCATGATATTTGGGGCACAGCAGGCAGTGGGTCCAGCCCAGACAGAGAGACATGGCGGCACATAGACAGACACATAGACAGACACATAGACAGAGGGAGGGATGAGACTGGCGCAGGCCTGAGATACGGGCTACTTTGTAGATGGCACAGATGATAGAGTTTTATATTGACGGGGGGCAGAGGGCACACTCAAGTCCTCTCCACCCACATCACTGACATGATCCCCTTCCTCGAGTCCTGCCTTCTGGCTCCGTCTGTTCAGCGTGATTGTGCACAAAGTGGCAGCAAAGTGTGCCCCCCACAGGCTGGTGCAAGTAAAAGAGTCTCCGTGAGGTCAAGGGTCACTCTGCTTTAGTGAACCCACCAATCGTCACTTTGCGTTCATGTTTGATTGACACCAGCTCCTGCAGCTGAAGAGCACCTCCCCCAATAAAGCAGAAGGCGGGGCACACAGGGCCGGAGCAGTCTACGCTGCCTTCCCATAGGCTACGGTGAGACACAGCATCATAGAAGCCAACACGACCCTTTTCGTAGTCTAAGCAGACTCCAAGTCTTGGGGGCAATGGGATGGTGCAACCGGTGGGATCCCTAGAGTTGGGAAGGGAACCATGAGACTGGAGGATTTTCCCCATTCCGATTGTCAGGAAGGCGAAAGCAGGAGACATATCGAGGGTGGCATCTTCTGCCCCGGAATCATGCCCACTGTCTGGATCATACCTACTGGGGAGTGACCAAGAGGGCATGATTAGAAATAGTGACTTCCCTATTGCCCTAAACCTACCGACTACCCCATCCTTTCTCATAACTGTCACCCCCTGTGCCACCTCATGAGCTTCTCTATTCACATGGTCCTTTTTTAAATTTCCCTCCTGGCTGGTCAAGGCTCAGAATTGACCCATGATCCACACACTGACCAAATCTGTCCCTGACTTTCCTATGGACCCACCTCAGCCCTCAACTTGCCTTCTGATTTGTCCTGGTCCAGAACTTTCCTACCCTGTCCTTTCTCTAGCACCCTGTAATGTCCCTGACTTCAAGAACACCTGCTCATAAACCTGGACAGATATCTGCCACTCACCTGGGGCTGACCATATCTTGGGGCATCTGAAAGAGCTCCTGCAGTTTACTCTCCTGCCCCACGCCAACCTTGAGTACATAGGAGCTTGGGTCCACAGAACACTCCCAGTAGTAGCGTCCTTGTGTGATGGCCACATCTCCCAGAACCAGCTCCATGGACACGTGGCAACTGGTCATCAGTCTCTCGGCAGCAAAGAGCATGGGAACTCCGGGTACACTGCGCACTGCCCGCCTGTCTTTACTCACCACCAGCCGGTCACGAGGGAAGCCACAACTACTGTCCAAGAAGAAGTTCAACACTGGAGAATAGCAAGAGAGAGAGGATATGGGAGGCAAGGGGAGGCGGAGCCAAAATGGGGTATTGAATGAAATTGAAGTCCCTTCGGATTACCCAAATCTTAACCAAATCAGTCTACTCTCTACCAGTAATAATCAGGTAAGGGATCTGTGATTTTCTGTACTTCCTATTTCTGGGCTGCTCTCTTTTCCATGGTCCAGAAGGAACCTCCCTTATGGACCAAGCCCCACCCCCCTGCCTGACTGTGGGAAAGAGAGCAGCCCTGGAGTAGGAAGTACAATGTATCCCAGTTAAGTATTGGATTTATCTGGAGTCACTTGACTTAGGGGGTCATTTTCTAATGATGCAAATGAGCAAAGTTTTGCCCCAGCAGTACAGAGCGCTATTGCCCTTACCCTGGGCAGGGGGTGTGTGCAGGTAGATGTCCTCACTGTATTCCCCATATCCAGCCTTGTTGTAGCCCTTCACTTTCAGAACGTAGACGCTGTCTGTGTCAGGACCCTTTAAAACAGTACTGAGCCCCCAGATCTCTTCTTGGCGTTGCCACAGTTTGAGGCCCTTGTGCTTGGGATCCGTCTTACGGAATTCCACGGTGTAGTGCCAGGCGGGTGCTGAGTCCTGGGGCAGACGCCAGCTTAGGAATATGTGGTCATATGCGTAGGTGCGCTGTGTGTCTATAACAGGGGCATCTGGTGCTGGGGGGAGACAAGAGCAGGGGGATACGTTAATGATGAGAAATATGAGTCTCCTCTTGCCAGGCGGGTAGAAAAGGGGCACAAGGAGCAATTCATGCCAAGAGAAAGGAGAAAAATAGAGATCTTGTTAATGCAGATCCCAGGTGAGAGAGCGAAAAGGAACACGCAGGCTGCAATCACTCCCAAGAGCCTGGAAAGGTAAGTCGATTGGGAGAAGGGTGGGCACAGTAAGGTGGGAATGAATGGAAAGGTAGGGCTGAAATATACCAATGCCAGGGGTACCAGGGGTCATGAAAACTGCAGGAGAAAGACAAGCTGAGCATAGAGATAGAATGGCACATATAGCGGAGAAGTATCAAAGAAAGGATTAGGATATCATGAGCCATGGAAGGGTTAGGCAGTATCATAGACTTTGGAGAAGGGAAGGAGTATTACAGTCTTTGGAGAGGAGAAGGAGTATCATAGACTTTGGAGAGGAGAAGGAGTATCATAGACTTTGGAGAGGAGAAGGAGTATCATAGACTTTGGAGAGGAGAAGGAGTATCATAGACTTTGGAGAGGAGAAGGAGTATCATAGACTTTGGAGAGGAGAAGGAGTATCATAGACTTTGGAGAGGAGAAGGAGTATTATAGACTTTGGAGAGAAGAGGGAGTATCATAGACTTTGGAGAGGACAAGAAGTATCATAGACTTTGGTGAGGAGAAGGAGTGTTATAGACTTTGGTGAGGAGAAGGAGTGTTATAGACTTTGGAAAGGAGAAAGGGTATCATGGGCAAATGAAGGGATAGGGACATGAAGGGCCATCAAGAGCAGGAGTAGAGAGAGTAACATTTGTGTTGGAGAGGATAAAGAGTATCATGGGCCAATGAAGGGACAAGGCGTGGTCCTTGGAGAGAGAATAAGAAGCATTATGGGTAAGGAGTACTATTTGGGAGGTATGATGGGACTGGGTTAAGAGATCAAAGGTAAAATAAAAATGATAGAATGAGGACGATTTTGGGGGGCAGCACTGCCCTTTCGCGAGCACTTGAGGCTCCTAGAAGATCAGTTTTGGGGGTACTGAAGGTTGGGGGGGGCAGTGTAGAGACTCCTGTGTTGGAGAAGGGGTTTAGCAACTTGCCTCTGCCATCCACTGGCTTCTGGGTCGGACTGAGAATCCTACAAACAGAGAGAGGGACAAGCAGGTCTGAGATGGTGAAATGTGGGAGGAGACAAGGTTTGGAGAGGTAAGGAGCACCTCCCACATCTGTGAGTACCAACTATATAATAATTAGGGATGCACCAAATCCACTATTTTGGATTCGGCCGAACCCCCGAATCCTATGCTAAAGATTTGGCTGAATACCGAACCGAATCCCAATTTGCATATGCAAATTAGGAGTGGGAAGGTGAAACCATTTTTTACTTCCTTGTTTTCTGACAAAAAGTCACGGGATTTCCCTCCCCGTCCCTAATTTGCATATGCAAATTAGGGTTCGGATTAGGTTCGGCTGGGCAGAAGGATTGGGCCGAATCTGAATCCTGCTGAAAAAGGCCAAATCCTGGCTGAATCCCGAACCGAATCCTGGATTTGATTCATCCCCAATAATAATGTACCTGCCCCAAGTGCCCCGCCCACCACCTCTGTCCTGTGTTTTCCCCCACAGATTCCACATCATGGCAGCTTCCAGCACACGCACTTAACAGGAGCACCGTCGGTTCTGCCCACTGACACCCATGCACCTGCCCACACACACTCCAGGGTTGCACCTTCCGCCCCTCCCCCAGGGTTACCTCTAACAAAGTGCAGGTCCGTCAGCAGCTTCATCTCACGACTAACGTCCAGTTTAAATGGAGGCAGCGGGGCACAAGCTGCGGGTCTGAAACTCTGTACTCCTTCTATTGCTCGCTGCATTCTGGGGGGCAGAGATTGGTGTTACTATCCCTTTCTACTATTAGTGTTACTAACATGTATCTATATGGCTCCAACATATCCTGCAGTGCTGTACAATTGATCATCTTACATTCCCTTTGGAACTCCAGCTCAGGAGTTACTATTCCTGTATTACATCATTCAAGTACTTCAGCCCATAAGTCACTTACTATTCCTATACTACATCCCTCAAGTACTTCAGCCCAGCAGTCACTTACTATTCCTATACTACATCCCTGTAGTACTTCAGCCCAGCAATCACTTACTATTCCCATACTACATCCCTCAAGTACTTCAGTCCAGCAGTCACTTACTATTCCTATACTACATCCCTCAAGTACTTCAGCCCAGCAGTCACTTACTATTCCTATACTACATCCCTCAAGTACTTCAGCCCAGCAGTCACTTACTATTCATATACTACATCCCTGCAGTACTTCAGCCCAGAAATCACTTACTATTCTCATACTACATCCTTCAAGTACTTCAACATAGCAGTCACTTACTATTGCCATACTACATCCCTCAAGTACTTCAACCCAGCAGTACTTACTATCGCCATATTACATCCCTGTAGTACTTCAGCCCAGAAGTCACTTACTATTCCCATACTACATCCCTGTAGTACTTCAGCCCAACATTCACTTACTATTGCCATACTACATCCCTCAAGTACTTAGGCCCAAAAGTCACTTAGTATTCTCATACCACATCCCTCATGTACTTCAGCCCATCAGTCACTTACTATTGCCATACTACACCCCTGTAGTACTTAAGCCCAGCAATCATATAATATAATATACATTATCCATGTACATTGCACAGCCTCAGCTCACCGTTCATGGATCTGTTTTGCCACCAACACAAAGCAGGGCTGGTCCGTCTCCTTCATCACCTCCTGAGAGTAAGAGACGAGGCCAGAGTTCTCGAGCAGAGCCTGACGCTCCCAAACCTGCGCCTCCAGCACATTGTGCCGATCTTTCTGCCGCTCAGCAATGGTTCTGGTTAGTGTCGCTTGTTTCTCCTCCAGTGCAGAGCGAAGGGCCCCGATCAGTTGCAGCACCTCCTCCTGCGCCCGCGCTCCACTCACCTGTAGGAAGAGCACAGGGTGCCTGGGTGTAGGGCAAGTTATTGGCACGTTCAGTATCCCAAACCTAGAGGCTCACACTTCTGCCTATAACTGCCGACCTTTCACATTGGGACGAGCCCTCACTACTCATATGCTGCAGGTCTTACAGTGAGAGAACCAAGGGGAGAGTTCTGGGCAGACAAGGAAACCGGAAGAGAAGAGAACAGGTTCTACTTTGGCCCGGATGCCCAGCTACCTTAGAATTGTGAGTCTCAACTAGAACCTGTTTCTAGAACAAAGAATTTGCCCGAAATTACATTAGGAGGTAAATGAACCTGAGGTTCAGACAAGGAGGAATACAGATCTGGGCTCAGCACTGCTACAACCACTTCCTTCTCTAGGACCTAATTAGCCTCCGTAACAGAAAACTTCTTTGGAAAGAAAACCCTTGGATGAATTTTAGTGGTTACAGGGTGAGATAAAACTGCCCCGCACCAATCTCAGGGGTGTCTTCCAGGAAAGGAAGAGTAGAATGTGGAGGCCGGAGCAGCGGAGCATAAGTGACGCTTCCTTCAATTGTTCAATTGTTCAAAGACCCTCAAGCCTCTCTAGACCAAATGCTTCACTCTGCCCCGATCTGAGTAATGGCAGTGATTGGAGTGGAAAAGTTTTTATGCCTTAACCCACATAACACCCCCTGGACACAATGATGTGTTAAATTAGGAGAATAAATCAGAATATCATGTGAATACTCCACTACATAGTGACCTAGAAGCTCATGGAACATATTAATTACAAGTTTGTGGAAGGCGGCTGGAGCATTAAATAACCCAAAGCGCATCGCTAGATATTCATAAGGCGCATCACGAAGGCCGACTTCCATTTGTCTCCTTTCCTGACTCGAATGAAATGGGATTCGCCTCTCAGATCGACCCTAGAAAGGGGGTAACGATTTTTTGACCATGATTTTATTGAGCCTTCTGTAATCTATGCATGGCCTTAGGCCTCTGTCTTTGTTCTCTACAAAAAAGAAGCCGGCACCCACAGGTGAGGGGGAGGGTCTTATGAACCCTTTTTCCAGGTTTTCCTTAATATACTCCACCATGGCCTGAGACTGAGGGAGAGAGGGGGTATGTCCTACCTCTAGGAGGAGAGGAGCCTGGAATAAAATCCATAGACCCTGGAAGGGTCTCAGCAGCTTTTTTAGTGAAGACGTCTGCAAATGGGGAATAGCAGGAAGGTAACCCTTCCACAGACATTGCAGCAATAGTCGATTTTAGACATGACACCTCACAGTCTATCCCCCATTGAAGTATCTACTCGGGATAGTGTTTCTGTAACCAGGGAAGGCCTAGGATTACAGGAGTATGAGGACAATTAATGATGAAAAAAGGAAACTTGAGTGATTGGAACCCATGAACACTAGCCAACAACTTATGGAACTACCATCGATAGCCAATAGTTTGAGCAATGGGACAAGGGGCATCATGGGAATGTTGTGTCTATGGACAAAATTAATATTTACGTTCCCTGCTGCCCTTGGAATCTAAGAAGGTAGAACTTTGTAGGCAACCATTTTCCCTATGTAAGAGGACCAGAATGAGGACTTTGGGAGAAGATTGTTGGGGAGTAGAAACCACATGATCTAAACTGAACTCCCCAGACTAGTTTAGGTTCTACCATTTCCTGAACTCTTGGGACACTTAAATGCCCCTTATCCCCACAATACAGGGACAACCCATTAGCCCACCTACGGCCCTTTGCTGCAGAGGACAAGTGAATAGAGACCAATCGCATGGGTTCCTCTGTAGGCCCAGGGGCCAAGACTTTAGGTTTGGGAATATTAAGAGAGGGGAAGGACGGAGCAGGAAAATAAACTGGACTATCTTTGGTACAAAGTCAGTAACAGGCAAAGGTCGGTGCAGGCAGTGAGTCAGCAGAGGTCAGGGGTCAGGGACAGGAAAGGGTCAAGAAGAGGAAACGTCAAATGAAAGGAGTCGCGTGTCAGGACACCCAGAAAGAAGCTGTGAACGTTCCCACGAGGAGAGACCCACTAGACCACCAGGTACAGTTATTAAAGTCGGGTATTGCTGGGGGGGAGGTCTCACCTCAGTCTGTCTCATACTCTCCTCCAGGTCACTGATCTGCCCCTGCACAATGTGCTGACTCCCCAGTATGTACGAGAGGCTTTTGTTCAGCTTGTCCTGCCGGGGAGACAAATGTGGGGGTCACAAAGGGAAGGAGCTACTTGCACCCACTGGCACCTGTTACCACCCAATCATTACTCCCCACCCACTGGCACCCATTAGCACCCAATCATTACTCCCCACCCACTGGCACCCATTACCACCCAATCATTACTCCCCACCCACTGGCACCCATTAGCACCTAATCATTACTCCCCACCCACTGGCACCCATTAGCACCCAATCATTACTCCCCACCCATTGGTACCCATTTACCAACCTATTAGTAGCACCTACTATTATCTTGCAACCCTGCCCCCTTTTTCTGTTGTGCCCCTGCCATCATTATTCCCTTATTAACTCCCACCCATTGGTGCTCTGCCTTTAGCATCCACCAATCACTTAGTTCCCTCCCATGGGTCCCCACCCCCGCTGCAGTTTTCCCGGGTGAATAAGGAATTACCCGCAGTGCCTGATACGCGCTGATGATGGGGGTAATTTTGTGCCCATTGTGGTTCCGGCGAACTCGGCAAATTTGGCAAACTAACCGCTGGCAGGTCTTACAGTAAAGCAGCACCTCCTCCTTGTGATCCGGACACATCAGGCCCTAATGGGAGGAAGGGAGAAATATCAGCACCCTAAAATATCCCCAAATCAATTATCCCCCACCCTGGGTGCAGAGCTCTGATTCTCTGTACTTCCTGCTCCTGGGCTGTTCTCTTTCCCATGGTCAGACAGGAACCTCCCCCTGGGTAAGTGAATCCAATCTCCCCCAGTACTTACCCAGGTACAGAGCTCTGATTCTCTGTACTTCCTGCTCCTGGGCTGTTCTCTTTCCCATGGTCAGACAGGAACCTCCCCCTGGGTAAGTGAATCTCCCCCAGTACTTACCCAGGTACAGAGCTCTGATTCTCTGTACTTCCTGCTCCTGGGCCGTTCTCTTTCCCATGGTCAGACAGGAACCTCCCCCTGGGTAAGTGAATCTCCCCCAGTACTTACCCAGGTACAGAGCTCTGATTCTCTGTACTTCCTGCTCCTGGGCTGTTCTCTTTCCCATGGTCAGACAGGAACCTCCCCCTGGGTAAGTGAATCCAATCTCCCCCAGTACTTACCCAGGTACAGAGCTCTGATTCTCTGTACTTCCTGCTCCTGGGCTGTTCTCTTTCCCATGGTCTTGTAAAGCTTTATCAGTTCACTTCCTGATCCCCCATGACTTACCCAGGGGGAGTTTCTTAGTGGGGATTGATTGCTGATTGGTAGTGAGGAAAGTGGTTCCTATTTCTTATGCAAAGCAGATGGAATTGTGGGAAGTATTTCCAGTCAGCTTTAATACCCAGTGGGCGGGCCTCCCTGAATGCCATGTGACTGACAGAGAGAGAGGAATGTGATTGGCCGGAGCAGGTGCTGCACTTACCTTGGGCTTGAAGGTGAGGGTGGGTGGGGTGGGCTCATGCTGAGCTTTCTGGGTGCCCCAGGGGTGATAGAGTTTGAAGCATTCGTTACAGAAAGTGGCCCGACACTCGGTGCAGCCCTTGGTGGCCTCCAGCTGGGGGGGCTTGCAGAACTGGCACATGATGGCCGAGCTGATGTTGACGGTCTGTCGGTAGCGCTCCACCACCCGCTCCAGCGTCAGGTTCCGGAACAGGTTCCCCAGACCCCTCTCCCCGAGATCCACATCACACTGGCACGGGGGGCACGGGAAGAGCACGGCCGGGGGGTGGCTAGCGCCCCTCTTTCTGCCAGGGTACGTGCCAAAGCCTGGGGAGAGAGAAGGGCAAATAGTGATGCATGCTGGGAACTGCGGCCCCCTGGGCTCACTGATTCTGCCAAGAGCTGGGCACCATGAAATTCCCAACTGATTTAGCCCAACCACATGGGAACCCACTCAGACCCTGAGGCAACTATGTCAGGGAACACGTGAGCCCTTCTACTGGCCCCTGTACTGGCCCACGGCTCTGACTGGCACTAGCCCAACACTTATAGTCACAGTACTGATGTCTGAGCCAATGTAACCACTAGAGGGAGCACCTGTTCTACACAGTCAGTTATACAAGTCTACAAGAACTGTGACACACAGCTTGCACTCAGTAAAGGAACTGTGCCAAAGAGCTTGCACTCAGTAAATGAACTGTGCCAAAGAGCTTGCACTCAGTAAATGAACTGTACCAAAGAGCTTGCACTCAGTAAATGAACTGTACCAAAGAGCTTGCACTCAGTAAAGGAACTGTGCCAAAGAGCTTGCACTCATTAAATGAACTGTAACAAAGAGCATGCACTCAGTAAAGGAACTGGGCAAATAGATTACACTCAGTAAAGGAACTGGGCAAAATAGCTTGCACTCAGTAAATGAACTGTACCAAAGAGCTTGCACTCAGTAAAGGAACTGTGCCAAAGAGCTTGCACTCACTAAATGAACTGTACCAAAGAGCTTGCACTCAGTAAATGAACTGTACCAAAGAGCTTGCACTCAGTAAAGGAACTGTATCAAAGAGCTTGTACTCAGTAAATAAACTGAACCACAGAGCTTGCACTTAGTAAAGGAACTGTGCCAAAAAGCTTGCACTCAATAAGGAAACTGTATCACAGAGCTTGCACTTAGCAAAGGAACTGTATCACAGAGCTTGCACTTAGTAAAGGAACTGTGCCAAAGATCTTAAACTCATTAAAGGAACTGTGACAAAAAACTTGCACTCAGTAAAGGAACTGAACCACAGAGCTTGCACTCAGTAAAGGAACTGTGCCAAAGAGCTTGCACTCAATAAGGAAACTGTATCACAGAGCTTGCACTTAGCAAAGGAACTGTATCACAGAGCTTGCACTTAGTAAAGGAACTGTGCCAAAGAGCTTGCACTCAGTAAAGGAACTGTACCAAAGAGCTTGCACTCAGTAAAGGAACTGTATCAAAGAGCTTGCACTTAGCAAAGAAACTGTATCACAGAGCTTGCACTTAGTAAAGGAACTGTATCAAAGAGCTTGCACTTAGTAAAGGAACTGTGCCAAAAAGCTTGCACTAAGTAAAGGAACTATTCCAAAGAGCTTACACTCGTTAAAGGAACTGTGACAAAAAACTTGCACTCAGTAAAGGAACTGAACCACAGAGCTTGCACTCAGTAAAGGAACTGTGCCAAAGAGCTTGCACTCAGTAAATGAACTGTACCAAAGACCTTGCACTCAGTAAAGGAACTATGCCAAAGAGCTTGCACTCAGTAAATGAACTGTACCAAAGACCTTGCACTCAGTAAAGGAACTATGCCAAAGAGCTTGCACTCAGTAAAGGAACTGCAACAAAGAGCTTGCACTCAGTAAAGGAACTGTATCACAGAGCTTGCACTCAGTAAAGGAACTATGCCAAAAAGCTTGCACTCAGTAAGGGAACTGTGCCAAAGAGCTTGCACTCAGTAAAGGAACTATAACACAGAGTTTGCACACAGTAAATGAACTGTATCACAGAGCTTGCACTCAGCAAAGAAACTGTACCAAATAGCTTGCACTCAGTAAAGGAACTGGGCAAAATAGCTTACACTCAGTAAAGGAACTGTACCAAAGAGCTTGCACTCAGTAAAGGAACTGTAACAAAGAGCTTACACTCAGCAAAGGAACTGTAACAAAGTGCTTGCACTCAGTAAAGGAACTGTAACAAAGAGCTTGCACTCAGCAAAGAAACTGAAACAAAGAGCTTGCACTCAGCAAAAGAACTGTACCAAAGAGCTTGCACTCAGTAAAGGAACTGGGCAAAATAGCTTGCACTCAGTAAAGGAACTGTACCAAGCAGCTTGCATTCAGCAAGGGAACTGTATCACAGAGCTTGCACTCAGTAAATAAACAGTGCCAAAAAACTTATACTCAGTAAAGGAACTGTACCAAAGAGCTTGCACTCAGTAAATGAACTGTGCCAAACAACTTGCACTCAGTAAAGGAACTGTATCACAGAGCTTGCACTTAGTAAAGGAACTGCACCAAAGAGCTTGCACTCAGTAAAGGAACTGTATCACAGAGCTTGCACTTAGTAAAGGAACTGCACCAAAGAGCTTGCACTCAGTAAAGGAACTGTATCACAGAGCTTGCACTTAGTAAAGGAACTGCACCAAAGAGCTTGCACTCAGTAAAGGAACTGTATCACAGAGCTTGCACTTAGTAAAGGAAATGTGCCAAAAAACTTGCACTCAGTAAAGGAACTATGCCAAAGAGCTTGCACTCAGTAGAGGAACTGTACCAGTGAGAATAAATTGCCCCCCAGGTACCCACCTTGTTTGAGGAGCCGCTCCTGTTTGGGCACCACTCTCCTTCCCATGCGGGGGCTCCGTGTAGCAGGAGAGGAGGCGGGGGAGTTGGGCTCTGAGTTGGGGTCACACATGTACCCCCTCTGCAGCAGGATCTCAGTGGCACACACTTGGCACACATTGTGCTTGCAGGGCAGGATGACTGGCTGTTTGTACATCTCATTACACACTGGGCACAAGAGCTCACGCTCCATGTTCTTCATACTGGTCTGTGGGAATAAGAACAGCATGTTAACTTCCCCTTTACCTCCCACCTACATTCCATTGTTCCAAGGCACCCCTGCCCCTCCCCCTATGCCCCCTCTCAGAGTCCTAAATCCTTAACCCCACCCCCCATATGTCCCTCACCCCAATACCTCTCACTGACACCCACCTATCTGCCAGCAGAGTTGAGCGGGGGGTATTACCCTGGGGGCACGTGCGGCCCAGCCATTGTGACATCAGCACATGTAGAGCCTCTCCCCCCCCAGCTCTGTCCCTTGGCTACTGGCCCCCGCACTCACCTTGCTGCCATTCCTGACTGCCATCTCCTCCCTGGGTGAGGGTGGGGGGATGTGGTGGGAGGGGCTTGGGCTGCAGATCGCTGCCTATTGGTACAGGGAGGGGAGTTGGACCTGGAAAATGGAGGATGCGGTTGCCATGGCAACCCCAGGGATGTGCTGCAGGTTTAGAGCCGGGGAATGTGACATGTACCAACAGCAGGGAGGGGGCACTGGGGGGCCCCAGTAGTACAGCACCCACCTGTATACTCACTATATACACACTGTGTACTTCCCCCCTCTGCCCCTCACTAACCCCCCCCCCCTACTACTGGTACAATCTGCTGCCCTTATGTACTCAGCAACTCCCTGCAGCCCTGTCACCATTTATATTCAGCCATATATACCCCCATATCTACTGCTATAGACAAACCCCATATACACGTTACCCACATGCTCCACTTATACCCCCCCCACCCCCCGAGCAGCAGCAGCGCAGGTGTAACATGTACCTGGGAGAAAACAAAGGACATGGGCCCCCCACTGACAGACGGGGGTCTCACTTACACTGATCCTGACCAGGGCGTCCATTATAGACGTAAATGCCTGAAGCTCGTCTCTATCTGCCATTTCTCTAACTGCCACTCGCTCCCCTCCGTCTGACACTCACTGATGCTGATTATTCCTGGTGCGGAGACTCTTCTGTCTGTGGGGGGGGATACACGGAGCATGCTCAGTAGCCTCCATATAACCTGGGGGAAGGGATTGGTATATACACACAGTCAGGATACAGGGACAGAATAGAGGGGGGGCAGTATTCACATATAGAAGGAGAGAGGTGGGCAGTATACAGATATAGAAGGAGAGAGGGGGGACAGTATTCAGATATAGAAGGAGAGAGGGGGGACAGTATTCAGATATAGAAGGAGAGAGGGGGGACAGTATATAGATATAGAAGGAGAGAGGGGGGACAGTATATAGATATAGAAGGAGAGAGGGGGGACAGTATTCAGATATAGAAGGAGAGAGGGGGGACAGTATATAGATATAGAAGGAGAGAGGGGGGGACAGTATATAGATATAGAAGGAGAGAGGGGGGACAGTATATAGATATAGAAGGAGAGAGGGGGACAGTATTCAGATATAGAAGGAGAGAGGGGGGACAGTATATAGATATAGAAGGAGAGAGGGGGGACAGTATATAGATATAGAAGGAGAGGGGGGACAGTATATAGATATAGAAGGAGAGGGGGGACAGTATATAGATATAGAAGGAGAGAGGGGGACAGTATATAGATATAGAAGGAGAGGGGGGACAGTATATAGATATAGAAGGAGAGAGGGGGGACAGTATATAGATATAGAAGGAGAGAGGGGGGACAGTATATAGATATAGAAGGAGAGAGGGGGGACAGTATATAGATATAGAAGGAGAGGGGGGACAGTATATAGATATAGAAGGAGAGGGGGACAGTATATAGATATAGAAGGAGAGAGGGGGACAGTATATAGATATAGAAGGAGAGAGGGGGGACAGTATATAGATATAGAAGGAGAGAGGGGGGACAGTATATAGATATAGAAGGAGAGAGGGGGGACAGTATATAGATATAGAAGGAGAGAGGGGGGACAGTATATAGATATAGAAGGAGAGAGGGGGGACAGTATATAGATATAGAAGGAGAGAGGGGGGACAGTATATAGATATAGAAGGAGAGAGGGGGGACAGTATATAGATATAGAAGGAGAGAGGGGGGACAGTTTCTGTGGGAAATGATGGGGCAGAAATTGGGAAGTTTGTGCGTTTGTCAGTTTGGGAGGAAATATCAGAATTTAGCCAACAGTAAAGTCCTATAGGATTAAGGATATTGTTGTTCCACTGGGAGTGATTTAATTATGTCCCAAATCTCACTTGTCTGTGAGCAACTCGATTGTTACACAAGTTTCTTGCTCTTTATGGGAATAGAATTGTGTTAGAAAGTTTCCCTATAGGTTTAATGTGGCCTTAGAATCAGCAAAGAAATAAAGGGAAATCAGTTGTTATACCATTGTCTATTTATATTTCTATAAGGTCTATTCCAAATCTTCCAGTAGGTAGAGAGTTAATTTCTACTGAAAGTGCCGTGTTGCTGCAGTACCCTTCTCCCTGTACTAAGCACAATTCAGCAGGAACAGTCCCTAAGTTTGTTCATAGTCTGTACAGAGAGATCCCATAAAACTATGGCAGCATAGGTATTCCCTGTACTAAGCACAATTCAGCAGGAACAGTCCCTAAGTTTGCTCATAGTCTGTACAGAGAGATCCCATAAAACTATGGTACATAGGTATTCCCTGTACTAAGCACAATTCAGCAGGAACAGTCCCTAAGTTTGCTCATAGTCTGTACAGAGAGATCCCATAAAACTATGGCAGCATAGGTATTCCCTGTACTAAGCACAATTCAGCAGGAACAGCCCCTAAGTTTGCTCATAGTCTGTACAGAGAGATCCCATAAAACTATGGCAGCATAGGTATTCCCTGTACTAAGCACAATTCAGCAGGAACAGTCCCTAAGTTTGTTTATAGTCTGTACAGAGCGATACCATAAAACTATGGCAGCATAGGGATTCCCTGTACTAAGCACAATTCAGCAGGAACAGCCCCTAAGTTTGCTCATAGTCTGTACAGAGAGATCCCATAAAACTATGGCAGCATAGGTATTCCCTGTACTAAGCACAATTCAGCAGGAACAGTCCCCTAAGTTTGTTTATAGTCTGTACAGAGAGATCCCATAAAACTATGGCAGCATAGGTATTCCCTGTACTAAGCACAATTCAGCAGGAACAGTCCCCTAAGTTTGTTTATAGTCTGTACAGAGAGATCCCATAAAACTATGGCAGCATAGGTATTCCCTGTACTAAGCACAATTCAGCAGGAACAGTCCCCTAAATTTGTTTATAGTCTGTACAGAGAGATCCCATAAAACTATGGTACATAGGTATTCCCTGTACTAAGCACAATTCAGCAGGAACAGCCCCCTAAGTTTGCTCATAGTCTGTACAGAGAGATCCCATAAAACTATGGCAGCATAGGTATTCCCTGTACTAAGCACAATTCAGCAGGAACAGTCCCTAAGTTTGCTCATAGTCTGTACAGAGAGATCCCATAAAACTATGGCAGCATAGGTATTCCCTGTACTAAGCACAATTCAGCAGGAACAGTCCCCTAAGTTTGTTTATAGTCTGTACAGAGAGATCCCATAAAACTATGGCAGCATAGGTATTCCCTGTACTAAGCACAATTCAGCAGGAACAGTCCCTAAGTTTGCTCATAGTCTGTACAGAGAGATCCCATAAAACTATGGCAGCATAGGTATTCCCTGTACTAAGCACAATTCAGCAGGAACAGTCCCCTAAGTTTGTTTATAGTCTGTACAGAGAGATCCCATAAAACTATGGCAGCATAGGGATTCCCTGTACTAAGCACAATTCAAGTGAAGAGGCGGCAGAGTTGTGGGTGTGAGGCTGGGGGTGACTTACTGTCTGTTATTCGCTTAGTGTTACCCCTTTATCACCTGCAATACACCGTCACGTGACTCTTGATTAGGATACATGGCTGCACAGAAGTCAGTTGAGTCTGCAGCATGAATAGAAATGAATAATTAGTGATACAGTGTGTGTGTTATATATGTGTCACTTATAGAGGCCTGAGGTGTAGGTCTAGTCATTATGTGTATATATATGTATATGTGAGTCAGTAGGGGTAACCGCCGGTGTCTGTGGTATGTCAGCAGTCAGTACCGGCATCTCCCTGGTGTCCCTCCTGCTATTCACTGGGACTCAGATGTACAACCAGCAACTGCCTCATCCCATTGGCTCACTATCCTGGGCTCCGGCATCTTCTTCTTCTCCCTCATTGTGTCCCCCAATATTCACTCACTGTGTCCCCCGATATTCACTCACTGTGTCCCCCGATATTCACTCACTGTGTCCCCCCGATATTCACTCACTGTGTCCCCCGATATTCACTCACTGTGTCCCCCCGATATTCACTCACTGTGTCCCCCCGATATTCACTCACTGTGTCCCCCCGATATTCACTCACTGTGTCCCCCCGATATTCACTCACTGTGTCCCCCCGATATTCACTCACTGTGTCCCCCCGATCCCCCGATATTCACTCATTGTGTCCCCTCGATATTCACTCACTGTGTCCCCCCAATATTCACTCACTGTGGTCCCCCCGATATTCACTCACTGTGTCCCCCCGATATTCACTCACTGTGTCCCCCCGATATTCACTCACTGTGTCCCCCCGATATTCACTCACTGTGTCCCCCCGATATTCACTCACTGTGTCCCCCCGATATTCACTCACTGTGTCCCCCCGATATTCACTCATTGTGTCCCCTCGATATTCACTCACTGTGTCCCCTCGATATTCACTCACTGTGTCCCCCCGATATTCACTCACTGTGTCCCCCCGATATTCACTCACTGTGTCCCCCGATATTCCCTCACTGTGTCCCCCGATATTCACTCACTGTGTCCCCCCCGATATTCACTCACTGTGTCCCCCCGATATTCACTCACCTGTGTCCCCCCGATATTCACTCACTGTGTCCCCCCGATATTCACTCACTGCTGTTGTCCCCCCGATATTCACTCACTGTGTCCCCCCGATATTCACTCATTCACTCATCCCCCGATATTCACTCATTGTGTCCCCTCGATATTCACTCACTGTGTCCCCCCAATATTCACTCACTGTGTCCCCCCGATATTCACTCACTGTGTCCCCCTATATTCACTCACTGTGTCCCCCCGATATTCACTCATTGTGTCCCCCGATATTCACTCACTGTGTCCCCCGATATTCACTCATTGTGTCCCCCGATATTCACTCACTGTGTCCCCCCGATATTCACTCACTGTGTCCCCTCGATATTCACTCACTGTGTCCCCCCGATATTCACTCATTGTGCCCCCCCGATATTCACTCATTGTGCCCCCCGATATTCACTCACTGTGCCCCCTCGATATTCACTCACTGTGTCCCCCCGATATTCACTCATTGTGTCCCCCCAATATTCACTCCTTGTGTCCCCCAATATTCACTCCTTGTGCCCCTGGGACCCCCCACTATTCACCATCAGCCCAATTGTCACACCTGGACACGTGTTTCCCGGGGAGCAGCAGGTACTGAGCATAATAACGGGAATATCCAGTAAATTCTACACTTACCCCCAGGTGTATAATATAAGGATCTGAAGTTGCCTCATTGTTCCATGAGCTTTAGATCAGAACTCATTAGGTGGATATTTTACATCAAGGGGAACTGTATATACACTGTGATACTTGCACCCTCGTGCTGCCCGGGTGTGGGGGTGTTTCTCAGGTAAGTGCCCCCCAGTATGTGAGCCCATTTAACCCTCTCTTGTCCCTCAGTCGTCGCTCTCTTTGCCTCAGGACTGATGCACTGAGTGTGTCTGACCTCCTGGTGAGTATTTGCCCCGGGGCACTGGGGGGGTAAGTACTACGTGTGCCCCCCACTCACCCCTCTCCCCCCGCAGCTTCATCTGGTGGATCTGCATTACGTGACCAAGATCTCGTCCGGCCTCTACCAGACCAGGAAAGGGCAAGAAGAGAAGCTGATTATTAAGTGATGCCCCCGGCGACCCCTGTTCCACTTCTGTCTAAGCCTGAGACTGTTCTTCTATTGGCTCCTGGGATTACTATATATATTACACTGCCCGTGCCCATACCTTCTCCTGCCACGTGGGGGCATATATATATATGTGTATTCAATTGCTGGTCAGAGATGTATATTACACACCCGGGGATAGGCTGCTGGGCCCAGGAGCTTGCACTTAGCAGTATGAGACTAAGTACAGACACTATAAGAAATGTACAGTATGTGCCATAATTGTATATACAATTATACCGCACCTGTTACTTCGGCCAATTGTTACTTGGGTGCACGTCCAGAGACCTGTTCACAAGGGTTCTCCATCATACAAATGCTTGACAAAGAGTGGGGTGCCGCTCGAAACGTTGCATCTGTGCTGCTGTCCTACAAATAAAGACGGTTTTAATACCAGTATGTGCCATAAAGCTGGGCATAGTAGCCAAGCAATCTGGGGCAGGGGGTATTTATGGGGGGGGGGCCACAAACAGCAGTGCCCTGATTGGCTGAAAGTGCCAGTGGCACAAAGGTGGCCGTACCCAGGTCTGTGGGACATTGTACAGGGAGGGGCATCCTCTGCTCTTGTCTGTCCAACTGTCTGTCTGTCTTTAGTTCCAGTGTAACAGCTGCAATACAAGGAGACACCACTAGGTGACACCATAATAACCCCTTGTACTGAGAGCAACTTACAGCAGTTCAACTGCAGCAGAGCTACTATTTATATATATATATATACTATGGGGTAGGGGGCCCTTAGACGGGCAGATGAGTTGGGTGATGGGACGCATGCTACAGGGTGTCCTGTCCCCTCATTCTCTTACCCACAGAGCTAACACTCTAACCCAGTAATTCTATGTTTATCAGTAGCACAGTGTTACATGTATGGCTTGGCCACAGAGCTTGCACTCTCATTGTAAGCCCTACACTCCATACTCTGAGCTCTCCTGGCACATGGAGTGGCTACAGGCACCTTATACTGAACAGTAAGGGCTGCCTCTCCTGCACTCCATAGACCACTATATGTGTGTGTATATATATATATATATAAACTGCTGCTGCAGCCCAGGGGTGAGAATGGCAGGGGTCACTAGCCCAGCACTGATGTGTTTCTCTAGGCTATTAGTCACATTCCTCAGTAGCCAGTGTCTGGCAGGAGTAGATTAGCTGAGAGGAGGGGCATCACCATGTCACCCCTAACGTTTCCCTCATTCACCCTAAATTCCCTCATTTCTGTGTATTATACCCACAACTCCTTGTATTGTGCTGGGACAATAATCAGCTCTTCAGACAAGGACTTTTTTCTTTTGTGTGTGGTGCTCTTTTGGCTGCAGAGCTGACACCTTTTGTCAGGAGATGACCTCACATGAGTAGCACTTGGCTGCAGAGCGGACACTCTTGTAGTGGGGGGGTGACCTCACATGAGTAGCACTTGGCTGCAGAGCGGACACTCTTGTAGTGGGGGGGGGATGCTGGGAGTTAGTTTCCCATGGGAAGGAGCTGCAGTTGGACAAACAGGAAGCCATGGGGAAGTTAATTAGTCATTGGGACTCGTTATCAGCAGCCACTGGCCAAACATCTTGTGGGAAGAGAAGTGGGAGAGGGGCCGGGGGTGCCAGTGTGGGGGGCACTGACGTTAGTGTTTGGCACAGACACGTGAGAAACACAATAATCACACTGGCACTGAGCTCTGCCCACCTCCTGGTAACAATCATATGATGTGTCCCAGGAGTGTCAGCTCTGCAGCCGGCACTGAGCAGAGGTGATGATGTCACTGCCAGTAATGGGGGGGGGTTGATATACACAGGGGGCACCAGTGGTGCAGCTCTAGTTGGACTACAACTCCCACAATGCTCTCATGAGGTCACAGTGCAGCAGCAGTCGTACAACAGGAGCTCTGAGCTGGGGGGGTTCTCTCTGGTGACTCTCCCCCCTGTATGTGCAGCGTTGCTAGGGAACCATACCTCCCAACTGTCCCTTTTTCAGGGGGACAGTCCCTCTTTTGACAGCTCAACCCGCAGTCCCTCATTTGTACTGGAAAGTCCCTCTTTTCTCTGCACTGAACAGCCAGAAAAAGAAACAAAGTTTCTCACTTAATTGGCTTTTAGCAGAGAGCCCAGAACAGCTAACAGGTGCAAATAAGATACTTTGTAACAATTTTGAGACACAAAAACACAGTTTAGATAAGGAGAAATATTTTCAACCTTTCATAACCTGCCAAATTTTGTAACACAAACATGGTAATTAGGGGGTGTGGCTACAGAAAGGGGTGTGGTCAAAAAAATTCCTGCGCTACATGCGGAAAAAAAATTTTTGTCCCTCTTTTTACTTCCAAAATGTTGGGAGGTATGGGGAACACTAGGTTAGTAACACATTCCTCCCCCACTTGCTGACGTGCAAAACAGGAAGTGTTTGTACAGGAGAAAGAGACCAGCCGGGGGTTAATGAGCAGCTGCTTCCTGTCCCTGAGCTGTAACAATGAGTGTGAGAGAGGTGCATGATGGGAAATTCCCCGACACACACTACACTCTGGGGATGGGAGGGGCTTGTGATGTCACAGTTAGGCTTGTCACATGACTAGTACTAATGAAATGTTATTAATAGGGAAATAGACATATAGCGAGACATTCTATGTTCTGCCCCTCCCCCAATGTCCTGACTCCAGAGCTGCTGCAGTGCATGCTGGGAGGAGTCACACACATTACTTGCCAGGGAGGAGGTCTCCAGACAAATGTGGCTACTAATTTAAAGCCCAGGCTGGTTTTAAAAGTACAAACTAGCCAAAGTACAGATTCGGGCTACTTTTTGGCCCTTTCACTGGTTTGTAATTTAGAAACCAGCCAAAATGTTTACTTGCCCTAATGTGCTGAGCCGGCGTGTGTCCCGATGCATGTTGGGTAATGTAGTCTTTGTGTAACAAGTGGAATGTAAGACTACAATACCCAGCATGCACTGGGACTGACTTGTGTACAAGTTCCCACATTGTGGCCTCTGTCCCCCAGTCTCCTGCTCTTCATCTTTCTCATTTTTTCCACTCACTTTCCAAAATCAGACAATTTTCGGGCAAAAATCTGCTGGTCAGTAAAATGTCTAGAGGTTGAGCTGTTTTACCAATATTTAATGAAATTGTATATTTATTAGGGAGCCTATACCCCTGGGTGGCAGTGAATGGGTCCCATTTTACTTCATGGGAACATTTGTGATTGGATGAAGGATTATTTGCCATACACTTACACACCTCCCAACATTTTGGAAGTAAAAAGAGGGACAACAAATTTTTTCCGCACGTAGCGCAGCAATTTTGACCACACCCCTTTCTGTGGCCACACCCCCTAATTACCATGTTCGTTTTACAAAATTTGGCAGGTTATGAAAGTTTGAAAATATTTCTCCTTATCTAAACTGTGTTTTTGTGTCTCAAAATTGTTACAAAGTATCTTATTTGCACCTGTTAGCTGTTCTGGGCTCTCTGCTAAAAGCCAATTAAGTGAGAAACTTTGTTTCTTTTTCTGGCTGTTCAGTGCAGAGAAAAGAGGGACTTTCCAGTACAAATGAGGGACTGCGGGTTGAGCTGTCAAAGAGGGACTGTCCCTCCTAAAAAGGGACAGTTGGGAGGTATGCACTTACACTGTACATATTATTGAGCTGTATTTGTGCTGAAGGGCCTCTGGGCTGCTTTATTAAGTACAGCTGACACTAACCCAACAATCACATCGTGTATCTCACACTGACTGCGTCTCTATAGGGAATATCACTTGTACTACTCTTAATGCTTCTCCCGCGCTTTTTAGCTCTCTCTTCGGGCGCGTAATGCGCGTGCGCACTGTCATATCTTTGACTCGGAGACTTTCCTTTTCGCGCGCATCTCAAGATATGAGCAAATCAATTGGACTTCATTTCCCACGCTGCACCGCGCGTTAGAGCATGCGTACACACGCGCTGCACCTTTCTCAGCAGGAAGTCAGGTAGTGTGGCAATTTGGGATAGGCGTGGAGTAATGACGTAAAGGGGCAGGGCTAATAGTGACATGTATTGGGAACAGGTAAATACTCCTCATAAAGTACTGGGATATGAGAGTATAGACGCACTGGGGATTGTGGGAAGGGGATTATTGGGGTGAGGTGTTAGTCTACAGGCTGAGGTGGGTTACCATAGTAACGTTTGCTTCCTGTCAGCTGCAGTTTCCGGTACATCTCATATCCACGGGCGCTTGATACCCCGGAAGTGACGTGTCACAATGATTAAAGTTGCCGAGTGGCTCATGGGTGACTCGTACCCAGTGCTGTGTCTCTGCCGAGTACATTGTTGGCTCAGGCTGGAATCAGACAACATTTTGGAAATAAAAATAGTTACCACGCCCATTTGCGTGGCCCCACCCCCTAATTACCATGTTCATTTTACAAAATTCGTCAGGTTATGAAAGTTTGAACATATTTCTGTGTTTTTTTCAGTTTTTACAGTTTTTCTAATGATAGTGAATTGCCCTTGCTGCTTATCTCACAATTGTTACAAAAGTATCTTATCTGCAGCTGTGGCTGATCTGGGCTCTCTGCCAAAATTCAATTCAGTCTGTTTCTTATTCTGGCTGTTCAGTGCAGAGAAAATGGGACTTTCCAGTACAAACGAGGGACTGTGGATTGAGCTGTCAAAAGAGGGACTGTCCCTCTAAAAACGGGACAGTAGGAGGGTCGGAGCAGGGGAATGTGTTGGTTGCAGCCAGGTGTTGCTGTTTGGTCGTTGCTATGGGAATGGGGGGGACAGGAGGGTGAGTGCAAGCTTCTTGGTCCACACGCCGGCCGGACGACACTCATGTGACTGCCTCATGTCATTGGCCAGCGGCGCTTCTAGTGTCATAATGACTGAGATGCCGAGTGATAATCTGTATGTATCATCTCTGTGTCCCCCACCCTTAGAGTGTAAGCCCATTGGCCAAGTGCTCTATAATAATAATAATAAAGCTTTATACAACTGCACCTCTATATTACTATTTATATTGGTTCTGAGAGGCATTGTGGGAATGTGGGCGGATCCCTCTCCATGTCCATACCGACCTGACTGGCCTATAGAGTACAGGACATCCTGCCAGGCAGTGACTCATTGGCTACAGGACTTGTTTTGTTTTCAGCCCAATTGTCTGGGGGTGGGTCAGTCAGTGAGTGACAGGGGGAGGAGTCTGTTCTGCTCTAGTCTGGTATTTACAGGAGCTTCTTTTATTGTGACTTTCTCCTTAATCCATGAGGGAACTTGTTTTACTGCTTCTGCCCCTCCCCGTCTGTAACTCAGTCCCACCCACTCCTGTAATGTACCCATATACTTCCTACTGTCTATTATACACTGGAGCAATCACTATATATCATATATCATATCCCATTATATATTTATATATAGTGATCATATCCCCTTATATATTTATATATAGTGATCATATCCCATTATATATTTATATATAGTGATCATATCCCCTATATATTTATATATAGTGATCATATCCCCTTAATATATTTATATATAGTGATCATATCCCCTTATATATTTATATATAGTGATCATATCCCCTTATATATTTATATATAGTGATCATATCCCCTTATATATTTATATATAGTGATCATATCCCCCTTATATATTTATATATAGTGATCATATCCCCCTTATATATTTATATATAGTGATCATATCCCCTTATGTATTTATATATAGTGATCATATCCCCTTATATATTTATATATAGTGATCATATCCCCTTATATATTTATATATAGTGATCATATCTCCTTATATATTTATATATAGTGATCATATCCCCTTATATATTTATATATAGTGATCATATCCCCTTATATATTTATATATAGTGATCATATCTCCTTATATATTTATATATAGTGATCATATCCCCTTATATATTTATATATAGTGATCATATCCCCTTATATATTTATATATAGTGATCATATCCCCTTATATATTTATATATAGTGATCTTATTATATCATATCCCCTTATATATATATAGTGATCATATCCCCTTATATATTTATATATAGTGATCATATCCCCTTATATATTTATATATAGTGATCATATCCCCTTATATATTTATATATAGTGATCATATCTCCTTATATATTTATATATAGTGATCATATCCCCTTATATATTTATATATAGTGATCATATCCCCTTATATATTTATATATAGTGATCATATCCCCTTATATATTTATATATAGTGATCATATCCCCTTATATATTTATATATAGTGATCATATCCCCTTATATATTTATATATAGTGATCATATCTCCTTATATATTTATATATAGTGATCATATCCCCTTATATATTTATATATAGTGATCATATCCCCTTATATATTTATATATAGTGATCATATCCCCTTATATATTTATATATAGTGATCATATCCACCTTATATATTTATATATAGTGATCATATCCCCTTATATATTTATATATAGTGATTATATCCCCTTATATATTTATATATAGTGATCATTCCCTTTATCAGCTTAGTTGCTTGTCACTGTACTTTCTCTATTCATTGGGTGATTGAGATGTGACAGTTGAATGTAGAATTGTAGGGGGGGGGTGAGATGTGAGACTTGTCTCCTGGGTGTTGTGGCCCTTGTGTGGCCCCTGGGGGCCGAGTGGCGCTCGCTGTTGCTGGCAGATTCCAGGCCATAGTTACAGGAGTTGCAGTTTATTTGGTGCTGGTGTTGGGCGGGTGCAGTGGATCAGGAAAGTCTGTATTTGGCATTTACACATTCCTGCACCTGTGAGTGTAATTGTGTCATTTTTTGGGTGAAAAGGGCCCATCCCCCCAGGGGCAGCTGTTGCCAAATACCAAGTTTTCATGGTTAATTCCTTCCACTGACTGAGTCTCGGCTCAGAATTGGGGGGCTGTGGGTGTTCCCTGAATTCATGGGCAGTTGCACTGACACAATAGGAGTAAAGTGTCACAATGTGAATGGGGGGAATGTGAGACAAGTCCCAGCTCAGTTGGACAGTGAGTAAATGTAGAGTCTGTGTCACTCTGATGTGCAACTGTCACCTGCAATAAACAACTGTCACCTGCATTATGTCGTGTCACTGGGGGAGGAGGAGTTAGTGGCGGGGGAGGGGTGCTATAGGTGCCCAGTGAGCTGACAATTGGCACCTGCAGGGGAGGGGGTGTCGCAGGGTCTCCCCAGAAATACTGGCAGTTACTACTGGGACCCACTTGTTTGGGGCAGGGGTGTCAGTAGGGTGAATGGTGCTGGGGGAGAGCAGAGATAATTGTGATAATAAAAGTGTGGGGTCAGAACCAATTCAGGGACTGGAGGTGATTGAGTCACAACTTGATCCCCATTCATTTCCCTGTGAGTGAGACCAGCCCCCCCATATTGGGTGTTATTCAGGGGAGGGGGGGCAGTAATGACTTCTGTCTGGATCCCCCCCCCCAGTAAATAGTGACGCTCTTTATCCCCCCCCCACATTCTCTGCACTGACGCCTCCATTATCTGCCCCCCCCCAGCAGTGTGACTAGTGGTCTCTAGTGAGGGGCCTGTAACCATGGAGATGAGCAGGGCCCCCATAACATTAGAAAAAGCCACTTATTAAAGGGGAAGTATCCCCACTATCCAGTCCCACTGCTGTTGTACAGAACTGTAACTCCCTCATCCCTGCAGGAGCCGCCCAGTGGAGGGGGGGGAATGTTCCAGACATTGAGTTCAGCCCGGGGGGGGGATTTACGTGGGATCCCTGGTATCTGTGACTAGAGGGCCAGTCTCTTCCCTTTCTGGCCAGGGACTGATCTGTGTGTGTGTTTCCTGCTGGCGGGGCCCGGTCAGCTCCCGGGGGCCCCTGGGTGTTTGTGTAACGGCAGAGTCAGCAGGGAGTTATTGTGCGGGGAGTTATTGTGCAGCTAATCCTGTAACCGCTTCACTGCCACAGCCCCTGCACTAACCGAGGCCCACAGGCATTTTGTCCCTCTTCCACCATCACCATTGAGTATTTCATGCAACATTATAGAGCAGGGCTGAGTATCTACACCTGCCCCAAGGAGTCTTGGCACTGGCTGTGGGCAGATATTAGGCTTGTAGCAGTCGATAGGTCAGCTGATCCGGGGGGGAACAGCCAGAATTGCACCAGTCTGGTCACCATGCCAGGGGAATGGGGCACCTGGGGGCAAAAGGAATGGAGAGTGAGGAACCCGAGTTATACCAGCAACCCCCCCCCAGTACTGTGCAGTATTCACTCACACTCACTCCCCATACTGAGTACTCCCTGCACCCACAGCCAGTAGGGACGTACCGTGATGTACAAGTCACTGTGGACCAATTACAGGAAAAGGTGGTTATAAGGGACAATGTGATTGGCCAGAACCTGCCCACTAAGGTGCCTGGCCTGCTGGGAGGGGGCAGTTCTTCTTTATAACATTAGTAGGCTCCACACTGCAGCGCCCCTTTCACCCATTATCCCTAGGGGTAATTGTTCTGTAAATGGTTATGACACAAGCAGTGAATTCTTTAGCAGGGAAATACAAGCCAGTGAGTCTGACATCCACTGTACATAATGTAGGGGATCCCTGGAATCTAGCAGCCACTTACCTTGTGAGACAAAGCTATGCCCAACAAATCAAGTTTGCTGGATTCCCTTTTTACCTTCCCTGCTATGATTGATTGCAAGCTCCTCAGCACTCACCCATGCACACTATAATCGTCATCATCCACCCCTCCTCATTCTGCTTATGGTTTCCTTGCACCCCATGCTCTCCCTCATCCGGTTATGCCCCCTGTTCTCCCCAGACAATATGGAAAAGGAACTAGGCTCACCTATAGACTGACACTAAAGGTTAATTTTAGGGTTAGCTTTCCCTTTCCTGGCAGTTGGGTGCAGGTGTCATTTCCCACAGTCAGATGGAGGCGGCAGCTGATGCTCCATGTGCCCGAGTGTCACGCGCCTGAGCCCAGGGGATCATGGGAAACTAGGAAGGGCTGGGCTGTGGGTGGAGCCTCTTCCTCATTATGTAAGAGCAGTATGCCGGCAATTCCACTCCCTTGTTGTCTTGTTGCAGTTGGTCTTTTACCTTTCCCAACACCCAATCAGCATTGATGTGCCTACATTTCTATTGTGGCCCTTCCCCTGCCTGGGGCCACAGTTGATTTTCCCAAGTGGCCCCCCTACAAGTGTTTCCAGGCCCCTCCTCCTGGGCACCCTATGACACCCCCCTGTGTGGCACTGCCAGCCAATGCCAACCAAGCAATAGGACACATTGAATCTACGGCTGAACTACAATTCCCAGAATCCAATGGATAAACAGAGCTATGGATCCACGTAGGGGCCAATTCCCTTCCAACTCCCTGACCCTCGGGACTCCCATTCTCCCTCTCCGTTACAGTCAGTGGCAGGAACACAAACTCCTCGTTTTCATAGAAATTTCCTCTTTATTAAGACTTGTAAAAAAAAAAACAAATTCCACATCTGTACATTCCTTATACGGGCGCCAATTAATCCATGTGGGTATTGGGGTACAGGGGCGTCCAGGCTCCTGGGGGGTGGGGTTAGAGTCCAGGCTCCTGGCACACAGGAGGGTTAGTCGTATAAATAAAATCGGTATAAATTCTCTGTATTTACACTTAGATGTTGGCACCACCGATTCCCGCGATGGCACCAAACTGTAGAAGAACAAATATTGTTCCTGTCGCTCCTACTGACCCCTCTTCTGCCGCCAGCTCCGTGGGGGCGGGTCCAACACTAGACCTCAACCTGCGAGGTTCTGCTGGGGGCGTGGCCTTTCCTCAGATGGAGAAAGTGCACCATTGTCACAATCCTTTGTCCTTTGCACCATTTGTGCATCTTTGGTCGTGTGGCTCTTTTGGGGGTCCCCCGGGGGCGTGGCCTGTCCATGTGCCGGGCCCAGAGCCTGCCCAGGTGAGCAGTAAAAGAGTCTGAGTCCCATCACAATCTGAGCAGGAGTGCGGCCAGGAGCAGCCCATACAGGGTGCAGGGAGTTCCTGGTGCAGCAGAGTTACCAGCCACGCTCTTCATAACCCCCGGGAGCGGAACCTCTGGTTCATCTGCAGAGAGAGGGGGGGGCGCATGTTAGGGGTACAGATGCAGCACAGGTAGTGTGGGACCCCCCAAAACTGACCTGGAGACTCCCCCTCAACCCATCCCAGCTGTATTATGTTAGGCATCTGCTCCCCATTTGATGGAATTAGCTAGCGAGAGGGAGATCTGGGGCCCCAATAAGGGCACCTACCTGATTGGATGTGGGATCTCGGTGTGTGAACGTTAACAGGAGGCGGAGCTGCAATAGGGAACAGAGGGAAAGGTCAGGATGTGCCCATTATACGCCCTGCTCTATATCTGATTGATTGCAAGCTCTTCAGGGGAGGAGAGGTCTCTGTATACCCCATGATGCCAGTTACTCACTTGTTCTCCCCGACACGTGGACCCTGAGCCTCATGCAGCTCTCGCCGTGGTAGTGGATGGGTTTAGCTGCGGAGGAAGAGATGCAGTTAGCAGGGAGTTGTAAACACAGCAGCGCATCACGTGGGGCCACACAATGCATAGTTTATCCTGACAGAACAATACCCCGGGGCCCCCACAGGAACCCACTGCCCCCGCCTTTTCCTGAAGATGTTTTGGGAAGTGTCGGCGTATCTGTCGCCCAGACATTAACTCCCGGCCCCTTTGTGTGGAGCGCAGGGAGTTGCAGGAGTCACGGAGAGATGCTGGAAATTGTGGGACAGTTGCACCCAGTCACCCCCACGTGTGCCAGACTGAGGGGTTTATAGGGCTCTACATAACTGGGGGTGTCTGGCCTGGAATTAGCAGCCCACCCGTCTGTATAATTAGATTGCATGCTCTTGGGGATAGGGGCACATTAAGCAGTGAGGGGGACAATCTCTGTCCTATGCCACGCCCCTGAGGTACTTACAGATATAGTAGTAGGTGCCGCCCTCGCGGAACTCCGTGCCCAGGGTGAAGGGAGTGAATTTCTGGAATTTCTCGCAGAATTTCTCCGGCCCGTGTGGGGCAAAGGGCTTGTTGCACTCCCAGCGCACTTGGTCCTTGGATTTGGGCTTGCAGGTCTCGTACTCCTCGTAGTCCACCAGGAACAGGGTGTAACGCTCCACGGTGTGCCCGGCCACGCTCCCCTCCTCATAATATGGGCACACGATGTCCAGGTAATCGTTGAGCTGCACCTGCACCGTGTAATCCTCCTGCATAAACCTGCCGGCACAGGAGAGGGGCATTAGGACCCTGGAGCCACATGATTATCCTATACACCCATCCCTGCTACAGGGGTCTCACAGCACCCACCATAATGCCACCTGCACCAAACAATCAGGCCACGCCCCATATTCACCATAGCGACTCCAGCAACTCCCTGAAACTGCATTCCCTAATCACTAACCTCGTTACCAGCTGCAATTAGGCACCTCCTGACTGGCACATTCCTAACCCAGGCACTCTGAGCAGGCTTTCCCATTATACCACTAGAGTGTAAGCTCCTTGGGGCAGGCTTTCCCATTATACCACTAGAGTGTAAGCTCCTTGGGGCAGGCTTTCCCATTATACCACTAGAGTGTAAGCTCCTTGGGGCAGGCTTTCCCATTATACCACTAGAGTGTAAGCTCCTTGGGCAGGCTTTCCCATTATACCACTAGAGGTGTAAGCTCCTTGGGGCAGGCTTTCCCATTATACCACTAGAGTGTAAGCTCCTTGGGGCAGGCTTTCCCATTATACCACTAGAGTGTAAGCTCCTTGGGGCAGCCTTTCCCATTATACCACTAGAGTGTAAGCTCCTTGGGGCAGGCTTTCCCATTATACCACTAGAGTGTAAGCTCCATGGGACAAGGTCTCCCATTATACTACTAGAGTGTAAGCTCCTTGGGACTGGCTCTCCCATTATCCTAGTAGAGTGTAATCTCCTTTGGACAGGCTCTCCCATTATCCCACTAGAGTGTAAGCTCCTTGGGGCAGGCTTTCCCATTATACTACTAGAGTATAAGCTCCTTGGGACAGTCTTTCCCATTATACCACTAGAGTGTAAACTCCATGGGACAGGGTCTCCCATTATACCACTAGAGTGTAAGCTCCATGGGACAAGGTCTCCCATTATACTACTAGAGTGTAAGCTCCTTGGGACTGGCTCTCCCATTATCCCACTAGAGTGTAAGCTCCTTGGGGCAGGCTCTCCCATTATACCACTAGAGTGTAAGCTCCTTGGGACAGTCTCCCATTATACCACTAGAGTGTAAGCTCCTTGGGACATGCTCTCCCATTATACCACTAGAGTGTAAGCTCCTTGGGACAGTCTCCCATTATACCACTAGAGTGTAAGCTCCTTGGGACATGCTCTCGCATTATACCACTAGAGTGTAATCTCCTTGGGGCAGGCTCTCGCATTATACCACTAGAGTGTAAGCTCCTTGGGGCAGGCTCGGGCACATGGTGGGTGATTGTCGCTGGGGTGTAAATGGGGCCAGTGCTAAACTTCACAGCCTCATTAAGCCCCGGCAGACTCGGTGTCTCCGCTCCATGCTACTACTACTACTGCTGGTGTGAATAGGTGAAGCACAAGAGGATGAGGAGAAGAAACAGGAGAATGTGGCCCAGAGTGAGGGGCATCTCCCCCCCAGTGTTTGTTTGTTTGTTGGGGAACAGATTGACACCCACAATTCCCTGTCTGGGGGGGAGGGGCAATTAGTGTTTCTGGGAAGACAATGTGCCCTTTGTCTCTTCTAATTGGGCAGATTGTGCTGAGCCAGTAGAGCGGGGCCCCTGATTTCTCTTATTATTGGCTGGTACCCCCCATACACATTCAGGGGCCCCTCAGTTGTGCCCAGTGCAGAGGTTATGGCAGTACCAGCAGTGCTGGGAGGTGGCTCCACACTAAACTACTCCTCATACAGGGAGGGAAAGGCTACAGTGAAATCAGAGAATGGCACGTGGGCACCCGGCCAACACCTCCCTCTTATAAGAACACGAGGTGCGGCAACTCCCAGCAACCCCTGGAATCCAGTGATGGGGTGTGTGGATAAGGGGGCGTGGCATTGAGTCAGGGGGCGGGGCCTGAGTGTGATTTTGGGCCCACAGCCCTGTGTTTGTGCTGCTCATTACCCACAATGCAGCTGTGTGTCTTTTATCTGCTCCCCTGGCTCCCAGCATTAACCCTCTCAGTAACTCCCAGCAACACAACTCCCAGCGCCTGTGTGGGGATGTACAAGGGGTGCCAGAGTCACATGTGGGAGGAGCTGCACTCACACCCCCCACTCTGTGTCACTAGTGGGAGAACTGACGCTGCAGACTGTACTGGTGAATGAGCAGCCAGGACTGAATACACAGGAGGGACAATTGTGTCCTGCTAGTGACCCCCCCCCAGCCTCAGTTACATCTGATCAGTGTACAACCCCCCTCCAATGATCTGCCCCTCCCCCCACAGCTGCCCAACCCCCCCCTTCCCCAAAACAAACTGAGTGACAATAGCCCCCCCCCCGTTTAATTTCAGCCTTACACTGACCTTCAATACAAATTAACTGCCCCTCCCCCCAGTCACATCACACTGACCCCCAACACCCCCAGATTCAGTAAAGGGGAACTGACACTCAGTGACATTGTATCTCCTGCCGTTAAAGGACAAATCAACCCCAACATAAACATTTGCCTAATAAACAACTTTCCATTACACACAGGCTACAGCGTATATATATATATATATGTGTGTGTATTGTCGGTCCCTGTGTACTTTCTGCACTGCTGCTTCAGACTCTTGATACAATGTAACACAAGGAGCTCATTAACAGATCTGTCTTTGCTGCTGGGGAACCAAGACTTTTGCAACAAGGTTTAATAAGTAACAACCAGCAGTTAAGCCAGTGCTGCTTCCAATAGCAACTGATTCAATGAATGTAGTTCTACTGTATGTTTTAACTCTGCTTAGAATTAATTCTTTTATTAAGCACATTTTTACCTTGGGGTTCACTTGCCCTTTAATGACTCTGCTTTGTGTCCCACATGTACATGCCAGAGGGGCCGCTATAAGGTCCCATAGAAAGTCACTATTTAGTGGGCTGATTGGGCCTCTGTGTACCAGAAATGCCAGGGCCTATTTTAATTCTCAGTCCGGACCTGTACCCACCCGCCTCTCTCTCTCTATACCCACCCGCCTCTCTCTCTCTATATACCCCACCGCCTCTCTCTCTATACCCACCCGCCTCTCTCTCTCTATTACCCACCCGCCTCTCTCTCTCTATATTACCCACCGCCTCTCTCTCTCTCTATACCCACCCGCCTCTCTCTCTATACCCACTCGCCTCTCTCTCTCTATCATACCCACCCGGCCTCTCTCTCTATACCCACCCGCCTCTCTCTCTCTATACCCACCCGCCTCTCTCTCTCTCTATACCCACCTCTCTCTCTCTATACCCACCCGCCTCTCTCTCTATACCCACTCGCCTCTCTCTCTCTATATACCCACCCGCCTCTCTCTCTATACCCACCCGCCTCTCTCTCTCTCTATACCCACCTCTCTCTCTCTATACCCACCCGCCTCTCTCTCTATACCCACCCGCCTCTCTCTCTATACCCACCCGCCTCTCTCTCTATATACCCACTCGCCTCTCTCTCTATATACCCACCCGCCTCTCTCTCTATATACCCACCCGCCTCTCTCTCTCTATACCCACCCGCCTCTCTCTCTATACCCACTCGCCTCTCTCTCTCTATACCCACCCGCCTCTCTCTCTATATACCCACTCGCCTCTCTCTCTATATACCCACCCGCCTCTCTCTCTATACCCACCCGCCTCTCTCTCTATACCCACCCGCCTCTCTCTCTCTATATACCCACCCGCCTCTCTCTCTATACCCACCCGCCTCTCTATACCCACCCGCCTCTCTCTATATACCCACTCGCCTCTCTCTCTCTATATACCCACCCGCCTCTCTCTCTATACCCACCCGCCTCTCTCTCTCTCTATACCCACTCGCCTCTCTCTATACCCACCCGCCTCTCTCTCTATACCCACCCGCCTCTCTATACCACCCGCCTCTCTCTCTATACCCACCCGCCTCTCTCTCTATATACCCACTCGCCTCTCTCTCTCTATACCCACCCGCCTCTCTATACCCACCCGCCTCTCTCTATATACCCACTCGCCTCTCTCTCTCTATACCCACTCGCCTCTCTCTATACCCACCCGCCTCTCTCTATACCCACCCGCCTCTCTCTCTCTATACCCACTCACCTCTCTCTCTATACCCACTCGCCTCTCTCTATACCCACTCGCCTCTCTCTCTATATACCCACCCGTATATATATATATACACACACACACACACACACACACACACATTATATACAGACACAGTGCTGGGCAGTAGAAAAGAAAGAGAAATAATAGAAATAAATACAGACTGGGGGGGGGATCCCACAATTTGGGGCAATAATAATAATCACTGCAGTGGGACAGTAACACTAATGACAGAGTTGGGGTCCAGCCCCCCAGTGTCACGTGTCATTCAGTCACTATTGGGGGCTCCTCAGGATTCCCTAGTGTGAGTTTGCGCAGAAGAGACTAATAAAGAGTCAGTGACTGTGTCTCCTGCACTATCGGTTCCCCCTCCCGCACTCGCCTCAGTGGGAGCAGCTGCCCCCCAATAAACAAGGGAAGCCCCGGCCTGACCTGTAGTTACTGCTGTTCCAGAACACGATGTGTCGCTCCCCCTGCGCCTCCCGCAGCCACAGACCGACCCCGAGACCGACCCCAACAATCAGCTGCACCGCCGCTCTGTACAACTCCATCATTCTACTGGCGCCGGGGAGGAGCCCAGCCCTTTAATAACTCCGGACACGCCCCCCGCACTCACACGTGCACATGAGAGGGCGTGGCTACTGCTCCGTGTCATTGTGAGAGCAGCGCAGGGGCCCCACGTTGTGACTCTCTGGGGGTTCCCTCCCCTGATCTAGGGGCCCCACACTCACACTCTCTGCGGGTTCCCTCTCCTGATCTAGGGGCCCCACACTAATCCCTGGGGTTCCCTCTCCTGATCTAGGGGCCCCACACTAATCTCAGCACTGACAGATCTGTGGGGCCCCCAGGAGTAGATTTGGGGTGAGATTTGTTGTTGCCAGTGTCAGTTTGTGGCACATGACAGTTAGTAGGTAAGTGACGCTCAGGGATTGGCTGATGATCAGGATAATGTCAGTGGCTGTGACCCCCCATCTGGGGCCCATACAAACCCCTTTAGAGGGGGAACATCAGGGGGCCCCAATACAACTGCAGCCAATCCCCAAGCAGCTATAGGTCAGACGGGGGGGCCTTGGTGATTCTGGTACCACATTCCTTGTGCAGCTTTTTCGGGTACAGAACACCCCCTGTTTGCTCCATAAGGACTGGCCCCAACCCCCAGCCAATAAAGTACAGGAGGGGTGAAGGGCACAGGGGCCACAATGGGGAGCCCCTCATTCCACTGTCTGGGGGCCACAATGGGGAGCTGAAAGGAAGAGACCAATCCGCAGGCGCTAATTAAGTCTAATGAGATCCTTCCCTAATTGGATCAAAGAGCCACTGTCCCCCGATACACAAATACTCCGGGGGCTTCATCTCCCTAATCAGGGGCAGCGCGGGATGAAAGAGTAGTGGGAGCAGGGATTAACCGCTCAGCATGGGGATAAGCAGAGGACAATGGCTGTAATAGATTGTGAGCTCTTTAGCAAAATACCTTCCAATTCTTTTATGCTCAGAGATAATATAATTGACCCTCCTCATCACTGGCACTGCCCCTGGCACCACTATATTGTTACTCAGTCTGTATAGTACAATGAGTAATTTGTGTGTAACCCTGGCACAGTGTGAGTTGCATCGGCTCAGTACCCTCTGTCTCTCCAGCAGCTTAATGTGGGTATAGACATCAGTCTCAGTGTAGTAGTAATGGTGCCAGTGTAGTAGTAATGGTGTCAGTGTAGTAGTAATGGTGTCAGTGTAGTAGTAATGGTGTCAGTGTAGTAGTAATGGTGCCAGTGTATAGTAATGGTGCCAGTGTAGTAGTAAGGGTGCCAGTGTAGTAGTAATGGTGCCAGTGTAGTAGTAATGGTGCCAGTGTAGTAGTAATGGTGTCAGTGTAGTAGTAATGGTGCCAGTGTAGTAGTAATGGTGCCAGTGTAGTAGTAATGGTGCCAGTGTAGTAGTAATGGTGCCAATGTAGTAGTAATGGTGCCAGTCTAGTAGTAATGGTGTCAGTGTAATAGTAATGGTGTCAGTGTAGTAGTAATGGTGCCAGTGTAGTAGTAATGGTGCCAATGTAGTAGTAATGGTGCCAATGTAGTAGTAATGGTGTCAGTGTAGTAGTAATGGTGCCAGTGTAGTAGTAATGGTGCCAGTCTAGTAGTAATGGTGCCAGTGTAGTAGTAATGGTGTCAGTGTAGTAGTAATGGTGCCAGTGTAGTAGTAATGGTGCCAGTGTAGTAGTAATGGTGCCAGTGTAGTAGTAATGGTGCCAGTCTAGTAGTAATGGTGCCAGTGTAGTAGTAATGGTGCCAGTGTAGTAGTAATGGTGCCAGTGTAGTAGTAATGGTGCCAGTCTAGTAGTAATGGTGTCAGTGTAATAGTAATGGTGTCAGTGTAGTAGTAATGGTGCCAGTGTAGTAGTAATGGTGCCAGTGTAGTAGTAATGGTGCCAGTGTATAGTAATGGTGCCAGTGTATAGTAATGGTGCCAGTGTAGTAGTAATGGTGTCAGTGTAGTAGTAATGGTGCCAGTGTATAGTAATGGTGCCAGTGTATAGTAATGGTGCCAGTGTAGTAGTAATGGTGCCAGTGTAGTAGTAATGGTGCCAGTGTAGTAGTAATGGTGCCAGTGTAGTAGTAATGGTGTCAGTGTAGTAGTAATGGTGCCAGTGTAGTAGTAATGGTGCCAGTGTAGTAGTAATGGTGCCAGTGTAGTAGTAATGGTGCCAGTGTAGTAGTAATGGTGCCAGTGTAGTAGTAATGGTGCCAGTGTAGTAGTAATGGTGCCAGTGTAGTAGTAATGGTGCCAGTGTAGTAGTAATGGTGCCAGTGTAGTAGTAATGGTGTCAGTGTAGTAGTAATGGTGCCAGTGTAGTAGTAATGGTGCCAGTGTAGTAGTAATGGTGCCAGTCTAGTAGTAATGGTGTCAGTGTAATAGTAATGGTGTCAGTGTAGTAGTAATGGTGCCAGTGTAGTAGTAATGGTGCCAGTCTAGTAGTAATGGTGTCAGTGTAGTAGTAATGGTGCCAGTGTAGTAGTAATGGTGTCAGTGTAATAGTAATGGTGTCAGTGTAGTAGTAATGGTGCCAGTGTAGTAGTAATGGTGCCAGTGTAGTAGTAATGGTGCCAGTGTAGTAGTAATGGTGCCAGTCTAGTAGTAATGGTGTCAGTGTAGTAGTAATGGTGTCAGTGTAGTAGTAATGGTGCCAGTCTAGTAGTAATGGTGCCAGTCTAGTAGTAATGGTGTCAGTGTAGTAGTAATGGTGTCAGTGTAGTAGTAATGGTGCCAGTGTAGTAGTAATGGTGCCAGGGTTGGGATGGGGGAGGAGATCAGATTGTCCAATCAGGAGACTCCCAGTCTCAGAGTGATAAAGATGAGAGATAATTAGGCCATTGTGTTTATCACGGGATTGAGCCAACTCGGGCCACTTGTTGCCGCACGGGGCCCCGGCTCCTCAGCAATACAATACTGGTGTCCTGAGGCCTTGCCCTGGAGATGATGAGGACTGGCTGCTGTGAGTGGGCTGCAGAGCTTGCACTCACTGTATGTGCTATTCATCAGCTTTTGTTTGCTTGCAGAGCTAGCACTCTAATGCTTACAAGTGTTGTCCCTCACTTCTGTAAGCCTTATGCAGACTGGCCTGCTGAGCTAACACTCTACCTCTATACTTACTGCTTTACAAACTGCAATAGTGTAATAGCTCATTGTTAAGGAGGATGCTGGGAGTTGTAGTTGTACAACAGTCAGGGAACCCTACAGTTACCCCTACAATGTACTGACTCTCCCCTGTACCCCAGTTACCCCATTGTTTGCATTACACACAGGTGTTAAGTTATTAACCCTCCCCCCGCTGGGACAGAAATAACAGACAGTGAGTAGGACCAGGCCTTGCGTGAGACCCGCACATTTATATATAGACCAGAACCTGTCCCGTCACATACCTGAGCCACTCACAGAAATACTCACTCTCTACTCACTCCTCCCTTGTGTTTGTTTTCCCTTTAATTCCTTTATTCTCACCACAAAGAACTTCTCACTCACCTGACAGCGACTTTGTCTGACCCCCGAGTGCTGCTTAATGGGCTAAATCTGCCCAAAATAACAACGTGTGATGTATATATAGTAACATCGGAACATGCTTACTCACTGTGTATTTGTATAAGCACAGCACTTCCACCCTGCTTTATGGCAGCTGAGATTCTAGCTATCTGTATAACAGAACATTCTGTCCCAGTGGCTGCACAGATCCTATCTGATCCCTATTGTAAGCAACAGTCCTGCATTGCTTTATGGCAGCTGAGATTCTAGCTATCTGTATAACAGAACATTCTGTCCCAGTGGCTGCACAGATCCTATCTGATCCCTATTGTAAGCAACAGTCCTGCATTGCTTTATGGCAGCTGAGATTCTAGCTATCTGTATAACAGAACATTCTGTCCCAGTGGCTGCACAGATCCTATATGATCCCCATTGTAAGCAACAGTCCTGTCCTGCTTTATGGCAGCTGAGATTCTCTGTATAACAGAACATTCTGTCCCAGTGGCTGCACAGATCCTATCTGATCCCCATGGTAAGCAGCAGTCCTGTCCTGCTTTATGGCAGCTGAGATTCTAGCTATCTGTATAACAGAACATTCTGTCCCAGTGGCTGCACAGATCCTATCTGATCCCTATTGTAAGCAACAGTCCTGCATTGCTTTATGGCAGCTGAGATTCTAGCTATCTGTATAACAGAACATTCTGTCCCAGTGGCTGCACAGATCCTATCTGATCCCCATTGTAAGCAGCAGTCCTGTCCTGCTTTATGGCAGCTGAGATTCTAGCTATCTGTATAACAGAACATTCTGTCCCAGTGGCTGCACAGATCCTATCTGATCCCCATTGTAAGCAACAGTCCTGTCCTGCTTTATGGCAGCTGAGATTCTAGCTATCTGTATAACAGAACATTGTGTCCCAGTGGCTGCACAGATCCTATCTGATCCCCATTGTAAGCAGCAGTCCTGTCCTGCTTTATGGCAGCTGAGATTGTAGTTCTATTACTAAGAGCCCAGCAGGGCGGCACTAGGGGTAGACACAAGAGGCAGGTGCTTAGGGTGCAAAGCTTGGGGGCGCCAGGCACTTACCTTATATGCAGCCTACCCCTAGTCTGGCAACTGTTACCCCAAGTGGACTCTGTGAAATCAAAATGCCTTGCGCACAACCACGTGCGCACAACCACGTGCGCACGCCTTCAGCTGCATGCCGTTGCGCTCGCGCGTCCACGGTTGCGCACAATTACACACGCGCGCTCTTCATTACACACGATTAAGCACATGCGTTCTCTATTGCGCACGGTTGCGCGTCGTTACACACAGCTGCGGTGGGGACGTAAGTTGCCAATGGCCAGTTGGGTTGCTGAGAGACCTGGCCCGGCACTGGTTACCCCCTGGCTCTTGTCTCCATGCTGGCACAGGGCTGGGCTGTTGTTGGCACCTCCAGAATCAGGTGTATGGGCTGCAGGAGCAGGTTTGGGGGGGTGATTGGTAGGGGCCCCCTCCCATCTCTCTGTTTCCTTCAACCCCCTTTTATTTCCTCTGCTCTGTCTCTGTTCTCCTTCAGTTCTTTACTCTCCCCGCAGGGCTGATCCGACACCCAGCGCTGCCCTGAGGTGAATTAGTAAATACCGCGCCAACTGAGCTCACTCTTTTACCATTGGAACGGTCAATACTCCCTGCACTGTAGTAGCTGAAAATTCAATTTTAAAATAAGAATTGTACGCGGTTGCGCACAATTACTCGCGCGCGTCCATGGTTACGCACATGTGTCCTTGGTTACGCACGCGCGTTCTCTATAGTGCGCGGTTACGCACGGAGTCCTCCCGTGTCCAGTGGGGCCTAAAGTTACCGGTGATTCTCTCTGTCCCTCATAACTTCAATTCCCCCCACTGTCCCCAGTCACCTCCAGACCCCCAACTGCAGGAGGTCACGGTTGTGATGGCTCAGCCTGGAGTTTTTCTCTAATCCGCTGACACCAGAAAAAGATACAACGTTTCTGAAACGTAATTAAGATAAAAGGCTTGTTGGCAATGGGCCCAGAACATTGAGCAGCTGCACTTGGATACAACGCGACTGGCTGGGTCTTCTGGGGTAACCGGCCTTGATCTCGTCACTTCTGGACTCATAAATCTTATACAAGTTGTGACACCATCTTTCAAGTTTATGTGAGAGCGGAGTTGCCCCTTGACAGTTTTATTTCACGGCCCCCACAAAGCAACAAGCACAACTGTGAGCGCTTATTAAAGACTCTTGTCATTTTTTTTTTTTCAAAACACATCAGTTAATAGTGCTGCTCCAGCAGAATTCTGCACTGAAATCCATTTCTCAAAAGAGCAAACTGATTTTTTTATATTCAATTTTGAAATCTGACATGGGGCTAGACATATTGTCAATTTCCCAGCTGCCCCCAGTCATGTGACTTGTGCCTGCACTTTAGGATGGAACTGCTTTCTGGCAGGCTGTAATTTCTCCTACTCAATGTAACTGAATGTGTCTCAGTGGGACCTGGATTTTACTATTGAGTGCTGTTCTTAGATCTACCAGGCAGCTGTTATCTTGTGTTAGGGAGCTGCTATCTGGTTACCTTCCCATTGTTCTGTTGTTAGGCTGCTGGGGGGGGGGAGGGGGTGATATCACTCCAACTTGCAGTACAGCAGTAAAGAGTGACTGAAGTTTATCAGAGCACAAGTCACATGACTTGGGGCAGCTGGGAAATTGACAATATGTCTATCCCCATGTCAGATTTCAAAATTGAATATAAAAAAATCAGTTTGCTCTTTTGAGAAATGGATTTCAGTGCAGAATTCTGCTGGAGCAGCACTATTAACTGATGTGTTTTGAAAAAAACATGTTTTCCTATGACAGGATCCCTAAGGATTTTTGGGGTCACTAACGTGTTGCACCTGAGGAAGGGGTTGTGCCCCGAGTGCCTGTGCTTTGAGTTTTCTGCAGATCAATGTGATGAAGACTAAAGTGCAGAACAAAGTCGGGGTGCTTCCTCCTCCCCCACATCTTGGCGTGTCTGTTGGACTTGGGGGTGGTCAGGATTGAACGCAGCCGAGATGAACTAATAAGTGTTGTGTTGTTGTGTTACACTCACACTCAGCATTTCACACTCACAATCACATCGTCTCGTTTGATCCGAGGGGAAATCTGCTGATGTCAAGGGTTGGGCAAATTTCACCCATTTCACTTCGCCAAAAAATCACCAATGTTTTAGGGTTAGTGGCAAATTTTTTTGGACGCACGTCATTTTTTTTTCACGCGCCGCCATACAAGTCTATGGGCGTCAATTTCACAAACCTCCCGTCTGTACTGATGTCTCTTTGTGGCCCGTGTTGCTCTCACAGTCCCGCCTGCAGCCACCAGAGGGCAGTGTCAGTCAAGTCAATACAGAGGCCTCAGTGGGGTCGTGGGGAAAGAGCGACCTCTAGTGGCCTCAAATCATTCTTTTCTGCCTTTACTCATTACAGGGGAAGTTCGTCTTCATAAATCTTATAGGTTTCAACTAAAAACCTCAAATGCACATTTTTTCCACCCCCAAAATCAGTAACCCAACCCCCCCATATCTCCTAATCTGCTCCATTCATTTCATAGGTCACCAGTAACACGCAGGGAACATGCTCAGTAGGGGCTGCTGGGAAATGGACCCACTCCTGTACCAGTGTTTCTGTATCTTCACATGGCAGAGGCCACTAATGGGTTAATCCCGTCACATGGTCTCACCCAAAATGCAGGAGGGTCTCTGGGTTGTGCTGAGAGGGAGGGGTCAGGATCACGGCCAATTGTTGCCCCTCATGGGGGTCAGCGGCAAAGCTTTGGGCACATGACTAATAATTGTTGCCCCATTCAGGGAGTATGAGGGTCTCGCCCCTGTGTCTCTGCTGGAGGGTGGGAGGTAAGACACAAGTTATGGGGGAGCCCTCTGATGCCCCGAGTGGCTCCCCCAGTTGCTGGGTGACCAATAGTGGGGGAGTAACTGGCGGCTGTAGGGGGGACAGGAGGGGGTCGGGCTTCTCTCCTTGATCCGTCATCAAGGGGCACAGGGGGTTCTCTTGTACCTAAAGGGGGGCCTGGCTATGCTGCACTTTTTGAAATATCCGGGACCCCCTCGACAGAGCCAGAGTTTAAGCAGCTGAACTTATAGAGTCACTTCTACTGACACCAACGGCTCTCATTTCATTAAACCCCTCCCACCAATGTATTATTTATAGGAAACCGACGCCCCTCACAATGAGGTGTCTATAAAAATATATTACTCATATATAAAACCTGCTTCATGTCAATAAACCATTATCATAATAATATACTTTTTAGTAAGTGCCATTGAGTAATTATCAACAGAAAAATTGCCATTTAAAAAAAAATAATGGCCGCCCACTGGGATCGTATCATTCACAATGCACACAAACATGCTAGGTCACATGAGCCAATTAACAGACAGAGTTGTGTCTTTTGCTTCAACACTTCTTCCTGTTACAGTTAGAGCTGCAGTATTTCTGGTCAGGTGATCTCTTCCTGTTACAGTTAGAGCTGCAGTATTTCTGGTCATTTGATCTCTTCCTGTTACAGTTAGAGCTGCAGTATTTCTGGTCAGCTGATCTCTTCCTGTTACAGTTAGAGCTGCAGTATTTCTGGTCAGCTGATCTCTTCCTGTTACAGTTAGAGCTGCAGTATTTCTGGTCAGGTGATCTCTTCCTGTTACAGTTAGAGCTGCAGTATTTCTGGTCAGGTGATCTCTTCCTGTTACAGTTAGAGCTGCAGTATTTCTGGTCAGGTGATCTCCTCCTGTTACAGTTAGAGCTGCAGTATTTCTGGTCAGGTGATCTCTTCCTGTTACAGTTAGAGCTGCAGTATTTCTGGTCAGGTGATCTCTTCCTGTTACAGTTAGAGCTGCAGTATTTCTGGTCAGGTGATCTCTTCCTGTTACAGTTAGAGCTGCAGTATTTCTGGTCAGGTGATCTTTTCCTGTTACAGTTAGAGCTGCAGTATTTCTGGTCAGGTGATCTCTTCCTGTTACAGTTAGAGCTGCAGTATTTCTGGTCAGGCGATCTCTTCCTATAAACTGTTGCTCAATTATTCATTTTGGGCGTATAGTTTTCCTTTAATTCTCTATAGGCCCCTGCCACCAATGTTTTTTAAAAAAAATATTTTCTGGGGCCCCAATGTTTTTTTTAACTTGTAGTGGGGACCCTAGACAAACCAATGTTTTCCTGTCTGACCATGAGAAAGAGAAGAGCCCAGGAGCAGGAAGTACAGAGAACCAGAGCTCTGTACCTGAGTAAGTACTGGGGGAGATTGGATTCAATTACCCAGGGGGAGGTTCCTGTCTGACCATGGGAAAGAGAACAGCCCAGGAGCAGGAAGTACAGAGAATCAGAGCTCTGTACCTGGGTAAGTACTGGGGGAGATTGGATTCACTTACCCAGGGGAGGTTCCTGTCTGACCATGGGAAAGAGAACAGCCCAGGAGCAGGAAGTACAGAGAATCAGAGCTCTGTACCTGGGTAAGTACTGGGGGAGATTGGATTCACTTACCCAGGGGGAGGTTCCTGTCTGACCATGGGAAAGAGAGCAGCCCAGGGAGTAGAGAGAATCAAAGCTCTGTACCTGGGTAAGTAATGGGGAGATTGGATTCTCTTACCCAGGGGGAGGTTCCTGTCTGACCATGAGAGAGTACTGGGTAGAGATTGAATCCACTTGCCCAACAGGAGGTCCTAGACCTTAGTGCGGGGTATTACCCTGCTTCACACAGGGGTGCTATTAAAACTGCCATGCTGTTTGATGCAAGTGGAGGAAGCCACTACATGTACACACTGCTCTTATTTCCCATTGTCCCTTTTAAGTGAAAATAGGGCAGGGCTCAGTCCACAAGCTGGAAGCAGAGTAGGGATGTGTTACCTTGTGTGTGTTGTCTTAAAGGGATAGTTCTGCTATAGTTACAGACTGTGCTATGCTTATTACTTCTTATAGACTCGGGCAGGAGCGGCCATGTTGGTTCCCCCGGGAGTGAGATTTTTGTGGAATTTATTCCTTTTCTTGAGCAGAATATTAAAAGGCAGAGGAGCAGAATAAAAACGTCTGTCTGGTCTTTATTGGAAAGTGTCTGTGCATTGCATAGTGAGGAGGCGCCTTCATGGAAGACATGAGGAAGAGGAGGAGCCACTGTCAGTCTATATACAAGTCACTATACACGGGTGCAGCCGGGGCCCTATATAGACTTATATACCAATATATATATATATATTTATATTTATAGACAGATACAAACACCTGCCACCAGGCCAAGGGGCAGGCTCCAATATTAAAGGGCGGAGCTTTTACTTTTCAATGGAACCTATAAGGGTGGAAAACATTTGGGCCAGCTAAGTGGGTGGCGCCAGTAGAACCCACGTCCCCTCCAGTGTCACATGATCAGTATTGCATGGGAGTGCTGCTGTGCCCATAACCCCACTCGCCTGAGTGACACTCCCACTGGCAGGAGCTGAGTACATGCAAACATGGGGCCCCAGTAGTGCAGCACGGGGGGGGGCACAGACACAACCGTGTATCATGGAGGGTGCAGCACAGCAGTGAGGCGCCAGTTTCAGCGTAAGGGTTTTGGGGCAACAGGGGAGGAGTCTTCATTGCTGTTGGCCCCTTTAAGCGCCACGTGTATCCCAGAATGCAGTGGGGCAGAGAAGAAACACACGTTGCACGTGGCACATAATGGTGAATGGTCATTGCACAGTTGGTCGCCCAGTTCCACATGGTTCAGTCTATAGACCCGTTCCATTGGCTGAGGCTTCTGGGTAATGTATCCAATCCAATGGGTATAACTGGGCTATTGCTCTAGGAATAAGCCTCGGACCAATCAGACGAGGGCTGAACAGATCTGTGTCTCCCAGGGGAGGGGGTAGGGATCTTGGTAAATAGGAGGGGCCACAGCTTGTAATGTTGAGTTCAGTACAAAGAGTGTACAAAATGGCACCAGTAGAGCAGACAGTGTTGGGTTAAAGCTGGGTCTCTGCTGGTTCCGGGTGGGAGGGGTCTCACAGGTTTCAGTGTGGGAGGAGCCATCCAAGCTGTATGTATGAATGAGAGAGGCAGGGGGTACTCAGGGGTGATAAGGCCAATAAATGTGATGGTCCAGTCCAAGGCTCTGCCATATCCCGAGGGTATTATTGTCCTTGCAGGAGCCAAGGGGGTGTAGGCACTCGAGTTACAGAGCCCACCGACAGAGGGCGGAACATTTGGGCAGCCATGTTGTTCTTGGAGGCCGCGCACAAGTTTAAATGTCTGTAGGGCTCCTGAGAAACGGTCTCCTGGCCCCACCAACATTGCTTGGCACAAGGTCACACAGGAGCTGACGTGTCCTCAGCCACCAGCCCGTGACCTTCACAATGTCCACAGTTTCCTTTACGTCTCTGCAAAGGAAGCGAAGAAACACAGAGAAGGGAGAGGGGGTCGCCTAATGCCAGACCCCTGCCTCTAGCTCTGTCCCAACCTGTTTGGTTTGGATTCTGCTAACAAGGCTTCCAACGTCAGTGCCATGGAGAGAGAGCTAGGAAGCCAGGAGCGTCATTATAAGGAGACAAACTGCAACTGTTAAGTGTAAGTGCTTCCTTTTGGGACTGCTCCCACTGACGCTCTTCTCCAACTTTGGGATCTCCGGGTTGAAGTTATCTGAAATGAAGGAAAGAGACATAAAGCTGGCATAGTGCTTCCCTGTCTCCATATAATCAGCATTTAATATCAGGATCGTGATCAGACTGGTGAATTACAGAACAGTTAGTCTGACACTCACACAAGCAATGCACATTCAGTGCAGATACACTAGAAAGTAATAGCATTGAATGTGGTGGAGGAACACCCCCCCCCCCCCACCAGATACCATGAAAGATAAGGTGAGTAGGTAGGAAAGGGGCACTTACAATAAAGTCAGGGGCAGGAGACCGGCAATTGTAGGAGAGGAAAGAGGGGGAAATGGGCAGGACACCGAGAGGGGGAGACGGGCAGGGGTAAGAGACGGGCAGGGGTAAGAGACGGGCAGGGGTAAGAGACGGGCAGGGGTAAGAGACGGGCAGGGGTAAGAGACAGGCAGGGACAGGAGACGGAGCAAAGAGAAGAAGATGGGCAATAGTAGGAGGAGAGAAGACGGGCAGGGGTAAGAGACGGGCAGGGGTAAGAGACGGGCAGGGGTAGGAGACGGAGCAAAGAGAAGAAGATGGGCAATAGTAGGAGGAGAGAAGACGGGCAGGGGCAGGAGAGCGAGAGTGGGTGATGGGCAGGTTACACATAGATGCAATTCCTGTCTCAGGCTGCAGAGGGAGTTGGAAGTTTGAGCTCTTCCCTATAGACGTTACTGTAGGTTCTCGTCTGAGCACTTACCTAAATCCTCTATGTTGACCTCTGGGCCTATCGTGAACTGGGGCAGGGTCGGGGAATGTTTCTCTCCGGAGTGGGAGGCTGAAATGAGCAGAGAGGCCTGTTAGTGACCCGACACTGGGAAAGTGCTGTAAGTTCTGCTGAACTGAATGGGTTCTTTCTGGTCAGTCCCGCGCACTACCCCCCCCCCCAAGTGCCGCTCTGATTCCCGTGTCAATATATCCTGGCAACTGTCTGTGGAACAATAGGGGGGCAGTGCTGGAGGGGCAGATAGAGGGCGGGGCAGATAGAGGCGGGTACTTACTGCTGGCGCAGCACACAAACACTTTCATCTTCAGACAGGAGCGCCTGTGATTGTGCGTCGGTGTCGCTGAAACAGAGAGAAGAATCAGAACCTCATCACATACTGGAAGTGCCCCCCAATACCCCCCCCCATGCCCAGTACCCTGGCACCCCCCAGCGGGCAGTTAGACTCACAGATATAGTAGTACTCGTGGCCGGCGTGGAACTCGTAGCCCAAGGAGAAGGCGCTGTACCGCTGGAACTTCTCGGAGAATTTGATTGGACTGTGGGGGACGTGGGGGCGGTTACACTCCCAGCGCTTGAAGCCCTGGCTGATGTTGCAGGTCCGGTAGCCCTCGTAGCTCACCATATAGAGGATGTACTGCTCCATCTTGTGCTCCACCACCGACTCATTGTAGTGGGGGCAATAGATATCCAGGTAATCGTTCACATCCACCTGCACCGTGTAGCCGTCCCGCCGCAGGCTGCAAAGAGAACAGAGTGAGAGGGGTGCGGGGAGTTGTAGGGCAGCAGAGAGAGGGTTCAAGGGTGCGGGGAGTTGTGACTAAGGGCAGCAGAGGGAGGGTTAGAGGGGTGCGGGGAGTAGTGACTAAGGGCAGCAGAGAGAGGGTTAGAGGGGTGCGGGGAGTTGTGACTAAGGGCAGCAGAGAGCGGGTTCGAGGAGTGCGGGGAGTTGTAGGGCAGCAGAGAGAGGGTTAGAGGGGTGCGGGGAGTTGTGACTAAGGGCAGCAGAGTGAGGGTTAGAGGGGTGCGGGGAGTTGTGACTAAGGGCAGCAGAGAGCGGGTTCGAGGAGTGCGGGGAGTTGTAGGGCAGCAGAGAGAGGGTTAGAGGGGTGCGGGGAGTTGTGACTAAGGGCCGCAGAGAGAGGGTTAGAGGGGTGCGGGGAGTTGTGACTAAGGGCAGCAGAGGGTTAGAGAGTTGTCGGTCCATCCCTGGATCAGTAGCGTGTGCAAAGAATGGGTTAATCCTCTGACAATCACTCATTCCTTTAGCAGGAGAAGAATAACTCCCTGCAGCACCTTTGCTTTCCCATTTGACAGCAGCACCCCAGAAAGTATCACCCCACGGCCTCCCTTATGTATGTGGAGGGTCCAGTTTAGGATCCAGAGGTGAGAGGGAGGGAATACACGTGAGACAAAGAGGGGGTGCCAGGATACAGGGGCCACAAGAGAACAATACACACATTACATAGAACAGTGATTTCAGCAGTTGGCCACTGGGGGGCGCTGCACCCCTATATTACAAGAAGCAGATAAAGGAGACCCCTGGGCACAGAGCCCCCTCTCTCCCTGATAAACATTCTGCTCATATACTGGGTGTACTTTCCCTTGGACTGTGTGCAGCGCTGCAGCCTATGGAGGTGCCATGAGCTATAGGTACAACCCATACACTTATTTGGCTTCAGTCTCCCCTCACACCTGCCACACATGGACCCCACTCGTTTCTGTTGCAGCCGTGTATCTTCCCAGCAGCCCCTGAGAGCCCTCTACTGTCTGCAACTACTGCCCCTATACAAGTCTATGGGATACAATGGAGCTTCTTCACTTTAGGGGCCCCACAAACAGCAGGGCCCACACGGTTACTTGTGGCCCCTACACCCCAGCAGTAGCCGTGCTATAGAGAAGCTGGGGGACACAGACACATGTGATCATCCCCCTTCTCTTACTCACGGAATAATCCCCCCAATATACAGAACTTCATCCATCAACTCATCCTGCAAAAGAAGAATACTGCCAACATGAACCCATACGTAACATAAGTACTACTATAGTTTATATAAACAAGCTGCTGTGTAGTCATGGGGGCAGCCATTCAAGCACAGGATACACAGTAGATAACAGATAAGTACTACTATAGTTTATATAAACAAGCTGCTGTGTAGCCATGGGGCAGCCATTCAAGCACAGGATACACAGTAGATAAACAGATAAGTATACTACTATAGTTTATATAAACAAGCTGCTGTGTAGCCATGGGGGCAGCCATTCAAGCACAGGATACACAGTAGATAACAGATAAGTACTACTATAGTTGATATAAACAAGCTGCTGTGTAGCCATGGGGGCAGCCATTCAAGCACAGGATACACAGTAGATAACAGATAAGTACTACTATAGTTTATATAAACAAGCTGCTGTGTAGCCATGGGGGCAGCCATTCAAGCACAGGATACACAGTAGATAACAGAGAAGTACTACTATAGTTTATATAAACAAGCTGCTGTGTAGCCATGGGGCAGCCATTCAAGCACAGGATACACAGTAGATAACAGAAGTACTACTATAGTTTATATAAACAAGCTGCTGTGTAGCCATGGGGGCAGCCATTCAAGCACAGGATACACAGTAGATAACAGATAAGTACTACTATAGTTTATATAAACAAGCTGCTGTGTAGCCATGGGGCAGCCATTCAAGCACAGGATACACAGTAGATAACAGATAAGTACTACTATAGTTTATATAAACAAGCTGCTGTGTAGCCATGGGGGCAGCCATTCAAGCACAGGATACACAGTAGATAACAGATAAGTACTACTATAGTTTATATAAAACAAGTTGCTGTGTAGCCATGGGGGCAGCCATTCAAGCACAGGATACACTGTAGAAAACAGATAAGTACTACTATAGTTTATATAAACAAGCTGCTGTGTAGCCATGGGGGCAGCCATTCAAGCACAGGATACACAGTAGATAACAGATAAGTACTACTATAGTTTATATAAACAAGCGGCTGTGTAGCCATGGGGGCAGACATTCAAGCACAGGATACACAGTAGATAACAGATAAGTACTACATAGTTTATATAACAAGCTGCTGTGTAGCCATGGGGCAGCCATTCAAGCACAGGATACACAGTAGATAACAGATAAGTACTACTATAGTTTATATAAACAAGCTGCTGTGTACCCATGGGGGCAGCCATTCAAGCACAGGATACACAGTAGATAACAGATAAGTACTACTATAGTTTATATAAACAAGCTACTGTGTAGCCATGGGGCAGCCATTCAAGCACAGGATACACAGTAGATAACAGATAAGTACTACTATAGTTCATATAAACAAGCTACTGTGTAGCCATGGGGCAGCCATTCAAGCACAAGATACACAGTAGATAACAGATAAGTACTACTATAGTTTATATAAACAAGCTGCTGTGTAGCCATGGGGGCAGCCATTCAAGCACAGGATACACAGTAGATAACAGATAAGTACTACTATAGTTTATATAAACAAGCTGCTGTGTAGCCATGGGGGCAGCCATTCAAGCACAGGATACACAGTAGATAACAGATAAGTACTACTATAGTTTATATAAACAAGCTGCTGTGTAGGCATGGGGGCAGCCATTCAAGCACAGAATACACAGTAGATAACAGATAAGAACTACTATAGTTGATATAAACAAGCTGCTGTGTAGCCATGGGGGCGGCCATTCAAGCACAGGATACACAGTAGATAACAGAGAAGTACTACTATAGTTGATATAAACAAGCTGCTGTGTAGCCATGGGGGCAGCCATTCAAGCACAGGATACACAGTAGATAACAGATAAGTACTACTATAGTTTATATAAACAAGCTGCTGTGTAGCCATGGGGGCAGCCATTCAAGCACAGGATACACAGTAGATAACAGATAAGTACTACTATAGTTTATATAAACAAGCTGCTGTGTAGCCATGGGGGCAGCCATTCAAGCACAGGATACACAGTAGATAACAGCTCTGTAGTATACAATGGGATTCTTCAGAACTTATCTGAAGAATCCCATTGTACTATAGTAGTACTTATCTATTATACAGACTGTATATCCCCCCCGCGGTCCCTCATTTGGTATCACTCACATATCAGCGCAGATATCAGCTATAGACACATATAAAATACACATGTGTCCCGGCTGCTGAACAGAATCCCTCGGAATTGCTGGAAAGTGTGCCCGAGCTTTGTGACTAACAGCCCAGTACTGAGCCGCCATATGCACAGCCGGAGCCTGGGGCAACTCTGAGTTTAGTGTCAGCTCATACATTGAAGTGTGAGTGTATAACTGTGATTGTGTAGGTGCCTGGTGTATAAGGCACAATAATATAATATATATATATATATAATGGCACCCGGGAGAAGCTCTGTATGGTGCTCCTATAGACATGGCCATTCCACATGTGACAGTAATGGTGCCATTCATACTGAATGCTGGGGGCACATCCCAGGGGCTGCTATATGTATGGCTGACAGAAGAGTGCCCATTATATATATAGTGAATAAAGTACCCCCTCTTGTAAAATATAAGGATATTATAAGTTACCGAGGAGTTTCATGACCATATAAAAACACGAGGCCGAAGAGTTCATGGAACTCCGAGGTAACTTATAATATCCTCATATTTTGCAACTGGGGGTACTTTATTTATTATAATACACAAATTTCAGTGAGTCATGTGACAGAAATGACATCAGAACTCACCGTTTATAACTGATGACATCAGAACTCACCGTTTATAAGGATATAATTTACAGGATATTCATGGCTTTTGTGTATTATATATATATATATATACTGTATGCAGGCAGGGAGGGAGGGACGCAGTGACGGCACAATGGGTATATGATGAGCTCTTTATTTGCCATTAAATGAAGGCAGATTGTTGATAGCCGGGCACGCTGGGTGCACAGAGAAGGGGCTCCCCTCATGGGCTGGCACTGTGCAGCAAGCCAAGCAGAAAAGTGCCAATTTCCAGCTAATATAACCAGCAATGGGCACGGATGCCAAGCTGTTACCTGCTAAACAATCTGGGAATAACAGCAGCACATTACTTTTCATTTGTGCCCGGAAATGGGATTCCAACACTTACTGCCTCACTATGGTGCTGCCCCCTGGCACTGCCACCCGCATACCCCTCCCTTTCATTTTCTAGCTGATTGGCTGCTATGGGAAACGGCACTCATGGGGTTAAGCACTGTTTGTAAACATGGCCGTAGATCAGTGGAGGCCAATTCCTTTGGTCATGGGAAAGTGCTGGGAGTTGTTGGAGAGCATTAGATGGCAGAGGTGCTGGGAGTTGCAGTGTAAGACGTGGAGAGCATTAGATGGCAGAGGTGCTGGGAGTTGCAGTGTAAGACGTGGAGAGCATTAGATGGCAGAGGTGCTGGGAGTTGCAGTGTAAGACGTGGAGAGCATTAGATGGCAGAGGTGCTGGGAGTTGCAGTGTAAGACGTGGAGAGCATTAGATGGCAGAGGTGCTGGAGTTGCAGTGTAAGACGTGGAGAGCATTAGATGGCAGAGGTGCTGGAGTTGCAGTGTAAGACGTGGAGAGCATTAGATGCAGAGGTGCTGGGAAGTTGCAGTGTAAGACGTGGAGAGCATAGATGGCAGAGGTGCTGGGAGTTGCAGTGTAAGACGTGGAGAGCATTAGATGGCAGAGGTGCTGGGAGTTGCAGTGTAAGACGTGGAGAGCATTAGATGGCAGAGGTGCTGGGAGTTGCAGTGTAAGACGTGGAGAGCATTAGATGGCAGAGGTGCTGGGAGAATTAAGCATTAATTTCCTCGGGCACAACACAGGAGTGTGGCAGCGAATGGCCGGGCATCTTCCATCTTTAATAGAAGCTCATTAAAGCAGTGGCAATGGTTTCTCTGCTAGAGTAGTGCCAGGCTGCCCATGAGAAGGTCAGGGGTGGGGAATAGACATGCCAACCCCACCTACACAACAACCAAAATGATTGGCTGCTGAAGGGGCTGCTGGGAAATGGAGTAACCAACGTATGAGTGCCCACAGATCTGCCACTAATTTCCATCTGGCGGCAGACGGTGCAGATACAGGAGCCATTAGTGGTGCCACCTTTAATTCAGCCTTATTGCTAAGTGACGGCTCCAGCGCTTCCAGGAGTGCCAGGCTCGAGGGGCAAAAGCCCAGGATAATCCCAGAGAAATACGGACTGGTTCTGATGAAAGGAATGGATCCCAGCGTGGTACAGTGGAAGCAGGCAGGTAGCTGTGAGAGGCTGGCATGGGGTGGGCATAGAGTCTGAGATGAGAGACGGTACAGCACAGAGTAGCAGCATGGCATCTCCCATCAGGCCAATAACCTTTAGTGACCTGGGAGCCTGGCCAGGGAGGGCACAGAACACAAAGTTCTTATAGAGCCCATTGTGCCCGTGTGATTGGGCCCAGGAGACGAGGCACAAAATAAAGACATTATTGGCACAGTCTCCCGGGAAAGGAGCTGCCATCACAACAACAAGGAGCTCAGCTGAGGAACGTGAGTCTGGGCCCCTCCTGGGACAGCACAACAAAACAAGGAAATCCTCCTGTCAGTAAACACGAGACATCTGGCAGAGAAATAGCTAACCCTTATTCCAACATGTGCCACCACTGCCAGCCAGAGCGCCATCCTCTGCCCATCTGCAAACACATCTTCCTACCCCAGCCTGGGGGTAACCTGCACTGCTGCTCCTGCCTTTATACACACGTATCCTGCACTGCTGCTCCTGCCTTTATACACACGTATCCTGCACTGCTGCTCCTGCTTTTATACACACACACATGTAAACTGCACTGCTGCTCCTGCCTTTATACACACACATATCCTGCACTGCTGCTCCTGCCTTTATACACACATACGTATCTTGCACTGCTGCTCCTGCCTTTATACACACGTATCCTGCACTGCTGCTCCTGCCTTTATACACACGTATGTATCCTGCACTGCTGCTTCTGCTTATACACACAAATCCTACAGTGCTGCTCCTGCCTTTCCACATATGCACTGCTGATGTGGCCCCCATTTGGTGTCAGTGCAGGGAGCATGAAGGTGCTGGGAGTATGAAGGTGCTGGGAGTAGGAGGGTGCTGGGAGTAGGAGGGTGCTGGGAGTAGGAGGGTGCTGGGAGTATGAGGGTGCTGGGAGTGGGAGGCAAGACAAGGCTGAGTTACCGATTACACAGACGGTTGCGGCTGCTGAGTAAATTAGCAGAGGCTAATGAGGCTGTGGGAGGAAGGAGCGGAACTAAAGAGGATTTCTCGCCCTGTTAACATTAAATCCCTTTTTATTCCCTCAAGTTCAGCCTTCCGGGAGTCGCTCATTGATTAATTCATTGCCCTCATATCCACTGGTTTCCTAATCTCACTGACACGGGATGGACACGGGATGGACACGGGATAGAAGTGTCTGATCAGCGCCGCTGCCTGTGACCCTGCGGTCCCGCTCAATTAATTATTAAACTGCCATTCACTGCGGCTCCTGCTCTGGAATAAACTGGCGGCTACACAAACCCACTCCGACAAGCAGGAACAGCCTGTCCTTGGGGAGATCACTGGGGTTACATATCCTCCCATTAAACACCCAGTGGGCACAAGCCCAGCCTCTGAAAGCCAACACCATGCCCGCTGTCTTATTGGCCAATTAGTACTACACACAGTAATCCTGTCCTGTTTGGCATCCGACCCAACAACATTAGCGACAAGGGAAACAAGCGTAACATGATTCTCTTCCCTCAAACACACACGTACCATAGAGCCATGTATTGCCCATCACTCCAGCACAATCCCCTCTGCCCTTCATCACCCAATGGCACAATGCCCTCTGCCCTTCATCACCCAATGGCACAATGCCCTCTGCCCTTCCTCCTCACCCAATGGCACAATGCCCCCTGCCCTTCCTCCTCACCCAATGGCACAATGCCCCCTGCCCTTCCTCCTCACCCAATGGCACAATGCCCTCTGCCCTTCATCACCCAATGGCACAATGCCCTCTGCCCTTCGTCCTCACCCAATGGCACAATGCCCTCTGCCCTTCCTCCTCACCCAATGGCACAATGCCCTCTGCCCTTCATCACCCAATGGCACAATGCCCCCTGCCCTTCCTCATCACCCAATGGCACAATGCCCCCTGCCCTTCGTCCTCACCCAATGGCACAATGCCCTCTGCCCTTCATCACCCAATGGCACAATGCCCTCTGCCCTTCCTCCTCACCAGCCAACACACAGGCCACTCTCTCTGCCAGGCCTGAGGGCACACAGGCACAATGGAGGAAATAACATCATGGCACAGAGCGACATGGGCCTGAGTGAGATGCCCAAAAGTTGGTGATGCAAAGACTTATCAGATAAGCACAGTTTATGTGTGTGTGTGTGTGTGTATATATATATATATATATACACACACGTTGCCGAGTGTCACACTCGCTGCTCAGGTCGGCCTTTGCTGTCAGTCACGGGCTGATTTTGCAGATTGAAAGTTCCGATTGGATGAACAAAACAGGGCTCAGGAGGGACAAGATGTGATTGGAGAGTCAGATGCCTGTGTCCCTCGTTCCACCTGTCACTCATCTGTCAGGTGCCGCAGGGACCCCCAAGACTCTCAGCCGCAGCCTATTCACTCCCTGGTACATCTCTCACCTCAGGGTAACATGAAGAAGGTGAGTGTGTGTGTGCCCATCACTGCCCTAGCACACAGAATGGGGAATTGTGTCACCCACAATTAGCTTCTGCACCCCCATCCCATCCATGGCTACCCACAATGCACTGCTCTCAGACTACTGGGACTCAGTGTTGGGTTAGTTTGATAAATGAGAGGAGGGATGTGGGGCCATTATTAACTAAACAAAGAGGATTTATAGATATATTTATATGGGGGGAGGGGTTATTCCCACCCAATCAGGTGCAGGGGCTGGGGGGACATTACTGATGGAACTCAAGCATGGTAGAGCTAATGTTATGCACTGCACTTACCCACATCACTTGTTTGATACGCTGACAGATAGGAGAGAAGAGAGCTCAGCTACACAAGAGCTAACAAAACGACTGAAAAAGTGAGCACCCCCCCTTATAGACTCCGCAACGTATCAGCCCCCCAACCTGATTATAGTAATTAAACACTTTGTTGCTTCATAAACACAATCTGGTCTCTAAGGGAAACAATCTCACAAATATTTTCTACTTCTTCCACCTGCAATGTCAGCCGCAAACAACCCAGCACCCTAAGGACTCTGCTGACACCCAATCACCCCAAACTGCAGAGAAGGAGCCCCCAAAGCTGGGTTGGAACAGATGCATCACACTACAGTAATGAAACAACATCTGATAAATACGTTTTTAAAATTCTTTCCCAATGGGTTGCACCACCCCGATGGAATCCTCTGCTGTAATACTCCATAAAGCAGGACAGGACTGATAGGATCAGATAGGATCTGTGCAGCCACTGGGACAGAATGTTCTGTTATACAGATAGCTAGAATCTCAGCTGCCATAAAGCAGGACAGGACTGCTGCTTACAATGGGGATCAGATAGGATCTGTGCAGCCACTGGGACAGAATGTTCTGTTATACAGATAGCTAGAATCTCAGCTGCCATAAAGCAGGACAGGACTGCTGCTTACAATGGGGATCAGATAGGATCTGTGCAGCTACTGGGACAGAATGGTTCTGTTATACAGATAGCTAGAATCTCAGCTGCCATAAAGCAGGACAGGACTGCTGCTTACAATGGGGATCAGATAGGATCTGTGCAGCCACTGGGACAGAATGTTCTGTTATACAGATAGCTAGAATCTCAGCTGCCATAAAGCAGGACAGGACTGCTGCTTACAATGGGGATCAGATAGGATCTGTGCAGCTACTGGGACAGAATGTTCTGTTATACAGATAGCTAGAATCTCAGCTGCCATAAAGCAGGACAGGACTGCTGCTTACAATGGGGATCAGATAGGATCTGTGCAGCCACTGGGACAGAATGTTCTGTTATACAGATAGCTAGAATCTCAGCTGCCATAAAGCAGGACAGGACTGCTGCTTACAATGGGGATCAGATAGGATCTGTGCAGCCACTGGGACAGAATGTTCTGTTATACAGATAGCTAGAATCTCAGCTGCCATAAAGCAGGACAGGACTGTTGGTGATACAAAGGCCAGATAAGCACAGTGCATCCCCTGCAACTATTAAGGATGATGCAGTTGTGCAGAGCCTCAGCCTGTGTAACCCCACTCATCATTCCACTGAAGGGTAATTTCGGAGCGTACACTTGGGGAGTCACTATTCTCTAGAGTCACAGTGCTTGGCAGTCACATACAGCACAGCAGCGCATTGCAGGAGTAGTGTGAGCAGGGAGCCTAGGTAGATATTCCTGGGTCCCACTGGGTGTCTATAATATCCACACTCCCACTAATTGGAGGAATTGTACCCAAAACAAACAGTTAAATCATGTGAGATTCTGAGAGCTACAACTCCCTGCGAGTCCTGTGGCAATAAGCTGAGCGCATGCAGACCCCCCCGTGTCACTACATCGCTCTTATTATCGGGGACAAGGAGAAATCTGGGTTAAAATATTCAGTTCCTGGCTCGGCTCATGAATTATACATTCGGGGGGAGGGGAGGTTTCCATTATTCCCCTACATTAAACACAGCCAAGCATAGGTGGAGTCGGGGTGCAGACGGGCCCTCAACCTTGCGAGTCTTTCATGTTGAGCAGCAGAAAATGATGAAAAAATAAAACTTGCCCCCAAGTCTTAACAGCAATGAGGCAAAGTCAGAACCGAGGAGGGACCTGGAACTGGGGTGGAATTCGAAACGGACGGATGGGCCCCTGCGGCCCTTACTGACTGCCAATAAACTGCATTTTAGAAACCCCAGTGTGGGGAGGGCTACATTAGAGTGTAAGCTTATCAGGTTTGTTGTCAGTGGGTAAGTGGTTACCAAGCTCCAGCGGTAATTCCTTTGTGTAATTTACTGCTGCTGATCAGACAATCCATTACTTTTCTTTCACTTTGATTTATCTGCTGCTCTCGCCTGGGATTTGCTGTAGTATAGGAAATATTGTAGCGGCCCCCCATGCACCCACCTCTGGGACCCTCACAATCTTCCCCCGTTACTCACAAGCAGATGCCAGGGACACAATATCCTTCCCGCATGTTCCCCCTACAACAAGCTGCATGCACCCCAATAACTACAATGTCTCCCTGAGCCCAGTATGAGTGCTCGGTGCATAAGGGAGTACAGAATTCAGGGACCCACACATACAAGGGTGCAAGAGACACAATTCAGGACAGCCCCTCTTTTTGTGCTCCATGAGCCTCCATGGGTTAAAGCTACAGTGCTCTCTCCTATTATGTGGGATGCGTGCCGCCTGCCTAAAATATTCTAAGAAGAAAATCAATACAGTCGGTTCTGAAGTGCTACCTACTAGAGGGGTGCCCCCTGGCTGACATATTCTAGGGGCTGGGAGTCACTGGGCAGAGATACTTTGGGCACAAGAAGAAACACGATACAGACGTTTCAGGAGCTGCATGTGACCTGGCATTGGGGAGTTACCTACCTGAGATATTATGTGGGATGGGTGGCACCTGGCTGAGATATTCTAGGGGTTGGGAGCCACTGTCAGGGTCACTATGGCTGCTGACACATGACCTGCTCATCAGATCATCTCCATTCCCATTGCATTAGAAAGCAGCCATCAGAGCAATGACCAATTGTATGAAAGGGAATCAATAACCGATTGAATGAAAGGGAATCAATAACCGATTGAATGAAAGGGAATCAATAACCGATTGAATAAAAGGGAATCGATGACTGATTAAATGAAAGGGAATCAATAACCGATTGAATGAAAGGGAATCAATAACCGATTGAATGAAAGGGAATCAATAACCGATTGAATAAAAGGGAATCAATAACTGATAGAATAAAAGGGAATCTTTTGTCTCTGCTCTAACTAAACCTGGCATGCGCGTGTGCCTGCTGCTGAAAGTCCATTAGACGCATTTCCCTGCATCTCGCTCACTTGCCCCCCCCATTCCTGCAGCTGTCATAAAAGTTTAAAGTAACAGCGCACGGCGGGTCCATTTGAGCCACTCAGAGAAGGTCGGGAGGCCTAAATTAGCAACATGCTCGTTCTGCATCACACAAAGCTCTGCCGGACCCGCGGATTCATTTTATATTTACTGCTTGTCCACACACAGCATCTCAGCTCTCTACACTCAGCCCCCCAACACCCCCTGATTTACATGAACAGCCAGTAAACAAGCAGAAACAAAATATATATATATATATATATATATATATATATATATATATATATATATATATATATATACATATATCTATCCTTTGCTCAAGTGCACATTTCAGCAGATAAGCAGCAACATGAGCAGCTCATCCATGAACAGCGAGTCTAAACTCAAGTCTGGGCTGACAACAAGAAGGATAAAGGCAGAGTTATACCAGAACATTATCTTCTGTACATTCAGTCGACCCACATATATATGAGTGGTCATACACAATAGGGTTCCCTTTCTTCTGTTTGTTCAGGTTCACAATGAAAAAAAAAAAACGGAGGTACCTCTGGATTTCCAAAGCCCTTTACACATTCTTAAAACCGCATGAAACTATTTTAGCAGTAGCTGTAATGCCAGCTTAAAAGGGATACAGTTAATAGAGCTGCTTCAGCAGAATTCTGCACTAAAATCGTTTCTCAAAAGAGCAAACAGATTTTTTTATATTTCATTTTGAAATCTGACATATTGTCCATTTCCCAGCTGCCCCTACTCATGTGACTTGTGCTCTGATAAACTTCAGTCACTCTTTACTGCTGTACTGCAAGTTGGAGTGATATCACCCCCTCCCTTTTCCCCCAGCAGCCTATCAACAGAACAATGGGAAGGTAACCAGATAGCAGCTCCCTAACACAAGATAACAGCTGCCTGGTAGATCTAAGAACAACACTCAATAGTAAAATCCAGGTCCCACTGAGACACATTCAGTTGCATTGAGTAGGAGAAATAACAGCCTGCCAGAAAGCAGTTCCATCCTTAAGTGCTGGCTCTTTCTGAAAGCACATGACCAGGCAAAATGACCTGAGATGCACTTGCAACTACACACCGATAATACAACTGCAGTGTAAACAGTATCATTTAGAAATAAAAACAACATCATAAAAATCATCCCTTTAAGGCGGATTGTGACAAAAAGATTTGTAGTGTTTAAAACAAGGCCAAATGCAAGAGAAGACAAGACCAAATGCAAGAGCAGACAAGGCCGAGACAAGGCCAAGTGCAAGAGCAGACCAGGCCAAGGTAAGAGCAGACAAGGCCAAATGCAAGAGCAGACAAGGCAAAAGAAGGCAAGGCCAAATGTAAGAGCAGACAAGGCAAAAGAAGACAAGGCCAAGGCAAGGCCAAATGTAAGAGCAGACAAGGCCAAGACAAGAGCAGAAAAGGCAGAGGCAAGGCCAAGTGCAAGAGCAGACATGGCCGAGGCAAGGCCAAATGCAAGGGTACACAAAGCGGGTCAAGGCCAAATGCAAGAGCAGACAAGGCAAAGAAAAAGGTCCAATGCCAGAGCACACAAGACCAAGACAGGGCCAAGTATCCCAGCTGAGCCTGTGTGTCAAACGTTGTGTTAAGGGTACAACCATTCCTTCTAACGGGGATACCAAGAGGGCTACTATTGATTTCCTTTTGTATGTACTTATTTGCCAGCCAATTATGAGAGGTCCGCAGATAAGGATTCAATTTCAGTTGCCTTGGACCTAGCTGGTGTGACGATACAGAAAAAAACCTCATCAGGAGTGAAACCGCAATACATGCACATAAAAGGTTTCCTAGTGTCGGGATCCCAACAGTGGCAAGATACAAAAATCTTCAGTATGATGCACCCTTGCATGCTCTGTGCCAATGATGGGGGGCCATCAGAAACAGAAGTAAGCCCTGATATAGCCAACTAAATTGGCAGCTAAGAGAGATCAGGTGCAGGTGACTTAGAAGATTAGTATATGCTATCTAAATGTTTAGCAGTGGCTTTTATCCTGCTCTTTATTCGTTATGTCCTATAAGGATTAGGGATGAGAAAGAAACTCTAAGCAGCGATGTCTGTGAAACATTACAGAAGGGGCAAAATAAAAATGATGGGGGGGGGGTATACAAGATGGGAGGTAAGAAAGTGCATATGTCGCCATATAGACATAAGAGCATCATCATCATCTCGGCTCTGAAGGTCACACAAGCCATCAGACAAAGACATCTCTATGCATGGAGAATCCTTAATAACCCAGCCTGAGATATAGTAGTACAGTACTAGGGAAGATTTAATTTCCATTATACAAAGGCTGGAGACTTGGGCTTTGTGCCGTACATTATGATGTAACACGGAAGTCATAATTAGATGATTGCAATGAAGAGTGCAGGGGTAAAAGAGGACACATTTCAGTTGGTGGGGGAGGGAGTAAGCCTTTGTTGGGACTTTGGAAGGGGATCAACACCCACCAGACATAGGATCTGGCACCTTACTCACTGATAGGGCAGCTCAGATAGATCTGTTTATTATAATACGGGGTCTCATTGTCAGAGGCAATGGTTTTAAAACATTTTTTTAAAAATTCATTCTAAGTATCATGAGGGTGTAATGGAGTGAGAGCAAGGGAGGTGGGGAACATCCGCCACACAGACCAGCTGGATTCCTTAACTGGAGGAGAAGGTCTCCTTTTAGCAGCGAAGACAAGAAGCTCCACATCTTCTGCATGACTGAGTTTTTAGGACAAGCTCTGCCAAGTAACACCTTCGATTGATGTCAGACCGGCCCCCGCAGCTCTCCCAGGCCCCTTTACTGAGTGTACAGAGACCAGCCCCCATCCAACACAACAATAGCTCTCTAACACTGGGTCTTGAATGTACAGATGCAAAGCACTCTGGGTCACAACCAAGAATTCCAAAAACCCTTCTACTGGGTCCTCTTACTCTCTGGTGATGGATCTCATGCATTCCACAGTGGGAGCGCAACCCAACAGCAAGCAAGGTGTCTTCCATCTGCAATAAGCCCATACTGGGACAGGCAGGTCCGGAAGCAAGTTCTTCAGGTATCACGAGCTTGCACTCTTGGTTACATTAGTACCTCTTAAGCTGGCCACAGACACAAAGATCTGATCGTACAAATCAATGTGCGATCAGACTTTCCCATCTCCCGACCTGCAACTAACTATTCAGATCAAAGTCTTACCATTCCGACCAAATAAAGTGGTTAAAGAACAGATCAGCCGATGTTCTGCCCCTGACAGTAATCGTACGATAGACAAAGCTAGTGACCGTCTCCCACTGAAAATCGTACGATCGGCAATACACGCAGAGATTACCCGCAGCCGACAGAAATTTTCTAACCTGTCCTAACGACCGATCTCCGCCGGACGAAAAATGTCGGGACTCTCCACACACGTTCCGAAAATCGTACGAATCCTCCATTCGTACAATGAGATCTTTGCGTCTATGGGCAGCTTTGAACAGAAGCCCTCATTTCATGTGAGAATGTGTCTTTCATTTGCCCGAGATAATGATCTAAATACAACCCTTCCACCCTGTTATTTAAGGCTACAATAATCTCCGTGGCTCGTCCGGGCCACAAAAGACCAGGGCACAACTCACTCTTTGATTTGAGACCCATTCCAACTGAAGCAACACAACAAGCAGCCATTAAATGATTTGTACTGATGCATTCCTCATATGCGCCCTCGCTCTTCCCCCCACCGCCCCGCTCTGCTGGAAGAACATACATTCGGCTTTACAGTCAGCAGCCAGAGTCCCTCGGGACCTGAGCGCAGGTTCTATGCTTGTCAGCTCAGCGAGCCAACTGGCATTTCTAAGCAGCCTGTGACTGGCGGCTCTCCTGCCCTGCTGCGAAGGATTTACACACTGCCAGCGCCCTGCCTCTCTGCCCTTTTACTGATCACAGTCGCCCATCGATCACAAACACAACAAAAAGTTCTATTGATTCATAGTTTTCCCACCCTGCTGCAAGCAACATGCAAAGGAAAAGTAGTATTGATCTGGGGGGGGATGAGAAAACACATTTCTACCATTGGGATGGAGTGTGCAACATTCCCCAAAACAGGCTGCCCTCTTTTGGTAGGTCTCCATACACAAATGGCTTCGTTATACACACGCACAGACAGATGGACAGAAGAAGTGATCAAATGTCTCACTGAGTTCCTATTAGACTAGGAGCCACTTCTCTTTAATAGGATGTTCCACAGCTAGACATGAGCCACTTCTCCTTAAAAGGATGTTCCACGGCTAGACATGAGCCACTTGTCCTTAATAGGATTTTCCACAGCTAAACAGGAGCCACTTCTCTTTAATAGGATGTTCCACGGCTAGACATGAGCCACTTGTCCTTAATAGGATGTTCCACGGCTAGACATGAGCCACTTGTCCTTAATAGGATGTTCCACAGCTAAACATGAGCCACTTCTCCTTAATAGGATGTTCCACAGCTAAACAGGAGCCACTTGTCCTTAATAGGATTTTCCACAGCTAAACAGGAGCTACTTGTCCTTAATAGGATGTTCCACAGCTAAACAGGAGCCACTTCTCCTTAATAGGATTTTCCACAGCTAAACAGGAGCCACTTCTCCTTAATAGGATTTTCCACAGCTAAACAGGAGCCACTTCTCCTTAATAGGATTTTCCACAGCTAAACAGGAGCCACTTGTCCTTGATAGGCCAGTTCCACATGAAACATGACATGAGCCACTTTTCTTTGATAGGCAGTTCCACAGTTCCACAGAAGCAACTTCTCCATGATAGGCCAATTCCACAACTAGACAGGAGCCAGTTTTCTTTGATAGGCCAGTTCCACAGCTAGACAGGAGCTACTTGTCCAACTTCCCAGTTCCGTCTTATTGTGACTCACTAACTCTTGGTTTAAACCAAGAATCTACAGCGTGTATTCCCACGGTTAAGGTGGCCATAGACGTAACAATTACAATCTTTCTTGGAAAAGATGTTTCCAAGAAAGATCGTTTGTTCCGATACACAAGTGTACAGCTGAATGGTCAGATAGACATATAGAAACAATGGAATTCTTCCTGTATCTGATGATTAAGCGCTAACAATGGTCGATGTTTGGGTCCCTTCAAAGGCACCAGGTCAAAATTTTCCATCCAGTCTGATTGACGAGCCGACCGATATCCAAGTCTTTTGCTGATATCAGTCCCACCATACACACCTAATATCATACAAAAATTGTTTCGTACTATATAACCACATGTAAACGGTTGCACACTTACAAACCAGATGTAATTACAACCCCAGAGGAAAGCTCAGCGGACGAGGAGGGGTGGCAGGGCAATTATTTGAACCAGTTTTCCTTGTTTAAAGAAAGTTGTTAAGTGCAGGTTATTGACAGCTCCTGCCCCATCTAATCTCTTTAAAAGCCCCAACCATTGGGGATCTGATAACGAGATCGATGGTGTTCTAAATTGGGTTTTAATTAAACAATCAATCTGTGTCCACTTACTCAATTAGTGGGTCCCGGTGCTATTTCAACATGACGAGACAACCTCTCCTGCACAGAACAGTCCTGGCCCCCCATCCTGTGACACACGGTGGGGGCACACGGAGTCCCAAATGAATCAGATAAGGCTCAGAGGAGTTACATGGCCGTGTCTTTATAGAGGTCATGGAACTCCGAGGTTACTTCTAATATCCTCATATTTTGCAACAGGAGTACTTTATTATAATACATACATTTTAGTGAGTCATGTGACACAAATGACATCACTACTCACCGTTTAGAACAGATGACATCAGTACTCGCCGTTTATAAGGATATAATTTACAGGATATTCATGGCTTTTGTGTATTATACCTCTATATCCCCTCTCAATGGGTTATATTCCTCTATATACCTCTAGCCAACAGGGACACGGCAAAGTGGAGCCTGGGGATGGCCAACCGCCTCTGCCGAATAGACAGAATGACCTGCTGATTTTTTGGCTTGGGTAATGACTAACAAATCCCAGACGAGTAGAACTAATGAAGGACAAATGCTATTGTGTGAATGGCAGAACATGGGCATTTACAGAGAATTAGACCCTGGTCCCTACGCTGGTGCACCCAGCCGTGTAATGGCGAGATAGATCCATACTCTCGGAATTCTCATTATTTTATTTCTGTGCTGCAATTCTCCCCAGTCCAGCACCTAAATAATGCAAACCCCTCATAAGCTTCCTCCTGGGATACTTCGATGCTATAAATGAAAATAGTCCGACATAATAGAACCATTCTAGGTCCCGTTCTCATCTCATTTTGGCCCGGCACTTTCCCTCATCGTCATGAGTCTTGGCAGTGGCAGAGATACAATGGGATGAGACAAAGGAGGCAGTGTCTGCTGGAGGAGCAGATGAATATATTGTGCTTGTGGAGGTACAAAGCCCTGAGGCCAAGGAAGGCACAATGACGCCCGTGGGTGAGCTGTGAGGTGCAGAAAGGGGTGCCACTGTTTGTAATATTCTTTCAATTGGCTCCTTTCTGTGAGTTTGAAGGGTACCCAGACACACCTGGTCAATGAGACCTCCTTGGCCAGTCAGTTATATAATTAACTGGTGAGGACTAGATGTATAGATTAAAGCTGAACACAGGAGAGGAATGAAAGGCAGTGATTGGCACCCGCCTGGAACCCAAAGGACATTATCTGGACAGCTCACTTTTCATCACACGCCAATCTAGCCAAGATTATGAGAACCTGCTGAGGGCTACACAGCCTCCAACCATAGTCACAGAGTCCTCATAGACCGACAAGCACAACTCAGAGTGAGGCACCCTAACCCTGGCCACAGAGCTTTGAAACAATTAGTCATGTAAGGACAATTTGTGAGGCTATGCAAATTAAAACATCCCATCGGTCATACGCACATATTCAGTTTATACTAGATAAAGGTGTGGGGTTGGTAAAAGCTCAGTTATCATAGAGGCTGGTCAACTATATAAAGACATCACTTGAATGGCCATAAATTCAAACAAACAGATCGAACAGAGGGATACAGACATAGGGGCTGGAGAGTGCATGATGATTGTACAGATGGAGGGTGGAAGTATGAGGCGTGTACAGAGCTACGGTCAGATAAAGTAAGCTGGTCACGGAGATGCGGGGTCGGAGGCCGTATTATGATCATATAAATGGACAGAGACGCGGGGTCAGTGGCCATACATTGATTAGACAGGCCGTACAATGATTACCCAGACTGGCAGAGATGTGGGGTTGGAGGCTGTATGATGATCAAACGGATGAAGACATGGAATTGTAGGTCGTTCGATTGTCATAAAGTTGTTCTGAGATGTGGGGTTAATGACGTTGATCAGACAGGGTGTTGGGTCAGATGCCATACAATGACAGTATAGACTGGCAGAGATGTGGGGTCGGAGGCCTTATGATGATCAGACAGATGGGCAGAGACATGGGGTCGGTGGCTGTTAAATGACCAGACAGATTCCTTCCTCTGCTTTCAGATTGGAGAAAAGAAAGATTTCCTGGCACAAAGATGTGTGACAATAACAGTGTATTTGCTCTGACAATTCCCAGCCCAATCTCTACTGACATATGCCTCCGTTTAACTGCCGGCAAGAAAAATGAGGCAAGCAGTATATTAGGAGCACATTCCTTTGTTTTCTCCAGGCAGCACAACAGCAGGAGAAGTGCCTAATGGCAACACAGCACCCCTAACTTGCAACTGAGCCCCAAAAGTGCAACGCCAAGCACAAGCTCAAGCAGAGAGATAAAGACTGGGCATATCACACAAAGAATAACGTAGCCCCGCAGAAGAACCACAGCACTTCAACAGGTCCAAACAACAGCCTCGCATCCTAGGGTACAGATTATATACTGTAGGGTAACACATATCAACACCCCGACCCCGCATGTGATCTAACACCCAACTTCCACATTGGAGTGGGCACTGCCCAGGTCCTGCAGTATAAAAGAGAAGAAAAATGCGGGCAGTTTGGCACCAGAGAATCCAACAGAATATTTTCGTCCCCCTTATATTTTTGACATGCAAAAAAAAAAAAAGTCAACACTAAAGGTTTAATTAGCGGAGCGCCTTTGAGAACAACCCTGTAGGACCGCCTTTAGTTATTTTAGTAACTAGAATTTCATTAACCTTTTTTCTATTAATAAAGAGTCGGAGCTTCCGGTGGTACCTTCACCCACACTGGCAGCTCCGACTAATCCCGACATTCCATGAACAAACCCTCCATGTACAGAAACAGGCTCATGCTGGTACAGACAATGCAAAAGTCCCCAATCTCCTGAGTGCAAGGAGCCTACATGGGGTACATTGTTCCCTGCTCATTATTTCTGAGGTGCCTCTTATACAATGACCTGTGCACTTCCAGCCCCCTACTCTCAATAACTCTCACACTGTCCCCTCCATTCACATACACTTTATTCCCTATGCCAATTCCTCATTCACCAGTCGCTAATTAACTCCAGTATCAAACCTGCTACCACCAAGTTTCATCTGCCTACAACAGCCCCCTGTTTGCTCATAGTCTGTACCAAGAGATCCCATAAAACTATGGCAGCATAGGTATCCCCTGTACTAAGCACAATTCAGCAGGAACAGCCCCCTGTTTGCTCATAGTCTGTACCAAGAGATCCCATAAAACTATGGCAGCATAGGTATTCCCTGTACTAAGCACAATTCAGCAGGAACAGTCCCCTAAGTTTGCTCATAGTCTGTACAGAGAGATCCCATAAAACTATGGTACATAGGTATCCCCTGTACTAAGCACAATTCAGCAGGAACAGCCCCCTGTTTGCTCATAGTCTGTACAGAGAGATCCCATAAAACTATGGCACATAGGTATCCCCTGTACTAAGCACAATTCAACAGGAACAGTCCCTAAGTTTGCTCATAGTCTGTACAGAGAGATCCCATAAAACTATAGCAACATAGGTATTCCCTGTATTAAGCACAATTCAGCAGGAACAGCCCCTAAGTTTGCTCATAGTCTGTACAGAGAGATCCCATAAAACTATGGCAGCATAGGTATTCCCTGTACTAAGCACAATTCAGCAGGAACAGCCCCTAAGTTTGCTCATAGTCTGTACAGAGAGATCCCATAAAACTATAGCAACATAGGTATTCCCTGTACTAAGCACAATTCAGCAGGAACAGTCCCTAAGTTTGCTCATAGTCTGTACAGAGAGATCCCATAAAACTATGGTACATAGGTATTCCCTGTACTAAGCACAATTCAGCAGGAGCAGCCCCTAAGTTTGCTCATAGTCTGTACAGAGAGATCCCATAAAACTATGGCAGCATAGGTATTCCCTGTACTAAGCACAATTCAGCAGGAACAGTCCCTAAGTTTGCTCATAGTCTGTACAGAGAGATCCCATAAAACTATGGCAGCATAGGTATTCCCTGTACTAAGCACAATTCAGCAGGAACAGTCCCTAAGTTTGTTCATAGTCTGTACAGAGAGATCCCATAAAACTATGGCAGTATAGGTATTCCCTGTACTAAGCACAATTCAGCAGGAACAGCCCCTTAAGTCTGAAGAAGAGCATGCTGGTGCAAGGGGAAGGATAAGAAGAGCGCACCAGTATGAGGGGATATAACACAAACACACAGCAATAGTGCACCAGAGAATCGGCAGATAATAGGCACACTATGCATGCTGTAGCAGATTTCTGCTTTCCTGAGTATAAATACAGTCCAGAACTAATTAGAGTAATGAGATTCTCTCTGCATTCCTCTCGTTAGTGCAGGGCCTGAGTAATTAATTATTCTTGCAACAGGATCTTTCAGCACTTTCAGATTGATACATTGATATGCCCTCTTGTTGCAGAGGAGGAGAATGGGGAGAGAGAGGAGAGGCCACAAACCCTTCAGCTCACAAATACTACACCTGTGACTGCCCCCCAGCAGGTCCCTAAATGATGAATAAGAAGAGTACATGGGCCTACATTCACTCCCAACTGACTTTACTGTGCCCATACAGTCTAGGGTACTGTACCCCACCTCCTGAACTGCAGCCAAAGGTACAAACACCTGGAACCCCACAGCTCTTCAGCTGGGGCAGTGCCCACATACTCTTCTCTTGCACCCCGAGCTGCAACACTGACCATTAAATCCCCCAGGAACCAACATAATCACCAACAATTTGTATGGACTATTGGCCAAACTAAAATCCCTGTATTATTATACTGTGAGCAACACCTCATTACTGCTCTCACTAATATCTCTCTATAGTAGTATTGGGGATAATAGTCTCTGGGAAAGGAGTGTGACTGTGGGATAAGCAGGTATAGTAGGGAGAGATGGTGCCTATAGTAACAGTGGATAATAGTCTCTGGGAAGGGAGTGTGACTGTGGGATAGCAGTATAGTAGGGAGAGATGGTGCCTATAGTAACAGTGGATAATAGTTCTCTGGAAGGGAGTGTGACTGTGGGATAGCAGGTAATAGTAGGGAGAGATGGTGTCTATAGTAACAGTGGATAATAGTCTCTGGGAAGGAGTGTGACTGTGGGATAGCAGGTATAGTAGGAGAGATGGTGCCTATAGTAACAGTAGATAATAGTCTCTGGGAAGGGAGTGTGACTGTGGCGATAGCAGGTATAGTAGGGAGAGAATGGTGCCTATAGTAACAGTGGATAATAGTCTCTGGGAAGGGAGTGTGACTGTGGGATAGCAGGTATAGTAGGAAGAGATGGTGCCTATAGTAACAGTGGATAATAGTCTCTGGGAAGGGAGTGTGACTGTGGGATAGCAGGTATAGTAGGGAGAGATGGTACCTATAGTAACAGTGGATAATAGTCTCTGGGAAGGGAGTGTGACTGTGGGATAGCAGGTATAGTAGGGAGAGACGGTGCCTATAGTAACAGTGGATAATAGTCTCTGGGAAGGGAGTGACACTGTGGGATAGCAGGTATAGTAGGGAGAGACGGTGTCTATAGTAACAGTGGATAATAGTCTCTGGGAAGGGAGTGTGACTGTGGGATAGCAGGTATAGTAGGGAGAGATGGTGTCTATAGTAACAGTGGATAATAGTCTCTGGGAAGGGAGTGTGACTGTGGGATAGCAGGTATAGTAGGGAGAGATGGTGCCTATAGTAACAGTGGATAATAGTCTCTGGGAAGGGAGTGACACTGTGGGATAGCAGGTATAGTAGGGAGAGATGGTGCCTATAGTAACAGTGGATAATAGTCTCTGGGAAGGGAGTGTGACTGTGGGATAGCAGGTATAGTAGGGAGAGATGGTGCCTATAGTAACAGTGGATAATAGTCTCTGGGAAGGGAGTGACACTGTGGGATAGCAGGTATAGTAGGGAGAGATGGTGCCTATAGTAACAGTGGATAATAGTCTCTGGGAAGGGAGTGACACTGTGGGATAGCAGGTATAGTAGGGAGAGATGGTGTCTATAGTAACAGTGGATAATAGTCTCTGGGAAGGGAGTGTGACTGTGGGATAGCAGGTATAGTAGGGAGAGATGTGTCTATAGTAACAGTGGATAATAGTCTCTGGGAAGGGAGTGTGACTGTGGGATAGCAGGTATAGTAGGGAGAGATGGGGTCTATAGTAACAGTGGATAATAGTCTCTGGGAAGGGAGTGTGACTGTGGGATAGCAGGTATAGTAGGGAGAGATGTGTCTATAGTAACAGTGGATAATAGTCTCTGGGAAGGGAGTGTGACTGTGGGATAGCAGGTATAGTAGGGAGAGATGGTGTCTATAGTAACAGTGGATAATAGTCTCTGGAAAGGGAGTGTGACTGTGGGATAGCAGGTATAGTAGGGAGAGATGGTGTCTATAGTAACAGTGGATAATAGTTTCTGGGAAGGGCTTGTTATTTAGGCCAAATAGCAGCGCAAAGGAGGGCTTTGGATCTCAAACAGATTCAGCTACATAACATGTATTATTGTACCCAAGCATGTTGGCATGTGGGTGTCAGTTCCCCTTTAAGCATGCCAGTTTAGTGACAAAGGGTGAGAGATAAGCTGCTCCTGGTGGCAGGGAGAGGTTGGTAGAAGAATCCATCTGTAATAAAGGGCACAAAGCACCACTGACAGTCCATTCTCCCGCCACTGAGTGATCGCTGGGCCAGGAAAGAAAAGAAGTGGCGTCCCCCCTGCCCTTTTTACACCGTATAGATGGGATTTAAAGCAAATGAAGAAACGCATTTCAGGGGAAGCCGCTTTACTTGCCCTGGCCCCCAGCATCTGGCCCGTGGATTAGACTCCTCCCAATTTCACACTGGGAGCTCAAAGTCCGGAACAAATTAAGAATTTTAAACACCTTCCCTCCCCCCAAAAGGAATAGCAAACCCTCCTGCCCCAGGCTCACACACTACTGAGTGGCTAAATGTACAGAATATTTCTTCTGTATAAAAGTGTGAGACTGGTCTCTAATTCCTCCGTACAGACTGCAGCACTAGCCTTTACATTACACAGTGCAGCAGCAATAGCAACTCATTGATTCACTTGCAAAGAACAAGCCCTACAGAAATGTCATGTTATCAACGGTAGAGACAGAGGGTTTGGAGTTACTGGTTGTTGGTTACTTGGGACTATAAACAAACATGACTTATTTTCCTCACTATACCCAATAGTGGAGCCAGAGTTACAGGAGCTACGCTGTAGGAATAAGGAAGGCTTGGCACAAACAAACTGCCAATGATACATTGTTTATATGTATCTTAAACTTGAACTTGCAAATGAGCCATTAAATGCCATTCGATATTTGGCCAAACCTCTAGAGTCACTAGAAGACGGGACAAAAGTTCTTCTGGATAACCCCAAGAGATGGCAGATACCCCCGGGCATGCAGTCTCTCAAGGAAGAGCTAGAAATGAAACCCACATTATTTGAAGCTATTACATTTATTGGACGTGCCACAGAAATAAATAGTTATGTACCCCAAGTTCAGGTATGTAAATAGGCCCTAAGCTGCTGTACCCTCTCTGGGGCGCGGACAGGATTAGTGGAAGATTCGCACAGTTTACAATGGCCCCGGCTGATCATTAACGAGTCACTGAGCTCGGCCAGTGAATAGGGCTTATTGAAATGAAGCCGCGGGGAGGTGCTCCTGGCCCATTCTGCCCCCTGCATAGAGTATATCACTTCAAGTTTAATCCCCCCGGTCACCCCACAAACTGGCTCCCACATTCTCACTGCACAAACTCAATGGAAAATGGCGTATTGAGGAGCAGCAACTTGTACACACAAAAGTGCCCCATTCAGAGGTGCTTACGCCCATCTCTTCCCAGAGCACAAGCAGATGGGGAAATGGGGTGCCTTCCAACCCAAACTGTGTGTGAATGAGGCAGAAAAGGCCCGTGTGCCCTAGTACACACTCACAATAACAGGTTGTGTATTGTCCCTGACATAGGCAATAGCAGTTCTTCACTGTTGTGCACAAACCCCATGGGGTATCTCATTGTTTGTCACTCGCTTTTATCCTGCCCCAAGAGCAACAATTATATGAAATAACAGCACAACAGGACTGGGACATAAACTGAGCAGAACACATAGCATATCTATACCAACGTGTGTGCCCAAATTCTACCCAATCCCTGTGTCACAGATCAGGGTAAGAATCTAGCGGCAGATCTAGTCACTGCATTAATGGGGCAATATGTAAATAAAGTATATGGGGAAATCACAGCAGCCCTCACTTGCTTTATGGCAGGGATCCTAGATACACACTCAGGCAGGGTCCCATTGCAGCACTGCTGGGTGGAAGAAATCTATTATTCTCGGGGATAGAGAACATGGCAGCAGTATGAGGATTATTAAAGGGGAGATAATTATGCAGTGACAGCAAGCCTTTAGGCGAGGGAGCACCTACCCGTGCAGTGACAGACACCCCGCTGCCATTTCACAGGAGGCAGACCCACAGCCCACCATGGTGCTGATGGATTGGCCGCAATGAAAAGAGGCGCAGGGAAGGCTGACAGCCTCATAGAGGCCAGTGTGTGTGCAATAGGATTCCAGGGACGCAGGACAAAGCTGCACACACAGAGGGAGTGGGTGGACAGAGGAGACAGGGAGATGGATCTTATTACTTTCTCGCTATAAAGCCGATAAGATCTCATCTCTTATACAACCGGCCTCTCTTCTCCCCGCCATGTAATTACACTGATAGCATCTCTGAATGGCCAGGGCCAGACAACCATGCATACATTTCATTAGCAACGACCCCTTCCTCTGGGCCTGGGTAACCCTTAGGGCAGTGCCAAAGACTACCAGGACAAATAAGTGGCTCCCTAATAGGAAGGTCAATGGCAACTCCCTGCGAACATGGCCGTAGCCAACATAAGTGGCAATGGGTATTTGTGGGGTGGGGGGGCATTTGATAATTCTCTAGCCTGAAATATATATGTTGTCTGGTTGTTAGGGTCACCGACCCCCCAGTGATTTTTGATTATTATACAGTGTTTATAAATCTCCCAACCAACGTCTAATTGCAAATTGTCTCTGATAACCACAGTCTACAGTATTCATTATAGGCCAATATGGAATAACGTGCACCATAAATTCAAATATCAGTTAATGATGACTATACTGTATGGGTGGCAAGTTGTACCCAGGGATGAAGGGGTTAAACAAATCCTAAATTATTTGCTCATCTCCTGGGGGCAGTGAGAAGGAATTACCCCTGGGATGCTCATTCTGGATGAGGTGGCTGTATCAGTACTCTGGTGCCTAAAATACAATATTAAAATTCTATCCCTATCGGGAAATGTAATGATATCGATATTCCGAAATGCTTCCATGAAGTAGGGGCCACATGATTTTTTATTATGCAGAAACATCAATGAAAACCCCCAAGTGCCATTTATAAGGACTGCGTATAAGGCACAATGTACCACACAATGCAGGGGGAGATGAACTAAGGGGAATACATGAAACGCCTAAATGGCGCCCCATAAGATTCATTGACAGTTGGGCCATGGTCATGCTTAGAAGAAGCCAAATGGGGCCTTTAAAGGAGAAAGAAACCCTTAATAAAAAAAAACCCTATCCCCCTACCCTACATAGACCCCCCCTCCCCCCGGGCAAACGACCATAACTCTTTTTACTTACTCCACCATGCAGATTCTGTCCAGCAGAGTTCACAAGCGCCATCTTCTTCTCTTTGATAATCTTCGGAATGAGACCGGTGAAGCGGCGCATGCGCAGTTTGGAGCAGTTTTCTGTTCCACGACAAATGGGTATGCGCCGAAACTCACGAAACTTGCCAAAACGTCGGCCTCATTCTGAACATTACCGAAGCGGCTGAAGATGGCGCCTGTAAACTCTGCTGGACAGAAGGGGTAAGTAAAGCATTAGGGGCATTTGCCAGGGGGGCAGCTAGGCTGGAGAGGTGTGGGGGGGGGTCTATGTAGGGTAGGGTTTTTTTTTAAGGGTTTGTTTCTCCATTAAGCAGCGGGTCTCCTTTTCCCAGTTGCAGAGACTGTTATAGAAACAGCAATATTCTATCAGGTTTCGTACGTCCATCTGAACTAGGAATTAATTGTAGGTAACCAGGCCAACTGCTTTGTTGCTCTAAATTGCCTCCATGGTCCCCAAATAAGCCCCAAGCAGCACAGATTCATTATGGGAAGTCCTGGAAAGCAGAACCCATTTCCCGTCCATCGGGGGCTTCACTGCAGGGGTATCTTTCCAATGCCCCCCAAGCAGCCCCTGCTCAGTTCTTCATATATTATCCATCAGCCTCTATATCTGCCCTGTAGAGATGTCATGCACCATGTGACCCATTGGAACTATTATAGAACGTCCTAAAATGAATGTCAGGAAATAAATTATTCTGTGTGCAAATGATGAACTACAGACTACAGGGTGAATAACCCTTATACAGACTACAGGGTGAATAACAGACGGACAAACAGAATGTGGGTACAACGCTAGCCAAGGCTACAGGCTGATAGAGATGGAGTTGCCGGTAGCAGGGCGCTGGCAAGCCAAGCCTAAAGCCAGGCATTTGTTCTAACAAGATAACAAGGACAGCTTGTGGATGCATCCGATGCGCTGCAATGAGAGGTGCACTAATGCGAGAAGTAAACAGATTTACTATCAATCAGCAGAATCACCAGACGTGGCCCAGACCCATAATTCCGCCCACGTTCTCCTGACGGTACTCGCTGAATACTCATTGGGATCTGGTTCCCCGACGAGCTGCCTACAGATGCCGGCACTGTATGTGAGGCCGGTATAAGGCTCGTCCTGGCAGAGAATAAAGTGGCAGCTTTTCTAGGGGTGCCCCTGCAGCGCCACAGCTCCAAGTGCCCACTTACAGGCTCTTACGGGATTTAGCTTGTGTGGCAGCTGGTGATGCAGGGAAGCGGCACTGAGGAAGTGTACCCTGGCACCTGCCCACGCACACATAACACAAGCTGAGCAATGCTTTGATGCAGGGTGCGTGGGGAGGGGGATTTCTCAACCCCCCCAAACACAGCTCGACACAGCACACACAGAAATCCCAGCAGCAACTTACCAGGCAATTTCCTCTTATGTGAAGCGTCGGTGCCTGGGGGGCGCCGCAGAGCCTTGTGCCTGACACTCATGGTTTATGGTTTTGTTTTTCCCATGTAATTGTGCCGCAGCATCAAGCTTAGGTGCCCCAGAGAAACCCACTGAGCGCTAGGGAACAGGGGCACAAAGTCCTTCTCGTGGGGCCACAGAGGGACCCACAGTGCTCCAACCCCCGTACTACACTGTATCCTTCCTGCTGTGCCCACCGTTTAGTCAAAACCTGGCCACCCTCTCCTTCCCTTTACATGGGTGCCTGGCACACTTACTGTATACTGGGTACCACACCAATATACCAGCACTGTAATCACCAACATCATAATCCCCCCATCATATATTGTACATACAGTACCAAGCACTGTGGCCCTATATACTCATTATTGCCAATTTAGGATCTGGGCTCCCTGGAATTAACCCATGTGATCCCCAAAGCCTGCATATGCCAATAGCTTCAATACCTTCTCTAGATCGCTACTGTGTGTGTCAGTGCGGGTTGCTTGGCATAGGAGCTAACATGTGCGAAGTGATTGTGGGTAGCAGCAGGGCAGGAATAAGCAGTGCCAGCGCAGGGGGGGAGAAGATGGGGAGGCTGGAGGGGAGCCCTCGGCTCGGCGGTGGATTATTACACAGAGAGGGAAGATGATCGATGCTTTTGTGCTCAGGTACAACTGCTCAGCACATGCCCCAATCCTGGTACCTCATAAATTACTTGTACAGGGACCAGTCAGCCGCCACTCTGTGCCCAGATGATTAGCAACCCCGCTGCGCCCGCACTGCTCAAGCCTGGTGCCCGGGCAAAGCAGCCATTAGTCATACAGGAGTGTATCAGGCAGGCCTCAGCTGCAATACCAGCACCAATACCCGAATATAACTGGTACTGTGTGTATAATGTCAAGCACAACAGGCACAGCACCAGCCTGCACTGTCCCTCACAGTATCATTCCTGGCACTGTACCCGGGCACTATAATCCCCAACATTATACCAAACAGAATTAACCATTTCATGTTTTACAGGAGAGCAGAGTAGGTTTTCAGGTGTAAAATTGGGGTATTATGCATTATATAAATATATAATATTACCTGTAATATTACCTGTACCAAGGCGGTATCAATCCCTAGCACCGTACCCAGGCGGTATCTATCCCAGGACTGTACCCAGGCGGTATCTATCCCAGCACCATATGCAGGCGGTATCAATCCCCAGCACCGTACCCAGGCGGTATCAATCCCCAGCACTGCATTTAACATCATATTCCGTGGCACTGGACCCGGTAATCTAATCCCTGGCACTGGACACTGACTGTATAATGTGCAAAACGATATCAAGCATTGTAATACAGGGCATTGTAGCTGGCACTATATATTCCAGCAGCACCCAGGCCCAACACAGTAACACCCAATGAAGCAGCCAGTAGTACAATGTCAAGGAGTGGTAGCCCACATCTCCCAGTGGTATAAGCCACCCCAGCTGCACCCATAGCCAGCACTAAAGTGGAGCCTGTGTTTTGGGAAGCAAAAATATGAGAGTGGGTCAGAACCATACCCCTTAATTCTTGTACAACAGAAAAGAACAAATAATTGTTTGGGTTCCCTGAGAATATGGTTAAGAAACACTAGAACATATCACAGTCTTTCCCTATGTCCCAGTGGTACAATCCGACCCAGTAGTACCCAGACCCCCCCCCCCAGTATAACCCATCACTATAATATGACCCAACTATTCCCTATGTCCAAGTAGCACAATCTGACCCAGTAGTACCCAGACCCCCCAGTATAACCCATCACTATAATATGACCCAACTATTCCCTATGTCCCAGTGGTACAATCTGACCCAGTAGTACCCAGACCCCCCAGTATAACCCATCAGAACAATATAAATACCAATCCTTCTCTATGTCCCAGTGGTACAATCCGACCCAGTAGTTGCAGTTACCCCATGAATATTGTCCCATTAATACAGAACAACCCCAGTAGCCCATGTGCAGCAGTACCATTACAATCCCATCAAATGGCAGACAGTAGCCAGTAGTACAGTGTGACCCAGCAGCACCCAGGGGCCCAACTGTAGGTACCCATGTCACCCCAAAGTACCAAGGGAAACCCACAGTAACCAGGCGACACATCAGCTCACAGGCAACCCAGCAGTAGTCAGGGGACCAAGCAGTAACTAGCCAGGGGAGCCAGCAGTAGCCACAAGTAGCCAGGGGAGCCAGCAGTAGCCACAAGTAGCCAGGGGGCCCAGCAGTAGTCAGGGGAGCCAGCAGTAACTAGTCAGTCAGCAGTAGCCACAAGTAGTCAGGAGCCCAGAGGCACAAGCAGCAGTGCAGGGGGCAGAGATATGACAGGACCGGTGAGTGTACGAGGCCATTGGCAGAACATGTCAGACAATATGAAGTGGAAGAGAAGAAGCGGCCGGTACTCACTGGTAGTTGGAGCTGTTCCAGTAGACCGAGTGCCTGTTGGCTCCGGAGCGAGGAAACAGGAAGAGCAGCGGGAAAAGAAGCACAAACACCACAGCCATGATCCGCACCTCACAGCGCCTCACAGCTACTGACTGAGCGAGAACGCGCCTGGCGCGCACCCGACTCCCGTTCCAGCCCCTCAGCTGAGAGCTCCGCCCACTACACTGTAGAGACGCTAAACGCGCACAATCCCAGCACTGAGCACGTGACTAAATGAGGTACCTCAAGCTCCGCCCACCGCGCGTTTCACGGACATCTTGGAACGCCCCCGTTGTGCCCACCTGAGCCCTGAGGAGAGAAACTGTTTCTATGAGTCACCTCGTGATAACAGGGCTGTACAGGTGTAATACTGGCGGCTCCGCCCCATCTTATGCCACGTGTTACAGCTAGCCCCGCCCATTGCTCCTTAACTCAGACAAGTAAGTCTTGTAGCGGGAAATGTATCTGTTCGCTGATTGGCTGCATTGTCTATAGTAGCTGTAAATAAGTGGTGGGAACATTTCACTGTGTTTGTGGTACCGACCCCTCTGTGCTACTGTCCTACTAGTCTCCCACTATAACCAGTTCTACCAGCAGCCGACGGACTAGCCAGTTGTGTGGTACCAAAGCCTCAATATAAACAGCCATACAGCTCCGCCATTTTGTACTTTTCTGTGGTACCGACTCCCTGTATAACCACTTCTCTGGCACTAACCCGCCATTTAATCATTTCTGTGGCACCAAACTCCCAGTATTACCAGTTCTGTGGCAGCAAACCCCTTAGTATAACCAGTTCTGTAGGAGATATTGTTCCAAATCAAGAGGCACCTCCCAACTGTCCCTTTTTCGGAGGGACAGTCCCTCTTTTGACAGCTCAACCCGCAGTCCCTCATTTGTACTGGAAAGTCCCTCTTTTCTCTGCACTGGACAGATAGAAAAAGAAACAAAGTTTCTCACTTAATTGGCTTTTAGCAGAGAGCCCAGAACAGCTAACAGGTGCAAATAAGAGACTTTGTAACAATTTTGAGACACAAAAACACAGTTTAGATAAGGAGAAATATTTTCAAACTTTCATAACCTGCCAAATTTTGTAAAATGAACATGGTAATTAGGGGGTGTGGTCACAGAAAAGGGCGTGACCAAAAATGTCGCTGTGCTACGTGCGAAAAAATGTTTTTGCCCTCTTTTTACTTCCAAAATGTTGGGAGGTATGTATTAGCATAATCCCATAACAACACTGTCATTTGGGCTGTGCTCAGTCCCCCATACTGAGGCCGATACAAGCTGCTGACAGACTGATTCGGCAGTTTATTAGCCCGTGTGTGGGACCACCCGACGTGCGTCCCCCCTGATCTATATGTGGCTGAAAGTGGGGCAGATGTAGATCGGGCAGGGTAAAAAATCCTGTCAAATTGTGGTCCCATCTGTTTGTTGAAGCGGTCCAGCGATCCGACCGCCCGTATTGCCTCCATTCTGATCCCATTGTTGGGCCCTAGGGTCTGCGATCGGATCAGCCCGATATCGCTCCCACCTCAATGTGGCATATTGGGGAGAGATCCACTCATTTAGCGACATCAACGAGCGGATCTCCCTGGGTATTGTAGGGTAACTCAATCCAAAACAATGTTACATGATTTACACGGCTGCTCTGTCCCTGTGTATCTCCCACTTCAGCCAGATGATAGCTGCTACCTGTAGCCACTACTCCCAGCATCCGTCACATAATAGCTGCCTATAGATACCTGTGCTTGTCTCTGTACTTGACTGAGCCTAGTTATATTATGGGGCTGTTACTGGGTTCCCTTGTCATTAGCTGAAGTCTCATTGTCTGCTGGGTACTAATTAGCTGATTGTGTGACTGATACACTCTATTGTGCGCTGCTATTAACTACACAATCTTGTAACAAGTCTGCTTGTTTTGTCTAATTAAACCCTTTTGTGGTGCCGTTCCGTGGCTGTTCCTTTAGTGCTAATAGACTGCGTGGGTGACGTATAGATGTCAGCTAATTCCACCAGAATATTTCTCTCTTGTGCTTCCGACTCCAGAGACTGACAACAATCCAATGGGAGTCGCAGAGAAATCAAGTAGAAGTGACAGTAAATGGCCCGCACACTGACCTGGGGGGAAAAAGACGGTGGCGAAAAGGTCAAATGATAACCGATAACTCATTGCGAGAGTCAGAAAAAAGTGCCACATGCATCACATTTCCACATAGAAATGACACTGGCACTTTCACTTTGGCATTTGAAGCGATTCCCTTTCACAGCCTTTTGATAGTCAGGCCTGGATTTGAGAAAAGGCCACCTACGCCTGGGCCTAGGGGGCAGGATTTTAGGGGGGCGGCATGCTGCCCAACCACACCCACTTTGGTTCAAAAACACCCTGGAGATACAATATTTTTAAACATTTCCCACGTGCCAATCCCCATTGCTCCTGTCCCCCTGGAGGGGACAGGGGCGACAAACGGTAGTGGGCCTAGGGGTGCCCACTATGTAAATCCGGCCCTGTTGATAGTGAAACCTCTACAGCAGGGATCCCCAACTTTTTTGAACCCGTGAGCAACATTCAGAAGTAAAAGGGGTTGGGGAGCAACACTAGCATGAAAAATTGTCTTGGGCTGCCAAATAAGGGCTGTGATTGGCCATTTTTTAGCCCCTATGTGGTTTGTCAACCTACATTGAGACTCTGTTTGGCAGTGGTATTTATACAACTAAAACTTGTCTCCAAGTCTGGAATTCAAAAATAAGCACCTGCTTTGAGGCCACTGGGAGCAACATCCAAAGGGTTGGAGAGCAACATATTACTCACGAGCTACTGGTTGGGGATCACTGGTCTAGAGCAACTGCTCGACTCAACCACCTTATGCCATTAACACCACAGAAAATAGGAACATGCTTTTATCACACCTAAAATTAGGCCTTTCCACTGTCGGACTGGATTCCAGGAAAACTCCCAGTGGTCCCAGATGTCAGGAGGCCCTCCTGCTTCTAAACATTTGGCCTATTTCATGGTCATTCCCTATTTCTATGAGATCAGACAGGCTAAATGGATGGAATATGGATTATGTTTTGTAAAGAGACAAGAAGAATAGAGGTTGAGTGAGGAGAAGAAGAAAAATAGTGGCCCCTCAGTTTAAGTTTTTTTTGGTTTGCCCCAGTGAAGCTGAATCTGGAAATGATGTGCAATCTCTGTACAACGCTGCAGAATATGTCAGGATAATATTTATTTAAATACAGATCTTCTTTTGCTTCCGTCTTGTTTGTCAAACCATGTACAGACAGAGTTGAGAATCAATCTACATAAAACCCTTCCCAGTAGAGTCCTAAACGCCATCGATGGCAAACATGTCAGGCCAATCATGTCGGGCCCGTATGCGAGTCTGTAGAACGTGTAACGTAATGTGCATTTCAGAGGGAGGAAGAGTGCAGGATCGATTGCCCACAGGCCTCATGTGTATGAAAGCACCAGCATTTTAAGATCTAAATGTATATGTATCCCGGGGGAATTCTAAGGGAATGAAAGAGTTCCTGACGACTTGCGGAACTAGAGTCCGAAATCTAGAATCATAATCATCAGGAAACTGGGCAGGAAAATCCTAAATGGGAGCTGCAACATCACCCAAGATTTATGGCTTGAGCAAGAGCTTTCCAAGTACAGTGACTCCAGTCTGCAGCCTCCTAATGGTGTCTTAATGGCCTTACAGTGGTCAGAGATAAAGAGGGGGGCGTGGGAAATTGCATGGGGGTATAGTCACAGACGAGGAGGAACTGCTTAACCACCAGGAGCAACAGCAGTCATAGTTAGTGGCAGGGCCAAGAGCAAAGCTGGAGATTTGGAGGTACTAATATAAAGGATTGCTGTTTCGCCAATGGCCATTTTAGCTGTTGTTGAACTACAACTCCTATAACCCCCTGACAGCCTCTTGCTGTCACTGGCATCTTGTCCTACTGTCTCCATCTTGTCCTACTGTCTTAATCTTGTCGTACTGTCTCCATCTTACCCTACTGTCTCCATCTTGTCCTACTGTCTCCATCTTGTCCTACTGTCTCCATCTTGTCCTACTGTCTTAATCTTGTCGTACTGTCTCCATCTTACCCTACTGTCTCCATCTTGTCCTACTGTCTCCATCTTGTCCTACTGTCTCCATCTTGTCCTACTGTCTTAATCTTGTCGTACTGTCTCCATCTTGCCATATTGTTTCCACACTTGATAAAGGGCATATAGGCCCGAAACATGTCGTGTACAAGTAGTCAAGTAATAAAAAGATAACCACAGCATTAATTGCTTGCAGAGTGCTCTCCTCATTTCTGTACAAATCGAGTTACAGATATCAGGAGACCGGTGACCTGATCAAGGAAAGTTGCACCCTTTTCCTGAACCAAGCGGGCAGAGCGTTTTTGGGATATTATACTTTCTGCATATTGTTTCCATCTTGCCCTACTGTCCCCATCTTGCCCTACTGTCCCCATCTTGTCCTACTTCCCCCATCTTGTCCTACTGTCTCCATCTTGTCCTACTGTCTCCATCTTGTCCTACTTCCCCCATCTTGTCCTACTGTCTTAATCTTGTGTTACTGTCTCCAACTTTGTCTCTATCTTACCCTATTGTCTCCATCTTGCCCTACTGTCTCCATCTTGTCCTACTATCTCCATCTTGTCCTACTGTCTCCATCTTGCTCTACTGTCTCCATCATGCTCTACTGTCTCCATCTTGTTCTACTGTTTTCATCTTGTTCTACTGTCTCCATCTTGTCCTACTGTCTCAATCTTGCCCTACTTTCTCCATCTTGTCCTACTGTCTCCATCTTGTCCTACTGTCTCCATCTTGTCCTACTGTCTCCATCTTGTCCTACTGTCTCTATCTTGTCCTACTTTCTCCATCTTGCCCTACTGCCTCCACCTTGCCATATAGTTTCCATCTTACCCTACAGTCTCCATTTTGTCTTAATGGGGTTTCTTTTTTTATATACTCATCTCACATTTTCAAAATATGAGCAAAACTAGGGAAATATACAATAATCATATTTCTAGCACTTAAAGGTGTCAAAAACATCTAATAAAAAAGAACATTAATAATTGTATAATTAATTTTCACTTGGAAGAACGTGTTGGCTGAAAAGTCTTTATCAGCTTTTCCTTTAATGAGGAAGTGTGCCCTGTATATACAGTAAATATCTCATGTATTGTATTGTCTCTAAGTGCCTTATGTGATTCCTTTGGCCGTTGGCAAGGAGGTGCCATATAGTTTCCCTTGCAGCACAACAGAGTGGAAGATCCATACAACATACAGAGCAATGATACAATAGATAGGACAGGCTGTAGATGAATGGAATTAGGGGCATTGGAAGCATTTTGGTGGCATATGAAAGCGAATGGGAGGATTCAGGGAATTTTATGTGGGACAAGGCTATGATTACTGTAGTTGCCTGCAGGACCACCCCTCCCTCTCATTACAGACTTGGGACCCCTGTCTCTGGGCTGATGGGTGCGAGACAACACAGGGATGGGGAGAGCTCTGAATGGACAGAGAAACGTCCTTTGTTTTTCTGCTTTGTGTAAATTGCCATTTATTTACTGCCTTGTTTGTCCTACCAACCAGAGAATCCTCCCTGCCCTTGGCTTTTATGGCCCATGAAATGTCTCCTTGGAATGTGTATGAGAGGGAACTCTCCGTCCCTCCACTTTTACTGCCTTTCCCAGACTTGTCACTTATCTGGCAGTTTTTTTATTGCCTTTATTTTGTAACTAGGCCATAATGGCACCGTATTCAGGAACTCATTCAGAACCTCCTGTCACCTTTCTGCCTACAGAATCAATTGCCTTGTTCACATATCAGTATCTTACTCATCCAACCTAAATTCCACCCAAACTGTCATATCTGCCCATCTGCCTGCCCCCACAATCTCCTCCTACCGACCCCATTGCACCTCTTATTTACTGAGCCACTTCCACATTCAGCAAACTAGCTGCATCTACATGTAAAATGCAAATTGAATATTTTCAATGTAGACAACAGCATTTTTCCATAAAAAATAGATTTTTCAGAAAAGATTAAACATATATATTTTCAGGTAATTAAAAACCACAAAATAAATTAAATCATAATTCAATGAAAACAAGAATATAAAAAAAATCTAAAAGCATTCATTAAATAAACTAAAAAAAATGTTGATGTTGATTGTCAATATAGAAATGAAACTGAATAAAATAACTAGAAGTTATTTCACAGTAAAAATGGAAAAAAAAACAGTTGAATTAAACATTTGGGTAAAAAATCACTTGGACTTTTTTAGATAAAAAAGTTTAGTTTTTTTCTTACAGAATTATCCCGGGGGGGCTGTTTCTCTGGCTAATATATAACTGCCCCATGTTAGAAATGCCACTGGCTACTTGGGCCCCTCCCTGGCCAACTCCTGTGGTCACTTGACTGATGGCTCAGGGAGGTGACCCTTTGGCTTTCCAAATAGAAAGAGATCAAGGGTCAAGGGTCAAGCAGTGCCTAATTAGATGAGCACATGGCCAGAGGGTCAGTATCAGTGGGTGGGGTTGCTGTTTTTTTAGAATTTAATTTAATGTGCTCAGAAATTTTCTGAATAGATTGGACAAAAATAGAGTTTTCTGAAGTTTCTACTGTTTCAATCCTTAATAATTTACTGGAGGAATACACTTTAACTGGGAGGTTTGGGGCACTTTGACCTCTTGTCATTCCATTAGCTAGGAGATAAGGGTCTGACAGCTTCTCATGCAGCCCCCTGCAAGTACCAGAATCAGTTGCGCAGAGTTTTGAAGGACTTTTTGATGTTCCATTATGAATCCTGGAATATCTGAAGTCATTTTCTGGAGGAACCCATGTGTCTGATCAGAGCTGTACTTAGGAAAGGTTCTAATGTTAGCATTCAACTTAATAACATAATCTGTTGCTATGAAGAGTGGTATATAACACAAATATTAGGCTAAGATGGAGACAGTATGACAAGTATGGAGACAGTAGGACACAATGGAGACAGTAGGACAAGATGGAGACAGTAGGACAAGATGGAGACAGTAGGACAAGATGGAGACAGTAGGACAAGATGGAGACAGTAGGGCAAGATGGAGACAGTAGGACAAGATGGAGACAGTAGGGCAAGATGGAGACAGTAGGACAAGATGGAGACAGTAGGACAAGATGGAGACAGTAGGACACAAAGGAGACAGTATGACAAGATGGAGACAGTAGGGCAAGATGGAGACAGTAGGGCAAGATGGAGACAGTAGGACACAAAGGAGACAGTATGACAAGATGGAGACAGTAGGGCAAGATGGAGACAGTAGGGCAAGATGGAGACAGTAGGACAAGATTGAGACAGTAGGACAAGATGGAGACAGTAGGACAAGATGGAGACAGTAGAGCAAAATGGAGAAAGTAGGGCAAGATGGAGACAGTAGGACAAGATTGAGACAGTAGGACAAGATGGAGACAGTAGGACAAGATGGAGACAGTAGGGCAAGATGGAGACAGACAGTAAAGAAATAGGAGGGAGAATGAAAGGGAACATAAGGAAGTGATACTTTACAGAAAGGGGGATAGATACAGGGAACAGACTCCCAGCAGGGGTGGTAGGACTAATACAGTAAAGGAATAGGAGGGAGAGTGAAAGGGGGATAGATAGAGGGAACAGACTCCCAGCAGGGGTGGTAGGACTAATACAGTAAAGGAATAGGAGGGAGAGTGAAAGGGGGATAGATACAGGGAACAGACTCCCAGCAGGGGTGGTAGGACTAATACAGTAAAGCAATAGGAGGGAGAGTGAGTGAAAGGGAACATAAGGAAGTGATACTTTACAGAAAGGGAACAGACTCCCAGCAGGGGTGGTGGTAGTAATATAGGGATGGTTAATTTTGTATAATGGCCACTTACCTCTCAGTTAGTGAATTGGTCAGTGTTCCAGTGTATGAGGAATGTGAGTGTTTAGCAGTAGTTACACAATTATTCACGTGTCACATAAACAATCACCTCTGTTCTCTCCTCCTCATGTTTATTCCGCTTTGTCTCTTTATATTTATTAAAATGATTGTACAGCCGCCGTGTGCACATTTATTAGTCCCCCAAACCCTCCTTGCAATTAGTGTTCCCTCCTTAGCAAAGCTGCCTCCTCTGCAGCACTCAGCCTTGTTGTACTGCAACTCTCAGCTGCACACTAGCCACTAGCTGAGCCTGGCACTGGGGCTGTGCCATTTCATATTGTGCCAAGGACAGCAGTTCTATCTCCACCCTGCCATCAATTGCCACCTGAATTGGGCATCAGCTCAACAGTCTTGTGTCTTGGGTGTCAGGGAGGGGGTGAAGTACATATAATACGTCGGGTGTAGTTGCTGGGATATTCAGGAGTCGCATACAGCGCTGCAGACAATGCACAATGGAGGAAGATGGCGGCCGCTGGGAATTCGGACTCTGGGTGCCCACTGATACCCCCCATCCAACGCCGCCGCTTCTGATCTTAAGTTCAAAAGCTTTTAAATGTGTCATAAATTATGGAGGAAACATCCACGAGAATGTGCGTTAGCCGAGCCAGCGCTTTTCCTTTTTATTGCAAATCCAATCCAGCACTGCAACCTTAACCCCTTCAGGCACATGAGTTATAATGGTTTGCTTTTGAAACTGAGCTGAGGATCAATTGCAAACTCACCAGTTAAGTCTGGGACCAGGGCTTAATGGCCTTTAGGCTTTTTACTCGCTCCCCATAATAAATGGAATGTTGTGGATTAAAGGAGAAGGAAAGGCTAAAAGTAAGTAATCTATATCAGAAAGGTCTATATAAATATATCAGTAACCCCTCAAAGTAATGCTGCTCTGAGTCCTCTGTCAAAAGAAACAGCACATTTCTTTCCTTCTATTGTGTACTCATGGGCTTCTGTATCAGACTAACTGTTTTCAGCTTAAACCTCCAGGGCTAGGGCTTGAGCATGCTCAGTTTGCTCCTCTCTCCCCCTCCCTGCTGTAATCTGAGCCCAGAGCTATAAGTGAGAAGGGAGACTCAGGCAGGAAGTGATGTCACACCAAGCTAACATGACAGTTGCTATACTAAACAAACAGAGGGCTTTTAGAGCTGGTTACTCAGGTATGGTAAAGCATTCTGCAGAATAAATATAGTGTTATAGCTTGTACTATTGTGGCTCATCTATTGGCAATAAACTGTTTTGGCAACTTTCCTTCTCCTTTAAAGTGCCACCCAGTTTTAATGATGAATGAGGCAGGAGGGGATGTGAACTAAATATGAAATCCTCAGGTTCTGCCCCATTATTCCAAACATAAACAATTAGTAGATAGTAAATCCCTTCATTTAGAGAAGCCTTATATTATCCGCTGCTCATTAGCATAACAACGAGTTGATTGGGTCGTTATAGTAAGCCCAGTTGATGGTGTCTCCGTTGGTTAGTGGGAAGCAGATAATCCTCCAATGTGAGTGCAGTAGAGGCAAGTGGCTATTGTGAGCTAATAGTGTTGTCATTGGCATCAGTCCATTGCTTTCCTATGGCACTGCCAGAGCAAACTGATTTTTTATATTCAATTTTGTAATCTAGACATGTTGTCAGTTTCCCAGGTGCCCCCAGTTATGTGCTCCGATAAACTCCAGTCACTTATTATCACAGCACTGCAAGTTGGAGACACACTGATAATATCGTAGGAAACTCCAGTGCGTGTAGGGCGGGAGACAAGGCGGCCGATATCAGCAGAAGACTTACATCTCGGTTGCATTATCAATTTGGCTGGCCAGAAAATTAAGGTGGTCATAGACACACAGATAATATTGTATGTAATGAATTTAAATACGATATTCGGTGCGTGTATGGTGGGAAAAGAGCCGACAAATATCACTAGAAGACTTGGATATCACTCGGCTTGTTGATCAGGCAGGACAGAAAACTTTGGCTTTGAAGGGACCCAAACATCGACCATTGTTAGTGCTGAATCATCAGATACAGGTAGAATTGTATTGTTTCTATATGTATATCTGACCATTCAGCTCTAACTTCTATATTGAAAGCAAACAATCTTCCGATTGGAATTGTTACATCTATGGTAACCTTTATTAGCTATAGGGATCTGGTTGGTTATGGGGGAATGACCCAGCTCGGCTTGATTGGGCATCTGGATTATTGACAGATGTTCTGGAGTACATATGGGCACCCAAAACCTGTAGTCATGAAGGTCATAGGCACAAGGTCAGTCCAACTGTAGCCTCACCAAAGGACCCCAGTGTGGGCAGCTGAAACCAGAGCTATTGTGGGTGTTATATAACCTGGGGCCATTTATTTTTATTCAGGGTTTGGCAATCTCACCATGTCTTCCCATGCTCGTGGCTCTGTGGTAGTTCTGTGGTGAATTGTACATAGTAAATATTTAAACCCGACTCCCTCTAAGAACTCACAGTGCAAAGTCCTGTTCAATAAAACATGGGTAGGGGCCAAAGGAGGGGCCGGGGTGGGAAGGGAGGGCATGAGATGGGCACAGGGAGCAATGGGCATGGAGCTGCCAAAGAAGATTAGAAGGACATGGGCAATGTAGAGGGAGCTGTGGCACATTGGGGGGTGCTAGCAGGATTTGAGGGGAGCTCATGATGGAGACAGAGTGAGAAAGAGAGAGGAAGGTGTGAATTAATTATTCATTTAACAAATAAACATGGAGAAAAACAGTGAGGAGAAGGTAGGAGTGTAACACACAGAAAAATCGGTAAACAAGGCCATAAAATACTGAGATTCACATGGATCTGTCTGACCAATCACACACACACACACACTCAATGCTCCCGGAATAGCTCCATCATCTGCCCAAACGCTCTAATCACCCCATCATCCACTGGCACACGGGGTCCCCCTGAACTGGCAAAGGATCACCCACATAAAAGGGGCAATATTGTGCAAATCTGAAACCGTTTGGGTGTATATTTCCTGCTGCCCCCGGCAACAACGCAGCAGTCCTGTCTTGCTTTATGGCAGTTGTACCTCCACGTGGTTAGACAGTTGAAACTGGACACACTACATGACTAGATGTGGATCTGGGAGGTTCAGAGAAGGCAGCACATTTGGGGAAATGAATGGGTGGTTAATTGTCCATGTATTGGCCAGAGCATCGGCGCTGCTATTTAATGGGAACAAGTGTGTAAATGTTCTGCAGGACAATATCATGTGAGGAGCCAACCTTGTGAGATTACCCCTTCCCTTTACCCTTTGTCGTGACTGTTTCGTAATACATTATATGGAACAATTGCATTCTAATTATGTACCTTGTTACAGGGAATTCTGAAATATATTTTATAGTTTTATAATTTCCTCACTAAATACAATGGAAGATCCGCTGTTACAGAGCTCACACTGTAGTAGTACAGCAGGCTTCACTCAGTCACTGGCTGATGTAGGACATGGGCCTTAAAAGGGCAACTCACTTTTATATCACGCATCATTTTGCCACAAAGCGTGATTGCTCAGAGATCCGTGTGCATCTCAATATGTTATTCATTTACTGATTATGCTTTTTGGCTTTCAAAATAAATATTGTTTCACTTTCCATCAAAAGAACGGCGGTCAACACGTCCCTGGAATTGTAACACATTGTAAGAAGTTTATCCGGATCTGAATCGTTGGAATAATAAGTCTGGGCACCAAGTTTCCTGTGATTGAGAAATATCAGAGGCGAAACTGTTCCCATCTCCTTTGGATCACAAGCCGACCTGCCCAACAGATACAGCCGAGTCAGATTTAGGCTGAAGAGCTTCTTATATTGATCATTACGGCCGGCAATTTAGCTTGAAATTGAAATGTCTCAATCAGGGCAGTAAATTGACCAGAGAAACAGCAATGTCCTGAGAGTTTGTTTATATATATTTTATATTTATACATCTGTAGCGAAGCTTTCGCCAGCAAATAACCTACTTATTCCAATTTTCCCCATCCAGTCTCCTGATATTGCCCAGGGTTTAGTGATGGGCGAATTTATTCGCCAGGCGCGAATTCGCGGCGAATTTGCGCGATTCGCGTCCAGCGAATAAATTTTTTCGAAAAACGGACGCCAGCGTAAAAAACGGGCGCCGGCGTCAGAAACGGGCGCCGGTGTCGAAAAAACGGGCGCCGGCGTCAAAAACGAGACGCCGGCGCCGTTTTGCGAATTTCGCACGAAATTCGCGAATTTTTCGGCGAAGCGAAACGGCGCAAATTCGCCCATCACTACCAGGGTTCCCCCACATAATTCTGAGCCCTTAATGAGAGTGCTGGGCAAGAATGGAGACTTAATACAGAGTGAAATGTGTCAGGCACAGGGCAGGAGGGCCAGAGCCAAAGCAATTTCAGGAGAAGAACTGGATGAGAAAGAACTGCTTGGGGAGGTCACTTAGAGGGGGAGTCGGAATGTGACACAGATTTCAGGTGGGAGAATGGGGGATACTGAGTTTATCAGCACGAGAACCGCATGGGATTTACCTGAAGAACCTCATCAATTTCTACATCACTCTGATATCACTTTATATTAATGACCAAGTACAGTATGTTTGTCCAGAAGGAACGTTTATATTTCTACAGAATTATTAGTAAGCAGCAGTCCTGTCCTGCTTTATGGCAGCTGAGATTCTAGCTATCTGTATAACAGAACATTCTGTCCCAGTGGCTGCACAGATCCTATCTGATCCCCATTGTAAGCAGCAGTCCTGTCCTGCTTTATGGCAGCTGAGATTCTATCTGTATAACAGAACATTCTGTCCCAGTGGCTGCACAGATCCTATCTGATCCCCATTGTAAGCAGCACTCCTGTCCTGCTTTATGGCAGCTGAGATTCTATCTGTATAACAGAACATTCTGTCCCAGTGGCTGCACAGATCCTATCTGATCCCCATTGTAAGCAGCAGTCCTGTCCTGCTTTATGGCAGCTGAGATTCTAGCTATCTGTATAACAGAACATTCTGTCCCAGTGGCTGCACAGATCCTATCTGATCCCCATTGTAAGCAACAGTCCTGTCCTGCTTTATGGCAGCTGAGATTCTATCTGTATAACAGAACATTCTGTCCCAGTGGCTGCACAGATCCTATCTGATCCCCATTGTAAGCAGCAGTCCTGTCCTGCTTTATGGCAGCTGAGATTCTAGCTATCTGTATAACAGAACATTCTGTCCCAGTGGCTGCACAGATCCTATCTGATCCCCATTGTAAGCAGCACTCCTGTCCTGCTTTATGGCAGCTGAGATTCTATCTGTATAACAGAACATTCTGTCCCAGTGGCTGCACAGATCCTATCTGATCCCCATTGTAAGCAGCAGTCCTGTCCTGCTTTATGGCAGCTGAGATTCTAGCTATCTGTATAACAGAACATTCTGTCCCAGTGGCTGCACAGATCCTATCTGATCCCCATTGTAAGCAGCAGTCCTGTCCTGCTTTATGGCAGCTGAGATTCTAGCTATCTGTATAACAGAACATTCTGTCCCAGTGGCTGCACAGATCCTATCTGATCCCCATTGTAAACAGCAGTCCTGTCCTGCTTTATGGCAGCTGAGATTCTAGCTATCTGTATAACAGAACATTCTGTCCCAGTGGCAGCACAGATCCTATCTGATCCCCATTGTAAGCGCAGTCCTGTCTTGCTTCTATCTTCCAGATTTTGAAATTAATAAGGATCTGGCCACATGGGCAGATTCGGGAAAATTAGTCGCCAGGCTACAAATCTCCTCTTCTTCGCAGCAACTAATCTCCCTGATCTGTCCTCCCCTGCCTTCTGCTGGCTAAAATGAAAATCGCCTTGGGGCAGGCATACTGAACACTTTGTTTTTCAAAGTCGCCCGAAGTTTCCTTGTGAGGCAATTATGGGCAACTTTGGAAAAGGAAGCGTTCAGTGTGCCTGCCCCCAGGAGATTTTCATTTTAGCCAGCGGAAGGCAGGGGAGGACAGATCAGGGAGATTAGTTGCTGCGAAGAAGAGGAGATTTGTCGCCTGGTGACAAATCAGCCCGTGTGCCAGACCCTAAGGGAAATTTCCCCTTTAAGTGATTGAGAGGAAAGATGAAATGGAGGAGCTACAATGTAACAGGAGAGATGATAGGAAGAGGCACCGACATTTCTGGCTGTGTAAACGTCACTGTAATTGTTATTTTGGTTAATTGTGATTAGAAGATAAATAACTTGCCCTTGCACCTGTCTCCTCCAGTGAAATACACTAATTTGATTGATGCCGACACTGAGAGTGAAGGTGACAGTTACAGGTTGTCGCCATGGATGCAGAATTGGGGGGGGGGGGTCAGTGGCCAGCAGGCCTGGACTGGCAATCTGTGGGTTCTGGTAAATGCCAAAGGGGCTGCTGTATGGTTCCATAGTCACTATGTAGTGGGCTGGTGGAGGACTATTTGGGCCTTTATGTACTTGGAATACCAGGGCCTATTTTGACTCCCATTCCAAACCTGGTGGCCAGTGCTGTAATTGGCTAGTACTGTAAGTGGCCAGTGCTGTAATTGGCTAGTACTGTAAATGGCTAGTACTGTAACTGGCTAGTACTGTAAGTGACTACTACTGTAATTGGCTAGTACTGTAACTGGCCAGTGCTGTAATTGGCTAGTACTGTAAGTGGCCAGTGCTGTAATTGGCTAGTACTGTAAGTGACTACTACTGTAACTGGCTAGTGCTGTAACTGGCTAGTGCTGTAAGTGGCCAGTGCTGTAACTGGCTAGTACTGTAAGTGGCCAGTGCTGTAACTGGCTAGTACTGTAAGTGGCTAGTACTGTAAGTGGCTAGTACTGTAAGTGGCCAGTCTGTACAGATAGGGGCCAGTACTATTGGTAGCCAGTCAGTCTGGGCAGGAGGGAGTCCTACACTGATCAGAGGAATAGGAGCGACACTTGTACAGACGTTTGTTCATTCTCTAGACTGGAACGTGGCCAGTGTGGGAAGCTGTCGAGTGGCCAAGAAGGGCAGAGAAAGGGGCAGATTTCCAGCTGATGTGGAACAGCTTGTCACAGTCTTCTCTCCCCTCGTGCCCTCCTCTGCCATCTGCAGCACAGCTCCATCCCTCACCATCTTCCAGCGTGGGCACCGCCAAGTCTGTACCCGGCTCAGCACAAAACTGTCAGGTCAAGGAGGGCCCCCACCAAGCAGCCCCAGAGATAAACACTTCCAATAATGAGGGTGGCCCTGTTACTATTTGCAGCCGAGAAAACCCCTCTATTACAGAGTGAAATGATCCAGTGAGTGGGCAATCAATCTCTGGGCATCAGCACAGGTGCCAGGGGGACTTACATGTGCCCAGATGTACCAATAGAGATACATAGAGATATAAAGAGACACATAGAGATACATAGAGATAAATAGAGACACATAGGGGGGAATTCACAAAAGTGTCGGTAAAAAAAGTAACCCAGAAGTGGCGGTCGACAAATTTGTAAAATGACATACGTACGGCAAATTCACAAAGGCAGATGTTACCATCTCTGAATCTCGTAAGTCTGACAATTTTTTAAAATGTCGTATATCTTTTCATCGTACAAACGACATTTACCAAGACTTTTTAAACGACAATTTGTCTGACATTTTCATTTTGGAGAGCCTAAAGTGTCTGAAAAATTGTCGGTAAAAAAAATGAGTTTACAAGTAATTCATAAAAATGACGGGAAAAGTGGCGCCGAAAAAACCACGCCCACTTTTAACGACACTAATTCAAAAGTGTCGCACATGTCGGAAAACTGGCGGAGAAATGCTCTGTGAATTTGTCGGCTGTTGCTACGACACTTTCTACGACATTTTAAAGACATTTTTTCGTTCCCGACACTTTTGTGAATTCCCCCCATAGAGATACATAGAGCATAGAGATAAATAGAGACACATGGAGATATAAAGAGATACATAGAGATAAAGAGACACATAAAGATGCATAGAGATACATAGAGATACATAGGGGGGAATTCACAAAAGTGTCGGTAAAAAAAGTAACCCAGAAGTGGCGGTCGACGAATTTGTAAAATGTCGTATGAACGGCAAATTCACAAAGGCAGATGTTACCATCTCTGAATGTCTCGTAAGTCTGACAATTTTCTAAAATGTCGTATATCTTTTCATCGTACAAACGACATTTACCAAGACTTTTTAAACGACAATTTGTCTGACATTTTCATTTTGGAGAGCCTAAAGTGTCTGAAAAATTGTCGGTAAAAACAATGAGTTTACGAGTAATTCATAAAAATGGCGGGAAAAGTGGCGCCGAAAAAACCACGCCCACTTTTAACGACACTAATTCAAAAGTGTCGCACATGTCGGAAAATTGGCGGAGAAATGCTCTGTGAATTTGTCGGCTGTTGCTACGACACTTTCTACGACATTTTAAAGACCTTTTTTCGTTCCCGACACTTTTGTGAATCCCCCCCATAGAGATAAATAGAGATACATAGAGACACATAGAGATACATAGAGATAAATAGAGATACATAGAGACACATAGAGATACATAGATAAAGAGATACATAGGGGCACATTTACTTAGGGTCGAATATCGAGGGTTAATTAACCCTCGATATTCAACCGGCGAAGTAAAATCCTTCGAATATCGAAGTTGAAGGATTTACCGCATTTCCTACAATCAAACGATTCGAAGGATTTTAATCCATCGAACGAACGATTTTCCTTCGATCAGAAAATTGTTAGGAAGCCTATGGGGACCTTCCCCATAGGCTAACATTGAGGTTCGGTAGGTTTTACTTGGCGAAGTAGGGGGTCGAAGTTTTTTTAAAGAGACAGGTCGAAGTTTTTTTTATTCTATTCCTTCACTCTAACTAAGTAAATTTGCCCCATAGAGATACATTGAGATACATAGAGATAAAGAGATGCATAGAGACACATAGAGATAAATAGAGATACATAGAGATACACAGAGATAAAGAGATACATAGAGATACATAGAGATAAATAGAGACACATAGAGATACAGAAAGACACATAGAGATACATAGAGATAAATAGAGACACAGAGATAAATAGAGACACATAGAGATAAATAGAGACACAGAGATAAATAAAGTTATATAGAGATACATAGAGATAGAGATAAATAGAGACACAGAGATAAATAGAGATAGAGGTAACTAGAGATAAATAAAGTTATATAGAGATACATAGAGATAGAGATAAATAGAGATTATATAGAGATAAATAGAGATACATAGAGATAGAGATAACTAGAGATAAATAAAGTTATATAGAGATACATAGAGATAGAGATTATATAGAGATAAATAGAGATACATAGAGACACATAGGGGGGAATTCACAAAAGTGTCGGGAACGAAAAAATGTCTTTAAAATGTCGTAGAAAGTGTCGTAGCAACAGCCGACAAATTCACAGAGCATTTCTCTGCCAATTTTCCGACATGTACGACACTTTTGAATTAGTGTCGTTAAAAGTGGGCGTGGTTTTTTCGGCGCCACTTTTCCCGACATTTTTATGAATTACTCGTAAACTCATTTTTTTTACCGCCAATTTTTCAGACACTTTAGGCTCTCCAAAATGAAAATGTCAGTCAAATTGTCTTTTAAAAAGTCGTGGTAAATGTCGTTTGTACGATGAAAAGATATACGACATTTTAGAAAATTGACAGACTTACGAGACATTCAGAGATGGTAACATCTGCCTTTGTGAATTTGCCGTTCGTACGTCATTTTACAAATTTGTCGACCACCACTTCTGGGTTACTTATTTTACCGACACTTTTGTGAATTCCCCCCATAGAGATAAATAGATACATATAGAGATACATAGAGATAAATAGAGACACATAGAGATACATAGAGACACAGAGATAAATAGAGATACATAGAGATACATAGAGATACATAGAGATACATAGAGATAAATAGAGATACAGAGATAAATAGAGATACATAGAGATAAATAGAGATACATAGAGATAAATAGAGACACATAGAGATACAGAGATAAATAGAGATACATAGAGATAAATAGAGATACATAGAGATAAATAGAGATACATAGAGATAAATAGAGATACATAGAGATAAATAGAGACACATAGAGATACAGAGATAAATAGAGATACATAGAGATACATAGAGATACATAGAGATACATAGAGATAAATAGAGACACATAGAGATACAGAGATAAATAGAGATACATAGAGATAAATAGAGATACATAGAGATACATAGAGACACAGAGATAAATAGAGATAAATAGAGATACATAGAGATAAATAGAGATACATAGAGATACATAGAGACACAGAGATAAATAGAGATAAATAGAGATACATAGAGATAAATAGAGATACATAGAGATAAATAGAGATACATAGAGATAAATAGAGACACATAGAGATACAGAGATAAATAGAGATACATAGAGATAAATAGAGATACATAGAGATACATAGAGATACATAGAGATAAATAGAGACACATAGAGATACAGAGATAAATAGAGATACATAGAGATAAATAGAGATACATAGAGATACATAGAGACACAGAGATAAATAGAGATAAATAGAGATACATAGAGATACATAGAGATACATAGAGACACAGAGATAAATAGAGATACATAGAGATAAATAGAGATACATAGAGATACATAGAGATAAATAGAGACACATAGAGATACAGAGATAAATAGAGATACATAGAGATAAATAGAGATACATAGAGATAAATAGAGACACATAGAGATACAGAGATAAATAGAGATACATAGAGATAAATAGAGATACATAGAGATAAATAGAGATACATAGAGATAAATAGAGATACATAGAGATAAATAGAGACACATAGAGATACAGAGATAAATAGAGATACATAGAGATAAATAGAGATACATAGAGATAAATAGAGATACATAGAGATAAATAGAGATACATAGAGATAAATAGAGACACATAGAGATACAGAGATAAATAGAGATACATAGAGATAAATAGAGATACATAGAGATAAATAGAGATACATAGAGATAAATAGAGACACATAGAGATACAGAGATAAATAGAGATACATAGAGATAAATAGAGATACATAGAGATAAATAGAGACACATAGAGATACAGAGATAAATAGAGATACATAGAGATAAATAGAGATACATAGAGATACATAGAGACACAGAGATAAATAGAGATAAATAGAGATACATAGAGATACATAGAGATACATAGAGACACAGAGATAAATAGAGATACATAGAGATACATAGAGACACAGAGATAAATAGAGATACATAGAGATAAATAGAGATACATAGAGATACATAGAGATAAATAGAGACACATAGAGATACAGAGATAAATAGAGATACATAGAGATAAATAGAGATACATAGAGATACATAGAGACACATAGAGATACATAGAGACACAGAGATAAATAGAGACACATAGAGATACATAGAGATAAATAGAGACACATAGAGATACAGAGATAAATAGAGATACATAGAGATAAATAGAGATACATAGAGATACATAGAGATAAATAGAGACACATAGAGATACAGAGATAAATAGAGATACATAGAGATAAATAGAGATACATAGAGATACATAGAGATAAATAGAGACACATAGAGATACAGAGATAAATAGAGACACATAGAGATAAATAGAGATACATAGAGATAGAGATACATAGAGATAAATAGAGATACATAGAGATAAATAGAGATACATAGAGATAAATAGAGACACATAGAGATACAGAGATAAATAGAGATACATAGAGATAAATAGAGATACATAGAGATAAATAGAGATACATAGAGATAAATAGAGACACATAGAGATACAGAGATAAATAGAGATACATAGAGATAAATAGAGATACATAGAGATAAATAGAGACACATAGAGATACAGAGATAAATAGAGATACATAGAGATAAATAGAGATACATAGAGATAAATAGAGATACATAGAGATAAATAGAGACACATAGAGATACAGAGATAAATAGAGATACATAGAGATAAATAGAGATACATAGAGATACATAGAGACACAGAGATAAATAGAGATAAATAGAGATACATAGAGATACATAGAGATACATAGAGACACAGAGATAAATAGAGATACATAGAGATACATAGAGACACAGAGATAAATAGAGATACATAGAGATAAATAGAGATACATAGAGATACATAGAGATAAATAGAGACACATAGAGATACAGAGATAAATAGAGATACATAGAGATAAATAGAGATACATAGAGATACATAGAGACACATAGAGATACATAGAGACACAGAGATAAATAGAGACACATAGAGATACATAGAGATAAATAGAGACACATAGAGATACAGAGATAAATAGAGATACATAGAGATAAATAGAGATACATAGAGATACATAGAGATAAATAGAGACACATAGAGATACAGAGATAAATAGAGATACATAGAGATAAATAGAGATACATAGAGATACATAGAGATAAATAGAGACACATAGAGATACAGAGATAAATAGAGACACATAGAGATAAATAGAGATACATAGAGATAGAGATAAATAGAGACACTTAGAGATAAATAGAGAAACATAGAGATACATAGAGATATAAAGCAGGAGCTGGTTAAAGAAATGGAAGTGATAAATGGTTTCTCTGAGGTTCTCTGAGGCTTTGCCATTTAGTATCTCCCGTATGTGAGGAACAAATTGTCCCAGGACTGATGTCCCACAGTAACACACAGAGCCGCTCCCATAGTTGAGGGGATTTCATGCATTTATCTGACCCTGGGAACATCAGGATTCATTTCACGGCTAAATCTCGCTGCTGATGGGCCCATTCTGTTAATACACTTCTGACTATTCCCCAGGGACCAGCTATGGTTTCACTCTCCCAAATGTGTCGGCAGAACATTAGAGGGACAATTCAGTGACGGGCACCTGGGCTGAGGGGGGAATAATAACCAGCAAAGAGGGGGGTCCTGCCAAACAATCATTGTGTCATCCTATCATTTGCCATGATATTTTTTCCATTCTGTTTGTACTTTAATATATTCTCCATATAAACTCTCTATAGACACTGCCCTGAGTGCAATAAATTCCCCATTCACACAAATGCTTGTGCCCCTTCTTACGCCAGTTCATTGTCTGATTCTGTTTAATGGAACCTTTGTGTGTTTCTGTCCTATGAGAAGGAGCTGCAGTTCTTCCTCTGATAACATCAAATATTCACCGACAAACTGACCGAATTGTGCCAACCAGTCTGGAAACCCACTCAATGGCGACATCAGATGATATTCCAGTAGCAAATATAGGAGACTTAAAACAATGTGCTGTGTATTGTATAGGGCAATGCCATACACTGAAAGTAAAGTGCCAGTTCCTTAGGGCCAGGAACAAGAGATTGTATTGTCAAGGAATACAAGTAGGAAGCTGACATGGTCTTCATGGACTACACACCATACACATGAGCTACATTCAAGTGGAAAAAGTGTTGAGCAACACAACCATGAAAATAAAAGCTTTTTATTGGCTTTTGGTAGCCCCTATGGGTACTGGTAGCCTACATGAGGCTCTGCTTGGCATTAGTACTGGTTTTTATGCACCAAAACTTGCCTCCAAGCCTGGAATTCAAAAATAATCTCCTGCTTTGAGGCCACTGGGAGCAACATCCAAAGGGTTGGAGAGAAACATGTTACTCACGAGCTACTGGTTGGGGATCAGTGGACTACAGCAAAGCCTTTAATCATTTCCACTATGAAATATGAGGCCATAAAAGAAGAGCTGAGATGCCCTCATTTTTCTTAGCTCTTATTGTACTTATATGGAACCCTTACTGGTTCCACAGGAGATACACAAGGCTGACTAGTTCCAATATAGTTAATTCCCCCTGAACATAGATATGGAGGAGGATGGTAGAGAAATGAGGATTGGTGGAAGAAACCTCAATACACGACTCAAGAAAGCTAGGCTATAACTGGAGAGCTGGTAGTGACTCTGAGGCAAGTAATGGAAAGCTTCTTGTTTGGATATATTATTAATAGGGAAAGATCCAGAAGCAGAGAGATACAATGGCTTGCTGAGCGAGGATGGAAGAACTAGAGAAGATCCTCCAACTGACGCCTTTCATCTTTGGTGTCAAGAACTGTGAAGAAGCACAAGGGGTCCCTGTCCAATTCAAACCCTGTGTTCCCCCGAAAGTACAAACGAAATGGCTGAAACTTCTTATTTTGAACATTTTGAAAACCAATTCTCTGAAAAAGCAATTCTTTTTGGAAAATCTCAGTGGAAATGAGGAAGAGCAGATGTAACGACTTACTGCCCTGGTGATCTAGCGGTGCGGCGGGTCGCCCGTAACTAGGGCTCACGAGGCACCTCTCTTAATAAGACCTGGCGGCATCCGATTAGCCGAGGGCTCCTCCCGAGGTGGAAGGCAGCTGAGAACAGGGAGCTTAGAATTGGTTCTAGATTTAGGTGCCGACCGTGACAGCAGAGAACAGAGAGCAACAAGATGGAAGGATTCAATCACAATGGTCTTGGACATGGAAAAGCCTGAAGATCCTGAAGACCAGAACCTTCCATAGGGGCACCAGAAGTCAAACTTGTAGCAAGTCTGTTACTATGTTGTAGGGAGTTGCAGTAGAACAGGTGGGCAGGGAGTGGGAAACTGTTGGAAACCTTCGGGGGAAGAGGGTGAGTGACATTTTTGTATATTAAATATAAAGATACACAGAGAGAAATAGTTGGCTTTTATAATAGAGGTGCCCAATGATACAGAGAATGTTACCCACTGGCAGTCTCACAACAATCTGTATTCTGTGCCCATCCTTTAGGGAGGTCGACTCCCAGCCGTGACACAAGCAGCCCATTTGATTATTTCTAAGCTTGGTATTGAGGCCGGCCGGCTACTGATATAACACAATTATCTGAGGCTACTGGGGCACCAGGGAAGGGCTGTCCTTCATTGTTCACTTCTGGGGATCTCAAGGAGAAATGACAGTGGGTTTCTATGGAAGAGCCATGTTACTGCCTGCTCCTCTGTGCTCAGTGCTTTACTTACACTATGCTGAAATGCAGGGAATGGTCTTAGACATTCAGCATGTCTTTGTTGTTGAACTACAACTTCCTTTAGGTATAAGGTTTACTGGTAGTTCAACAAACATCCGCTGAGTGTTAGTATATATCTATTTTACGCCTGGTACCCCTGGAACTATAGCAGGATGACACCCCAATGTTTCTATATATCTGTAACCTTGTTATGAGCTAAGGGGGCCCAGTCTGAAGGCCAGTTAGGGGGAGATTTGGGGTGAGTGCTTATTTGTACCCTGGGTACCCCTGGAACTATAGCAGGGTGACACCCCAATGTTTCTATATATCTGTAACCTTGTTATGAGCTAAGGGGGCCCAGTCTGAAGGCCAGTTAGGGGGAGAATTGGGGTGAGTGATTATTTGTACCCTGGGTACCCCTGGAACTATAGCAGGATGACACCCCAATGTTTCTATATATCTGTAACCTTGTTATGAGCTAAGGGGGCCCAGCCTGAAGGCCAGTTAGGGGGAGATTTGGGGTGAGTGCTTATTTGTACCCTGGGTACCCCTGGAACTATAGCAGGGTGACACCCCAATGTTTCTATATATCTGTAACCTTGTTATGAGCTAAGGGGGCCCAGTCTGAAGGCCAGTTAGGGGGAGATTTGGGGTGAGTGCTTATTTGTACCCTTTCTGTACAAGAGAGACCCCCCCAATGCTGTTCATGGGGTTCTGTCACAAAGGTGACATCATGTGGAATTATTAACTGTTGAGTAGGAAGAAGAATACATTGCGAATACATTGGGAGCAAGACGAGGGAATTTATATTGAGAGTATTCAGTACCAGAGTGAAGAATGTGGAATTAGGTGAGGGGAATGGAGACAAGGAGAGAGGGGGGATGACTGAGGCCAGGTCCGGACTGAGAATGAAAATAGGCCCTGGCATTTCAGGTAAACAGAGACCCAATCAGCCCACATAGAGGCCCAAACAGCCCACTAAATAGTGACTTTCTATGGGACCTTATAGCAGCCCCTCTGGCATTTGCCACAACCCACAGATTGCCAGTCCAGGCCTGACTGAGGCCCTGGTGATGGCAGGGGATTGAGCAGTCAGGTATATAGAGGGTTAACCAAACGTGCAGCATAAATGGCACAGGGAAAATTGGCTCCCACGTCCATAATCTCCCGGCGCTCTTATAATGAGAGGAGGCTGTTAGGACTGAAGTGGCGGCACAAGAGCCATTGTCGGAGGGATGATTGTACTAAAAGTCTCGCTCTTTGTAACTGGGTTCTGCCACGTTGTGCCCTAATTAGCCGCACAAAAGCTCAGGCCTCCCCTTCGTCTCAGCCCAGAGACACATTAGTACAAGTGTCATTAGGAGCTCGAGTCTGACCCCAAAAGAACATTATTTTTATATTTTGCTACATGTGATCGTGTGCAGCTCCCGCGTGTAATGAGAAAGGGTTAAAGTCTTCCACATGTGCCACATGGTATCAGACACGTGCCCACACTAGGGTTGCCACCTTGTATTTTATATTTTATAGAGCTGTGACCATTCTCACTGCACATTGCTTCTGATTGATTAGACCCCCGGTGGGCTCCCCACTACATCTCTACACCTCGTGGATCTCCCAACTATATTTACCCTTACAATAGGGAGCTGGGTAGGGTCACCACCTCACCCCTTTCAAACCAAACACATGTGGAATCCACAGCCCACATGGCTAGTTAGCAATTCATTTAGACACATGGCTGCACATAAGGGTAGGACTTTATGGACACTTTCTGCGCAATCCGACGCGCTGCAACAAAACGCCTGTGTCAAATCACATGCAACGGAAATAAGGAAAGTAATGGAAATGTCGGATGAAGTCGCAGCGTTTATCCCACGTAACACGACTGTCAGACGCATTGTGCACCGTCTGCATCCGAAAGTAAAGTCGCATCGGATCAACGCTGTGACACCATTCGACAATCATTTACTTACCTTATTTGCGTCGCATACAATTTGACGTTTTGTTGCAGCGCGTCGGATCGCACCGAAAATGTCCATGTAGTCCTACCCTAATGCAGTTCAGTCTGCAGCATGCATCTCAGAGCTGAACTCCATATTGCGCTTCCATCCGATTGGTCGCCATGAGACACATGTACAAACTCTATGTAAAACACTATGTATATGTACAAAATCTGATATAATGAGGCTGTATTTCTATTGGTCACACAGGTGAATACATACAAATACACCTGCTGCAGGTAAAGGCTCATTAGAGTTTAAGAGGAGTCTAAACAAACCAAGTTGGGGGTAAAGCCGCACTTTTCTGCTCCGTTGCTACAGATACACTTGTATTAGAGACATGAGTTGTTCCAGCTGTTGGTAATGTGCCATTAGTCTGACTACAAATCCCCAGCTCAGAATTTATTGACAATTATCAGTCCAGTTATTTGCTTATTCCTTTCTCAATCCATTTGTTCTGTCCCACGTCACTTCTTGGCTTCTTCCTGATTTTCTGTTTTCCTTACAATTCTATGGTTGTTATTTGGTTATGACCCGGCCAGTCTGACTATGTCCAGCTTCTTTCCTTGTCAGATCCTTCATCAGACTAAACATTTTGCTCCCTTCTTGCCCCTGTGGGAGTCACTAGGTTCTTGTTGTGGGGTAAGTCCTGGTGTAGTGGTCCATCTCTCTCTTACTCTAACTTGCACCCCATGAGCTGACAATTGTAGCCTCATACACCTCTCTCTATGCCCCATGTGTGTGTGTGGAGACATCTCATGGCACTTACCTCTTCTATGTAGCTGCAGAAACACAACAAATAAACCTCTAACTCATTGTGTTCATTGGACTTACCTCCTGTATCAGAGCTCTGAGCTCAAACTCCAATACACTCACTGATAACACAGACCTACGTTATAACATTATTATTCTTATACACACACATTCCCACCAACATAATCCTTAATACTGTAACTGGGGGCAAAGGAGGCAGGAAACGTTGTTACACGGGTCGTTGATTCCCAATGTTCCCAGCGATGTGACTACGGGGGTCCCTGTCACTAACACACACTGACATTTAGCAGCAGGGGGAGAAGGGGGTGCAGCCTGTACATGCAACTGAGTGTGTCTATATTATCACTATTCAGCACACTCCAACGGTCTCAGGCAATGACGACTGACCTCTCTGAGAAATATGCACATTCACAACTAATCATCATCCTTTGTATGTCTGTATATTCCCAGTAGGACAAGATGGAGACAGTAGGAAAATATGGAGACAGTAGAACAAGATGGCAACAGTAGGGCAAGATGGAGACAGTAGGGCAAGATGGAGACAGTAAGACAAGATGGAGACAGTAGGACAAGATGGCGACAGTAGGACAAGATGGAGACAGTAGGACAAGATGGCGACAGTAGGACAAGATGCAGACAATAGGACAAGATGGAGACAGTAGGACAAGATGGAGACAATAGGACAAGAAGGAGACAGTAGGACAAGATGGAGACAGTAGGACAAGATGGAGACAGTAGGACAAGATGAAGACAGTAGGACAAGATGGAGACAGTAGGACAAGATGGAGACAGTAGGACAAGATGGCGACAGTAGGACAAGATGCAGACAATAGGACAAGATGGAGACAGTAGGACAAGATGGAGACAATAGGACAAGAAGGAGACAGTAGGACAAGATGGAGACAGTAGGACAAGATGGAGACAGTAGGAAAATATGGAGACAGTAGAACAAGATGGCAACAGTAGGGCAAGATGGAGACAGTAGGACAAGATGGAGACAGTAGGACAAGATGGAGACAGTAGGACAAGATGGCGACAGTAGGACAAGATGGAGACAGTAGGACAAGATGGCGACAGTAGGACAAGATGCAGACAATAGGACAAGATGGAGACAGTAGGACAAGATGGAGACAATAGGACAAGAAGGAGACAGTAGGACAAGATGGAGACAGTAGGACAAGATGGAGACAGTAGGACAAGATGAAGACAGTAGGACAAGATGGAGACAGTAGGACAAGATGGAGACAGTAGGACAAGATGGCGACAGTAGGACAAGATGCAGACAATAGGACAAGATGGAGACAATAGGACAAGATGGAGACAGTAGGACAAGATGGAGACAATAGGACAAGAAGGAGACAGTAGGACAAGATGGAGACAGTAGGACAAGATGGAGACAGTAGGACAAGATGAAGACAGTAGGACAAGATGGAGACAGTAGGACAAGATGGAGACAGTAGGACAAGATGGCGACAGTAGGACAAGATGCAGACAATAGGACAAGATGGAGACAGTAGGACAAGATGGAGACAATAGGACAAGAAGGAGACAGTAGGACAAGATGGAGACAGTAGGACAAGATGGAGACAGTAGGACAAGATGAAGACAGTAGGACAAGATGGAGACAGTAGGACAAGATGAAGACAGTAGGACAAGATGGAGACAGTAGGACAAGATGGCGACAGTAGGACAAGATGCAGACAATAGGACAAGATGGAGACAGTATGACAAGATGGAGACAATAGGACAAGATGGAGACAGTAGGACAAGATGGAGACAGTAGGACAAGATGGAGACAGTAGGACAAGATGAAGACAGTAGGACAAGATGGAGACAGTAGGACAAGATGGAGACAGTAGGACAAGATGGCGACAGTAGGACAAGATGCAGACAATAGGACAAGATGGAGACAGTAGGACAAGATGGAGACAATAGGACAAGAAGGAGACAGTAGGACAAGATGGAGACAGTAGGACAAGATGGAGACAGTAGGACAAGATGAAGACAGTAGGACAAGATGGAGACAGTAGGGCAAGATGGCGACAGTAGGTCAAGATGCAGACAATAGGACAAGATGGAGACAGTATGACAAGATGGAGACAATAGGACAAGATGGAGACAGTAGGACAAGATGGAGACAGTAGGACAAGATGGAGACAGTAGGACAAGATGAAGACAGTAGGACAAGATGGAGACAGTAGGACAAGATGGAGACAGTAGGGCAAGATGGCGACAGTAGGACAAGATGGAGACAGTAGGACAAGATGGCGACAGTAGGACAAGATGGAGACAGTAGGACAAGATGGAGACAGTAGGACAAGATGGAGACAGTAGGACAAGATGGAGACAATAGGACAAGAAGGAGACAGTAGGACAAGATGGAGACAGTAGGACAAGATGGAGACAGTAGGACAAGATGAAGACAGTAGGACAAGATGGAGACAGTAGGACAAGATGGAGACAGTAGGACAAGATGGAGACAGTAGGACAAGATGGAGCCAGTAGGTCAAGATGGAGATAGGATAAAATGGAGACAGTAGGACAAGATGGAGACAGTAAGACAAGAAAGAGGCAGTAGGACAAGATGGAGACAGTAGGGCAAGATGGAGACAGTAGGGCAAAATGGAGACAGTAGGGCAAGATGGAGATAGTAGGGCAAAATGGAGACAGTAGGGCAAGATGGAGACAGTAGGGCAAGATGGAGACAGTAGGGCAAGATGGAGACAGTAGGGCAAGATGGAGACAGTAGAACAAGATAGAGACAGTAGGGTAAGATGGAGACAGTAGAACAAGATGGAGACAGTAGGACAAGATGGAGACAGAAGGACAAGATGGAGACAGTAGGACAAGATGGAGACAGTAGGACAAGATGGAGACAATAGGACAAGAAGGAGACAGTAGGACAAGATGGAGACAGTAGGACAAGATGGAGGCAGTAGGATATATAGAGACAGTTGGAGTAACCAACAGAATTAGTGGAGTGTTGGTGCAAGAGAATGAGCAACTCCTGAGAAATGCCATTGGTTTCTGTCAGTTAAAGCAGAGCTGAAGGCAATAGTTTGGGAAGTATTTAATATTTACAACTGGTTAGTGTTTCCATGGACCCTGCCCCAGATATAGACAATATATTACTATAAGTCTTCTTTACACTGAGTCTTGTCTCACATACGCTCCTGCCCCACTCACCTACATTCCTTGTACTTTGTACAATCTGAGTAATCATCTTGTAATGATGAGCTGCTCGACTTGTCTCTCAGCGGGAGGCGCAAAGCGAGTAATTAGCAAAGACTCGTTACTTGAAAACCCACAATTTACCTTCACATTGCACTGAAAATCTATCATTTTGCTTCAGTGTTATATGGACTGTTTGTGCCACAATAAGCTATACCCTCATACTGTACTGTCTAAGGGAATCAATATGGCACCTCCTCCTCCCATATGTATAAATATACAGAGAAGGAATGTTCTGGGCACACAATAAGCTATACCCTCATACTGTACTGTCTAAGGGAATCAATATGGCACCTCCTCCTCCCATATGTATAAATACAAATATACAGAGAAGGAATGTTCTGGGCACACAATAAGCTATACCCTCATACTGTACTGTCTAAGGGAATCAATATGGCACCTCCTCCTCCCATATGTATAAATACAAATATACAGAGAAGGAATGTTCTGGGCACACAATAAGCTATACCCTCATACTGTACTGTCTAAGGGAATCAATATGGCACCTCCTCCTCCCATATGTATAAATACAAATATACAGAGAAGGAATGTTCTGGGCACACAATAAGCTATACCTCATACTGTACTGTCTAAGGGAATCAATATGGCACCTCCTCCTCCCATATGTATAAATATACAGAGAAGGAATGTTCTGGGCACACAATAAGCTATACCCTCATACTGTACTGTCTAAGGGAATCAATATGGCACCTCCTCCTCCCATATGTATAAATACAAATATACAGAGAAGGAATGTTCTGGGCACACAATAAGCTATACCCTCATACTGTACTGTCTAAGGGAATCAATATGGCACCTCCTCCTCCCATATGTATAAATACAAATATACAGAGAAGGAATGTTCTGGGCACACAATAAGCTATACCCTCATACTGTACTGTCTAAGGGAATCAATATGGCACCTCCTCCTCCCATATGTATAAATACAAATATACAGAGAAGGAATGTTCTGGGCACACAATAAACTATACCCTCATACTGTACTGTCTAAGGGAATCAATATGGCACCTCCTCCTCCCATATGTATAAATACAAATATACAGAGAAGGAATGTTCTGGGCACACAATAAGCTATACCCTCATACTGTACTGTCTAAGGGAATCAATATGGCACCTCCTCCTCCCCATATGTATAAATACAAATATACAGAGAAGGAATGTTCTGGGCACACAATAAGCTATACCCTCATACTGTACTGTCTAAGGGAATCAATATGGCACCTCCTCCTCCCATATGTATAAATACAAATATACAGAGAAGGAATGTTCTGGGCACACAATAAACTATACCCTCATACTGTACTGTCTAAGGGAATCAATATGGCACCTCTTCCTCCCATATGTATAAATACAAATATACAGAGAAGGAATGTTCTGGGCACACAATAAGCTATACCCTCATACTGTACTGTCTAAGGGAATCAATATGGCACCTCCTCCTCCCATATGTATAAATACAAATATACAGAGAAGGAATGTTCTGGCACACAATAAGCTATACCCTCATACTGTACTGTCTAAGGGAATCAATATGGCACCTCCTCCTCCCTTATGTATAAATACAAATATACAGAGAAGGAATGTTCTGGGCACACAATAAGCTATACCCTCATACTGTACTGTCTAAGGGAATCAATATGGCACCTCCTCCTCCCATATGTATAAATACAAATATACAGAGAAGGAATGTTCTGGGCACACAATAAGCTATACCCTCATACTGTACTGTCTAAGGGAATCAATATGGCACCTCCTCCTCCCATATGTATAAATACAAATATATAGAGAAGGAATGTTCTGGGCACACACTGTTATATTTTATACTTTAATTTCTTGGGGAATGAAGGGAAAATAAACTTTGCTTATAAAGTGGTAATATTTCCCCTAAAAGGCACAGGCAGAATTCAGGAATCTATAAGGGAATCGGGTCGTATTCAGAAGAAAGTTTATTTGCATTAATTAAATCCTGGTTGTGTTTATGAGTCCCATTAAGTTTCCGGTTCCTCTGCGGCTTCTCCCACGCCTTTGCATCAATTCCTGCTTTCTATGTGTTAATCTCTCCTTTGGCGAATACATAAAATTATTGCTGGCGTATATTTGTTGGCGCCGTATGCTCGCCGTGGGGATATACAATCACGTGCTTATTCCTGAGATTCGCCAAACTTCTTTATTGTGTTTTTTTGCTTCGCTCTGCACTGAGGAACGGAGAGGGTTGGGGAATAAAAGTGCATTTTATGTCCCTTTTCGGGGGAAGAAAAAGGAAATAATGAGTGTTATTTACAATGTGAATGGCAGAATCCTCCCCCAGCATTGACGCAAGCCCCCCGGTTTTATGACCAAAGTGATAAAATGGACTTAGTACTAATGAAAGAAACAAGATGTACGTCTGGGCTAAAGGGGTCCCAGTCTATGGGGCAAAAGTACTGGAGCTCAAAGATGTCCAGCCTATGACCCTCCAGTTGTTTTACTTACTCTCAGCATCCCCTGACAATGCTAGCCCACGGCAATCAGACGTTATGGGATACATAAAAGTATAGTAGGACTGTCCAACCTAAGGTCCTTCAGCAATTATGGAAGTACAGCAGGAGAGCCACAAGTTGGAAACATTGCCCTACTTATTACATCTTGCTCTGCAGTCTGCATCTTGCTTTACTTTCTTCATCTTCTACTGTCTTATCTTTACCTACTGTCTCCCTCTTGCCCTACTGTTTCCCTCTTGTCCTACTGTCTCCATCTTGTCCTACTGTCTCCATCTTGCCATATTGTCTTGTATCTTTCCCTACTGTCTCCATCTTTCCTTCTGTCTCCATCTTGTCCTACTGTCTCCATCTTGCCCAACTGTCTCCCTCTTGTCCTACTGTCTCCATCTTGTCCTACTGTCTCCATCTTGCCATATTGTCTTGTATCTTTCCCTACTGTCTCCATCTTTCCTTCTGTCTCCATCTTGTCCTACTGTCTCCATCTTGTCCTACTGTCTCCATCTCGTCCTACTGTCTCCCTCTTGTCCTATTGTCTCCATCTTGTCCTACTGTCTCCATCTTGCCATATTGTCTTGTATCTTTCCCTACTGTCTCCATCTTTCCTTCTGTCTCCATCTTGTCCTACTGTCTCCATCTTGCCCAACTGTCTCCCTCTTGTCCTACTGTCTCCATCTTGTCCAACTGTCTCCATCTTGTCCTACTGTCTCCATCTTGTCCTACTGTCTCCATCTTGTCCTACTGTCTCCATCTTACCCTACTGTCTCCATCTTGCCCTACTGTCTCCATCTTGCCCTACTGTCTCCATCTTGCCCAACTGTCTCCCTCTTGTCCTACTGTCTCCATCTTGTCCAACTGTCTCCATCTTACCCTACTGTCTCCATCTTGCCCTACTGTCTCCATCTTGTCCTACTGTCTCCATCTTGCCCAACTGTCTCCCTCTTGTCCTACTGTCTCCATCTTGTCCTACTGTCTCCATCTTTATATCTTAGCCATCTTCATCTTACCCTATTTTGTCTATCGTGCCCTGTTTGGGTAATAGGTATCTATCTATAGGGTAAGTTTGAAAATCCTGTTGAACAAGGACCTTATTGGACAAATAATGCAGTGCTCTCCCACTGGGTCTTAATTTCCCCCTATTGGATCCTTTTGTTGGCCTAGTGTCAGTCAGATAAGGTCACATTGGCCACCACCTGGGTCAACTTCAGACTAATGTTTTGGTAATCTCACCAGAGCAGCAGATTTTTCAGGTTTACAAAGAAAATATTGCTGCTCCCATGAGGCCTCTGTTATATTATATCTTGTTTCTGATGCCCAGCAATATATTATATATAACCCAGAGTTGCAGCATTGCTGTAAGGCGAGGTCTGTATGGAGTTATATAAACTGCATTGTTTTTGGTGCAGGATAGAGTCAGCGCGGGGCCATCCCTAGAGTCTCACACAAGTCTAGATTTACACTTTACCCTTTTGTCATTGTTATGTCGTATTTACAAATGTGTTTCCGGATATAACGGACATTTCTGTGCTTTCCCGGCTAATGACCTTTGGGTCCCAGAAGGTTCCCTGATATCACCAGCTGAGGTGTAAGATTTATAGATGGGGCAATTTATCTGCTCAGGAACAGAATCACTTTCATATGGGACATATGGACTTCTCTCTAGATCTGAGCCTACAACTGCTAAACTAGACTCATTTTTGTGTCACTGGGGGGCAATATGAAATGATCTTGGCACTTAATCCCCTCTATAGTGAACACTATGATATTATACTGGAGTTAATCAACGTATTGCCCCACTGTGGCTCCAAAACACTGGCCACCTCACTTGATACATGATTGTTAGATATAATGGGGAGGCCTTTAAGATGAATCCTGATCATTGACCGCACAGACAGGAATAATGGATATACAATATTTCATGAGAAGGGAATTTAGAGAAGACCAAGTATGTGTTAGACACGACTAAGGGAATTTAGAGAAGACCAAGTTGGGGTTAGACACTACTAAGGGAATTTAGAGAAGACCAAGTTGGGGTTAGATACGACTAAGGGAATTTAGAGAAGACCAAGTTGGGGTTAGACACGACTAAGGGAATTTAGAGAAGACCAAGTTGGGGTTAGACACGACTAAGGGAATTTAGACATAACTATGGGTGAGAGCAAAGCAAGATTGAAGCAAAGGTGGTGCTTTAGGACAGGGCTAGTAATTCATTACTTTACATTTATTACATGTCATATAAAAAAAACAGGACAGGAGGAGTTAAATAAGGTGACTGTACATAACGTGCTTGAGCCCAACTGAAAACAAAAGGAGAAAGCTCCAAGTTCACCATTTCAAAAAGCAGCTCCGGAGCCAAGTGCTCAGTCGTCAGCTCCGCCATTGTGATCACATCCCAATATAAGTAACTGGTCGGCACTTCTGGGTAAAAAGATGTATGACAGCTGATAGGATTCACGTAAGGTGAATTGGCTTGTGCCCAACTGATCCAATTATCCCTTTGCCCCTTGGTCCTACCCTCTTGGTGTTCAAACCATCATTTCTGCCTCAGGTTTACTTCAATGCCTGTAGCACCTTAGATGGTAAATGTGTGTATTCATTGTCCTCTCCACAAAGAATTCTATTGAAAACTCAGCACACGGGTGAGGGAATGAGGCTACAGCTGAGGATTATGGGAATCCTGTAAATCCACGGTGATTATTGCACCTCACATGCCAGTCAAGGGAATTCTGGGAAGAAGCCCAGAATGATGCTCCGGACTCATCTTGCCTCTACTGACAGAGGAGCTAATTGAAAGTTAATTGCCCCAGTGTGGCTACATGTGGCCTTCCCAGGCAACTCTCCCAACATTCCTCTTTGTTGGAAATTCTCATTTTAATCTCAGTACTTGCCAATTTCACAGTTGAGTGGAGAAAAGACACACTCTCACCCGGGATTCAGGGCTGAAGGAGTCATGGAAATCAATTGCACACAGAGATTGTTATAACTAGAGCCATCAAGCTGTTCAGCCCTACAGTGTAAGCCTCAGCCTACCAACAACTTCCAACTCTATTTAAGCAATGGAATTAGGGTCAGTGCTAAGGAAAATGATGAATACTTGACTGGAGTCAATCAGAAAACAGAGGCAGATCAGGAATTGTAGGTGGGGATTGTGGGGTTATAGATAGTAGGTCCAGTAGGGCAAGATGAATGAGAGACCAATAGGGCAATAGAATGAAAAACATGGAGAAATTGGGGCAGGGTGAAAATGTAAGAACAAGATGACAAGAATAATGAGCTGATCACTGTGGGACATGGTCTAAACATAAGGACACAATGCAAAAAGTAGGGAAAGATGGAGACAACAGGGCAAGAAAGAGACAGTAGGGCAATATGGAGATAGTAGGGAAAATGGAGACAGTAGGACAAGATGGAGACAGTAGGGTAATATGGAGACAGTAGGACAAGATGGAGACAGTAAGACAAGATAGAGACAGTAGGACAAGATGGAGACAGTAGGGTAATATGGAGACAGTAGGACAAGATGGAGACAGTAGGACAAGATGGAGACAGTAGGGCAAGATGGAGACAGTAGGGCAAGATGGAGACAGTAGGGCAAGGTGGAGAGAGTAGGGCTAGATGGAGACAGTAGGGCAAGATGGAGACAGTAGGACAAGATGGAGACAGTAGGACAAGATGGAGACAGTAGGGCAAGATGGAGACAGTAGGACAAGATGGAGACAGTAAAAAACCCAACTTAATTCCTATTAAGACTCGGCACCCTGTGTGCTCATGGGAAACCCATTCTATACACCCAGCCAAAAACGAATTAGAGGGAGCGTTGGCCCCACTAATGACTCATTTACATTAATGACGGTGTGGGGGAGAGTTTGGTGGTCGGCCAATTATTTGTGTAACTCCCGGAGAGAAGTGAATGAAAGACAAAGTCACAGATTACGGGCGAATGGCCTGTGAATCAGTCGTTCCTATTGGGTTTATTCAGGAACACCAGGCAGAAGCATTTTAGATATTAGATATTATATATATATTTTATATTATTATTAGCCGGTCCATCAGGGCACAATACACTCATGCCTGGCACTGTATCAGCTCAGCCTTTACTTATTGATTCAATCACTGAATTAAATCATTGAAAATGTTTCATTTATGTATAAAGGCTCTTCTGGGGCGGAGAGATATATACAACATACCTCCCAACATTTTGGAAGTAAAAAGAGGGACAAAAGATTTTTTCCCGCGCGTAGCGCAGCAATTTTTGACCACACCCCTTTCTGTGGCCACACCCCCTAATTACCATGTTTGTTTTACAAAATTTGGCAGGTTATGAAAGTTTGAAAATATTTCTCCTTATCTAAACTGTGTTTTTGTGTCTCAAAATTGTTACAAAGTATCTTATTTGCACCTGTTGGCTGTTCTGGGCTCTCTGCTAAAAGCCAATTAAGTGAGAAACTTTGTTTCTTTTTCTGGCTGTTCAGTGCAGAGAAAAGAGGGACTTTCCAGTACAAATGAGGGACTGCGGGTTGAGCTGTCAAAGAGGGGCTGTCCCTCCAAAAAAGGGACAGTTGGGAGGTATGGTACAGCCTTGTGATTGGTCAGACTTGGAGGACAAGAGACCAAATCCTTCAGGAAGCAGGAGGGCAAAACTGCCTTGAGTGACATTAAAACTGCCCCATGCAGACACATAGAGAGGCGGATCTCTATAGAAACCCCCAAATGTGCAGCCATATTGCCCTGAGTATTAGCACATCACGTCATCATGTCACCTCTCCTAGGGGCCTCATACAGCGAGAGGAAGGGCCACAGAGAACCACCTGATTGGTGGACAGGAGAGGTCTGGAACATGATTCCACCAATGATTCCACCTTGTATCTCCCAGTGACACTGATCTCAGGCTTCTGCCCATAATCCCCCCTTTTGTTACAGGAGCTCAGCACATTCCTGTGACTTATTCCCATTTCTGTGTTTTCCATCAATTCCTCGGCTGAGCGGTTTGTCTGATTTATGTTCCCGAATCTGCTGGAAAACCAAAATTATTGTTTTTTTAATTTTAGGATTCACTCAGTCCTCTGCCAGTTCTCTCCCTCGGGCACCTGACCCACAACTCATTTACTCACAGCCCCTCTCAACTACATCTCCCAGCATCCCCTGCAGTTCAGCAACCCCAATGTTTCTAAATATCTGTAACCTTGTTATGAGCTAAGGGGGCCCAGTCTGAAGGTCAGTTAGGGGGAGATTTGGGGTGAGTGCTTATTTGTACCCCGGGTACCCCTGGAACTATAGCAGGGTGACACCCCAATGTTTCTATATATCTGTAACCTTGTTATGAGCTAAGGGGACCCAGTCTGAAGGTCAGTTAGGGGGAGATTTGGGGTGAGTGTTTATTTGTACCCTGGGTACCCCTGGAACTATAGCAGGGTGACACCCCAATGTTTCTATATATCTGTAACCTTGTTATGAGCTAAGGGGGCCCAGTCTGAAGGTCAGTTAGGGGGAGATTTGGGGTGAGTGTTTATTTGTACCCTGGGTACCCCTGGAACTATAGCAGGGTGACACCCCAATGTTTCTATATATCTGTAACCTTGTTATGAGCTAAGGGGTCCAGTCTGAAGGTCAGTTAGGGGGAGATTTGGGGTGAGTGTTTATTTGTACCCTGGGTACCCCTGGAACTATAGCAGGGTGACACCCCAATGTTTCTATATATCTGTAACCTTGTTATGAGCTAAGGGGGCCCAGTCTGAAGGTCAGTTAGGGGGAGATTTGGGGTGAGTGTTTATTTGTACCCTGGGTACCCCTGGAACTATAGCAGGGTGACACCCCAATGTTTCTATATATCTGTAACCTTGTTATGAGCTAAGGGGGCCCAGTCTGAAGGTCAGTTAGGGGGAGATTTGGGGTGAGTGCTTATTTGTACCCTGGGTACCCCTGGAACTATAGCAGGGTGACACCCCAATGTTTCTATATATCTGTAATCTTGTTTTGAGCTAAGGGGTCCAGACTGAAGGCCAGTTAGGGGGAGATTTGGGGAGAGTGCTTATTTGTACCCTGGGTACCCCTGGAACTGTAGCAGGGTGACACCCCAATGTTTCTATATATCTGTATCCTTGTTATGAGCTAAGGGGGCCCAGTCTGAAGGTCAGTTAGGGGGAGATTTGGGGAGAGTGCTTATTTGTACCCTGGGTACCCCTGGAACTATAGCAGGGTGACACCCCAATGTTTCTATATATCTGTAATCTTGTTATGAGCTAAGGGGTCCAGTCTGAAGGTCAGTTAGGGGGAGATTTGGGGTGAGTGCTTATTTGTACCCTGGGTACCCCTGGAACTATAGCAGGGTGACTGTTACCCCAATGTTTCTATATATCTGTAACCTTGTTATGAGCTAAGGGGGCCCAGTCTGAAGGTCAGTTAGGGGGAGATTTGGGGTGAGTGCTTATTTGTACCCTGGGTACCCCTGGAACTATAGCAGGGTGACGATGTGTATGGGGGTATAATAAGGGTGGAACCTGATGAAGGTGCTGTACTAGAGCTGATTGGTGCCACAGTGTGGGCAGAAAAGGGGGGCAGGGCATTAGTGAGTTTTGGGTGGCAGAACTATAACTGGTTAACCCATATTTCATCTCCATAAGCAGCAACGGCAAGTTCTGTTGTGAGGCATCAATTTCCCCCGTCTCTGGGGATCGGGTTGCCATGGTAACCACAGAGACAAAGCCGGACGCTGTGGGGGACCAATTTTAACGTCTCTGAGACTTAATACATCACATGCTCCTATAAGTGCAGCCAGCACTGGGGATTAAAGAGGCGTCCATTATTATTGGGCTCCCTCTCGGCCACTCACCAGCTGCCATTGCTCCAACACATTCATGTCTCGTCTGGAATGAGGTTTATGTACCAAAAACCCAAAACTGTCAGCTGTGGTGCTGCCATACTGCTTGTCTTTTTATCTACAAATGTGCACCCACATTATGCTTAATGAATCACTTTCACCCCTTTGATACTTTAATCTTATAAAATGTATTTTATGTTATGCTCTGGTCTCAATCCCTATTGTACTGTACTGGCATGCCTAGGGTTAATGCGGTGCTCTGAATCATCTTCTGCAGTGATCTTACTGGCATGCCTAGGGTTAATGCAGTGCTCTGAATCATCTTCTGCAGTGCTCTTACTGGCATGCCTAGGGTTAATGCGGTGCTCTGAATCATCTTCTGCAGTGCTCTTACTGGCATGCCTAGGGTTAATGTGGTGCTCTGAATCATCTTCTGCAGTGATCTTACTGGCATGCCTAGGGTTAATGCGGTGCTCTGAATCATCTTCTGCAGTGATCTTACTGGCATGCCTAGGGTTAATGCGGTGCTCTGAATCATCTTCTGCAGTGATCCTGCCAGCATGATTGGGGTTGTTGTAATGCTCTGTGGTCATTTTTACCCTCACTGGGACAACTGGGATTAGTGGTGGGAATTCATTGTCTGCAGTGATTGTAGCAGCTCAGCGAGGGTTAATGCAGTGCTCATGACCAACACTGGGGACATGGAAAAGGGGCACTGCCTACAATATTCTGTGACTTCTCTGGGGCCCCAAGTTTCACATTTGCTTTATCTCCATATTGTTTTGGGGGTGACCCTGTTAGTGAGAAGCACTATCTGTTTTAGGGCCACTGACTAGGACCCTCCAGGGATTGGGGGTCTGGTCCCTATTACAGGGGATTAGTAATGAGGAAAGGAGTCGCTGCCACTAAATTGTTTTCTGTCTCTGACCCCCCCCCCCGACCAATCCCAGCACTCGCACTCCAGGGGCCCCTTACAGACAATACATTCCACTATTAACCCCTTTGTCTATTATTCACTGCATTTCTTATTTAACCCCCACCCTACCAAGCCTCTCTCCTCACCAACACAGATCAGTGAGACAAGTTATAGTGCTGGCACCTAAACGGTTAAAGCTGAATTCTAGGTTTATACTAAATGTGTTATTATGGGATTAATTCAGTTCTTTTCTTTGCTCTTTTTCTCCATGTTTTTTATTTGTCTCACTCCCCTACTGACATCTCTCTCCTCACTGCTTCCCATATATCTCTGATTCTCTGATTCACTCTCCTGTGCCTCGTATCCCTTCTCTGCCCGACTACTGCCAATCACACGACTACCAGGAAATACACTCCTCAGTGCACAGGAAGTAGAGACAGTCACACAGGTATCATGAAATACACTCCCCCGGGCAAAGGAAGTAGAGACAGTCACACGAGTACCAGGAAATACACTCCCCTATGCAAAGGAAGTAAAGACAGTCACATGAGTATCAGGAAATACACTCCCCCGGGCAAAGGAAGTAGAGACAGACACACGAGTACTAGGAAATACACTTCCCTATGCAAAGGAAGTAGAGACAGTCACACGAGTACCGGGAAATACATTCCCCTATGCAAAGGAAGTAGAGACAGTCACACGAGTACCAGGAAATACCCTCCCCCCATGCAAAGGAAGTAGAGACAGTCACATGAGTATCATGAAATACACTCCCCCGGCAAAGGAAGTAGAGACAGTCACACGAGTACTAGGAAATATACTCCCCTATGTAAAGGAAGTAAAGACAGTCACACGAGTACCAGGAAATACACTCCCCTATGTAAAGGAAGTAGAGACAGTCACACGAGTACTAGGAAATACACTCCCCTATGTAAAGGAAGTAAAGACAGTCACACGAGTACCAGGAAATACACTCCCCCGGGCAAAGGAAGTAGAGACAGTCACACGAGTACCAGGAAATACACTCCCCATGCAAAGGAAGTAGAGACAGTCACACGAGTACTAGGAAATACACTCCCCCATGCACAGGAAGTAGAGACAGTCACACAAGTACCAGGAAATACACTCCCCCATGCAAAGGAAATAGAGACAGTCACACGAGTACCAGGAAATACACTCCCCCATGCAAAGGAAATAGAGACAGTCACACGAGTACCAGGAAATACACTCCCCCATGCAACGGAAGTAGAGACAGTCACATGAGTACCAGGAAATACACTCCCCATGCAAAGGAAGTAGAGACAGTCACAAGAGTACCAGGAAATACACTCCCCCATGCACAGGAAGTAGAGACAGTCACGCGAGTACCAGGAAATACACTCCCCTGTGCAAAGGAAGTAGAGACAGTCACATGAGTACCAAGAAATACACTCCCCTGTGCAAAGGAAGTAGAGACAGTCACCCGAGTACCAGGAAATACACTCCCCATGCAAAGGAAGTAGAGACAGTCACATTAGTACCAGGAAATACACTCCCCCGGGCAAAGGAAGTAGAGACAGTCACATGAGTACCAGGAAATACACTCCCCTATGCAAAGGAAGTAGAGACAGTCACACTAGTACCAGGAAATACACTCCCCATGCAAAGGAAGTAGAGACAGTCACACGAGTACTAGGAAATACACTCCCCCATGCACAGGAAGTAGAGACAGTCACACAAGTACCAGGAAATACACTCCCCCATGCAAAGGAAATAGAGACAGTCACACGAGTACCAGGAAATACACTCCCCCATGCAAAGGAAATAGAGACAGTCACACGAGTACCAGGAAATACACTCCCCCGTGCAACGGAAGTAGAGACAGTCACATGAGTACCAGGAAATACACTCCCCATGCAAAGGAAGTAGAGACAGTCACATTAGTACCAGGAAATACACTCCCCCGGGCAAAGGAAGTAGAGACAGTCACACGAGTACCAGGAAATACACTCCCCATGCAAAGGAAGTAGAGACAGTCACACGAGTACTAGGAAATACACTCCCCCATGCACAGGAAGTAGAGACAGTCACACAAGTACCAGGAAATACACTCCCCCATGCACAGGAAGTAGAGACAGTCACACAAGTACCAGGAAATACACTCCCCCATGCAAAGGAAATAGAGACAGTCACACGAGTACCAGGAAATACACTCCCCCATGCAAAGGAAATAGAGACAGTCACACGAGTACCAGGAAATACACTCCCCCATGCAACGGAAGTAGAGACAGTCACATGAGTACCAGGAAATACACTCCCCATGCAAAGGAAGTAGAGACAGTCACAAGAGTACCAGGAAATACACTCCCCCATGCACAGGAAGTAGAGACAGTCACGCGAGTACCAGGAAATACACTCCCCTGTGCAAAGGAAGTAGAGACAGTCACATGAGTACCAAGAAATACACTCCCCTGTGCAAAGGAAGTAGAGACAGTCACCCGAGTACCAGGAAATACACTCCCCATGCAAAGGAAGTAGAGACAGTCACATTAGTACCAGGAAATACACTCCCCCGGGCAAAGGAAGTAGAGACAGTCACATGAGTACCAGGAAATACACTCCCCTATGCAAAGGAAGTAGAGACAGTCACACTAGTACCAGGAAATACACTCCCCATGCAAAGGAAGTAGAGACAGTCACACGAGTACTAGGAAATACACTCCCCCATGCACAGGAAGTAGAGACAGTCACACAAGTACCAGGAAATACACTCCCCCATGCAAAGGAAATAGAGACAGTCACACGAGTACCAGGAAATACACTCCCCCGTGCAACGGAAGTAGAGACAGTCACATGAGTACCAGGAAATACACTCCCCATGCAAAGGAAGTAGAGACAGTCACATTAGTACCAGGAAATACACTCCCCCGGGCAAAGGAAGTAGAGACAGTCACATGAGTACCAGGAAATACACTCCCCATGCAAAGGAAATAGAGACAGTCACACGAGTACCAGGAAATACACTCCCCCATGCGCAGGAAGTAGAGACAGTCACACGAGTAACAGGAAATACACTCCCCTGTGCAAAGGAAGTAGAGACAGTCACATGAGTACCAGGAAATACACTCCCCCATGCAAAGGAAGTAGAGACAGTCACACGAGTACCAGGAAATACACTCCCCTGTGCAAAGGAAGTAGAGACAGTTACCCGAGTACCAGGAAATACACTCCCCATGCAAAGGAAGTAGAGACACTCACATTAGTACCAGGAAATACACTCCCCCGGGCAAAGGAAGTAGAGACAGTCACATGAGTACCAGGAAATACACTCCCTGCATTTATTTGATTGTAGATAAATAAGAGAAAGGATAGCTGCTCTGTGTGCCATTATATGCAGCTGTACAGTTGTTGGGCAAAAAGAACCCTCAGTGCTGAGATGACAGTTGGGCAAAAAGCTCACACACACAATGAATCGGAAGGTTCATTGGACCCCTGATATGTTTTTAATGAAGTGATTTAACTGAACACAGTGCAGTTTGTGTTCCTCCAGCTCTCAGCGCCCACTGTCTCCTGTACAATATCATACGTATGTGTGTCACTTGCACCCCCGGCCCTGTCCCTTTAATAAAAGCCGACAGTCAGAGCTGATAAATGTGACAGTCTTGGCCCCTAACAAGGGATTTGCTCTGATCCTGCCCCGGCTCTCTGGCAGCACAATATGTCTTTATAACAATCAATAACTACAAATAAAAGCGTTAGTGGCCCCGAGTCATTCAGAGCCCGAGAGACAACGTAGCCCGTAATCTGGGACACTTACCCTTTATTCATTCATAGAGAGAAAATCAATCTCACGCCTAACTCAACTCTCTATTGGTTATTTCCCCTGAGAGGGGCCACACACTATTGGTTATTTCCCCAGAGAGGGGCCACAATCTATTGGTTATTTCCCCAGAGAGGGGCCACACTCTATTGGTTATTTCCCCAGAGAGGGGCCACACACTATTGGTTATTTCCCCAGAGAGGGGCCACAATCTATTGGTTATTTCCCCAGAGAGGGGTTACACTCTATTGGTTATTTCCCCAGAGAGGGGCCACACTCTATTGGTTATTTCCCCAGAGAGGGGCCACACTCTATTGGTTATTTCCCCAGAGAGGGGCCACACTCTATAGGTTATTTCCCCAGAGAGGGGTCACACTCTATTGGTTATTTCCCCAGAGAGGGGCCACACTCTATAGGTTATTTCCCCAGAGAGGGGTCACACTCTATTGGTTATTTCCCCAGAGAGGGGCCACACACTATTGGTTATTTCCCCAGAGAGGGGCCATACTCTATTGGTTATTTCCCCAGAGAGGGGCCACACTCTATTGGTTATTTCCCCAGAGAGGGGCCACACACTATTGGTTATTTCCCCAGAGAGGGGCCACACTCTATTGGTTATTTCCCCAGAGAGGGGCCACACTCTATAGGTTATTTCCACAGAGAGGGGCCACACACTATTGGTTATTTCCCCAGAGAGGGGCCACACTCTATTGGTTATTTCCCCAGAGAGGGGCCACGCTCTATAGGTTATTTCCCCAGAGAGGGGCCACACTCTATTGGTTATTTCCCCAGAGAGGGGCCACACTCTATTGGTTATTTCCCCAGAGAGGGGCCACACTCTATAGGTTATTTCCACAGAGAGGGGCCACACACTATTGGTTATTCCCCCTGAGAGGGTCACACTCTATTGGTTATTCCCCCAGAGAGGGGCCACTCCCAGCCTATGTAAGACTGTGTTTTGTGCTGATAATAACTTGTCCTTTAATTCCTGAGAGTGCTCATCTGCCCAGCATTGAAGTAGCATTCGGGCCCCATGACAGGGGCCATTACATCTCAGAGCCGAGCTGCTGACGCTTCAGGAAGAGATTGTGGGTCACGTGTGCCACTTCCTCGCCACTAAATGGATTTTGTCATTTCTTGCAGCGAGTCGTAAATCAATCCTATTAAAGGCATCCTGTAAAGTGCAGATGGGAGTGCAGCCAGAACTCCCCGCTCCCCTCGCTCTCTCCTCCGCTTTAATTGGGATTCTGACCGCAGTCACTAATGAACATGGGGGGTTGGGGGGCCGGGGAGGAGGAGGGGCTTCATTCAGCCACAAACACTGAGCAAAAGTGCTTAAATCTGGGTCATGTGTGCGGCAGACACTCCCAGAATCCCCCTGTAGGGAGTAGTAGAGATTGAGCCTCCTCCCATGTGATTCTCACTGTGACTGCCATAAAGCACGACAGAACTGCTGCACATGGCACAGGAAGGAAGTAGACAAAGCAAAGGAGTTAACAGGAAGGGGAAGTGTCAATCAAAGCAAATCCAGACACTTTTTTTTCTGAACTCAACTCTTTCTGGGACAAACAGAACTTTTCCTTCTCGTGATCCAAAGGGGAAGTAAAAGCTGCAGGTCGTGTTTGTAGTGGGAGTGACACTGATAAAACTGCCATATTGGTGCGTTTAGTGAGTGGGGTTCACAGGAGACTTTCTGACCTGGATTTTAATGCAATAAAAGTTTTTATTCTGCGCCTTGTGAATTCCGCTACTTTTTATAGGTCCAACCTAGAAATTATGCAGCAGAGGGGGAGCCCATAAATCAGAAGCTGCTGTACAACAAGAGCAGCGATTTTATGTTGCGCTCAATAAAAGGATCAGAGCGTGTAATGAAGCCTGTGCATTGGGGCTGCCACTGTCTCTTATTGGGGCATCATCCGCTCCAACGCTCACATAAACCAGCCCAGCAGTCTAATTACTGTCTCTCTGCAGCCCAAACTCAGCCCTACTCACTCTCTACTCACTGCTAGTACCCTCAGTTGTGCCGAAACTCCCATGCCCATGCACACAACTCCCAGCACCTCCACTAATGTCTCTTATTATATTTGCTTTTCTACTATATACCACTGGGTCCCCCCAAAACTGGAATTGTTATTGGAAAACGGGGAGCCACTTGAAGGGTTAAACGAGTTCCCTGTTTTGCCGTCAGTCGGAGACAGAGGGACGGTCGTTTAGGCTCAGAGATCAATTCAGCCGCCAGTTACTAAATCTGTATTTTTGTTCTCACGTTTTAGTAAATAAGGAGGATTGGGACCTTTGGAAGATTTTATAATTGTCAGAAACAAATCGGACATGACCCCCCCTCCCCCACAAGGGAACCTGAGGGTTTAAATGTAAATCGATGCACAAGGTTTGTTATCAGAATTGATCTGTAATTGAACCCGACAACATGTCGGCCTGGGACACGAGAGACACTCGGGATGGAATGAGGCAAATACAGAGAGACCATTTGTAACTAGAGAAAGAGGAGATGGGGGTCACAACATTCCCACCCCTAGACACTGTCTGTCCCCAGTTTCACTTCTCTTTGTTAACTGCCACCAGATCCTACTAGATTGTAAGCCTCAAGGGTTTGCCAATTTACTGTAACCCCGGACATCCCTGTAGCCAATGGGAAAACAAGCTGATTTATAAGGTCACAATGGGCTAATGGAGCCATGGTACTGTTGAGATGTGACCAATTGCAGGGAATGATCGCTCTTCTATATATGGCAGGGCCTGAACTTTTCCCCAGGCCAAGACATGACCCTCTCCAACCTTAATATTGACAGGGAACTTCTAACCCTAATATCAGACTCACTCTTGATTTGTCCAAGGTTAGGCCTTCACTTTGACTCTATGCCCTTTAATCTCACTCTTGACTGGAGCCATTGCCAAAATGGCTCTTAATTCTCTCCAGTCTTGGTCTTGGCATGAATTTCAGGCTCTCCAGTTTGACTCTTGGCCTGATTCATTCCCCAACTAGGTCCTGACTTTAACTTCATGCCCTTGAGTTTCACTCTTGTCTTAAGCCATTCCCAGGCTAGGTTTTAACTCTATTCAATCTTGGTCTTGGCATAGATTTCAAGCCCTTCAGTCTGTCTTGGCCTGACATACCCCGGCTAGGTCTTCGCTCCAATCTTGGTCTTTACTTTAACATTATGTCCTTTACTCTCTCTCTGAACTTGAGTCATTCCCAGGCTATGTCTTTACTCTCTCCAATCTTGGTATTGACTTCATACCTCAGAGTCACTCTCAACTTGTACTGCTCCAAGTCTGGAAACTCTGTATTCTTGGTCTTGGCATAGGCTTTAAGCCTTATGGCCTCAGTCTTGAATTCCCAAATCAGTCTTGACTTGGATTGTATAGCCTTCAGTGTCAATCTTGACTGGAATTTAAGCCAATCCCAAATTTGAGCTGCCATCAGCATGAGTTTTCACTTAGACATGACAATCTCATGTAAGTCCAGACTCCATAAAGTTCTGGTCTTGAGACTTGGACTCAACCCACCACAGACTTAGTTTAGATGTCTTGTCTCGTCATTTAACCGTAGTTTCCAGTAGAATCTTAGGTGAGTCTTGATTTAACTCAAATCTTGGCATGGATTTCAAGCCCTCTCATTCATATTTACTGATACATTTGGTTTGGAAAATGAAATGTTTAGACACATCTCTGGATAAACACACTTACCCTATATGATACCCTATAGAAGTGGGCACACTCTCCCCAGCTGAGGCACCAGCGTGGGTCACTTTCAAGTGTGTGGCACATGAATAAAGGCCAAAATGCCCCTCTTGTTTCCAGATCCCACTGTCCCACAGAATTAATTCCAATAAATCCGCCTGGTAAATCCTGCCACCGTATTCTAATCATTTATCTTCAAGGTGTCTGTGCCACAGCAGGAAATAAATGAGTATTTCTCTGCAGATTTCTGAGTTCTCCCCACCCCATATATTCCTTTGATTTATATATTTACCCCCTTTCTGTCCTTATAAGTCTCTCTTAGATTCATCTTTCTCAGGAAATCCCAATTCCAATCTCTCTTTTTCCCTTTCCTTCTCTTGAAAAATGTTCTAGGAGTAACATTTCCCTTCTAAGAATTTACTTCCTTTGTGTCCCCTTAGAACCTTCTTTCATCTTTCCTTGTATCTAATTTTTTTTCTTCCTTATTTTGTGTCTATTTCTCCTAAGAATCATCTTCCAACCTTTGTATTTAATTCTCGTTACAACCTTCTTTTCTCCCTTTGTATCTAGTTCTCCTTATAACGTTCTTATAATCTTTTTATCCCTTTTATCTAATTCTTCTTTGAATCTTATTTCCTTTGTATCTAAAGATCCTTAGAATCTGCCTCTATCTAATTCCCTTCAGAGCCTTCTTTCTTCCTTTGTATCACCTGAGAACTTCTTTTTTCTTTCCTTATTGAATTCTCCTTCGAACCCTCCTTCCTTCCTGGATCTGTATCTAATTCTGCTGAGAACCTTCAAGATGAAGACAAGTAGGACAAAAAAGATACAGTAGTGTAAGATGAAGACAGTAGGGTAAGATGGAGAAAGTAGGGCAAGATGGAATCTCCTGAGAACCTTCTTTTTTTTTCTTTCCTTTGCATTTCTCCTGAGTACCTTCAAGATGAAGACAATAGGACAATGTGGAGATAGTAGGTCAGGATGGAGACAGTAGGACAAGATGGAGACAGTATGACAATATGGAGACAGTAGGGCAAGATGGAGAAGAAGGGCAAGATGGAGACAGTAGGGTAAGATGGAGACCTTAAGAGAATATGGAGATGGTAGGACAATATGGCGACAGTAGGGCAAGATGAAGACTGTAGGACAATGTGGAGATAGTAGGTCAGGATGGAGACAGTAGGACAAGATGGAGACAGTATGACAATATGGAGACAGTAGGGCAAGATGGAGAAGAAGGGCAAGATGGAGACAGTAGGGTAAGATGGAGACCTTAAGAGAATATGGAGATGGTAGGACAATATGGCGACAGTAGGGCAAGATGAAGACTGTAGGACAAGATGGTGATAGTAGGGAAAAATGGGGACAGTAGGGCAAGATGGAGACAGTAGGGTAAGATGGAGACAGTAGGACAAGATGGAGACAGTGAGGCAAGATGGTGACAGTTGGACAAGATAGAGAAGGTAGGATAAGATGGAGACAGTAGGGAAAGATGGAGACAATAGTAGAAGATGGAGACAGTAGGGCAAGATGGAGACAGTAGGACAAGATGGAGGCAGTAGGGCAAGATGGTGACAGTTGGACAAGATGGAGAAGGTAGGACAAGATAGAGGAGGTAGGACAAGATGGAGACAGTAGCGGAAGATGGAGACAGTAGTAGAAGATGGAGACAATACTAGAAGATGGAGACAGTAGGGCAAGATGGAGGTACCTATATAGCTACACTAGCATTTTAGCTACCAAAAGGTTAGTGTAGAGTCTACATTCAGCTTGGGTAACTGTATATAGTGGGACACGTTCAAACCCTCGGACTGATGGAATATTTGGGCACTTTGTGTAACAGACTCCCATGAACCCTTGGGAAAAAGTTGGTGTGATTGTCTGTCATTTTTTTGCCTTTATCCCTACAGCCCTGATTCCTATAATTAATGGGCCCTGAGTCTTGCAGTGGCCCCAAGTATGTGGTTGCCATTTGTATGGTGTGGCTAGTGAATGGTTAAAGTGAGCCCCCGCTCTCCCCGTGTCTGTGAGTAGAAAGCGACAGACGGAGAGAGAATCCGCCCCATTTATTTCAGTTTGAGGCTGGCGAGAGTGACGGCTTTATTAGGCACGGCTGATATATTGCGCCAATACCCCACTTCCAGGAGGGACATTTTATACTCCGTCTATTATTAAAAAATCAACAACCCCATTCCTCATGTTGGGCTGATCAGATAAATGTTTCAGTCTCTCTCCAACCAGCAATATCTTGTTATGTCTCTCCTTCTGTCTGATACGTGATCTCATGTAGAGCCTTCTACCCCCACTGCTCCCAAACCCCCCACACCCCCCAAAACTGCCCTTTATTGTCAATGCCTCTCCTACTGACCCAGGGAAACAATATGGCAGCTCCCACCCAATATTGATATCTGACCCTAATAGGGACTATTCCCATAACTGGGGCCCAGATTGGCTCCTCCCTCTCTTCATTACTCTCTATGTCCTTCCCAGCCCTACTAATTCTAGTTATGGGGAACAGAGGGTGCATATGAACTGTAGTCACATTGTGTATTTCCTTGTTTTATGTGCACAGAGAGTCCAGTTTAGGATATAAGTGACCCCTGTGTATAGAGACTATAAAGCCCATCTAACTATAGTTGACTGTGTTAGTCAAATATAAAGTGTATGTAGGAAACTACCCAGGCTCCTTTATGTCAGTCTGTGAGTTCATTAGGGGAAAACAAATGAAAGATATAAAGTCTATATACAGTCTATATAAAGTCTATATAAAGTCTATATAAAGTCTATATAAAGTCTATATAAAGTCTATATAAAGTCTGTATAAAGTCTATATAAAGTCTATATAAAGTCTATATAAAGTCTGTATAAAGTCTATATAAAGTCTATATAAAGTCTATATAAAGTCTATATAAAGTCTATATAAAGTCTATATAAAGTCTATATAAAGTCTGTATAAAGTCTATATAAAGTCTATATAAAGTCTGTATAAAGTCTATATAAAGTCTATATAAAGTCTCTATTTCTGTTAGACTGTGACATTACTGGGGGAGGGGAAGACTAAGTATAATGTCTCTTCTATACGGCCATGATGCCATATCCTTATATAACTCCCAGCAGCCATATCAGTATATAACTCCCAGTAGCCATATCCTTATATAACTCCCAGTATATAACTCCTGGTAACTCCCAGTAGTCATATCCTTATATAACTCCCAGCAGCCATAATCTTATATATGTCACAGTAACCATATCCTTAAATAACTCCCAGTAGCCATATCCTTAAATAACTCCCAGCAGCCATATCCTTATATAACTCCCAGTAGCCATATCCTTATATAACTCCCAGCAGCCATATCCTTATATAACTCCCAGTAGCCATATCCTTAAATAACTCCCAGCAGCCATATCCTGGTAACTCCCAGCAGCCATATGCTGGTAACTCCCAGCAGCCATAATCTTATATAAGTTACAGAAGCCATATCTGTATATAACTCCCAGCAGCCATATCCTTATATACCTCTATTGGGACACTCTTCTATGTGTTATAATTACACTTTGCTATTAATTCCCCTGTTTACAATCTGCTCCCACCCCCACCCTCTCCCTCCTCTCTCGCCCAGAAGCTGACAGTCATCTCTCAGCCGCACACGTTTCTCTCACTTCTTTAAAAAGATCTTTTGACAGAAAAGGATTTTTCTAGTAAAAATGTAGAAATTTGTAGTGGAAACTTGAAAGTAAATAAATGGGGAGTGTGTAACAACTAATGTGCCAGAACTGGGGGGACTGCGTGGGGCACATTTTTCTCTTCTCTCCCCGACACCCGGAAATTCCGCACATGAGGAGAAGAGGAATCCTAAGGGTGTGATAGGAATGAGACGTTTCTGGAGATTTCTTCCTCTTTGCTTTTGGGATTCCCGAGAGACTTTCCTGCCGTAACAATGTTCCTTTTGTTGGGATATGGGAATTTTTCACCTGTAAATCCCTCCCTCGCCCCCCAACTTCTCATTGAGTCTAGCTAGGCCAGAGAGGCGTAGGATGGAGGCAGATCAGATTGGATTGTTTGGGGGACACTGTACAATTATAATGGAGGAACAATTCAGCATTATACAGATCCTCCCTATCTCCTTGTGGAGCCTTCATGCTCTAAGGACTGCAGGAGGAGAGTGGAGAACCTGAATCTAACAAGGCTCCCTTCCCCAGATAAAGGAAAAACTCTTAGATTCCTTTAAAGGAGCCCCTCTGCCAGCTTTCCCAACCAATGAGACTCCACCAGGTATGGCTATAGGATGGTAAACAGATGACTGGCTTGAACCTTCTCAGAAGCCTGAAACCAAATAAGTCCATGAGAAAGGCACAGAACGGACCTTCTGGACTCTCCAGTTGCATGGACTCATTACTTGGAGCCTTCATGGAGGCCTCCTGCCTGACATATAGAAAGGTCTAGTAGTGTATAGAGCGTTCCTACCCTCCTCTCAAAGTCTTCCCTGGGATTGGATCCCCCCTATACAGAAAGAGCTAAAAGCTTTTTGAGACAGGCTGTGAGTGGGAGGTGATGTCTCCTCCTGGCTGGGCGCTGGGTGTTTGACAGCTACTGAGTACAAGTGGGTTCCTGAGGTAGAGGAGGGAGAGGGTTGGGGAAGGATGAAGGTAACTGCATGTAACTATGGTGATATATGAAGACTGTTCGTGTTGTTGCTCATTTGAAATCCCTAGAAATGTAAAATATGGTGAATTTACACCGGGGGGATATAAGCGGCTCAGGGCTGGTGGGGCTGAGGGTTTGGGTTGGGTGTAGAACACATTAAGGAGCTTCTCCTGCCGAGAGGCAAATTCTGCACCAGCTCAGCCGAGTCATTAATCTGGCGCTAGAGGGGGGCAATGGAGCAACCCCCTCCAGATTCCCATATCACATTAGGTCCTGGGAATAATTACACTTCTTCTTCCTCATCCCTCTTCCAAAACAGCCATTAGGCTCCATGCCGGAATTATTTTTATCCTAATTGGAATATTTCAGGTTCATTGTGAGCCCAGAACGAATTCTCTCAAAGCTTTAACAAAATTGTTCACTTCAGCTTCGATTTGTTTAAAGCACAAAAGCTCAGTGTGCGGCGGGGGACGGAGAGGTGAGAAGAATCGGGCCCACCCCAACATGTCTCCACTAATTACAGCCCCTTCATTAAAGCTTCGCTCGCACAGCTTGGCCCCATTCTCCATTGGCGATTTCCTAAGAGCTGGGGAGCGGGAGCTGCCACACATAATGATCACTTGATTGCAATTAATAAGCCCTGTGTTAAGGTGAAGGCGTGTGGATGGCAGGTTTGCCCCTATAATGGCCTTTGAGAGGAGAAGGTTCCAGACACACAATGTAGCAAATCAGTTGCACCTCTGTCACCCTGAGCCTGAAGCTGCTAAACGAGGGGCTGCTGGACTAGTCAACATAACGGAGCACCCCTGGCTCAAACGTCCCAAAGCATCTTTTCCTTTTTTCAGGGTGATTTTTTTTGGGGCTACCTGGCTTCCCCCCTACATTTGCTAACATATGGAACATAAACTATACAGTGGGCTCATGTGTAGGACAATATAACAACTCTATTGTCTTTATTAAGATTCCCTGGGCTTCTGTAATGTAATGTATTTGCTGCAATATATACGTCCATTCAACAACGCATCTTCGCCAGCGTTCAGCGCCCTGGGCACAACTTCGGATTTTAGTGAATTAGTGTTGTCTTGGCGATTCTACACCTGTCGAAGTGTTGCGATGTGAGCGAAGCCGTCGCTTGCGAATTTTCGGAGGTTAGTAAATTTGCCCTTATGTCTCCATCTTGTCCTACAGTTTAAATCCTGCCCTACTGTCCACATCTTGTATCTATTTCTCCATCTTGCCCTACTGTCTCCATCTTGCCCTACTGTCTCCATCTTGTCCTACTGTCTCCATCTTTCCTTCTGTGTCCATCTTGTTCTACTGTCTCCATCTTGTCCTACTGTCCCCATCTTTCCTTCTGTGTCCATCTTGTTCTACTGTCTCCCTTTTGACCTACTGTCTCCATCTTGCCCTACTGTCTTCATCTTGTCCTACTGTCTCCATCTTGCCCTACTGTCTCCCTCTTGACCTACTGTCTCCATCTTGCCCTACTGTCTCCATCTTGCACTACTGTCTCCATCTTGCCCTACTGTCTCCCTCTTGACCTACTGTCTCCATCTTGCCCTACTGTCTCCATCTTGCCCTACTGTCTCCATCTGGTTCTACTGTCTCCATCTTGTCCTACTGTCTCCATCTTTCCTTCTGTGTCCATCTTGTTCTACTGTCTCCATCTTGTCCTACTGTCTCCATCTTGTCCTACTTTCTCCATCTTGTCCTACTGTCTCCATCTTGTCCTACTGTCTCCATCTTGTCCTACTGTTTTCATCTTGCCCTACTGTCTCCATCTTGTCCTACTGTCTCCATCTTGTCCTACTGTCTCCATCTTGTCCTACTGTCTCCATCTTGTCCTACTGTCTCCATCTTGTACTACTTTCTCCATCTTTCCTTCTGTGTCCATCTTGTTCTACTGTCTCCATCTTGCCCTACTGTCTCCATCTTGTATCTATGCCTCCATCTTGCTCTATGGTCTCCATCTGGCCATACTGTCTCCATTTTACCCGTGCTGTTGTCATTTTGCTATGCCCCTCCATAACTACAGTTGTTGCTGTCAGGCCCCTGGGAACTTATCAGTGTTTTAGCTCTGGCTCTTCCCATGAAAAGGTCTCTGTGTGATGAAAAGTAAAGGGTTTTATTCACCTGTCTGTGCTGTGGAACATTATCCTACAGATTATCCTACAGATTTATGGAATGCACCCCCCAACACTTTGACATTAAATTGGTGAGAGAAAGATCATTGTTCCTACAAAGTGACCTCTCATCTTGGCGAAATGCAATGGAATCATCATTCTAAACAAGACGTGGGCTGCACGGGGGCCTCGGGGACCAATTAGCAGAGGACGTGTTCTGTGACAACATTACCCTAAGTAGCAGCATAGATCATCCCCTCGCAGCAGGGCCAGGGATCCCATTACATTCCGACAAGAGGGAGAAGGTGCAGTACCACATCAATCATTGGATCTGCACCTTCAGACAATTCAGGTGATGGGGCCGCAGCTCAGCAGGAGAATCATTCAGGCCCTGGAGCGGAACCATTTGCTGCATCGGGGATAAAATGGACCATTCATTTCTATGACAGAATGGGGCCCAGACTGCAGAGCCACAGCACAACGGGGCCTTTCCCATTAACTCTTATTTATAGTGGAGGCCCCACTCACATTATGTGTCATTATCTGGGGCCGAGGGGGGCGACAACCAGGGAATTGGCCCACTCACTCCCTGCTGTGCTGGCAGATGTATATATGGCACCTAATATGGGGGTCCTGTAACTGGAGATCATTGTGCTTATTTGATGGTCAGTCTGACTACCCCTCTGTAAACAAGGAAAGTCTACCATACTTGTCTACATTTTCTGCTAAAGCCCTAGTAGAGCAAAGATTCCCTGGAATCCTTGGAGTGCGCGTCCATCATGGAATGCTCAAGTGTTTTCCCCCAAGCTACGGGTTTGGGGGATTAGATAAAGAAAGTGACGGGTTCAGGGCATTTGCATCCAAACCACATCTTTAAGTTGGTGAGTGTCTAACTATACAAATTAAACGGTGGAAAATAGGTGCAGAAAGAACTAAAATGCTGAGTTAGTAGCAACTGTATTCATTTGTATCAGTTTTCCACTAGTAGATCACTAGTAGATCACTAGTAGAGCACATACTGATCTGAGAGGGTACTATGCTTGTTTGGGATGATGTCAGGTGAATATACTCCTTGATCCAATTAGCAATGGTGGATTGGATCAGATGGAACCACCAAGAAGAAGTTTAATCCAGGTAAAAGGAGAAACAAATCATGTCAAACATGTGCCAAATCTTTTCTTGCTCTGAAGATGGAAAATTAGAAGGCAGCATGATATCCTATAATGTATGGAATTCCAACACAACCTCTGGCAGAAATTTGCCATTCTCAAAACCACTCTCAATCTTGAAAGAAGGTAAGTTTTCCTTCCAGGACGGACAAAGTATGAGGTTTACAAACCCTTCTGGCTGACATGATTGTGAGAAATCACATTTTAAGATACTGTATAAGTGATGCCTGCTCCAAAGGCTCAAATGGATCCCCAGTCAGGACCCGGGTGAATTCCCATGGAGGAACTTGGGAGTAATTGAGGAGCCCAAGTCTCTTGAGATGTTGAAAGAAGCTTTGACCAACAGTTGCTGGGCCCATTGAAAATCAGAAATATCAGAAATAGCCATGGCTTTTCAAGGTGGTATTGCTCAATTTGACAGCAAATCCTCTCTGTAGAAACTCTACCTCTTGTATCTCAGCAGTTTGATTGGAGTCCCCGCCCCCAAGATATTTGCACCACAGCAAACATTTTCCCCAAACGGCATAGTATCTCTGTATGGTGGCTGGCCTTCTAGCAGCCAATAATATGGATTTATGTGAAAGGTCTGCCAATTCCAGAGTCAGCCTTTCAAAAGCCATGCTCTAATCTCTCTGGATGTGGATGGAGAAGCAGACCTTGACTCAGTAGATCCCACCAATCAAGGAGCCTGAATGGTTGATCTATGGGCAGTAAGAGGATCTCAGCCACCAGGGACCCACAAACTCCACTTCTGCTTAATCAGCTTCACCAGATCCCAAGGGATCAAGACAAATGGGAGGGAACACATATGCCCTGTGAAAATCCCATTTGACCAAAAACAAACTTTGCATTCCTCTCCGGAATCCAAGACCCATATGTAGTCATCTTGGTATTGTTTTTCGATACCATTAAATCCAAAGCAAAGGGACCCACTTCATTTAAATCATGAAAAAAGGAATGTTGGTGAATTTCCCATTTTCCTGAAGAAGGAGTGGGTTGTCTGCCATTACATTCTGTATCTCTGGGATATATGTTGCCTTCACATATTGGAGATCTCTTCTGCCCAGGCAAACATAGGGATGGTCAAGTCTAACAAGTTTATTGATTTCATCCCATCTTGCTTGTTCACTTCATTGACCATCACTTAATTGACCACCACCTTGTTGACAGTTAGATGCTGGAAGGTCAGAAGTTGCAAGTGAATGGCTTTCAGTGTCTTTCAGTTGGATGACCTGCCAACTTTCTCCAAGGACTATATGCCTTGGGTCCTGTATCTCAATATGTGGGGTCACCAGCCCCATTGGATCACATCTCTTGTAATGGCCAACCAAGAAAGAGGGTACAGAATTACTGGTAAGGGTAGATTCTCTTCCTGAAGCCACCCATCTTTGGACTTCCATTGCCTAGAGAAGGTCTGGCTTCTGACCTTCTTAAAGTTTCTTGAGCTTTTGCAGTAGGTGCCATTTAGGTTGCCTCTTGTCTTCTCTCCTTCTGCAGCAGAAGCCAGTTCTCCTCCAGTTTAAAGAGCAGGCTGGGGTGTAGCAGGCAGAACCAGCAGTGCAGACCATTTAAATACTTATTTCAGTAGACTTTATATTACAGATGAGGCTGGCATCATTACTGGCACATGTAAGTGAGAGGCTGTGGGTGGGAGGGACAAATACAAGAAAATGATAGTGATTGTGGCATCAGCACTCCCAGCATTCCTCTCAGCACAGGAAACATTCAGCCGCTAATCAAGGGGAACGGGGAGGGACCGGCAGGGAATTAATTGCAGGCGGCTGAGAGGCCTCGGAGGGGAGGCCGAGAGGAAGAGGAGGAGGCAGCAGCGGGCGGGTTATTTCTACCTGCACTAACCAATATATCCGCCATAGAGAGAATCCTTCAATCTGTAGAACAGGACTTGACAAATTAACCTCTTGCTTCTCTAACAGCTGCTCTGGAATGCTGGGAATTGTAGTTCTCTTCTTATTTGCATTTCCTTTGATTTTCATTATACAGCTTGTTATGTCTGGGTGGCAGGTCCCCTCTAAAAGGAATCTATAATTATCGTTTTCTTTAATCAGCGTAAAGTATTCAGTTCAGTATTCAGTTCATTCTCTGTCTCTGTACAATCAGTGGGGAGGTAGGGAAAGAACATGAACTTATTTAACTCTCTCTCTCTCTCTCTCTGTAGAATCAGTGCAGGTGGAGAGAGAACATGAACTTATTTAACTCTCTCTCTCTTTAGAATCAGTATATCTCTATGGAATTAATGTGGAGAGAGAACAGGAACCCATTGAACACTCTCTCTCTCTCTCTCTCTCTCTCTCTCTCTCTCTAAATAATTAGTATAAGCAGAGAGAAAATACTCATTTAAGTCTATCTGTGTACAACAGTTTTGGAAAACAGAAAACATGAACTTACTTAACTCTATTTTTCTGTGGAATCAATTTAGGTGGAAACAGAACTAGAATTTGTATCTCATTTTGTAGAATAAAAAGTAATCATGTTCCCTTGCAAACGTTTTCTTCCCTCAAAGAAAAAACCTCAACCTTAACAATCCACCCTCAAAGTTTTCCTTATGAAAGAGACACAGTAACATAGTAAGTGACATAGTAAGTGAGGTTAAGAAAAGACACACGTCCATCAAGTTCAACCTTAAGTCTATATATAATCTGCCTAACTGCCAGTTAATCCAGAGGAAGGTGAAAACCCATCTGAAGCCTCTCCAATTTGCCTCAGAGGGGGAAAAATTCCTTCCTGACTCCAAAATGGACCAGTCCCTGGATCAACTTGTACTATGAGCTATCTTCCATATCTCTGTATTCCCTCACTTGCTAAACACCATCCAACCCCTTCTTATACCTATCTAATGTATCAGCCTGTACCCCTGATTCACTTCCCAGCTCTCCCTGTAACACCCCTTTCCCACCTCTAATCTCATTGGCTCCCTCCTGTCTGCTGGGAGGAGCTACTGGTGAATAAAGCATCCGACCCTTCCTTGTACCTATCTAATGTATCAGCCTGTACCCCTGATTCACTTCCCAGCTCTCCCTGTAACACCCCTTTCCCTCCTCTAATCTCATTGGCTCCCTCCTGTCTGCTGGGAGGAGCTACTGGTGAATAAAGCATCCAACCCTTCCTTGTACCTATCTAATGTATCAGCCTGTACCCCTGATTCACTTCCCAGCTCTCCCTGTAACACCCCTTTCCCTCCTCTAATCTCATTGGCTCCCTCCTGTCTGCTGGGAGGAGCTACTGGTGAATAAAGCATCCGACCCTTCCTTGTACCTATCTAATGTATCAGCCTGTACCCCTGATTCACTTCCCAGCTCTCCCTGTAACACCCCTTTCCCTCCTCTAATCTCATTGGCTCCCTCCTGTCTGCTGGGAGGAGCTACTGGTGAATAAAGCATCCGACCCTTCCTTGTACCTATCTAATGTATCAGCCTGTACCCCTGATTCACTTCCCAGCTCTCCCTGTAACACCCCTTTCCCTCCTCTAATCTCATTGGCTCCCTCCTGTCTGCTGGGAGGAGCTACTGGTGAATAAAGCATCCGACCCTTCCTTGTACCTATCTAATGTATCAGCCTGTACCCCTGATTCACTTCCCAGCTCTCCCTGTAACACCCCTTTCCCTCCTCTAATCTCATTGGCTCCCCCCTGTCTGCTGGGAGGAGCTACTGGTGAATAAAGCATCCGACCCTTCCTTGTACCTATCTAATGTATCAGCCTGTACCCCTGATTCACTTCCCAGCTCTCCCTGTAACACCCTTTCCCTCCTCTAATCTCATTGGCGCCCTCCTGTCTGCTGGGAGGAGCTACTGGTGAATAAAGCATCCGACCCTTCCTTGTACCTATCTAATGTATCAGCCTGTACCCCTGATTCACTTCCCCAGCTCTCCCTGTAACACCCTTTCCCTCCTCTAATCTCATTGGCTCCCTCCTGTCTGCTGGGAGGAGCTACTGGTGAATAAAGCATCCGACCCTTCCTTGTACCTATCTAATGTATCAGCCTGTACCCCTGATTCACTTCCCAGCTCTCCCTGTAACACCCCTTTCCCTCCTCTAATCTCATTGGCTCCCTCCTGTCTGCTGGGAGGAGCTACTGGTGAATAAAGCATCCGACCCTTCCTTGTACCTATCTAATGTATCAGCCTGTACCCCTGATTCACTTCCCAGCTCTCCCTGTAACACCTCTTTCCCTCCTCTAATCTCATTGGCTCCCTCCTGTCTGCTGGGAGGAGCTACTGGTAAATAAATCATTAGAGACAATATCCCCAGTCTCTTTGTTTCTAAGAGACCCATTAGAGATACTGGGCGCCGGGCCTATCTCAGCGCCACTGGATGATCCCACAGATTTATAACCCAAATGGGAGATGTGAGAGTTTTTCCCCTGGAAGTTATGATCATGGTGAGTTCTGTGAGGTCTTTATTGCCCATTGCAGGGTCTCTGCAAGTGTCTGTCTGTCAGCTCCTCTGCCTGTCCTGTTTGCCCCCAGGGACCCTCCAGAGAATAAACACATATAAGAACTATTGCACATCCCTGATCTCTGTTATATCCCCCCAGGACAGGCCCATGGAATATGTCAGTGCTACATCAATAGAAATGAAATTTGGGGGGACAGAGAAATCTCAGCTTTTGTTTATCAGTCTGGGGAACAACATGTTTCCAAAAAACACACAGAGACAATGATGGCCGGGGTCCAGGAGTAATTAATCCACTAACGAGGGCGTTTGTGCGGCCGATGAGGAGGCGAAGAAATAGGAGAGAGCGGAAACCCCCAAATTAACCTCTCGCTTGCTGTGACCCTCTCCATCCAATTAAATGTATAAAACAGAACGGCGGGAACCTTGCCTAAATCTCTGGGCTTCTTTCCCAAGACTTTTTTATTTCTACTCATCAACCCAACATATTAATTGTCCTATTCTAGCTATCTGTATAACAGAACATTCTGTCCCAGTGGCTGCACAGATCCTATCTGATCCCCATTGTAAGCAGCAGTCCTGTCCTGCTTTATGGCAGCTGAGATTCTAGCTATCTGTATAACAGAACATTCTGTCCCAGTGGCTGCACAGATCCTATCTGATCCCCATTGTAAGCAGCAGTCCTGTCCTGCTTTAATGGCAGCTGAGATTCTAGCTATCTGTATAACAGAACATTCTGTCCCAGTGGCTGCACAGATCCTATCTGATCCCCATTGTAAGCAGCAGTCCTGTCCTGCTTTATGGCAGCTGAGATTCTAGCTATCTGTATAACAGAACATTCTGTCCCAGTGGCTGCACAGATCCTATCTGATCCCCATTGTAAGCAGCAGTCCTGTCCTGCTTTATGGCAGCTGAGATTCTAGCTATCTGTATAACAGAACATTCTGTCCCAGTGGCTGCACAGATCCTATCTGATCCCCATTGTAAGCAGCAGTCCTGTCCTGCTTTATGGCAGCTGAGATTCTAGCTATCTGTATAACAGAACATTCTGTCCCAGTGGCTGCACAGATCCTATCTGATCCCCATTGTAAGCAACAGTCCTGTCCTGCTTTATGGCAGCTGAGATTCTAGCTATCTGTATAACAGAACATTCTGTCCCAGTGGCTGCACAGATCCTATCTGATCCCCATTGTAAGCAACAGTCCTGTCCTGCTTTATGGCAGCTGAGATTCTAGCTATCTGTATAACAGAACATTCTGTCCCAGTGGCTGCACAGATCCTATCTGATCCCCATTGTAAGCAGCAGTCCTGTCCTGCTTTATGGCAGCTGAGATTCTAGCTATCTGTATAACAGAACATTCTGTCCCAGTGACTGCACAGATCCTATCTGATCCCCATTGTAAGCAGCAGTCCTGTCCTGCTTTATGGCAGCTGAGATTCTAGCTATCTGTATAACAGAACATTCTGTCCCAGTGGCTGCACAGATCCTATCTGATCCCCATTGTAAGCAGCAGTCCTGTCCTGCTTTATGGCAGCTGAGATTCTAGCTATCTGTATAACAGAACATTCTGTCCCAGTGGCTGCACAGATCCTATCTGATCCCCATTGTAAGCAGCAGTCCTGTCCTGCTTTATGGCAGCTGAGATTCTAGCTATCTGTATAACAGAACATTCTGTCCCAGTGGCTGCACAGATCCTATCTGATCCCCATTGTAAGCAGCAGTCCTGTCCTGCTTTATGGCAGCTGAGATTCTAGCTATCTGTATAACAGAACATTCTGTCCCAGTGGCTGCACAGATCCTATCTGATCCCCATTGTAAGCAGCAGTCCTGTCCTGCTTTATGGCAGCTGAGATTCTAGCTATCTGTATAACAGAACATTCTGTCCCAGTGGCAGCACAGATCCTATCTGATCCCCATTGTAAGCAGCAGTCCTGTCCTGCTTTATGGCAGCTGAGATTCTAGCTATCTGTATAACAGAACATTCTGTCCCAGTGGCAGCACAGATCCTATCTGATCCCCATTGTAAGCAGCAGTCCTGTCCTGCTTTATGGCAGCTGAGATTCTAGCTATCTGTATAACAGAACATTCTGTCCCAGTGGCAGCACAGATCCTATCTGATCCCCATTGTAAGCAACAGTCCTGTCCTGCTTTATGGCAGCTGAGATTCTAGCTATCTGTATAACAGAACATTCTGTCCCAGTGGCTGCACAGATCCTATCTGATCCCCATTGTAAGCAGCAGTCCTGTCCTGCTTTATGGCAGCTGAGATTCTAGCTATCTGTATAACAGAACATTCTGTCCCAGTGGCTGCACAGATCCTATCTGATCCCCATTGTAAGCAGCAGTCCTGCATTGCTTTATGGCAGCTGAGATTGTGGGCAGCAATGCTGGAGGAATGGGAAGGAGCTGAGAGCGGAGGAGACAAGACAAGGGAGGAGGTGCCTGTGTTTTTGGAGCCTGAGGGGGAGAAGGGAGGGAAGTTGCAGAACTGTGAGAGAAGTTAATGAAAGTGAAGAAAGAGAACAGTAAATTTGCTCTCAGTGAGGGGCAGCCGGGAGTTAAAGGCAAAGCTGTGTCTGCTGATAGTGATACACTGTTTATTGGTGAGCCCAGTAAAGATGGTGGACTGGATCTGTCCTGCCCTCAGTCTGATACTGGTTTGTCTGATACTGGTTTGTCTGTAACTGGGAGACCTGATAATGTTTCCCCTGTGCTACTGACGTGCAGCCTGAGGCCCAGAGAAAACCAGGGGAATGTGTTTCTGATATCCGTGAGACTGCAGCAACTGGCAGCCATCTTTCCTCTCCCAAACTTCTAAACAGCCATGTTGGTACTCCCAGCAGCAATGGGGCTTGTAATGAGGCAAGTGCACAGGTAGCAAACGCTGTCAGTGGCCATATTGCTACACCCAGTTTAGGGATCGGCCATGCTGCTGCAAGGGACTGTGGTGCAATATCTCTGGCTGAGAATGGTTTAAAGGGGAAGTGCGCTGATTTAAATATTCCGGTTGATGAATCTGGCAATGTTCACACAAAACTGATTAGACTCGCTCAAGAGCAGGAAGAGACAAAGAAAAAGCTCAAATGTAACTTAAAGCAAATGACTATATGCTTCCAAAGGTGGAACATCAGGAGTTTTATCTATATAAAATCGATTCAATCCATGTAAACTTGGCCCAATGTCTGACATCGACTCCAATAGAAAGAGGTTTGAGAAACATTAAGTTTGTGTGATCATTATATATATAATTCCACACTGTCACTTTAAGTGGGGGTGGTGTCTTGTTCCCAAGACGGTATTTAATTCCCACAATGCCTTGCTTTTATTACACTTGATAAAGGGTTATGCCCGATACATGTAGTTTATCTACACTGCTAAATAAACACATTGCACTTTAAAACTACTGCCTGAAGCTGTTTTGATTCAACTACTATTGTTGGTACTGTAGTTGTAGGAGCCAAGTAGAAGTGTCTGGGCGATGAAGATCCTATTCCCTCAGGTACTCAGGCCAAAAGATTTGGTGACTTCGAGGGAGGGCCAGGAGGAGAAAAGGGAGAGAAGGAGAATGAAGCCTAAAAAGTGATGTCTAATTAAGACTTTCTTACCTTTCTTAGATCATTTCATCTAATGTCAACAGTATGAAAACACCTGAAGCCACGTTCAAGTCTTGACCAACTCCAGGCTGACATCTTGTTTGTACAAGAGACAAGACTCCACCACTGCTGATGTTAAATGAGTATCTGGGCTCTTACTTTCCATTGCTGCAGAGCCAAGTTCATGTATTGGAGGAGTTTCCTCGTCAGAACCTCAGCAAGTCTACAATATTATTTTTCTTGGGTTTTTACTTTGTTTTTGGGTGGGGAAAGGGGTTAGTGTTGGCAGTTGTTTCCAAAAGGCTTTTTTTTGGGGTTGGGAGGGAGCCAAAAAGGACAGAGGAGGGACTTTTCTGACTGGTTGACCTCTGAAGGTTTGGGAAGATATGGCAGTGGTGTTGGTTATATTGCTGTTTATATGTGAGTGACCTGACACAAGGACTTTGTTTTTTTACTCATTTGATTGAGGTGTGTGTTTATTTGTGATCAGTTTCTTATACCAATAAAGAAAAATTCCTATCTGATCCCCATTATAGGATTCCCATTCCCTGGTTTCCCCCAGGTTTCCATCCAGTATCCACAATACTGGCCAGATAAACAATATATAGCTCAGTGGTCCTAAAGGGTTAACCACGAGGAAACAGAATTAAATGGTGGCCAGTGCTCCCCACATCTTTCTAATCAGTAGAAATAATTTGTTTGCCCACAATTTCCCTCGTTGGGCCTGGACTCTGCTCACAATTAAATGAGTTTGTGCTCTGTGGGTCAGTATTGATCCCCTGTGATACAGAAATGGAGGAGGCAAAGTATTCACAGTCTGTATATAATGTGCCCGTTACATGAGCCAGAACCTGTGTCTGCCATAGTTACTTTAACATAGCGCCACCTACAGGTCAGTCTACTGGCTCCCCTCAGTAATAGCAAGTGTCTAAAGCAGGGGAGCCCAAAAGGGAGATGGGGATCTACCAGGAGACCTTTAGCTGGTGATCAGTAGATCTCAAGACAATGTCTACAAACTGTTTGTCTAAATCCCCCTCCTATTCATACTTTTCAGTCAGATATTTATTACGTTATGGTTACTTAGGAAATAGTTGTTAAATATAACAATATAAATTCTCCCATAAATCAATATAATATTTCTGTAATATTGCTAGCAATGTTTTTATGGATGCAGATCATAATGGGAAAACATCGCTAAAAGTAGACCTCTCATTAGTAAAGTATGGGCACTCCTGGTCTAAAGTATATGTCATATAAAATCTGCAGCCATGGAAATGCAGCATGTTAAATAGAAAGACAGAAATATTATATACACAGTAGGGTAAGATGGAGACAGTAGGACAAGATGGAGACAGTAGGACAAGATGGAGACAGTAGGGCAAGATGGAGACAGTAGGACAAGATGGAGACAGTAGGACAAGATGGAGACAGTAGGACAAGATGGAGACAGTAGGGTAAGATGGAGACAGTAGGACAAGATGGAGACAATAGGACAAGATTGGAGACAGTAGGACAAGATTGAGACAGTCGAACAAGATGGAGACAGTAGGACAAGATTGAGACAGTTGAACAAGATGGAGACAGTAGGACAAGATGGAGACAGTAGGGCAAGATGGAGACAGTAGGACAAGATTGAGACAGTCGAACAAGATGGAGACAGTAGGACAAGATTGAGACAGTTGAACAAGATGGAGACAGTAGGACAAGATGGAGACAGTAGGAAAAGATAGAGACATTAGGAAAAGATGGAGACAGTAGGACAAGATGGAGACAGTAGGACAAGTTGGAGACAGTAGGACAAGTTGGAGACAGTAGGACAAGATGGAGACAGTAGGACAAGATGGAGACAGTAGGACAAGATGGAGACAGTAGGACAAGATGGAGACAGTAGGGTAAGATGGAGACAAGGATGATAATGTTAAGGATTTTTCAGTTTAACTGTACATGAATCCTTGATTATTAGGGACAATACTCAGCTCCTATTGGAGGGGTGAAACACTGTCATTAGGTTCTGGTATATGAATCAATCCTGCCTTATTTAAATATTGGGGCCCCTATTGTCCATTTAGCACAGGGTCCCACCATGAACACAATGCTGTTACTGAAGTGATGTTGCCTCCCATTGCTCAATCCACTGTCATGTAATTAGTTCTCAGAATTGGGGGTTCCCTTTGGATGCAGGGGGAGTTGGGGGTAGAATTGCAGAGACAGTGGAAGGGCTGAGGGTTTGTCAGCAGGAATTTACGAAGAGCAATTAGAGTGGATCAATGGCCCTGCCAGGGTTCAAGCCCCCCTCTCAATACATTAGGCCAGAGAGGGAGATGCAGACGTTCCTCAGTGACAGCCCCAGAGGGGAGAGAGATGTTGGGTTAGTGGCGCGAGGGGTCCGTAATTAGCAAACTGCTCACATCATTAGCCACCCAAAGCCTCGCTGAAGTCGCCACATTGCTGGGAAGATCGATACGAGGCGTCTGCTGGAGCGTCTGATTGAGCAACAAATAACTCCCTCTGTAACTCCCTGCTGCCCGGCACTGGCTCACATTCAATTGACCAATAGCAGGGATGGCTTACAGCTCATTGGTCATTAACCAAACTCTGACCCACAGCATTCCTATTGCTCGTTATAAGGGACCAGTATGCAGGGCATGGAGATTACAGCAAGCAACATACACGAGTTAGTGTTCCTTGCCCCAAGAGCTTATAATCAGACTATACTAACACCCAACTTGGCTTGATGGTTCATTATAAGACTGGATGACTGGGGGAGGGGCTATAGAAACTACCCAAAAAACCTGACCATGAACATCGGAAACAAGGAACTTCTCCTTTAAAGGGGCGCTATGGGTCCCCTCCACAGTGTTCAGATAATACGTTTACTTTGGCTGAACAAAAGCCTCTCCTACAATGAGAATTAATTACCCACATGAAACTGCGCTGGTGGGGAGGAGAAGTCGGACTGGGATAATTCCCTGCTTTGGCCTGAGCCGTGTTTATCTGCACGTTTAAAGGGATTATCCGCTAAGGAGCGCGAGGGCTTGAAATCGCTTTGTGTTTTGGATTTGAGCTGCTGGAGGGGGGAGACAAGGGAAGGGCTTTAGTCCATAGACTTCATTACAGGATGGGAGATCCAACAAATCTCTGTCCCTGGGAATGTTCTCTCTGAACGTGGGCTCCTTGTTTACATCCACCCCCAGGCCGACGTTACAAGGTCACCTTTACTAGTTGTTCTGTAGATTTCTCTTTGGTCTCATATGATGTTGGGTGAAGAGAAGAAATAGTGGCCAATGTGAACACAAGGTGTAAACAATGGGACGAGATAGTGTGACAAAAAAAGAAGACAGACATACAAGAGGGGGGAGACAGTAGGACAAGATGGAGACAGTAGGACAAGATGGAGACAGCAGGACAAGATGGAGACAGTAGCACAAGATGGAGACAGTAGGACAAGATGGAGACAGTAGGACAAAATGGAGACAGTAGGACAAGATGGAGACAGTAGAGCAAGATGGGGACAGTAGGGCAAGATGGAGACAGCAGGACAAGATGGAGACAGAAGCACAAGATGGAGACAGTAGGGCAAGATGGAGACAGTAGGGCAAGATGGAGACAGTAGGACAAGATGAAGACAGTAGGGCAAAATGGAGACAGTAGGGCAAGATGGAGACAGTAGCACAAGATGGAGACAGTAGAGCAAGATGGAGATAGTAGGGCAAGATGGAGACAGTAGCACAAGATGGAGACAGTAGGACAAGATGGGGACAGTAGGGCAAGATGGAGACAGCAGGACAAGATGGAGACAGTAGAGCAAGATGGGGACAGTAGGGCAAGATGGAGACAGTAGGGCAAGATGGAGACAGTAGAACAAGATGGAGACAGTAGGACAAGATGGAGACAGTAGGACAAGATGGAGACAGTAGGACAAGATGGAGACAGTGGGGTCAGATGGAGACAGTAGGACAAGGTGGAGACAGTAGGACAAGATGGAGACAGTAGGACAAGATGGGGATGGTATAACAAGATGGAGACAGTAGGACAAGATGGAGACAGTAGGACAAGATGGAGACAGTAGGACAACATGGAGACAGTAGGGCAAGATGGAGACAGTAGGGCAAGATGGAGACAGTAAGGTAATATGGAGAATGTAGAACAAGATGGAGACAGTAGGGTAAGATGGAAAGAGTAGAACAAGATGGAGACAGTAGGGCAAGATGGAGACAGTAAGGTAATATGGAGAATGTAGAACAAGATGGAGACAGTAGGGTAATATGGAAAATGTAGGACAAGATGGAGACAGTAGAAAAAGATGGAGACAGTAGAAAAAGATGGAGAGAGAAGGGGAAGATGGAGACAATAGAACAAGTTTGTGCAAGATGCTGAAAGAGAAGCAGTTCTGCCGCACATTGGCTCAGTAAGATTGCTCATGGATGGTGCACAGTGTCGGACTGGGACACCAGGGGCCCACCCAAAAACCTTTGACCAGGGGCCCACCAATTAATCTTAGACCAGGGGCCACTCTCAGTGTTATTATTGCTCCTCTCCTCACTCAACCTCTATTCTCCTCGTCTCTTTTCTTTAAATACTTTAATCTGTTACTCCATCCATTTAGCCTCTTTGTTCTCATAGGAATAGGGAATGACCATGAAATAGACCAAATGTCTAGCAGAATGAGGGGCCACTGACACCCGGTATCCTGGTAACCCGGTGGGCCAGTCCGACACTGATGGTTCACATGGAGTGAATGTTGGCATCATGCAGGTGGTGACTTCTATAAATTTGAGGTTGCAGGTGGAGTAGCTGAGAGGAAGAGTTCAGCCCAAACCCAACTGCTGCTGGCAAACAATGTGTGGATGTCATTGAGAAATCTGATTTGCCTGAACACTCCATCCCCTCACTGGGGCCCCTTGCACTCCCTTAAGTGGCCATGAGAGTTTACTAGCTCCACCCACATTTCTAATTGCCCCTCCCCTTTAATTGGAAGAGAATGGGCAGCAGGCAGGACCCATGAGCTTATATTCACCTAGAAATGCTGCTGTGTCCCTTCCCTGTGCCAATGGGCCCTGAGTGCACAGAATATAAATGGAGGAATTGGCTAATAAACAGGTTGTATTGGGGGTACAATGGATGGGAATATTGCATGTAGCTCTACGCCTGCCCCCCTGCTCTTGTCTCACAGGATTCAAAGGATCCACCGCACCCACTAATATCCCTCCAGTCCCAACATTATTCACTGGGACCCACTGCCCCCTGACAGTAAGGATTGGGGGGTTTCTGCTCCCCCATATGACTTCTATTTGCATAGGAATTCATCTGCATTGCTGCATTTAGATTGTAAGCTCTGCAGGGCAGGGACCTCCATCTTCATATACACACACACTCATATACATACATAGGCTTAACCCTGTAAGTGCTGAGTGCCAGGAGTAACCCTGTCTTTTCCCTGGTGGCTCCCCCCAATGGAAGTGGTGGAACTGGGCGCAGCCCTTGACTCTTTCACCAAATCGGATTTTGTGTTGCCTTTAATTTTCTGTGCCTGTGTCGGCGCTTCCCTTCTGTGGCTCCTGGGGGGGCAGTGACTGTGGCTAATTACCCTCTTTATTTGAGTTTTATTTAGTGTATGGCCCATTATCACCGGGGAGAATTGTACAATTAAACAGTAAATTAGCCTTCGGGTGTCACTTACTGGGAGTTGTGCAGAACATCAGTCTCTATTGGTTCCTCTAATGGGGCAATAACTGGGAGTTCCTTCCTTATCCCAATTCTTTATTAATCCCCCCTCAGTTCTGCCCCCGGGGTCCTGTTGTACAGCTCCCATTTACCATAGGGGCCAAACTGCAACCTGCCCATTACAACTCCCAGCACCCACCTGCCCACCCAAGGCTGCCTGACAACAAGATCCCGCCATTGGGAAGAGCGCGGCGAGCGCTTGGATTTGCCGGTCGGAAAGTCAAGTTGGATTAGATCCGTAAATCAGCCGGAAAATCTCCTGTAATGGCGGAAAGAGAAAGTCATTTCCCCTGATATGACCAATAGGTGATGCCTCGTGGCACCCCACATTCCCTGCATTATACCAACAGCACCTCACTTCTTCTACTGGCACCCCACATTCCCTGCATTATACCAACAGCACCTCACTTCTTCTACTGGCACCCCACATTCCCTGCATTATACCAACAGCACCCCACTTCCTCTACTGGCACCCCACATTCCCTGCATTTTAGCAGCAGCACCCCACTTCTTCTACTGGCACCCCACATTCCCTGCATTAAACCAGCAGCACCCCACTTCTTACTGGTGCCCCACATTCCCTGCATTATACCAGCAGCACCCCACTTTCCCTACTGGCACCCCACATTCCCTGTATTACATCAGCAGCACCCAATTTCCTACTGGTGCTCCTGCATTATATCAGCACATACACATTGGCACCCCACTTTCCTTGCTTATACAAGTGCATACACATTGAGTGGGCCATGGGGGGCTAAAAGGTACCATAAGCAGGTTTTATTGTCTCACTGAAAGGTTAATGTAGCCTTGACTTTTAACTGCCCTGCACGGATTTGCTCGGCCTTCTAACAGACTTCTGCCCCTGCACCCCCTCTTCCTAAAGGGTAAATACCAACAGTGCAGAGAACCGCTTGATCCCAAAAAGTAAAACACACTCAATGAACTTGGAATCTGGAAGCCACCGTGATCTACCAGGCCGTAATATTGTCCTCCAGATGATCAGGCGACGCAGCCTCCACATTGCCTTCCAGGTTCCTAGGCCTCCATTTTGTTCTTCAGGCTGTGAACCCCCCCCCCCTCATTGTCCTTGTTTAAAGCATTAGGAGAAAGTTGTGGGATGGAGAAATTCCAGGGAGGTCAAATTGTAGGTGGAATATGAAAGAAGTTTAGTCACAAGTCTTCTTCCCCTCAACTTACTTTGAGAACCACAACACAGATGGAACCAGGGATCTCCCCAACGTGACACCTGGGAGTCTCCCTGTGGCTTCATGGTGCAGAGTCATGTGGTCCATCACTGTCCATCACTGTTATGTGTAGGTCACCTCTAATGATGGTGGCGCCTTTGCAGAGGCCCATTACTTATATACAGTAGAACCTTCCAGCTTTTGGGCCTTCATCATCATCATCATCATTATCATTTCCCCAGGGCCTTCATCATCATCATCATCATCATTTCCCCCCATCTTCCACTACTATCCTCATGGGCATATCGCCCCCATCTCACCTTGCCCCATTGGTCCTGTTTGCTTATCAGGAGGTGGGTTGGGAATCTCCTGGGGTTACCAGGTAGAAAGTAAACTGAGAATCTTCTGGGGTGTCAGATAGTAGGTGGGCTGTCAATCATTTATGGGTGTCACAAGGTTCAAGGGGTATTATATAAGGCTGGGGTGTCTGGATGTTGACTTGGAATTTTCTGGGAGCTTTCAGACAAGAGGTGGGCTGGGAATGTTCCTTCTGATGGGGAGATACGGGGAGAAATCTTGGTGTTTAGTGTTTGTGCAGTTTAATTCATCTATTGTTATTCATAGGTCTCTCAGCGGGGCCCCAGATATTTCCACCATAAAATATGTAATCTCTTTTATTAAAAAGGGGGGGGCTCCATTGTCTCTGTAAGGCCTCGGCTGATGTATCACAAGGATTTTGTGAGCATGAAATGAGCAACAAATTTCCTTTCCGTGTCTGATCTGCCAGGTTGGTGTGTTGGCACGAGTGTGGCCACCAGATCAGATGGTACGACTGGCACAATGGACTGGATACCAGGAGCGTCTCAATGGGACCAGCTACAAGTGCAAGAGGGCCCGTAGTGTTCCTTCCGTCAGTTACCATAGCAACAAGACCGTTGCATTAAATATATAAATCTGCTTTATTGAACTACATTTCTTATTTTTACAACTTTTATTGTTTTTTATAAACAAGTCAACAATGGAGCAGTCCATAGACAAAATTCTAAAATATTGAATGAAGAAGCACAAAGATATAATGAACAATGATGATCTTCAAGAACTACATTTCCCACAATCTCCAGCTGTTGTTTGACTAAAACTCTCAGCACCCTCTTCAATATCAATATGTGAGGGATATGTTAGAGCAGGGGTGTCCAAACTGCGGCCCGAGGGCCACATGCGGCCCAGGATGCATATGAATGCGGCCCAGCTTGAAACGCTTGGTTCCCGAGGAAATAGGAGGAGGGGGGACTCTGCCCATTGCCCAGTTAGTAATAATAATATAATAATACGTCTATTTAATATCCAGGTGTCCCATATTCCAGTGTATAGCTCCATCTGGTTATCCAACTGGCATTGTAGTTCTTTTCTGTGTATTTCCTTTACTCTTACAAATCAAACGTGTTTTTGTGTATGTCATGTGTGGCCCCAGACAATTTTATCTTTTTCCAATGTGGCCCGGCGAGCCAAAAGTTTGGACACCCCTGTGTTAGAGTATCTTAACTAATGAAAAAACCTTGTGGGGCCCCAGCATTTTATCAAGTGCTTTTTACAACTGAAGGCCTGTAGGGTGGGAAACAGTGATAAAGTCTTACAGTCTTCATCTCACCCTATTTTGTCCATATCCCCCTACTTTGTCCTACTGTCTCCATCTTATCCTACTGTCTTCATTTTGCTCTACTGTCTCCATCTTGTCCTACTGTCTCCATCTTGCCCTACTGTCTCCATCTTGCCCTACTGTCTCCATCTTGTCCTACTGTCTCCATCTTGTCCTACTGTCTCCAACTTCTCCTACTGTCAACATTGTGTCCTTTATCCCCATCTTGTCCTACTGTCTTCATCTTGCCCTACTGTCTCCATCTTGTCCAACTGTCTCCATCTTGTCCTACTGTCTCCATCTTGTCCTACTGTCTCCATCTTGTCCTACTGTCTCCATCTTGCTCTACGGTGTCCATCTTTATCTACTGTATCCTTTTTGCTCTATTGTATCCATTTTGAACTACTGTCTCCACCTTCTCCTACTGTCTCCACCTTCTCCTACTGTCTCCATCTTGTCCTACTGTCTCCATCTTGTCCTACTGTCTCCATCTTGCTCTACGGTGTCCATCTTTATCTACTGTATCCTTTTTGCTCTATTGTATCCATTTTGAACTACTGTCTCCACCTTCTCCTACTGTCTCCACCTTCTCCTACTGTCTCCATCTTGTCCTACTGTCTCCATCTTGTCCTACTGTCTCCAACTTCTCCTACTGTCAACATTGTGTCCTTTATCCCCATCTTGACCTACTGTCTTTATCTTGGCCCATTGACCCATCTTGTCCTTCTGTACTTGGGATACCAGGCAGTTGGTAGGTTCCATGAGTTCTGGGCATAAATGCCATGTGTATAACAAGGTTTCTCAAGAGCGGAGACAAAAGCTTTAGTTCTGAGGGACCTGAGGCTGTCGGCTGCAATGGCTCATTTGCAATCCCGTGTTTGTGCTGAAATTGCTTTAGACACAGACAGATTCTCTCCCAACCGTCTCCTCCCCGCGCCGCTGAACCTGCAGCTCTCACATCTTCTTCACTTAGTCTGATGGAAATGTTTCTCTTCTTTCCTCTCTGTGGTGGAACTGGGTGGCCCTAGAGATATCGGTGGGGCCCAGAACCAGGACTATATGTCCAAATCAGTACAGTTTGTGCCATGAGCTGAGACTTCTGCCTTAGAGAATGAGCCACTCAAGTGCAAGTGAGGAAGGTGAGTGAGGGGTGAGTGTAGGGTGAGTGAGGGGTGAGTGTAGGGTGAGAGTGGGGTGAGTGTAGGGTGAGTGAGGGTGCAACTGGAAAGGGTAAGTAATCAGGGGACAGGATCTAATGTAAGGAGGAAAGTGAAGGGGGCTGGGAGGGTCACACTCACACTCACACTCAGACAGCGCCAGTTGCCGACGAGACAACAGACATTATCTATGAGTGTCCCTCAGTTTATGGTCCTATACCCCCCCATTCCCTAACAAATGGGGGAGGACTACAGAAGATTCTGTACAAGAAAATGCGTCCGTGCCGGGGGAGGGGTGGAAATAACCAGAAGACTTGGCACAATTTGCCACTTTGGGGGGTAGCGGTGGGTTAAATGCGCCAGTGACAGAGATTTAGCGAGTCGGTTACAGTTGTGCCCCCGACGCTCATGTTCATCAATTCCCCCTCGGTGGGTGACAGGAGCCATAAATGTGTTGCTATAGTAACAGTGAGCCATTCCCCCCTTACTTAGCCCCTACCCCAAGCAGCCATTATACACTCAGCCCCCTCTAATCACAGCTCTGCCAATCAGGGACCTGGCACCCCCCATAAACCCCCTATCAAGTGACGGCTGGGGGTACAGCAACTGCTCCTCCCCCTCACTGTATGTACTGTATGTACTTCCTCCAGCAGCCTTGGGTGTTGGGGGATCATGGGACTTGTAGTCCATCACCGCTCAGTGCCTGTTGTGATCTCAGCACAAGATTTCCCCCCTCTCTCTCTTGGGAATGTTGGGGTCCCCATGAGGGAAACATCCTGTCCCCTAATAACTTCCCCTTGAGCACCCATCATCCTGCAACCTGCGCTTGTAGATCAGCACTGCACCCATCTCGATTGTAAGCTCTTCAGGATACTGAGGACCCTCAGCGGCTGCTGTAACCCACTGATCCCCTCAGAAGTGACCCACTTTCTGCTGTTGTTGGCAGGAGCTTGGGGCTCAGTTTCAGGTGCAAGTCAGGGTGTTTAATACATTCATTTATGGACTTAATATTTCACATCCGGTTCCGGCCATAAATCGAATTCTCGGGTTCAGTGAGAGATTTTATTGCCCGCGGTGGAACCAGCACTTTCCTCTCCCTCTTTTCATTAATTTGTGTATCATAAACATGGAGATATATGAGATTTCTGCTCTGCTGTTTGTTATAGTTATTAGTGCCAATAAATAGACCTCTCAGACGCCTCCCTCCCCACAGAGCTCACAATCTAGATACTGCTGCACTGAACAATATATAAATCTACACGTCAGACTGTGCCTCCCCCATACTGTGTCTGGCCCATCTGGTGACACAAGGAAGTACTACAACTCCCAGCAATCCCAGCTAAAACCAGGGCAGGGGACAAGGAAGAGCACAGAGTGGCAGCACATCCAGATACCTGGGCCCGGACCTAGAACTGGCACAACTACAGCAACAGGTCCCTGTCAGAAAGTCTTGGCTCCGCCCAGCTTAAACCATCTTCTCCATCTTCCCCAACTGTCTTCATCTTCCCCTACTGTCTCCATCTTGCCCTACTGTCTCCATCTTTTCCTACTGTTTCTCTATTCTCCTACTGTCTCCATCTTGTCCTACTGTCTCTATCTTGTCCAACTGTCTCCATCTTGCCCTACTGTCTCCATCTTGTCCTACTGTCTCCATCTTGTCCTACTGTCTCCATCTTGTCCTACTGTCTCCATCTTGTCCTACTGTCTCTATCTTGTCCTATTGTCTCCATCTTGTCCTACTGTCTCCATCTTGCCCTACTGTCTCCATCTTGTCCTACTGTCTCCATCTTGCCCTACTGTCTCCATCTTGTCCTACTGTCTCCATCTTGTCCTATTGTCTCCATCTTGTCCTACTGTCTCCATCTTGCCCTACTGTCTCCATCTTGTCCTACTGTTTCCCTACGTCTCCATTGTCCTACTGTCTCCATCTTGCCCTACTGTCTCCATCTTGCCTACTGTCTCCATCTTGCCCTACTGTCTCGCATCTTGTCCTAACTGTCTCCATCTTGTCCCTACTGTCTCCATCTTGTCCTATTGTCTCCATCTTGTCCTACTGTCTCCATCTTGTCCTACTGTCTCCATCTTGCCCTACTGTCTCCATCTTGTCCTACTGTCTCGATCTTGCCCTACTGTCTCCATCTTGTCCTACTGTCTCCATCTTGTCCTACTGTCTCCATCTTGTCCTACTGTCTCCATCTTGTCCTATTGTCTCCATCTTGTCCTACTGTCTCCATCTTGTCCTACTGTCTCCATCTTGTCCTACTGTCTCCATCTTGTCCTATTGTCTCCATCTTGTCCTACTGTCCCCATCTTGTCCTACTGTCTCCATCTTGTCCTATTGTCTCCATCTTGTCCTACTGTCTCCATCTTGCCCTACTGTCTCCATCTTGTCCTACTGTCTCCATCTTGTCCTAGTTGTCTCCATCTTGTCCTACTGTCTCATCTTGCCCTACTGTCCTTGCCTATTGTCTCCATCTTGTCTCCATCTTGTCCTACTGTCTCCATCTTGCCCTACTGTCTCCATCTTGTCTGTCTCCATCTTGTCCTACACTGTCTGTCTCCAATTGTCTCCATCTTGTCCTCCTCTGTCTCCATCTTGTTCCATTCTTGGTTCTCCATCTTGTCCTACTGTCTCCATCTTGCCCTACTGTCTCCATCCTTACTGTCTCCATCTTGTCCTACTGTCTCCATCTTGTCCTACTGTCTCCATCTTTGTCCTATGTCTGTCTTCTCCATCTGTCTCCTCTTGTCCTACTGTCTCCATCTTGTCCTACTGTCTCCATCTTGTCCTATCTTGTCCTACTGTGTCCTCCATACTTGTTCCTCTCCATTCTTGTCCTACTGTCTCCATCTTGCCCTACTGTCTCCATCTTGCCCTACTGTCTCCATCTTGTCCTATTGTCTCCATCTTGTCCTACTGTCTCCATCTTGCCCTACTGTCTCCATATTTCCTACTATGTTAGCAGAGACCCCTACAGATCCCCCCTGAGTTATCTGAGTCCATGGGGTTTCCCAGAAGCAGATAAAGATAATGAGGGATAAGTAAGGATTAAAGGAAAACTATACCCCCAAAATGAACACTTTAGCAACAGATAGTTCATATCATATTAAGTGGCATATTAAAGAATCTTACCACACTGTAATATATATTAAAGTAAATATTGCCCTTTTACATCTCTTGTGATCATATCCCCTTATATATTTATATATAGTGATCATATCCCCATTTATATGATCATATCCCCTTATATATTATATAGTGATCATATCCCCTTATACTATTTATATATAGTGATCATATCCCCTTATATATTTATATATAGTGATCATATCCCCCTTATATATTTATATATAGTGATCATATCCCCTTATATATTTAATATATAGTGATCATATCCCCTTATATATTTATATATAGTGATTTCATATCCCCTTATATATTTATATATAGTGATCATATCCCCCTTATATATTTATATATAGTGATCATATCCCCTTATATATTATATATAGTGATCATATCCCCTATATATTTATATATAGTGATCATATCCCCTTATATATTTATATATAGTGATCATATCCCCCTTATATATTTATATATAGTGATCATATCCCCTTATATATTTATATATAGTGATCATATCCCCTTATATATTTATATATAGTGATCATATCCCCTTATATATTTATATATAGTGATCATATCCCCTTATATATTTATATATAGTGATCATATCCCCTTATATATTTATATATAGTGATCATATCCCCTTAACTGTCTTTTCTCCAGTGTAACCAGCCCCATGTTGCCCAGTGGTCCCATTACTGTGAGGAGTAGTAAGAGGGAGTAGTAAGAGGGAGTAGTAAGAGGGAGTAGTAAGAGGGAGTAGTAAGAGGGAGTAACATGGAGCATGGCTGGTTTGTTTGTCAGTAGGGCAGCGCCATGAAGAGTCTAATCAAGTCGTTACAACACTGGTTGGAAATTTAATATCACCTGCTGATGTCTCTCCTTCTCTCCAGTAAATCAGCCGGTGCTGCGCCCCTTTATTCCCACATACAGATCAGCCCCCCGGCCCCAGGAGTAGAAATGTCCCAGTATATAAATATCAGAACAATGTTGGTTTATAAGTCTTTCAGTCTTTCTACTACTGATCCCTTCTCTGTCCCTCTCTCCTCTCTCAATATTCTCCATAATAATCACCGTCTTTTACTGCCGCCCCACATTATATTTCTTATTTCTGCCACATCGTCCTACACTGATATTACTCCTCACTTACTATCTGCTCTGAATCCTGAGGAGCAAAACCCTGAGCTTTCTGCAGCGACTAATGGGGAGGAACCAGCAGAGACTTGTCTCACTCAGGCCCGACTGGCAATCTGTGGGCTCCGGCTAATGGGGGCTACTATAAGGTCCCATAGAAAGTCAATATTTAGTGGGCTGGTGGGGGCTGTTTGGGACTCTGTGTAAATGAAATGCCTGGACCTATTTTAATTCTCAGTCCAGACCTGCCCACATCCATCTGTCCCTATATCTGTCCCTCAGTCCTTCCACAGCCCAAATGTGTCTCTAGACTGATTCCTGTCTCTATAGGAGAGAAGAGCAGACAGTAACCCTCCCAACACTTTCCTCTGCCTATAGTAACAGTGGATAATAGTCTCTGGGAAGGGAGTGTGACTGTGGGATAACAGGTATAGTAGGGAGAGATGGTGCCTATAGTAACAGTGGGATAATAGTCTCTGGGAAGGGAGTGTGACTGTGGGATAGCAGGTATAGTAGGGAGAGATGGTGCCTATAGTAACAGTGGATATTAGTCTCTGGGAAGGGAGTGTAACTGTGAGATAGCAGGTATAGTAGGGAGAGATGGTGTCTATAGTAACAGTGGATAATAGTCTCTGGGAAGGGAGTGTGACTGTGGGATAGCAGGTATAGTAGGGAGAGATGGTGTCTATAGTAACAGTGGATAATAGTCTCTGGGAAGGGAATGTGACTGTGGGATAGCAGGTATAGTAGGGAGAGATGTGTCTATAGTAACAGTGGATATTAGTCTCTGGGAAGGGAGTGTGACTGTAGGATAACAGGTATAGTAGGGAGAGATGGTGCCTATAGTAACAGTGGATAATAGTCTCTGGGAAGGGAGTGTGACTGTGGGATAGCAGGTATAGTAGGGAGAGATGTGTCTATAGTAACAGTGGATAATAGTCTCTAGGAAGGGAGTGTGACTGTGGGATAGCAGGTATAGTAGGGAGAGATGGTGCCTATAGTAACAGTGGGATAGTCTCTGGGAAGGGAGTGTAACTGTGAGATAGCAGGTATAGTAGGGAGAGATGGTGCCTATAGTAACAGTGGATAATTGTCTCTGGGAAGGGAGTGTGACTGTGGGATAGCAGGTATAGTAGGGAGAGATGTGTCTATAGTAACAGTGGATAATAGTCTCTGGGAAGGGAGTGTGACTGTAGGATAGCAGGTATAGTAGGGAGAGATGTGTCTATAGTAACAGTGGATAATAGTCTCTGGGAAGGGAGTGTGACTGTGGGATAGCAGGTATAGTAGGGAGAGATGGTGCCTATAGTAACAGTGGATAATAGTCTCTGGGAAGGGAGTGTGACTGTGGGATAGCAGGTATAGTAGGGAGAGATGTGTCTATAGTAACAGTGGATAATAGTCTCTGGGAAGGGAGTGTGACTGTGGGATAGCAGGTATAGTAGGGAGAGATGGTGCCTATAGTAACAGTAGATAATAGTCTCTGGGAAGGGAGTGTGACTGTGGGATAGCAGGTATAGTAGGGAGAGATGGTGTCTATAGTAACAGTGGATAATAGTCTCTGGGAAGGGAGTGTGACTGTGGGATAGCAGGTATAGTAGGGAGAGATGTGTCTATAGTAACAGTGGATAATAGTCTCTGGGAAGGGAGTGTGACTGTGGGATAGCAGGTATAGTAGGGAGAGATGGTGCCTATAGTAACAGTGGATAATAGTCTCTGGGAAGGGAGTGTGACTGTGGGATAGCAGGTATAGTAGGGAGAGATGTGCCTATAGTAACAGTGGATAATAGTCTCTGGGAAGGGAGTGTGACTGTGGGATAGCAGGTATAGTAGGGAGAGATGGTGTCTATAGTAACAGTGGGATAATAGCCTCTGGGAAGGGAGTGTGACTGTGGGATAGCAGGTATAGTAGGGAGAGATGTGCCTATAGTAACAGTGGATAATAGTCTCTGGGAAGGGAGTGTGACTGTGGGATAGCAGGTATAGTAGGGAGAGATGGTGTCTATAGTAACAGTGGATAATAGTCTCTGGGAAGGGAGTGTGACTGTGGGATAGCAGGTATAGTAGGGAGAGATGGTGCCTATAGTAACAGTGGGATAATAGTCTCTGGGAAGGGAGTGTGACTGTGGGATAGCAGGTATAGTAGGGAGAGATGGTGTCTATAGTAACAGTGGATAATAGTCTCTGGGAAGGGAGTGTGACTGTGGGATAGCAGGTATAGTAGGGAGAGATGTGCCTATAGTAACAGTGGATAATAGTCTCTGGGAAGGGAGTGTGACTGTGGGATAGCAGGTATAGTAGGGAGAGATGGTGGTCTATAGTAACAGTGGATAATAGTCTCTGGGAAGGGAGTGTGACTGTGGGATAACAGGTATAGTAGGGAGAGATGTGTCTATAGTAACAGTGGGATAATAGTCTCTGGGAAGGGAGTGTGACTGTGGGATAGCAGGTATAGTAGGGAGAGATGGTGTCTATAGTAACAGTGGATAATAGTCTCTGGGAAGGGAGAGTGACTGTGGGATAGCAGGTATAGTAGGGAGAGATGGTGCCTATAGTAACAGTGGATAATAGTCTCTGGGAAGGGAGAGTGACTGTGGGATAGCAGGTATAGTAGGGAGAGATGGTGTCTATAGTAACAGTGGATAATAGTCTCTGGGTTCAGGTACTGGGGGTTCGGCTCTCCTTAATCACTTCCTATTGATTTTCTGCTAGTTATTTATATAGAATTTCCTTAATTAATTTTCATGCTGATCCCTATCCCTTTTTCCTTTGCTAGATGCCATTTATATGGGTTCCTGTCGGCTGCCAGGGCTGGGAGTTGTAGTTGAACAGGCAGAATACAGTAAAACCCAGCGGTTGGGCCCAATCCGACGGGGGAGAATAATGTCCCGCTGGGAAGGAGCTGCTTCTCTTGTGTCAGTTTATTGGATAATTGTGCGGATATAATGTCAGAGCCAGGGCCAGAGGAAAAGGCTCGTGACTGTTTAACTGGGGCTCTGCTGAGTCAGCAAATCTCCTCCTTCTATTCTGGAGGGTCAGAGTGGCCCCTGTAGGAGCCCAGAGATTCTCCCAGTGAAGTTAAGGGGCCCCACAGCGGCTGGGAAAGGAGAGGGGCACAATATGTAACTGTGTCATATGCAGTCTGGCTCTCAAACGCTCAAGAATTATCAGAGAAGGACCTGGCCCAAGGAGCTTACAATCTAGTGTTTCTATGAAATATTCTGTCCATAGAAGCTTACAATCTAGAGTTATCGTGTGAGATCCTGCCCCAAAGAGCTTACAGTTGAGGTGTACAATATAAAGGGTTAATATCAGAAAGTCAATTTGCTTGACAAGGGACAGAATGGGAGGGTGGGTGGGAGTTGCATCTCGAGGGAAAGTGATTGATACACAGGGGTGCAGGGAGTTATCAGAAGGACAACAGAATTGTAGGGGAGTGATTTTCCCTGATGATGACTGATTGGCCAGAACATTCCTGTCTCCACTCATCCAAGGGCTGCTCCATATCGGACCCAGAGCGTCACACACTGAATGTTTTACCACTTGCAGTACCAGCTCTGTCCATTTGGTGCAGCAGAACAGCGCCACTGCCTATGGTTCTGCCTTGGGATGGAATGAGCAGCCACAATGATGAGTAACAAGTGGAAGAACAATTAAAAACGGCTTTGTTTCCCCTTTAACGACTCCCCCAACCCCCCCAGCTTCCACTTCTCATGTCAACAGATTGTGATCGAATTAAATGATCAAAAGCCCAAATGAATGAAATTAAAAATGAATCAAAGTGAGATGCTAATCCCATGGAATTGGCTGCAGCACCTTCGCTCACAAACTGAATAATCAGCCTTTGGGCACCAGGAAGGAGCAGAATGTTATTTTTTACAATGAAAGGTTCACCTTTAAATTAACTGTTAGTAGGATGTAGAGAGGGATATTCTGAGACAATTTGCAATTGGTTTTCATTCTTTATTATTTGTGGTTTTTGACTTATTTAGCTTTTTATTCAGCAGCTCTCCTGTTTCCAATGTCAGCCACCTGGTTGCTAGGATCCAAATTCCCCTAGCAACCATGCATTGATTTGAATAAGAGACTGGGATATGAATAGGAGAGGCCTGAATAGAAAGATGAGGAATAAAAAGTAGCAATAACAATACATTTGTAGCCTTACAGAGTATTTGTTTTTTACATTGGGTCAGTGACCCCCCATTTGAAAGCTGGAAAGAGTCAGAAGAAAAAGGCACATTTTTGAAAAAATTTAAAACAAGAAAAAATGAAGACTAATTGAAAAGTTGCTTATGACACACTTAAAAAGATCTTAAAGGGGAAGCCCCTCTTTAAAGTGACTAATCCTGTTTATGTCTCTAGCTATGGGTTATTAGGACCCTCGACGTGGCCCAATTCTTGGGGCCCAATTCACTGCAGTGGGTTGTAAATCCCTTCACAGATTCCTCGGGCCAATCAGGGAGCTGCTCATTATCTGCCATGGGCTCTCAGGGGATGCTGGGAAATGTAGTCACCCATAAGCGGCCCACCCTCAGCATAAGAGAATGCAGCTGCAGAGGGCAAATCCCTGTTCTTATTCCCAGAGCAAATAGATGGGTTTGAAGGGTTCGGGGAGTTAAATCTCCAGGGAATGAAATGTATTCGTGGCACATTGACAAGTTAAAAACATATTTCATTTCAATCAAATCCTTCTCCTTCTCTTTAGCAATGAAGCCTCCTGCACACGCACGGCTGCCATTGGCTGGAGGTAGCGGCGGGGTCAGTGAGCCGAGTCTTGGGCTCATTCAGCGGAAAATAAGATCATTGCATTAGAGAGAGACTAAATTGATTTGCTTGACGGCGCTGTGAAGTGAGGAAACAACATGACTGCTGCTACATTCCTCTTTCATGACTTCAGGGGGGGGAGTCCAGGGCTGCCAGGGTTAAATGGGTGTACGGTTTTTGGGTTACTGACTTCTTCCCGGTATGTAAGGGCCAGTGTCACTCCTAACCCAAAGAGCTTATCAGTCACATGACTCTGGAAACCCATCTTTGTCAGTTACTACTGGGATGAACAATAAACGACATGATTGAGACGGTAGGACAAGATGGAGACAGTAGGACAAGATGGAGTCAATAGGACAAGATGGAGACAGTAGGACAAGATGGAGACAGTAGGGCAAGATGGAGACAGTAGGACAAGATGGAGTCAGTAGGACAAGATGGAGACAGTACTACAAGATGGAGACAGTAGGACAAGATGGAGACAGTAGGACAAGATGGAGACAGTAGGACAAGATGGAGTCAGTAGGACAAGATGGAGACAGTAGGACAAGATGGAGACAGTAGGACAAGATGGAGACAGTACTACAAGATGGAGACAGTAGGACAAGATGGAGACAGTAGGACAAGATGGAGACAGTAGGACAAGATGGAGTCAGTAGGACAAGATGGAGACAGTACTACAAGATGGAGACAGTAGGACAAGATGGAGACAGTAGGACAAGATGGAGACAGTAGGACAAGATGGAGACAGTACTACAAGATTGAGACCGTAGGACAAGATGGAGACAGTAGGACAAGATGGAGACAGTAGGACAAGATGGAGACAGAAGGGCAAGATGGAGACAGTAGGACAAGATGGAGACAGTAGGACAAGATGGAGACAGAAGGACAAGATGGAGACAGAAGGACAAGATGGAGACAGTAGGACAAGATGGAGAAAGTAGGACAAGATGGAGTCAGAAGGACAAGATGGAGACAGTAGGACAAGATGGAGAAAGTAGGACAAGATGGAGTCAGAAGGACAAGATGGAGAAAGTAGGAAAAGATCGAGTCAGGCCAAGATGGAGACAGTAGGGCAAGATGGAGACAGTAGGACAAGATGGAGAAAGTAGGACAAGATGGAGACAGTAGGACAAGATGGAGACAGTAGGACAAGATGGAGAAAGTAGGACAAGATGGAGACAGTAGGACAAGATCGAGACAGTAGGACAAGATCGAGTCAGGCCAAGATGGAGACAGTAGGGCAAGATGGAGACAGTAGGACAAGATGGAGACAGTAGGACAAGATGGAGACAGTAGGACAAGATGGAGAAAGTAGGACAAGATGGAGACAGTAGGACAAGATCGAGACAGTAGGACAAGATCGAGTCAGGCCAAGATGGAGACAGTAGAGCAAGATGGAGACAGTAGGACAAGATGGAGACAGTAGGACAAGATGGAGAAAGTAGGACAAGATGGAGACAGTAGGACAAGATGGAGACAGTAGGACAAGATCGAGTCAGGCCAAGATGGAGACAGTAGGGCAAGATGGAGACAGTAATTAGTGATTCTGTGTCAGCACACAACTCTCCACTGTTTCTGGTGCACGTTCAATGGTGGCCACCCCACACCGTAGACAATTCAGTATAAACGAGAACAGCAGCTTCTTAATATGATAAAAAGGCCTTTATTCAAACATGGCACAGACCAATAGTAGCAACGTTTCAAGCCATCTCTGGCTCTTTATCAAGCTAACACACCTGGTCACAGAGATTTCCTTTTAAGCAAGTAAAAACAGCGCCATCTATTGACATAGTAGCAACAAAGTAACAGCAATTTGTATATAATATGAAGCACACTTGTATCCATTTTAAATGTAGCCACTTGGCAAAAAAGCTATTCAGCTTTTCTTCAATAGTATGTGCTGGGGTCAATTAACTGTAAAAACACAACAATAAAAAAATACTATAAAAAGCAACTGGATATCTTTTTTTCATAAAATAGTATGTAACTCATACTCTCTATTTAGGCCATTAGGCGTGAGGGTTTCAAGGCGAAGAATCCAAGAGGCTTCCTTCTTAAGTAGCCTTTTCGCTCTGTCACCCCCACGCCGTAATGGGGGGACATGGTCCACCACTTGAAATTTAAACTGGTGTCTCCAAGATGGAGACAGTAGCACAAGATAGAGAAGTAGGACAAGATGGAGTCAGATGGACAAGATGGAGACAGTAGGGCAAGATGGAGACAGTAGAACAAGATGGAGACAGTAGGACAAGATGGAGACAGTAGGAAAAAATGGAGACAGAAGGACAAGATGGAGACAGAAGGACAAGATGGAGACAGTAGGACAAGATGGAGACAGTAGGGCAAGATGGAGACAGTAGAACAAGATGGAGACAGTAGGACAAGAAGGAGATAGTAGGACAAGATGGAGACAGTAGGGCAAGATGGAGACAGTAGGACAAGATGGAGACAGAAGGACAAGATGGAGACAGTAGGACAAGATGGAGACAGAAGGACAAGATGGAGACAGAAGGACAAGATGGAGACAGTAGGGCAAGATGGAGACAGAACGACAAGATGGAGAAAGTAGGACAAGATGGAGACATTAGGCCAAGATGGAGACAGGAGGACAAGATGGAGACAGAAGGACAAGATGGAGACAGTAGGACAAGATGGAGACAGTAGGACAAGAAGGAGATAGTAGGACAAGATGGAGACAGTAGGGCAAGATGGAGACAGTAGGACAAGATGGAGACAGAACGACAAGATGGAGAAAGTAGGACAAGATGGAGACAGAAGGACAAGATGTGGCACTAGCACAAGAAAAGTTAAGTAGCAAGATAGGAGAAGAGGTCAATTGGTCTAAAGAAAAGTTTCAATGGGGGATAACTGGGTGATCTCTGGGGGTCACTTCTCTTGCTTTATTACAGCTGAGATGCTGCTTTTCCTAATACTTTTGTAGTAGGGCGGGGCCTCTGGTATCACAGGGGCCCCTAGTACAAATGACATGATGGCCCCTGACTGTCCCTGTTGACTTGCCCACTCCAAGCAGCACCTAATCACAGTCACAGAGGCAGGAGGTGCCGGTGGCAGAACAACTTTGTCCCTTTTTAACTCTCCAATAAACTTACAATCTAATTTCCTGCTCTCTCCGTGGAAATAGGAAAGCGCAGGGAGCGAGATTTACGCTTGTCATTATCCACCAACCGCGCATCCCCCTGTTTTACTGGCGCCCGTAAACCTTTATATAAAGCAGCCACAGTCGCTTTGTGCTTAAACAATAAAAAATGATATTACAACTCGGCAACTCACAATTTTTAATTTTTATGGACGTGGCCAAATGACCTGCGATCTCCTGTAATATAGAGTAGTACTGCGACCTATACATGCCCCTCCCCACATGTGCCCAATTTCCCCAGCTCCTGCACATACTACATGGAGATGGAGACAGTAGGACAAGATGGAGATAGTAGAGCAAAACAAAATGGAGAAGGCAGGACAAGATGGAGACAGTAGGACAAGATGGAGACATTAGGCCAAGATGGAGACAGGAGGACAAGATGAAGACAGTAGGACAAGATGGAGACATTAGGCCAAGATGGAGACAGTAGGACAAGATGGAGACAGTAGGACAAGATGGAGACATTAGGCCAAGATGGAGACAGTAGGACAAGATGAAGACTGTAGAACAAGATGGAGACAGTAGGACAAGATTGAAGACAGTAGGGCAAGATGAAGACAGTAGAACAAGAAGGAGACAGTAGGGTAAGATGCAGACCAGTAGGACAAGATGGAGACATTAGGGCAAGATGGAGTCAGTAGGTGCAAGCTGAAGACAGTAGGGCAAGCTGAAGACAGTAGAACAAGATGGAGACAGTAGGGTAATTTGCAGACAGTAGGGCAAGATGGAGACAATAGGACAGGATCGAGAAAGTAGGACAAGATAGAGACAGTAGCGCAAGATGGAGACAGTAGGACAAGATGGACACAGTAGGGAAAGAGGGATACAGTAGGGCAAGATGGAGACAGTAGGGTAAGTTGGAGACAGTAGGACACGATGGAGACAGGAGAGCAAAATGGAGACAGTAGGACAAGATGGAGAAAGTAGAACAAGATGGATACAGTAGGGTAAGATGTAGACAGTAAGGCACAATAGAGACAGTAGGACAAAATAAAGACAAGATGGAGATAGTTGGAGAAGATGGAGACAGTAGGACAAGATGGAGACAGTGGGTCAAGATGGAGACAGTAGAGCAAGATGGAGACAGTAGGACAAGATGGAGAGAGTGGGGCAAGATGGAGACAGTAGGATATGATGGAGATAGTGGGGCAAGATGGAGACAGTAGGACAAGATGGAGACAGTAGGACAAGATGGAGACAGTAGGGCAAGATGGAGACAGTAGGACAAGATGGAGACAGTAGGACAAGATGGAGACTGTAGGACAAGATGGAGACAGTAGGGCAAGATGGAGACAGTAGGGCAAGATGGAGACAGTAGGGCAAGAGGGAGACAGTAGAGCAAGGTGAAGACATTAGAACAAGATGGAGACAGTAGGGTAAGATGGAGACAGTAGAAGAATATGGAGACAGTAGGAGTAGTAATATGGAATGCTCGGGACAGTAATGGTTTGTATGGGAGTTCCCCAAACTGCTGCCCATTCGTATTTCACTCATACTGAGAGCCAGGAAGGGGATGTTACATTATTTACAGGCTGGTGGATAGAGTACTGAAGGCAGTAACAGAGTATATAGAACTTCTCTTCCCTACACTACTACAGACTGCATAAAACCTTTCTTGGGAAAGGAAGAACTCGCTCTATAATTCTCTGTGACTTTAATGGCGTCTCACTTCTTCCCAGCATTATTAATGTGCCAATTACACTATTCAGCAGAATTGGGTATTAGAGGGGAGCAGAGCTACCTTGCTGCTTATAAGCTCTTGTTTAAAGGGATCCTCTCATCCCAATATGTTTTCTATGACAACATACATTTATTCTTAGCACCAGCATCTATCAGTAAACAGGTCAGGTTTTTATATAATGAATATGTTATTACTTGTCCTACTGTCTCCATCTTGTCCTTCTCTCTCCATCTTGTCCTACTGTCTCCATCTTGTCCTACTGTCTCCATTTGTCTCTATGTTTCCATCTTGTCCTACTGTCTCATCTTGTCTACTGTCTCCATTCTTGTCTTCTATTTCCATCTTGTCGCTACTGTCTGCCATCTTGTCCTTTCTCTCACATCTTGTCCTAAACTGTCTCCATCTTGTCGCTACTGTCTCCATTTGTTAACTGTCTCAATCTTGTTAACTGTCTCATTTGTCCTACTGGTTCTCGCATCTTGTCTAGCAGTATTGGATTACGATAGTGACGATAGCCTGTATGATTGCTTAGATAGATTGCGTCTCCCTTGCATTGATCATCGATCCGTAGTGAGCACCAGCACACGTGGGTCAACGGACATGTATCGATCTCATCTTTGTCCTTTCTGTCTCCTTCTGTCGCGAACTTTCTCCATTTGTCCTTCTGTCTCCATCTGTAGGCTTCTGTCTCATCTTGTACTTCTGTTCTCCATCTTGTCTAAACTGGTCTCCATCTTGGTCCTTTGACATCCATCTTGTCTCTGTCTCCTTACTCTTGTTCCTACTGTCTCCATCTTGTTCTTCTGAACTCATCTTGTCTAGCTGTCCATCTTTGTACTTCTGTTCAATCTTGTCCTACTGTCTCCATCTTGTCCTTCTGACTCCATCTGTCCTACTGTTCCATCTTTGTCATCTGACTCCATCTTTGTCCTACTGTTCTTCATGTCTGATTTCTCCATGCTTTCTTCTGTCTCCATCTTGCCTCGTACTGTCTCCATCTTGTCCTTGCTGCTCCCATCTGTCTAATTTTGTTCATTTTACCCTACTGTCTTCCATCTTGTCCATCTGACTCCAATCTTGTTTCCGTTTTCGTTTCATTTTATCCTACTGTCTCCATTGTTGTCATTCTGAAGCTACCATCTTGTCCATTTTGTATCATTTATTCTACTTCTCCATCTTGCCCTACTGTCTCATCTTGCCTACTGTGTCACTTCCCGCTACTGTTCCACTTCCTACTGTCTCCATCTTGCGTATGTCTCCCATCTTGTCTACTGTCTCCAGCTTGTCCTAATGTCTCATCGCTTGTCCTAATGTCTGCCATCTTGTCTACTGTCTAGTTGCCGTACTGTCTCATCTTGTCCCTACTGTCTCCATTTTGTCTAAATGTCTCCATCTTGTCCTAATGTATGCCTCTTGTCCTACTGTCTCATCTTGTCCTTCTGACTCGCATCTTGTCTACTGTCTCCTTCTTGTCCTACTGTACTCATCTTGTCCTTTCTGATCTCCATCTGGTCTAACTGTTCTCCATCTGGTACTTCTGTCTCCATCTTGTCACTGTCTCCATTTGTCTTCTGACTACATCTGTTCCTACTGTCTCCATCTTGCGCATCTGATCTATTCTCATCTTGTCCTAAGCTGTCTCCTTCTTTCTGAATTTTCCATCTTGGTCTTCTTGTTCCATCTTTGTCTACTTCCTCATCTTGTCTTCTGACTCCTCTTGTTATTTTGTTTCATTTTATCCTACTGTCTCCATCTTGTCCATCTGACTCCATCTTGTCCTATTTTGTTTCATTTTATCCTACTGTCTCCATTTTGTCCATCTGACTCCATCTTGTCCTATTTTGTTTCATTTTATCCTACTGTCTCCATCTTGCCCTACTGTCTCCATCTTGCCCTACTGTGTCCACCTTCCCCTACTGTCTCCACCTTCCCCTACTGTCTCCATCTTGCCGTACTGTCTCCATCTTGTCTTCTGGTCTCCATCTTGTCGCTATGTCTCCAATCTTGTCCTAACTGTCTGCATCTTGTACTATCTGTCTCCATCTTGTCATTCTGACCTCCATCTTGTCCTACTGTCTGCCCTTCTTGTCCTACTGTCTCCATTTTTGTCCTTATATCCAATTTGTCTCTGTTCATCTGTACTTCTGTTCCATCTTGTCCTACTGTCTCCTATCTTGTCTTCTGACTCCATCTTGTCTACTTGTCTCCATCTTGTCCATTCTGACTCATCTTGTGCTACACACTGGTCTCCTTCTTGTCCTGAATTTCTGCCATCTTGTCTTACTGTTCTCCATTTGTCCTACTTGTCTCCATCGTTGTGCTTACTGAGTCCATCTTGGTCTAATTTTGTTTCATTTTAATCGTACCTGGTCTCCATCTTGTGTCCTACTCCATCTTGTCCTTTTTGTTGTATTTTATCCTACTGTCTACTTTGTCCATCTGACTCATCGTGTCCTATTTTGTTTATTTTCTCTAGCTGTCTCCATCTTGCCTATGGTTCTCATCTTGCAACTAACTTGTCTTCCCTACTGTCCACTTTCCCCTCTGTCTCATCTTGCGTAACTGTTCCTCTTGTCCTACTGTCTCATCTTGTCCTAATGTCTCATATAGTCAATGTCTAATGTCTCAATCTTGTTCCTATCTGTCTCCATCTGTGCGTACTGTCTCCATCTTGTCCTATCTGTCCTCCATCTTGTCCTAAATGTCTCCATCTTGTTCCTAATGTCTCCATCATGTCCTACTGTTCATTTGTCCTAATGCTCTCCATCTTGCCTAGACATCACTGACTACCATTATAAGGAGGGGTCGTGTGTATTACAAAAATGTATTCTCTTAAATAAGGGTCTGCTCGCCTTTAATTAATGAGCCCAGCAGACAGATACCCACACAAGGGGACATGGAGCCCTGGAGTGGCACAATGCTGGGAGTTGTAGTACAGGTGTTGGGTGTCAGTATATCTGCTGGGAGTTGGACTGAGAGAGTAAAATCTCCCCAGTGACAGTGACAAGTTACCAGGGGGGCTGCAGCTCCAGCTCTATATATTGTCATTATTCTGAGGCAGAGATGGGTAACAAGCCGTGAAACTAACAGCAGCCACTGGTTTTCCTTATCAGACAAACAAGCTGCAGGTCTGGCTCATAAATGGAGCTACAAGTGGAGCTGAGTCAGCACTCAGGGCTGGGAGTGGGGCTACATGGGAGAATCACTGTATGGGGGGTTTAGTCACTGGCTGACAAATTGTACTCGCAAGCAGGACTACTTGCCACCCGGCTAGTAAAAATGATGCCTGATCCCAATGTTATTAATAGGGAATAAAGATAACATATATATAGGAAGGTCAGTGATCCAATGTTATTAATAGGGAATAAAGATAAAGTATATAGGAAGGGTCAGTGATCCCAATGTTATTAATAGAAGAATAAAGATAAATATATAGGAAGGGTAAGTGATCCCTGTTATTAATAGGGAATAGGAAGACAATAAATATATAGGAAGGTCAGTGATCCCAATGTTATTAACTAGGGAATAAGATAAATATATCAGGAAGGTCAGTGAATCCGCAATGTTATTAATAGAGGATAAATATATAGGAAGGCAGTGTCCCAATGTTTATTAATAGGGAATAAAGAATAAATATATAGGAAGGTCCGTGATCCCATGTTATTAATAGGGAATAAAGATAATATATAGGAAGGTCAAGTGATCCAATGTTATTAATAGGGAATAAAGTAAATATATAGGAAAAGGTCATGATCCAATGTTATTAATAGGAATAAAGATAAATACAGTATATAGAGAGATGCTGTAGCTCCCACTTTGATTCATTTGTTCAATTAGCCGATCCCCCGCCGATCCCCCACATCCCTAACGCCGGGGTTAATTCATTTCTTATCAGAATTTTATGTTTTTTTAATTACAGATTTTTTCTCCCCAAAGGCTCATGACGGAGAATGAAAATACGGGGGGGGGGGAGAGGCGGATTATTCGATATTTTTCCAGCGAGGTCGGGGAATTGAGTGGAACATTTGTGATTTCAGCAATAAATGAGATGGAAAAACCCAATGCCCCTAATTTCATTAAAGTTTATTTAATCAGCAATGGACTCACTTCTCTTATTGGTCTGTCTCAACCCCCAAAATCTCCCAGAAATCCTTTCTGCAAGGTGGGGGCACCTGCATGTACAATATGGGGGTGACACTGGCACAAGGGGGAGAGATGGGGGGCATTGATATATTCCATAGGGAGAAAGCGCAATATTACCGAGAGATAATCTGACGCGGATATTTACACAGTCGCCATAAAGCGAGTCACACGAGAAATTAAAATCAAATCGAATAATAATAAAAAGACTTATTGATTCTCCTCAATGTAATTATCTCTTTATAATTCCTTATTGTTGGGTTGGGAAATTTCACTTCGAAAAGTAAAGAAAAATAAATGTAAAAAAGTGACGATTGTGTTGTAAGTTGGGGGTAACTATTGGGGGAGTGAGGGCGGGGCCTTGTGCTCAAACACAGGGGGAGTGTCCGGGATTCAGAGACGGTACAAGGGCGCCACCTTGTGTTACTCACCTTAAAGAGACAGTCATGATTTTAATGGTGTCGTTTTTATTTCTAAATGACACTGTTTACACTGCAAATAATTCACTGTACAATATAAAATGTCATTCCTGAAGCAGCAATGTATTTAGTTGTAATAATTGGTGTGTAAGGTGATCTAGCTCCTTTTGCTGGTCATGATGATTTCAGAAAAGAGCAGCACTTTTTAGGATGGAACTGCTTTCTGGCAGGCTGTTGTTTCTCCTATCAATGTAACTGATGTGTCTCAGTGGGGACCTGGATTTTACTATTTTTGAGTGTTGTTTTAAGATCTACCATGGACAGCTGTTATCTTTGTGTTAGGCGAGCTGCTATCTGGTTACCTTCATTGTTCTGTCGTTAGGCTGCTGGGGGGAAGGGAGGGGGGTGATCTCAGTCCAACTTGCAGTACAAGAAGTAAAGAGTGACTGAAGTTTATCAGAGCAACAAGTCACATGACCAGGGGAGTGGGGAAACTGACAATATGTCTCTAGCCCCATGTCAGATTTCAACCATTAAAAAATTAAAAATCTGTTTTGCTGTCCCACTACCGCCTCTACTAAGCCCCACTGTTACTGATACGGCACCATCTCTCCTACTATACCTGCTATACACGTCACACGTCCTTCCCAAGGAGACTATTTCGCAATGTTCACTATCGGCACCATCTTCTCCCTACTATATGCTATCCCACCAAGTCACACTCCCTTCCCAGAGACTTTTATCCACTGTTATATACGGGCACATCTCTCCCTACTATACTGGCTAACCCGTCACACTCCTTCCCAGAGACTATTATCATGTTACTATAGGCACCCATCTCTCCTACTATAACCTGTTATCCACAGTCACACTCCCTCCAGAGACTATTCTCCACTGTTACTATAGACACATCTCTTCCTACTATACTGCTTATCCACAGTCACACTTACTCCCAGAGACTATTATCCACTGTTACTATAGGCACCATCTTCGCTACTATACTGCTATCCCACAGTCCACTCCCTTCATAAGAAGGGCCCCGAGCTATTATCCACTGTTACTATAGTCACCCTCTTCCTATATAACCTGCTATCCCACAGTCAACATCCCATTCCCAGGGACTATTATCCAAGTTTACTATAGGCACCAATCTCTCCCTATATTCCTCTGTATCCAGTCACAACTCCTTCCAGAGACTATATCCACTGTTACTTGGACCATCTTCCTACTATAATGTAATCCCAGCAGTTACATCTCCTTCCAGAGGGCTATTATCCTGTTACTTTAGGCACCCATCTTCCCTACTAATCCTGCTATCTCCAGTCACACTCCCTTCCCAGAGACTATTATCAATGTTACTAAAGGCACATCTCTCCTACTATACCTGCTATCTCCACAGTACTCCTTTCAGACGACTATTATCCACTGTTTTACTATAGACACCATCTCTCCCTACTATACGCTCTATCCCACAGTCACGCTTCCTTCCCAGAGACTATTATGACTGTTACTATAGACACATCATCTCCCCTTACTATACCTAGCTATCACAGTCACACTCCTTCAGAGATATTATCCATGTTACTAATATAGAAAATTTTCCTACTTATACCTGCTTCCTCAGTCACACTCCTTCCCAGAGACTTTATCATGTTCTTAGACAGCATTCTCTCCCTACTATACTGCTCTCTCCAAAGTCATACTCCTTCCAGAGCTATTTCCACTGTTCATATAGGCAACATCTCTCCCTATATCTGCTATCTCCACAGTCAACTCCTTTGCCAGAGACTATTATCACTGTTACTATAGGCCATCTCTCCCTACTAATACTGCTATCCCACAGTTAACTCCTTTCCCAGGACTATTATCTGTTACTATAGGCCTCTCTCCCTATATACTGCTATTTCCCCAAGTCACACTCCCTTCCCAGAGACTATTTCCACTGTTACTATAGGCAAATTTTCCGTACTATATTGCCTACCAACAGTCACACTCCTCCCAGAACTATTATCACTGTTATTAGACACATCTTTCCTACTATATGCTATCACAAGTCACACTGACTCCTTCCGAGCTATTATCCTGTTATATAGCACATTCTCCCTACTATACTGCTATCCTCAGTCACACCCTTCCCAGAGACATTATCACTGTTACTATGACACAGATCTCTCCCTATATACCCTGCTATCGCTACAGTCAACACTCCTTCCAGAGACTATTATCAGTTTTCTGTTTTATAAGACACATCTCTCCCTACTAATAGCTGCTATCCACAGTCACACTCCTTCAGAGACTATTATACTGTTATATAGGCAAATCTCTCTATATACCTGCTTATCTACGTCCACTCTTGCAGAGACTATTATCCATGTTAAATATAGAACATTCTTCCCTTACTATACCTGCTATCGCAGTCACACTCCTTCCCAGAGACTATTATCCCTGTTACTTAGGCACACTATCTCTCCTCTATAACGTGCTATCCACAGTCACACTCCCTTCCCAGAGAATATATCCACTGTTCTATAAACATCTCTGCCCTCTATACTGCTATCAGTCACACTCCTTCCCAGGACTATTATCCACTGTTTATAGCACCTCTCTCCTACTTACTGCTATCCCAGTCAACTCACTTCCAGAGCTCTTATCCACTGTTACTGATAGACACATTCTCTCCCTACTATACTGCTATCCACAGTCACACTCCTTCCAGAGACTTTATCACTGTTACTACTATAGACAATCTTCCCTACTAACCTGCTATCCAGTACACTCCTTCCCGAGACTTAATATACTGTTACTATAGGCAAATCTCTCCCTACTATATACTGCTATCCCACAGTCCATCCTTCCAGAGATATTATCCAGTTACTTAGCGCATCTCTCCCTACTATACTGCTTCACGTCAATCTCCGTTCCGAGACTATTATCCATGTTACTATAGGCACATGTTCCTAATATAGCTGTATCACAGTAACTCCCTTCCAGAGACTATTTCCCTGTTTACTATAGGCCATTCTCCTACTATACCTGCTACACCAGTCACTCCCTTCCAGAGACTATTATCCTGTTACTATAGAACATCTCTCTACTATACTGCTTTCCACAGTCACTCCTTCGCAGAGACTATTATCTGTTAGTATAGACACAATCTCTCCCTATATACTGCTATCCTACAGTACACTCCTTCCCGAGTCTATTATCCCTGTTACTATAGACAATTCTCCTACTATCCTGCTATCCACAGTCCACACTCCCTCCCAAGATATTATCACTGTATATAGCACATCTCTCTACTATACTGCTATCTACGTATCCTTCCCAGAGCCTATTATCCCCTGTTATATAGGCACCATGCTCTCCTACTATACTGTTATCACAGTCAACTCCTTCCCAGAGACTATTATCACTGTTACTAATAGACGACATCTCTCTACTATACTGCTATCACGTCACACTCCTGTCCCGAGACTATTATCCACTGTTACTATAGACACATTTCCCTATATACTGCTATCACCACAGTCAACTCCCTTCCCAGAGACTATTATCCATGTTACTTAGACAATCTTGCCTACTAATCCTGATATCCCAAGTCACTACTCCCTTCAGAGGACTATTATCCCAACTGTTTATCCTATAGACAGACCATTCTGTACTATACCTGCTTATCACGTCACACTCCCTTCCAGAGACTATTACACTGTTACTTAAGACACCAATCTCTCCTATCTATACTGCTATCCCAGTAACTCTTCCGAGACTATTATCACTGTTACTATAGCACATCTCTCTACTAATACCTGCTATCACACAAGTCAACATCCTTCCAGAGACTAATATCACTGTTACTTATAGGCAACCATCTTCCTACTATACCTGCTATCCCACAGTCACACTCCTTGCCAGAGACTAATTATCCACTGTTACTATAGGCAAACCATCTTCTATATCCTGCTATCAGTCAACTCCTTCCCGAGACTATTATCCATGTTAATATAAGGCACATCTCTCCCTACTATACTGCTATACACAGGTCAACTCCTTCAGAGACTATTATCAGTTAATAGACACCATTTCCTACTATAGCTGCTATCACAGTTCATCCTTCCCCAGAGACTATTAATCCTGTTATATAGACCATCTTTTTCCTACTATACTGCTCTCCTCAGTCAACTGCGCTTCCAGAGACTATTATCCATGTATATAGACACAATCTCTCCCTATATACTGCTATCTATCAGTACTCCCTTCCAGGAGAATTATGCCCCTGTATATAGCACATTCTCTCTAATATACTGGCTTCCACGTCACACTCCCTTGCACCAGAGACTTTCTCCACTGTATATAGGCCGCATGACTTCCTATATAACTGCTATCCTACAGTACATTTTCTCCTTCAGAGACTATTATCCATGTTTATATAGGCACCATCTCTCCCTACTATACCTGTTTCCACCGTCACACTCCCGTTCCCAGAGAACTATTATCACTGTTTATAACACAATCTCTCCCTATATACGTGCTATCCCAGTCACACCTTCCCTCAGAAGACTATTATCCACTGTTACTTAGACACATCTCTCCTATATACTGCTATGCCACAGTCCAACTCCCTTTCCGAGACATTTCACTGTTACTATAGACCATCTCTCCTCTAGTACTGCTTATCCTATCAGTACAACTCCTTCCAGAGACTATTATCATGTTATATAGAACATTCTCCCTACTATACCTGTTTCCCACGTCCACTCTTCGAGACTATTTCCACTGTTACTGATGGCACCATCTCTCCTCTATACTGCTTTACAGTCCAACTCTTGCCAGGTATTATCCACTGTTACTATAGGCCATCTCTCCTACTATACGCTGTTATCCAGTCAACATCCTTCCCAAGACTATTATCCCTGTTTATATAGGCACCTCTCTCCTACTATACTGCTATCACACAGTCACACTCCCTTCCCAGAGACTAATTATCCTGTTTACTATGACGCATCTCTCTACTATACATGCTATCACAGTCAACTCCTTCAGCGATATTATCACTGTTTATATAGCACCATCATCTCTACTATACCTGCTTCCGTCCTCCCTTCCCAGAGATATTATCACTGTTACTATAGACCATTTCCCTACTTCCTGCTATCCAGTCCAGCTCCCTTCCGAGAGACTATTATCCACTGTTCTTGAACCTCTCTCTACTGATATGCTATCCACAAGTCCCTCTTCCAGAGACTTTATCCATGTTTATTGACACATCTTCCCTATATAACTGCTAGATCCACAGTCCTCCTTCCCCAGAGACTATTATCCTGGTTACTATGAGAAACGCATCTCTCCCTACTTACCTGCTATCCCCGTCACATACACTCCTTCCAGAGACTTATATACTGTTACTATATTGCACTCTCTCCCTATTGCTGCTATCCACAGTCACATACTCTTCCAGAGACTATTATCCATGTTTATAGGCATATCTCTCCTACTATACCTGCTATTCCAAGTCACACTCCCTTCTCAGAGACTATTATCCAATGTTGTATATAGTGCACCCATCTCTCTACTATTACCTGCTATTCACCGTCACACTCTTGCCCAGAGACTATTATCCTGTTTACTATAGCCATCTTCTCCGCTACTATCTGCTTATTACACAGTCCCACTCCTTCCAGAAGACTATTTATCCACTGGTTACTATAGACAATCTTCTCCTACTATACCTGCTTCACAGTCAACAACTTACTTCAGAGATATTATCACACGTTACTATAGACACAAATCTCTCCTACTATACTGCTATCCTACAGTCACACTCCTCCCAGAAGACTTATCCTGTTTATATAGACCATCTTCTACTATACTGCCTATACACAGTCAACTCTTCCCAGAGACTATTTATCCACTGTTCTATAGCACAATCTCTCTACTATACTGCTATCGTCCTATCAGTCACTCCCCTTCGCAGAGATATTATCATGTTATAATAGGCACCTCTTCCCTACTATACTGTTATCTCACAGTCAACTCCCTTTCAGAGACTATTATCCTGTTACTATAGACACATCTTTCTACTTACCTGCTATCCACGTCACACTCCTTCCCAGAGACTTTATCACTGTTACGTATAGACATTCTCCTACTATCCTGCTATCTCCACAGTCACACTCCTTCCAAGAGACTATTTCCACTGTTATATAGACAATCTCCCTACATCTTGCTATCACAGTCCACCTCCTTCCCAGAGACTATTATTACCACTGTTACTTAGACAACCATCTCTACTCTTAATCTGTATTCCCACAGTACACTCCTCCAGAGACTTTACACTGTTCTTAATAGAACCATCTTTCCTACTATACGCTATCACAGTCACACTTTCCTTCCCAGCAGATATTATCACTGTTATATGACAACATCTCTCCTATATACCTGCTTCCACAGTCACACTTCCTTACCCGAGACTATATCCATGTTCTATAGCACCATCTCTCTGACTATACTGCTTCACAGTCACCTCCCTTCAAACAGAGACTATTATCCATGTTACTATAGCAACCATTCTCCTACTATACCTGCTATCACAGTCACACTCTTCGCCAGAGACTTTATCCACTGTTACTTATAAGGCACACTCTCCCTACTATACTGCTATCACCACAGTCACGACTCCATTTCAGAGACTATTATCCACTGTTACATAGAACATCTCTCCCTACTAATGCTATCCCACAGTCAAACTCCCCTTCCAGAGACTATTATCCAGTTACTAAGACACATATCTCCTAACGTTATACTGCTTATCACAGTCACACTCCTTCCAGAGACTAATTATCCACTGTTATATAGACACAATTCTCTACTATTACCTGTATTACAGTCACATCCCTTCCAGAGCTATTTCCATGTTACTATAAGATTCGAATCTCTCCCTACTATACCTGCTATCAAGTCAACCTCTTCCAGAGACTATTATCCACTGTTTACTATAGGCACATCTCTCTACTATATGCTATCCTACGTCACATCCCTTCCAGAGCTATTATCCACTGTTACTATATGGCAAAACATCTCTCAACACTATAATCCCCTGTATATCACCACACCAGTCAAATAACTCTTCCACGAGACTACATCTATCACATGTTCTATCAACACACCATCTCTCCTACTATACTGCTATCGCACAGTCACCTCCCTTTCCCAAGAGACTATTATCCACTGTTACTATAGACAATCTCTTCCTATAACCTGTATCCACAGTACACTCTTCAGAGACTATTATCCACTGTTACTATAGGAAATCTTCCCTATATACCTGCTATCCTAAGTCACCTCCCTTCCAGAGACTATTATCCACTGTTACTATAGACACATCTCTCCCTACTATACCTGCTATCCACGTCACACTACCTTCCAAGACTATTATCCACTGTTACTATAGGCACCAATCTCTCCCTACTATCCTGCTATCCAGCAGTCACACTCCTTCCAGAGACTATTATCACTGTTACTAATAGACACATTTCCCTACTATACCTGTCTCCACAGTCACACTCCTTCCATGAGACTATTATCACACTGTTTACTATAGGCACCCTTTCCTTATACATTATATGGGTTTTACTTGCTTGTAGAACTATGAACCTGTCACTGGGCTGCTCTTCTTGCCATGAAAAACCAACTGGGGCTGTTCCATAGGTTATTATGGGCCAGACATATAATACAGGTATAATAGAGATAGAGTCCAGCTCCCTCTGAAGGTCAAATCCCATTAACCGTCTTTTTCTCCTTTGAATACACAGGGAAATCTGTCAGTACAGAGCACAGAGACTACGGTATGGATGTGAAATAGTTAATATTCCCTAAATTGCAGGAAGTCCTATTGAGTTGAGCCAGGACCTGTGGGAGGGAGTTGTTCTTATTGGCCCAGGATTTGGATGAGGAAACCCATAGTAACTCTTTATCGCACTGGGCTTAGTTGCTGAGAGTTCCAGTTCTATAACTCTTTATTTGGTTCATGAAATCTATTGATCACGGTTCTGCCAATTAATTCTGCCTTCCTACTGATACTGCACGTGAGAGTTACAGTTCAGCTACATTAGCCTTTCCTGAGTAATTCAGTGAGAGTCCATTGTAGAGAGAGCAGTGCTGGGAGTTGCTGGGAGTTGCTGTTAGTGTGCTGAAGGGAAGGCTGTGCTGGGGGTAATTGTGCCCTGGTAACCAGGTAACAGCAAACACACCAATGTGACTATTCAATAAACCACAAAAGAAGACTAATTGCAATTTCCCATAATAATGCCGGAGTAGCGACGAGGAGGGGATACGGTGACTTTCCCTGGTTATAGCATTGCCCTGAGATCTCCTGTCACTTTATATCTGATCTGTTTCTCAGGGGCACTAATTGCCCAGTCCCAATTCCCATTATTCCCATTGGCTGGGGCTGTAAGTGCCTGTAACTGACGCTTTGATATTCTTTGTGCTGCAGGCTACACAGCAACACCATATGGCCCTGCACTGCTCCCACATTACACCTTCTGCTGGGCCCACATGTATAACAGTCTCTATCAACCCCAGGGGAAGAATGTGCCGGGAGCATCCAGTACCAGAGGAAAGTATAACCTTATAGTTCTATAGTGATACAGTGTATCCCTCCAGCAAGCACATCCTATCCACTTCTTACATACAGGGCTCAATTAGTAAGTGCGCCCCCTTGTGCTCTTGCATCTGGGGTGTGGCTGTGTTCTGCAGAGAGATGTAGTTCAATCCTCAGATTCAGGAACATAAGTCATAAAGCAAGTGGCCTCCCCAAGGCTCTGCTTTCTGTGGGGGGGGGGGGTTAAAAGCCCAGTAGGAAACAGATTTCACTGACATCAAAGGAGACAACCCCCCCTAATAACAGGGATTCCTGCACTTACCCCACCCCAGAGACTAAATGGGCCAATGGGAGTAGAAGTGGGTCGTTAATGTAACGAGATGTGACCAGTAATAACATAATAAACTGCTACTGTACCATTAAGCCCCAGGGACCCCCACCAAACAATAACCCAATTAGCAGACGTCCCCCGCAGATCTAATAACCAGTGGGACCCTCCATCAATGACATTCCCAGTGACCTTAACTGGAACAACCAGAAACTCTGCCCCCACTAACTGCCCCCGACCCTCCCACAGACTCATTTACCCCCAGTCCCGGGGGCAGGAGACTCCATTGTTTGTCACTCACAGAGTTAAAGTGGCACTTTTGCATTATGGCAGTTATAAGAAGCAGAGCTGGGGGGGTATCGCTAGCTCCTCCCCCAGATACAGGTTCATAGCCCCCACCTAAAGGGGTGACCTGCGGTGCCCACCCAACTGCACCAGCGCTCACATGGGGGGAGGCAATTGCTCATGGGACCAGGGTTTCTCTTGTTTCCAAGGGTTACACTCCCCTTCCCACTAAACACAGACTAGGCAGGAAGGGGTTAAAGGGAAAGGAATCTGGAGCAGAAAAGTAAAGATGAAATGTCTGGGGGGGGGGGGCTCAGCCATTCAATGTGCCAGGGACAGACTAATACAGGGGAGCAAATGGGAACAGCAGTAGCTGAGGGTTAATTAGCTAAAAAGAGAAGGGGGGCCCTTTCCTCTCCTCCTGCTGCCTCATGTCCTCCTGCTCAGAGAGAATCCTGGGAAATACAGATGGGCCCCTGGGTAATACCGGCCATGACTTTACCATTCCTCTTGACACTTCTGGGGGTCCCAGGGAAAAGGGGGACTGCACTGAAAACAGTTGTGATTTACCCAGCTTCACCCCTTCCAGGACTATAAGAAACCCCCAGGGACCCTGGGTTAAACCAAAATAAAGTGGCATTAGATTTGGTGTGGAGCAATGGGCACAATGGAGACAAGATGGAGACAGTAGGATAAAATGTAGAGAGTACGACAAGATGGAGACAGTAGGACAAGATGGAGACAGTAGGACAAGATGGAGACAGTAAGACAAGATGGAGACAGTAGGACAAGATGGAGACAGTAGGACAAGATGGAGACAGTAGGACAAGATGGAGACAGTAAGACAAGATGGAGACAGTAGGGCAAGATGGAGACAGTAGGACAAGATGGAGACAGTAGGACAAGATGGAGACAGTAGGACAAGATGGAGACAGTAGGGCAAGATGGAGACAGTAGGACAAGATGGAGACAGTAGGACAAGATGGAGACAGTAGGGCAAGATGGAGACAGTAGGGCAAGATGGAGACAGTAGGGCAAGATGGAGATAGTAGGGCAAGATGGAGACAGTAGGACAAGATGGAGACTGTAGGGCAAGATGGAGACAGTAGGACAAGATGGAGACAGTAGGACAAGATGGAGACAGTAGGACAAGATGGAGACAGTAAGACAAGATGGAGACAGTAGGGCAAGATGGAGACAGTAGGACAAGATGGGAGACAGTAGGGACAGATGGAGACAGTAGGGCAAGATGGGAGACAGTAGGACAAGATGGAGACAGTAGGGCAAGATGGAGACAGTAGGGCAAGATGGAGACAGTAGGGCAAGATGGAGATAGTAGGGCAAGATGGAGACAGTAGGACAAGATGGAGACAGTAAGGACATGATGGAGACGTAGGGGAGATGGAGAAGAGGACAGATGGAGACAGTAGGGCAAGATGGAGACAGTAGGACAAGATGGAGAAGTAGGACAAGATGGAGAGTAAGACAGATGGAGACAGTGGAGACAGTAGGACAGTAGAACGATGGAGATCAGTACAAGTGAGGACAGTAGGAACAAGATGGAGACGATGGGACAAGATGGGACAGTAGGACGAAGATGGAGACAGTAGGACAAGATGCGGACAGTAGGACAGATGGAGACAGTAGGGCAAGATGAGAACAGTAGGACAAGATGGAGACAGTGGCAAGATGGAGACGAAGGACAGATGGAGACAGAGGAAAGATGGAGACAGTAAGACACGATGGAGACAGTAGGACAAGATGAGGACAGTAGGACAAGATGGAGACAGTAGGACAAGATGGAGACAGTAAGACACGATGGAGACAGTAGGGCAAGATGAGAACAGTAGGACAAGATGGAGACAGTAGGGCAAGATGGAGACAGAAGGACAAGATGGAGACAGTAGGACAAGATGGAGACAGTAAGACACGATGGAGACAGTAGGACAAGATGAGGACAGTAGGACAAGATGGAGACAGTAGGACAGATGGAGACAGTAAGACACGATGGAGACAGTAGGACAAGATGGAGACAGTAGGACAAGATGGAAACAGTAGGACAAGATGGAGACAGTAAGACACGATGGAGACAGAAGGACAAGATGAGGACAGTAGAACAAGATGGAGACAGTAGGACAAGATGGAGACAGTAAGACACGATGGAGACAGTAGGACAAGATGAGGACAGTAGGACAAGATGGAGACAGTAGGACAAGATGGAGACAGTAGGGCAAGCAGGAGACAGTAGGACAAGATGGGGACAGTAGGACAAGATGGAGACAGTAGGACAAGATGAGGACAGTAGGACAAGATGGAGACAGTAGGGCAAGATGAGAACAGTAGGACAAGATAGAGACAGTAGGACAAGATGGAGACAGTAGGGCAAGATGGAGACAGTAGGACAAGATGGAGACAGTAGGGCAAGATGGAGACAGAAGGACAAGATGGAGACAGTAGGACAAGATGGAGACAGTAAGACAAGATGAGGACAGTAGGACAAGATGGAGACAGTAGGACAAGATGGAGACAGTAGGACAAGATGGGGACAGTAGGACAAGATGGAGACAGTGGGGTAAGATGGAGACAGTAGGACAAGATGGAGACAGTAGGGCAAGCAGGAGACAGTAGGACAAGATGGAGACAGTAGGACAAGATGGAGACAGTAGGACAAGATGAGGACAGTAGGACAAGATGGAGACAGTAGGGCAAGATGAGAACAGTAGGACAAGATAGAGACAGTAGGACAAGATGGAGACAGTAGGGCAAGATGGAGACAGTAGGACAAGATGGAGACAGTAGGGCAAGATGGAGACAGAAGGACAAGATGGAGACAGTAGGACAAGATGGAGACAGTAAGACAAGATGAGGACAGTAGGACAAGATGGAGACAGTAGGACAAGATGGAGACAGTAGGACAAGATGGGGACAGTAGGACAAGATGGAGACAGTGGGGTAAGATGGAGACAGTAGGACAAGATGGAGACAGTAGGACAAGATGAAGTAGGAAGTAGACAATATGGAGACACAAGGTTGGTTCCTGCTCTGAAATAAATACATTTTGGTGAAGTCCCTTGCTTTGAGGCAATATATATAAAAAGCAATAAAATAGCTGTTGGAAGGGGCTGGGATGATGTTTGAGGTGACACTGTCTGTGGTGCAGGAGATTTTCCTCATGGTGGGAAGCTGTGGGGCAGAATTCGGGATTTGGAATAAATGGGATTTCCACAAATCAAACCTTCTGGCACAATTTACAGCCTTGCAGAATTCTCAGGGTTTCTCATTAGTGCGAGTGCCACCTCTCTCTATGTGATCAGTCTAATCTGAGGCTTATTGTCTAAAATTGCTGCTGAAATCGCCCCCTTCCACCCCCCAACCCTTGTCACAGAATTGGAGGCGAAGGCTGAACCTCCCAAACCGGATGCTCAGGTTACACGGGCAGAAAGCTGTGATTAATTGGGGACACGTGTTGGAGAGGTTGGGAAGAGGTGGAAAATGAGGGACCCAGGGACTGGCAGAGCAAAGGGGGGGGGGGGCAGGAGAACAGACTTCAGAAACTTCAAGTGATGCAGCTCAGTCACCGTGGAACTGGCACCCCCCCCCCGTGTGTATAGTAAGGATTAGAATCCAGCACCCTGGGCTTCCAACAAGCCGCCATGTTTCTGGCCTTCAGCTTCCTCTGTTGGAACCAGCCTCCCCAGAGATCCCTCTTAGTATTCCCAGAATCCTCCCTGCCTGGTGGGTTATTAATACCCAGAATGTCAGGCTGAGGAAATCCACAATCCAGCAGGGAGTTCTTACCCAAAATCCCTCCTTCCCACAGTTTTCCAAAATGAACTTGTTACACAGGAATGGACTTTTTTGTGCTAAAACTCCTCAATTTAAATTCTTTAACTAATTAAATGTAATAAGAGCAAAACTATTTGTAAAACTCAAATATAAAATTTAATCTAAAAGCTGCCGAGTTCATATAACAACCAACTTAGTTGTTTTTCAACTTTTTGTACTTTTTTTTCACAATTTATTTTAATGTAGACAATAGAGCAAGATGGAGACAGTAGGGCAAGATGGAGACAGTAGGACAAGATGGAGACAGTAGGACAAGATGGAGACAGTAGGGCAAGATGGAGACAGTTGGAGAAGATGGAGACAGTAGGACAAGATGGAGACAGTAGAACAAGATGGAGACAGTAGGACAAGATAGAGACAGTAGGACAAGATAACAGTAGGACAAGATAGAGACAGTAGGACAAGATAACAGTAGGACAAGATAGAGACAGTAGGACAAGATAACAGTAGGGCAAGATGGAGACAGTAGGACAAGATAACAGTAGGGCAAGATGGAGACAGTAGGACAAGATGGAGACAGTAGGACAAGATAACAGTAGGGCAAGATGGAGACAGTAGGACAAGATGGAGACAGTAGAACAAGATGGAGACAGTAGGACAAGATAGAGACAGTAAAACAAGATGGAGACAGTAGGACAAGATAGAGACAGTAGGACAAGATAACAGTAGGGCAAGATGGAGACTGTAGGACAAGATGGAGACAGTAGGACAAGATGGAGACAGTAGGACAAGATAGAGACAGTAAAACAAGATGGAGACAGTAGGACAAGATAGAGACAGTAGGACAAGATAACAGTAGGGCAAGATGGAGACAGTAGGACAAGATGGAGACAGTAGAACAAGATGGAGACAGTAGGACAAGATGGAGACAGTAGGGCAAGATGGAGACAGTAGGGCAAGATGGAGACAGTAGGACAAGATGGAGACAGTAGGCAAGATGAGACAGTAGGAAATGGAGACAGTAGGACAAGATGGAGACAGTAGGACAAGATGGAGACAGTAGGACAAGATGGAGACAGTAGGACAAGATGGAGACAGTAGAGCAAGAATGGAAAGATGGACAGTAGACAAGTGGAGACAGTAGGACAAGATGGAGACAGTAGAACAAGATGGAGACAGTAGGACAAGATAGAGACAGTAGGGGAAAGATGGAGACAGTAGGACAACAGGGAGACAGTAGGACAAGATGGAGACAGTAGGACAAGATGGAGACAGTAGGACAAGATGGAGACAGTAGAGCAAGATGGAGACAGTAGGACAAGATGGAGACAGTAGAACAAGATGGAGACAGTAGGACAAGATAGAGACAGTAGAACAAGATGGAGACAGTAGGACAAAATGGAGACAGTAGGACAAGATGGAGACAGTAGAGCAAGATGGAGACAGTAGGACAAGATGGAGACAGAAGAACAAGATGGAGACAGTAGGACAAGATAGAGACAGTAGAACAAGATGGAGACAGTAGGATGGGATAGAGACAGTAGGACAAGATAACAGTAGGGCAAAATGGAGACAGTAGGACAAGATGGAGACAGTAGAACAAGATGGAGACAGTAGGACAAGATAACAGTAGGGCAAGATGGAGACAGTAGGACAAGATGGAGAGACAGTAGGACAAGATGGAGACAGTAGGGAAAGATGGAGACAGAAGGACAAGATGGAGACAGTAGGGAAAGATGGAGACAGTAGGACAAGATGGAGACTGTATGACAAGATGGAGACAGTAGGACAAGATGGAGACAGTAGGACAAGATGGAGACAATAAGGAAAGATGAGAGCCCCATATGTCATGGGAAATAGAAATTGCCCTGCAGGGAAGCCATGTTTCAGTAGAGGTTGGAGTTAGTAGGAGTGTGAGAACTACTATGTACATTGTATCATTGGAGATCTGTAACTGTTCAGCCTCAGATACAAATATCCTTTCACTGTTGGGGTCTAAGGTCCCACCACTTGCAGCAGCAGCAGAGGTTTGTTTGGTTTTTGGGGGGGGGGAGAGGTCCCTTTTATCCTTTGTTGCAGCTCAGTGTCATTTAAATGGATCAGGAAAGGGATTAGTCGCTCGCCAGCCCATATCCCCCCAGTATTTAGGGGCAGGATTTGCCTCATGGGGGTGAATGAGAGCCGGAGCCTAATGTGTGACCAGTTGTAGAGATGACTCTGAGCCCTTTTATCTGCTGATTCTCCTGACACTGGGGTCCCTGGCGCTCGGGGCCCATCCTCCATTCAGTATTAATGAGTCACTGCCTGGTCCCAGAATGCCCCCCACTGTTCCTCACAATGGGGGGCCTCTCCCCTCTCTGAGCTCAGCTGGGGGTGCAGAAATGTCTCCAGCACTAGAGCAATGAGTTGGGGCCCATTCAGGTAGAGGAACATGGAGAGGAAATTGTACCAAACTTGCACATTCTCAGCCCTAAATAAATCCTGGAAATGGCTGGTGTTGGGGGTCAGCAAGATGAACCCCTTAATTGTTTCTCTTCCTTCTCCTCATTGTCTGTAGCTTCTACTACTTCTCACCCTAAACTGCTCCCCCTGTCAGAATCCTCCTCTATCCAGTCTTCATTCTGGCAAATAAGTGGTTGCTAGGGTCAGCCAGTCTAGCAACAGGGGACTGAAGCTGAAGAATTAAACATTTCTTTACAATTAAGAAGCCGAGGCAGATACAACCCCTTGTGCCCCCACATATTTGCTAAACAGGGAGGGGTCTGTAGGTTTCATTCACAAGGAAAAGCCTGGGGGGGTGGGGGAGGCCCATTCAGATCTCTTTTAATGTGCAAATTGGGGGCTCCCAGGGTCAGAGTTAGGGCCCATAACTTGCCTTTAGGCCTTGGGAGAGTCACTGGGTTCCTAATTAACACTTACATTCCTGAGCCCCACAAAGGGTCAAGCCCCCACCAGCCAATTAGGGTACACTGCATAAATACTTCAGTCTCTATATCTACCTGTCTGTCTGTCCGATCTATCCGTCTATCTTTATCTATGATTCTGCCTGATTATCTGTGTTCCATTTATTTTCTTTAACTCTGCAATCTGCATGACTGCTCAGAAACCAGTTCAGTCAGTAAGCTCCTTGGGGCAGGCTCTCCATTATCCCACTGGAGTGTAAGCTCCTTGGGAGAGGGTCTCCCATTACACCACTAGAGTGTAAGCTCCTTGGGAGAGGGTCTCCCATTACACCACTAGAGTGTAAGCTCCTTCAGACAGGCTCTCCCATTATCCCATTGGAGTATAAGCTCCTAAGCACAGGTTCTCCCATTATACCACTAGAGTGTAAACTCCGTGGGACAGGCTGTCCCTTTATACCACTAGAGTGTAAGCTCCGTGGGACAGGCTCTCCCATTATCCCACTGGAGTGTAAGCTCCTTGGCACAGGTTCTCCCATTATACCACTAGAGTGTAAGCTCCTTTGGCAAGGTATCCCATTATACCACTAGAGTGTAAGCTCCGTGGGACTGGTTCTCCCATTATACCAGTAGAGTGTAAGCTCATTGAGACAGGGTATTCCATTATACCACTAGAGTGTAAGCTCCTTGGGCAAGGTACCCCATTATACCACTAGAGTGTAAGCTCCTTGGGCAAGGTATCCCATTATACCACTAGAGTGTAAGCTCCTTGGACAAGGTCTCCCATTAAACACAAAAGTACCCATGTATGTTGTCTTACAGACTCCAGTGCTAATATGAAAGCATCAGAGCATCTCGGGGCCCTGTACAGATACATTTGGGGGGCCCATGAATGCCCAGCAGGGACATACACAATCAGCAGGGAACAGGATTAACCTTTTATTTTGGCTCAATTTCTAACAAAAACTCATGAATGTTTGTTATAAAAAAGTGTAAACAAGAGATTACTGCCAATCCGTTATCTTCACAGAAGAGAGATCCCTGATCAAGAACAGCCCAGTGTGAGGAACACAGCCCCCCAAGCTGGGCCCTAAACATACAAGACACCCCACCATCGCTCCAGCCCTGAGGAACACTCCATTTGGTATAAACCATAACAATGAGGGGCTCCATGTTTTATCTTTCAGCCACTTGACATTAGATCCAAGTGAAATAAGGGGGTGTCACCCCAACTGTGCGTCACTCTATAGTCCAGACAGGGCCACACTTGCCTCCAAAGTCACACAGGGCACTCAATGTTCCTCAAGGGGCCGGATTTGCTCAAAAGACCCTATTCCTCAAACAATCCAACAATGACATGATGTCCCACCTCTGAGGAGCCGGGGGGTCTGTTCATGGTGTGAAAAAAAATCCAGAAAAAAATGAAGTGAAAAAATCCAGAGTTGAAAAAGTCCCAGGGCAGAGTTGGTCCATCATAAATCTTTGGTCTGGGGGGGAGACTCTCAGTGCAAATGGTCTGCCATAGATCCAGAACTGCAACTCCTCGGGGGTGTGTCTCTGTCTAGAAGCTCCACCCACCTGATGAAATGAAAAATGGACAAAATCATAACTGAGTAAAACTTCCTGCATTATCATTTTGGTGTGGTTTCTGCGTTTCTATTAATAGAGTGTAAGCTCCTTGGGGCAGGGTCTCCCATTATACCACTAGAGTGTAAGCTCCTTGGAACAGGCTCTCCCATTATCCTAATAGAGTGTAAGCTCCTTGGGACAGGCTCTCCCATTAAAACACTAGAGTGTAAGCTCCGTGGGGCAGGGTCTCCCATTATACCACTAGAATGGAATTTCCTTGGGACAGGGTCTCACATTATACCACTAGAGTGTAAGCTCCTTGGGGCTAAGCAGCTCAGTGAGATACAAGGTCTTACCTGGAGTGGGATCAGCAGGAAATTTCACTGCTGGATTTGGGGGTGTCCAGTCTGTTGTTCTTGCGAGACGCACATGGAAGCAGTTAGAGTGGGGTAAATAAGGGGTGGGGTACATAAGTGGGGTAAATAAAGGGTGGGGTACATAAGTGGGGTACCCTGGCGCATTGCTACAGTCAGGCAGCGGGAAATTTATTCAAGGCACAAATTGTCTCGACTTGCGACGCTCCATTGCCAAATAAAGTGCTTTCCAGTTATTTTTCTAATTTTTCCTTATTTTAAGTCTTTTATACAAATAAATAAATATATGGAGCAGAGGGGCAGGGAATCCACGAATAAAAACCATGTGCCCCCGGAGCCATCAGTCCCAGAGCAGAAATAAGAGGCACAGTGTGAGCAGGAATGGGGGGGTCACATGGACTCGGGACGATGAACTCCCCCCCGGCCGCAATCCACCTGGAAAGACAAAAGGTTTAGCAGCACAAATCGACAGCCTGCCCCTTTAATTTTACCCACAATGCAACACTAGCCATCTGGGAAGCAGACGAGTATTGTGTGAGGTTTCTCTTATGTCAGTCTCGTAGCTGAACCCCCACAAACACCCCAAAAACTCACCTCCCCGGCCAGACGTCCGACCTCCATCCTCCACACGGGACCCCCCTCGGGGCTCAGATTTCGGCACCTCTGTGACTGGTCTCACAGCTGGAGGGAGAGGAGAAAGGGTTAAAGGGATACTGTCATGGGAAAAAACGTTTGATTCAAAATGAATCAGTTAATAGTGCTGCTCCAGCAGAATTCTGCACTGAAATCCATTTCTCAAAATAGAAAACAGATTTTTTTATATTTTATTTTGAAATCTGACATGGGACTAGACATATTGTCAATTTCCCAGCTGCCCCCAGTCATGTGACTTGTGCTCTGATAAACTTCAGTCTCTCTTTACTGCTGTACTGCAAGTTGGAGTGATATCACCCCCTCCCTTTCCCCCCAGCAGCCTAACAACAGAACAATGGGAAGGTGACCAGATAACAGCTCCCTAACACAAGATAACAGCTACCTGGTAGATCTAAGAACAACACTCAATAGTAAAATCCAGGTCCCACTGAGACACATTCAGTTACATTGAGTAGGAGAAACAACAGACTGCCAGAAAGCATTTCTCTCCTGAAGTGCAGGCACAAGTCACATGACCAGGGGCAGCTGGGAAACTGACAATATGTCTAGCCCCATGTCAGATTTCAAAATTGAATATAAAAAAATCTGTTTGCTCTTTTGAGAAATGGATTTCAGTGCAGAATTCTGCTGGATCAGCACTATTAACTGATGTGTTTTGAAAAAAAAATTTTTTCCATGACAGGATCCCTTTAAAGTCTTGACCAGCAAGAGTTAATATTACAGAGGCAAGAACTGAGCGATTCAGGGGGTGCACCCAGGGGCCCGTCTCTCTCTGTGGGAAAGGAAACCCCCTACATTGGCTCAAGCACAACTCCCAGCACCCACAACTCCCAGCATCCACGGACAGACCTAGGAGCAGGAGGGCTGCGGCTTAGAGTATAATGGGGAGCTGGGTGGGACCCCCAGTATATGGAGCAAATAGAGAAGGATTAGACCAGAGCCCTCGGCCCCCTGTACTTACTGCTGGGTGGGCAACAGACAGACACGCGCAGCTTCAGGCACTCGCCAGGACTCTCTGCTTCTGGAATAGCTGAAAGGATAAAATATAGGGGTGAGAAATAGCACAACAATTGTACCACAGGAGATGCAGAGACAAGGGGCGGGGCATAAGCAAAGGGGCACAGGATGAGGTAAGGCCGGGACTCTGGGGTACAGGGAACAATCTGTGTAACATGGGGGGCTCTGGGGCAGTACAGTGAGGGAGTGGCCAGTACAGTGAGGGAGTGGCCAGTACAGTGAGGGAGTGGCCAGTACAGTGAGGGAGTGGCCAGTACAGTGAGGGAGTGGCCAGTACAGTGAGGGAGTGGCCAGTACAGTGAGGGAGTGGCCAGTACAGTGAGGGAGTGGCCAGTAAAGTGAGGGAGAGGCCAGTAAAGTGAGGGAGTGGCCAGTAAAGTGAGGGAGTGGCCAGTACAGTGAGGGAGTGGCCAGTAAAGTGAGAGAGTGGCCAGTACAGTGAGGTAGTGGCCAGTACAGTGAGGGAGTGGCCAGTAAAGTGAGGGAGTGGCCAGTACAGTGAGGGAGTGGCCAGTACAGTGAGGGATTGGCCAGTAAAGTGAGGGAGTGGCCAGTACAGTGAGGGATTGGCCAGTAAAGTGAGGGAGTGGCCAGTACAGTGAGGGATTGGCCAGTAAAGTGAGGGAGTGGCCAGTACAGTGAGGGATTGGCCAGTAAAGTGAGGGAGTGGCCAGTACAGTGAGGCCAGTGAAAGATTCTCTGCCATTCCCTCTTAATTATTTGCTAAAGTTGTGTCACACACAGGACAATGAGATCTCTTACTGTCACTCACAACTAATGTCCAACCCTTTCCCAGTCTCTATTTATGCCAATGGGCAGGTGCTGCCATACTACTGATGTGAGTGCAAGCTCCTGGGCACTAGGGGGTGCTGCATTGGACCTATGGGGAAAGCCATGGAACCTCTGAGCCCTTGTTTTCTTGCCCCTACTGAGCCCAGTATGTGGGGGTGTCATGCCAGTAATGGGGGGCCCAGAAACACAAGCCCAGAGCCAATAAAGCTGCTTCCTCCTCCTGTGATCAGCGCACTGGAAACATCATCCCCAGGTGCCGGCACAACAGGAAACACCTGCACAAAATACTTCCCCTCCACATATTCCTGATACCCACATACCTACTGTACCTACTGTACTGGGACTGTGTATCCCTCCCCTCTCCCACCTGCACACAAACTACCTACCCACATACCTACTGTACCTACTGTACTGGGACTGTGTATCCCTCCCCTCTCCCACCTGCACACAAACTAGCTACCCACATACCTACTGTACCTACTGTACTGGGACTGTGTATCCCTCCCCTCTCCCACCTGTACACAAACTACCTACCCACATACCTACTGTACCTACTGTACTGGGACTGTGTATCCCTCCCCTCTCCCACCTGCACACAAACTACCTACCCACATACCTACTGTACCTACTGTACTGGGACTGTGTATCCCTCCCCTCTCCCACCTGTACACAAACTACCTACCCACATACCTACTGTACCTACTGTACTGGAAGGGGTAGGTGTGTTCCCTCCCCCTGGAAGGTATCAACAGTTGGTACGCTCCATTCCCAGAATCCCTTGCGTGGTGCAGATGGAATGGACAGTAGGGAGGGAGCTCAGATCCCCCTGTATAAGAGGCGCTGATGCTTCTGAGGGTCACTCCCAGGCTAATTGCACTAATTGCACTAATTGCACTAATTACACTAATTCCCGGGCAGCTGATCTGATGGTGTCAGTTCTTTTGCTGAGGGAGAAATTGATTCAATGAGACATTTGTCCCCGTCACCGGCCACTCGCGTCATTCCCTTCCCCTCCGGCCACACAAATGGCATTATGGGCTACCAGACCCCCATGCCCTGCCCAGCACCCCCATAAGTCATAGTTCAAACGCAGCTGGGGGATGGGAACCTGCATATCTTCATTATATCACATGGAATCCCATGAGCTTACAGTCCTTATACGGACATGTCACTGGGATTTGGGGAAAGAGCCCCTCACCCCTGTGCTGCCAACAATGTGCCCCTCAGACAGAGACGACACTTAATCCTAATTGTCACCCTCCCAAATGGAATTTGTGCTCTGGGAAACGAGGACTCCCTGACCCCACGGCCGGGTCACATAATGGGTCACAGCTGATCCCCCTCTACTGGGAGTGAGGGGCTGCTCTTAACCTCTGGCCACTCAGGCAAAATAATAGCCCAGGGCCAGATAAACAGACTCAGCACTTACATTTCACTACTTCTACAGTTTCTACAGAGGATCTAAATGTCTGAGACTTTCCCTCTGGGACCTGCGTCACCAACTGCAACTGCCGCTCTCATCTGTCACATGGGGAATATGGGCCTTATTCATCTGCCTAGCAACTCAAATATAGCTGCACCCACCTATAGCCTTCACTCGCACCCCTCCCCCATCTCATAACAAGGTTACAGATATATAGAAACATTGGGGTAACAGTCACCCTGCTATAGTTCCAGGGGTACCCAGGGCACAAATAATCACTCACCCCAAATCTCCCCCTAACTGACCTTCAGACTGGGCCCCCTTAGCTCATAACAAGGTTACAGATATATAGAAACATTGGGGTGTCACCCTGCTATAGTTCCAGGGGTACCCAGGGTACAAATAAACACTCACCCCAAATCTCCCCTAACTGACCTTCAGACTGGACCCCCTTAGCTCATAACAAGGTTACAGATATATAGAAACATTGGGGTGTCACCCTGCTATAGTTCCAGGGGTACCCAGGGTACAAATAAACACTCACCCCAAATCTCCCCCTAACCGACCTTCAGACTGGGCCCCCTTAGCTCATAACAAGGTTACAGATATATAGAAACATTGGGGTGTCACCCTGCTATAGTTCCAGGGGTACCCAGGGTACAAATAAGCACTCACCCCAAATCTCCCCCTAACTGACCTTCAGACTGGGCCCCCTTAGCTCATAACAAGGTTACAGATATATAGAAACATTGGGGTGTCACCCTGCTATAGTTCCAGGGGTACCCAGGGTACAAATAAACACTCACCCCAAATCTCCCCCTAACTGACCTTCAGACTGGGCCCCCTTAGCTCATAACAAGGTTACAGATATATAGAAACATTGGGGTGTCACCATGCTATAGTTCCAGGGGTACCCAGGGTACAAATAATCACTCACCCCAAATCTCCCCCTAACTGGCCTTCAGACTGGGTCCCCTTAGCTCATAACAAGGTTACAGATATATAGAAACATTGGGGTAACAGATATTGCCCACACTGGGCCCTGGATGGTCGCCCCCATAAGCACGTTTGTGGGTGTCCCATATACTCACATATATAATAATAATCCTCCCCCGGCAGGAACTCAAACCCCAGAGAGAAGGGGGTGAACCTCTGGATCTTCTCTGAGAATTTGATTGGTCCATAGGGCGCGTGGGGTCGGTTACATTCCCATCGCTTAAATGCCCCGGGGGTCTCGTAACAGCCCTCGTACCCCTCTCTGTCCACCATTAACAGGACGAAGGTCTCAGTGTGTTGGGCCGGGACGCGGGGGTCGTAGTGGGGGCAGTAAATATCCAGATAATCGTTAATTTCCACTTTGACGCTGTAATTGTCCCTCAGGAACCTGGGGGGGGCACAGACAGAGGGTTAGAGGATTAAACAGGGTGATACAGTGTTATACAGGGTGATACCGGATTAAACAGGGTGATACAGGGTGATACAGGGTTATACAGGGTGATACAGGGTTAAACAGGGTGATACAGGATTAAACAGGGTGATACAGGGTAATACAGGATTAAACAGGGTGATACAGGATTAAACAGGGTGATACAGGGTGACACAGGGTGATACAGGGTGACAAAGGGTAATACAGGGTGACACAGGATTAAACAGGGTGATACAGGGTGACACAGGGTGACAAAGGGTAATACAGGGTGACACAGGATTAAACAGGGTGATACAGGGTGACACAGGGTTATACAGGGTGACACAGGGTTAAACAGGGTGATACAGGGTAATACAGGGTGATAAAGGGTGACACAGGGTGATACAGGGTGATACAGGGTGACACAGGGTTACAAGGGGTAATAGTTGGACTTGGTGCTGCTCCAGTTCTTACTGATCACAAAGGCCAATTTGGGATCATTTCCTTGTTCCTCTCAGACTGTTATGTGATAGGGGCACAGAGAGATTGGGGGGTGCAGGGAGTACTTGTCTGGGTTAATACAATTAAAAGGAAGTAGAGCAGCTGGGTGAGTCATGTACCTCAGCTTCCTTCCTGTCAAGCACAGCAATTCTGCCTCACTTTACGGCAGTGATTTCCATGCTCACAAGGATCATCTTGGGCACAAGGGAGGGTGTCATTGAGTCACACACTTGTGTAACATGTAACAGGAGTCTATGTGTTTGTACACACACATGCACACAATAAACACAATAAACACACGCACACTCATCCGTGTCCGTGCGTAAGGATTCCCAGCAGGCCGTGCAACAGGTAGAGACCCGCCCCTACATGCGATGCACACGGGGTTGTGCAAATATTTGTGCAATGAGGAATGTGTCAGAGTTCACTGGCAGGGATACAGGAAAGGGAGGGCACAGGCACTGATCCAAAAGGCTTGCAATCTAGTGCAGCTCCCAGCATTCTCTTACTGCTGCTGCTATGGGAACTTTCCCCAGAGCAGTGCTGGGAGTTGCAGTATAACTAGAATTGCAGAGGCTGGAGCCATGCTAGACTGTAAGCTCTGTGGGACATTTTCCAAGCAAATAGTCGCTGGTCGTGGGGTTGTTCGTTAGGAAGCAGAGCTGACACACAAATGCACATTACAGCACCGCCCCCCCCCCAGGAACTGCATTTGGGATAAAGGAGGAGGATGAAGAGGGGGGGCAGCGCGGGGTTAAAACCTCTCTGGCTGCCCCTCCCCCTTCTATCTGTCAGGATCTGCCAAAAAGCCTGTACAGACGGGGCACATTCCTCCGTTACCTGTGGCTCTGCCCCCCCCCCCCCGCGCCCTGCCGGCACCAGCCACACACCCCTCCCCCCATTCCACAGATTGCAAGCTCTTTAGAACAGGCTTATCCCTTCATTTGGTCTCCCTACTCTGTATATAAAAGTATAGAAAGTATAGATCACTGTAGTCTAAAGGGCCACGCAGGCCAGAACCAGTCACATGCCCCTTCCCCATTCCACAGATTGCAAGCTCTTTAGAACAGGCCTACCCCTCCTTTAGGTCTCCCCGGTCTCTGTGTACATAACTGTATATCATTGGAGTCTATAGGGTCAAGCACCGCTGCCTGTCAGCTTCATTGTCTCATTATACCCACTAGCAACTCCCTGCACCCTCCTGGTGCACTCCCAGGGTAGGAGTCTCCACTCACACTCACAGTGTAATATCCCAGGGATAGGAGTCTCCACTCACTCTCACAGTGTAATATCCCAGGGATAAGAGTCTCCACTCACTCTCACAGTGTAATATCCCAGGGATAAGAGTCTCCACTCACTCTCACAGTGTAATATCCCAGGGATAGGAGTCTCCACTCACTCTCACAGTGTAATATCCCAGGGATAAGAGTCTCCACTCACTCTCACAGTGTAATATCCCAGGGATAAGAGTCTCCACTCACTCTCACAGTGTAATATCCCAGGGATAGGAGTCTCCACTCACTCTCACAGTGTAATATCCCAGGGATAAGAGTCTCCACTCACTCTCACAGTGTAATATCCCAGGGTAGGAGTCTCCACTCACTCTCACATTGTAATATCCGTGGCATATCCACTCCATATAGGAGTCTCATGTTGCCCTGTGTAAAGTGCTGTATAACATGTGGGTGCTCTATAAATAGGATGTAAGACTGTTAGCTCATTGGGTCAGGGTCGGTGGTTCTGGATCAGAGAAGCTCAGACTGCAGAGAATCTATCGCTGTTACATATTTATATCATTTAACCCCCAGCAACCCAAGTGGCATGTAAGGGGCACACTCTGGGGCCCTCTGGCAGTGACTGGGCACGGGATCCACTTAAACAAACAGACTGAAAATGGAAGGAGTGGGGGAAGGAGTGGAAACGCAATCCCGGGACTTGCTGAGTCGGGACAAATCTCCTTGTCTCACCCACTCTATTTCCCAGTCCCGGGCACACACCCGCCTTCCCCCAGTCTCCCGCTGTGCCAACCACTATCCATTAGTCGGGGAGCTGACACCCCAACATCTCATTACTCGTGTCTGTGGCCCTTTCCTGCTTCCTGACTGCCCAATGCCATGATGCCCGTAGCCTCTGGGGGCCACTCTGTGCCATTACATAGAGAAGTACTTGTGGAAGGTTGTCTGAGCTGCCAGTCTTGTGCCAACCTTACACTGAGCCGGACACCAGGGCACCAACAGGGCACCCCATTCTGCCCACATCCTACACTGAGGTCCGACTGCAGCTACAGCTGCTACAGCAGGGTCACCAGGTAGATACGTGGCACAGCCTCCCAGTAGGGTTGGTAGGGGGTAACATCAGACCAGTATTGATGCTCTGAGAGGCGACATCTTCCCACAAATACACAGTTTGTGCCTCTTATTTCAGTAATTAGTTCTGTGCCATTTCCAGGCCTGGAGCAGCAAGAAACAAGCGCCGGCTTCACTGGAGCCTCCCCGACCCCTAGTCACACATTAACCAACTGCAACTTGGCCTCCTCTCTACTTGCACCACCGCCACATAACCACGGGCACAGGGTATGGACTCAAGGGGCACAAGTCACTGACAGAAGTGTCAGCTCTTTAGCTACATTGGGGTAGGACCCCTGCAAGTAATCGGGACATTTGTGCGATTCCAAGAGATAATTATGTGCCACCTCCACTAATGGCTAAAGGCTACAAACCCAGTAGGAGACCACTGAGCCCCCCAGCCCAGTACATTCAGGCCTTACAGTGATTTACTGATCAACTCTGGCGCATAAATCTCAGACAGACAGACGGACAGACAGGGGGCTGCAGTGTGAGTCTGTTTATAGAACTGTCAGCTCAGCGGCCGACACTTCCCAGGGGCCCTCGTGTCTGTGTTACCTGCCACAAGCTCAGCTCAGTGTTACTGGCCCCTGTTCTACAGTTTCACTGCAATCCCTGCCATAAAGCAAGACACGGCTGCTGTGCCACAGAAGAAGCAGGAAGTGTCACATGACTTCCAGGAAATAACCCTTTCCACTTATTCACAGGAAACTGCCACTTCCAGGAGACAAAATCACTTCTCTAGTGACAGTCACAGCCCAACACTCACTGACGGTGCAATTCACTGGCCGAAACTGAGAACAAGAGTTTTATTTGCCCCCCGGGCACCAGTTTCACCAACTGCAGCCTCTAAATTCAACACCACCCACTCCCAGAAGCCATTCCCTGCCACTACTACTGCTGCCAGAACTCAACAGCCAGTGGCCCTGAGCCTCATTAGTAAAGAAGCTGAAGTCAGAAATGTCATCTCATGTCTCTAAGTGTCAGTCACAATTAACCCCAAACTGCTGGGGGGGGGCAAGGAGTCACCATTGAGTTGACACTCAGGAGCCCCCACATGCACCGGCCCTTTAACTGCAGCTAAAGACCCCTGGGGGGGCCACAACCACTTCCAGTTTGAGGGAAAAAGAGGGTTAAAAGTGTCAGTTGTAGAAAGAAGGGAAAGTCGCCCTTGTGATTGGCTGAAACTGCTCATTTCCCATCTCTCCCCCCCCGGGGATGTGACTCAGGAGCACTGCTGGTTGTGACTTATGAACACAAGTAGCAACTGAGACCCACAACTGCTCATTCCTCTCACTGATTCGCTTACAAGTCAAATAAAAACCTGCAGGGAGTGGGGGGGGGCTCAGACAAAACAAACAACCCCCCCCCCCCGGCTCATTTCTGCCCAAAGGCTCAGCCTGGAAACAAGTCGTATTCAACTTTTGGGGCTGAAAATAGAAACGAGTCCAAAATAAGCAGCACGGCCCCCACCACGGTCCCACTGGGGGGGGGGCTAAGAATTTGGTTGTGCAGATTGTCAGCTCTTCAGGCAAGTGAATAAATAATCTCATGTAACGAAGGTACACAACCAATTTACATCTAATTTAAAGCAATTTCCCCTAAACACCAAATACAATAAAATCTGACACATCCCCCCCCCCCACACACACACAGGTCAGTGGGAAACAAAGATTCAGTGGGGGGGGGCGAATACCAGATCAGATCCCGGGGGGGGGGAATAATTACATTGACATTTAATGAGTCAGGTGACTTCACCCCCCCCCCCCCAGTCTCTAATTCTCATTAGAAATAACAGGGAGACACATTGTGGGACAGGAGGGAATTGGGGGGGGATAGGGGGCTCCATATAATATGGGGAGGGAGACAAATCATTATATGGGGGGGGTGTAAGTGTGAGACACAGAGATAAGGGGGGGATAGAGAGATAAATAATAAGGGGGGGTAATTACCTGGGGTTGGAGCAGTTCCAGTAAATCCCGAGTCTGACACTGAGGCCCCCCCCAATGTCCCAGAAGAGAAGTAACAGACACAAGAGCCCCCCCATGTCTCCTCCACTTCTCTCAACTGACGAACCTCCAGCCTCTCCCTCCTCACACTCACGCCCCGCCCACAGGGGTGAAACTCCGGCCAATCAGCGCACAGGCCCCGCCCACCGGCACAACTCTCAACATTAACCCCTAGTGATCCGAGGCCTCAATGTCCTCCTCTTGCTGCTTCTCTATATACTGAATATCTATATACTACTGTAATCTATATACTGTTATACACCTATATACTGTTATACATCTATATACTGTTATACATCTATATACTGTTATACACCTATATACTGTTATACATCTATATACTGTTATACATCTATATACTACTATACATCTATATACTACTATACATCTATATACTGTTATACATCTATATACTGTTATACATCTATATACTACTATACATCTATATACTACTATACATCTATATACTGTTATACATCTATATACTGTTATACATCTATATACTGTTATACATCTTTATACTGTTATACATCTATATACTACTATACATCTATATACTACTGTACATCTATATACTGTTATACATCTATATACTACTATACATCTATATACTGTTATACATCTATATACTGTTATACATCTATATACTACTATACATCTATATACTACTATACATCTATATACTACTGTACATCTATATACTGTTATACATCTATATACTACTATACATCTATATACTACTGTACATCTATATACTGTTATACATCTATATACTGTTATACATCTATATACTGTTATACATCTATATACTACTATACATCTATATACTGTTATACATCTATATACTGTTATACATCTATATACTGTTATACATCTATATACTGTTATACATCTATATACTACTATACATCTATATACTGTTATACATCTATATACTACTGTACATCTATATACTGTTATACATCTATATACTACTATACATCTATATACTACTGTACATCTATATACTGTTATACATCTATATACTGTTATACATCTATATACTGTTATACATCTTTATACTGTTATACATCTATATACTGTTATACATCTATATACTACTGTACATCTATATACTGTTATACATCTATATACTACTATACATCTATATACTACTGTACATCTATATACTGTTATACATCTATATACTGTTATACATCTATATACTGTTATACATCTTTATACTGTTATACATCTATATACTACTATACATCTATATACTACTATACATCTATATACTACTATACATCTATATACTACTATACATCTATATACTGTTATACATCTATATACTGTTATACATCTATATACTACTATACATCTATATACTGTTATACATCTATATACTACTATACATCTATATACTGTTATACATCTATATACTGTTATACATCTATATACTGTTATACATCTATATACTACTATACATCTATATACTGTTATACATCTATATACTACTATACATCTATATACTGTTATACATCTATATACTACTATACATCTATATACTACTGTACATCTATATACTGTTATACATCTATATACTACTGTACATCTATATACTGTTATACATCTATATACTAATAATATATTTGGGGGGTTTATATAAGAGTTGCCGCACAACTCCCTGCACCCCTGGTGTCAGATGGGGGATTTGGGGGGATTTCTCGCACATTTAGCAGCAGTTTAATCCCCTCAACTCGTCCCTTTGTGTCTGTCACTGATGAGTCGAGAGTGGGGACCCCTGACACCAACATACTGACCCCCACTCTTCCACTGACACGGTGGGACATAAGGGGGGTATTGGGGGTCCCACTGGGTCACTTGCCGGAGCTGCTGAGATACTCGAGTTGGAGGGACAGGAGGGAATTGAGGCAGAAGATTTGGGGTCACAGTGACTTGTTGGTTCCCCATAATAATCCCAGCGCCCCCTGTAACTCCCCAGTACTTCCAGTTGTCACACAGTGGGGGGAGATAAAGAGAACTTGGGGTTCCCACTGGTGCCAGGACTGAGACTCCAAATAGAACCCCCAATACCCCCACAGCCAAACAGCCCCCCAAAGACTCTAAAGCATCTGACAGCTGACCCCCCCAATTCCCCTCACTCACTCTGTACCCCGACATCTCTCACCCACTGATCTCTACTCACTGTACCCCCAGACCCAACGTCTCACATATTGACCCCCCACACATTTCCCTTATCCCTCACTTAACCCCTCACACACTGAACCCCTCACTGACTTAACCCCTCACCGACTTATCCCCTCACTGACTTAACCCCTCACTGACTTAACCCCTCGCTGACTTAACCCCTCACACACTGAACCCCTGAGATGATTCTGAGACAAATGTAATGAGATGAGATTCTGCGACTCCTGAGACAAATCCCAGGTCCCACCTGCAGTCTAAGGGCCCTTGGGTATTGGGATCTCAGGGGCCACTGACGTCTGCTCAGGTTCTGTCTTGTCCCACAGTGTTGGTCTGTCTGTCTCCTGCACTGCTGGTTCTGACTCTAAGCAGCAGCCGGCTGATCAACAGAACTGGAGGAGAATGGGCATTACTTCAATTTCTGGGGAGATTTTCAGCCCCCCACATCCCCAGTCCCCCAATATTCAGGATGCAATAGAATAAAGTCGAAAGCAACAGAGTTTTATTGACAATGTTTCAGCCACATCCCAGCGCCTTCCTCAGTTCTTCAGACTTATTTCTGCTACATACGTTTGATACATTGTTTCAGAAGTCAGAACCAGCTGTTCAGGAACAAACTGTTCTTGGGTTGGAACATTCCAGCAGCTCCACCCCTTCTCCATCCAGTACCTAAGGCTGCGGGGAGATGTAGTGCCTAATAGCTGCAATACCAATAGCAACTGCTGAGCTTCTTATTACTGAACACCAACTCCCAGAATCCCCTACAAGGCATCTGCACCCACCCCTTATGTGCCACCAGCTCCCTGTGCTGCTCCCCTGATCCAGTCTAATTAGACCTGAAGATAAACAGTAATGTGACACCGCCACCTGCTGCTCATGGAAAGTAATAACACTTATATGACATTCTGTAAGTAACAATGACACCGCCACCTGCTGTTCATGGAAAGTAATTACACTTAATTAACATTCTGTAAGAAGCAATGACACTGCCACCTGCTGCTCATGTAAAGCAATTACACTTAATTAACATTCTGTAAGAAGCAATGACACTGCCACCTGCTGCTCATGGAAAGTAATTACACTTATATGACATTCTGTAAGTAACAATGACACCGCCACCTGCTGTTCATGGAAAGCAATTACACTTATATAACATTCTGTAATGAGCAATGACACTGCCACCTGCTGCTCATGGAAAGTAATTACACTTATATGACATTCAACAGGGAGCAGTGACACTCTGTAGGGAACATTAATCAAAGTAATTCTCCCATGAACCATTTGGGGAAAGTGTAAGCTCCTCGCAGCTCTGAGGAACAGCTAAAGGGGTAACAATTTTTTTCCGAGCAGAAACATGAGGTTTCGTTGTCCCTTTTATTCTCAAATCATTTGAAATAATTTGTTCTTCCAAGAATTCTCTCCAGAAAGATTTATTATAAAAAGCAGCACTCGTCCTGGGGCCCTGCCAACCATAGGGCCTCCTGTTATTGCACAGACTCAATCTCCCTTGCACACTCACACTCACACTCACACTCACGTCACATAAATACAAGCCATGGGGCCACTGACACAGCAGGACTATGGGCCCCGGGACACCCCCATAAGCCCAGGCAGAGGGAAGAAAAGGGGGAGTCCAGGGCCAGTAGGAATGTTTGTGTCATTTTGAGCTCCCAGAGGCGATTAGTCTAAAAGTTTTCACAGGGTACCCAGGCCCTAAATCCTCTGCACCCCAAATACATCCCATCAAGTCTGTAGAACAGCAGGTGGGGGCCCAGCACCCACAATGGGAATTCTTGGGAGTCCAAGGTCTGAGGCTTCAGGTCTGTCCTCTCCTTGTGTCTCCAACACGTCCAATCAGCACCTGTTGGCTTCTTTCTGAATGTGGGGGTGGCGTAGCAGACCTGGGGTGTGAAAAGAATTTAGGGGTTAAAATAGCCCCCCCACATTAGTTCTCCCCATCCTTCCCCTCAGTGACCTCCCTCCCCCATATCGTCCCCTCGTCTGACCTCCCCCAAATCCACCCCCCCCACATATTGTCACACACAATGGTTATTATGATAGGCCGAAGATCATGTGATCCTGGGACCAGGGCTCCACGGGCAGAGGTTTCCTGGGCAGAGTCATCTGAGGAAGAGGAAGATCAGAGGAAGGTGACGGCAGGGGACAGGGACATCATGTTCCTCCTACTCATCATATTGGCACATTTATTAACCAATCAGAACACGGTTTCTTCTTCTGTTGAACTCTGACCTCACCCAAAGTGGCTTTTACACCAGCAGAACACACAGCAGCTCCAAGTGTTTGTGTTGCCATGGTAACAGCAGTGCCCCATTGTACCTCAATCAGCAGCAGCAAAGGAAACTATTATAAAGGGGAAGTTCACCTGTCGGCACAAGGCAGGTAAGTCCCATTTGGAGATCGGCCGCAGTTTCCGTATTTCTCTCCTCTAATGTCCACTTTGCTGAAGCAGGGGTCCGGCGCAGGGGCGGAGCCTGAAAAGAAAGGGGGCAGTTAGATTGGGGGGAGGTATTAGAGAGAGGAGACACACGTACGGGTGAAGGATCAGTAGCAGCAGGTCCATAAAGCACATGGGGAAGGAGCCAAGGAACAAACACGGAAACAAAGACACCAGCAGTTTGGCCCTCGTTATTAAGGGTAATTAATTACCTGTTACCCCCAAATTCCATTAAGGAGAAATAGACTGATAAACTCAGCAGTGGCTGCAGGGTAAAGGGAAACAGAGAGACCCCCAATTGGCTTCTATCCAAAACACACTGAAATAAACCCCTATCAATGCATTGGGCAGAACCAATGGAGCAACTACAGGGGGAGCAGACCCTAAGGAAGAGAGAGGGTGCCCAGTACTGACCCCGAAAAATCCTTAGGCACCTTGGCCAACTCTGAGGATGGGAAAGTGCAGGAATCACCGTTTTACCAGGAATCCCAGTAATTACCAGACGATTGTAGTGGTCGCTGCACCCAAACAAATCCCCTCGTACCTTTAGCCTTCTCCTTATTCTCTCAACTTGCAGTACTCGCTACTGTCCTGTAGGCGTTGCTATGTTACAAAGAATTCTCCCATTCCGTAGCCTTCAACTTACAATTGTCGATCTTGTCCTACTGTCTCCATTTTCTCCTACTGTCTCCATCTTTCCCTACTGTCTCCATCTTGTCCTACTGTCTCCATCTTGTCCTACTGTCTCCATCTTGCCCTACTATCTCCATCTTGTCCTACTGTCTCCATCTTGTCCTACTGTCTCCATCTTGTCCTACTGTCTCCATCTTGTTCTACTGTCTCCATCTTGTCCTACTGTCTCCATCTTGTCCTACTGTCTCCATCTTGCCCTACTATCTCCATCTTGTCCTACTGTCTCCATCTTGTCCAACTGTCTCCATCTTGTCCTACTGTCTCCATCTTGTCCTACAGTCTCCATCTTGTCCTACTGTCTCCATCTTGTTCTACTGTCTCCATCTTGCCCTACTGTCTCCATCTTGTCCTACTGTCTCCATCTTGTCCAACTGTCTCCATCTTGTCCTACTGTCTCCATCTTGTCCTACTGTCTCCATCTTGTCCAACTGTCTCCATCTTGCCCTACTGTCTCCATCTTGTCCTACAGTCTCCATCTTGTCCTACTGTCTCCATCTTGTTCTACTGTCTCCATCTTGCCCTACTGTCTCCATCTTGCCCTACATTCTCCATCTTGCCCTACTGTCTCCATCTTGCCCTACATTCTCCATCTTGTCCTACTGTCTCCATCTTTCCCTACTGTCTCCATCTTGCCCTACATTCTCCATCTTGCCCTACTGTCTCCATCTTGTCCTACTGTCTCCATCTTTCCCTACTGTCTCCATCTTGCCCTACATTCTCCATCTTGCCCTACTGTCTCCATCTTGTCCTACTGTCTCCATCTTACATAGTTACATAGTTAAATTGGGTTGAAAAAAGACAAAGTCCATCAAGTCCAACCCCTCCAAAGTAAAACCCAGCCCCATACACACACCCCTCCCTACTGTCACATAAATGATATATACCCATATCTATACTAACTATAGAGTTTAGTATCACAATAGCCTTTGTATTATGTCTGTCCAAGAAATCATCCAAGTCCCTCTTATAGTCATTAACTGAATCATCACCCGGCAGTGCATTCCCCAACCTCACTGTCCTCACTGTGATGAACCCCCTACTCTGTTCCTTTAAATGAAACTTCTTTTCCTCTAGTCTGAAGGGGAGGCCTCTGGTACGTGATTCTCTTTATGGGTAAAAAGGTCCCCTGCTATTTGTCTATAATGTCCTCTAATGTACTTGTAAAGTCTAATCATGTCCCTCACAAGCCCCTTTTTTCCCCCAGAGAAAACAACCCCAACCTTGTCAGTCTCCCCTCATAATTTAACTCTTCCTTCCCTCTAACCAGTTTAGTTGCACTTAGTCTCTGCACTCTCTCCAGCTCATTTATATCCCTCTTAAGGACTGGAGTCCAAAACTGCCCCCATACTCCAGATGAGGCCTCACCAGGGACCTATAAAGAGACACAATTATGTTTCATCCCTTGAGTTAATGCCCTTTTTTATACAAGAACTTTATTTGCTTTAGTAGCCACAGAATGACACTGCCCAGAATTAGACAACGTGTTATCTACAAAGACCCCTAGATCCTTCTCATTTAAGGAAACTCCCAACACATTGCCATTTAGTGTAGAACTTGCATTTATATTATTTTTGCCAAAGTGCATAACCTGCATTTATCAACATTGAACCTCATTTTCCAGTTTGCTGCCCAGTTTTCCAGTTTAGACAAATCACTGTGCAAAGTGGCAGCATCCTGCATGGAACCTATAGTTCTGCACAATTTAGTCTCATCTGCACAAATAGAAACAGTACTTTCAATGGCACCTCCAGGTCATTAATAAACAAGTTGTATCTTGTCCTACTGTCTCCATCTTGTCCTACTGTCTCCATCTTGTCCTACTGTCTCCATCTTGTCCTACTGTCTCCATCTTGTCCTATTGTCTCCATCTTGTCCTACTGTCTCCATCTTGTCCTACTGTCTCCATCTTGTCCTATTGTCTCCATCTTGTCCTACTGTCTCCATCTTGTCCTACTGTCTCCATCTTGCCTTACTGTCTCCATCTTGTCCTACTGTCTCCATCTTGGCCTACTGTCTCCATCTTGCCTTACTGTCTCCATCTTGTCCTACTGTCTCCATCTTGTCCTACTGTCTCCATCTTGCCCTACTGTCTCCATCTTGTCCTACTGTCTCCATCTTGTCCTACTGTCTCCATCTTGCCCTACTGTCTCCATCTTGCCCTACTGTCTCCATCTTGTCCTACTGTCTCCATCTTGTCCTACTGTCTCCATCTTGTCCTACTGTCTCCATCTTGTCCTACTGTCCCCATCTTGTCCTACTGTCTTAATCTTGTCGTACTGTCTCCATCTTGCCATATTGTTTCCACACTTGATAAAGGGCATATAGGCCCGAAACATGTCGTGTACAAGTAGTCAAGTAATAAAAAGATAACCACAGCATTAATTGCTTGCAGAGTGCTCTCCTCATTTCTGTACAAATCGAGTTACAGATATCAGGAGACCGGTGACCTGATCAAGGAAAGTTGCACCCTTTTCCTGAACCAAGCGGGCAGAGCGTTTTTGGGATATTATACTTTCTGCATATTGTTTCCATCTTGCCCTACTGTCCCCATCTTGCCCTACTGTCCCCATCTTGCCATATTGTTTCCATCTTACCCTACTGTCTCCATCTTGTCCTACTGTCTCCATCTTGTCCTACTTCCCCCATCTTGTCCTACTGTCTCCATCTTGCCCTACTGTCTCCATCTTGTCCTACTGTCTCCATCTTGTCCTACTTCCCCCATCTTGTCCTACTGTCTTAATCTTGTGTTACTGTCTCCAACTTTGTCTCTATCTTACCCTATTGTCTCCATCTTGCCCTACTGTCTCTATCTTGTCTTACTGTCTCCATCTTACCATATTGTTTCCATCTTGTCTACTGTCTACATTTTGCCATATTGTTTCCATATTACCCTACTGTCTCCATCTTGCCCTACTGTCTCCATCTTGTCCTACTATCTCCATCTTGTCCTACTGTCTCCATCTTGCTCTACTGTCTCCATCATGCTCTACTGTCTCCATCTTGTTCTACTGTTTTCATCTTGTTCTACTGTCTCCATCTTGTCCTACTGTCTCAATCTTGCCCTACTTTCTCCATCTTGTCCTACTGTCTCCATCTTGTCCTACTGTCTCCATCTTGTCCTACTGTCTCCATCTTGTCCTACTGTCTCCATCTTGTCCTACTGTCTCCATCTTGCCCTTCTGTCTCCATCTTGACCTACTGTCTCCATCTTGTCCTACTGTCTCCATCTTGTCCTACTGTCTCCATCTTGTCCTACTGTCTCCATCTTGTCCTACTGTCTCCATCTTGTCGTTCTGTCTCCATCTTGTCCTACTGTCTCCATCTTGTCCTACTGCCTCCATCTTGTCCTACTGTCTCCATCTTGCCCTACTGTCTCCATCTTGTCCTACTGTCTCCATCTTGTCCTACTTCCCCCATCTTGTCCTACTGTCTTAATCTTGTGTTACTGTCTCCAACTTTGTCTCTATCTTACCCTATTGTCTCCATCTTGCCCTACTGTCTCTATCTTGTCTTACTGTCTCCATCTTACCATATTGTTTCCATCTTGTCTACTGTCTACATTTTGCCATATTGTTTCCATATTACCCTACTGTCTCCATCTTGCCCTACTGTCTCCATCTTGTCCTACTATCTCCATCTTGTCCTACTGTCTCCATCTTGCTCTACTGTCTCCATCATGCTCTACTGTCTCCATCTTGTTCTACTGTTTTCATCTTGTTCTACTGTCTCCATCTTGTCCTACTGTCTCAATCTTGCCCTACTTTCTCCATCTTGTCCTACTGTCTCCATCTTGTCCTACTGTCTCCATCTTGTCCTACTGTCTCCATCTTGTCCTACTGTCTCCATCTTGTCCTACTGTCTCCATCTTGCCCTTCTGTCTCCATCTTGACCTACTGTCTCCATCTTGTCCTACTGTCTCCATCTTGTCCTACTGTCTCCATCTTGTCCTACTGTCTCCATCTTGTCCTACTGTCTCCATCTTGTCCTACTGTCTCCATCTTGCCCTACTGTCTCCATCTTGTCCTACTGTCTCCATCTTGTCCTACTGTCTCCATCTTGTCCTACTGTCTCCATATTAATCCAGTTCTGACCATATAACTAGGCAAAGGTTGTACTAGAGAGGACAGTGATGGAAGACAATGTTAATTAGAAGAGATGACAGTTGAGGAACATCAGTTTGGTATATTTGGCATTTATACTGCTGTGGGGTCTGGGACATAAAACATGGGACTGGCACTGCAATTACACAGAGGAATGTGGTGCGTTACTATGAGTTCATGTAGGAAGTGTGTTTTTGAGTGGCTGTCATTAAAGGAGAACTAAACCCCCCACAGTGATGGCCCCCTCCCTGCCTCCCCTCTGCTAAGTGTTACCCTAGAATTGTGTCCCCTGTAGAATTACTGACGCACATGTAGAGTGAGCGCAGCGGAGCTCACGGGCGCCATCTTCTTCTCTTCAGTAATCTTCGTAAAGTGAGCGCCGTATTGGCGCATGCGCAGTTGGAGAAAACTTCTGGTTCACGATTACTGGGGATGCGCCGGAAGTGATGGAAATTGCTGAAGGGAAGGAAGAAGCTCCAAAGATTATCGAAGCGACTGAAGGCGGCGCCCGTGAGCTCCGCTGCGCTCACTCTACATGTGCGTCAGTAATTCTACAGGGGACACAATTCTAGGGTAACACTTAGCAGAGGGGAGGCAGGGAGGGGGGCCAGTGGGGACTTATCACCATGGGGGGCTGAATTCTCATTTAAACAAAGCTTCATTCTATGAAAGAATATGGAAACTATATGTACCAGACAGTTCCAGACAGTGGCTACTACAGATACTATGGATAACACTGGCACTATAAACACTGATATGGATACTCTACGGATACTCTACAGATACTCTACGGATACTCTACGGATATTCTATGGATACTCTACGGATACGCTACGGATACGCTACGGATACTCTTCGGATACTCTATGGATACTCTACGGATACTCTACGGATATTCTATGGATACTCTACGGATATGCTACAGATACGCTACGGATACTCTTCGGATACTCTATGGATACTCTATGGCAGGGATCCCCAACCTTTTGAACCCGTGAGCAACATTCAGAAGTAAAAGGAGTTGGGGAGCAACACAAGCATGAAAAATGTTCCTAAGGTGCCAAATAAGGGCTGTGATTGGCCATTTAGTAGCCTCTATGAGGATTGTCAACCTACATTGAGGCTCAGTTTGGCAGTGCACCTGGTTTTTATGCAACTAAAACTTGCCTCCAAGCCTGGAATTCAAAAATAATCTCCTGCTTTGAGGCCACTGGGAGCAACATCCAAGGGGTTGGGGAGCAACATGTCACTCACGAGCTACTGGTTGGGGATCACTGCTCTATGGATACTCTATGGATACGCTATGGATACGCTATGGATAAGCTACGGATACTCTACAGAAACTCTTCGGATACTCTATGGATACTCTATGGATACTCTATGGATATGCTATGGATTCTCTACGGATACGCTACAGATACGCTACGGATACTCTACAGATATTCTATGGATACTCTATGGATACGCTACGGATACGCTACAGATATGCTACGGATACTCTACAGATATTCTATGGATACTCTATGGATACGCTACGGATACGCTATGGATCCGCAACGGATACTCTTCAGATACTCTATGGATACTCTAAGGATACGCTATGGATACTCTACGGATACGCTACGGATACTCTATGGATATTGTATGGATACTCTATGGATAAGCTATGGATACACTACGGATACACTGTGGATACTCTACGGATACTCTATGGATACGCTACGGATATGCTACAGATACTTTGCGTATACTCTACGGATACTCTATAGATACTCTATGGGCATTACTAATATGTCAGTCACTCACCGCGTCCACCTTGTTGGCGATTTCCAGCATTCGGAGGTGCAGACTCTTGATGTCGCTGTTGAACATCTTGTACTAGAGGGAGAATCAATGTTACTCCATGGAAATGGTGACTCCGCCCCCAGCACTCACCTCTGTGTTATCTGCCACTTACACCAGCTCCACGTACTTTGCCTCCGTCACCACATTCCTCTTCATCTGAAAAGGACAAAAGCTGAATATAAGGGGGGAGAGAGAAAGAACCCCTCAAAGTGTTTACAGGGGGGCAGAAAGGAGAGATGAACCCCCACTCCCTATCTCTGTCCTACTCCTGCACTGATTTCCTGGGACAGTGAATATCTTGGAGTGAATGATAATGATACCCTTGGGGGGGTTGAATGGTTTTGGGGGTCTCACCCTGTGATGAGGCGACAGTTTCAGGCTCTGGGTCTTTGTGCGGCCTCTCAGAAGATGGGGGGCTTCTCTGTTCCCACATTATGAGTTGTTGGATTTCCCCTGGGTCAGGCGCACAATTTGTTTGTGGGGTGGGTGTCCGGGGAGCGGCTCGATGCTGTACCCCATTTCTGGTGACGTCAGGATGATTCCCCTGCGGAAGAACATGGAGAAGAGATAGTGCCAGTGACATCATGCTGGACAAGCACTTGCACCCACAGGTAACCCTAAGCACCGCCCTTTACCCACAATGCCCCATTCCGGCCCTTTTACCCCACATACCGGATTCCTGAGCTGATGCTGCTCCAGGGGCCGTCGGACCTTCAAGCTGCCCATGATAATAACAGTTTGCCTGAGAAGGGGGGGTTAAATGCATCAAGGGGTTAATGTCTGTGCAGGCTCCCACCCCCGCACTCTGTAAGTAAAGACATAGGGACACTTACCACCCCGGGGTCCCGTTGGGCGACACGAGAGCCATTGGGCAGGTAATAGAGGAGACTGTGAGATTGTGGGAGCAGGTGTCTGACAAAGAACAATAAAGGGTTAACCTTGCTGCAAGTTTCAACTTCAGCTGCTTTCTTACTGTCCCCCCACTGCTCTATGAGGGTCCCAAGCTGCGGGAATCCCCTTTACAGGCAGTAGCTGTGCAACAGAGACTCAGGAACACCCCATAGGCTTTCTACAGCCACTAGTGCTCCATGATGTTCCCACCGAGTGTAAGCTGTGTGGGTAAGAGCACTAAACAGACAGGATTATCCCACCTCCTGACTCTGGGGGGGGGTTGCCCCTTTGTGCAGCAGCGTCAGGAAGCTCAGTGACCCCCTCCCATCCTGTACTGCCCCCCAGTCTGCACAGAACATAAAACGCCAGCCCCTTACCCCCGGGGGGCAGCACAGAGCAGCTTATGCCCATTACACAGGTTCCAGGGGGGCACTTCATGTGTATTATGATTTTTCTCCCTCCCAATTACACCCGCCTTATACCATTAACCCTCACATAGTGCAACGTATCTCCCTGCAGATTGGGCCCCGGGTGGATTAGAACCCCAGGATGTGCCTCTAATTACTTATTCCTCTCCAGCTCCAGTTCTACTCGATCCCCATCAATCTCCAGGGACATCTGCAGCTGACTGGGGAGGCTCTAAAGGGAACAGAGAGGATCATGGGAGAGCACAAGGCAATTGAGGAGGCTGCAGGGAGTAGATGCAGGGAGCTGCCCCCAGCACAGATGGTAATTGCAGATTAGTAGTTACATGGTACCACCTCCCAGCATGTAGAATCCATGCTCCCCCCTCACCGACGGCCCATTATGCCTCCAAATTGTGCTGAATGGGGGATGTGCAAAGCTCCCCAATAAATGAAATCCCTGTCACTGGCCAATGAATGAGCCAAAGGCATCTGGTCTGCGCTGACAAATGTTTGCCTTGGGAATTAATCAAGAGGCCGCATTGGTCAGGGAAGGGTTAAAGGTGCCTCAATGGACTCGTTTCTTTTGAAGATCTGGAAGTGCCCAACACTCTCGTCTCACCCCCCCATCCCTCTCCTTCAGTCAGTACAAAGTGGGGCCCCATCTCAGAATCTCTCTCCCCCCAACTTCCTTCCATCAGGGTCTGAAGAGGAAGTAAATGATTCCAGCGCTCGACAGCAGATTGACACAATTAACCCCCTCATGGGAATGACACTGGTGACCTTCAGCCTCCGAAATGGGGGACGCTCCAGTGTAAGTAAAGGGGAGACGTGGGCTTTGTGCCCATGAAGGGGAGACCTGTGAGGATTGGGGAGCTCTGTGCCCATGAAGGAGAGACCTGTGAGGGTTGGGGAGCTCTGTGTCCATGAAGGAGAGATCTGTGAGGGTTGAGGAGCTCTGTACGCATGAAGGAGAGACCTGTGAGGGTTGGGGAGTTCTGTGTCCATGAAGGAGAGACCTGTGAGGGTTGGGGAGCTCTGTGTCCATGAAGGAGAGACCTGTGAGGGTTGCGGAGGTCTGTGCCCATGAAGGAGAGACCTGTGAGGGTTGGGGAACTCTGTGCCCATGAAGGAGAGACCTGTGAGGGTTGAGGAGCTCTGTGTCCATGAAGGACAGATCTGTGAGGGTCGGGGGGCTCTGTGCCCATGAAGGAGAGACATGTGAGGGTTGAGGAGCTCTGTGCCCATGAAGGAGAGACCTGTGAGGGTTGGGGAACTCTGTGCCCATGAAGGAGAGACCTGTGAGGGTTGGGGAGCTCTGTGCCCATAAAGGAGAGACCTGTGAGGGTTGGGGAGCTCTGTGCCCATGAAGGAGAGACCTGGGAGGGTTGGGGAGGTCTGTGTCCATGAAGGAGAGACCTGTGAGGGTTGGGGAGGTCTGTGTCCATGAAGGAGAGACCTGTGAGGGTTGGGGAGGTCTGTGTCCATGAAGGAGAGACCTGTGAGGGTTGAGGAGATCTGTGTCCATGAAGGAGAGACCTGTGAGGGTTGGGGAGGTCTGTGCCCATAAAGGAGAGACCTGTGAGGGTTGAGGAGCTCTGTGCCCATGAAGGAGAGATCTGTGAGGGTTGAGGAGCTCTGTGCCCATGAAGGAGAGATCTGTGAGGGTCGGGGGGCTCTGTGCCCATGAAGGAGAGACATGTGAGGGTTGAGGAGCTCTGTGCCCATGAAGGAAAGACCTGTGAGGATTGGGGAACTCTGTGCCCATGAAGGAGAGTTTTGTGAGGGTTGGGGGGCTCTGTGCCCATAAAGGGGTCATCTTTAACCTTTGTATAATGAAGGGAACATCCCATTCCCCAAAAACTCAGGGGTAACACTGCCAGTGAGGTGCCCATTGATACACAGATACAGCAGAGAAGCCAATAAGCCAGTGCTGCCCCGGCACCTCCGGCCCCAAAACAACATTCCAAGCAGCTGAGACGGAGCCTCCCTAGGGACCCCCAAATGTCTGCACTACTCCACATGTGTGAGCTCAAAAGCTTACAGTCCAATGTCCCACTGAGCAAACACTGGATAGAAGATAAACACATGTTCTGGTGCATATACCTGGAACCCCTCACAGTCCAGTCCCATAATGCAGCAGGGCCTGAGGGGAAGCAGTATGGCAGCTCCTGCCCATGAGTATTAATACAAAGACACTGCTCTACTCCGAGTCTCATCCCTGTGACTCCGAGGGGCCCGGCATGGAAATAGCCCGACACTCACTGAGCTCCGGCCGGGACTTGACAGCTTGTGGGAGGAGCGAGGGGCGGGCTTTGGGCGTGTTGGACTCACTGTGTTATTATTACTGTACTTAGTGTGTGACAATAGCGCCCCCTGCGGCCGTCCTGTGCTGAGCCCCGAGAATCAGCGCTACTGGGGGCGGGTCCAGATGAGGGGGTGTGGCCTCAGGTGTCCTCAGACAACATGGCAGCTCCTGCAGGTCTGTATCTGTGGAGAGAACACCAAGGCCAGGCCCAGGGCAACATGAGTTTAGGGGGCGCAAGTTGCTCAATTAGACCCACATTGGTTCAGAAACACTGGGGAGGTGCAGGAAATACTATAGCTTTTAATATTTCCTCTACCCCAGCTATAGGGTAGCCATCTATGGGATCACTGACCTTCCTATATATTTATCTTTATTCCCTATTAATAACATTGGGATCACTGGCCTTCCTATTATTTATCTTATTCCCTATTAAACATTGGGATCACTGACCTTCCTATATATTTATCTTTATTCCCTATTAATAAACATTGGGATCACTGACCTTCCTAATATATTTATCTTTATTCCCTATTAATAACATTGGGATCACTGACCTTCCTATATATTTATCTTTATTCCCTATTAATAACATTGGGATCACTGACCTTCTATATATTTATCTTATTCCTATTAATAACATTGGGATCACTGACCCTTCCTATATATTTATCTTATTCCCTATTAATAACATTGGGATCACTGACCTTCCTATATATTTATCTTTATTCCCTATTAATAACATTGGATCACTGACCTTCCTATATATTTATCTTTATTCCCTATTAATAACATTGGGATCACTGACCTTCCTATATATTTATCTTTATTCCCTATTAATAACATTGGGATCACTGACCTTCCTATATATTTATCTTTATTCCCTATTAATAACATTGGGATCACTGACCTTCCTATATATTTATCTTTATTCCCTATTAATAACATTGGGATCACTGACCTTCCTATATATTTATCTTTATTCCCTATTAATAACATTGGGATCACTGACCTTCCTATATATTTATCTTTATTCCTATTAATAACATTGGGATCACTGACCTTCCTATATATTTATCTTTATTCCCTATTAATAACATTGGGATCACTGACCTTCCTATATATTTATCTTTATTCCCTATTAATAACATTGGATCACTGACCTTCCTATATATTTATCTTTATTCCCTATTAATAACATTGGGATCACTGACCTTCCTATATATTTATCTTTATTCCCTATTAATAACATTGGGATCACTGACCTTCCTATATATTTATCTTTATTCCCTATTAATAACATTGGGATCACTGACCTTCCTATATATTTATCTTTATTCCCTATTAATAACATTGGATCACTGACCTTCCTATATATTTATCTTTATTCCCTATTAATAACATTGGGATCACTGACCTTCCTATATATTTATCTTTATTCCCTATTAATATCATTGGGATCACTGACCTTCCTATTTATTTATCTTTATTCCCTATTAATATCATTGGGATCACTGACCTTCCTATATATTTATCTTTACTTTGCCTTCTAGCAATTGTTCGGCGTGGCCCGCCCCTTTTTAGTCACAACCCCCTGGGGCCACACCCCTTTTGCATCACAGTCCGCCCCTTTTGTGCCTGCCCCCCACCATGGCTGGTAAAAATTTCCTGAAAGGGTGGCAACCCTAGGCACAACAGGCCGCTACACTTTCCCAATAGCCGGAACAAGCGTCAGGTTTCTATTGGCCGAGAGAACCCCAAGCAGCTGTAATGTATCGGCTTCTCCTGCGGCACAAACATCGGCCAATCAGGGCCCCCAGCCAGGTCACATGGTAGAATTGCTGAGACAATCACTCATACCCTGGCGTTGCCCCACAACTGAAAGGACAATATAGGGGGCGCCACTGGGTCTTTCTATTTTCTCTTCTGTCACCGCACCCATGAACAGACGCACAGAGCTTACACTCTAATGTCCCAATCCCATCAGTCACCTGCCCCACAGGGCTTACACTCTAATGTCTCAATCCCATCAGTCGCCTGCTCCACAGGGCTTACACTCTAATGTCCCTATCCCATTTCCATCAGTCCCTTCCCCACAGAGCTTACACTCTAATGTCCCTATCCCATTCCCATTAGCCCCTGCCCCACAGGGCTTACACTCTAATGGCCTTATCCCATTTCCATTAGTCCCTATGCCAGTGATCTTACAATCTAATGCCCCTATTGCATATACTGGTTGATCCAATGGGCCAGGCTGGGGAACATACAAAGTCCTTGCAGAGATCACCCAGGATTTAATGAAACTCAACACCCCAGTGTAAGTAATGAATCGCTTTCTGCCCATAAGAAACTCCCACACCCTACAATAACCGGGTAACAAGAAACAGAGGTCCTAGAGTGTCGGTATTGGCCCCAAAATTGATCCCTTCGCTGCCCCAGGAACCAGAAAGGAATTGAATAGGGGCCGAAGCCTCACAGTCAGTCTGTTTGATTGGTTGAATCACAAGGATTGCAAGCAGTTCAGACTAGAATGGAAATGGTTTAAAGGGAACAAAAACCCGAAAGGAAACCTTTCAGTTACACATTAATGAGGAACAGTGGGAAGGTGATAAAAGTCCTATTTATTTTTGTTTGGGTGTAAATTCCCTTTAATAAAGAGTTACATGCGCAGTTGGATCAGAATTGTATATATATTATTATTATTATTAACATGTATTTATATAGCGCCAACATATTGCGTAGCACTGTATATATATATATATATGGACATATCAATGAAGTGTCAGGATTAGTTCCCCTTTAATATGTATGGCTGGTATAAAGCAGCTGCACAGTCTAATTCCATGTTACTCTCCCGCTGGCACGGGGGCAGCGCTACCAGTTTGACCAGTTTGGGCACCGGCTGTGGGAATAAGTCAATAGGCGCAGCCCTATAATCATTTCATCCAATCATTTCATTCAGTCTCCCCAACCCCAGCCAGGGCCCCCCCTGTGTCTCCCCAGTGGGTCAAACTAACAATGGGGGGGCAGGTTTAAACTGTTGTTTATTTCAGTACCCAGTGGGGAGCACTACCTGCACTGCTGTCTGAGCCGGGGAACCCCAAGTTATAGACCCAGATAATGATGAGAAGTCGGGACGGGTCTTGGCTCTGTCCCACCATCTACTGAGACTCACTCCAGCCATTCGCTCATGTAATGGAGCAGCAATTAGATCTGACTCATTATCTCCCTAATGACTGGAGCTCAGCTGAGAACAATGTACTTCTACAGTCAGTGCTTGTGCTTGAACAGCAGGGGGCGCCTGATCCTCAGAGTTCTGTATATTCTGTATATCTTGTACTTACTGTCCCTCCTCTCTATAAACAGCTAAATATATTCCCTTCATTCACTCTCAACACTCAGAGACTTCTAATATCCTTATCATTTACAGTAGGGGGTACATTATCCCTTATAATACATGAGTGATACTCAGAGTTCCCTGTATAACTCAGCCTGCAGCCTTGTGCCTTTATATGGTCACAGAACAACCCCTCAGTGACTTCTAATATCCTTATCATTTACAGTAGGGGGTACATTATCCCTTATAATACATGAGTGATACTCAGAGTTCCCTGTATAACTCAGCCTGCAGCCTTGTGTCTTTATATGGTCACAGAACAACCCCTCAGTGACTTCTAATATCCTTATCATTTACAGTAGGGGGTACATTATCCCTTATAATACATGAGTGATACTCAGAGTTCCCTGTATAACTCAGCCTGCAGCCTTGTGCCTTTATATGGTCACAGAACAACCCCTCAGTGACTTCTAATATCCTTATCATTTACAGTAGGGGGTACATTATCCCTTATAATACATGAGTGATACTCAGAGTTCCCTGTATAACTCAGCCTGCAGCCTTGTGCCTTTATATGGTCACAGAACAACCCCTCAGTGACTTCTAATATCCTTATCATTTACAGTAGGGGGTACATTATCCAGTATAATACATGAGTGATACTCAGAGTTCCCTGTATAACTCAGCCTGCAGCCTTGTGTCTTTATATGGTCACAGAACAACCCCTCAGTGACTTCTAATATCCTTATCATTTACAGTAGGGGGTACATTATCCAGTATAATACATGAGTGATACTCTGCTGAAACTATACAATGAGGCAGCTGGTCACTGGCCTCTCACCCGTCAGCCATTCAGCACTGCTGGTTCAGTAGTTGTGACTTTTACACCAGTCCTGTCAGCTCTTGGCATTGTGAATGATGATGTGGCAGCTGTTGCCCATGGAAACCCAAGAACCTCCCAAGGAAGGAGTATCTCACACATATATTGATATTGTACATCAGTCAGGAACCCCACTGTCCCCTCTATACTCCTGTACCCCCAAACCTTGGGATAATAATCTGTATCTCACACATATATTGATATTGTACATCAGTCAGGAACCCCACTGTCCCTCTATACTCCTGCACCCCCAAACCTTGGGATAATGATCTGTATCTCACACATATATTGATATTGTACATCAGTCAGGAACCCCACTGTCCCCTCTATACTCCTGTACCCCCAAACCTTGGGATAATAATCTGTATCTCACACATATATTGATATTGTACATCAGTCAGGAACCCCACTGTCCCTCTATACTCCTGCACCCCCAAACCTTGGGATAATGATCTGTATCTCACACATATATTGATATTGTACATCAGTCAGGAACCCCACTGTCCCCTCTATACTCCTGTACCCCCAAACCTTGGGATAATGATCTGTATCTCACACATATATTGATATTGTACATCAGTCAGGAACCCCACTGTCCCCTCTATACTCCTGCACCCCCAAACCTTGGGATAATGATCTGTATCTCACACATATATTGATATTGTACATCAGTCAGGAACCCCACTGTCCCCTCTATACTCCTGCACCCCCAAACCTTGGGATAATGATCTGTATCTCACACATATATTGATATTGTACATCAGTCAGGAACCCCACTGTCCCCTCTATACTCCTGTACCCCCAAACCTTGGGATAATGATCTGTATCTCACACATATATTGATATTGTACATCAGTCAGGAACCCCACTGTCCCTCTATACTCCTGCACCCCCAAACCTTGGGATAATGATCTGTATCTCACACATATATTGATATTGTACATCAGTCAGGAACCCCACTGTCCCTCTATACTCCTGCACCCCCAAACCTTGGGATAATGATCTGTATCTCACACATATTTTGATATTGTACATCAGTCAGGAACCCCACTGTCCCTCTATACTCCTGCACCCCCAAACCTTGGGATAATAATCTGTATCTCACACATATATTGATATTGTACATCAGTCAGGAACCCCACTGTCCCTCTATACTCCTGCACCCCCAAACCTTGGGATAATGATCTGTATCTCACACATATAGTGATATTGTACATCAGTCAGGAACCCCACTGTCCCCTCTATACTCCTGTACCCCCAAACCTTGGGATAATAATCTGTATCTCACACATATATTGATATTGTACATCAGTCAGGAACCCCACTGTCCCTCTATACTCCTGCACCCCCAAACCTTGGGATAATAATCTGTATCTCACACATATATTGATATTGTACATCAGTCAGGAACCCCACTGTCCCCTCTATACTCCTGTACCCCCAAACCTTGGGATAATAATCTATATCTCACACATATATTGATATTGTACATCAGTCAGGAACCCCACTGTCCCCTCTATACTCCTGCACCCCCAAACCTTGGGATAATAATCTGTATCTCACACATATATTGATATTGTACATCAGTCAGGAACCCCACTGTCCCTCTATACTCCTGCACCCCCAAACCTTGGGATAATAATCTGTATCTCACACATATATTGATATTGTACATCAGTCAGGAACCCCACTGTCCCTCTATACTCCTGTACCCCCAAACCTTGGGATAATAATCTGTATCTCACACATATATTGATATTGTACATCAGTCAGGAACCCCACTGTCCCTCTATACTCCTGTACCCCCAAACCTTGGGATAATGATCTGTATCTCACACATATATTGATATTGTACATCAGTCAGGAACCCCACTGTCCCTCTATACTCCTGCACCCCCAAACCTTGGGATAATGATCTGTATCTCACACATATATTGATATTGTACATCAGTCAGGAACCCCACTGTCCCTCTATACTCCTGTACCCCCAAACCTTGGGATAATGATCTGTATCTCACACATATATTGATATTGTACATCAGTCAGGAACCCCACTGTCCCTCTATACTCCTGCACCCCCAAACCTTGGGATAATAATCTGTATCTCACACATATATTGATATTGTACATCAGTCAGGAACCCCACTGTCCCCTCTATACTCCTGTACCCCCAAACCTTGGGATAATGATCTGTATCTCACACATATATTGATATTGTACATCAGTCAGGAACCCCACTGTCCCTCTATACTCCTGCACCCCCAAACCTTGGATAATAATCTGTATCTCACACATATATTGATATTGTACATCAGTCAGGAACCCCACTGTCCCCTCTATACTCCTGTACCCCCAAACCTTGGGATAATGATCTGTATCTCACACATATATTGATATTGTACATCAGTCAGGAACCCCACTGTCCCCTCTATACTCCTGTACCCCCAAACCTTGGATAATGATCTGTATCTCACACATATATTGATATTGTACATCAGTCAGGAACCCCACTGTCCCCTCTATACTCCTGTACCCCCAAACCTTGGGATAATGATCTGTATCTCACACATATATTGATATTGTACATCAGTCAGGAACCCCACTGTCCCTCTATACTCCTGCACCCCCAAACCTTGGGATAATAATCTGTATCTCACACATATATTGATATTGTACATCAGTCAGGAACCCCACTGTCCCCTCTATACTCCTGTACCCCAAACCTTGGGATAATGATCTGTATCTCACACATATATTGATATTGTACATCAGTCAGGAACCCCCACTGTCCCTCTATACTCCTGCACCCCCAAACCTTGGGATAATAATCTGTATCTCACACATATATTGATATTGTACATCAGTCAGGAACCCCACTGTCCCCTCTATACTCCTGTACCCCCAAACCTTGGGATAATGATCTGTATCTCACACATATATTGATATTGTACATCAGTCAGGAACCCCACTGTCCCTCTATACTCCTGTACCCCCAAACCTTGGGATAATGATCTGTATCTCACACATATATTGATATTGTACATCAGTCAGGAACCCCACTGTCCCTCTATACTCCTGTACCCCAAACCTTGGGATAATGATCTGTATCTCACACATATATTGATATTGTACATCAGTCAGGAACCCCACTGTCCCCTCTATACTCCTGTACCCCCCAAACCTTGGATAATGATCTGTATCTCATACATATATTGATATTGTACATCAGTCAGGAACCCCACTGTCCCTCTATACTCCTGTACCCCCAAACCTTGGGATAATGATCTGTATCTCACACATATATTGATATTGTACATCAGTCAGGAACCCCACTGTCCTCTATACTCCTGTACCCCCAAACCTTGGGATAATGATCTGTATCTCACACATATATTGATATTGTACATCAGTCAGGAACCCCACTGTCCCCTCTATACTCCTGTACCCCCAAACCTTGGGATAATGATCTGTATCTCACACATATATTGATATTGTACATCAGTCAGGAACCCCACTGTCCCTCTATACTCCTGTACCCCCAAACCTTGGGATAATGATCTGTATCTCACACATATATTGATATTGTACATCAGTCAGGAACCCCACTGTCCCTCTATACTCCTGTACCCCCAAACCTTGGGATAATGATCTGTATCTCACACATATATTGATATTGTACATCAGTCAGGAACCCCACTGTCCCTCTATACTCCTGTACCCCCAAACCTTGGGATAATGATCTGTATCTCACACATATATTGATATTGTACATCAGTCAGGAACCCCACTGTCCCTCTATACTCCTGTACCCCCAAACCTTGGGATAATGATCTGTATCTCACACATATATTGATATTGTACATCAGTCAGGAACCCCACTGTCCCCTCTATACTCCTGTACCCCCAAACCTTGGGATAATGATCTGTATCTCACACACATATATTGATATTGTACATCAGTCAGGAACCCCACTGTCCCCTCTATACTCCTGTACCCCCAAACCTTGGGATAATGATCTGTATCTCACACACATATATTGATATTGTACATCAGTCAGGAACCCCACTGTCCCTCTATACTCCTGCACCCCCAAACCTTGGGATAATGATCTGTATCTCACACATATATTGATATTGTACATCAGTCAGGAACCCCACTGTCCCTCTATACTCCTGTACCCCCAAACCTTGGGATAATGATCTGTATCTCACACATATATTGATATTGTACATCAGTCAGGAACCCCACTGTCCCTCTATACTCCTGCACCCCCAAACCTTGGATAATGATCTGTATCTCACACATATATTGATATTGTACATCAGTCAGGAACCCCACTGTCCCTCTATACTCCTGTACCCCCAAACCTTGGGATAATGATCTGTATCTCACACATATATTGATATTGTACATCAGTCAGGAACCCCACTGTCCCTCTATACTCCTGCACCCCAAACCTTGGGATAATGATCTGTATCTCACACATATATTGATATTGTACATCAGTCAGGAACCCCACTGTCCCTCTATACTCCTGTACCCCCAATCCTTGGGATAATAATCTGTATCTCACACATATATTGATATTGTACATCAGTCAGGAACCCCACTGTCCCTCTATACTCCTGCACCCCCAAACCTTGGGATAATGATCTGTATCTCACACATATATTGATATGTACATCAGTCAGGAACCCCACTGTCCCCTCTATACTCCTGCACCCCCAAACCTTGGGAAAATGATCTGTATCTCACACATATATTGATATTGTACATCAGTCAGGAACCCCACTGTCCCTCTATACTCCTGCACCCCCAAACCTTGGGATAATGATCTGTATCTCACACATATATTGATATTGTACATCAGTCAGGAACCCCACTGTCCCTCTATACTCCTGCACCCCCAAACCTTGGGATAATGATCTGTATCTCACACATATATTGATATTGTACATCAGTCAGGAACCCCACTGTCCCCCTCTATACTCCTGTACCCCCAAACCTTGGGATAATAATCTGTATCTCACACATATATTGATATTGTACATCAGTCAGGAACCCCACTGTCCCTCTATACTCCTGTACCCCCAAACCTTGGGATAATAATCTGTATCTCACACATATATTGATATTGTACATCAGTCAGGAACCCCACTGTCCCTCTATACTCCTGCACCCCCAAACCTTGGGATAATGATCTGTATCTCACACATATATTGATATTGTACATCAGTCAGGAACCCCACTGTCCCTCTATACTCCTGCACCCCCAAACCTTGGGATAATGATCTGTATCTCACACATATATTGATATTGTACATCAGTCAGGAACCCCACTGTCCCCTCTATACTCCTGTACCCCCAAACCTTGGGATAATAATCTGTATCTCACACATATATTGATATTGTACATCAGTCAGGAACCCCACTGTCCCCTCTATACTCCTGTACCCCCAAACCTTGGGATAATAATCTGTATCTCACACATATATTGATATTGTACATCAGTCAGGAACCCCACTGTCCCTCTATACTCCTGTACCCCCAAACCTTGGGATAATAATCTGTATCTCACACATATATTGATATTGTACATCAGTCAGGAAACCCACTGTCCCCTCTATACTCCTGCACCCCCAAACCTTGGGATAATGATCTGTATCTCACACATATATTGATATTGTACATCAGTCAGGAACCCCACTGTCCCTCTATACTCCTGCACCCCCAAACCTTGGGATAATGATCTGTATCTCACACATATATTGATATTGTACATCAGTCAGGAACCCCACTGTCCCCTCTATACTCCTGCACCCCCAAACCTTGGGATAATGATCTGTATCTCACACATATATTGATATTGTACATCAGTCAGGAACCCCACTGTCCCTCTATACTCCTGCACCCCCAAACCTTGGGATAACGATCTGTATCTCACACATATATTGATATTGTACATCAGTCAGGAACCCCACTGTCCCTCTATACTCCTGCACCCCCAAACCTTGGGATAATGATCTGTATCTCACACATATATTGATATTGTACATCAGTCAGGAACCCCACTGTCCCCTCTATACTCCTGTACCCCCAAACCTTGGGATAATGATCTGTATCTCACACATATATTGATATTGTACATCAGTTAGGAACCCCACTGTCCCCTCTATACTCCTGCACCCCCAAACCTTGGGATAATGATCTGTATCTCACACATATATTGATATTGTACATCAGTCAGGAACCCCACTGTCCCTCTATACTCCTGCACCCCCAAACCTTGGGATAATGATCTGTATCTCACACATATATTGATATTGTACATCAGTCAGGAACCCCACTGTCCCCTCTATACTCCTGTACCCCCAAACCTTGGGATAATAATCTGTATCTCACACATATATTGATATTGTACATCAGTCAGGAACCCCACTGTCCCCTCTATACTCCTGTACCCCCAAACCTTGGGATAATAATCTGTATCTCACACATATATTGATATTGTACATCAGTCAGGAACCCCACTGTCCCTCTATACTCCTGTACCCCCAAACCTTGGGATAATAATCTGTATCTCACACATATATTGATATTGTACATCAGTCAGGAAACCCACTGTCCCCTCTATACTCCTGTACCCCCAAACCTTGGGATAATGATCTGTATCTCACACATATATTGATATTGTACATCAGTCAGGAACCCCACTGTCCCTCTATACTCCTGCACCCCCAAACCTTGGGATAATGATCTGTATCTCACACATATATTGATATTGTACATCAGTCAGGAACCCCACTGTCCCCTCTATACTCCTGCACCCCCAAACCTTGGGATAATGACCTGTATCTCACACATATATTGATATTGTACATCAGTCAGGAACCCCACTGTCCCTCTATACTCCTGCACCCCCAAACCTTGGGATAATGATCTGTATCTCACACATATATTGATATTGTACATCAGTCAGGAACCCCACTGTCCCCTCTATACTCCTGCACCCCCAAACCTTGGGATAATGATCTGTATCTAACACATATATTGATATTGTACATCAGTCAGGAACCCCACTGTCCCCTCTATACTCCTGCACCCCCAAACCTTGGGATAATGATCTGTATCTCACACATATATTGATATTGTACATCAGTCATGAACCCCACTGTCCCCTCTATACTCCTGTACCCCCAAACCTTGGTATAATGATCTGTATCTCACACATATATTGATATTGTACATCAGTCAGGAACCCCACTGTCCCCTATATATTCCTGGGGTCCTGGGGAAAACTGTGCAGGTGCCTGGGAGCCAGTAAGACTTTTACATTAAGGGGCAAATAAAATAAAAACAAGATTTTTTTTCCTAAATATTTTTATTTTCTGATATTTTCCAACCAACCTTCATTATAAAAGCAAAACAAAACAAGAGAAAGCGGAACAATTAAATAATCGGAACATTTCCCTCTTTTCACACCAGTGTAGAAGTTCAAGTAAAATGATGGGTTAGTTTTGGGACAAGGGAAGGCACACACCTGTCCCCCCTCTCAGGGGGGTTTTACCTGTTGCTCTGCAATACTCTGACACTCCGCTCTGCAGAGACACACAAAGCCTGCTAGCGGCAGGGCAGGGGTTAATGTAATTAGTGCAAGGAAAGAGACATACACAGCAGTGGGGATCCCCCTAAAAAACACCACCTGCTCCTCTGTGTCCCCCCGAGCAGGTAAGGGACAGATCTGGGCTCCTCGGGGAGAGTAGGGTCACAGCTGATTCAGCGCTTCTTGGGCGGCACAGTAGCAACTAGGATTGGTTGGTTACTGACATGACCTGGCCCATTTATGTAAGAAAGGTACCCCCATAATGCACCCCTTTCCTTTGGGGAGCAGCACAGAGGAGCACATACAGGACAATCATTCCACACGTACAGAACACGCTACCAGGCACCTGCTGACAAGTGTCGGGGGTCTGCCAATCAGGAGGAACCAGAGAAGTGACCAATTCTACATGGAAAATGGAGTGCGACAGGTTCAAGTGTCTCAGGACTGGTCAGGCTCTTACCCATGTACAGCACTTTCAGCCTGTGTATTTCCTGCTCCTGGGCTGCTCTCTTTCCCATGGTCAGACAGGAACCTCTACTGAGAGGAATGCAACCTTTCTGCAGTTCTTCCCTGACCATGGGAAAGAGAACAGCCCAGGAGCAGGAAGTACAGAGAATCAGAGCTCTGTACCTGGGTAAGTACTGGGGGAGATTGGATTCACTTACCCAGGGGGAGGTTCCTGTCTGACCATGGGAAAGAGAACAGCCCAGGAGCAGGAAGTACAGAGAATCAGAGCTCTGTACCTGGGTAAGTACTGGGGGAGATTCACTTACCCAGGGGGATGTTCCTGTCTGACCATGGGAAAGAGAACAGCCCAGGAGCAGGAAGTACAGAGAATCAGAGCTCTGTACCTGGGTAAGTACTGGGGGAGATTGGATTCACTTACCCCAGGGGGAGGTTCCTGTCTGACCATGGAAAGAGAACAGCCCAGGAGCAGGAAGTACAGAGAATCAGAGCTCTGTACCTGGGTAAGTACTGGGGGAGATTCACTTACCCAGGGGGAGGTTCCTGTCTGACCATGGGAAAGAGAACAGCCCAGGAGCAGGAAGTACAGAGAATCAGAGCTCTGTACCTGGGTAAGTACTGGGGGAGATTGGATTCACTTACCCAGGGGGAGGTTCCTGTCTGACCATGGGAAAGAGAACAGCCCAGGAGCAGGAAGTACAGAGAATCAGAACTCTGTACCTGGGTAAGTACTGGGGGAGATTGGATTCACTTACCCAGGGGGAGGTTCCTGTCTGACCATGGGAAAGAGAACAGCCCAGGAGCAGGAAGTACAGAGAATCAGTTCCTTAAGTGGGTAAGTAGTCGGCTCTAGTTGTGAGCTTTAATAGGTGGCTAAATATCTCCCAGGGTTCAATCCTGTGGCTCCTGCTGAGCAGACCCACTGTACATTCATTGCCTTGGCTTGCCAAAAGGGTCAGCTCCACCCACAGACACAAATTGGGCGGAGCCGACACCCCGGCATGGCTGCCATACTCCATACCACTGTAAACTGGAGCACATTTGGAATATTAAACTTCAGTAAATAGATTTATATACACAGCAGTAAATATATGCAGTGATGCGTCAATGTAGAGTGGTACAGACAACCAGTCCGCTCGGGGGAGGGAGGAGCTTAAAAGACCAAAATAAAAACAATAACGAAACACCCAGCAGCTGTGCAAGCAGACATAAGGGGGGCAGATATTTTACAAGCCCTTGGGGCTATGGCTTTGGAATTTTGTACCCCACGGACCCCCTTTATCTTTTAAACAAATATATTTACAGAAATTCTCACAAAACCTAATTATGTACAAAATGCAACTGGAACCATTTAGAAACCTGCGTCGTTCCATCGTACCCAGCGGCACCAACGGGTCAGCTCCACCGGCTCCCAGTTATCAGTTAGAGCGCGAGCCGACACCACAATCCACGGATAGATCTATTTGTATGTGGAGCTTTCTCCATGAGCAAAGAACACTGGGGGGGGGGGAGAAAGCATGGGAGCAGCCCCCCAGCACCTATATTCATGGAGAAGGGCACCCAACACTCTATGCACATTAATAAACACCTCAAGGCCCTAAACCAATCAATGCTCCCCATTCCATGCGTCTTAGGGACAAACAACCAGGATTAGCAAAATAAATCAAATAATAAAGGAAACCATTCACATCATGCTGCCCCCCCCCACACACATCTGTAAATGGGAGGGGACACAGCCCAAGCCCCTCCTCTCTAGCCTTGGTCCATGAATAAATATTATTTCATACTAAACATTTCAGCTCACACCCCTCATATCCTGCTGAGCTACAACTCCCAGCAGCCTACACCTGGGAATGTTAGTTCAACAAGATTGTGGGAGGAGCTTGCAGGGACTGCCAATCACACACACACATAATGTATATATATATATAGATATAGGTGGGAGGGGAGAGAGGCCAAGATGTAAAATACGGGTTTTGGTCAACACCTTCCTCAGAGGGACTGGGCCCCGACTGCGTCTCATGGAAACGGGGTGTTTAAAACAAAAAGGGGTAAAAAGTGCAAAACTGCTCCCTGCGTTGTGGGAAAAGCCACCCCCATGTGCCGTGATTCTCTATTGGCCCCCCCACATTATTTATAGACAACTGGACAGGACCCCCCCCCCCATTCCTCACTCTGTTTGCGGCAACATATAATGCTGCTGAGCATCTTTACATCATTCAAGGGAAACTCATACCCCCCCCCCGACATTTCTCAGGGGGTTGCTATTGGGACCAACTCAACTGTACAGCCGGGGGGGGGGGGAGAAGCAGCCAGCTCCATGAGAGGGGATGCTGGGAAATGTAGTTCAGCATCATTAGTACAAGCACAGCCTGAGACTCTCTCGGAAGTGGCAGGACATGGGGCTCATTCACTGGTTTCATTTAAAATAATAATTTAAATAAGATACAAAAAAAAAGTGACCCCTCACCCCCAACCAATTGGATTGTAAGGGGTGATCATTATACATGGACTCCCCCAACCCTTTAGTGCTGCTTCTTCATCCCATTGAGGGGTGGGAGGCATAAGCTCCGCCCCCTGCGCCATGCTCTATAGTGCAGTTACCCCAAACACTTCCGTGCAACGGGCGAGTAAATACGTCATCAAGCAACGTAAATAAAAAAACAATCAAACAAAATGGGGTTGGGGCTTTACCCACTCTAAGCGCAACACCCTCTGTCTCACCGTAAACCCGTTTTCAGATTTATTTTTGACTATTATTTATTTATTTATGGGGGGGGATTAAGACCGAAAGCTGCAGGCGATCATTTTTGGAGAGGTCAATAAAAATGAATGACATCACGAAGTTCTAGTGATGACATCAGAGCCGCTCGACTGGTCAGAGATGGGTAAATATGAACCCACCATCAGCCGGGCGACACCTGCCTGCGCCGAGGGGGCCGCAAATAAGTGCATCCCCCAAATCTATCAAGCGCACCCCCCCCTGGTGCCCCAAACCCACAGTAAAGCACAGCGATGGCGCCCGTTCTTACCCTGACAGCAAGGTGTTGCCATGGAACGTTGCTAGGGCACCGAGACACGGGCAGCCTGGTCACAATATTATTATTATTGCTATAACTTGTCAGCCTTAATCCTAAGCATTTATACTTCTATTTATATATACTCCATAATATATATATATATTTATATAGGCATCTCCATCTCTATATACAGACACAGTATATATTAGATTTCTCATTCAATAAAAAATAGCAATTCAATTTATCTCTTTTCTTCCTAAATAAGGAGACGCGGGGCTGGAAAGTGGCGCCTCATCAACGTGGGGGGAGAGAGGCCGAATTTACTGATCCCTGAGGCTTAAAAACTTCCCGCGCTCCAACAGTCTCTTCTCTTACCCCCTCCTGGGGGCCTTATGGACAGTTAAGTCTGCTATTAAGGTGATGATGTCATCAGATCTGTGTGACATCATCTGGTGTGTAATGCGGGGGAGGGGGGAGTCTCACACTAAAGTGGAGGGGGAATGGGGCTTTAGTGGGGGGAGGGGTTAGCGGAAGTGCTGCAGTGAACTGGGAAACATCCCTCCTGACCCCTATGAAGCGTCCAAAACCCCCTCCGGACTGCCCCCCCCAGAGCGAGGCACCGGGATCCCCCAGAAGCGAATCATGGAGAGAGGCACATCGTCTAGCTTGCCATTGGACAGGTCGAGGGCGGGGTGCATGTGGGGTACAGTGGGCTCCTCCTTGCGTCGGCGTCGGGTGCGCACCTCCAGGCAGTTCTGCCCCTTCATGTGGCGCTGCAGGTGGTCCTCCTTGGCAAAGGCTTTGTGGCACAGGGAGCACTCGAAGGGCCGGTCGCCCGTGTGCAGGTGCATGTGGTTCTTCAGGTCGTAGCTGTGCAAGAAGCGGGCGCTGCAGTGCTCACAGCAATACGGACGCTCACCCGTGTGCTTGCGCATGTGGATCTTCAGCTTGTCATTCCTGCCAACCACACAGAGGAAAGGGTTAATGAATGTGTAACTGTCACACAAACTGACACTCGGGCGGGACATGCAAGAGGGAACACACCTGGCAGCATGAGAGAGGTGGGCATGAGAGAGGTGGGCATGAGACGGATGGGCATGAGAGAGGTGGGCATGAGAGAGGTGGGCATGAGAGAGGTGGGCATGAGAGAGGTGGGCATGAGAGAGGTGGGCATGAGAGAGGTGGGCATGAGAGAGATGGGCATGAGAGAGGTGGGCATGAGAGAGGTGGGCATGAGAGAGGTGGGCATGAGAAGAGGAAGCAAACCCCTGATGCATAGGAATACACTGTGCCAACTGGAGCAATGTTATGCACTTGTGTTGTTTTCCAACCTCAGCCAATCAGGAAGCAATGTGTGTCACACAAACACCAGTGTCACAGACAGAAACAACAAAAGGCTGGAAATCTTTTGTCCGGCCCCTACACACCCCAGAGTCACCCCCCCCCAACGTCCCACACCCCCTGCCCCTCCTGTATTGTACTCACCCACAGCACCCTGACCTGCAACGCCACTAACTATACAACATGGGCACAGGTACGGACTCGAATAATAACTGGCCTCACAGCAGGGACAGACAGACAGACAGACAGACAGACAGACAGACAAAATACACCTGTGCAAAGAACAACCCCTTCTCTCTCACGTAACTGCTTATATGAACAAAGGGGAAACTGCTCTGCCCAATAAACCCAAAGAACCCCACAGACTGACAGACAGAGAGGACAGAGAGAGACGTGGAACAGGAGAAGAACAGACAAGGATAGAGAGAATAGAGACAAAGGAGAGGGAAGAAGAAGAAGAGACAGGCAGGGAAGTGAGGGGATAGACAGAGGAGGAAGAAGAGAGGATGTTTTTTATTGAAACGCTTACAACAGAATATGAACATAATTTAGACATTACAATAAGAAGAAGAGAGTCAGGGATAGAGAGGAAAGAGACAGAGGAGAGGAAAGCAGAAGAAGAGAGAAAGAGAGACAGAGGAAGAGGTGGAGTGGGAAGAAGAAGAGAGACCGGATAACGACAAGGATAGTGAGGAAAGAGACAGAGGAGAGGAAATCAGAAGAAGAAGAGGAGAGAGACAGAAGAGTAAGGGGAGAGGGAAGAAGAATAGTTAGACTGGGATAGAGAGGAGTAACGGGAGAGGGAAGAAGAGACGGGATAGAGAGGAAAGAGACAGAGGAGAGGAATTAATAGGAAGAAGAGGAGAGAGACAGAGGAGTAAGGGGAGAGGGAAGAAGAAGAAAGACGGATATAGAGGAGAGGAGTAAGGGGAGAGAGAAGAAGAGACAGACAGAGAGGAGAGACAGAATAAAAGGGTGAGTGGAAAGAGGAGACAGACAGGGGGGCAGGTAAGAGTCAGACATTAACCCCGTGCAGCCCAACACTCACCTGGTGAACCTGACTCCGCACACCTGGCACACAAAGGGTTTCTCGCCAGTGTGGGTGCGCATGTGCCGGGGCAGTTTGCCGGCTCCGTGGATAATCTTGTGACAGACGGGACATTCCTGGGGCAGCTGAGAGCGTCGTTTCCTCACCAGCTTGTCGCTCACATCCAGTCCTGCACTCACCGGATTCTCCAGGTCGTACGGGTTGTGGAAGCCCATGTCGGACGTCTCCTCATCAGACAGGATTTCTTCTGGGGGTGAAGGGGGGACAAAGATGGTGTGGCCCCCCAATCCATTATCCTGTGCGTATGTCTCGTAGCCCAGGCTTGGCTCATTAGGGGGCGACCCAGCGTGACTGGCATCTCTTTCCAGCGAGTCGTCTGCCCCTCGGAGGAGATTCCCGTTCTGGTTCCTGCGGTTGGGATTGACCTGTAGGAATTTCTTCCTGCCCCGCCGGGGAATGATCTGCACGGATTTGGGGGGCACGGGAATATTGTGAGGATGAGGAGGGGGGCTCTCTGCTTCAGGGGGCGGAGTTGCATTCTCCCCATTCTCCATATAACTATCCAAGTACTGACGTGCCCGCAGGAAACACTCCAGATCCTCCGCGTCGCCCCCCATCTCCTCCCGGTGCCCGTTGCACTGCAGGATGTCCACACACGCATGCACCACGCAGGGGATCTCCAGCAGCCTGGCAGCGCGCAGCACGTCCCGCATGTTGCCATTACTGATGGTCAGGGTCGCCGTGTAGGCAAAGTCCAGCAGGGCACCCAGGGCGTCGGGTTTGAGGAAATCCAGCTGGCACACGTCTGGGCACTTGCCTCGGCCTGGCATGCCAGTGAACATCTTGCGGAAGTAGTCGCTACAGGCCGCCAGCACTGCGCGGTGGGTGGGGTACTCAAGCCCGCGGGTCTTAATGGTGATGTCACAGAGCACCCCGCTGTGCCGCTGCTCATTCAGACTGCTCAGGAGATCACTGCTGTGCTCTGGGAAAGGGATCCCGATCAGCTCGTCCTCAGAGCTTGCCATCTTCACCTGTAAAGGGCAAACAGTCAGTACTTCCTAGCTACAAGTGCGTCTCTACAGGATGCCAGGAGCAGCCCTACTCATGTGCATTATGGTGCTTATTCATAGGACTGCTCATCCAATTACCATAATGAAACAGCGCCCCCCAGTGACCAGTCAGCAAACTTTACCCAATACTGAATCCCTGCTGGGACATGGGGAGGTTCATTTTACTCCCTACAGGGGAAACTGCCCTGAAGTCTTATTGCTATAGTAACTAGGGGTTTGATTGATGGGCTGCAGGATAAGAAAAGAAAGGGACACATATCCTGGTAATAAATCCAACCACAGAATTTGTTTGCTTTCTGGTTTCCAGGGTCACTGCTCCTAGCAACCAGATAGCATTATATTTCAGACTATAAATATAAAGAATAATATAAATACCACTATACTCTGCCTTATGCAAACAGTACATCCTTGATTTCCCCTTGAAGGGCAGGAGTTAGCCCCGGATATGAATGGTTAATAGACTGTAAGCTCCTGGGGAGAGGAGAGGGGAGGCTTGTGGGAGAGAGGGAGCTGGGGAGACAGCAAGAGCTCAGATCCCACCTCTACTATGGGGTAGAGGAGTAGAAGGGGTAGTTAGAGGGCAATACTATGGGTAGAGGAGTAGAAGGGGTAGTTAGAAGGCAATACTATGGGTAGAGGAGTAGAAGGGGTAGTTAGAGGGCAATACTATGGGTAGAGGAGTAGAAGGGGTAGTTAGAGGGCAATACTATGGGTAGAGGAGTAGAGGGTTAGAGGGCAATACTATGGGTAGAAGAGTAGAAGGGGTAGTTAGAGGGCAATACTATGGGTAGAGGAGTAGAAGGGGTAGTTAGAGGGCAATACTATGGGGTAGAGGAGTAGAAGGGGTAGTTAGAGGGCAATACTATGGGTAGAGGAGTAGAAGGGGTAGTTAGAGGGCAATACTATGGGTAGAGGAGTAGAAGGGGTAGTTAGAGGGCAATACTATGGGTAGAGGAGTAGAAGGGGTAGTTAGAGGGCAATACTATGGGTAGAGGAGTAGAAGGGGTAGTTAGAGGGCCAATACTATGGGGTAGAGGAGTAGAAGGGGTAGTTAGAGGGCAATACTATGGGGTAGAGGGTAGAAGGGGTAGTTAGAGGCAATACTATGGGTAGAGGAGTAGAAGGAGTAGTTAGAGGGAAATACTATGGGTAGAGGAGTAGAAGGGGTAGTTAGAGGGCAATACTATGGGTAGAGGAGTAGAAGGAGTAGTTAGAGGGAAATACTATGGGTAGAGGAGTAGAAGGGGTAGTTAGAGGGCAATATTATGGGCTAGAGGAGTAGAAGAGGAAGGTGCCAGGCACATGAGTGAAAGCAGTAGCAGTTGTGTTATTGTTGGAATAATGTGTCGGGGATATTCCTGGCACACACCTTGCCCCCTGGTGTTGGTTTGGCTGCAGGTGCGGGGGGGGGACTGTAAGGCTCTAATTACCTGTAAGCCCCCCTCCCAGTACAGCCCAGAGCGGCCCCTCCCTGCACAGGAATGAGTCCTCGGCTGGTGGGTGTGTGGGGCGGTTGGGGATACAGAGCAGGACAGACCTGTCGGGCGAGGGGCTTTTTAACCCCTGGGCTGCTGGACAGACACGCAGGCTGTGGGAGGAGCTGAAGGTAGAACAGTGAAAGTGTAGGGAGGGAAGGTGCCGGGACTAAACAAGCTCATGTGGGACGCAGAGTCAGGGAATACCAGGCTGGAGAGGCCACATGTAACATATAATATGTAGAGGGATGCTGGGAGTTGTAGTTAAGCGTGGGTGCAAGTGGCTGCTGTACAGAAAGTGATGTTGCGTGGGGCGCGCGCCCGGTTTCACATCCTTTCTCTCTTCCTGTAAACAACTTCCTAGAAGTTTATAAAAAAAATGTCACCCTGTTTCTGTGGCAGTTTGTTGGGTGCCAACTGCTCGCTGAGAATGCTGGGAATGGAGTCTGGTTACCAACTCATGCCAAATGTATAAACCTGAGGGCCCTACTGTGTCCCCCACACTTTGGCACCCCCACACTTATTCCTGGGCATATGGGCACAGACTGGTACCTGTAGGGCTACACAACGTTACTACTCCTGCCCCCCCACTCCTCAGTTCTGACCAATTACACTGTGCTTTACCAGCAAACAGGACTGGCTATGGGGTGTAGAGAAAAAGGGGCCCACGTCTACCCAAATGTAACCAGCCCCCCAGTAAACCCAGGGCAAATGCCCCGCTCTGTGACCTTCAAGCCTGACCCAGCTACAGACAATCTATTAAAGGGGTTGTTTGCCTTTAAGTTAACTGTTAGTATGATGTAGTCAGGGATATTCTGAGACAATTTGTAATTGGTTTTCATTTTTTATTACTTGTGGTTTTTGGGTTATTTAGCTTTTTATTCAGCAGCTCTCCAGTTTGCAATTTCAGTAATCTGGTTGCTCGGGTCCAAATTCCCCTAGCAACCATGCATTGATTTGAATAAGAGACTGGAATATGAATAGGAGAGGCCTGAATAGAAAGATGAGGAATATCAAGTAGCAATAATAATAATAAATGTGTAGCCTCAGTGAGCATTGGTTGTAGATGGGGTCAGTGACTCCCATTTGAAATCTGGAAAGAGTCTGAAGAAGAAGAAGGCAAATAATAAAAAAATAAATATATAAAAAATAAATAACGAAGGGCAATTGAAAAGTTGCTCAGAATGGTCCATTCTATAACATACTAAACGTTAACTTGAAGGTGAACCACCCCTTTAAGCATTTTAATTGAAAGTAACATAAATGACGGCCAATCTGTACCCCCATAAGTAGATATATATATATATATATGAGTATGTAATGGGGCCCCAACGGGTCCCCTGACTTGTGGCCTTCACTTACCCACTACTCTCCTGTCCAATCAAAGAGGTAGAGTAATAACTACCCTCACCCCCATCTGTACCCCATCTGTACCACCCAATCTGTACCTCCCATAGAGCCACAGGCACCCCAAGTCTATACACCGTACCTGAGGGTTGAGCGGGGTCCCTGGTTCTGAGCGGAGAGGCTCCTTGTCCCGTCAGTGCGTCGGAGGCCACCTGTAGCGTGCGAATTCGAGCTGCCGAGAGAAAAAAAAACATCTATATCAATTTATGTCGCAAACCCCAAAAATTCCACCTCCGAAAACTTTTAAAATTTAAAATTTTTTTTTGTCAAAGTCGCCGCCCACATTTGATCTTCCCAGAACTGCGAATAGGAGAATGCTCGGTTAACCCTTTGAAGTTGGGGGTTAGAAGCGGCAGGGTGGGGGTGGAGGGGAGAATGGAAGGAGGGGGCGGGGACATCCTTTGTCACTTGTTTTTGCAGACGACAGTTAGATAAGGGACACATTGTACATTTTCCACCGACACACGACACACATGGGGGGGACAATGACATATTCCCGGGGGCACCCACTATACACAATCATGGCCAACATGGGTAATGGGCAGCTGCAGGAACAAGATGGCGGCCAGGAGAATGGCGGGACTGGGCCCCGGGCTCAGAGGAGTCACATGGGGTGTTGCTTGTGCCAATAGGAAGATAAAGGGGAAGAAGCAGAAGGTGTAGTGGATGTTGTTATTAAAGGGTGCTAATCAGGGTGGGGTCACACACACACACGAGTGCAACACACAGACCAGTGGTCACTCATGTTTCATTACGGAGAGAACTCGGCCGCCTCTTCTCATTACACAAGTGATGGCTGAATTATTCAAGGGCCCCTTCCCCCCTACAAATAAACCCCCCCAGTACAAGAGATCCCGCCACCACCATGAAAATTTAATGGCAGATCCAAGTATCAGATGATTAGAAAGCAAGGCCAGGGGGTGTCCTGTTGTAGGGCTACAGGTTGGAGGATAGCACGAGCCAATGGCAATCCTACACATAGTGCGTGCCTCTGTGCCTCACAACATCTCCAGCAACGGACACCGTCCAGGAAGTGCGTTCCGGTTAGTCTGACCTGTGCCTGTGAATGGTATAGACTCAAATGAGGAGGGTGCAAGATCCTGGGGTGGTACCAGTTAGTGCCCAGCTGATTCAAAGCCAGCAGCTCCTCACAGTAAACTGGAAGTCACAGCATAGGAATGTTAATGAGCATAAGCTGTAATTACACCGTGTCAGACCCAGAGCCAGTCACCAACCTTAATTAACTACAGGGACGGGGCTGCCATTCACCTGAGTGAACTAAGGGGTTAACATACGCTCCCACCTGGCCCTTGTCTACGGAGAATGGGACCAACAGGTTCCAGCCACACCCTCCATTCAATGAGTCTAAAGAAAATACCAGGAGGGCAGCCTGAGCATTATAGTTACGCTGGGGCCCGGCCAACTGGCGACACCCCAAGCTGAAGCCCTGCTAATCTCAGGTGTTTAACCCCGCGTCAGACAGACTACTGCAATTACACAAATAAAAGCCCCGTGCCTTAGCTTCAACTTCTACCCTACCCCTAGATTGTAAGCTCCTTGGGACAGAAAGCTGGCAAATGAGGGAGGGGGAGGGTAATTCAACAAATAATGATTCAGGTGACAGAACCTGCTGTTTGGGTTTGTATACTCTTCGCTGGGGAATATGCAGAATTACCAAAGCATCGGCACATCCAAGAGCTGGATTAAAGGGGAAGGACACCCAAGAATAACCTTTTGCCTAATGAAAAAGCAGGGGATTCTGGGTATTGTCGTAATATACAGATAATTGCAAATGTAACCACTATTAAACGTCCGTCTGTCCATTTCTTGTTCACGAAACAATGTAACTGTCAGTTTCTTCCCCCGCTGCTTCTGCTACGTTGCTTCAAGGAAAGACCCAGAAATGGACAGACAGACGTTGCTTAAAATATCGATTACATTCGCAATTATCTGTATAACCGACGAGAATGAGATGAAAGTATATTGGGATATGACCCAGAATCCCCTGCTTTTTCATTAGGCAAAGGGTTTTTCTTGGGTGTACTTCCCCTTTAACTTGCCTTTACTTCCTGGTATTTGCGGCTGCAGCAGAAAAGAATCCAATAAAAGTAAATGGAGAAAGAGTTGTTTGTGGGTTCAATCCCGTTCCTGCGCTCAGATTCGAATAAACCCCCTGAGCAGCACCCCAATAGCAACAGCTGTCAGCTCAGTCATACGGACATGGAGTCATCCCTTGGCAGAGGCTGCTGGGAGTTGGAGTTCAGAGTCAGTTTATGGTTTTTGGTGGGTGCGGGGAGTTCCTGCTCAGCCTTAAAAGTGGGTCAGCGTGACCTTGAAGAAGTCCTAAGAACAACGTGACTGTGGGATGGTTTGGGGGCCACACGTTATGCAGTGAGATAGGAGGAGGCATGGGGGGCCCCTGATAAGTGCAGGAGGCTGTGGCAAGTACCATGTGACCAGAGATAATAGGTGTCTGCTGGGAGCTCAGGTGAGACAACCCCCCCCCCCACACACCTCAGGGCGGGTCTCACAGGAGTTTATGACGGGCCTGAAGGACTTTGGTCGGATAATCAGCCGCTCCCAAAAGAAAGGGGGCTTGGAACTCCCCCCAGTGGAACCAGGAAACAAACAAGGGAGTTAAGGTGCGGGGGGGGCTGCTGCCTCTCATCTTGGCACCTTCACCTGCCCCACAACTGCACCCACACAACTCCTGGCACCCTGCACCCCCCCAACTGGCCACACTTCAACTACCCCAACTGAACGCCCCAAAAGTGCTGATGCCCCAAAGCTTCCCAGCATGCCCCTCTGCAGAGCAGGAAACAAGTGCAGCAGAAATAGACTGTGGTTGAGCCTGAAGGTCTGCTGAGGAGGTGCAGGGAGTGGCCACACGGACCTTCAGTAGCGGCAAAAGGGGAACTAAAGAAACTGCACTGACCCCTGAAATGCCTCTTGTTCTGGGGGGTCAGGCCTGGAAATGAGGAGCAGTGTATAGAGTAAGGCAAGATGGACTCACTAGGGATTCCCAGAGAGAGACAATTAAGGAGCCTTTGACTGGCAGGGGCTGCTGGGAGTTGTAGTAAGTGTGAGCAGGGCTGCTGGGAGTTATATTGAGTGTTAGCAGGGCTGCTGGGAGTTGTAGTGAGTGAGTGTGAGCACGGCTGCTGGGAGTTGTAGTGCAGTAAGTGTGAGCAGGGCTGCTGGGAGTTGTAGTGCAGTAAGTGTTGGCAGGGCTGCTGGGAGTTGTAGTGCAGTAAGTGTGAGCAGGGCTGCTGGGAGTTGTAGTGAGTGAGTGTGAGCAGGGCTGCTGGGAGTTGTAGTGAGTGAGTGTGAGCAGGGTTGCTGGGAGTTGCAGTGAGTGTGAGCAGGACTCATGGGTCGCTGAGTGTGTGACACAGAGAGACAAGTGTGGGGGGGGGGTGATTTGGTGTCAGTGACATTTCCCTATTTGCCCAGTACCCCCCCCCCCCCCCCCCGGAGCAGCAGGAGAGACAGAGAAGAAACACCCCCAGTTGGCAGTAAATACCAGGACACTGGCACAGATCTGAGGGGGGGGGCTGACACCGCCTCGAAAGCCCCAACTGTCAGTAACGAGGGCGAGTGTCATGGGGTTTCCTTGTGTCTGAACCACTGGAGGATTCTGGGTAATGCCCCGGCCTGACAGAGGGTGGGGGGCATAAGAAGCCAATGGACTGGTGCCCCCCCAGCCCCCAGATAAAGGAGGGGGGAGCAAATATTAGCTGAGTCAGACCCACAAATCACATGTTACACAAACCAAGAAAAACAGCGCAACCCCCCCCCCCGCCCGCCCAAACAGCAAAGAAAAGGGACTGGATCCCAAGGACTGGCCCCCCCACTCAGCACTTGGGGGTGTCGCAACTCTTCCTTCTGACTGGAACAGGGGGGGGGGTATGTAAGGGGGTCTCCCCCGGCCCAGAACAGCCAACTCAGCACTGGGGGAGGGGGGCAAGTAGTACAAATAAACTCCTGCCGCCCACCCCAGCTCTGCCCAACCAATGCCCCCCTGGCACCCCCCTTCCAAAGCAGGAGCCCCCACCAGAACTTACCCCCCTGAGCCTGGGGTGGGACAGCCTTATCTGGGGGGGTTCCAGGCACAGCCTTATATTGCGGGGGGGGGACAAATGTTAGAGTCAGGCCTGTGCCAGGCATTAAAGTAACAGGAGGGAGAGATAAGCCAGGGGGTGGGGGTGGAATTCAGATAAGGACCCCCTCCCCCCATGGGCCCCCACCCAACTCACTGCCAAGGGGAAAGTGTCATTCTGGGTGACAAAAACCAATAACTTCCTTAACTCCCCCCTCCCAATACACACCCCAACATCCTGCTGTACCCCCCAAACACCCCCCCCCCCCGTGCTGCCCAAACAATAAAGGGGTTAATGAGAGGAGCCTGGGAGTCACAGACGGGCCCCACCTAGAATTACACGGCGCAGCTCTGCTCGCACCCACCCTACTCATCCAACTGGTTCTCTGGGATCTACAGGATAAAGACACAGGGGGGCACTGCCCTTCCTCATATCACCCCCCCACCCTTCACTCATGACTAAGTGCCACCAACAACTCCCTCCTACACCGCAGGTAACCCTGGCAACCCCGCTCCCCCCCCCAGGCCCAGCCTGACAATACACCCCCCGGCAACAACACGAGGCACAAGCAGCCCCCCAGCAGCACAATAAGTTGCACACACATATCAGAGCTCACACGCCTCTCCCTGGTATTTACCCCCAATCTACAGATGCCCCTAGTGCCAGCCCCCCCCCATGCACATCTTCTTCAGGGCCCCACTTCCCACACAGCCCCCCCATTGCACATTCCTGGGGCTAAAATGCACCTACGACCTTGTCAGGCAACTCCACTGCCCTTTCCTCACAGAACATCCAATGGCAGATATTCCTTCCCACACAGCTCCACCTTACACATCCCTACCTACCCCACTCACCCTCAGCACATCCCTACCTACCCCACTCACCCTCAGCACATCCTTCATCCTTCTACCTCACAGTATCCCTTCCTACATTGCTCCACCAAACAAGAACCATTTCAATATGGCTCCATTGCAGAACATGCCTTCCTAGCCTGCTACATCACAAGACATTACTTCCTACTTCCCTCCACCTCTGGACCCCTTGCCACACTGCTTCACCACAAGACCACCCTTACAACATGTCTACATCAAGGCTTCCATGGCACTCCTCTATACGATCACCCTTACATCATGGCTTCATCACAGTACATCCCTTTCCATGGCACTCTGTAAGACCTCCAGTACATCTCTTTCCATACACTCCTCTATAGGACCTGCCTTACATCATATGGCTTCACCAAAGTGCATCCCTTTCCATGGCACTCCTCTGTAGGATCTCCTGTATATCATGGCTTCACCACAGTATATCCCTCTCTTTCTATGGCACTCCTCTGTAGGACCTCCCTTACATCATGGTTTCACCACAGTATGCCCCTTTCCATAGCACTCCTCTGCTATGACTTCCATGACACTCTTCTGTAAGTAGGGTTGCCACCTGGCCAAAACATTCTTTTCCATGGCACTTCTCTATAGGACCTCCTATACATCATGGCTTCCATAGCACTCCTCTGTAGGACTTCCCTTACCTCATGGCTTCACCACAGGACATGACTTTCCATAGCATTCCTCTGTAGGACCTCCTATACATAATGACTTAGCCACACTACATCCCTTGGCAAACCTCTGTAGGACCTCCTATACATCTTGCTTCACCACAGTACATCCCTTTCCACTGAACTCCTCTATAGGACCTCCCTTACATCATGGCTTCACCACAGTACATGCCTTTCCATAGCACTCCTCTGTAGGACCTCCTATACATAATGGCTTCACCACAGAACACCCCTTTCTATGGTATTCCTCTGTAGGACCCTCCTTACATCATGGCTTCACCACTATGTCTACCTTGAGTGCCACTCCAGTTCAGGGCCTCCTTAACATGGCAGCTCTCCACTGCAGGATGCCTCTACCAATGAACCTTCTAATTCTGACGTGTCTATGAATTTCATACAGATGGGCAAAATAAAGGCATGTGCCATTAGCTTAATAGCACTGTGAATACCATAGATGTTTATGGACTTTGTTGGGACTTCCGCCAGGGAATCAATCAAGAATTCTGCCATGACTGAACCACAAGTATTGGTAATGGGCAGCATTTCATGGTTGGCATCAGTTGGCCGGGTTGGGTGGTGGGGAAGGAATGTGCAGTTCCTGTCTGAGCAGGAATGTGGCTATACCACCTTTAATGAGACACCTAAATGGATGAGTAGCACTGGTTAGAAGCTGGTAGTGGGGAAGCAATTTTGGGCGAGGACGTGCCATCCTGGTGGAATGATGTCAGACTGGAAGGAGCTAGGTGTGGTGCTCCACAAGGGTTTCGGGAGACCTCTGTCTCTGGGAGTCACCCTCATACAGGGATTTAAATGAAGATGTAAGTGGCCTTCAAGTTCAGGTTGGTAGGGGTATTAATAACAAGCACTTCATCCATAACCCTGCCACAAGCACTGACAGAGGGGATTCTCCTGTCTCACCTGGTAGCCCTGCTGGCTAGAAGAGATGCCAGTGACACCCAGGGGAATTAGAGGGAGACCTCATGCAACATGTGAGCAGATTACATACTGGAGAGAATTCTCCCCCAGGCCCACGTATGCTGAGAACATTGCTCCCTGTGCTAAAGGATTTCTCTTCTGTTTCATCATCTGCTGCTTCTCTTGCCCCGTCCCAACCAACTGCGCCAAGCTTCTCCCCTTACCCTCCGCATGCAGGTGCTTCTTTACCTGCCCACATAACCCAAATCACAGTTTATGTACCCCCTCCTGCTCATCATGGGGGAACCACATGCCCCAGTCAAGCAAATACAGAGGAACACAGCACCCTACTCAGCTCCCCCCCGATAAAAGAGGAGAGAGTGAGGAAGCATGGTCTCACAACTCACTCACACTCACTCACACTCACTCACACTTATACACACTTATACACACACTCACACACACACTGATGCAACTGCAGAACAGTCAATTCCCAGCTTGTCACGGGGTTACTTGGGGAAGTAAAGGGGGATTTCTACAGCCTGGAGCACATGCACCGCTGGGCTGTCTCTGCAACCACAGACTGGGGTGTAAATGATCCAACGGCCTCCAACAGCTGTGTGTGGCCATATGATGGGAAGTGAATGTGAACAACGCACCAAGGGCAAGTGTAACACACATGTGGGCTTTCAAAACAATGTAGGAAGTTGGACAGTAAGGGCCAGTAAATGGGTTCTATGTGGGAGTACCAGCGAGGATGTGCCCAGTATTTAATGGGGTATAGATTGACAGGAGAGGTCATTCTTCCCCTTTACACAGCATTGGTAATGCCCCTTTAAGTATTTGCCATGTCATTTTGGGTTCCAGTTCTCAAATGTAATATCATGGAATTAAACAAAGTACAGAGAAGAGCGACTAAACTGATAAAGGGAATGGAAGGGATCAGTTATGGGGAAAGGCAAGTTGAGTTGGGATTGGTTACACTGGAGAAGAGACAGTTAAGGGGAATATGATCACTATATATAAATATATAAGGGGGATATGATCACTATATATATAAATATATAAGGGGATATGATCACTATATATAAATATATAAGGGGATATGATCACTATATATAAATATATAAGGGGATATGATCACTATATATAAATATATAAGGGGGATATGATCACTATATATAAATATATAAGGGGATATGATCACTATATATAAATATATAAGGGGATATGATCACTATATAATAAATATATAATGGGCCGAGGGACTGCACTATAAACTTGTTGCTATGAAGTTATGAGATTCCATCTTGGAAAGAGATGTACTGGCAGAAACATTAGACGGCTTCAAGGAAGGGTCAGATGCCTCCTTTTTAGCAAGTAAGGAAATACAGGGCTACTGTGGTTAATAATCTTGGTGCAAAGTTTTTCCTGGGACTGGTTCCATTGCCCTTTTCGATTCAGGGAGGAACCCCCCCAGGCAAATAGGAAACGGCTTTGGTTGGGATTTTTCCACGTTCCTGTGAGTCCAGGTGTTGGGCAGGATTTAGTTGACCATAAAGTTGAACTTGAGGAACTGTGTATCCAGTACAGCTGTGTATGGGCACCACCGGGCAGCTCATAACCAGGGCAAATGAAAGGCAATTTGGGGGAGACGTTGGGCATGGGGACTGGCACAAGCCAATGAGCATTGTCAGTGCAATTTCCACACAAAAGCCCAAGGACATGGAGAACCCTTCAATAAAAAGCATTTGGTTTGGTCTGTATGGGGGGTAAATAGAGAAAGTTCCCTTATTGCCCCTCAGTGGGCACAATGAAACAACAGAGACTTGCCTACCCCCCGCCAGGGCAAATATGCTCATCTGTCATAAAACACAGGCCTATCCACAGCGCAACTGGGGAGACACCAATAAACAGGAGGGGGCAGTGAATGTTCCCAAGAGCTAGCAATCTAGAGGCAACCTCTAAAGGCCCCTGTGCACTTGGGGACAGACTAAAACTGCCCCTCTGTAGGTAAATGCATACTTGCTAAGGCATCAAGATCAACCCACTGCCTGCCCACCTACCTACCTCTTCAGGTGGGCAGAATACCTGCAATTGCAGCTAGAACCCACATCTGAGGGACCCCCCATGATGCCACCCAAGTCAAAGAGAAGTTGTGACAAAGTTGGGTGCCCCGTTTCTCTCCTGAAGAACGGACAATCTGAATCATGAAGGGGCAACAATGGGCAGCCTGTGTACATCAGTAGTGAGTATGACGGTGCTGGTACTGGTTACACCTGCAGCCCCCGCCTGCCCCCACTCCAGCAGCCAACTGACAAGGGGGAGGTCACGCCTCGATAGTGATGGGTGCAAATATTTGTACATACAACGGCTTGACACGGCTGAACAAATCTGACCAAGCGCAGGGCAGAGGGGCAGGGAGTACCCCTCAGTAGCATGGCCACAAGTCAGTCTGTAGCTTTAAGAGGCTGATATTACAGTGCTGGGGGCAGATAGACCCAGAGAGAGGCTGGGGCAGTTTAGCAGATGCCCCTGTACCTACAGAGCCGGGGCAGTTTGCTTATAAGACCGGCCCTACAAGCACAGGGTATATGATCCATTGCACTTATAGACTACATCTCCCAGCATTCTCATCCAGCTACAAGAAAAGACAAACGGAAGTTTGAGCCAAACATTAAAGCCGAGCACTCCCCAAGTCTGGGAAACCACCGACGCTGGGCGGCCTTTCCCTGCACAGAGTAGTCCCCTCTCCCCTCAGCACGAGCCCCAGTTCTGATGAAATATTTACCTTGTGGCCCAGTTGGTGCAGCACGGCGGGAGCAGGGTGGGTGCCGCTGGCCATGGCTAATGGTGGGCAACCAGAGGAAGCATTAGGGGAGGAGTGGGGGGTTGTACAGAGAGAAGTGGAAGTGGTTCCAGTACGGCCTGCGGCCAGACTATTGTACAACAGGAAAGCGTTTGCCCTGTCATGTTCCTGGGCGGGGGGTCCCACATCGGGGGGATATACTTGGCACGCAGCACAAGCCTCTTATTCACACAGACCCCTGTTTATTGGCAAACACAGTGCTTGTAGCAGCCAGTCTGCACAGGGAAGGGATTACAGGGGGAGGTGGGAGTCTCGTGTCCTTCCCCCCCCCACCCTAAATCCACGGCGACCTCCATAATGACAGAGCCCCTCACTGCCGTCACCAAGGAAAGCCGGATTAGTACAAGCAGGTTTAACCGCCATGGAGAGGTGACACTTAGTGGGGGTGGGAATCTTATTAACCCACGTCGTGCCACTCGCCAGCCACTACACTACAGCTGCCCCCCACCCACAAGCCATGGGGGGGGGGAAGAGGGGTCAATAGACACCTGGATAGAAGGGGCTGCCATGCTGCTCTCCATGATAATGAATAACGGCTGACAAGTTGGGGTTACATGGCTCAGAGTGCTAGCTCTTGGACCAGACATCATGAATGGCCCACCTGCAGCTGGTCGTTAAACTACAACCCCCCCCCCACACACACACACCTGACACCATTGCCATGACAACCAGAGGCTTGGAGGGTTGTAACCAAAACGACACCTGGGGGGGGGCTGCAAGTTGGGGCCCTCCATTTTCAACAGAAAACATTCAACTTCTCCTTAAACACGGAGATCCCCCCGCCCAGGGTCAGCCATTTGTAATCCCCCCCCCGGGCTGACAGAAGGGGATACGGGTGCTGAGCTAGTAAAGGAGATACTGGGCCAATGGGGGGGGGAGAACTAATAGAGGAATGTGGGGGTACAAACTTATCAAGATACAGGGGGGCACCCACTCACAGGAGAGGGAATGGCAGACACAACCCACGGGAGGGGCACAAGTGATATGGGGGGGCAAGGGACTTATCACAAATCCCATAAGGAATAAGAAGGGAGAAGTGTATGGCTCTACATTAGTATTATACTGGTACTATACTGGCACTACACTGGTATTACACTGGCACTATACTGGCACTATACTGGCACTATACTGGCACTATACTGGTACTATACTGGTACTACACTTTGCACTATACTGGCACTATACTGGTACTATATTGGAACTATACTGGAACTATGCTGGTATTACACTGGTATTATACTGGTACTATACTGGTACTATACTGGTACTACACTGGCACTATACTGGCACTATACTGGCACTATACTGGCACTATACTGGTATTACACTGGAACTATGCTGGTATTACACTGGTATTACACTGGTATTATACTGGTACTATACTGGTACTATACTGGCACTATATTGGAACTATATTGGAACTATACTGGAACTATGCTGGTATTACACTGGTATTATACTGGTACTATACTGGTACTACACTGGCACTATACTGGTATTACACTGGTACTATACTGGAACTATGCTGGTATTACACTGGTATTATACTGGTACTATACTGGTACTACACTGGTACTATACTGGCACTACACTGGTACTATGCTGGCAGTACACTCGCTCTATACTGGTTCTATACTGGTACTATTCTGGTACTATTCTGGTACTATGCTGGCACTAAACTCGCTCTATACTGGTACTATACAGGAATTATACTGGTATTACACAGGCTCTATACTATTACTATACAGGAATTATACTGGTATTATACTGGTACTGCACTGATACTATACAGGCTCTATACTATTACTATACAGGAATTAGACTGGTATTAGACTGGTACTATGCTGGCACTATACAGGAATTATACTGGCACTATGCTATTACTACACTGGCTCTATACTGGTATTAGACTGGTATTAGACTGGTATTAGACTGGCAGAGATGGCGATAGAGTGCCGGGGGTGCCAGCGTGTGACAGATGCCAACTGATCGCAGGCAGCAGGTTGAGATGACGGAGAGGGAAGGAGTGGGGGGCACATGAGGGTTGGGGGGAGATGTGGGAGCAGAGGGGGGAGGGGAGACACTTACCTGCTGGTGTCAGTTGTGCTTCAGAGTCAGAGCAGCAGCTCCAGGGGTAAGTGGGGGGCTGGGGGTCAGGCTGTGGCCCCTGTCTCTCGCCTCCTGCTGCTCCTGTTGCTCCTGGGTGGGCTCTGACTGCAGGAAAGTCACTGCTCTCCCCCCAGGTGTCTCCTCCCTCCCTCCCCAGCCTGTCACACCTGTCCTGTCCCCTCCCACCCTCACCTGTCCCTGACAGCAGCCCCTGGATACAGCTCCTCCCACCCAGCACAGCCACTTCCTGGTCCCCTCCCCCCTCCCCACCTGCCACAGGTTACTGCTCCCTCCCCCACCCCTGTCACTGGCTCCTCCCCGCCACCTTTAAACTCTGCCCAGCTCCCATCCTCATGGGGCCACCTTAACTGGCAACCAGGAAGTGCTCTCCGACCTGCCCTCAGCTCATAGGCCGCTACAGGGGCGGGGACAACCAAACGCTGCACTGGGCTTGGCTGCCTCGTCTGCCAGTCACGGGGAGGGGCGGGGCCGCCGGGGTGATGACGAGTTGTCTGCTGCTCTCTCTTAAAGTGGCCGCGTCCCGGGCCCAGCTGCATTTAGTAGAGGTTCAGCTAGAACGGGTATAAAGTACAGGGAACAGCAGCAGGGCGAGGGCACTACCAACGGGGCCCCAATCTGTGCCAGTGAGGGAGGAGTGGGGACGGGGAGGGGCGGCGCTGCTGAAGGGCGGGGTTTGTTAGGCGAAGGGAGGGCCCGTGTATTGCGCAATAACAGCACGAACAGATAAGTCAGCAAGTTACTAGGCCACAGAAACTCTAGTCCCGGGAGCTGACACTCTAATCCTGATTCAAAGCTCTGCTTGTGTCTGTCTCTTCCTCTGTCTCTTCTCATCTCTCTGTGTCTGTCTGTCTCTTCCTCTGTCTGTCTATTCCTGTATCTGTCTATGTCTGTGTGTCTGTCTGTCTCTTCTCATCTCTCTGTGTCTGTCTGTCTGTCCCTCTGTCTGTCTATTCCTGTATCTGTCTATGTCTGTGTGTCTGTCTGTCTCTTCCTGTATCTGTGTCTCTGTCTCTTCCTGTATCTGTCTATGTCTGTCTGTGTGTCTGTCCCTCTGGGTGTCTGTGTATCTGTCCTGTGTCCCAGGAGTATATGGAATAAAGTCTAATTACCTGCCATTGTCTGTCTGTCTGCAGGTGGGAGGAGTCATTCCTGGCTCCGCCCCACAGAACTATTTGCCCCAGTTTTGTAATTGTGGGCAGAGGAAAATGCCACCAGGAAGAGTCGCTGTCATTCCCGGTCAGAGGAGCTTTCTGGGGTTTATGTGGCACTCCCTAGAATGTGACTCACTGTATATGCTAGATTGTCAGCTCTTTGGCACAGCCACTTTGTTCATTGCTGTGTTGTGTCTCTGGTAGGATGGTGCATCTGGGTGTGTTTTAGGGCCCATTATAAACACAATATATTCTATACACCTGTAACATCATCCCTGTCTAACCAATAAATACTGCCCCAAAAGCTGACACTCTGATCCTGGTACCGCTGTCTGAGTGGGGTGTTGATCCTGCCGATGTCAGTGCAGTCCAGAATGTCCCGGGTCCCTAACCCCAGGGTACAACACATAGTGCCCCGCCCCGTCACACGGCAACAGGGAGGGATTACAGGCTCAACCTGTTCCACAACATCCCCCCCATCCCCACACCTGTTGGGCACAACCTGTTCCTTCTCCTCCCTCACCTCAACTCACCCCCTGCCTACTCTCCTCCAGGGCTGGATGCCAACTCCATGCCCAGCTACACACACATATATATATATATATACAGGGCACACTGCACCCGCTGAGGCTCATGGGAAAGTAACCCAGACTCAGCAGCAACAGCAGTACCAATGGCCCAGTGAGTCCGACCTGCACCCACACGGACACACGGACAAGATACAATCTCTAGTATTAGCTCGTCAGGGCCAGGCCCAGTACTTACAGTGGAACTGAGGAAAGGGCTTGGGGTAAGAACAATGTGGGTATGTTGTAGGAGGGAGTACAGGGGCAGGAGTAAGTAGGTAAGTACAGTTCCAGCGAGTAAGGGGTTGGAGTAAATATGGTGACATTGGACAGAGGGCAGGAGGAAGTGTAGTAATAGTGGGTGGGTGGAAAGTATAAATGCAGTGTCACTGAGTAAGTGAAGCAAGTAGTACAGTGAGACGGGATAAGTAGATGGAGTAAGTACAGTGCTTGTGGGTAAGAGCTGTGAGCTTAGTGTGTAAGTACAGTAGAAGGGGTAAGTGCAGAGTCATGGAGTAAGTGACAGGGCTAAGTGCAGTGAAGTTGGGGATGGAGTAGAAGAAAGTGGCTGCCACTTGAGAATGGTTACAACTAAGCGCAGTGACACTGGGTAGGGAGCAGAAGTAATGCCCTTGGAACTGCATAAGGTGTACGAGTAACTACAATGGAACTGGGTAATGGGACATTTGGTAGGAAGTAGGAGTAAGAACAAAAAACTGGGTTGTAGGAAGTACAATGGCAAGTTAGTGAAAGTGTAGCGAAACTGGATAAGGGGTAGGAATATACAATGTGACTGGGTATTACTAGTAAAGTCAGACTGGCTAAGAAGTAGGAGTAAATACTGCATTGGGGTGTATGGGGTGATTCATTGGCAAGGGGTAAATAGTTTGCCACTATTTTTGAGGTGGAGTAAGTGCAATGTGGGAATAGGAATAAGAAGTAGGATTAGGAGTAGAGCCATTATGACACTGCAGAGTGAGGGAGAGGAAGAAAATACATACATATTGCAGGGCACTAGAGAGTAAATGTGGTGTCTCTGGCTACAGGCTCGGACTATGTGCCCATACTAACACTAATACCAGGGCCACTGGGCAAAGGGTAGGAGTAAGTACAATGTCACTGGGTAAAAGATAGGAGTATATAGAATGGTTCTGGGGACAGAGTAGTGCCATAACCACTGGGTAAGGAGTAAGAACTTGGTAAGGGTTAAAAGTAACTTCATTGACACTGGGTAAGAGATAATAGTAAGGGCAGAGACATTGGTTATGGGGTAGGCGTAAATACACTGGTATTAATAAATGGGTAGGAGTGAGTACAGGAGCAGTGTATAAGGGTAGGAGTTAGTACAGGGCAGTGTATAGAGGTAGGAGTAAGTACAAGGCAGTGTATAGGGGTAGGAGTGAGTACAGGGCAGTGTATAGGGGTAGTAGTGAATAGAGGGCAGTGTATAGGGGTAGTAGTGAGTACAGGACAGTGTATAGGGGTAGTAGTGAGTACAGGACAGTGTATAGGGGTAGTAGTGAGTACAGGACAGTGTATAGGGGTAGTAGTGAGTACAGGACAGTGTATAGGGGAGACAGGTCCGGACTGGGATTTATAACAGGCTCTGGTATTTAAGGTACACAGAGGCCCAAACAGCCCCCAGCACCCCATTATATATGAGTGTTTGTGGCATTTTACAGCAGCCCCTCTGCTATTTGCCTGAACCCACAAATTGCCAGTTCAGGGCTGGGGTGGCCTCATCCAATAGAAGTAAATGAATTGGCTTCATGTATTTAATTGCAGTGTGAGGTTTCTTATTTCCTTGTATAATCTCCTGGGCAGGATTCTGGGAGTTGTAGTTCTGCACCTTATCCATTGGGTTGCAGCGGTCCCGGCTGTACAAAGACTGTGAGTAGGGGCCCCAGTGCAGCAGTATGGCAGCGCCTGTTGTGCTTTGGCATGTTCCCCCTTATCTCCCATCTCTCACTGACGCCTGCTGCTGCCGCAACGTGATTGGCCCAGACTGGGGGGACTTTTATACAACCCGCAAACCCCCAGGAGCCCGTGCAGATCTTGGAAGTGAGCACCCACCCATTTCCTTCCTCAGCCACCCTCACAATAGCACCCCACTTCCACTGCAAACCCCAGCGAGCACCACAGCACCCCCCCACACACACACACACAGGGGCTTCCGCCACAGCAGCTGCTAAATATAGCTCCCCCAAACCACAAGACCCCCACATTAAACGAGCCAGAGGGAGGCTGAGATTGAACAGGAGGAAGGGGGGAACATTGTGGGGAGACACAGGGTTAGAGAGAGAGAGAATAGTGCGCTGGGGGGAGTCAATATACCACTTGCACCCCCCTCAGCCCCCCAAAACTCAGGCCAGGATACGGGGGGATATAATAATTTAATGGAATACACAGGTGTTAGTGATAACACTACTGTCTATAGAAACACTGCCCTCAAGAGCTTATAATCTAATCATGGAGAATCATGGGGAGCATATAAAATAGGAGCAGAGTTCTCCCCTCAAACAAACATCCACATACAGGGAATAAATACAATGCAGCATAATGATACTACTAATACTTTGTAGCATAATGATACTACTAATACTTTGTAGCATAATGATACTACTAATACTTTGGCGCATAATGACACTACTAATACTTTGTAGCATAATGATACTACTAATACTTTGTAGCATAATGATACTACTAATACTTTGTAGCATAATGTTACTTCTAAAACTTTGTAGCATAATGTTACTTCTAATACTTTGTAGCATAATGATACTACTAATACTTTGGTTACACAGAGGAGCCACCCCCAGGCGACACTTACAGCCCCCCGAAAACCCCACCCACCCCGACATTATTCCCACATTATTCGGGTTACATTGCACTTAACACAAAAGTAATATTAATATTACTGGTAAAGTAATGAAGTCATATTAAAGGGTAACTATATGCAGAGAAAAGTGACAGCAAGTAGAGAATTCCACTGCGGCTCAGCGCTGCCACCTAGTCCTGACAGTTGGTAACAATATCATGGAAAGAGCAGAGTTAGTAAAAATGATTGAATTTGTGAGCCAGAAAATATTAATTTCCTTTTTTCCCACCGTACAACTCCCTGCGACACACACACTTGTCTTAAAGTGGACATCAGCTCCCCCATTCTCTTCACCATTTAATTGTGTAGCCAGGACATGGGGATGGACATCAGGTCCCCCAATCTCTTCACCATTTAATTGTGTAACCAGGACATGGGGATGGACATCAGGTCCCCCAATCTCTTCACCATTTAATTGTGTAACCAGGACATGGGGATGGACATCAGCTCCCCCATTCTCTTCACCATTTAATTGTGTAACCCGGACATGGGGATGGACATCAGCTCCCCCATTCTCTTCACCATTTAATTGTGTAACCAGGACATGGGGATGGACATCAGCTCCCCCATTCTCTTCACCATTTAATTGTGTAACCCGGACATGGGGATGGACATCAGGTCCCCCAATCTCTTCACCATTTAATTGTGTAACCAGGACATGGGGATGGACATCAGGTCCCCCATTCTGGTGCACAAACAAGATTCTGAGATGATACAAGACTTGCCTTAATAACAGTGTCCCACAAAATGGCTCCTGCCTGCTTGTTATAATTATGAATTCCCAGACTGAAGGAAACAAGATTCAAATCATTTATACAGTGTAATTAAAGTTCATTTTGCTTCACTAATGTGATAAAATAGGATTTGGAATCATTTTTTTGGGTGACGGGTCCCCTTTAATGAAAGGGGTGATTTGCCAACATTAAGTTACAGCAAAGACATGGGCACATCCATAGATAAAGCGGCCCCTGGGGCCCCCAGGAGGGGCACATGCTTATGACAAAGGGGGGTGCTAAAATGATTTGGCTGTGGGGCCAAGTAAATTCTAGTCAACCCACTTGGGGCAGTTATAATATCTCTTCACTTGCACATATTTCCAGGCCAAGCGAGATTGAGAGGAGGGGTTCAGAGGAGCCGAACCCCTTATTATAACCCTGTTTCCTTCTGTTCACCTTTCCTTCCTCTCCCCAAATGCACGGCCCATACACTCACCAATTGCCCATTTTGTCTCATCACTTCCCTCTTCCTAATTCCATTCTCACTTCCCATAGGGAACATCCTGGGCTCCTCCAGATCTTACTGAGCTACACTTCTCATCCGCTGTTGGTAGATACTGGGAGTTGTAGTTCAATATCATTTTAAGGTAAGCCGGTTTCCCAGACCTACTTGCACATTCTTATCTCCCTCTGCACTAATCAATTCTTCATCAATGATTGGCCAACTGAACAGACCCCCTTGCTAATGTGACCATGGATAGTTAAGCATGAAGGTCCAATAGATTGAATAGAAGGGCTATGATTGGCTTGTTCATCTGTCCAACAGCGGGACCCTTGGTCACCCTCAACACTCACTTCTCTGCGTTTCTCCTATGATTTCCTGCTCATGGAATGTTATCCCAGGTTCCTTTCCATTCATGTTCATGTCATGAACAAATCCAGTGGGTAAGAGAGTTTTATGGGTCAGTCAAGTGTAAAGTTGTACAGAGCCTTGTAGGACTATATAGGATACAGCGAGATTGGTCAGTTGATAAGGACCAAATTGTCTGGATTAAGCAGAAGGCCCAATCTGGCACACAAGAAACTGGGCACATTGCAAAGTTGAGGCCCTTAATGGGCTCCATGTTGGCACCTCTTTTATTAAAGATTAAGGGACCAGGGGGTCTGGATGCTTCCGATGTTAAAGAGGAACAAAATAGATGAATGTCTGGACCCATGAGAAACCTTTAGATGATGGAAGAGGTTACAGATCCATAAATGTTGTAGCACTTAATGGGCTCAATGTTGGCACCTTTTTTAGTAAAACTTTAGTAAGCTTTGATAAAGCTTAAGGGACCAGGGGGTCTGAGTTCTGCCAGTGTTAGGGAAGAACAACATTGAAACATGGATGTCCGGACCTATGAGGTACTTTTAGATGATGTAAGAGGTTACAGATAGTTAAATAATGCTCAAGGCAACATATCACTCATGGGTTCACTCATCACCCCTGAGGGTGTCATTGGTAGCTGTGATGTGGGGTGGGTGTTTAGTAGTCTTCTTCTTTTCATGATGGAGCCTACAGGACATGATTCCTTCAGAAGATACTCTCATCTCTTGAATATCTCGAGGGGCTAAGGAGAATTTCCAGCCAGCATGGGCAGGAGGTTATGAACTGCCTCGAGTATGAAGACCCCCAGCCCTTTGCAAAGCTGATGCATATGCTGTGGGGGTCACAGGGTCCATCCCCTTGGTAAGTGTAGCTGGACATGCTGATCCCTTGCTCAGAGTCAAATACTTTGATGGAGTATCCTGGCAGCACTTTGTAGACTGCCCACGGCCACTTACTGGAGCCAGAGTGGTGGAGTTCACAAAGATGGGGTGCTCACTGTGATTGTAGACCCAGATGCCATCTTGCTCATGGCTAAGGGTCAGGCCCTGACCAATCTTCTTCCGAGTGGGCCTCACTGTCTCATTATGGGTTTCAGAGTGTAGGTAACCCAAGCAGAACCCGCTCCCCTTTGGAAGGTCATGGAAAATGTGGACAGAAGGCTCACTCACGTTGTAGAGTCGTCCCACTTGGGTCCTGTGTTCCCAGTATGCCAGTTTGCACCAGTAACCATCCCTGCTGGTACTTCGGGACAGAGTAGTATCTGAGGAGGAAAAGGAGAACACCCTGGTAAGGCAACACCTATAGAATATCATGCCCCAGACTTGCAGGTCGTTGGGGCCCAGGAGAAGAAACTATCATGATATGAGTAGGATGGAAGAGACAGAACCTCACTTACAGAGGCACCCTGGTACATTGGGCCAAACTCACCCTCACCCTAAAGGTTCAGGGACAACCCATGTATCAATAGTGACTAACAACCGGAAAAGGCTTTCCTATTATACCTTCACTGAACTTCCCAACAGGTCTATACCACCAGACTACAAGCTCCTTGGGAGAAATGCATGAAATGGGGAGAGAGAGGGGTCATTTTTCTCTTGGGGACCCCCCTACCTATCTGTTGGGATACTAAAGTGATGCCATAAGCACAGCTAGGAGTCTAGAAGATCAACAGACCCTATGTCGGCACTGAGGTGCTCATACTTATGGTTGATCATATGTGAGCCCTAGGCAGACAGCTCTATCTTGGGACCCCAGTGGATTTAATGAAGGTAATGAAGGTAATTATGGCCTGGGCCAATCAGAGGGAAAACCCATGCCTGACCATTGTCATCTCCACACATGGAGGGGAGAAAGAAGAAGGACAATGGTACAGGGAAGGCAATGGCTCCCCCCAGACATGTCGCAGGTAGACATTATAAAGACAGTGAATTCTCAGTTCCCAGCATCCCCTGCAGACCTGGAGCTGCCAGCCGGCTGAAGTGGTAGGGGTTAAAGCACAAGGACTTCCCCTCTCCGCTTTTCCTCCAGAAACTCTCACATTGGATCAATCTCTTGAGTTCGGCCCAGTGGCAAAGGTTCGGCCATCGATAGAGTTTATACAGGAGCACGTGGGGGGGCAATGGCTGCTTCCGTGAATCCCATGGTAAAAAGACACGCCCACATTCCCAGGATCCCCTGCTCTCCAGCGCCTCCGCCAACTGCCGCAGCTGCTCATCCTTCAGTTTCTTGATGAGCTGGTGGGCTGCAGGCCGCAGGGCATTCTGTTGATCCTCGGGGCTGGGGGGCGCCCCCTCCCCCTGACCCCGGCCAGGCAATAGGCACCGCTGCCACCAAAGTTGCCCTGCAGAGACAGATCGGCGGGAACGGAACATAAGATGGAGATGGGCAATTGGCAGGACCCCAGAGGTTGTTGGGCAAGATATGCTGTGTGATAAACAGAAATGAGGATCAGAAACAATATGGCGGCTCTCACCCATGTGTATAACTACAAATGTGCAGCCACTTGCCTGAAATGTCCAAACGAGAGACTAAAGATCTACTGGGACTTCCAAATGGACCTGATACCCTCCATGCCGGTAATTGGATTAGTGTATAAACTCCATCCCCTGCCAATATAATGCACAAATGGTAAATCATGATGCTCCCATAGTCCTACAAAGGGAAGGTGGAATTGTATGCTGGGAAATAGTTGTGCAATTGGCGCTACTATGGATTACAAATGGAGGTCTTGCCCAAAGAGAAAGGTGCAATATAGCTTGAGATATAAGGACTCCTATGCAGAAATAAAGGCTAATGTGACAAGAATCCAGGAACATGGAGTATGGGAAAACAAAGAGAAATCAACCCTTATGGAGTCCAGGGACTTAAGGTGAGATAAGGTCTGAGATGTGTGGAGTCCAGGAACTAGATGCATAGAGTCCACCAAAATAAGAAAAGACAATGCCTGAGATATACGAGGTCCAGGAACTTAAGGATTGATAAAAATGTATGGAGTCCAGGAACCTGTGGAAAGAAAAAGCCTGCGATCTATGGAGTCCAGGAAAGATAAAGTCTAAGACGTATGGAGTCCAGGAAACTATGGAAAGTTAAAGGCTGAGATGTATAGAGTCACGGAACAGAAAGAAAGCAATGAAGCCTCAGATGTATGGAGTCCTAGAACATAATGAGAGATAAAGCCTGAGGTGTATGAAGTCTCCAAAGTGGCAGCATCCTGCATGGAACCTATAGTTCTGCACAATTTAGTCTCATCTGCACAAATAGAAACAGTACTTTCAATGGCCACCTCCAGGTCATTAATAAACAAGTTGAAAAGCAAGGGACCTAGTACAGAGCCCTGCGGTACTCCACTAACAACACTGGTCCAATTAGAAAATGTTCCATTTACCACCACTCTTTGTAGTCTATCTTTTAGCCAGTTCTCTATCCAGGTACAAATACTATGTTCCAGGCCAACATTCCTTCATTTAACCAGTAACCTTCTGTGTGACACTGTATCAAATGCTTTAGCAAAGTCTAAGTAAATCACATCCACTGCCATCCCAGAATCAAGGTCTCTACTCACCTTCTCATAAAAAGAAATTAAGTTAGTCTGGCAAGATCTATTACACATAAAACCCTGCTGGCACAAACTCATAGTATTATGATTTGCTATGAAGTCCAGTATCTTATCCTTTATTAACCCTTCGAAAAGCTTTCCTACCACTGACGTCAGACTAACTGGCCTATAGGTTTGAGGCTGAGAACGGGATCCTTTTTTGAATAGAGGCACCACATTAGCAATTCGCCAGTCTCTCGGCACAATGTCAGATCTCAATGAATCCTGAAAAATTAAGTAAAGAGGTTTGGCAATCACAGAGCTAAGCTCGCTAAGTACCCTGGGATGAATACCATCTGGCCCCGGACCTTTGTTAATCTTAACATGTTCTAGTCTCTTTTGAATTTCCTCATGTGTGAACCATGCATCATTAGTTGTATTACTAGAATTGGGAGTGTTAAGAAGGAAACCTTCATTAATTGGCAGAAACGGAACTAGAGGGGGACGGGCCCTGGTGCAGGACGCGCAGCCGGGCTCCCCGCCCCCCTCCGTAAACCCGGAACTGGCCGGGATATGCGCGGCGCATGGACTGCCGGGGGGCCCTGAGGGGGTGCGGGCCCTGGCCCGCTTGCACCCCCTGCTCCGCCAGTAGTTCCGCCCCTGTTAACTGGTTGCTTATTTGTGCAGACAGACGAAAAATATGAGTTCAGTATGTCAGCTTTTTCTCTGTTCTCATCAACCAGCTGACCCCCCTCTGATATCAAGGGCCCCCCCTTCCTGCTTAATTTTTTTACTATTTACTTATTTAAAAAATAATTTTGTCTGACCTCATGGCGCAGGGTTTAAGAGTTTGTTGAGATGTTTAATATTTAAATAAAATGAAAGTTTTTTACCAATGATTTGATGACCAAGCGATTCCTTGATGTGATCCGAAGAGTGCGCTGTCCAGAAATTAGGTGTGTGCAGTATCTCGTTCCCCTTAGCGACGGACTCAGAGCGGCTGCACCTGGGTCACAACGAAGTGCGGGTAAGACAATATACCTTTATATATTTTGGAAGCCTGATCCGGTGATTTTACGAGGGGTCTGGGGCCTTGTGCACCCGGACCAACAGAAGTGAAGGGTAAGCCCAAAACCGGCACTAGGCGTAATTAAATAAATTCAATAAAGTGAAAGTTTACCGCAGGACTCGTAGGAAAACTTTTTGAATCCCAATAGTATCGCTGAATATTCTTTTTTTGCTCCTTGTACCTTAGAAATGATTCGGCTAACTCCCAGCTAACTTAAAAGCTTTAAAAGCAGATCTTTTTACCCACCTCAACACCAACACTTCTATTGAACCAAAAAGGTTTTGCTTTGTGACACTGCCGTTCCTTATTTACAAGGGGAATATACTGACATGTAGATTTATTATAAAGACTTCCCATTTTTATTCTGTGTTTAACCCTGTGAAAAGCATTTCCCACTTAATATGTTGCAGAGATGCCCTTATACTGTCACAGTTCTACGCAGGGAGTAGATGAATACAGGGGACAGAGTTATAAGGGTACAGGGAGTAGATGAATACAGGGGACAGAGTTATAAGGGTGCAGGGAGTAGATGAATAGCAGGGCGAACAGAGTTATAAAGGGTCGCAGGGAGTAGATGAATACAGGGGAAGAGGTTATAAGGGTGCAGGGAGTAGATGAATACAGGGGACAGAGTTATAAGGGTACAGGGAGTAGATGAATACAGGGGACAGAGTTATAAGGGTGCAGGGAGTAGATGAATTACAGGGGACAAAGTTATAAGGGTGCAGGGAGTAGATGAATACAGGGGCAGAGTTATAAGGGTGCAGGGAGTAGATGAATACAGGGGACAGAGTTATAAGGGTGCAGGGAGTAGATGAATACAGGGGACAGAGTTATAAGGGTGCAGGGAGAGGGGACAGAGTTATAAGGGTGCAGGGAGTAGATGAATACAGGGGACAGAAGTTATAAGGGTGCAGGGAGTAGATGAATACAGGGGACAGAGTTATAAGGGTGGCAGGGAGTAGATGAAACAGGGGACAGAGTTATAAGGGTGCAGGGAGTAGATGAATACAGGGGACAGAGTTATAAGGGTGCAGGGAGTAGATGAATACAGGGGATTATAAAGATGAATACAGGGGACAGAGTTATAAGGGTGGCAGGGAGTAGATGAATACAGGGGACAGAGTTATAAGGGTGCAGGGAGTAGATGAATACAGGGGACAGAGTTATAAGGGTGCAGGGAGTAGATGAATACAGGGGACAGAGTTATAAGGGTGCAGGGAGTAGATGAATACATGGGGACAGAGTTATAAGGGTACAGGGAGTAGATGAATACAGGGGACAGAGTTATAAGGGTGCAGGGAGTAGAATGAATACAGGGGACAGAGTTATAAGGGTGCAGGGAGTAGATGAATACAGGGGACAGAGTTATAAGGGTGCAGGGAGTAGATGAATACAGGGGACAGAGTTATAAGGGTGCAGGGAGTAGATGAATACAGGGGACAGAGTTATAAGGGTGCAGGGAGTAGATGAATACAGGGGACAGAGTTATAAGGGTGCAGGGAGTAGATGAATACAGGGGACAAGAGTTATAAGGGTGCAGGGAGTAGATGAATACAGGGGACAGAGTTATAAGGGTGCAGGGAGTAGATGAATACAGGGGACAGAGTTATAAGGGTGCAGGGAGTAGATGAAACAGGGGGACAGAAGTTTATAAGGGTGCAGGGAGTTAGGATAATACAGGGGACAGAGTTATAAGGGTGCAGGGAGTAGATGAATTACAGGGAGCAGTTATAAGGGGTGCAGGGAGTAGATTGAATACAGTTGGGGACAGAGTTATAAGGGTGCGGGAGTAGATGAATACAGGGGACAGAGTTATAAGGGTGAGGGAGTAGATGAATAACAGGGGCAGAGTTATAGGGGTGCAGGGAGTAGATGAATACAGGGGACAGAGTTATAAGGGTGCAGGGAGTAGATGAATACAGGGGACAAAGTTATAAGGGTGGCAGGGATGTAGATGAATACAGGGGACAGAGTTATAAGGGTGCAGGGAGTAGATGAATACAGGGGACAGAGTTATAAGGGTCAGGGAGTAGAATGAATACAGGGGACAGAGTTATAAGGGTGCAGGGAGTAGATGAATACAGGGGAACAGAGTTATAAGGGTGCAGGGAGTAGATGAATACAGGGGACAGAGTTATAAGGGTGCAGGGAGTAGATGAATACAGGGGACAGAGTTATAAGGGTGGCAGGAGTAGATGAATACAGGGGACAGAGTTATAAGGGGTGCAGGAGTAGATGAACTACAGGGGACAGAGTTATAAGGGTGCAGGGAGTAGATGAATACAGGGGACAGAAGTTATAAGGGTGCAGGGAGTAGATGAATACAGGGGACAGAGTTATAAGGGTGGCAGGGAGAGATGAAATACAGGGGACAGAGTTTATAAGGGTGCAGGGAGTAGATGAATACAGGGGACAGAGTTATAAGGGTGCAGGGAGTAGATTAATACAGGGGACAGAGTTATAGGGTGCAGGGGTAGATGAATACAGGGGACAGAGTTATAAGGGTGCAGGGAGTAGATTAATACAGGGGACAGAGTTATAAAAGGGTGCAGGGAGTAGATGAATACAGGGGGGCACAGAGTTGATTGCAGGGAGTAGATGAAATACAGGGGACAGAGTTATAAGGGTGCAGGGAGTAGATGAATACAGGGGACAGAGTTTATAAGGGTGCAGGGAGTAGATGAATACAGGGGACAGAGTTATAAGGGTGCAGGGAGTAGATGAATACAGGGGACAGAGTTATAAGGGAGCAGGGAGTAGATGAATACAGGGGACAGAGTTATAAGGGTGCAGGGAGTAGATGAATACAGGGACAGAGTTATTAGGGTGCAGGGAGTAGATGAATACAGGGGACAGAGTTATAAGGGTGCAGGGAGTAGATGAATACAGGGGACAGAGTTATAAGGGTGCAGGGAGTAGATGAATACAGGGACAGAGTTATAAGGGTGCAGGGAGTAGATGAATAGCAGGGGGACAGAGTTATAAGGGTGCAGGGAGTAGATGAATACAGGGGACAGAGTTATAAGGGTGCAGGGAGTAGATGAATACAGGGGACAGAGTTATAAGGGTGCAGGGAGTAGATGAATACAGGGGACAGAGTTATAAGGGTGCAGGGAGGTGATTAATACAGGGGGGGAACGGGGAGTTATAAGGGTGCCAGGGGAGAGTGAATCGAATACAGGGGACAGGAGTTATAAGGGTGCAGGGAGTAGATAAATACAGGGGACAGAGTTATAAGGGTGCAGGGAGTAGATGAATAACAGGGGACAGGGTAGTTTATAAGGGTGCAGGGAGTAGATGAATACAGGGGACAGAGTTATAAGGGAGCAGGGAGTAGATGAATACAGGGGACAGAGTTATAAGGGTGCAGGGAGTAGATGGAATACAGGGGACAGAGAGTTATAAGGGTGCAGGGGGAGTAGATGAATACAGGGGACAGAGTTATAAGGGAGAGGGAGTAGATGAATACAGGGGACAGAGTTATAAGGGTGCAGGGAGTAGATGAATACAGGGGAGACAGAGTTATTAGGGTGCAGGGAGGTAGATGAATACAGGGGACAGAGTTATAAGGGTGCAGGGAGTAGATATAGAATACAGGGGACAGAGTTATAAGGGTGCAGGGAGTAGATGAATACAGGGGACAGAGTTATAAGGGTGCAGGGAGTAGAGTGAATACAGGGGACAGAGTTATATGGGGCGTTAGGGCAGGTAGATGAATACAGGGGACAGAGTTATAAGGGTGCAGGGAGTAGATGAATACAGGGGACGAGAGTTATAAGGGGCAGAGGGAGTAGATTAATACAGGGGACAGAGTTATAAGGGTGCAGGGAGTAGGATGAATACAGGGGACAGGAGTTTAAGGGTGCAGGGAGTAGAATGAATAAGAGGGACAGAGTTATAAGGGTGCAGGAGTAGATGAATACAGGGGACAAGTTATAAGGGTGCAGGGAGTAGATGATAATACAGGGGACAGAGTTATAAGGGTGCAGGGAGTAGATTAATACAGGGGACAGAGTTATAAGGGTGCAGGGAGTAGATGAATACAGGGGACAGAGTTATAAGGGTGCAGGGAGTAGATGAATACAGGGGACAGAGTTATAAGGGTGCAGGGAGTAGATGAATACAGGGGACAGAGTTATAAGGGTGCAGGGAGTAGATGAATACAGGGGACAGAGTTATAAGGGTGCAGGGAGTAGATGAATACAGGGGACAGAGTTATAAGGGAGCAGGGAGTAGATGAATACAGGGGACAGAGTTATTAAGGGTGCAGGGAGTAGATGAATACAGGGGACAGAGTTATAAGGGTGCAGGGAGTAGATGAATACAGGGGACAGAGTTATAAGGGTGCAGGGAGTAGATTAATACAGGGGACAGAGTTATAAGGGTGCAGGGAGTAGTATGAATACAGGGGACAGAGTTATAAGGGTGCAGGGAGTAGATGAATACAGGGGACAGAGTTATAAGGGAGCAGGGAGTAGATGAATACAGGGGACAGAGTTATAAGGGTGCAGGGAGTAGATGAATACAGGGGACAGAGTTATAAGGGGTGCAGGGAGTAGATGAATACAGGGGACAGAGTTATAAGGGGAGCAGGGAGTAGATGAATACAGGGGACAGAGTTATAAGGGTGCAGGGAGTAGAATGAAATACAGGGGGACAGAGTTATTAAGGGTGCAGGGAGTAGATGAATACAGGGGACAGAGTTATAAGGGTGCAGGGAGTAGATGAATACAGGGGAACAGAGTTATAAGGGTGCAGGGAGTAGATGAATACAGGGGACAGAGTTTATATGGGTGTAGGGAGTAGAATGAAATACAGGGGACAGAGTTATAAGGGTGCAGGGAGTAGATGAATACAGGGGACAGAGTTATAAGGGTGCAGGGAGTAGATGAATACAGGGGACAGAGTTATAAAGGGTGCAGGGAGTAGATAATACAGGGACAGAGTTATAAGGGTGCAGGGAGTAGATGAATACAGGGGACAGAGTTATAAGGGTGCAGGGAGTAGATGAATACAGGGGACAGAGTTATAAGGGAGCAGGGAGTAGATGAAATACAGGGGACAGAGTTTAATAAGGGTGCAGGGAGTAGATGAATACAGGGGACAGAGTTATAAGGGTGCAGGGAGTAGATGAATACAGGGGGACAGAGTTATAAGGGAGCAGGGAGTAGATGAATACAGGGGACAGAGTTATAAGGGTGGAGGGAGTAGATGAATACAGGGGACAGAGTTATTAGGGTGCAGGGAGTAGATGAATACAGGGGACAGAGTTATAAGGGTGCAGGGAGTAGATGAATACAGGGGACAGAGTTATAAAGGGTGCAGGGAGTAGATGAATACAGGGGAACAGAGTTATAAGGGTGCAGGGAGTAGATGAATACAGGGGACAGAGTTATATGGGTGTAGGGGAGTAGATGAATACAGGGGACAGAGTTATAAGGGTGCAGGGAGTAGATGAATACAGGGGACAGAGTTATAAGGGTGCAGGGAGTTAGATTAATACAGGGGACAGAGTTATAAGGGTGCAGGGGAGTAGATGAATACAGGGGACAGAGTTATAAGGGAGCAGGGAGTAGATGAATACAGGGGACAGAGTTATAAGGGTGCAGGGAGTAGATGAATACAGGGGACAGAGTTATAAGGGTGCAGGGAGTAGATGAATACAGGGGACAGAGTTATAAGGGTGCAGGGAGTAGATGAATACAGGGGACAGAGTTATAAGGGTGCAGGGAGTAGATGGATATGGGGGGCAGGGGAGTTAAAGGGAGTAGATAATTGTAGGCTGCAGGAGGGGTGCAGGAGTAGATAAATATAGGGGGACACAGAGTTGAAGGGGGGCAGTATGATTACATATGAGCAGTCCTGGGGAAGTCCCAAGTGCCATTTGTGTAGGTAACAGTCCCATCAATCTATCCAGCCTGGTGGTATTTGGGGCACCTGTCCTCCCCCCCAGCCCCCCATGCACATTCCCATGGGACACAGAGACTGACAGTTACACAGGGCAGTGAGGGGGTTAATCAGGCAGTTGTGCCCAACAGTTCCACGGGACTCCCACACAATTAGCCCAATTATTCAGCAGAGGACCCCCAGTGCCCAGCAAGTTACCCACCAGTATAAGCAGCGACTCTCTCACTCCCGGCTCTGTATGTATGTGTGTGTGTCTGTGTGTGTATATATATATATGTCTGTGTGTGTATATCTGTATATATGTGTGTATATGTGTGTGTGTGTGTCAAACACAACGGCCCACAGACTTCCTGCCCCCCACCCCCGACACCTCCCCATTCATCACTCTCAGACTGCCCCCCATGTCACTGACCCACAATAGACTGTCATTCAGAGAGCGCACCCAGTGGTGCAGAAATGGGCCCCCCACCCATGGGAAACACATTGTGCTGCTTCTGTGCCCAGTACAGTACTCTCATATCCCAGGGGCTGGGGATTTACTCAAGCACTTTATGTCCAGGGGAATCTCTCGTGCACTTTATTTCCAATCAATCACTCCCACAGTTTATATTCAAGGGAATCACTTGTGCATTTTATTTCCTGCACTTTATATCCAGGACAATCACTTGTGCTCTTTATATCCAGGGGAATTATTTGTGCACTTTATTTCCAGGGCAATCAATCATGAACTTTATGTCTAGGGGATTCACTCGTGCACTTTATATCCTGGGGAATCTCTTGTGCACTTTATTTCCAAGGCAATCACTGGCACAGTTTATATTCAAGGGAATCACTTGTGCATTTTATTTCCAGAGCATTTGCTCCTGCACTTTATATTCAGGGCATTCACTTGTGCACTTTATATCTAGAGGAATCACTTGTGCACTTTATCTCCAGGGGATTCACTTGTGCAATCTATTCCAGGGCATTTACTTGTGCACTTTATATCCAGGGGATGCACTTGTGCACTTTATTTCCAAGAAATATTCTCATGCACTTCTGGGGCAGTTGCTTGTGCACTTTATTTCCAGGGGATTCACTCGTGCAATTCATTTTCAGGGCATTTACTTGTGCACTTTATATCCAGGGGATGCACTTGTGCACTTAATTTCCAAGGGATATTCTCATGCACTTCTGGGGCATTTGCTTGTGCACTTTATTTATAGGGCATAAACTCATGTGCTTTATATCCAGGGCATTCACTCCTGCACTTTATATCCAGGGCATTCACTCATGCACTTTATTTTCAGCTCATTCACTTCTGCACTTTATATCCAGGGCATTCAGTCCTGCATGTCATAGCCAGGACATTCACTCCTATATTTATTCCCAGGGCATTCACTTATAAACTTTATTTCCAGGGCATTCACTCGTGCACTTTATATCCAGGATATTCCCTCCTGCACTTTATATCCAGGGGATTCACTTGTGCATTTACTTGTACACTTTATATCCTGGGGAATCACTTGTGCAATTTATATCCAGGGGATTCACTCCTGCACTTTATACTCAGGGGAATCACTTGTGCACTTTATATCCAGGCGATTCACTCCTGCACTTTATATCCATGATATTCGCTCCTGCACTTTATTACCAGGGAATTCACTTATGCACTTTATAGCCGGGTAATTTGCACCTGCACTTTATTTTATATCCAGGGGATTCACTAGTGCACTTTATTTCCAGGTCATTCACTTGTGCACTTTATATCCAGGGGATTTACTTGTGCACTTTATATCCATGACAATTGATCTTGCAACTTAATTCCCAGGGCACTCACTCATACATTTTATATTCTGAGGAATCATTTGTGCACTTTATATCCAGGGCATTCGCTCCTGTGATTCATTTCCAGGGCATTTACTTGTGCATTTTACATCCAGGGGATTCACTTGTGCACTTTATTTCCAGGGCATTCACTTGTGCACTTTATGTCCAGGGGATTTACTTGTGCACTTTATATCCAGGGCATTCGCTCCTGCACTTTATTTCCAGGGAATTCACTTGTGCACTTTATATCCATGACAATTGATCCCGCACTTTATTTACAGGGCACTTACTAATAAACTTTATATCCCGGGGAGTCATTTTTGCACTTTGCTTTATTTCCAGGTCATTAACTTGTGCATTTCATATCCAGGGGATTTACTCATACACTTTATATCCTGGGGAATCATTTGTGCACTTTATATCCAGTGAATTCACTCATGTACTTTATATCCAGGGGCTTCACTCGAGCACTTTATATCCTGGGGAATCATTTGTGCACTTTATATCTAGGGTATTCACTCATGCACTTTATATCCAGCGGAATCAGGTGTGCACTTTATATCCAGGGAATTCACTTGTGCCCATAATATCCATGACATTAGCTCCTGTACTTTATTTACAGGACATTCACTTGTGCACTTTATAGCCAGGGGATTGACTCACTCACCATCTGAGCTCACAATTTCTTTCCCAATTTCACTATTTTTTCATAAGGAACAACTGAACCCACCTGTATGTTGTTGGACTGATGGGGGGAAAAAAGTGCAGAATGCAGAAAACCCCACCACACACAGCTAATCCCATTGCAAAGTTACATCAAAGGCTGTTGCACTGTTATGGTGATGCACAATGATTACTCTTGCAGGCTGTTGCACTATTACACCAACTCACAGTTACTGTTACAGGCTGTTGCACTATTACTGGGATGCACATTTTCATTTACTAACGGTTATACTCAGACTGTTGCACTATTACACCAACACATGGTTACACTCACCAATTGTACTGTAATTACACTGACACACAGTAACGCTCGCAGACTATTGCACTATAACACTGATTATACAGTATGGCTGGTGTGACAGGGGCATGGAGAAGTGCACAGAGGCACACAAGGGGTTACACAGTTTACTAGAACTCTATCTACTCATTTCCTTCTCCACTGTGTTTACTCTGCTCCAAACTTACCCAGGACATCAGCCTGGCGCCTGCTCAGCCCAACTCCCAGCACCGGCCCTACAGACCCAATGTGCAGCTCCCACATGCAGGGTGCAGGGATATATGCAGGGTGCAGGGATATACGCAGGGTGCAGGGATATACACAGGGTGCAGGGATATACGCAGGGTGCAGGGATATACACAGGGTGCAGGGATATACGCAGGGTGCAGGGATATACACAGGGTGCAGGGATATACGCAGGGTGCAGGGATATACACAGGGTGCAGGGATATACGCAGGGTGCAGGGATATACACAGGGTGCAGGGATATACGCAGGGTGCAGGGATATACACAGGGTGCAGGGATACTGTATACGCAGGGTGCTGGTGATTGTGGGTGCACAAGGGATGCTGGGTAATGACCATGATGGAGTGAGCACAGAGAACAATGTACAGTATGAGGCAAACAGAGAGCTTTCCATCACTGTATTTGGGGGCCCCATGTGCTCCTCTCTTTTCTGCTACCCCCCCCGACCCTTTTAATAATGTAAGTGTATTCACCCCCCATTGTACTTCTGCTCCATTGTCTTTGGCCCTCGCTGACACTCAGTTTGGCCCTCAGTGGCATTTAACCTCCACATGCCTGGACTGACCAACACAATGGGCCAGTTCCAACCCAGACCTCCTGATACCCCCGACCATCTCTACTAAGGATTTCACCCAGTCAGCTCAAACCATACAGAGAAAAGAATCAGCACGTGTCCCCCAATGACTCCATGTCAGACTGAGAAGCCTCGGCCCAACCGCGCATGTCAATCAATGACAGATTCTACATGTCAGTCAATGGATTCAGCCAAGGCAGGCGGGAGCTTCCATAGGAATTGCTCTTTGTCTGGAATGAGAACAGCCACCATGATCAGCACAATTACCCACAATCCTGTGTGGGAGAAATTATTATCCTTCCTAATCCCAAATCCTTATAATGACAAGGTGGGGGTAATGGCGAAAGATGATCAACTCTAAGTATCACTCATGTACTATAAGGGATAATGTACCCCCTACTGTAAATGATAAGGATATTAGAAGTCACTGAGGGGTTGTTCTGTGACCATATAAAGGCACAAGGCTGCAGGCTGAGTTATACAGGGAACTCTGAGTATCACTCATGTATTATAAGGGATAATGTACCCCCTACTGTAAATGATAAGGATATTAGAAGTCACTGAGGGGTTGTTCTGTGACCATATAAAGGCACAAGGCTGCAGGCTGAGTTATACAGGGAACTCTGAGTATCACTCATGTATTATAAGGGATAATGTACCCCCTACTGTAAATGATAAGGATATTAGAAGTCACTGAGGGGTTGTTCTGTGACCATATAAAGGCACAAGGCTGCAGGCTGAGTTATACAGGGAACTCTGAGTATCACTCATGTATTATAAGGGATAATGTACCCCCTACTGTAAATGATAAGGATATTAGAAGTCACTGAGGGGTTGTTCTGTGACCATATAAAGGCACAAGGCTGCAGGCTGAGTTATACAGGGAACTCTGAGTATCACTCATGTATTATAAGGGATAATGTACCCCCTACTGTAAATGATAAGGATATTAGAAGTCACTGAGGGGTTGTTCTGTGACCATATAAAGGCACAAGGCTGCAGGCTGAGTTATACAGGGAACTCTGAGTATCACTCATGTATTATAAGGGATAATGTACCCCCTACTGTAAATGATAAGGATATTAGAAGTCACTGGGGGTTGTTCTGTGACCATATAAAGGCACAAGGCTGAAGGCTGAGTTATACAGGGAACTCTGAGTATCACTCATGTATTATAAGGGATAATGTACCCCTACTGTAAATGATAAGGATATTAGAAGTCACTGAGGGGTTGTTCTGTGACCATATAAAGGCACAAGGCTGCAGGCTGAGTTATACAGGGAACTCTGAGTATCACTCATGTATTATAAGGGATAATGTACCCCCTACTGTAAATGATAAGGATATTAGAAGTCACTGAGGGGTTGTTCTGTGACCATATAAAGGCACAAGGCTGAAATAAACCGGTACAGAGATTTAAACTCCCGGCAGTACACGGGGTGCAGGGAGTTGCAGTACAATCACAGGGATTCTTGGGTTTGTTTCTCCAGCCAGTCTGGGACAGTTTCCTGAGCTCTGAGAGACCCGGATCTTTATGTTCAGTAAAGTGAGTGACAGAGAGAGACTGGCAGCCGGGGGGTGAGAGGGGCCGTTGTGCCTCGCGGGATCCAAAGGAGCAGAAAAGAGGTGACAAAGGGGTTAGTTTGGGGGTAACAAGACATTAGTGTCCCCATTGGAGGGCACAGGACAGTAGCGACACTACATCAAATAACGCAGAGAAAATACAGGTCTGGGGTGACATCAGGGGGAACTGGGGGAAACCCTCGTGGGCTCGGTTGCGACTCTATGTGCCGGGACCCCCGGGAGACACAAAGCCGCTGAAGTAGGAGCCGAGATGAGAAGGAGCAAAGCTGCCGAGGAAGAAGTCAGGGAAGTTCCCTGGGCCTCATTTTTAAAATATACTTTATATGGGTGGGGCCTGGCCACCAATATTTATTTTCTAACTTGTGGGGGGGGCCTGGCCATCTATGGGGTTTTTACTTGTAAGGGCCCCTGGCCACCAATTAACTTGTAGGGGGGCAAGAAAAATGTGTCTACTGGGCCCCACTAATCCTGATGGTGACACTGGGGGTTACAGAGGGGGCAGCAGAAGAGAAACCAGAAGCCCTTTGCTCCGTCCCACGTGACCGAATAATAAAAGTGTCGCCGGTCTGACGGTCCCTAGAGGAGGAGGTGGGGGGGGGCGGTCGGCCCTCGCTTTCTATTCAGGGCCTGGAATTTCTTCTCTCCCCTGGGCCCTTTCATTTGTGTTTAGATTCACTTCCTTATCAGTGGGAGGCGCCACTTGTGCAATTTGGCCCCGCCCCCTTGTGACAGGGATCACGAGCGTGGGAACCATTTCCATTATGGCCGTCTGTCCCACAGCCACTAGTTCCTTTTCTCTACTAACATCAGACCTGTGAGGATTGGGGAGCTCTGTGCCCATGAAGGAGAGACCTGTGAGGGTTGGGGAGCTCTGTGCCCATGAAGGAGAGACCTGTGAGGGTTGGGGAGCTCTGTGCCCATGAAGGAGAGACCTGTGAGGGTAGAGGAGCTCTGTGCCCATGAAGGAGGGACCTGTGAGGGTTGGGGAACTCTGTGCCCATGAAGGAGAGACCTGTGAGGGTTGGGGAGCTCTGTGCCCATGAAGGTGAGACCTGTGAGGGTTGGGGAGTTCTGTGTCCATGAAGGAGAGACCTGTGAGGATTGGGGAGCTCTGTGCCCATGAAGGAGAGACCTGTGAGGGTTGGGGAGCTCTGTGCCCATGAAGGAGATACCTGTGAGGGTTGGGGGACTCTGTGCCCATGAAGGAGAGACCAGTGAGGGTTGGGGAGCTCTGTGCCCATGAAGGAGAGACCTGTGAGGGTTGGGGAGCTCTGTGCCCAAGAAGGAGAGACCTGTGAGGGTTGGGGAACTCTGTGGCCATGAAGGAGAGACCTGTGAGGGTTGGGGAGCTCTGTGCCCATGAAGGTGAGACCTGTGAGGGTTGGGGAGTTCTGTGTCCATGAAGGAGAGACCTGTGAGGATTGGGGAGCTCTGTGCCCATGAAGGAGAGACCTGTGAGGGTTGCGGAGGTCTGTGCCCATGAAGGAGAGACCTGTGAGGGTTGGGGAACTCTGTGCCCATGAAGGAGAGACCTGTGAGGGTTGGGGAGCTCTGTGCCCATGAAGGAGAGACCTGTGAGGGTTGGGGAGCTCTGTGTCCATGAAGGAGAGACCTGTGAGGGTTGGGGAGCTCTGTGCCCATGAAGGAGACCTGTGAGGGTTGCGGAGGTCTGTGCCCATGAAGGAGAGACCTGTGAGGGTTGGGGAACTCTGTGCCCATGAAGGAGAGACCTTTGAGGATTGGGGAGCTCTGTGCCCATGAAGGAGAGACCTGTGAGGGTTGGGAAGCTCTGTGTCCATGAAGGAGAGACCTGTGAGGATAGAGGAGCTCTGTGCCCATGAAGGAGAGACCTGTGAGGGTTGGGGAGTTCTGTGCCCATGAAGGAGAGACCTGGGAGGGTTGGGGAGCTCTGTGCCCATGAAGGAGAGACCTGTGAGGGTTGGGGAGCTCTGTGCCCATGAAGGAGAGACCTGTGAGGGTTGGGGAGTTCTGTGCCCATGAAGGAGAGACCTGTGAGGGTTGGGGAGTTCTGTGCCCATGAAGGAGAGACCTGTGAGGGTTGGGGAGCTCTGTGCCCATGAAGGAGAGACCTGTGAGGGTTGGGGAGTTCTGTGCCCATGAAGGAGAGACCTGTGAGGGTTGGGGAGCTCTGTGCCCATGAAGGAGAGACCTGTGAGGGTAGAGGAGCTCTGTGCCCATGAAGAAGGGACCTGTGAGGGTAGAGGAACTCTGTGCCCATGAAGGAGAGACCTGTGAGGGTTGGGGAGCTCTGTGCCCATGAAGGAGAGACCTGTGAGGGTAGAGGAACTCTGTGCCCATGAAGGAGAGACTGATTATTTTCATGTTTAACTGATGACTATGAAGCCAATTGTCAGTTCTGCATATTTGACAAGTTCTGTGCTATATCGCCCTCTGCTGTTGGGAAGTAACATTGCACCTCACTGTATAATAATATGTCTCCTCACCCTTGTACAGTGCAGTGATACAGGTGCAGGAGGGCCGGCAGTATTTGCCCAATTAAAGGCCAACCCAGGAGCAGGAAGTACAGAGAATCAGAGCTCTGTACCTGGGTAAGTACTGGGGGAGATTGGATTCACTTACCCAGGGGGAGGTTCCTGTCTGACCATGGGAAAGAGAACAGCCCAGGAGCAGGAAGTACAGAGAATCAGAGCTCTGTACCTGGGTAAGTACTGGGGGAGATTCACTTACCCAGGGGGAGGTTCCTGTCTGACCATGGGAAAGAGAGCAGCCCAGGAGCAGGAAGTACAGAGAATCAGAGCTCTGTACCTGGGTAAGTACTGGGGGAGATTGGATTCACTTACCCAGGGGGAGGTTCCTGTCTGACCATGGGAAAGAGAACGGCCCAGGAGCAGGAAGTACAGAGAATCAGAGCTCTGTACCTGGGTAAGTACTGGGGGAGATTCACTTACCCAGGGGGAGGTTCTTGTCTGACCATGGGAAAGAGAACAGCCAGGAGCAGGAAGTACAGAGAATCAGAGCTCTGTACCTGGGTAAGTACTGGGGAGATTGGATTCACTTACCCAGGGGGAGGTTCCTGTCTGACCATGGGAAAGAGAACAGCCCAGGAGCAGGAAGTACAGAGAATCAGAGCTCTGTACCTGGGTAAGTACTGGGGAGATTGGATTCACTTACCCAGGGGGAGGTTCCTGTCTGACCATGGGAAAGAGAACAGCCCAGGAGCAGGAAGTACAAAGAATCAGAGCTCTGTACCTGGGTAAGTACTGGGGGAGATTCACTTACCCAGGGGGAGGTTCCTGTCTGACCATGGGAAAGAGAACAGCCCAGGAGCAGGAAGTAGAGAGAATCAGAGCTCTGTACCTGGGTAAGTACTGGGGAGATTGGATTCACTTACCCAGGGGGAGGTTCTTGTCTGACCATGGGAAAGAGAACAGCCCAGGAGCAGGAAGTACAGAGAATCAGAGCTCTGTACCTGGGTAAGTACTGGGGGAGATTGGATTCACTTACCCAGGGGGAGGTTCCTGTCTGACCATGGGAAAAGAGAACAGCCCAGGAGCAGGAAGTACAGAGAATCAGAGCTCTGTACCTGGGTAAGTACTGGGGGAGATTGGATTCACTTACCCAGGGGGAGGTTCCTGTCTGACCATGGGAAAGAGAACAGCCCAGGAGCAGGAAGTACAGAGAATCAGAGCTCTGTACCTGGGTAAGTACTGGGGGAGATTCACTTACCCAGGGGGAGGTTCCTGTCTGACCATGGGAAAGAGAACAGCCCAGGAGCAGGAAGTACAGAGAATCAGAGCTCTGTACCTGGGTAAGTACTGGGGGAGATTCACTTACCCAGGGGGGAGGTTCCTGTCTGACCATGGGAAAGAGAACGGCCCAGGAGCAGGAAGTACAGAGAATCAGAGCTCTGTACCTGGGTAAGTACTGGGGGAGAGACTGGATTCACTTACCCAGGGGGAGGTTCCTGTCTGACCATGGGAAAGAGAACAGCCCAGGAGCAGGAAGTACAGAGAATCAGAGCTCTGTACCTGGGTAAGTACTGGGGGGAGATTCACTTACCCAGGGGGAGGTTCCTGTCTGACCATGGGAAAGAGAACAGCCCAGGAGCAGGAAGTACAGAGAATCAGAGCTCTGTACCTGCCACTAATGTTTTTTTTTTTTAAAAATATTCTCTTGGGCTCCACTGTTTCTTATAAGGGGGGGGGGCTGTGCCAATGGGTTTTGTTTAACGTATAAGGGGGCTCAAAGTTTAGTTGTAGGGGGCCCTGTGATTTCTAATGGAAGCCCTGCATAGACATTCCCAATGCTGACCAGTGAATAGTTGAGTCTGGTGGAATCTGAGCACCACAAGTCCATTTGGCCAAAGTATTTCTGCACCAACTGTGAGTGAGGGAAGGTCTTCTCTGCAACACCATGGCCACCACCTCGATTGTCACATCATTGTAGGTCTGCCTGCTGACCCCGACATTAGTACATAGGTGTAACGGGAAGAGAACCCCGATATCTCCCCAGCTATGATGTTCACCGAGATCTTTTTGACTTGAACCCCGATGGAACGAAGCGTCTTCCACATAAATACATGAGTGATACTCAGAGTTCCCTGTATAACTCAGCCTGCAGCCTTGTGCCTTTATATGGTCACAGAACAACCCCTCAGTGACTTCTAATATCCTTATCATTTACAGTAGGGGGTACATTATCCCTTATAATACATGAGTGATACTCAGAGTTCCCTGTATAACTCAGCCTGCAGCCTTGTGCCTTTATATGGTCACAGAACAACCCCTCAGTGACTTCTAATATCCTTATCATTTACAGTAGGGGGTACATTATCCCTTATAATACATGAGTGATACTCAGAGTTCCCTGTATAACTCAGCCTGCAGCCTTGTGCCTTTATATGGTCACAGAACAACCCCTCAGTGACTTCTAATATCCTTATCATTTACAGTAGGGGGTACATTATCCCTTATAATACATGAGTGATACTCAGAGTTCCCTGTATAACTCAGCCTGCAGCCTTGTGCCTTTATATGGTCACAGAACAACCCCTCAGTGACTTCTAATATCCTTATCATTTACAGTAGGGGGTACATTATCCCTTATAATACATGAGTGATACTCAGAGTTGTCTGTTTTACACACTGAGGACACAAGCAACTCATACAGACTCACACACAGCTCAGAATAACACACGTGTATTTATTATATAACTGAAATTAGAAACAGATAGCCCCACCCCCAGTCTCTCAGAGTGCTCAGCAAGTGGCAGCTCCTGCGCCCGTCATTTCTTCTCCTCCTTCTTGTCCTTCTTGTTGTCCTTAGAGGCCTGGGAGGCCAGGGACCCCATAGCATTGCGAATGGCTTCATTATTGGGGTCCACTCCTGGCAGGTTCTCTAGGACACTCTGTAAGAACTCGGGGTCCTGCATCACGTCATAATCATCTTCCTCCTGCAGCAAAGAGAATCGGGTGATGGTACAGCCTCATGGTGTTCACCCAGGACAGAGAGGTGCTGGGGATCCCCCAATATATGCAGAGATGGGAGGAGTCTAATGCAGGGGGCGGATCTCACACAGTACAGAGAGGTGAGAGGATTATGGGAGTAGGGATAGGCTGCAGATCTCATGCAATAGAGAGGGGAACGTCCAGTTGCACTAGAAAGAGATGCACCCCCTGACCCCACCAGGAGAAGAGAAAAGGAAACATAAAGAGAAGAGGAAGAATCACCTTTGCAGGTTCTGAGGTGTCCATTACAGCACTGCTGTCCAGCTCCCCGGCCTCCACTGGGCCAAACTCTGCAGTGAGAGAGGAAAGAATAAATATAATGAGCCCTGGGGTCTTTCTCCAAAGCTAATAATGAAAGGACCCCCAAAACCAGCTTTTAACCCTAGATGTGCACTCCCAGGCCCCACTCACCCGCCCCCTGTAGCGACATCTGCATGGCGTATGCAATCTGCTCATCCTCCGTCATACTGCTGAAATCTGGGAGCCCACTGCGAGTGCCCTCCTGCTGCCCAATGGTCATCTTCAGCAGCGCCTCATCCGAATCTGAAACAGACGCAAATTCTGTGCTCAAAGCTCATTCCATGGTGAGTTGGGCAGGGGAGGGGCCATTATGTGTTGGGTGGGACAGGGGAGGGGCCATTATGTGTTGGGTGGGACAGGGGAGGGGCCATTATGTGTTGGGAGGGGCCATTGTGTGTTGGGTGGGACAGGGGAGGGGCCATTATGTGTTGGGTGGGACAGGGGAGGGGCCATTATGTGTTGGGAGGGGCCATTGTGTGTTGGGTGGGACAGGGGAGGGGCCATTATGTGTTGGGTGGGACATGGGAGGGATCATTATGTGTTGGGTGGGACAGGGGAGGGGCCATTATGTGTTGGGTGGGACAGGGGAGGGGTCATTATGTGTTGGGTGGGACAGAGGAGGGATCATTATGTGTTGAGTGGGACAGGGGAGGGGCCATTATGTGTTGGGTGGGACAGGGGAGGGGCCATTATGTGTTGGGTGGACAGGGGAGGGTCATTATGTGTTGGGTGGGACAGGGGAGGGGCCATTATGTGTTGGGTGGGACATGGGAGGGATCATTATGTGTTGGGTGGGACAGGGGGGGGCCATTATGTGTTGGGTGGGACAGGGGAGGGCCATTATGTGTTGGGTGGGACAGGGGAGGGGTCATTATGTGTTGGGTGGGACATGGGAGGGATCATTATGTGTTGGGTGGGACAGGGGAGGGGCCATTATGTGTTGGTGGGACAGGGGAGGGGTCATTATGTGTTGGGTGGGACAGAGGAGGGATCATTATGTGTTGAGTGGGACAGGGGAGGGGCCATTATGTGTTGGGTGGGACAGGGGAGGGGCCATTATGTGTTGGGTGGGACAGGGGAGGGGTCATTATGTGTTGGGTGGGACGGGGGAGGGGCCATTATGGGTTGGGCGGGACAGGGGAGGGACCATTCTGGGTTGGGCAGGACAGGGGAGGGGCCATTCTGGGTTGGGCAGGACAGGGGAGGGGCCATTCTGTGTTGGGTGGGATAGGGGAGGGAGGAATCTATAGGGGGAGGGACAAAAGAGGCTATTCTGTAGGTGAGACATTGAGTGAGATCTCATTGTGACACAGGGGAAGTAGCCAATGGGATTGTGGCAATTAGCCAATAGCAATGTCCTTACCGTCGCCAGTTGTGGAAGTGATTCCGGCCTCAGCAGCAGAAGCGGCAGTTGCTCTCCTGGCCTCCTCCTCCTGCCGCTGCCTCTGCTCCTCCATAGACACACGAAGAGCCTAAGAGGGAATAGAAAGACGGTTATCAGAAGGATTTGGGCTAATGGGCCATGTCACACTAGCCACATTACATGAAGAGGCCACAGACACAAGTGATAGAAGAAGGGAACCCCGAGTTCAAGTACAAGTAGCCCCCCTTCAGATGCCGGACCAGACCCAAGAACAGTAAGTGCACTCACCAGGGCCAGCTCCGGGTCAGCGCTAGGATCCACCCCAAACTCAAAGTCACTGGCCCCCAGCCCCAGCATTGCCCCTCCCTCTCCCGCCAGGATTGGGGAGCTGATGAGGGCGTCGGCCAGGCTGGGCCCAGGAGGGACAGTGACTAAGTGGGAGCCGGTGCCGTCCTTTCCATTCAGGGTGTTGATAAATGCCGTCAGCTTCTCCGTGTTACTCTCCTGCCAGGCGACAAATACTGTGACTCTTAGCAACTGCCACTCAGCGCCCCACTCTCCAGCCGAGCTCTAACCCCCAATAAGAAAGGACTCACCTCTTCTCCAAAATTAATGATGTCCACGCTCACCTTCTCTTTCTTCAGGCGCTTTGCCAGTTTCACCAACTGGAAGGGAAGGGGTTAATTAGTAGGCGTGGCACAATGCAGCCAATGAGATGGTTTATTATATGTCCCTCCCTCACAGCCTGATTGGGTCTCACTCAGCACAAATTCTGCTGGAGCTTTGCTGTTATTATTGGCTCTCTAGCCAGTCCCTCTCATACTCATGTTCCACTCCCTGGTTTCTAGAATAAGGGCGTCCCTAGCAACCAGATGCACGACAGGCCAATACTCACATCCTTTTCATTGTCCTCCACTGGACTTCCAACAAAGGCGATTATCCGCATCTTGTGGTTCTTGCCCTGGCGGTGCTTCAGTGCCAGCTGTATGGGTGACAATAAAGGCCTCACAGACTACAGCTCCCACAATCCTTAGCTAAATGCTGTTCTAGTACAAACACAACCCAGCCCCCCGTCCAGCCCCACTTACATGCGCAACGCGGATTCCGGTGCAGAAAGTGATCCTGCCAATGGGCTGCACCGCATGGAGTTTGGAAAGGATTCGGCCGGTGTCCGGAGTGAGAGTGGTGAGAACCTCACAGTTACTGTGGGACAGAGGGAGCAGAGAGTCTGCTAAATAAATATAATCACCCACATTATACAGTTCCTTGTACACCAGGACTCTGATTGGCTGCTGAAACTCTCCTACAGCTTCCCATATGGGTCAAACAATAACAACAATAATAATAATAATAATAGGTTAGTTAGATGTTTCCATCAGAACAAAGTCCTAAACCCACAGCTCCAACATGGGCAAATAGTAGCCCAGCCCAAAACACCTCCCAACTAGACTTTTAGGGGAACCCACAGAAGTGACCTTACACACTGACCTCAAGCACCTTTATAGATAGACATAGCCCCCCACATCACTTACTTAGCCAGTGTGATGAGCCCCACATTATTCTCGGGGTTACTGCGAGTCTTGGAGTGACAAACAATGTTCACTGCGTCCTGTTGGGCCTGAAGTCTCGTTGGTAGGAAGTCCCCATTTCTCATGTATTCACTGTTATCCACACTGAAAAGATACAACACCCCTTATTATGTGATCAGCAGCTCCGAGCTGGCCAATGGAGTCAGCAGAATCAACCCCAGTACCAAAAATCTCCACTAGATGCTGATCCTACTCATCCCTCGAATCCCTCATCCTATGAAACAGAAATCAGTCCCTCTAATCCCTCATCCTATGGAACAGAAATCAGTCCCTACTAATCCCTCATCCTATGGAACAGAAATCAGTCCCTACTAATCCCTCATCCTATGGAACAGAAATCAGTCCTACTAATCCCTCATCCTATGGAACAGAAATCAGTCCCTACTAATCCCTCATCCTATGGAACAGAAATCAGTTCCTACTAATCCCTCATCCTATGGAACAGAAATCAGTCCTACTAATCCCTCATCCTATGAACAGAAATCAGTCCTACTAATCCCTCATCCTATGGAACAGAAATCAGTCCCTACTAATCCCTCATCCTATGGAACAGAAATCAGTCCTACTAATCCCTCATCCTATGGAACAGAAATCAGTCCCTACTAATCCCTCATCCTATGGAACAGAAATCAGTCCCTACTAATCCCTCATCCTATGGAACAGAAATCAGTCCTACTAATCCCTCATCCTATGAACAGAAATCAGTCCTACTAATCCCTCATCCTATGGAACAGAAATCAGTCCCTACTAATCCCTCATCCTATGGAAACAGAAATCAGTCCTACTAATCCCTCATCCTATGGAACAGAAATCAGTCCTACTAATCCCTCATCCTATGGAACAGAAATCAGTCCTACTAATCCCTCATCCTATGGAACAGAAATCAGTCCTACTAATCCCTCATCCTATGGAACAGAAATCAGTCCCTACTAATCCCTCATCCTATGGAACAGAAATCAGTCCTACTAATCCCTCATCCTATGGAACAGAAATCAGTCCCTACTATCCCTCATCCTATGGAACAGAAATCAGTCCTACTAATCCTCATCCTAGGGAAAACAGAAATCAGTCCCTACTAATCCCTCATCCTATGGAACAGAAATCAGTCCTACTAATCCCTCATCCTATGAAACAGAAATCAGTCCCTACTAATCCCTCATCCTATGGAACAGAAATCAGTCCCTACTAATCCCTCATCCTATGAAACAGAAATCAGTCCTACTAATCCCTCATCCTATGGAACAGAAATCAGTCCCTACTAATCCCTCATCCTATGGAACAGAAATCAGTCCTACTAATCCCTCATCCTATGGAACAGAAATCAGTCCCTACTAATCCCTCATCCTATGGAACAGAAATCAGTCCTACTAATCCCTCATCCTATGAAACAGAAATCAGTCCCTACTAATCCCTCATCCTATGGAACAGAAATCAGTCCCTACTAATCCCTCATCCTATGGAACAGAAATCAGTCCCTACTAATCCCTCATCCTATGGAACAGAAATCAGTCCCTACTAATCCCTCATCCTATGGAACAGAAATCAGTCCCTACTAATCCCTCATCCTATGGAACAGAAATCAGTCCCTACTAATCCCTCATCCTATGGAACAGAAATCAGTCCTACTAATCCCTCATCCTATGGAACAGAAATCAGTCCTACTAATCCCTCATCCTATGGAACAAATCATCCTATAATCTCATCCTTGAAGAATCAGTCACAATCCCACCTAGACAGAATCGTCACTAATCCCTCTCCTATGAACAAATCAGTCCTACTAATCCTCATCCTAGAACAGAAATCAGCCCTACTATCCTCATCCTATGACGAATCATCCTCAATCCTCATCCTGGAACAGAATCAGTCCTACTACCCCATCTAACAAAATCAGTCCTATATCCCCACTATGAACAGAAATAGTCTACTAATCCCTCACCTATGGAACAGAAATCAGTCCTACTACCTATCCTATACGAACAGTCCTACTATCCTATCCTATGGAACGATCAGCCTACTACCCCATCCTTGGACAAAATCATCCTACTATCCCTCACATGAAGAATCACTCTAACCTCATCTATGAACAGAAACCCTCTATCCTCATCTTGACAGAAATCAGCCTACTATCCTCATCCTAGAACATAGCTAAATCCCTCTATGAGAATCACCTACTAATCCTCATCCTATGAAGAATCAGCATATCCCTCATCCTATGGAACAGAAATCAGTCCTACTAATCCTCATCCTATGACAGAATCATCCTATAACCCTATCTATGGAACAGAAATCAGTCCTACTAATCCTATCCATGAACAGAAATCAGTCCTACTAATCCCTCATCCTTGGAACAGAATCAGTCCTACTAATCCCTCATCCTATGACAGAATAGTCCTACTAATCCTCATCCTATGAACAGAAATCAGTCCTACTAATCCTCATCCTATGGAACAGAAATCAGTCCTACTAATCCTCATCCTATGGAACAGAAATCAGTCCTACTATCCCCATCCTATGGAACAGAAATCAGTCCTACTAATCCTCATCCTATGGAACAGAAATCAGTCCTACTAATCCCTCATCCTATGGAACAGAAATCAGCACTATCCCTATCTATGAACAAAATCATCCTACAATCCCTATCCTTGACAGATCAGTCTCTAATCCCTCATCCTTGGAACAGAAATCAGTCTACTAATCCTATCTTGAACAGAAATGAATCCTCATCCTATGACGAAATCGTCCCTCTACTCATCCTATGAACAGAAATCGTCTACTACCCTCATCCTAACAGAATCATCCTCTATCCCTCACCTATGGAACGAAATCATCCTCTAATCCTCATCCTATGACAAATATACAATCCCTCCAGGACAAAAGTCTATAATCCTCATCTATGACGAATCGTCCTCTAATCTATCTATGAACAGAAATCAGTCCTACTAATCCCTCATCCTATGGAACAGAAATCAGTCCTACTAATCCCTCATCCTATGAACAGAAATCAGTCCCTACTAATCCCTCATCCTATGGAACAGAAATCAGTCCTACTACCCTCATCCTATGAAACAGAATCAGTCCTACTAATCCCTCATCCTATGGAACAAAATCAGTCCTCTAATCCCTCATCCTATGAACAGAAATCAGTCCTACTAATCCCTCATCCTATGGAACAGAAATCAGTCCTACAATCCCTCATCCTATGGAACAGAAATCAGTCCTACTAATCCCTCATCCTATGGAACAGAAATCAGTCCCTACTAATCCCTCATCCTATGGAACAGAAATCAGCCCTACTAATCCTCATCCTAGAACAGAAATCAGCTCCCTACTATCCCTCATCCTATGGAAAAATCAGTCCTACTAATCCCTCATCTATGAACAAAAATCAGTCCTACTAATCCCTAATCCTATGGAACAGAAATCAGTCCTACTAATCCCTCATCCTATGAACAAAATCCCATCCCTACTAACCCTCATCCTATGAACAGAAATCATCCTATAATCCCTCATCCTATGAACAGAAATCATCCTAGAAATCCCTCATCCTTAACAGAAATCAGTCCCTACTAATCCCTCATCCTATGACAGAAATCAGTCCTACTAATCCCTCATCCTATGAACAGAAATAAGTCCCTACTAATCCTCATCCTATGGAACAGAAATCAGTCACTAATCCTCATCCTATGAAACAGAAATCAGTCCCTACTAATCCCTCATCCTATGAACAGAAATCAGTCCTACTAATCCCTCATCCTATGGAAACAGAAATCAGTCCCTACTAATCCCTCATCCTATGGAACAGAAATCAGCCTACTAATCCCTCATCCTATGGAACAGAAATCAGTCCCTACTAATCCCTCATCCTATGGAACAGAAATCAGTCCCTACTAATCCCTCATCCTATGGAACAGAAATCAGTCCCTACTAATCCCTCATCCTATGCAACAGAAATCAGTCCCTACTAATCCCTCATCCTATGAACAGAAATCAGTCCTACTAATCCCTCATCCTATGGAACAGAAATCAGTCCTACTAATCCCTCATCCTATGGAACAGAAATCAGTCCTACTAATCCCTCATCCTATGGAACAGAAATCCAGTCCCTACTAATCCCTCATCCTATGGAACAGAAATCAGTCCTACTAATCCCTCATCCTATGGAACAGAAATCAGTCCCTACTAATCCCTCATCCTATGGAACAGAAATCAGTCCTACTAATCCCTCATCCTATGGAACAGAAATCAGTCCTACTAATCCCTCATCCTATGGAACAGAAATCAGTCCTACTAATCCCTCATCCTATGGAAACAGAAATCAGTCCTACTAATCCCTCATCCTATGGAACAGAAATCAGTCCTACTAATCCCTCATCCTATGGAACAGAAATCAGTCCCTACTAATCCCTCATCCTATGGAACAGAAATCAGTCCTACTAATCCCTCATCCTATGGAACAGAAATCAGCCCCTACTAATCCCTCATCCTATGGAACAGAAATCAGTCCCTACTAATCCTCATCCTATGGAACAGAAATCAGTCCTACTAATCCCTCATCCTATGGAACAGAAATCAGTCCCTACTAATCCCTCATCCTATGGAAACAGAAATCAGTCCCTACTAATCCCTCATCCTATGGAACAGAAATCAGTCCCTACTAATCCCTCATCCTATGGAACAGAAATCAGTCCTACTAATCCCTCATCCTATGGAACAGAAATCAGTCCTACTAATCCCTCATCCTATGGAACAGAAATCAGTCCTACTAATCCCTCATCCTATGGAACAGAAATCAGTCCCTACTAATCCCTCATCCTATGAACAGAAATCAGTCCCTACTAATCCCTCATCCTATGGAACAGAAATCAGTCCTACTAATCCCTCATCCTATGGAACAGAAATCAGTCCTACTAATCCCTCATCCTATGGAACAGAAATCAGTCCTACTAATCCCTCATCCTATGGAACAGAAATCAGTCCCTAATCCTATCCTTGGAACAGAAATCATCCTACTAATCCCTCATCCATGAACAAATCAGTCCTACTAATCCTCATCCTATGGAACAGAAATCAGTCCTACTATACCTCATCCTATACATCAAAAATCAGTCCTCAATCCTCATCCTTGGAACAAATCAGTCCCTACTAATCCTCATCCTATGAACAGAAATAGTCCTACTAATCCCTCATCCTGGAACAGAAATCAGTCCTCTAATCCTCATCCTATGGAAAGAAATCAGTCCTACTAATCCCTCATCCTATGAACAGAAATCATCCTACTACCCTATCCACGAAACAGAATCATCCTCTAATCCTATCCTTGGAACAGAATCATCCTACTAATCCCTCATCCTATGGAACAGAAATCAGTCCTACTAATCCCTCATCCTATGGAACAGAAATCAGTCCTACTAATCCCTCATCCTATGGAACAGAAATCAGTCCTACTAATCCTCATCCAGAACAGAAATCATCCTACTAATCCCTATCCTGAACAGAATCAGTCCTATCCTCATCCTATGAACAGAAATCACCTATATCCCTCATCCTATGAACAGAATCAGTCCCTACTAATCCCTCATCCTTGGAACAGAATCGTCCTACTAATCCTCATCCTTGGAACAAAGAAATCATCCTACTAACCCTCATCCTATGAACAGAATCAGTCCTACTAATCCTCATCCTATGAACAGAATCAGTCACTAATCCCTCATCCTATGGAACAGAAATCAGTCCTACTAATCCCTCATCCTATGGAACAGAAATCAGTCCTACTAATCCCTCATCCTATGAAACAGAAATCAGTCCCTACTAATCCCTCATCCTATGGAACAGAAATCAGTCCCTACTAATCCCTCATCCTATGGAACAGAAATCAGTCCCTACTAATCCCTTATCCTGTGGAACAGAAATCAGTCCTACTAATCCCTCATCCTATGGAACAGAAATCAGTCCCTACTAATCCCTCATCCTATGGAACAGAAATCAGTCCCTACTAATCCCTCATCCTATGGAACAGAAATCAGTCCTACTAATCCCTCATCCTATGGAACAGAAATCAGTCCCTACTAATCCCTCATCCTATGGAACAGAAATCAGTCCTACTAATCCCTCATCCTATGAAACAGAAATCAGTCCTACTAATCCCTCATCCTATGGAACAGAAATCAGTCCTACTAATCCCTCATCCTATGAAACAGAAATCAGTCCTACTAATCCCTCATCCTATGAAACAGAAATCAGTCCTACTAATCCCTCATCCTATGGAACAGAAATCAGTCCTACTAATCCCTCATCCTATGAAACAGAAATCAGTCCTACTAATCCCTCATCCTATGGAACAGAAATCAGTCCTACTAATCCCTCATCCTATGAAACAGAAATCAGTCCTACTAATCCCTCATCCTATGGAACAGAAATCAGTCCCTACTAATCCCTCATCCTATGGAACAGAAATCAGTCCCTACTAATCCCTCATCCTATGGAACAGAAATCAGTCCTACTAATCCCTCATCCTATGAAACAGAAATCAGTCCTACTAACCCCTCATCCTATGAAACAGAAATCAGTCCCTACTAATCCCTCATCCTATGGAACAGAAATCAGTCCTACTAATCCCTCATCCTATGGAACAGAAATCAGTCCCTACTAATCCCTCATCCTATGGAACAGAAATCAGTCCTACTAATCCCTCATCCTATGAAACAGAAATCAGTCCCTACTAATCCCTCATCCTATGGAACAGAAATCAGTCCCTACTAATCCCTCATCCTATGGAACAGAAATCAGTCCCTACTAATCCCTCATCCTATGGAACAGAAATCAGTCCTACTAATCCCTCATCCTATGGAACAGAAATCAGTCCCTACTAATCCCTCATCCTATGGAACAGAAATCAGTCCTACTAATCCCTCATCCTATGGAACAGAAATCAATCCCTACTAATCCCTCATCCTATGGAACAGAAATCAGTCCTACTAATCCCTCATCCTATGAAACAGAAATCAGTCCCTACTAATCCCTCATTTTATGAAACAGAAATCAGTCCCTACTAATCCCTCATCCTATGGAACAGAAATCAGTCCTACTAATCCCTCATCCTATGGAACAGAAATCACTAACCAAATGTTCCCTCTCGGCCCCCGTACATTTCCTGTGTTGCCGGAAGCCCAGTTACAGGTGTATCTCTCCTGTCCCTCAGGTTTGTGTTTCCCCGGTGAGTGACTCAGGGATTCCCAGTCAATATGTGAGTGAATATGAGGCAGTTTTGTCTCAGGCCGAGGCCTCTCCCAACATTATCCGCTTCCCAAACTCAAATTCTCCCCCCCTCATTATCCCCGTGGGCCCGGGACTCACCAGACCATAGTACTTTCCAGCCCCATTTTTTCTGTATTGTCACCTCGACTTCTGCACCGGAATATCCGGCTCCGTCATAAACTGTAACTGCCCAGCCAATCGCCGTGGATCTAGGACGCTTCCGGTCTGCGCGCACAGCCCTTTGGGAAATGTAGTTTTAACGTTGTTGCAAGTTTATCAGCCAATGAGGGCGCTGCTTTCCTGATGTCAGTGTCTTGAGTCGGAATGAAGAGATCTCGCTGTTGGTTGGCTCTGTTGTGTTGCACGTGTTTCCCTGTGTCCAATGGGCGTGTCTGGTGTGAGGTAAATACAGGCGCCTCTCTGTCACTCAGGGGACTGACAGGAAACCCCAGTTGTTTCGTTGCAGTTGGTCAGGACACAGCAGTTTCCCCGGGGCAGAGTCACCGCCTCACGTGATGCACAAAAACCAATGAAGTCAATTGTAGGCCCCGAGTTACTTCTCCAGACTGACTCCAGGGAGCACATTTATCACTATTTCTGCTGGTTTTGCAGCTCTGAGCAGTTTTAGTGAGTTACTGTTAGTTGGCTCCTCACAACCCTAATAACTGATGTCTCACTCTTTTCAGCTTCATTTCATTACAATTCTCTTTTCTCTTGTCCTCACAGACACCTGCCAACATTCTAATTGGGGATCATTTTATCTCCTTTACTTCACAACCGGACCAGGCGTCGCCATCTTCCTGCGTCGTCTCTTCCTGTGTCGTCTCATGCTACGTTGTCTCTTCCTGCGTCATCTCTTCCTGTGTCGTCTCTTCCTGCGTCGTCTCTTCCTGCGTCGTCTCTTCCTGCGTCGTCTCTTCCTGCGTCGTCTCTTCCTGCGTCGTCTCTTCCTGCGTCGTCTCTTCCTACGTCGTCTCTTCCTGCATCATCTCATGCTACGTTGTCTCTTCCTGCGTCGTCTCTTCCTGCGTCGTCTCATGCTATGTCGTCTCTTCCTGCTTCATCTCTTCCTGCGTCTTCTCTTCCTGCGTTGTCTCTTCCTGCGTCATCTCTTCCTGCGTCTTCTCTTCCTGCGTCGTCTCTTCCTGTGTCGTCTCATGCTACGTTGTCTCTTCCTGCGTCATCTCTTCCTGTGTCGTCTCTTCCTACGTTGTCTCTTCCTGCGTCATCTCTTCCTGTGTCGTCTCTTCCTACGTTGTCTCTTCCTGCGTCATCTCTTCCTGTGTCATCTCTTCCTGCGTCGTCTCTTCCTGCGTCGTCTCTTCCTGCGTCGTCTCTTCCTGCGTCGTCTCATGCTACGTCGTCTCATGCTACGTCTTCTCTTCCTGCGTTGTCTCTTCCTGCGTCATCTCTTCCTGTGTCGTCTCTTCCTGCGTCGTCTCTTCCTGCGTCGTCTCTTCCTGCGTCGTCTCTTCCTGCGTCGTCTCTTCCTGTGTCGTCTCTTCCTACGTCGTCTCTTCCTGCATCATCTCATGCTACGTTGTCTCTTCCTGCGTCGTCTCTTCCTGCGTCGTCTCATGCTATGTCGTCTCTTCCTGCTTCATCTCTTCCTGCGTCTTCTCTTCCTGCGTTGTCTCTTCCTGCGTCATCTCTTCCTGTGTCGTCTCTTCCTGCGTCATCTCTTCCTGTGTCGTCTCTTCCTACGTCGTCTCTTCCTGCGTCATCTCTTCCTGCGTTGTCTCTTCCTGCGTCGTCTCTTCCTACGTCTTCTCTTCCTGCGTCGTCTCTTCCTGTGTCGTCTCATGCTACGTTGTCTCTTCCTGCGTCATCTCTTCCTGTGTCGTCTCTTCCTACGTTGTCTCTTCCTGCGTCATCTCTTCCTGTGTCGTCTCTTCCTACGTTGTCTCTTCCTGCGTCATCTCTTCCTGTGTCATCTCATGCTCTGTCGTCTCTTCCTGCGTCGTCTCTTCCTGTGTCATCTCATGCTCTGTCGTCTCTTCCTGCGTCGTCTCTTCCTGCGTCATCTCATGCTGCGTCATCTTCAAGCACACATGCCCACAATGAGGGAGCACACAATACGGTCTCTGTGCGTGACATTTCAACATGACGTTTCCTGGACTGACAGAAGTTCACGCTGGGCCACATTCATATCCATCCTGGGCCGCAGTTTGGACACCCCTGCTGTAAACATACAATATCAGCTTTACGGGAATTATAATATGTGAACGCCTTTTTCCTCTTAATTGGGGAGTTAAACCCCTGAATATTGTGGGAAAGAACAATCAGCTCCATGATACGTTAAATCTAGGCCAAAGCCGACGTATTTGTGAAACATTTAAAATCTTGTTTAGCCCACTAATTATTTCCATTAGTACACAGGCCTACCTTCGTCTCAACCTCACATAGAAAAAGTAAATAGGAGACATTTAGCAGTAAGAATATTAAACATAAACAAAACCATGAGTAACAACAACATTGAGAAGCCCAGTGTGAGGCCTGTGATTAACCTCAATAGACTCCTCCAGGGGACGTCAGTTAACTCCACAGGCCCTTCCCTTTACCATAGTATAAACCAACCAGAGATACAGAAATATAAGGGAAAGAAAATCGATTTTCTCATACGTTTCCTTGATTGAATTATCAATCCTCATCTTATCAGAATAGCGGTGCTTTACAAAATAATAATCTTCTTGATCTTCCAAATAAGTTCAACTGCCCATAGTTGTAATCCTTGATTAGGCCTTTGGGTAATCCCAACAAAAACCGTTATTTATTAGAAGACGAGTACTCTAGGCCCAACTTTCAAGTCGGCGAGGATTGTCAAATTCTTCTTGTTACCTCCATGAACTTTCTGCCCAATTGGCGATATTGGTAATTGTGGGGGTCTTTGACTTGCTTCCGAACCTGATTGTGAGTCCCTAATCAGGGGTTCCATTAAACCAATCCGACAAAGTTCCTCAATCCCTTGATCCAGATTAGACAGAGCCTTTATTATTGTTAGTAAATGACTTATTATTTTATTATGTTGCAGCGCAGTAACAATAGGAGAGAAGGACTTACGTTTTTGCAGCGTAGTCGGAGATATATCCGCAAAAATGTGAAATGTAAGTTGTTGCGCTATTCTAGCAGCTTGTAATATTTTGACCTGGTTCTGGTGATTTCTATCCCTGGCTGGACCTTCCTTTGCCTTTGGTCGAAGTGCCCGATGGATTCTAACTCCAATCTCTGTAGGAAGATCCGGGAGGAAGGTAGTGAGTATTACATGAACTGCCTGTTGTATCTCTATCACCGTTTCTGGTATTCCACGAATGCGTACGTTATTCCTCCGAGATCAATTATCCGCATCCTCGATTTTGCCCATGGCGTCTTTCAATTGGGATTGCGTTAAAATGATATCTTGCTCATGTGCATCCAAAACCGTTACAACATCGCCATTTTATGCTCCAAAGTATCAATCCGATGGCCCAGGTCATGTATTTGGGAAGATATCTTTTCAGTGATATTATCTGCAGTTTTGGATAATTCCTGCTGTCAAAGTACCTTAAATTTGTCAAAGATTTCCGTTTCCCCAGAAGTCGTCCGCTGTTGTTGAGATGAAGCTGGTTGGGAATCTGGGCCGAACCATAAATCATCCTGCGACATCCTCGGTGCGCTTCTGTTAGCTTGTGGCGTAGTTAGATATGTCGCGAGGGTTTGCGGTTGTTTTTGTATCTTGGTTGTTGTCCCCTTCTGGTCTCTCGTTTGCCTTGTACTTGCCATTCGCCAACTACACCTTGCTCCAGCCGCTTGAGAAAATGAAGATTCCCGGGTCAGTTTTGTCTAAAACGTGATAGAATGTGGGACCTGTGGATGAGGAGCGATCTCAACGCGCAGCCATCTTTGTGACCTCACATGTGATTTGTATTTCTAATAATGCATTTATTGTAACTTATTTATTCCAATGACCCCTTGTTTGTTACTACTAATTGATTGTTTAGCTGTAGTGCTTTGCCCTCGAGGAGCGCTATAGAAATAAAATATACATACAGACATCCCACAGCCAATGTATTTCAATGGGGTCAGACGCCATCAGGTTTTATTGTGTTGGATGAAGAGGCAGCGTTTGCATCGGTTGTGTCGCATCAGATCCATGTAGTTTACACATCACATTTTTGTATCAGTCCCAATATATTCTGACTTACACAACTACATCCCACTAGTAACATGTGTTTCATCCATCCGACACCATCCTGCAAAATCTCCTTTGGTGTTTGGCTAAATTTGGTCAACAAACGCAGAGATCTGGTTATGTGCAACAGCATCAGTGAGTTTTCCTTTTAGATTGTAAGCTCTTTTTGCACAAGACCTTCCTCACCTTCTATACTGGTATTGATTGTGATGTATGTAACTCCATATGTTCTATGTATGTAATTCATGTGACTTAGTTGTATAATCCCATTTATTTTACAGCTCTGACAAATACATTGGCGCTATACAAATTCTGACAAATATTGGCGCTATATAAATAAATGTTAATAATAATAATAATGTGTGCAATGTTAATATGTCCCCATGAGTTAGAGTCCTGCAGCGGGTCGGAGTTCTGGGTGCGGGTATAGACCCGGGTTGGCGGTTCTGCTGGTTCACGGGTTGGGCCGCAGGTCTTCTCAGCGATTCTTACTCCTGTTTTCTGATCACGTCTACTTCCGATGAGGTCACTTCCAGTTTACAATGACATCACTTCCTGATTCTTGATGGTCAGCGGGTCAGTTAAGATACTTGCGGGTCGGGTAGCGGGTCCAAGCGGGTAAGAATGCGTGTCCGGGTTGCAGATTGCAGGTACGGGTTCCAAAAAAATGGACCCGCGCAGGACTGTACTATGAGTGCAAGGTGGGAGCCTGGGCTGGAAGGGAAGATTTTGTGATACTTTAAAAATGTAAAATGAATTGATACAAAATGCCACGAGCTACTGTGTGTGTTACTCTGGCACCCAGGACTGCTAATGTTAGGGTGCTGTGGGTGAATGTATCCAAAGTGGGAGTAATGAGACGTCTTCAGTGATCACTGAGCAAGTCCAGTTGTTCTACTGCAGGGATCCCCATGACGTCGATCGCCATCATTTTCCTGGTAGACCACGACCTGCCCAACGTTTTTCACCTGCACTTCCTGGTTGTGATGTCAGAAGCATGGGCGCCCTTATTGGCTCACTCTCAGTGCCTGATCAGTATATGATTGGTTGCACAGAAGTCAGACGGACATCAAGGTAAAGTGCTCAGTCACCCCCACACACAGACACACAGACATCACCTGAACGGACAACTTCCCTTTCACTGGCAGTGACTGACACTTGTCACAGAGATGGAGCCACTACTGACCGAGGCGAGGGAGTCGGGACATGGAGCAGGAGCAGTAGCGTTTCCGCAATGTTCTCCCCAACCGTCGCACTAGGGCTGCTGGTGGTGACCGTGGTGCTGTCTCACTCTGACTGCCTAAGCCTTTGAAATGAATGCACCCCTGGAGTTCATTGCAAGAAGCAAGGTCCAAGGTGAAAGCATCCGAGGAGAGTCACAGTCCCACGGGCGCCAGTTGCAGCCCTAACGTGGCAGTTGGGGAGAACATTGTGGAAACACTAGCGATCTGCTTCTGCTCCGACTCCATGTCCCGACTCCCTCGGTCAGTAGCGGATCCACTTCTGTGACACAGTCCCTGGCACAGGCCTGGTATGAGTGGGCAGTTAAGGACGTACCTGGGGGCTGGGGCAGGTGTACTTGCACAGTATTAACCCCCCCCACACACACACACACCTGGAAAATAAATCTTAATTAATCTTAATGTGTACTTAATGCGTCTGAGCATTTTCTGTCCTTATTAAGGGGCACCAGACTGCAAAAATTCTTTGGTCCCTTTAGATTGGAAGATTTACACTTAAATGGCTGGGAAAGGTCAGACGGCCTCATTATATCATCATTTGCCCTGAAACATTGCAGTATATTACATTACTATATGCTGGTGCATGCGGGAGTGAAATAAATGGAAACTCTGCATGTGTTTTAAAGGAGAAGGAAAGCTCCAAGACAGTTTATTGCCAATAGATGAGCCACAATAGTACAAGCTAGAACACTATATTTATTCTGCAGAATGCTTTACCATACCTGAGTAAACAGCTCTAGACACTCTCTGTTTGTTTAGGATAGCAGCTGCCATATTAGCTTGGTGTGACATCACTTCCTGTCTGAGTCTCTCCCTGCTCACTCATAGCTCTGGGCTCAGATTACAGCAGGGAGGGAGAGAGGAGCAAACTGAGCATGCTCAAGCCCTAGCCCTGGAGGTTTAAGCTGAAAACAGTTAGTCTGATACAGAAGCCCATGAGTACACAATAGAAGGAAAGAAATGTGATGTTTCTTTGTGGACTCATTACATTGAGGGGTTACTGGTGTATTTATATAGACCTTTCTGATAAAGCTTATTTACTTTTAGCCTTTCCTTCTCCTTTAAGTGCAACTATTTGCCCGGCTAATAATGAAGGACACATTTAACACAATTAAAATAGGAACTTTTGAGTGCAATATATACAATTTTTACACATAAGGGTGAGCGGACAGCAACAAGCACTGAGGGAAAGGGAGGGCTGAGCAGCAAACATGGAGGGAAAGGGAGTGTGTTTAAACTTTCATAACCAGTCAAATTTTGTAAAATTAACATGGTAATTAGAAGGTGTGGTCCAATAAATGGGCGTGGTCAAAAAATTGCAGCGTGTTACCAAGGTAGATCTGATGGGGGCCAGGTGTCAAGAGTAGATCCCAGTGCAAAAGTCTGGGCACCCCTGTTCTACTGGATATACCATGACCTGGATGAAAGAGAATCTTCATAGTCATATTGCCATTCATTTTGGAGAGAATACTGTAAAACTGGTTCAGGAATAGGAAAGAAATCTGGCGGACTATCAAGTGGTTACTGAATTCCCCATCACTCTATAGGGGGGTTATCCACTTAAATGAGTTTCCACAATGTAAATGATACAGAGAATGGCTCGTACGTCTGGACTGATCAAGGTACTCGAGCTACACGGACGCTACGCTGCATTGACGGAACATGATCGGTCTTCCTTTTATTCATTTTTGTATTAAAAACCAATAATACATTCCTGCTAAACAAAACAAAAGAATGATAGAGTGCAGAGAATGAGTGATTTGCACTCACGGGTCATTAGTAACAGACACTCAGTTGAGAGGAATCAGCGAGAGACACTCAGGTTGGGAGTCAAAAGAGAGAACCGCGTGACACATTCAGCTTGTGCATTAAAGGGGAAGGAAACCTAGTTGGTGCAAAAACCCTCCCCCCTCCCGTGTGTTGCCCCCCCTCCCTCCTGGCCTACCCGTCCCGCTGGGCAAATGCCCCTAACTTGTTACTTACCCTTCTGCGCAGGTCCAGTCCAGGGAGTTCACAGACGACATCTTCTTCCACGCGATCTTCTTCCTGCTTTGACCGGCGTTTTGCTGCATGCGCAGTAGGAGCATCTCGCCGGTACGATCTACTGCGCATGCGCCAAAAGTACTTTGTGACTTTTGGCGCATGCGCAGTAGATCCGTACCGCCTGAAACGCTCCTACTGTGCATGCGGCAAAACGCCGGTCAAAGCAGGAAGAAGATCACGGGAGGCGGGGGACGGTTTTTTCGCGCCAACTAGGTTTCCTTCACCTTTAAAGGGGTGGTTCACCTTGAATTGAACTTTTAGTATTTTATAGAATGGTCAATTCGAAGCAACGTTTCAATTGGCCTTCATTGTTTCTTTTTTGTATAGTTTTTGAATTATTTGACTTCTTCTGCCGACTCTTTCCAGCTTTCAAATGGGGGGTCACTGACCCCATTTAAAAAACAAATGCTCTGTAAGGCTACAAATGTATTGTTATTGTTACTTTTTATTCCTCATCTTTCTATTCAGTCCTCTCCTATTCATATTCCAGCCTCTTATTCAAATCAGTGCATGGTTGCTAGGGGAATTTGAACCCTAGCAACCAGATTGCTGAAAAGGCAAACTGGAGAGCTGCTGAATAAAAAGCTAAATAAGTCAAAAACCACAAATAATAAAAATATAGTCTCAGATAATAAAAAATAGTCTCAGAATATCCCTCTGTACATCTTACTAACAGTTAACTGAAAGGTAAACAACCAGTAGCAGCAGACATTGGGCTTCAGAGAAAGCCAAGAATCCTTTGCGGATGTGCCTGCGCAGGATGCATTACATTAGCCCAGGTGCATAATACTCGGACACAGCACAATTTGGCAACGGAATGCAAGCTCTTGTGTTTAGGAGCCAAACTGAAGGCACATGAAGCAGTGGAGGCTATAGGACAGGCAAGTGAGGAATCAGTGTGTGACACACTCATACTGGGAGCAGTGGGCTGCAATCATTATGTGACACAACACTGGGGGAACCAATTGGCCATAGACGTAGAGATCGACAAACAAGCAGATCGCTCACTGACTTGCCCACATTGACGTGGGCGACATTGGGCTGATCCGTGGGCCCTAGGACCCAACGACAGGCTCATAATGGATCTGCACAGATGCGACCGCGATCTGACGGGATTTTTAACCTGCCAGATAGAGATCTGCCCGATTTTCAGCCAAATATCACTCAGGGAAGCCCGTCGGATGGCCCCCCACACACGGGCCAATAAGCTGTCAACTCGATTATTGGCCTGTGTATTGGGGCCTTTACAGGCCTAACCTGTCCAATCAATATCAGTCTGGTTTGAAGAGCATTCAGGGCAAGGAACACATTGATGCATTGATGCGACCCTCACCTGCTAATAGGGATACACGGATTCCAGGATTCAGCCTTTTTCATCAGGATTCGGCCAAATCCTTGTGCCTTTGCATATATAAATTAGGGCTGGAGAGGGAGATCATGTGACTTTTCGTCACAAAACTTGGAAGTAAAACATTTGTTTTCCACTTTGTCCTTTCCTGCCCCTAATTTGCATATGCAAAATAGGATTCCGTTTGGGCCGAATCTTACATGAAGGATTTGGGCGAATGAGTGGATTCAGTAGATCCCTACCTGCTAAGTCTGACTCAGTGATTGGCCGACACGGGCAGAGATCTGCTTGTTTCTGGAGCACAGGAGCGGCTCTGCTATTGTGGATTGTGCTTCTATAGAAGAAGAAGAAGAAGGCAAAGTGGCTGCATGTGGGTTACAGGTTTATGTACATACAGGGGTGCAGCTCAGCTCCTGCACAAAAAAAACTTGGATTCTCAATTAAAACTGTTAAATAAAAACTTTCATAAATATTAAAAGACAAGGTGAAGGAAAAATGAAAATCTCTCAATAAAATGGGAATAAACGTATATAAATCAGCCGGTGCTTTTATAAATAGTGTTCGGTGCAAATTCCTCGTTACGAATATCCCGACGCCCTCACACACCAGTGCACTTGGGAAAGGAATCCGGCCCTCCGTTTTAATTTGCAGTTTAGCAGCAGAGCAGCGACCCCCCCCCATCACAAGGCCATTTTCCCTCCGCACCCATCAACATGTTGTTCTGCTGATCTCCCGCTGTAACACTGGAGCACCATTGAAATTCAGGGTGCAAATAAAAGAGGGGTAACGTCCTGCTGATGCTGCTCTCTAAAGGCTGTAGTGTAACAATAGCTGTAACAATAACAATAGGTGTTACTATCCATAAAGGATTCCACCAAACAATAGAGAATCCTTATTGCCCCCCCAAATGAATACAGCAAATCTGGGGGGTAAGAAGCTGCATCACAGGGTGTCACACAGTCCGTGCTGCTCCTTGAGGAGGGGTATTGGCACAGGTAGACATTTGGTTCGGCTTCCATTCAATACAGAACAACTTCAGTCAAACTAATATTGTCCATAGTCACCATGTAATTCAAGGGGTGACCATACGGGGGGTGCATATCCCCATCAACACGTCCATTAGAGTGAATGTGAGGTCACAGCGCCAACGGAAATAGGCAGCAAACGCTTCTACAAAAAACTTTTGGTCCATTAATGCAGCATCAGAGTCAGAAAAATATATCTAAGAGGGGAAAGGAATCTCCTCTCATGAAGGGACTGCAGAATAAGGCAAATGGGAGGAGTTTAATCACTTCTGGAGAGCAGCCATTGGTCTGTTTGTAACATCAGCATGGGAACGCCCGGTCGGCTGCAGACAAGTTTGGTTGAGTGAACAGGATTGTCTCGTCCAAGCGCAGTGATGTCACCCACGTTGCCTCCTGGGTAATTTGTTGCCAACAGAGCTGGCAATCTACGTGTGGCCCTGCTGATCCACAGTGAAGAAAGCAGCCGTGGAGAATCCCAGCTCACTGTGCGGGAAGAGAAGGAGGAACTGAATCAGGCTGATATTAAAGGGGTCTGCAAGATTGTTAACTGCCTCCCCACAGAGTCTCAGCATCTGACCTCTCTGGGCCTCTAAACCAGGGGCGTTAATTTGTGAATTTTAAACATCCTAAAAAAATCAGAGATAACCCCCCTCCCCTCTAACAGAACTACAACTCCCAGAATGCATCCAGGTGTACATTGAAGAGATCATCTCATTAGAGACTAACGTCTACAGTGTTTTGCCCTTTCTCCCTCCACAGTCCCCCAATTCATCAACTGCCTACCCAAAATCCTCCTCTCCTGTTTAGCCCATGACTGCCCCAATAATAACTGCTAAGTCTTTTGCAGGAAGTGAAAACCTTCGGGCCATTTCCAGCTTTGCTGGTCACGTCTGACTAATGCTCGGTAGGATATGGTAACGCAGTCTAGAACCCTAGAACAAGTTCTAGAGCAGATTGTATTAGAGCAGGGAGATGGGAAGCAGAAGTTGGACCCACTTTCCCTTCAGTCTGAATTACGTACAAAGTGGATCTCCGTCTCAATCTGGCTGATGTCCAGAGCCTCTTCCTCTCCTCCTCCTCCATCTTCTTGGTTGGATTCGTCCAGTACTTCAGTTCTGCAGAAAAGATGAGACACTGGGACAAGAGGCATTGGCCACAAGAATTTCTCTCCATTCAGAGACAGAGAAATAACTCGCTGGGAGTTCTTCACCCATTCTCCCCTCTTACCTCACTGTGTTTAACTCAATCTCTGTCACTTCAGCTTTGTGCACTTCCACCCCCACAGACCTGTGAATGACAGAGAAGAATGAAGTGCACGGATATAGGGACACAGACCTGGACCTGAAATATACACCTGGCTACATACCTGTGTGCCGGAGAGTTCAGCCCTCCACTGCCTAGTGAGGAGGTGGATAAGGTGGTGGCCAACGAATCACTGGCAGCTTCATCCACAAGAGGGGTTCGAGGAAGAAGGTCGGGGCGTCCAAACTGACCCACTGCAGAAAGGAAGTGGCTGTGAGCAAGTGAAGAGCAGGAGGTTGCCATCCTGGATTTGGGCAAACAGACTTACCTTGTTCTGAATCAACTTCAGGTGACAGATACTGCTTAGTTTCCTCCATCAGCTGCAAGTGGGTGGGTACTGCTGCCTGGGTGGGCCTGCGGGAGATACCTGGCATCGTACGGCTCTTCTTGGAAGGAGATGTTTTTACTGTAATGACAAAGGAGTCCTGAGACTGGTGCTACACTCAATTGGCCATAAAGCCCCACTAAACCTAACAAGCACTGCTCTCTAGGAACTGGACTTACATGGGATCTTCTTGAAGACAGAGACGCACATGAACTTCTGGAATCGGTCAGCATAGAATCCAGGTCTGTGAACCGACACAGTGTCCTGAGAACCAAAAGAGCCACCTTGTTATAGAGTGGTGACATTAACCCTGTCACCAATAGCAAAACCCTATAAACTACTCACCCCATCATGCACCAGGGCCTTCCAAGAGTGTTCCAGCTTCTTCATGAACCTAAAGAAAACACAAAGGAACTGCATCACTACCTCACTTAAGTTCTAAGGCTCACAAAATCACACCCGGCCGCCCCCAGCATCAGTTTTACTTGGAACACGGCAAGTAAAACACCTCAGCCTCACCTAATGCAGCGACTGAATGTTTGCACATGTTGAAAGACAGGGGGAGGAGCCACAGAAGCACCTACCTGTAAGACTGTAACACATCAATGACGCCAATGTAGAGCAGCAGGCGTTCTCCTTTGGCGTTGCGAGCGGGAATCCCACCCATTCTGTTTGAACAATGGACAAGATATATATTGTGCTAAGTATAAGCTTGAGTGCAAGCCCTATACCAAAGCTCAGAAGAGGGGCACAGGCTATTAAAGCAAAGGTAAGATGTATTTAAATGCAAGCATCACACCTACAGCCAACTGGGGGAGTTGAAGTTCAACCAGCTCTAGGAAGCCATAGATTACCCTTCTGATTTTACAGCCAAAAAGTGGGCACAGTTCTGATGAATAAAACAAATTGCACGTACTGGTCGTCTGTCTCGATGGCTCCCCCTCGCCGTGCCTCACCCTGGATAGACTCCATGGCAGTTGAGTAGAGTGCTTTCTGTGCAGCTGGGCGGCGGGTATCACTCTGAGCATCCACCACCATTGTTTCCTTCTGAGCAAAGTCCATGTTGTGGACTCCCACCAGTAAACTGTAATCCATGATCTTGAAGCTCTGCAGCACCTAGAAAAAAAAATGGGGAGTAAAATGGGGCAAATGTTCAATGGCTGAATAACTTCTCACAGATCTTATTGGCCTCAAGTCTGAGAGACCCTAGGTAATCACAAAAACATACACAAGTACCCCAATCTACATTGGACCTCACCAGACAGTCCCTCTGGATTGTCTTGCAAAGAGCGTTGTGCATATCGGGGTCCAGGTAGAGACCATCAGGCAAGTCCTGCAAAAAGTCCAGGTCCTTGTGTGTTGGGGAGCTCTTCTCCCGTTCTTTGGCGGAAGCACGGCGCTTGTACGTGGACCCCTTAAGGTCGTACTTGAGGTGCATTCTGACAGAGCGGGGCAGCAGATTGTTCATCACCACTATTCGAATGTTCTTGCCCCCGGCCTGGACACAGTACAAGCCATAGAACTTTGGCAGCAGAGTTCTGGGGTTCTGATTCAGGTTCTAAAATGAGAAAAGGAAACGGAAATCTGTAGGGACAAGTGATGTGGACACAAATAAATATCTGCACACATCTGATATATATATATATATATATATCAACAAAAGTGAGCTTGTGTATGTGAGCCAAAACATTGAATAAATACGTTTTTCACTTCACAAGACCTATTGAGTGCGACTACTTTTGTTGTTGTAATATTATGGGATTTGTTTGTTCCAGCACCTAGGCATTAACAGCTGATCTGCTGTGCACCAGGCCATAGGTATTTACCATGTAGTAACCAGGCAGCAGCTTCTGCAGGAACTCCGCCTCCTTGTGTTGGACCGTCTTTATAATGAACTCATCATCTCCAGAGACATAGAACACAGAACCACTGGCACCGGGATTGGACAATTCAATGAGGGGCTCGTTGCACAGAGAATACTGGAAATGTAAGAGGAGGAACCATTAACCCTTGCTGTGACACTCTCCTGCAGCTCCTAGGAGCAGGGGCGCATTTCCCACAATTCATTGTAAGCCGCAGGCCTGTTTATCATGAGGAATTCAATATTTTGTCTATACATACCAGATAGTCATCGGGCCGAATGCCAAAAAGCTCCCTGAAATATCGGAAGGCAACAGGGGCGTAGGTCTTGAAGCGGAAGTCATTATAATGATGAGCAGGTGTTAGATTGCTGCCCTCACTGTGGGGAAACAGACCAGTGACTGTTACTGCACATTTGGCTATAGAAATCATCATCATCCTCACGCTCACCACTGAGGGACACCATCATCCTCACGCTCTCCCCTGAGGGACACCATCACCCTCACACTCTCCCCTGAAGTACACCATCATCCTCACACTCTCCCCTGTGGGACACCATCATCCTCACAGTGTCCCCCGAGGGACACCATCATCCTCACACTCTCCCCCGAGGGACACCATCATCCTCACATTCCCCTCTGAGGGACACCATGATCCTCAAGTTCTGCCCTGAGGGACACCATCACCCTCACATTCTCCCCTGAGGGACACCATCACCCTCACACTCTCCCCTGAGGGACACCATCATCCTCACAGTGTCCCCCGAGGGACAACATCAGCCCCACACTCTCCCCTGAGGGACACCATCATCCTCACATTCCCCTCTGAGGGACACCATGATCCTCAAGTTCTGCCCTGAGGGACACTATCATCCTAAAGCTCTCCCCTTGGGCTACACTCATGCTCTCTTTGGGAAAAACGTGTCCGCCCAGTAGCCATGCAGGGAGGGGTTAAACCATTAAAAGATGACTTACCCTGGGAAAAAGATACTCTCCACCACATAGAAGTCCTGCATGAGGACATCTCTCTCAGGCTTGGTGCTTAGACTGCCCACTGTGTGAGTGATGCCAAGTTGGATTGCACCTTTCAAAGCAGATGATGTGGTCTGTTCAATGAAGCATTTTTGTTAGTGTATAAAACTATTCCTATAATGAAGCTTCTTGTGTTCCTAAAAACCCTTCATTCCCAAGGCCTCACCTTTTTGTACGTAGTCTCACCAGTCGAGTCAACTCCTCTGTGGCCAATTTTTTTCATGGTTTGAGCAGCAGACTGAGCAGAAGAGCCGGGTACCTGAGAGTAAAGTAGTAGTAAGTGTAAGGTTAGTGGTACAGGCGGTACTGAATACTGCAACTCTCTCGGGATTCTCTATAACCTTCTACTTGCTCAATGGGAGAAGCTGTTTCAAGTCTTGTTTAGAAGCCAAACTTCACTAGCACCCTGATGTGAGTCAAAAGCATGAACCCCCCCCCCCCACACACACACTAAGGTGCCCAGAAATAGATCAAAGCCAACAATGGTGAACGTTGTAGTGATACGGATTAGATCAGAGATGTCCAACCTGTTGCCTCCTCAACTAGAGAACCAGGAAGTTGAGGCCAGAGGCAGGGGCCACGGGAAGGCTATTCCTACACTAGTCATTCTGTAAATGTCTGGAGGGACTTGATGTAACTATGGGACATTTACAGCGTGCCACAAAGGAAGGTCTGTGAGATTTAAAGCATGCCACAAAGGAAGGGCAGGTTTCTCACCTCAGCTGGAAGAGGTTTCGTCAGAGTGGTTGTTCCTGTTGGGGAGAAGAGACGGGATTAGAAGATGCAATGGGAACGGCAGACTGAGGTAGAGGACTGACTCTACACATTCCATCTGTGTGTGTGTGTGTGTGAGACTGTGTGTGAGAGTGCGTGTGTGTATGAGAGAGTGTGAGTGTGTAAATGTGTGTGTGTGAGAGTGTGAGTGAGTGTGTGTGTAAGAGTGCGTGTGTGTATGAGAGAGTGTGAGTGTGTAAATGTGTGTGTGTGAGAGTGTGAGTGAGTGTGTGTGAGTGCGTGTGTGTATGAGAGAGTGTGAGTGTGTAAATGTGAGTGTGAGAGTGAGTGTGTGAGAGTGAGTGTGTGTGTGTGTGAGAGAGTGTGAGTGTGTAAATGTGTGTGTGAGTGTGAGTGTGTAAATGTGTGTGTGAGAGAGTGTGTGAGAGTGAGTGTGTGTATGAGAGAGTGTGAGTGTGTAAATGTGTGTGTGAGAGAGTGTGTGAGAGTGAGTGTGTGTATGTGAGAGTGTGAGTGTGTAAATGTGTGTGTGAGAGAGTGTGAGTGTGTAAATGTGTGTGTGAGAGAGTGTGTGAGAGTGAGTGTGTGTGTGAGAGAGTGTGAGTGTGTAAATGTGTGTGTGAGAGAGTGTGTGAGAGTGCGTGTGTGTATGAGAGAGTGAGTGTGTAAATGTGTGTGTGTGAGAGTGTGAGTGAGTGTGTGAGAGTGAGTGTGTGTATGTGAGAGTGTGAGTGTGTAAATGTGTGTGTGAGAGAGTGTGAGTGTGTAAATGTGTGTGTGAGAGAGTGTGTGAGAGTGAGTGTGTGTGTGAGAGAGTGTGAGTGTGTAAATGTGTGTGTGAGAGAGTGTGTGAGAGTGCGTGTGTGTATGAGAGAGTGAGTGTGTAAATGTGTGTGTGTGAGAGTGTGAGTGAGTGTGTGAGAGTGCGTGTGTGTATGAGAGAGTGTGAGTGTGTAAATGTGTGTGTGAGAGAGTGAGTGAGTGTGTGTTTGTGATCACACCTGTCACGTACATAACACACATACCTGCCTCACAAGGAAGTTGCCCTGAGTGACAAAACAGGTAAAAGATCTGCTCATTGGTAACTTGCTGCACAAACATGATACTAATAGAGTGTAAGATTCTAGGCACAGGATCTCCTATTATAGCACTAGAGTGTAAGCTCCTCAGGTGCAGAGTTTTATTGTAATGTGCCTATGATAACAGAGGATAGTTTGTCACACAGTGTTAGTAGTGTAAATAGAATGATACAGTTACAGATCTTTCTATAAACACATTCCCAGCGCCTGCTCAATACACTGTGCCCCATACAGAGAGGGCATAGTTCTACTACAGGGGGCACAGTGCAGATATAGTGTACAGTCAGTAAAGCAATACATGGGGTATCTGCCTACAGAGACAACTTGTTACCCACAATACACAAAGCCACAAACATTGTCAGACTTTCCTCTGCACAATGTCACACACCCAGGGGCCCAGGCTGTGCTGAATGTGAAATAAACAAGGGGTGTCATGTACGTGGCACAAGCTGGTACCTCTATGGGAGACTCAGGTGCCACAGGCCAGACAACTCAGCATGACTCCACAAATACAACATCACTCTGCATTACATACAGGTAACTACCCATTCCCAGCCAATGCCTCACTACACTCAACTCTTGTACCTGCAGAGTCCAGAATGGAATGGGCACTGCCTGAATTCCCAGCAAACAAACAAAAAGGTAGGTGTGTGTGTGTGTGTGTGTGTGTGTGTGTGTGTGTGTGTGTGTGTGTGTGTGTGTGTGTGTGTGTGTGTGTGTGTGTGTGTGTGTGTGTGTGTGTGTGTGTGTGTGTGTGTGTGTGTGTGTGTGTGTGTGTGTGTAAAGGAACCTCACGGACAACCCAAAATCTCCTTTCCCTGCACCCCCTGCTGTAATGTACCTGGGACAGGTGTGCACACAAACACTTCAGCCTGGGGCTCATGCCAATAACATGGAGTCTAGACGTGAGTCAGATCAGCCACACGGGCTGGGACATGTCCAACTGGTGTATGGATTCCAGCAGCTTCAAAAGCAGGAAGGCCCCCCCCGTGTGTGTGGAGCCGCTTCTCCTCTTCCTCATGTACAACTGTCACACACACACACTCACATCCCACACACCAAACTTACTTTCATTTCTGTGTCTGTGGTTCCTCTCTGAAGCTGCTCACAACTCTGCACTGAGTCTCCCCTTATATCAGAAGAGTGTAAGCTCCTTGGGACAGTGTCTCATTATCATGGAAACAATGAAGAGATCAGTAAGTGTTGATATGAGCCAGTGACTTGCTCTCCCAGTTCCGGTGCTTAGTGGCGCCTGTAACTGTCGGTTTGGCCAAACACACCAATGACATCCGACTGTCATACTCCCAACTGTCATAGGAGCACATTCCTGAGCCAATGACGAGGCAGCCGGGCCATGTTTACCCGTGGGCAGGAGGAATTTGTGTGGCCATTACACAATAGTCAGAAAGCAGGTGTGTGTGACCAAACGTGACACCTGTGATTCAGTCTATAGAAGTCTGTCTGTCTCACCTGTACACAACTCTCAGCACTGCCGTTACATGACACTTGCTCTTCATATTTGCCACTGTGTCATAAAGAACTGCATCACTAGTCTCAGCCAATCATGGAGTGAGAAATACACAATATAGCACAATATTCATTAATGAAGTGCAGCCATAAAAAGCCTGACACGGGGATGTGATAGTGAGCAGACACAAAGTCATCACAACTATTCATACAATACATATGTGTATCAGACACACAGCACCCATGGGTGAGCAGGAGGCGCAGTCAGCCAGTGCTACACTCTCACAATAGGCTGCAAAATGTGTCTGTCACATGGGTTTAGTCTAAGCTGGGCCAGACATATGTGTGTGTGATCCAATCCCCAATCCAGTCATTTATTTACTTGTGTAAAGCACCAGAGCCTGGAATGTCATATTTACATGTAACTGTCTGACTACAGATACACACACCTCTACTCTAAACACACACACTGTTGTGTACATAGAACGGCACCATGGGACATCTGTTTAATGTATGACACACACACACAGACTCACAAAGAGAGAGACACACACAGAGAGAGACTCACTCACACAGACACACACACTCACACACACACAGAGACACACACACAGAGACTCACACACAGAGACTCACACACAGAGACACACACAGGGTCCAGGCCTACCAATCAGTGGAGTGAATGACAGGCCAGTTACACACTGCTTGACGCTTGGGCACAGCCACAGTAACAGACTTTGTGTTTAAAGTAAAAGAGTGGGAAGAATAAAGAGCAACGTCACATGACGCCCATAGTCCCCCTCACACCCACCACGTCCCACCAGCCCAAGCAGTGAGATCCAGAGGGCCTGACAATAGCCCATGGTGGGGGGTGTATAGCGCCTGTGAGACAGTGGCCCAGGTACTTACACTGATGGCCCAGGTGCAGGTAGGTTGCCAGTGAATAAGTGAGTGTATGTGCCTGGGTTACAGGGAATATCAGGAGGGCAGCACACATTACTACACACATACACACAATAATCACAGCACTAGATTTCTGGCCAGGTTTCAGGGACAACCCCTTTGCTTTGTTTTCATTAGGAAGTTTCTCTTCCTGTTCCCAAATTCCGAGCAACAATCAGACACTCCTACGCGGGTGCCAGTCCCACGGGGCTGGATATAATTGCACCTCTAGGGAAGAATCAGGTAGAGTAAGGTACAGGGAGTTCCCAGTTGTTACAGTGTTCCCTATAATAGCGACTACTCAGCACTAACGGATTCCCTTTATCTCACCTGATATATGGGACCATCCCAGCCCCTCCCCCTACTGTCTGACCAATAGGGGATATTGGGGATCCCCAGTGCACAAGCCCAACTATTAGTGGGGCCAATCAAGGTGATATGTATATAGTGGGTATAACAGGCAGCGTGGGGTGCAGAGTAGCAGGGCCCCTGGGAACATGGGGTACAGTACAGCAGAGAGTTTAATAATAACTTATGGAGGGCCCAGAGGGCAGAATGAGGGGGCTGGGCAGTAATTAATGAGGATATGTCAGAGGAATAATAAAGCCCATCTGGTAAGGGCAGCCATTTATTCAGCCCAAGATCACCAGTGATGTCACAGAAATAAGAGGGGTCAGACAAAAAGGTTAAAGGTCACAATCTGTCCCATGAAGATCCAGTTATATATTGTGTGACTGGCAGTTAGAGCTGACAGCCATACTGAGAGGCACTAGAACATTGTGTGTAGCCTACACAGGGGCCCCCGGGGGACACCCAGCTCATACACAGTCCTTTGCTCACAGACAAAAGAGGTTTCCCTTGGTGCAGGAGGGCCGGCTCTGGGGGCTGCTGATTATGGGCCAATTCGTTTCTCTTACCTGGGCTTGTGCCGCTCACTGGCTCCACAGCTGCTGATGCCATTTTGGCCCCTGGCAGGAGAGTAGTTGTGGGATGTCGGGGGCTGCTGATAGGTCTGTCTCTGATCCAGACGGTTCCGCCTCTGAAGGGTCAGTATAGTGAGTGCGGCCCCTGCTCCTTATCTTTTAACTGTCCCATAAAGTCCAATGTCCTTATTTCTGGTTCTGAGGTGATGGGATCACTTTACTGGGATGTTGTTCTGCTCAAGCCCACTGCTCCCCTCAACCCTTCTGTATCAGGGGCCCAGCGAAGTAATAAGGGGCCCCAATGGAGTATCCTGGGTCTTTCTGTATCAGGGGCTCTTCTGTATCAGGGGCCCAGTGAAGTATCCGATCATCAGGTATGAGACTTGCCAAGGGGCCCTGGGGCCACAGGAGACAGCTGTGCCCCACACACAGGACAATGTATAGATATATGTGTGTGTGTGTATATATTAGGGCCTGTAGTATCAGTGGAGCTGCCGGAGTGTCGCCGCTCTGGTCACTTTCTTGTCACTGTGAGACGAGGAATCGGTAGCGGCACCTCCTGGGACTCCTCCGCCGCTTCTTTATCTGTTTGGGGCCCTCGGGTTCCCTGAGTCGGTTTGTAGGGGTAACACACCCCAGTGTCCCTCAATGGCGCTTCCGTTGTGCCGACTGCACCGCTCCTCACAGTGTCTCTCACACAAACAATTCGTCTCGCGGCAGCTTCACAACACGCATGCGCAAAGCGCACCACTGAAGAGGCGGGACAGAAGTGACGCAAGAAGCACGCAGCCTACGTCACACCGGAGAACCCCCATTGCCTCCTCCTACGCATTGTCACTTGAGAGAGACGTAACGTCCGCACGTGATTAATATAAACAATACGGCGTAGTGATGCCTTTGCTCTGCGGCAGGTGGAAGGGGGCGGAGTCGCTAGTGCAGGCGGAGGAGGGGCGCTGGGAAGACTGTACTTGTAGGGCTGACTAATGCCACGCCCAGCTGCTTGTCTCCTGCTGCACTTCCGCATGTGCGACATTACTGGGATCTACACACAGTGAAGCAAGTACAGTCTGAGGGGAGCGATTCCCGGCTGCTCTGCCTGAGACATTGGGGGGTTGTAGGGATTCTAGTGGGGCACAATGGCTGGGGGAAGGCAGATTAGTTAGTAATTAGTTAGTTAGTAATTGTGGGGAGAGGCAGATTCGTTAGTGACTGTAGGAAGGAAAATGGGGTGCAGAGATGGTTTGGGGATCCTATAGAGGGAAGCCTTTAACAAATACACATTTGAGGACATAGAAACACTATATAAACTCTAGATAAACACTATATAAAAACGATATAAACTCTATATAAACACTATATAAACATTATATAAACACTATATAAAAACGATATAAACTCTATATAAACACTACTATGTTGAGCAATCAGGAGACAGACATAGGAAATGAGGAACTGACTGTGCAACGGGCAAAAACTAATCCCAAACATTGTTATTTGAAGTAAATCCGTTTTAGTTGGGATCAAGTACAAAGTACTCGGTTATTATAACTAGGGATTCAGTTTGTGATTCGGCCTTTTTCAGCAAGTTTCTGCTGATTTCCTTCTGCCCCACCGAACTGAATCCTAATTTGCATATGCAAATTAGGGTCAGGTGGGGGGAGATTGCATGAGGAAGTAAAAAATGTTTCCCCCTTCCCACCCCTAATTTGAATATGCAAATAAGGTTCAGATTCAGTTCAGTATTTGGCCAAATCTTTCGCAAAGGGGTTTGGCTGAATCCATAATAGTAGATTCGGTGCATCCCTAATTATAAAATGGGAAAAAATAAATCATTTTTAATGGGGACCTGTCACCCTAAAAAAATAATTCCAAATCCTGTTTTCTGATGTTAGTTAAGCAAGATTACGTTTACTTACACTATATACATGATTTCAATCTTCTTTCTTTTAGTCTTGTTAATCACAATCACGTCAAACAGGCGGCAGCCATTTTGTGGACACTGTTATTAAAGGGATACTGTCATGGGAAAAAAACATTTTTTCAAAACACATCTGTTAATAGTGCTGCTCCAGCAGAATTCTGCACTGAAATCCATTTCTCAAAAGAGTAAACAGATTTTTTTATATTCAATTTTGAAATCTGACATGGGGCTAGACATATTGTCAATTTCCCAGCTGCCCCAAGTCATGTGACTTGTGCTCTGATAAACTTCAGTCACTCTTTAATGCTGTACTGCAAGTTGGACTGATATCATCCCCCTCCCTTTCCCCCCCCAGCAGCCAAACAAAAGAACAATGGGAAGGTAACCAGATAGCAGCTCCCTAACACAAGATAACAGCTGCCTGGTAGATCTAAGAACAACACTCAATAGTAAAATCCAGGTCCCACTGAGACACATTCAGTTACATTGAGAAGGAAAAACAGCAGCCTGCCAGAAAGCATTTCTCTCCTAAAGTGCAGGCACAAGACACATGACCAAGGGCAGCTGGGAAACTGACAATATGTCTAGCCCCATGTCAGATTTCAAAATTGAATATAAAAAAATCAGTTTGCTCTTTTTAGAAATGGATTTCAGTGCAGAATTCTGCTGGAGCAGCACTATTAACTGGTGTGTTTTGAAAAAAACATGTTTTCCGATGACAGGATCCCTTTAAGTGAAATTCTATCATTTTGCCAGTTTGGCCCCCACCCCATTGTAAGAAACTTACCTGGGGTGAAACTATTCACATAGTTCCTGGGTGTGATTTCTACTCTTTCTAACCTGTTCTTGACCCTGCCTGACCCTGACCAAGCCTGTTCTGCTGCCTGTCCTGACCCTTGTCTGTACTGGTCTGTACTGCTATATTGCTATTCTGACCTTGCTTGTGACCTTGACTACAATTTGTATGTGTTATTACAGTTTTGCTAATGGAGGTGAATTGCCCTTTATGTTGTGTAAGTTCTTATCATATCTAAAACCATTACAAAAGTATGTTAAGGATCCAGCCAGAATTGTCATGTTGGGTAGAAAGGTGTCACGTGACTTGTAACTGATTAGGGAGAGATTTCATCATGTCTGAACTGTCACTATGGGGCATTCACTAACATTATCATCATATCCCCCTTATATATTTATATATAGTGATCATATCCCCTTATATATTTATATATAGTGATCATATCCCCTTATATATTTATATATAGTGATCATATCCCCCTTATATATTTATATATAGTGATCATATCCCCTTATATATTTATATATAGTGACCATATCCCCTTATATATTTATATATAGTGATCATATCCCCCTTATATATTTATATATAGTGATCATATCCCCCTTATATATTTATATATAGTGATCATATCCCCTTATATATTTATATATAGTGATCATATCCCCCTTATATATTTATATATAGTGATCATATCCCCTTATATATTTATATATAGTGATCATATCCACTTATATATTTATATATAGTGATCATATCCCCCTTATATATTTATATATAGTGATCATATCCCCTTATATATTTATATATAGTGATCATATCCCCCTTAAAGTAATTGTTCAGTATAAAAATAAAAACTGGGTAAATAGACAGTGCAAGCTAAAAAATGTTTTCAATATAGCTAACCAAAAATGTAATGTATAAAGGCTGAAGTGACCGGATGTCTAACAGAACAGAACTTTGCAGCTTTATTTCTTACACTGAACTGTTCCTTTAAGTATCTCTACATAGCAAACCCCTGTATCCCATTCAGAAATAAAAGGTCAGGACTCAGGGGAAATCCACACACAATTCCTCTCTACTTTATTATTTGCCCTGACAGTGCATTAGCCCAGCGGCCTAACTGGGGGTTAAATAAAACTAAAGAACAATACAACACTCAGAAAGAGATGCCCCTAATCCAGTGTCCTGTATATAGGAGGGGGCACAGGGCCTGTATATAGGAGGGGGCACAGGGCCTGTATATAGGAGGGGGCACAGGGCCTGTATATAGGAGGGGGCACAGGGCCTGTATATAGGAGGGGCGCAGGGCCTGTATATAGGAGGGGGCGCAGGGCCTGTATATAGGAGGGGGCACAGGGCCTGTATATAGGAGGGGGCACAAGGCCTGTATATAGGAGGGGCACAGGGCCTGTATATAGGAGGGGGCGCAGGGCCTGTATATAGGAGGGGGCGCAAGGCCTGTATATAGGAGGGGGCACAGGGCCTGTATATAGGAGGGGGCACAGGGCCTGTATATAGGAGGGGGCGCAAGGCCTGTATATAGGAGGGGGCGCAGGGCCTGTATATAGGAGGGGGCGCAGGGCCTGTATATAGGAGGGGGCGCAGGGCCTGTATATAGGAGGGGGCACAGGGCCTGTATATAGGAGGGGGCGCAAGGCCTGTATATAGGAGGGGGCGCAAGGCCTGTATATAGGAGGGGGCGCAGGGCCTGTATATAGGAGGGGGCGCAGGGCCTGTATATAGGAGGGGGCGCAGGGCCTGTATATAGGAGGGGGCGCAGGGCCTGTATATAGGAGGGGGCGCAGGGCCTGTATATAGGAGGGGCGCAAGGCCTGTATATAGGAGGGGGCGCAAGGCCTGTATATAGGAGGGGGCGCAGGGCCTGTATATAGGAGGGGGCGCAGGGCCTGTATATAGGAGGGGGCGCAGGGCCTGTATATAGGAGGGGGCGCAGGGCCTGTATATAGGAGGGGGCGCAGGGCCTGTATATAGGAGGGGGCGCAGGGCCTGTATATAGGAGGGGGCACAAGGCCTGTATATAGGAGGGGGCACAGGGCCTGTATATATATATTATAAGTAGAATACAAATGCACACATTACATGGAGTGAGTGGCCCCTGCTGCTGCTCATCAGACTGTGCGTAGGGACCACAGCAGTTATTTCTAATCTAGAGCTGACTGGAACAAAATGTCTATTCTCTGGCTGGAGACACTGGGTACTGTGGCCCTACAGAACATGGTGGGACAGATAAGCAATGGCCGTCTCACCTCATGCCAGGGGACAGAACATTACACATGAGACAGAGGTCAGGCCGGGGGACACCATCATGAGTACAAAGGCACAGCTGATTCTGGGAAGCTCAATACAAATATAAAGGCACTGGTGAGAGACTAGAGGTTTTTGGGTAAAGGGACAAGGCATCGTCTCACACACAGGGGGTCCCACCTAATAGGATTTATAACAAAAGCACATTGTGGGGATGCAGCTGGACTCCATCCACCATCCCAGCTGTATTACTGGTGGGAGAAGTGTGTTACTCCCTGTGCACATGAGGAGTGGTGCATGAGTTACAAGGCACAAGGGGTTAAGGCAGACGGTGCTCCACATGTGAATAGTAAGGTCAGTGTGACTATTCTCTTTATATAAAATACAAACTTCCCTATCGGGGACAGAGAGAGGTAAGAACAGGGTTACTCAGTGCAATATACAGGGCACCATTACAAGGTACAGCTTGCCCTTTAATCAGCTGCCAGTTCTTTATCTCTCCCTGTCGTACTTCTTCTCCTCCTTCCAGTTATGGTGGTGCTTCTCCTTGTGGTGGTGCTGGTCGTGGTACTGACCATCCTTTGCCCACTTCGGGCTCCGTGTAGGATCCTCGTGCCTGTGGCCGGACCATTCCTCCTTGCTGTAGTACGGAGCAGGGGGGCCGTGTTCTTTCCAAGGCTTATGGCTTTGGGGGTGTTGGTGGTCCTGCTCCCCGTGCTTCTCATAGTGGGGCTGGTGGTACTGTTTGTGTTGGTCTTTATGGGCATAGTCTTTGCCCTGCCCCCGCGCCAGCCTATCCCCCTGTGGGTACTTCTCTTTGCCGTACTTCTTGCCATGCTCATGCTGCCACTCCTCCCCATGCTGATAATCCTTGTGCTTGTACTGATAATCGGGGTTCACTTGCTTCTCATAGTGGGGTTTGTGCTTGTGAAACTGCCCCTCGTCAGAGGATGCCCCGTGGCCTTTGTACCCATGAGAGTAATTCGATTCCTCACTCTCCTTGTAACGAGCTTTGTCTGCTTTGTATTTATCATTCTGGTATTGCTCTCCATGGCCTTTGTCTTTGTGGAACTTATGGTTATGGTGGGCATGGGCCTCCCCCTCGGGATACGTTGATTTTGGCGGCCTCTGTTTGTGTTCCCCATTTCGTCTCTCCTGCCCTTGATTGTGGGGTTTGGGGTAATTTTTAGCTTCGGGGTAGTTCTTCTTGTGAACTTTGGCAGCCAATCTAAAAAAGGAATTTATTGAGTCCTACAACATGTTATTAGATGAACTGCAAGTAACACTCTCCTCTTCCTGCACTCCAGCACCCACTCACTCACTCGCCCACATCAGCCCTGAAGTCTCACCCTTTCCCACTCGTTTAGGGAGTATTGGAATATATTGCCTGGGATGACATTGCAACACTAACAAATAGCTGAGGACTGGCCATACACATGTGACTACTGGCAATGCCAACACACTGACTTACCTCTTCTTGCTGATAGCGGCATCTCCAAAGAAGCTGGTGTAGACGTATTTCTCAAAGTCATCTACGATATCGTCGTCCCCAGTCTCCCTCTTCGCTAAATCCTCCAGGAAGTCTTCCATGTCGTCTACAAAGTCCCGGAAGCGGATCTTGTGGTGTGAGAAGACAGGCCCATCGAAGAAGCCGTCCAGAAGTGGAAGGAGCTCTGGGAGGGTCTTGGAGAGCTCCACTTTGGCCAGGTAATTGTGAAGAATATCTTCCAGTTGCTTCCTTTGAACTGGTTTCAGTTCCACGTTAAACAGATCCATGCCGTCCTTCCTGGCGCACTCTTCCACTCCGGAGCAGCCTTCAGGGATGCGGTACTGGTGATCCGACAGTTTCTTCCAGAATTTGTTGTGGTCATGGTGTCGGTGATGAGAGTCCTTCCCATGTGCTTGGCCTTCTTGCCCTTTCCGTTGGCTGTTCTTCTCCTCCTCCTTCTGGCTCTTGAAGTCTCTCTGTCCTTTGCGAGGGTGGAAATTGCCCCCTGTCTCTTCATGATGCTGGTGATGCTTTTCCTTCCAGTCCCTCTCAGAGGTCTCGTACTGGTGCCGTTTTGGGTCTCTCTCTTTGCCCCTCTGCTCTCTCTCCCAGGGCCGGTATTTCTGCTCCTCCCTCCTATCCTCTTGCTGTTCATACTTCTTTCTTTTCCATTCTTCATGCTGAGACTCCTTACCCTGATCCCTCCAGTGTTTAGAGCCATGTGCGGGTTTGATGAACTCCCCATTGGAAGAGGGAGTCTCGGGTCTCCGTAATTTCCCCCCCTTTTTCCACTCTTTATGGCTATGGTCTCTCCTCTCATCTTTGATTTGTTGCTTCCTCTTCTGGGCATGCTCATCATACTTCTTCTCCCATGTTTCTGATCTTTGAACCTCCAGGGCCAGGCGGCTGCTCATGTCGGAGATCTTTGCATGCAGTTGCTGCTCATCCTCAGGTTCTGCTAGCTGTGTATTAAGATTCTCCAGGTCTCGCCTGATGGAGGCCACTAAGAGTCTCTGCTTGTCCAGCTCCTGGCGAAGCATCTGTGACTCGGCCACAAGAGTTTCCTTCTGGGAGAGAAAGCCTACAATCTGATGTTGGGAGGAGTCCAGGTCTGCTTTCAGCTTTGTGTTCTCTGAGGTGAGAGCCTCCTTCCCCACCTTGCTCCCTTCCATGGCCTCCACTTTCTCTTTCAGGGCCTGCAGTTCCTCTTGGGCAGAGAGGTGTGCTGTCTCTTCCTTCAGCAGCGCCTCCTTCAGTCTCACATTCTCTTGCTTCAAGTCGTGATGCGGAGGAGCAGCAGTTGTTGTTTCCCCTTCGCTGACATTTAACATCACTTCCAGTTCCTCTTTCTGGGCCTGCAAGAAACAGGAATTGGGGTCAACTTGAACCAATAATGGCATGGAGTCAATGCAAGTCTCATTATTCACTTCCCAAAACTAAAATACAGAGAGCATCAGGCTGATGCTAAGTGATCACAAGGGCCCAGGTGGGATATTGCAATAAACATTCCTGCTAAATAATAGAATGTCCCCTGCCACTGAGGGGCACCTTGCCGGGCCCCTGTATCCCATGCGCCAGTTCCCCAACAGTATTTATAGTTCAACGGTGTGTGCCCAGTGCTCCCCGTACTGACTTATACACATTCCACTGGAGCAGTGTGAGGCCATGGAATGAGAGCAGAGCACTGGCAGCATGTATGAGCAACGGCCCAGTTACCTGTAGTGTGGCCTGCAGAAGTCGGATTTCCTGGTTTTCCTTGGCCACTTTGTCCAGAAGGCTGCTCATCACTTGTAAATTCCCAGGATCCCCAGTGAAATCCCCTGCGTGTTGCTTCATCCACTCCTGTGAAAAATCAGTGAGAATGGAGAATTCCCTGCACAGACACCAATCTGAAAACCCAAACTCCGCCACTTTACTGCATAGATGTTATGTGTGACTACTGTAGCGCACAAGTGTTGGGGATTATATGACTAAGAAGTAAACTGCATGGGGTTTGTGTAGAAAGGACATGATCTTTATCAACAGCCCACTGTTTCCTCTAATGGGCATAAGAAAAACAAAACAATAAGGAACCAGTGTATAAGGTACAGTGTAAAGGTTACCACTGTGTACGGTGGGCCCAGGCCTTCAGCAGAGGTAGCAAACACCAGGAAACATCAAAAAAAGGCTGGCACAAGCCGAACCACACAGAGTGGAGAAGCAGGAGCCGGATTGTAGAAGTTAAAAAATTACATTTTATTTTCCATAGCTAAAAGCAAAGGCCTGGACGATCTACTCTTGTTTCTAGCTGACCCTGGTCACTCTCTAGACCATACCCTACAGGTGCTAGACGAATTCCGGGACTTCTCTGGACTAGCTATAAATAAAGGAAAATCTGTAATCATGCCAATAGACCACCTCCCAAATCAGACTGATAAAATTAGCCCAGGTCTGAAATGTGCCCCCCAATTTAAATACCTGGGTATTACTATTACTAAAGATACAGCCTCATATACAACAAACAACCTAGAGCCAATTGTAGTCCATCTCAAAAAAGCTTTGTTAACATGGGCCAAATTACCGATGACACTATGGGGACGGGTTAATATTTACAAAATGATATATTTACCGAAACTGTTATATGTGCTGCTAAACTCACCAGTTAAGATTTCGCCCCTTTTCTTCAAGAAGGTTACCTCACTGCTTATTCCATTCATATGGGCTAACAAACCACCCAGAATGTCCTGGGTTGCCTTAACTGCTCCCATTGACATGGGGAGATTTGGGCTCCCGCATCTATTCCTTTATTATATAGCAGTCCAACTTTATCATATTCACTCCTGGTTTCACTCGGAAGAGGACAACCCTAACAGCATGCTATTGGGCACGCTACTAGGCTCACTAGAAGCGCTCCGCAATGTCCCCTACAGGCATCTAAGGGACTATGGCCCATTACCAACTACAGTTACTACCCCACATCATGCATGGAAATTGGCATGTAAAATCTCGCACAGGTCTATACCCCATAAGTCCCCCCATCTACCTCTTTAGAGGAATACCTACCTTCCCCAGCTCCAAGGGTTGCAAGATTTCCACTACTGACCCCAACTACGAGTCAGGTTCCTCAATGGCCTCCTGGTTGACTCTAAGTTTCCTACTATGGACCAGCTTAAGCAGAACTCGGGTCAGCAAAACATTCAGTGGTTTAGATACCTCCAACTCAGAGATGCCTTTCGTGCACAATTCTCTTCCCTGAAAATTACATATGACTCCCCCAGGTTTGAAGAATCCCTTTGGGATGTGAGTAAGCAAAAACTGGTCTCTAGTCTGTACAGGCCGTTAATAGTCTGCCTCCAGGCCCCCTTTGATAGAGCCCAACAGAAATGGCAAGCAATATTACCATCACTAGACCCAGATGACTGGGATGAGTCAACTGAAGGCCTATATGATTTCCTGATTTCAACCAGGGGCCGACTCGTTCAATTTAAGTTTACTCATCAGCTATATGTCACCCCAGTGAATCTTAAAAAATTTGGTAGATCCCCAGAAGCGAAATGCCCCAAATGTCAGCAACCCGGTGCATATGGTCTGGGAGTGTCCCCTAATCTCCCGATTCTGGACTGAAGTAATAGGACACCTGTGATCACCTAGCATTCCCAGGGACAGTCACGCAGAGGTATGTCTGTTGGGCATAGTTGAGGGATTGCTCCCACTAGTTAAATCCAGAATATGTGTAAAAACTGTCTTACTCTATGCTAAAAAATCATTGATAATGAAATGGAGGTCTCCTCATCCCCCTACATTACAGCACTGCTTCTCCCTTATAAATAAAAGCCTAGTTAATATAAAGCTGACTTACGAAGGCAGAGGATGTCCCGACAACTTTGAGAAAATTTGGTCCCCCTGGTTAGAGGCAAAACCAGAGCACGAACCTCAGATCCCTCACCTTCAAATCCCAGGTGATTCCACTTAATATGTAAAAAGGACTATTACTGTATAAATAATATGATATTGAAAATGTTGTAAAACAGAGAAATCAATGCAGACTACGTTGTATATTTGGACTATATTATTTGTTGTTGTAATCCCAACTCCCTCCCCCCATCTCTTTTAAAATGAATAAAATATACTTTCAAAAAAAAAAAAAAAAAAAAAAAAAAAAAAAAAGCAAAGGCCTGATGTGTTTCATGTCTACCAGGGACACTTAGTCATAAGCTGAGTGAGTACAACATACATGGTATTTAAAAGAGAGGGAGCCAATGGGAAATGAGTAGCCGGAGATACCTAATAAACCAATCAAAAGAGGGCCATTGGAATCCAACATGTTTAAACACACCCCAAGGCTAGAAAAGACAATAATTAACTTAATTAAGGAATACAAAATGAATATAACAATAAAAAGAAAAAAGTGGCTATTATACATAGCAGGAGACATCAGCATTTGAAATTGAATAAACTTTTTCTATCAGTGCCTACTGCTTTTTTTAAAGGCCGTTCCCATATTATCTCTACTGTAAACTTTCTTAAGCAGTCTTGTTTTTAAGTCCTCAAACTTATTAATTTTAATAAATCCTATAGCTTTGTAGGATTGGTATTTCGAGAAAATGACAAATCGTTATTAGAAATGCGGATAAAGGGGGGACAAATAGTTGTATTAAATAAAATTGATTATATAAAAGAGGCTGATAGACAATTATCTGATAAAAAATACTTACAATCATTTGGATACCAATCCTACAAAGCTATACAAAAAAACTTATATAAACTTATTTCAGAAGCTCTTGAAAATAAGATTATAGACGAAACAGTGGCTTCTTATTTAAAAGTAGAATATCCCAAATTCGAGAAAGTGTGGTCCCCTGGCTAGATATTCACGCTATAGATGATACGGGTAACTAATATGAAATAGCACATAATGTAAAGGGAGATATATCAACGTGTATGGTCTGTAACTCTGATAACTTAATTTGACTCTGAGTTCTCCTACAGTATTGAACCACTAGAAAAGTACAAATATATGTGCATTGGACAACTTTTTCTTTATCTTTACTTTCTTCTTCCTTCTTTAAGTTACACTAAATTGCCTGTTTTCAAAATGCAAAATAAAAACTTTAAAAAAAAAAAAAGTAGAATACCCCAAGACTGCAATTTTTCACCATCTTCCTAAAATTCACAAACTCACCCGCCCCCCATAGGCTGGCCCATTATAGCGGCCATCAGTTCACTGAGTGAAAATCTGTGTGCCTATATTGATTATCTGCTTCAACCGCTGGTATTCCAACTTACCAGCTATTTAAAGGATAGTGGTCACCTGATTTTTACTTTGAATAGCTTTAAATAGAAACGTGGTTTTAATTGGGCATCCATTGATGTAGTGGCCCTTTATTAATGCATCCCTCCATCTTGGATTACAGGCCATTGAATACCATCTTACTCGTCTTAGTTCACATGACTCTAACCTTATCTCATTTATCTTGCAATCCATCAAATATTTACTTACACATAATTTCTTTTTGTTTAACAACAAAAAATATTTGCAAAATTTTTCAAAACTGTGATTTTTCTATGGCTTTTCTATGATTGGTACATGTGGTAGTTCCACCCACTCATTTCCTATTGGCTCTCTCTCTTTTAAATACCTTATATGTTGTACTCATTCTTCAGCCTATGACTAAGTGTCCCTGGTGGACACGAAACGCGTCAGGCCTTTGCTTTTAATTATGGAAAATAAAATGTGATTTGTGAATTTTTACAATCCGGCTCCTGCTTTTCTACTTGGTGTGGTTCGGCTTGTGCCGGCCTCTTCTGATGTTCCCTAATGGGCATGGCTGAGGTGACTCAGGGGTATATTCATGCATGCAGTGGCAGTGTTTTTTTCATTGAGGCCCCATTCTACCCTCAGTCCAGGTATCTATGAGACCAATGGGTTAATGGATAGACCTACATAAAAGGGCACACTACAAAGAATACGACTTGTTTGGCAATGTGAGCTGGGGGGGACATGTAACAATGACAATACTCACCTGTATGGCTACAATAGACTGTGCATCCCCTCCACTCACACTGCGCAAATGCACATTCTCATAGGGGTCTGTGTATAGAGACAAGAGACAGCTCAGAGAATTTCCCCCAATAAACATAATATAGCACTCACACTCACACTCAGCAGTGCACTCACCTTCCTCTGTCATCATTCCACTGCCTGAAACACAAACCACAAGCTGATTAGTGCCCTTTCACCAGCACCCAACACTGTCCCACAGCTTCCTAACAACAGCTCTCCCATTATAGCACTAGAGTATCAGCTCCTTGGGACACAGTCTCCCATTATAGCACAGAGTATCAGCTCATTGGGACACAGTCTCCCATTATAGCACTAGAGTATCAGCTCCTTGGGACACAGTCTCCCATTATAGTACTAGAGTATAAGGGCAGGGCCTCACATTATAGCATATATAGGTCTCACATTGCTGTTAATGGCCCAAGGAGTCACGCTGGCAGGAGCCATACTAGAGAACAAACATGGCAGACCTGAGAAGAGCAGGAATCCGAGGGCTATGAGTGCCACAGCAGCAATGATGCACTTGTTGAGAGTCAAGCTGAGTGTCATGTCTGTCTCTTGCTCTGGGGTCTCTCTGGCAAAAGTAGGACCAACGTTGACTGGCGCAGCCCCCCGCACTGCACGTTTCCTGAGCCCCTCCACATCTTCCTCACTGCTCGAGCAGCTCACCTCCTCCAGCTCCTCATCTGTAGGCACAGAGTGGCAATGGGTACAGATATGAGATACTCTTGCACACACTCATCTCAAGGTGCAACTCTGCAGCAGCAAACACTCTGATCGAACCCCACCCATGATGCCCCGCCAGCAGAGATCAGAAACCCAAATGAAATGATCTTGCTCTCAGCAGCAGATAATGACTGTGCCCCTAAACCACCCCATATGAGCCCCTCTATAACCCTCGCCTATTCTTTCCCGTCAGTGCCTAGGCATGTGCCCCATGCAGTGTCGCCATCAGCAAAGCATGCCACACGCAGCACCTGCTCCACAATCCGAGTGCCGCCCCCAGCTCCTCAATCCTCCCCAGCTGGCAGGGATGTAATGGCTGAGCTTGGCAAGGAAACTCTCTTGAAGACAAGAAGGAGACAGACAGGAGGGCAGGTTTAATGGACCCTACAAATGATGGGAGAAACCACAGGATTGCAAGCGCGGGGGTGTCCTCCTCAGCTGTTCCTTATGTGCCAGGGAGGCCTAAGGATGGCAGTGGGCATTTGTGGTACATGCATTGAGATGGGGCTACACCTGTCACTCTACACAGGTTCATGCACTTGTGCCCTTGCCCATTCAGTTGCAGCAGGGGGTGCCCATACAACAGGGCATGCATAAATACATTGTAGAGAATCTGGCCAGGCTTGCTACTGACCCGCTGTCCTTGGCAGTTCTAAGCTGAGCTTCGGGTGAAGCGGTTCCAGCTCGGGGGCAGATATTTCAGGCACCTCGGGGGGGATGAACAACTGCTCCTCTTTGGTGGGGGTGGCAGCAGGCTGAGATGGTGGAGGAAGGGTCTCCTTAAGAAACAGAGAGAAATATGTGGGTGTTATTCTGTATACTGGGGGGCAGCATTAGTTAACAGACAGAGACACCCCTCAGTCCCACCTCGCTGACTCTGGAAACAGCCGACCCATCTGTCTGTGTGGCTCCCTGGTCTCTGCCAGTATCAGAGGCTGCAAGAAACAGGAGGAAGAGATCATTGGCACCCAACAGCATCCTGGGTATCTCCAGCTGCCACTGGCCTTACGGCTTCAGGGACACTTACCTGCGGACTCCTCCTCTGGTTGGACTTGATGGGCGGCCGTTTGGGAGGCTCCTAAAGTCTCTACTGGGAGACCCTGCAGAGAAAGTGAAGGGAAGTCAGAGAGAAGCAGAATGACTGTGTGTTGGAAGGAGGAAACACAGAGCAGGAACCCAACAAATCTCTCCCACCCTCTCTACAGAACAGCAAGGGGCAGGAACCCCCATTTCTTGTGTTAAAGGGTAACTAACACCACATAATGAAATATACCACTCATTGAATGTAGTGCAGCAAGTGAGCCAGTGTACAGTGGGGTACAGGGGCAGGATGAGGCAAACTTCTTCCTTAAAGAAACAGTTCAGTGTGAAAATAAAAACTGGATAAATAGATAAGCTGTCCAAAAATGTTTCTAGTTAGGCAAAAATGTAATGTATAAATGCTGGAGTGAGTGGATGTGTAACATAATAGCCAGAACACTACTTCCTGCTTTTCAGCTCTCTAACTCTGAGTTAGTCAGTGACTATAAGGGGGGCCACATGGGACATAACTGTTCAGTGAGTTTGTAATTGATCAGCCTTCAGCTCAGATTCAAAAGCAGATATGATCCATGTGACCCCCCTCAAGTTACTGCCTGGTAACCAATCAGCTGAAAAGCAGGAAGTAGTGTTCTGGCTATTATGTTACACATCCACTCACTCCAGCCTTTATACATTACATTTTTGCCTAACTAACTATATTAGATACATTTTTTATTTTGCACAGACTGTCTATTTACCCAGTTTTTTATTTTTACACTGAACAATTCCTTGAAGTGGTTTCTATTGGGTGTGTAGGGTGTGTAGGGCAGCCCCAGGGCCCGCAGATAGTCACTGGAACACTTCCCTGTGGCCTGTTTCCCTGAGTCACAGAGGAATTTTGAGAGCTGTGTCAGCTGCCCATGAAGCAGTATCTCTGTGGGGCCGTTTATAGCTCAGGATTCCGGTTACCCTGACAAATATCTCGACAGCTGCACTGCTCATTCTCCCTGCAGAGAGGGCCCCCACAGCACCCCCTTCCCCTGCTTCACCCAATGCTACAGAGACACAAAGCGTAGGGAAGAAAAACCAGTGCTAGACTGTGAGCTCTTTAGACTAGAGAGCTGATGTAACCTGACTCCATGCCCCTCCTGTTTATGTACCTGCACATAGGCTTTTTTACTTACACAGACAGCCAATAGGGTGTGAGTAACAGCCCGCACCTGCCTATGCACTTACCTCATTATTAGTGATCACCCAGTTATTCTCCGAGTCCCTGCTCTCTGCTGCACCCGACATCTTGCTCTAGATCCACTGTGTCCCTGGCTGGGGGTGAGAGAGGATCTTTCAGGTTAAAGGGGCAAATTAGAAGATATAGAGGAATTCAGGAGGTTCTGCACCTATGAAATACTAAGCACCTCAGCTCTGCTCCCACTCACTTCCCTGTTCTCCGGAGCCCTTGCACACAATATTTACCTGTCATGCAAATCAGCTCTAATACCCAAATATTTCCTGCACTGCTGCCACAGACAGGGGCCATGTTGCTACAGTAAACTATGGCAGCATAGGTATTCCGTGTACTCAGCACAATTCAGCAGGAACAGTCCCTAAGTTTGCTCATAGTCTGTACAGAGAGATCCCATAAAACTATGGTACATAGGTATTCCCTGTACTTAGCACAATTCAGCAGGAACAGCCCCTAAGTTTGCTCATAGTCTGTACAGAGAGATCCCATAAAACTATGGCAGCATAGGTATTCCCTGTACTTAGCACAATTCAGCAGGAACAGCCCCTAAGTTTGCTCATAGTCTGTACAGAGAGATCCCATAAAACTATGGCAGCATAGGTATTCCCTGTACTTAGCACAATTCAGCAGGAACAGCTAATAGGAGAATAGTTATCTCTAATAGGATGGTTGTTATGAGTGAATAGAGCAGCACAAACTAACAGCAGATAGGGTGGCCAGTAATGCTAAGTCCAGTTGCAAATCTTGTGGCCTGCAGCCATAGTGAATTGTATAGGGGCGCAATGTTAAAGGGACAGTTGGGTACCCCTGAAGGGAGAGATAGGTTACTGTGAGCAAAATATAGTGGCCGAGGATATGGCTTTGGGTGGGTTATATTATAAACTAACATAGGAAGTTTGCCTTGGCCATGTAACGGGGTGCATGTGCACATCACTGGATCCCCATATAATGAGTGTTACTTACTGAGAAGGAGCAGGAAGTCAATATTTATACAAAGAATATTATTATATTTCCAGTGCTTCCGTTCCCTAGCAACACTGCATAGCCTCATACAGATACATGGATATGCATGAGTTACTCCTAGGACTGACTATAATCCCCACTAACATTCACATCATGGCCCCAGCAGGCATTGGCACTCACATTATGGCCCTAGCACTTACAGCACAAACTCAGCAGGCAGCAGCAGCAGTCACATTATGGGCATCAACACTCACATCAGGGCACTTCATGGCTCCAGCAGGCAGCAGCAGTCACATCATGGACTAGTCTGAACAATACAAACCAAGCAGGCTCCAGCAGGCAGCGGTGCTCACATGTTGCTTATGAAATGCCCTGCAAGTCCTGGTTAAAGAATGAATTGTGTCTCAGGGGCAGAGAGAGCAGAGAGAGCAGTGGGTGGTACCTACTATATAGAAGCAAATGCTGATGGGCATGGGGAATGGGCTGACTGTGGCCAAACATGGCAAAAAGCAGCACAAGAGGATTTCTTTGGCAGCTCCTCACTGACACGTGATTGGTTGGTACAACAGGACAGTTGGGGGCTATAATATAGAAGAACATGCTCTCTTGCTGTTGTACAACCATTGCACTAGACTCATTATGGAATTGTGTGGTTCAATAACTCAGAGCAAATGTGTGAAGCTCCCCTCGTTTCATTGGGGTGACAATGTTCCTCTGACAAACATCATAGAGATGCCAACATGTACCTCCCACCCATTACATCTGAACAGTCACTGCACTCACTATAATACCAGTAAGCTCAAGCAGGAGGCACCCTTATAATGCCCATGAAATGCCCATGTAATACCCATGTACTGCCCACGTAATATCCATGTAATGCCCATATAATATGCATGTAATATCTATGTAATGCCCATGTAATACCAATATAATACCCATGTAATATCCATGTAATGCCCATATAATATCCATGTAATGCCCATCTAATGCCCATGTAATATCCATGTAATGCCCATCTAATGCCCATGTAATATCCATGTAATGCCCATATAATATCCATGTAATGCCCATCTAATGCCCATGTAATATCCATGTAATGCCCATCTAGTGCCCATGTAATATCCATGTAATATCCATATAATATCCATGTAATATCCATGTAATACCCATGTAAAACCCATGTAAAACCCATGTAATGCCCATGAAATGCTATTCATCACTGGTCAACCTGTGCCCCCTCCTGCCTGATGGATCCAAAATAAAAGCCAAACAAAACTCCCAGAGTCCCCTTGTGCCTCCCACCCAAACTCATCAGCTTGCGCCGCTAGAAAGCAACTGGCACGGGGGGTGGAGGTTCCCAGGAAAGTGACAGAGAGGGGCATTCTGAGAGGGGCACGCTGAAGGGCAAAGTCTGCCCAAGTGAGGAGAATGAAGAGCGTTGCTAGGGGCAACGGCAGAACAAATGTGGGAAAAAGAAGTTGGATGTGGGTTCCTGGCAAGGTGCAACATCTGAAGTGCAGATCAGTCACACAAGGGTGCTGGGGAGAGAGGGTTTAACCCTTCACAGGAGAGACGAGGGATGGGGCAGAGCTGCACAGTGTAAATCTAGTGGCACCTACAGGAGGGCAGATCTATAGATTAGAGAGAGGAGAGGGCCCACATTTCAGTACAAGTGCACAGGCTACAGATGAGTGTGACATGTAACATCACAAGTGTTTCACACACTGACACTTACACAAGATCTATTCATAAACTCACTATACACATAACTATCCAGTACAGATATGGGCACCCCAGAACCAGGAGAAATGCACCCTCTGAGCACCCACCCATCAACCCACAAAGCTACAACCCCCTCCTACCACACACACCGTGCTTTACTATACACACACACTTACTATACACACACTTACTATACATACATTTACTATACACACACACTTACTATACACACACTTACTATACACACACACTTACTATACACACACTTACTATACACACACACTTACTATACACACACACTTACTATACACACACACTTACTATACACACACTTACTATACACACACTTACTATACACACACACTTACTATACACACACACTTACTATACACACACTTACTATACACACACTTACTATACATACATTTACTATTACTATACACACACACACACTTACTATACATACATTTATTATTACTATACACACACACTTACTATACACACACTTACTATACAAACACTTACTATACACACACTAACTATACAAACACTTACTATACACCCATTATACAAACACTTACTATACACTTACTATAGACGCACTTACGTGCCCTCAGAAGAATTCCATAAAAGCAGCAGTTTATTGGTAGCAACTCCCTGCGCTGCTTGTGTGCGACACACTGGGAGTGAGAGACGGGCCGGCTGTTCCTCTGAGTCCCGGGGATGTGATCAGATTGCACAAACACTGAGACATAAATAGAGAAGTGAGTGAGCGACAGTGAGAGAGAGTCACAGACACTTCTACTGCTTTCTCTTTATGTAACACTTGTGCTGCCATTAAAGGGGAACGGTCGAGAAAATGAAAATTCAATATAAGTTTCCTCACACAGAAATAAGAAACTTTCTAAATACAATCAATTAAATATTCTGGATCATTTCTGAAATAATCAAGTTTATCTTCACTATTCCTCTCTCAGCATCTGTTTCTCTTCATTCTCTCTTCATGCAGCAGTTGGGTGTCAGATATTCATATTCATTCATTACATCCAATATATGTAACTGTCAGTGAATATCTGACACCCAACTGCTGCATGAAGAGAGAATGAAGAGAAACAGATGCTGAGAGAGGAATAGTGAACATAAACTTGATTATTTCAGAAACAATGCAGAATATTTAATTGATTGTATTTAGAGAGTTTCTTATTTCAGTGTGAGGGAACTTATATTTCACAATAGTTCCTTCCTTTATATCTCATTCACCATTTCTGAGATTTCAAACCCAATTTGGATGTGTAGCTGTACAATTCCATTCACTCATTTAAAGACTTGGTTCTTGGGCCCAGATCATTAGGGCCCAGTTGTACAATAGAATCAACATGAGCTTTTCAGGGTCACAAACAAACACACCTCCCCCGCAGGACTGACAACTATAACATAATAAGGGGCTCACGGCTCAGCTGAAATAAATGGACAAAAACACTGAATGTAAAGTGACTCCTCCCACTCACCTGATTATTATTTGTGTTTTCCACTCAACTCACTCACCTGCTCCTTCTTCTCCCTCTTATATCTCTATATATCTCTATATATATCTCTATATACTCTCTGTACTTTCTACTGGGGTCACCTGCTCCCTCACTGAAATCCTTGGGGCCCCGTGTAGTTCCCTGAGTGAAATCCTTGGGGCCCCGTGTAGTTCCCTGAGTGAAATCCTTGGGGCCCGTGTAGTTCCCTGAGTGAAATCCTTGGGGCCCCGTGTAGTTCCCTGAGTGAAAATCCTTGGGGCCCCGTGTGTTCTGAGTGAATCCCTGGGGGCCCCGTGTAGTTCCTGAGTGAAATCCTTGGGGCCCGTGTAGTTCCCTGAGTGAAATCCTTGGGGCCCCGTGTAGTTCCCTGAGTGAAATCCTTGGGGCCCCGTATAGTTCCCTGAGTGAAATCCTTGGGGCCCCGTGTAGTTCCCTGAGTGAAATCCTTGGGGCCCCGTGTAGTTCCCGGAGTGAAATCCTTGGGGCCCGTGTAGTTCCTGAGTGAATCCTTGGGGCCCCGTGTAGTTCCTGAGTGAAATCCTTGGGGCCCCGTATAGTTCCCTGAGTGAAATCCTTGGGGCCCCGTGTAGTTCCCGGAGTGAAATCCTTGGGGCCCGTGTAGTTCCCTGAGTGAAATCCTTGGGGCCCCGTGTAGTTCCCTGAGTGAAATCCTTGGGGCCCCATGTAGTTCCCTGAGTGAAATCCTTGGGGCCCCGTATAGTTCCCTGAGTGAAATCCTTGGGGCCCAGTGAAGCGGCAGAGCCCGGGGTATCACTCACCTGTTACAGTGAAGTCTCCCAGTTCCAGTCCTGGTCCGGCTGCCTCACAATCTCCTCACAACCTGTTCTGCACCATCAATTTCACTCTCTGCATCCCATGTGACACCGACTCACCAATCAGCGCTTCCCCCAGACAACAGCAGCCAATCGTATCCTTCCATTGTGTGTGAGTGACAACTGGCTCTGCCCCTCAAAAGACTCGACTCTGTATCTCTGGGCTGGGAGAGGGGCGGAGCCTGAGGGAGTGAGTGGCAGGTGCAGAGGGGACACATTCTTTTCATGCAGTTCTGAGACATTGGGAATATATCAGCTACTGACCTACAGAGCTTACACTCTATGTTTTGGGCCAGGGGGTGGCGGAAGTGATTATTATTATTGTATAGCCAATAGTATCACCATTCCTGCCATTGGGCCAGCAGGAGGCGTGTCACTTCCCTTCTGCCACTCCTCCTGTAACCACCGGCCTGCTGCCCTCAACCTCATGCTCCATCCACTCCTACTGTCTCCATCTTGCCCTACTGTCTCCATCTTGTTTTACTGTCTCTATCTTGTCCTACTGTCTCCATCTTGTCCTACAGTCTCCATCTTGCCCTACTGTTATCTTGTCCTACTGTCTCTATCTTGTCCTACAGTCTCCATCTTGTTTTACTGTCTCCATCTTGCCCTACTGTCTCCATCTTGCCCTGCTGTCTCCATCTTGCCCTGCTGTCTCCATCTTGTCCTGCTGTCTCCATCTTGTCCTGCTGTCTCCATTTGTCCTGCTGTCTCCATCTTGTCCTACTGTCTCCATCTTGTCCTACTGTCTCCATCTTGTCCTACTGTCTCCATCTTGTCCTACTGTCTCCATCTTGTCCTACTGTCTCCATTTGTCCTACTGTCTCCATTTGTCCTGCTGTCTCCATCTTGTCCTGCTGTCTCCATTTGTCCTGCTGTCTCCATCTTGTCCTACTGTCTCCATTTGTCCTACTGTCTCCATTTGTCCTACTGTCTCCATCTTGTCCTGCTGTCTCCATTTGTCCTGCTGTCTCCATCTTGTCCTGCTGTCTCCATCTTGTCCTGCTGTCTCCATCTTGTCCTGCTGTCTCCATCTTGTCCTACTGACTCCATCTTGTCCTACTGTCTCCATCTTGTCCTACTGTCTCCATTTGTCCTACTGTCTCCATCTTGTCCTGCTGTCTCCATTTGTCCTGCTGTCTCCATTTGTCCTGCTGTCTCCATCTTGTCCTGCTGTCTCCATCTTGTCCTGCTGTCTCCATCTTGTCCTGCTGTCTCCATCTTGAACTACTGTCTCCATCTTGTCCTGCTGTCTCCATTTGTCCTGCTGTCTCCATCTTGTCCTGCTGTCTCCATCTTGCCCTGCTGTCTCCATCTTGCCCTACTGTCTCCATCTTGCCCTACTGTCTCCATCTTGCCCTACTGTCTCCATCTTGTCCTACTGTCTCCATCTTGCTCTACTGTCTCCATCTTGCCCTACTGTCTCCATCTTGCCCTACTGTCTCCATCTTGCCCTACTGTCTCCATCTTGCCCTACTGTCTCCATCTTGCTCTACTGTCTTCATCTTGCCCTACTGTCTCCATTTGTCCTACTGTCTCCATCTTGTCCTACTGTCTCCATCTTGTCCTACTGTCTCCATCTTGCTCTACTGTCTCCATCTTGTCCTACTGTCTCCATTTGTCCTACTGTCTCCATCTTGCTCTACTGTCTTCATCTTGTCCTACTGTCTCCATCTTGCCCTACTGTCTCCATCTTGTCCTACTGTCTCCATCTTGCCCTACTGTCTCCATCTTGCCCTACTGTCTCCATCTTGTCCTACTGTCTCCATCTTGCTCTACTGTCTCCATCTTGTCCTACTGTCTCCATTTGTCCTACTGTCTCCATCTTGCTCTACTGTCTTCATCTTGTCCTACTGTCGCCATCTTGTCCTACTGTCGCCATCTTGTCCTACTATCTCCATCTTGTCCTACTGTCTCCATCTTGTCCTACTGTCGCCATCTTGCTCTACAGTCTCAATGTTGTGCTACTGTCGCCATCTATGTCTATGTTGTGTCTTTGTCGCAGTGTGTGGAACAATATTGTTTGTGTCTCAGGTGAGAATAAATGTTGAGACTTTGTGGCACACAAGTGCACAGCTGAGGGAACATGTGGGCTCATTACTGGGGCCCCTTTATACTCTGGTAATATCCTTACTATATTCGTTGGGACACCAGGAGTGCACATTAGTGGAGAGGTGCGACTCATGCAGATTATTTTGGTACAAGGAATGTGTAAGTGGAAGGGAATTTGCTGCAGGGACAGATTTCGGCTGCTCAGATTCATGTTCCTCTCCCAGAGCCCAAAAAAACAACCAGTAGCCACTATGGCCGACCCGATAGGTCTGAGCAGCACATTCACTGGAGCAGCTTCTTCTGTTCTACCTACCAGCACCAACCTGCTCCTCCTTTTCTCTTCACCCTGATTGGCTGGGAACTGGGGACTGTCCTGGGGCAAAAGCTGCTCTTCTTGGAGGCCCCATGTACATGAGATGATGTTGCCAGATATCTTTACTCAGTACTTTTTCACTGTGGGGGTTACATGTAAAATCAGACAGGTACCCCCCTTTTCCACTGCAGCCTGGCACAACACAGGAGGACCCATATTCTGCCTGGCTATAGAATCACTAGCGCATTTCATGCCTATCCATCGCAGGACTGTAGCTCACAACCGGCAGAACATTGAGAAAGTCCCGGCCTTGTGCTAATTAACATGTTGCACATAATCCCTGAGTTCTGAACCCAAACAGATAACATGTGGGACTGGAACAGGCTCCTTCCTACAATGGACCCACAGTTTACTTTTATTTAACTAAATGGTCCTGACAACCCACCCCAACTGGCAACACAACCCAACAGACACCCCAATGGGCAACACAACTCAACGGACACCCCACCCCAACGGACAACACAACCAAACGTAAAACACAACCCAAGGACACCCCACCCAACAGGTCACACAACCCAACGGACACCCCACCCAACAGGTCACACAACCCAACGGACACCCCACCCCAATGGAAACACAACCCAATGGGCAACACAACCCAATGGGCAACACAACCCAAAGGACACCCCACCCCAATGGACAACACAACCAAACGGAAAACACAACCCAACGGACACCCCCCCAAGGGGCAACACAACCTAACAGACACCCCACCCAACAGGTCACACAACCCAATGGACACCCCACCCCAATGGACACACAACCCAATGGGCAACACAACCCAAAGGACATCCCAAAGGACAACACAACCAAACGGACACCCCAATTCAACAGGCAAAACAACCCAGCGGATACCCCACCCCAACGGACAACATAATGGACACCCCACCACAACGGACACCCCATCCCAATGGACAACACAACCCAACAGACACCCCACCCCAATAAACATCACCCCAACGGGCAACACAACCCAATGTTTTCCTGGAACGGACTGCTGGGCTTGTATTTTAGTTTCCTTGGTTCAATAGAAATTAACTTTTTTGTCATTCTGCACATCCACCTGTATCTTTGTGAGCTGCACTTTCATATTGGTAACAGAACCAACACCCCCCCCCCTTTCATCCTTATCTGTTCCTTTTATATACTGAATATATGGGATTGGCATGAGCTTTATTTAAAAAAAAAACAAAAAAAAACAAGCAGTAAAACAAGTAACATTATTAGCAGCCCTGTATTTCCTCCCTTGGAGGAAATCTTCTCAGCATTTTAACATAGAACCTACTTTCCGCTAATCTCATTGGGTCCCTCTTGTATGCTGGGAGGAGCTACTGGTGAATATATTGTATACTCCCCCTCATATACAGTGATCATATCCCCCTTATATATTTATACATAGTGATCATATCCCCTTATATATTTATATATAGTGATCATATCCCCTTATATATTTATATATAGTGATCATATCCCCCTTACATATTTATATATAGTGATCATATCCCCCTTACATATTTATATATAGTGATCATATCCCCTTATATATTTATATATAGTGATCATATCCCCTTATATATTTATATATAGTGATCATATCCCCTTATATATTTATATATAGTGATCATATCCCCTTATATATTTATATATAGTGATCATATCCCCCTTATATATTTATACATAGTGATCATATCCCCTTATATATTTATATATAGTGATCATATCCCCTTATATATTTATATATAGTGATCATATGCCCCTTATATATTTATATATAGCGATCATATCCCCCTTATATATTTATACATAGTGATCATATCCCCTTATATATTTATATATAGTGATCATATCCCCCTCCAGTTTAACCAATTACAATCTCTTCTCCAGTGTAACCAATCACAACTTGTCTTTCCCCATAACTGATCCCTTCCATTCCCTTTATCAGCTTAGTCGCTCTTCTCTGTACTTTCTCTATTTCATTACTGCCCCCCTTGCACCCAGCTGATATAGAAGAGAAGGCTATGAAAGACATGAGCACCCTGAGTTGGGGCCGGGGAAGAGAAAAGATGACACACAAATACAGAGGAGGCGGGATTCTCTCAGAAATCTTTATAAGGAGATGAAAGGAAACGCATCACAATTCTCACTGTAGGGGACAATATGGCTGCTTGGGGCTCACAATACACTTACAGTCCTAGCAGTGAAAATGCAGATTAATAAAGGAATGATTGCACCCGCTGGGTCATAATACGTCCATTTGTGTCTGGTTTAGCCCCAGTGTCAGTGCCTTCAGAGAGTGCAGTATGGCAGTTTCACCAGTAACCGCCCTGAGCTGAGATTCCATTATTATTATTATTATTATTATTATTAAGGGCAGCTCCCAGAAAGCCGAGGGGAAGGGAAGTCAGAGCTACTGGACCCGTTGGCTGCAGAGCCCGTTTGTACATTTATTGGACAGGTAAGAGCGGTCGCTTGAAGACAGGATCAAACAGGAAATGGCAGGAGAAAAATAAATTTGGGGTACGGGGGATATAGGTTCAGGTAAGTACAGTCAATGTGGGGTCTCTTAGGATTCAGCCATGGTTTGCATTGGGTTATAATGAGGTAGAATGCAAACGTTCCAGGGGAAATAAACACTGAGATTATTGCTTGCAACGGTCTCCCACACCCCCCAGTGCAGCATTCCACACAAAGTGCCTCTCCCCAATACAGGGAACCCTATGTATTGACAGCACTGAGCAGCTATGAACTCTTCCTGCCACTAGGGGGTGCCCAGCTACAAATACCCAATTCTCTGCTTAGTTTGCTCCTCAAGGGAGGAGTAATGGGCTGCCCCTGTCTCCACCCATGAGGAGAGGCATTTTCCCTTCCCTACCCAAGCCTTTACCTTTCCTTACAGGCAGGGGGCGGAGACACAAGGGAACACTCATTAATTAAATCAATCATTAATGACATTGTTTCCGTAGAGACAAGGAAATAAATAACTTTTTAGTTAATAGTTTGTTCCCCCCTATGAAACCACAATTATCCCATGTGCACCGCACCTTCTCCTGCCAAGAGATCAATAAGTGCAATAAGAGGGACACATTTTGGCGGTTCAGTTACTTGCAGACTGATTGGGGCCCAAGAGAGGAGTCAGTGCCCCCCACAACACAGCTAGAAATGAATCCATTATAAAACTGCACCAATCAGTAACTCCAGACTCAATCCTTCCATCTCCCATTGGGAAGCAAGTAAACGTCACAATAGAGTGAAATGCGCCAGCACAAGGATCATTATACTCCCAATTAGTGAGGCCACAATGGAGGGTCAGAAATGCAGACAAGACTTGAACACATTATCAAAAATATACATAGAGGGGGGAGGGGCTTGTTTCTGTTCTGTACAAAATAAACGGAGTGTGAACGTTCACAACTATCCCATGATTCCGAATGCTTCCCATGATCATCCAGCTCTATGAGTGAAGGGGAGGCCAAGAGGTTGCCTTACACCCCAAAATCCAAAACAGAGGCGGAGTCAGATCAGACGAATGTGTTTGTAGAAGATTTTCCGCCAGGGATCCCTCATACTGGGAAAGCCTCTCCACCCCAAAAAGACGGCTTCTTAAAGCTGTGAGTAACCATGACACCCAACTCTTTGCCACATTCAACCATCGTTGGCTGCCACCAGCTGGCCCATGGCCCCCCGGATGTAGACGGACTGGATTTCCTTGGTTTTCAGGCAGTAGTCACAAGCCCACACGGCCGAGACCTCTCTGGTGAGCAAGCTGTAGGCACTCTCAGTCATCCCTGTGCACTCTCTGTGGAACCATTTCTGGCACGATGCCTCACACAAGATGGCGTCTTGGTCATCATTGACTTCCCGCTCGCAGGCCCCACAGGGGTAAATAAGTCCGGGGGGCGGCTGGTGCCCAGAGTTGCCGGTGGGTTTGCTCGGGGGAGGGATGTTGTTGACTTCGGGGGTGCTGCTGTTGCCACGCGTGGAGTTGTTGGGAGTGAAGTTTGGTTGGTTCCCATTGACAGCAGAAGGCGACCCAACATGCTGGTCTTGATTAAACGTGTTGCTGGGAGGGTTGGTGTTCTTGCCGTGTTCTTCAACCCCTGGGGGGAAGCTTTGGTCGGCCCCTGCAAACGGACTGTTGTTTGGTGGTAGGCTGGCTCGTGGCACTGGGGGCTGTCCAAATGGGTGCCCTGATGGGCCAAACCTTTGAGTAAATGGAGGGCCACCAGGAGAATTCAATACAGGACCAGGGCCCATCTCTCCTCTAGGGGGCTGACCCATGTTTGGTGACATCATTGGGCCAAACCCTCCTACTGGTCCTTGCATCATTTGCCCAGCAGGGGGGCTGAAGCCCTGACCCATGGCTTGATTAAAGGGGGCATTGGGGAAGTTCATGTTTCCAGGCTGGTGGTAGTTTGGGTTTTGGGACATTCCAAATCCAGGGCCCATCTGATTAGGAGGAAAAGGGGGTGCCTGCCTTCTCATGGGCTGTGGGCCACCAGGATAGCCGGGGGTCATCTGATGGGGCATGGCACCCGGCATGCGGTAGTTTCCAAAGGGCACCGGGTTGCTCATGAAGGGGGAGGGGCCAGCATTGACTTTCGGAGCTCCAAAGTCATCTTCAAAAGGGTTGGACGCCACCAGGTGGTCGACCATTGGGGTGGGTGGTGGTGCAAATTCAGAAAGATGGGAGTATGCGGGGCCCTAGAGCATATAGGGACACAAGCGATTAGAGCCAAATCATCACAGACATGAGAGAGCCAATCACGTGCCCTGAAATGGCCTATCATCCTTTAATCTCACCAGCCCTCTCCCACCTGCACACAAACTACCTACCCACATACCTACTGTACCTACTGTACTGGGACTGTGTATCCCTCCCCTCTCCCACCTGTACACAAACTACCTACCCACATACCTACTGTACCTACTGTACTGGGACTGTGTATCCCTCCCCTCTCCCACCTGTACACAAACTACCTACCCACATACCTACTGTACCTACTGTACTGGGACTGTATATCCCTCCCCTCTCCCACCTGTACACAAACTACCTACCCACATACCTACTGTACCTACTGTACTGGGACTGTGTATCCCTCCCCTCTCCCACCTGTACACAAACTACCTACCCACATACCTACTGTACCTACTGTACTGGGACTGTATATCCCTCCCCTCTCCCACCTGTACACAAACTACCTACCCACATACCTACTGTACCTACTGTACTGGGACTGTGTATCCCTCCCCTCTCCCACCTGCACAGAAACTACCAGCCTGGCTGTTACCTATTAGGAATAGTGCAACTGCAAGACTGCACGGCTCTTACCTGAGTGTTTGACTTGCGCCGTTTCTTCTCGGGGCTCTTCATTTGCATACCTGGGACAGGAGCAGAGACTTGTTACTGGTGAGGAATAAACGTGTAACACAGACACCCCCCTGCCTGGCACACTGAGCCCCCATGTCACTGGCTTTTGTGCGGTGTAATCACATGTGCTCTGTGTGTGACACAGATACCAGCCATTGCTACACTACATGCCCACACGTTACACATCTGACCCCCGGGCACTGTGCCCACCCAGTGTTACCCTGCAGCTTTCCACTCACACTCCCACTGTCACCCCTCCCCCACTCACCCGCTGTCACTGTTAATCCTATGGGGGGGGCTCTCAAGCACAGACTGAAGCAAATCAATAGTTACACAGTACAAGTCACACGGGGGGAGACTTACTGATCCTAGTGACAGCGGCAAATGCCCCACCAACAAGCCCCTCTCACCAGTCTTGGCTCTGCGGCCCGGAACGGTCAGTCCATCCAACTTGTCCTGATCTGCAGCCATCAGACTCAGCTGCTCGGGGGCCGGAGCTCACACACCAGTCATGACCCAAAGCCCCTCTACGTCACGGCCCTGCACTTTGCTGCCCCACTAACTGTCAGATACCCCCTCAGCTGGGAGCCCAATAACACACTCACTTCTAAGCCCCTAACTGCCAGTTACACCCCTGTAGCTAATGCCCAAAACTGCTGCCCTGTATATGCCCAATATCTGCCCCTACACCCCTGTATAGCCCAATATCTGCCCCTAAACCCCTGTATAGCCCAATATCTGCCCCTAAACCCCTGTATAGCCCAATATCTGCCCCTACACCCCTGTATATTCCAATATCTGCCCCTACACCCCTGTATAGCCCAATATCTGCCCCTACACCCCTGTATATTCCAATATCTGCCCCTACACCCCTGTGTTTATGATCTGCCCATTAACCCTGTATAATCGCTCTTGCCCCTCACTAGTCCATATGAATGAGCTGCCCGACACCCCCAGTATGTGCGGAACCCGAAGTCCGTCAGGTGCGGGTGTCCAGCCCCAGTATATGATCCTCCTCCCTGTGTCTCAGCCCAGGAGCTCCCGGTGCCTCGGGACGGTTCCCAGACTTCCCCGTTCCACTCAGGCTCGGCTCCAGCTATGGCTTCTCATCCGAACACAAAAACCGGAAGAACAAACCGCGCGCCGGAAACTCGCCGGGCACTTACCACTCTATAGACTTGAGGGGAATGGGTTGGAAAAAGACCGTCGCACAGTCCGCAGTACTAACCAGTCACAGATCAATGTCCTTAAACTTTTGTAACCCACCAAACAGAGCCGCGCTAACTAGTGACCGCTTCATATCCGCACATAATGGTATCGCCCAAACTCAATGTAGGGTTAGTGCAGCGCCGGGCCAGCCCATCGGAACATGGGGGTGTGTAAGTGATTACAGCCTGTCAGTAGCGGCTGATAAATTAGCGGCTCACACTGTGCGCTTAATTCTTATTATACTGTCATCAAATAACAGACTGCGTGAGCCGACAAAGACTGATGAACGCTAATAACAGCCACCCTATAGGCTTTCAGATGGTAGAGCCCACAGTTTGAACTACGCATGCGTCGCGCAAGGAATTGTGGGAGAAGTAGTTTCCCTGTGAGGAATGTTTCCGTCTTTGCGCCATTAGTTGTCCTGCGCTGTCTCTTCGGGGACCGTAATGCGCGGGTTCCTCGCTCTTCTCATTACTCTCCTCTCTCCTCACTTCCCGCGGCCGCGATGTGTCTGTTCGGACAGGGGAGAAGTTTCTTCGCATCTCGCTCTTTGTGCTGCACAGGGAGTGTAAAGGGGAAGTAAAGCTTTTCCATTTAAAGCAGCTCCTTATCAGTCACAGGCAATTACTTATCTCTCATAGGGACTCCTTCCTCACAGCTCGTTACTGTGCTGATTGACCCCTAGCAACCGAAAGTACAGCCTCCCCAATATGTTATTTATATGTGTAACGTGTATCTTTGTCATCCTAAAGCCTCCCCTCCAACTACTGACCCACCTACTGAGCTCTGATTCTCTGTACTTCCTGCTCCTGGGCTGTTCTCTTTCCCATGGTCAGACAGGAACCTCCCCCTGGGTAAGTGAATCCAATCTCCCCCAGTACTTACCCAGGTACAGAGCTCTGATACTCTGTACTTCCTGCTCCTGGGCTGTTCTCTTTCCCATGGTCAGACAGGAACCTCCCCCTGGGTAAGTGAATCTCCCCCAGTACTTACCCAGGTACAGAGCTCTGATTCTCTGTACTTCCTGCTCCTGGGCTGTTCTCTTTCCCATGGTCAGACAGGAACCTCCCCCTGGGTAAGTGAATCCAATCTCCCCCAGTACTTACCCAGGTACAGAGCTCTGATACTCTGTACTTCCTGCTCCTGGGCTGTTCTCTTTCCCATGGTCAGACAGGAACCTCCCCCTGGGTAAGTGAATCCAATCTCCCCCAGTACTTACCCAGGTACAGAGCTCTGATTCTCTGTACTTCCTGCTCCTGGGCCGTTCTCTTTCCCATGGTCAGACAGGAACCTCCCCCTGGGTAAGTGAATCTCCCCCAGTACTTACCCAGGTACAGAGCTCTGATTCTCTGTACTTCCTGCTCCTGGGCTGTTCTCTTTCCCATGGTCAGACAGGAACCTCCCCTGGGTAAGTGAATCCAATCTCCCCCAGTACTTACCCAGGCACAGAGCTCTGATTCTCTGTACTTCCTGGTCCTGGGCTGTTCTCTTTCCCATGGTCAGACAGGAACCTCCCCCTGGGTAAGTGAATCTCCCCCAGTACTTACCCAGGCACAGAGCTCTGATTCTCTGTACTTCCTGGTCCTGGGCTGTTCTCTTTCCCATGGTCAGACAGGAACCTCCCCCTGGGTAAGTGAATCCAATCTCCCCAGTACTTACCCAGGTACAGAGCTCTGATTCTCTGTACTTCCTGCTCCTGGGCTGTTCTCTTTCCCATGGTCAGACAGGAACCTCCCCCTGGGTAAGTGAATCCAATCTCCCCCAGTACTTACCCAGGTACAGAGCTCTGATTCTCTGTACTTCCTGCTCCTGGGCTGTTCTCTTTCCCATGGTCAGACAGGAACCTCCCCCTGGGTAAGTGAATCCAATCTCCCCAGTACTTACCCAGGTACAGAGCTCTGATTCTCTGTACTTCCTGCTCCTGGGCTGTTCTCTTTCCCATGGTCAGACAGGAACCTCCCCCTGGGTAAGTGAATCCAATCTCCCCCAGTACTTACCCAGGTACAGAGCTCTGATTCTCTGTACTTCCTGCTCCTGGGCTGTTCTCTTTCCCATGGTCAGACAGGAACCTCCCCCTGGGTAAGTGAATCCAATCTCCCCCAGTACTTACCCAGGTACAGAGCTCTGATACTCTGTACTTCCTGCTCCTGGGCTGTTCTCTTTCCCATGGTCAGACAGGAACCTCCCCCTGGGTAAGTGAATCTCCCCAGTACTTACCCAGGTACAGAGCTCTGATTCTCTGTACTTCCTGCTCCTGGGCTGTTCTCTTTCCATGGTCAGACAGGAACCTCCCCCTGAGTAAGTGAATCCAATCTCCCCCAGTACTTACCCAGGTACAGAGCTCTGATTCTCTGTACTTCCTGCTCCTGGGCCGTTCTCTTTCCCATGGTCAGACAGGAACCTCCCCCTGGGTAAGTGAATCTCCCCCAGTACTTACCCAGGTACAGAGCTCTGATTCTCTGTACTTCCTGCTCCTGGGCTGTTCTCTTTCCCATGGTCAGACAGGAACCTCCCCCTGGGTAAGTGAATCTCCCCAGTACTTACCCAGGCACAGAGCTCTGATTCTCTGTACTTCCTGGTCCTGGGCTGTTCTCTTTCCCATGGTCAGACAGGAACCTCCCCCTGGGTAAGTGAATCTCCCCCAGTACTTACCCAGGCACAGAGCTCTGATTCTCTGTACTTCCTGGTCCTGGGCTGTTCTCTTTCCCATGGTCAGACAGGAACCTCCCCCTGGGTAAGTGAATCCAATCTCCCCCAGTACTTACCCAGGTACAGAGCTCTGATTCTCTGTACTTCCTGCTCCTGGGCTGTTCTCTTTCCCATGGTCAGACAGGAACCTCCCCCTGGGTAAGTGAATCCAATCTCCCCCAGTACTTACCCAGGTACAGAGCTCTGATTCTCTGTACTTCCTGCTCCTGGGCCGTTCTCTTTCCCATGGTCAGACAGGAACCTCCCCCTGGGTAAGTGAATCCAATCTCCCCCAGTACTTACCCACCTACAGAGCTCTGATTCTCTGTACTTCCTGCTCCTGGGCTGTTCTCTTTCCCATGGTCAGACAGGAACCTCCCCCTGGGTAAGTGAATCCAATCTCCCCCAGTACTTACCCAGGTACAGAGCTCTGATTCTCTGTACTTCCTGCTCCTGGGCCGTTCTCTTTCCCATGGTCAGACAGGAACCTCCCCCTGGGTAAGTGAATCTCCCCCAGTACTTACCCAGGTACAGAGCTCTGATTCTCTGTACTTCCTGCTCCTGGGCTGTTCTCTTTCCCATGGTCAGACAGGAACCTCCCCCTGGGTAAGTGAATCCAATCTCCCCAGTACTTACCCAGGTACAGAGCTCTGATTCTCTGTACTTCCTGCTCCTGGGCTGTTCTCTTTCCCATGGTCAGACAGGAACCTCCCCCTGGGTAAGTGAATCCAATCTCCCCCAGTACTTACCCAGGTACAGAGCTCTGATTCTCTGTACTTCCTGCTCCTGGGCTGTTCTCTTTCCCATGGTCAGACAAGAACCTCCCCCTGGGTAAGTGAATCCAATCTCCCCCAGTACTTACCCAGGTACAGAGCTCTGATTCTCTGTACTTCCTGCTCCTGGGCTGTTCTCTTTCCCATGGTCAGACAAGAACCTCCCCCTGGGTAAGTGAATCCAATCTCCCCCAGTACTTACCCAGGTACAGAGCTCTGATTCTCTGTACTTCCTGCTCCTGGGCTGTTCTCTTTCCCATGGTCAGACAAGAACTCCCCCTGGGTAAGTGAATCCAATCTCCCCAGTACTTACCCAGGTACAGAGCTCTGATTCTCTGTACTTCCTGCTCCTGGGCCGTTCTCTTTCCCATGGTCAGACAGGAACCTCCCCCTGGGTAAGTGAATCTCCCCAGTACTTACCCAGGTACAGAACTCTGATTCTCTGTACTTCCTGCTCCTGGGCTGTTCTCTTTCCCATGGTCAGACAGGAACCTCCCCCTGGGTAAGTGAATCTCCCCCAGTACTTACCCAGGTACAGAGCTCTGATTCTCTGTACTTCCTGCTCCTGGGCTGTTCTCTTTCCCATGGTCAGACAGGAACCTCCCCCTGGGTAAGTGAATCTCCCCCCAGTACTTACCCAGGTACAGAGCTCTGATTCTCTGTACTTCCTGCTCCTGGGCTGTTCTCTTTCCCATGGTCAGACAAGAACCTCCCCCTGGGTAAGTGAATCCAATCTCCCCCAGTACTTACCCAGGTACAGAGCTCTGATTCTCTGTACTTCCTGCTCCTGGGCCGTTCTCTTTCCCATGGTCAGACAGGAACCTCCCCCTGGGTAAGTGAATCTCCCCCAGTACTTACCCAGGTACAGAGCTCTGATTCTCTGTACTTCCTGCTCCTGGGCTGTTCTCTTTCCCATGGTCAGACAGGAACCTCCCCCTGGGTAAGTGAATCTCCCCCAGTACTTACCCAGGTACAGAGCTCTGATTCTCTGTACTTCCTGCTCCTGGGCTGTTCTCTTTCCCATGGTCAGACAGGAACCCCCCTTACCCAGGGGGAGTTCCTGCCCAACCATGGGAAAGAGAACAGCCCAGGAGCAGGAAGAACAGGGAACTGTCTCAAATGGGATGTGTTTTATTGTGATTGGATTGTGACACATTAAGTTGTTTAGTGGCTAAACACAAACACACATTGTACCAAACTGTCGCCAATATCAGCAGAGGTGCAGCCAGATAACAATATGGTGCAGGGGTATCCCCTCTCGTCTAATTGCCCTGTATTTCCATTGTGCCCCGCAGAGCTAACAGTCTATGTGCCAGGGTTACATTTCCCCTCTCATTGTGTTTGATCCACAACTGACCATTGTCTCACAGGCAAACAGGCCGGGATTACACGAGTCACCTGATTAGAGATACAGCCAATCACTGTCACTGATACAAGGTCGTTACTTCTACTGGAATATTATTATTATTATTATAGTGGAATATTATTATTATAGTGGATTATTATTATTATAGTGGAATATTATTATTATAGTGGATTATTATTATTATAGTGGAATATTATTATAGTGGAATATTATTATTATAATGGGGAAATGTTTCACTTCGTATTAAAGGGGATATTCACCTTCCAAACACTTTTTCAGTTCAGTTGGTTTTGGATTGTTCTCAAAAAATCATTTTTTGTCTTTTATTTTTTACCGTTTTCCCAAAATTGAAGTGTAAAGTTACGTGATAGAACAGCATGTGACTTAACTACACTTCTCGTGAGATTTTGGTCGTGATGTGGAACGCGGGATCGATATGTTGAGAAAGCCATTTAGCGAAACGCGCGTTGGTGGAATTGCTGTGAAAAACAGTTTTTTTAATCTTCTAATGGTCGGGCAGGGTGGGCTCTAGTTTCAGACTGGTCTAAGGTTCAATCTCTCCTTCTCTCTTCTATTGGCTCCCACACTGGGAATCTCAAGGGACCAATCATTTGTGGTTATTGAGGCTCAGATAGTTCATTAGAAAGTCTACATGAGTCAATGATGAGAGCTCAGTGTTGGTTACACTCCCTCCCTCGTTGTGGTGTCTGAAGTTTTTGGGACAGATCCACCTTCTCCTTTTTCCAATTTCCTACTAATTTCAATTTGAACCGAGTCCATTTGAATGAATTTATCCTCCAACATTTCATTTGGTCACATTGTTTTTTTATCAATTAATGAATTACCAATATATGAGTACGATTCATCTGTTAGCGCTGCAATTTAATAACTGATATCTAGTAACTAGAAACGTATTCATTTAATGTAAATCCATGTATTTATTTATTAGCACTGCACTTTAATAACTGATATCTAGTAACTAATTAATTTAATGAAAATCCATGTATTTATTTATTAGCACTGCACTTTAATAACTGATATCTAGTAACTAATTAATTTAATGAAAATCCATGTATTTATTTATTAGCACTGCGCTTTAATAACTGATATCTAGTAACTAATTAATTTAATGTAAATCCATGTATTTATTTATTAGCACTGCACTTTAATAACTGATATCTAGTAACTAATTAATTTAATGAAAATCCATGTATTTATTTATTAGCACTGCGCTTTAATAACTGATATCTAGTAACTAATTAATTTAATGAAAATCCATGTATTTATTTATTAGCACTGCACTTTAATAACTGATATCTAGTAACTAATTAATTTAATGAAAATCCATGTATTTATTTATTAGCACTGCACTTTAATAACTGATATCTAGTAACTAATTAATTTAATGAAAATCCATGTATTTATTTATTAGCACTGCACTTTAATAACTGATATCTAGTAACTAATTAATTTAATGAAAATCCATGTATTTATTTATTAGCACTGCACTTTAATAACTGATATCTAGTAACTAATTAATTTAATGAAAATCCATGTATTTATTTATTAGCACTGCGCTTTAATAACTGATATCTAGTAACTAATTAATTTAATGAAAATCTATGTATTTATTTATTAGCACTGCGCTTTAATAACTGATATCTAGTAACTAATTAATTTAATGAAAATCCATGTATTTATTTATTAGCACTGCACTTTAATAACTGATATCTAGTAACTAATTAATTTAATGAAAATCCATGTATTTATTTATTAGCACTGCACTTTAATAACTGATATCTAGTAACTAATTAATTTAATGAAAATCCATGTATTTATTTATTAGCACTGCACTTTAATAACTGATATCTAATAACTAGAAACTAATTAAATGAAAATTCTATGTATTTATTAGCACTGCACTTTAAGAATCATCAATTGAGTTTACACTGTAATTAATTGCTGATAAAACTATTATACCAGCACTTTAATGTATATAGTATTAAGGTACTATCAACTGTGTCCTACTTAGTTATTAATTAATTGCACTAGCACTTTAATACATAATCTGGTAAATTGCAGTATTAAGTAAATAATGAACTAAAGTAAGGGTGGTACCTTATGCAGTGTTATTGTGGACAAATACTGTGGACATTTTAGTTTTGGGGGAGGAGGAGGGATCTTTTTGTCTCTATTAAAATTAACTGAATTCTTCAGACCTCTATTTCACTAAAGTGATACATTATCAAGGTGTAATCTCCAGTATCTAATTACTTTCAATATAATAATGTAAAGTTGAATGTTCATGTCTCTGGTGTGTCAGTCTGACAGCTCAGTGATCAGGAGCATCTGAACTGTTACTATTTCTTACATTTACTTACAATTGATAGAATTAGTTGATACATTTAGTTAATGATATAATTAGTTGTTACATTTAGTTAATGATATAATTATTTGTTACATTTAGTTGATACAATGAGTTGATCCGTCTCTCAGTAGGATCTATGGGGAATATAAGTGTAACTATTGTATCAAGTCTAACAGTTGCCTTTAATGTCACTCAGGGATTCTGCTCAGCAGGGACAAACACATGGATCAACTTATGTATCAATTTAGATCAGTATTTCCTGGTACTCGTGTGACTGTCTCTACTTCCTTTGAATTGGGGAATGTATTTCCTGGTACTCATGTGACTGTCTCTACTTCCTGTGCACCGGGGAGTGTATTTCCTGGTACTCGTGTGACTGTCTCTACTTCCTTTGCACGGGGAGTGTATTTCCTGGTACTCGTGTGACTGTCTCTACTTCCTTTGAATGGGGGAGTGTATTTCCTGGTACTCATGTGACTGTCTCTACTTCCTTTGAATGGGGGAGTGTATTTCCTGGTACTCGTGTGACTGTCTCTACTTCCTTTGCACAGGGAGTATATTTCCTGGTACTCGTGACTGTCTCTACTTCCTGTGCACGGGGGAGTGTATTTCCTGGTACTCGTGTGACTGTCTCTACTTCCTTTGCATGGGGGAGTGTATTTCCTGGTACTCATGTGACTGTCTCTACTTCCTGTGCACGGGGGAGTGTATTTCCTGGTACTCGTGTGACTGTCTCTACTTCCTTTGAATGGGGGAGTGTATTTCCTGGTACTCATGTGACTGTCTCTACTTCCTGTGCACGGGGGAGTGTATTTCCTGGTACTCGTGTCACTGTCTCTACTTCCGTTGGATGGGGTAATGTATTTTCTGGTACTAGTGTGAGTCTCCATTTCCTTTCCACGGGGAGTAGTACTTCCTGGTACTCGTGTGACTGTCTCTACTTCCTTTGCATGGGGGAGTGTACTTCCTGGTACTCGTGTGACTGTCTCTACTTCCTTTGCATGGGGGAGTGTATTTCCTGGTACTCGTGTGACTGTCTCTACTTCCTTTGAATGGGGGAGTGTATTTCCTGGTACTCGTGTGACTGTCTCTACTTCCTTTGCACAGGGAGTATATTTCCTGGTACTCGTGACTGTCTCTACTTCCTGTGCACGGGGGAGTGTATTTCCTGGTACTCGTGTGACTGTCTCTACTTCCTTTGCATGGGGGAGTGTATTTCCTGGTACTCATGTGACTGTCTCTACTTCCTGTGCACGGGGGAGTGTATTTCCTGGTACTCGTGTGACTGTCTCTACTTCCTTTGAATGGGGGAGTGTATTTCCTGGTACTCATGTGACTGTCTCTACTTCCTGTGCACGGGGGAGTGTATTTCCTGGTACTTGTGTGACTGTCTCTACTTCCTGTGCATGGGGGAGTGTATTTCCTGGTACTCATGTGACTGTCTCTACTTCCTGTGCACGGGGGAGTGTATTTCCTGGTACTCGTGTGACTGTCTCTACTTCCTTTGAATGGGGGAGTGTATTTCCTGGTACTCATGTCACTGTCTCTACTTCCGTTGGATGGGGTAATGTATTTTCTGGTACTAGTGTGAGTCTCCATTTCCTTTCCACGGGGAGTGTACTTCCTGGTACTCGTGTGACTGTCTCTACTTCCTTTGCATGGGGGAGTGTATTTCCTGGTACTCGTGTGACTGTCTCTACTTCCTTTGCATGGAGAGTGTACTTCCTGTACAATGTGCAACTGAGTGGGATGGTTTTGGGGTTCAGGCAGATGAAATGAAGAGAGAGAGAGAGTTGAACAGGAAAGACTTTGTATAGAAATATCACTTTAATAACAATAAGAAGCAGAAGATCTGAGTTCCTTTGGTATAATCGAGGCATCTGATTAAAACAATAAGAAAGTGGGACATATACATGGGGGGTGTTGGGGGTACACGCGTGTGCGTGTCAGATATGCAGAATGTGCACTGGGGTGAGACTTTGGTGTCGGGGTACAAAGTGACATGCAATACAAAGATCAGATTTATGTACATGATTGGGGGGTGAATCATTGTCCCCAATACAGAGCGGGGTACAGCCCCATTCCCTCCTCCTCAGCCGATTGTCTCATTCCCCAGACTGTGGGAGCAGCACAACTACCACTTCCACCCGGCTATGGAGGGAGCAGAGGTTCAAATGCTTTTAAAGGGGAAGTTACCCTCATCATTGACTTATACAAAATTGTAGCACAGGGAAGTGCGTGCTCCTCATCTTGTTCAACTACAACTCCAGCAATAGTGAGTGGGACATGGGCTCCGCCCCCCGGCAGCAGCAAGTCAATTATTAGATTTGCTAATTATTATTTTTACTTGTTTTAAAATGATTGCATTTTAATGGGGGAAACTGAAAACCGTAGATTTCTCATGATCCCCCCATTCTCCTGGGGTGGAGAAGTCTTTCCTTTGAAGCAGAAGTCCTGGATCAGGAGATCCGCTCAGTATAACGATGTCCCTCCCATCGATGCTGCCTGTGTCTCGGGCTTACAGGGAAAGAGGAGTTCTTCGTACATTCAACTGCCATCTCTACCTGCCACCATTTTAACGAAACACAAGCCTATAGATTGCTTTTATTGGAAATCCTGAGCACAAAGGGAGTTCAGTGCTAAGGTTGAACTAGGGGGGGGGAGGGTGTACTGCCCCTTTAACACACCATCTCATCGAATCCAGGGGCAGTGCCCATAGCAACCTGATCAGGAAGTTAGTACAGTGGGGGGACCAATGTGAGAGAGGCCAACTTGTTTCATTGTGCCACCCTATACCAGCACACGGGCGCTGCAGGGCATTTACTGCTATTCTGCCCATGCAACATCACAGGGAACTCTGGGAAAATGAAACAAGATGGCGGCTCTCACATTGGCTCCCCCACCTTTTGGTTGGGCCCCAGCAAGAAACAGGGAGTAAGTTTGGGTTCCAAGATGAAGGAAATGTCAATCACCTGAACCTGCCCAGGGCCCCTACTGGCTATTGAGAGTTATTTTAGGGAAACTTTCCCTTTAATGTGACCAGTATTATCTGACGCAGACTTGTCTCCCCCTCTAAATGTTGCGCTTTGAGCCAACCAATAGCACAACTCCAGCTGGAGGGGAGATCCATCAGATATTGGCTTAACTACGGAGCACTGGTGATCATGTGACAGCTGGGAGGCACCCGTGGGTGGCCATTTATTTGGGTTCTCAGCTAGAGGAGCAGCAGTTACACAGAGAGACCCGTGTGAGAGGACAGCTTTGCCCGAGACAGCTTGGGAAGACGTCAGTCACAGAGTGAGATGGACACAAAGACGACATACTGGGGCCCCTCTTGCTGGTAGGGCCACGACAGGAGACGACAGGTAACAGGTGAGCGGTGGATAAGGCACAAGGTACAGAGACCCCCCCAATACGACCCCCAGATGTCTCTTGCCTCGAGTCCCAGGAAAGAAAGACTTCAACTTGTCCGTCTGTCTCCCAGGAGAAGAACACGGCAGGTTTGGGAGGGGACTCAGAGCAAACCCACCAATGGTAAGAAAGATCCAATGGATCCCTCTTCTGTCAGTTGTGAGCCAGTCCTGAGGTGGGTGCTGGGCATAGGTGGGTGCCACAGCTGCTGTTTGTGTGAGCGGTGGGGAGTAAAGGCACTAGAGAGTGTTGGGCAGATGCAGTTTGGAGTGCGTGTGCTTAAAGGGACGGCATTGTGCAGAGACACTGGCAGTGCCCATGGAAGAGTCTGACCCCAGTGTATCCTGGCACCACAGCAAGGCCCGAGTGCTCCTATTCTGCTCATTGTGTCTCAGCTTGGGGTCTCTGGGGTAATTGGGGACACGTAGGAGGCTCTTGTGCAGTTATCAGTGGCCCTAAGCCAAGCTGGGCCCCGGGAGGCTCCGCCTACTACAGCAGCGCTTGCCGGAGACATGGCCAGAAGTCACTTCCTCTGGACGAAGGAAAGACAGAAGGAGATGTGGGTAGTGTTGGTGAAGGGGCGGAGCCCAGCAAGAAGGCGGGGTCACTGTCTCCGCTCCACCGGCTGCTGAAGGCAGAGCTCACTCCCAGCCGAGATGATGGGCAAGTGATTGTCCATGTGATAACTGATCAGGTGACTGACACTCTCAAACCTGTGGTCTTTGGTTCGAACCTGAACAAGAAAAGGCAAAGAGAGAGTTAAACATCAGGATTCCTGACCCAGATCATTCGCCCCCAACTACAGTTTCCTCCATTCAGCCCTTAATACCCCCACCTGGGGCAGGAGTATCTAAACTTTGCCCCTATGTTTTCATTGCAGCTTCAGCTCGGGATCTAATTTGGGGGTCTATCCAATGGCTCAACTGAAGAAGGCGGGTCCAATATCTATTGCCTTAGCTCAGCCAATGGGAGTTCTGCTAGGATAATGACAGGCAGTAACTTACCACCCCTTCAGGGTCCACGAGCAGCAAGTGTTTGGGCTGGGCACACTGCAGGCCGGTCAGTACGTATTGCCCCGGGGTGGTGGTACTCTCCCGCACCAGGAAGTCTCCATTCACTTTCAGCAGCCTCTCTGCTTCCTTGCGGCTCATCTTACCCTGGTACCAGGGCTCCCGATTCAGCTGATCCTCTATACTCACTATTGCCTGAGCCGAGGGCAGCGCATCATCAAATGGCTCTAGGGGGGACAATGACCTGTTAGTGGCGCCCAAGAGACAGACCCAGAGACATGTCAGTACAATGAGTGCACTCTAGTCCCGGGAGAGACACTCGGGTCCCGGGAGAGACACTCGGGTCCCGGGAGAGACTGATCCACAGACATGTGGGAGCCATGAGTCTCTGGGCCGGGGGTGATGTATGAAATTCAGGCTACATTTACAGTTAGGCCCATAAATATTTGGACAGAGAGAATTTTTTTCTAATGAAATTTAAATGAAACAACTCAGATGCAGTTGAACCGCAGACTTTCAGCTTTAATTCAGTGGGTTGAACAAAAAGATTGTATAAAAATTTGACAAACTAAAGCCTTTCTTAACACAATCGCTTCAAAAGTAATTGGACAATTAACTCAAAAGGCTATTTCATTGCTTCGTTATCGTTAATATTTTGGACCCGGACACTCCATAAATATAGTATTCACATAGTGGTATTTGTAAAAAGGAATATATATATATATATATATATAATACACAAAAGCCATGAATATCCTGTAAATTATATCCTTATAAACGGTGAGTTCTGATGTCATCAGTTATAAACGGTGAGTTCTGATGTCATTTCTGTCACATGACTCACTGAAATTTGTGTATTATAATAAATAAAGTACCCCCAGTTGTAAAATATGAGGATATTAGAAGTTACCTCTGAGTTCCATGACCTGTATAAAAACACTCGGCCTTCGGCCTCATACTTTTATCTGGTCATGAAACTCCTCGGTTACTAATAATATCCTTATATTTTACAAGAGGGGGTACTTTATTCACTATATATATAATATGTTGTCAATTCATACAACAGAAGTTAGCTGTAAGAAAGAAATGGTGGCTAAGTGTGTTACTAAGAGTAACTGACAGTGTTGGGCTATTGGATGATAGGAGTGTCCATCATGGGGAGGTTACTAGGCTGCAATATTATATAGTGAATAAAGTACCCCCTCTTGTAAAATATAAGGATATTATAAGTTACCGAGGAGTTTCATGACCATATAAAAACACGAGGCCGAAGGCCGAGTTATACAGGTCATGGAACTCCGAGGTAACTTCTAATATCCTCATATTTTACAACTGGGGGTACTTTATTTATTATAATACACAAATTTTAGTGAGTCATGTGACAGAAATGACATCACTACTCACCGTTTATAACTGATGACATCACTACTCACCGTTTATAACTGATGACATCACTACTCACCGTTTATAAGGCTATAATTTACAGGATATTCATGGCTTTTGTGTGTGTATTATAAATATATATATATGCGCATCACTAGGGAGACTGAGGGCAAAGCTTGCGTGGCTCTGCTGGACGTATGGTCTGTGGAAATGACGCGTGCGAATGTGACGTCACAGATTCGGAAGCCAATTGTGAAACTGGAGAGGTGGAGGTTTAGTACAAAAAGGTATTTATGTTGTTAGCAAACAGTAATGCACCAGAATTCCCCTTAATAAAGACTTCAACGCCGAAACGTCGGGTGATTCTCACTCTCTGACAAGGTGTCTGCTCCCAAGTAGCGCTCCACTTTACTGTTACAGATCAGTGGAGATTTTCTTTTTGTTATATGCATTGACAATGTATTATATAGAAAAATTCCTTTTTACAAGCACCACTGTGTGAATTCTATAATTATTATATTTAGGCAGCTCCAAAATATTACCGATATGGTGTTTGTGACCACTTTATGGGAGCGGTTATATATGCACCTCTTTTACTCAATTGGGGTGATCTCTATTCTCAATTTCTTAGTTATGTCATTATCAATGAAGCAGATAAAGCCCTGGAGTTGATTTGAGGGGGGGGGGTGTATGTGGAACAGACAACATGAGGACAAAGGAGCTCTCCATGCAGGTGAAACAAGTCCTCCTTAAAGGGATACGGTCATGGGAAAAAATTTTTTTTTTCAAAATGAATCAGTTAATAGTGCTGCTCCAGCAGAATTCTGCACTGAAATCCATTTCTCAAAAGAGCAAACACATTTTTTTATATTCAATTTTGACATGGGGCTAGACATATTGTCAATTTCCCAGCTGCCCCAAGTCATGTGACTTGTGCTCTGATAAACTTCAGTCTCTCTTTACTGCTGTACTGCAAGTTGGACTGATATCACCCCCCTCCCTTTCCCCCAGCAGCCTCACAACAGAACAATGGGAAGGTAACCAGATAGCAGCTCCCTAACACAAGATAACAGCTGCCTGGTAGATCTAAGAACAACACTCAATAGTAAAATCCAGGTCCCACTGAGACACATTCAGTTACATTGAGAAGGAAAAACAGCAGCCTGCCAGAAAGCATTTCTCTCCTAAAGTGCAGGCACAAGTCACATGACTGGGGGCAGCTGGGAAATTGTCAAAATGTCTAGCCCCATGTCAGATTTCAAAATTAAATATAAAAAAATCAGTTTGCTCTTTTGAGAAATGGATTTCAGCGCAGAATTCTGCTGGAGCAGCACTATTAACTGATGTGTTTTGAAAAAAACATGTTTTCCCATGACAGGATCCCTTTAAGCTGCAAAAACAGAAAAAACCCATGTGAGAAATGGCTCCAATATTAGGAGAGGCAAAATCTCCAGTTTGGTACATGGTGAGAAAGAAAGAAATCACTGGTGAACTCGGCAACACAAAAAGACCTGGACGTCCACGGAAGACAACAGTGGTGGATGATCTCAGAATCATTTCCATGGGGAAGAGAAAGCCCTTCACAAGAGCCAAACAAGTGAAGAACAGTCTCCAGGAGGTAGAGTCTCCATATCCAAGTCTACCATAAAGAGAAGACTGTATGAAAGTAAATACAGAGGGGGCACTGCAAGGTACAAGCCACTCATAAGCATCAACAATACAAAGGCTACATTGGACTTTACTTAAAATAAAATCTAAAAAACCTGGAAAACCATTGTTTGGACGGATGAAACCAAGATGAGCCTCTAGCAGAATGATGACAAGAGTAAAAAAGTGTGGAGAAGGCTTGGGAAGAGCTGATGATCCAAAGCATAGCACAGTTGTGTATAAAACATTTGGGGGGCAGTGTGATGGCTTGGGGTGCATGGCTGCCAGTGGGACACTAGTGTTTATCCATCATGTGACACAGAAGCACAAGAATGAATTGTGAGCTCTTCAGAGACACTGTCTGCTCAAATCCAGCTAAATGCACTCACATTGATTGGGAGGCGTCTCATAATGAGCCAAAACATAGAGCCAAAGCAACCCAGGAGTTTATTAAAGCAAAGAAGTGGAATATTGAGCTGATGTGAAGCCAATTGAGCTGCATTTCACTTGTTGAAGACTAAACGTGGGACAGAAAGGCCACAAACAAAGAGCAAGTGAAAGAAGCGGCTGCAGTAAAGACCTGGCAGAGCATTAAACAGGAGCAAACCCACAATCTGCTGATGTCCATGAGTTCAACACTTCAGCCTGTCATTGCAGCAAAGGCTTTTCTACCAACTATTAGACATGAACATTTCATTTGCACTTTTTTTATTTCTCCAATTACTTGTGAGCCCATGTAATGAAGAGATTGTGTTAAATAAAAAGCTTTAGTTCCTCACACTTTTATACAATCTTTTTGTTCCACCCACTGAATTAAGCTGAAAGTCTGCGGTTCAACTGCATCTGAGTTGTTTCATTTCCAATTCATTGTGGTCATGTACAGAACTAGGGATGGGCGAATTTTTTCACCCTGTTTTGCCATAGACCTGTATGGCGGCGTGTGTCCAAAACAAAAAAAAAGACGCGTGTTAAAAACTTTTTGCCGCGCAACAATTTTTTTTTGATGCCCATAGACTTTACTGGCCGTCGGTGACATTTCGCCGGCGACAAATTTTTGGCGAAACGAAACGGGTGAAATTGGTCCCTATACAGAACCAAGATTATAAAAAAGTTGTCTCTGTGCAAAGCATTCTGGACCTAAGTGTGGATTCCGCATGCGAATGAATGGAACGTACTCATGTCGAAGATGTCCGTTTGTCCGTTTGCTGCGCGCAGAGGCTGCCGGGACTTCTCCAGGTTCTGGACATTGACGTAGGAGGGGTCATCGAAGAGATCAGGGCAATTAGAAGGCCGACAGCAGGGAATTAGGAACCTCTCCTTGCCTGTGGGGAAGAGAGATGCACAAATACAGTACAAGTAACTACCTGCCCCCATAAGGGACACTGGCAGTTGTAGTCCATATTGTTACACAGACTGAGGGCCCCGAGTGGCTCCTACCTTGCCCTGTGGGCTGCATCTTCCTGGAATCTTGTTCTGCACCAGAAACCTGTCCCATTGGCTGTTAGAGATAAAAGGATAAAGTCAGCCCGGGTCAGGTTTGGGTGCAGCACCCAGTCTTCCCTGCCCATTAACTTACCAGGGTGGCACCCATGTGATTTGGACTCTGCCTTGGAACTGCAGCGCCATCTCGCAGCCTCATATCCACTACTCCCCCAATAGGGGGCTCTTTCCCTGGGAAATCATTGTAATAGGCGTGGTCTGGGAGCTCCTCCTCTTCCTCATCCCACGCCGACCCATCAAAACCAGCCATTCTGCCAGGAGTAAAGGCAAAGGTGAAATTCCCTGACTATTAGTCTACTTGTCCTTTATTCCATACTGGGTGCCACTTACCTGTCGTGGGGGGTGACCAGTTTGGGGGGATTTTTGAGGTATTGCTTGAAGCGAAGTTCAAAAGCCTGTCCTATTGTGCTGATCACGTCCTGAGCAAGGCCCTCCGGGCACTCCAAGATATGGCAGGCTGCAATACAGACCAACTGTCACTCCTCCTACTGACTGCAACAACCGCTTCTGATTGGCTCCTGACACTTTATAATGTATTTCACTGGCTGCTTTTCTCTGATTTTACACCAAAATGTTGTCCCCACAAAAGTCTGTGTTGTCACTGGATGTGGTTAGTGAAGAGGTTCCAGTACTGACCAGAAGCAGATCTTGCCATGGCTCTGTCTCTATACACATAATATATATATATTGCCCCCACCTCTCTGATTGACTGGATCTTTGGCCACATACGCAACATACTCAGCTGTGTCCTAAGAGGAACAAGAGAATTGATTGGTTACAGAGGCAGGACACCCATGTCCTACACATATATATATATATATATTACTAACACACACATATTTATATATTAACACTAACACACACACACACACACACACACACATATATATATATATATATCAACACTAACACAGTATCTACAACACTTACCGGATCTCCCCCAGAAGCAAAGGATATAGACTGCATGTGATGGTTGGCGATGATCTGTAAGAGGGGGGGGGAGTGTAATTATTATTTGTCCCATCATGACCCCCCACTGTCACATTGATTGAATTACTTGGCGTAGCTACACCCCTCACATTCCATGTCTGCTGCAGCCCTAGAATGGTAACCAGTAGGGATGCACACAATCCAGGATTCGATTCGGGATTCGGCCTTTTTCAGCAGGATTTGGACGAATCCTTCTGCCCGGCGAACCGAATCCTAATTTGCATATGCAAATTAGGAACAGGGAGGGGAATCACGTGATACAAAAACAAGGAAGTAAAAATGTTTTCCCCTTTCCACCCCTAATTTGCATATGCAAATTAGGATTTGGTTCGGTATTCAGCCAAATTTTTCGCAAAGGATTCAGGGGTTCGGCCGAATCCAAAATAGTGTATTCGGTGCATCCCTAGTAACCAGCATGTCAATCAAACACAATCCCAGCATCCCCTGCAAGCGGTGGAAGTAGGAGGTCACATGACAGCACATAGTACTACATGAGACAGGCAGCCGGGGGCTCTCACCTGTTTGCAGTCGGAAGCCATGAGGTTGAGGCTACTGGTGGACACAGTCAGTGTGATTGGCATGCCCGCAAACTTCAGGTTGCTTTTTCCTAGGATGGAGTTTAAGGAGCGTCCGCAAGTCTTTGGAGGGAAGAAGGTGAGAAAGGATTGGACTGAGCAATAAAACAACAGGGTTAGTAAGAAGTGCAGGAGGCCGGGGATGTTGGAAGCAGCAGGAGGGATCACAGGGGAGGGCAATTAAGCAAACGTCAAGGGGCTACCGGCAAAATCCAGGGCAAGAGGGTGAAATCCACAGAGGAAGAAGCCCCTCTAGGTTATAGGTGGGCAGTTGTAAAGTGACAATGCTCGGCTTCAGGGGGGCCCCACTTCTCATAATTGGGGGGGCATGTCTAAGTGACTCTGGGTAATAGGACTCAATTAGCAGGCAAAAGGCTACAAGGGCACCCCCTCTTTCCCAACTATGGCAGGAATCTGCATGAAGAGGAGCTGACGCTCTGTCCCACAGGCCACGCCCACCCATTAGCAGATGGAGTCCAGACACAATCATATTGATCTGTTTTCCTTTCATTAACCCAATTCCTGCCCTCTCTGTTTAACTCTTCCCACTCAGGTGAAGGTTCTTTAGGTATATAGGCGAGTACAGCTGAAGAGTTGGCCAGCAGGGTAGCCTTTAGGCACAGAGGGGATGCTGGGAGTTGTAGTACATTAACTTATTCATAGTTACCTTTCTCCGTCGCATTGCCCCCTTTGCTCCTGGGACAGCATCACACACCAGGCTTATGGCTTCCCTGCACACACAGAAAGGCACTGGTTAGGGGACACACCCCGACCTATTTGTGCAAAGCATTCTAGAGTGTGAGCCTTTGGGCCAACCAAACATATTGGGGGAAAGTTGCTCAGCCTTCAGCAATAGGACCATATATTCTCCACTGTAAGAAATGATTTGTACTACGAGTCCCCACTGTGGGCATTACCAGCACCCCATGCCCACTCAAGGGCTGTGCCAATATACTATTTAATAGGCTGCATTGCATGGAGTGTAATTAATAGTATTTAATAGGCTGCATTGCATGGAGTGTAATTAATAGTATTTAATAGGCTGCATTGCATGGAGTGTAAGTAATAGTATTTAATGAGCTCAGTAGTATCTGGCTACTCACACGTCTGTGGGCCATTAGTATATTCCGTCTCACTGGAGTTACTTGGGAATTGTACCCCGTTCAGGTCGGGGTCCTACCTTGTGACTTGCGTCCGGGTGTTGAAATCCAAGGCTCTCATTGACTGCAGAACCTCCACACATCCCATGTACTGCAAGAGCACAACAACACAGTCAGGGAACATACACGGGGGATACACAAGGGATACACGGGGGATACACGGGGCTTGTGTGTATACGCTGGGGGTGCTAGATGTAAGCCAGTAGGATCTGTGGGGCAATGGGATAGTGAGGAAGGGAAGCAGCTGAGGAAGCTCAGTGTAGAATGAGTGTTGTACCCCCCCAGTGTAGGAACCAATGACAGGTACGGACAGATTTGTGTGTGTGGGGGTTCAGTAAAGGCACAGCAGCGGTGCAGTTATGGGGTCACTCAAGTGTTCGCTTATGAGTCAAGAGACAAACACAAGTAGAACACAATAGGCGAGTGTGAGTAGAGGGAAGGGGCAAGAAGAGCTGGGTGTGAGCAGGAGCAATAGAGAGTAGGGCCAGGAAGGTACAAGCATTAATAGCAGCTGGGAGTAGAGAGGGTAGGAGTAAGGGGAGCATCTGTAGTAGATGCTGGGGGTGGAAACAACAAGTAATAGAAGGTAGGAACATGAATAATAGCTGGGAGTACAGAGAGTAGGAGTAGAGAGAATCCCCAGGAGGACAAGGTAGGAGCAGAGAGAGCAGCAATGAGTAGAAGGTCGGGCAGGAATAGTAGCTGTGAGTACTGGAGCATAAACAACAGCCAGGAGTAGAGGGTAGGGGCAGAGCAAGCAGCCAGGAGTAGAATGAGGGCAGCAGTAGGGATACACTGAATCCAGGATTCTGTTCGGCATTCGGCCTTTCTCAGCAAGATTTGGTTGAATCCTTCTGCCCGGCCAAACCGAATCCTAATTTGCATATGAAAATTAGGGGCAAGGAGGGAAATTGCGTGACTTTTTGTCACAAAACAAGGGGGTATATAATTTTCCCCCTTCCCACCCCTAATTTCCATATGCAAATTAGGATTCGGTTCGGTATTCTGCCTAATTTTTGCAAAAGATTCGGGGGTTCGGCTAAATCAAAAATAATGGATTCATGCATCCCTAGGTAGGAGTAGACAGCAGCCAGGAGTATATGGTAGGGGCAGAGGTAACAACCACTAGTAGAGGGTAGGGGTGTGTAGGTAGGATTTGGAATATCAGCTGAGAGTACTGAGAGTAGGAGGAGAGGGAACAGTCAGGAGTAGAGGACAGGGGATGATATGAACAAGAATAGTAGCAGAGAGTACATTGCCAGGGGCAGAGGGAGCAGAGAGCAGGGGTTGCCAGGAAAAGAGAGCAGGGGTTGCCGAGAGTAGAGAGCAGGGGTTGCCGGGAGTAGAGAGCAGGGGTTGCCGGGAGTAGAGAGCAGGGGTTGCCAGGAAAAGAGAGCAGGGGTTGCCGGGAGTAGAGAGCAGGGGTTGCCAGGAAAAGAGAGCAGGGGTTGCCGAGAGTAGAGAGCAGGGGTTGCCGAGAGTAGAGAGCAGGGGTTGCCAGGAAAAGAGAGCAGGGGTTGCCGAGAGTAGAGAGCAGGGGTTGCCGGGAGTAGAGAGCAGGGGTTGCCAGGAAAAGAGAGCAGGGGTTGCCGAGAGTAGAGAGCAGGGGTTGCCGGGAGTAGAGAGCAGGGGTTGCCAGGAAAGAGAGCAGGGGTTGCCGAGAGTAGAGAGCAGGGGTTGCCGAGAGTAGAGAGCAGGGGTTGCCAGGAAAGAGAGCAGGGGTTGCCGAGAGTAGAGAGCAGGGGTTGCCGGGAGTAGAGAGCAGGGGTTGCCGAGAGTAGAGAGCAGGGGTTGCCGAGAGTAGAGAGCAGGGGTTGCCGAGAGTAGAGAGCAGGGGTTGCCGGGAGTAGAGAGCAGGGGTTGCCGAGACGAGAGTAGAGAGCAGGGGTTGCCGAGAGTAGAGAGCAGGGGTTGCCGAGAGTAGAGAGCAGGGGTTGCCGAGAGTAGAGAGCAGGGTTGCCGAGAGTAGAGAGCAGGGGTTGCCGGGAGTAGAGAGCAGGGGTTGCCGGGAGTAGAGAGCAGGGGTTGCCGGGAGTAGAGAGCAGGGGTTGCCGGGAGTAGAGAGCAGGGGTTGCCGGGAGTAGAGAGCAGGGGTTGCCGGAGTAGAGAGCAGGGGTTGCCGGGAGTAGAGAGCAGGGGTTGCCGGGAGTAGAGAGCAGGGGTTGCCGGGAGTAGAGAGCAGGGGTTGCCGGGAGTAGAGAGCAGGGGTTGCCGGGAGTAGAGAGCAGGGGTTGCCGGGAGTAGAGAGCAGGGGTTGCCGGGAGTAGAGAGCAGGGGTTGCCTGGAGTAGAGAGCAGGGGTTGCCGGGAGTAGAGAGCAGGGGTTGCCGGGAGTAGAGAGCAGGGGTTGCCGGAGTAGAGAGCAGGGGTTGCCGGGAGTAGAGAGCAGGGGTTGCCGGGAGTAGAGAGCAGGGGTTGCCGAGAGTAGAGAGCAGGGGTTGCCGAGAGTAGAGAGCAGGGGTTGCCGAGAGTAGAGAGCAGGGGTTGCCGGGAGTAGAGAGCAGGGGTTGCCGGGAGTAGAGAGCAGGGGTTGCCGAGAGTAGAGAGCAGGGGTTGCCGGGAGTAGAGAGCAGGGGTTGCCGGGAGTAGAGAGCAGGGGTTGCCGAGAGTAGAGAGCAGGGGTTGCCGAGAGTAGAGAGCAGGGGTTGCCGGGAGTAGAGAGCAGGGGTTGCCGGGAGTAGAGAGCAGGGGTTGCCGGGAGTAGAGAGCAGGGGTTGCCGGGAGTAGAGAGCAGGGGTTGCCGGGAGTAGAGAGCAGGGGTTGCCGGGAGTAGAGAGCAGGGGTATCAGGGAGTAGAGGCAGCCGGGAGTAGAGAGTAGGGGTTGCCGGGAGTAGAGAGCAGGGGTATCTGGGAGTAGAAAGTAGGGGTATCTGGGAGTAGAGGCAGCTGGGAGTAGAGAGTAGGGGTATCCGGGAGAAGAGGGAACAGCCAGGCAAGGGGGTGGGAGTAAATGAGAGGGTTTAGTGATACAAGAAATAATTTGCAGCCCAGAGAGAAGTTGCCCAATAAGGAGAGAAATGTGCCCTTACCCTGACCAGATAGGGAACTCCGGGGCCCATGACCTTGTCGTCGGGGTGCAGCCAGCCTCGGGTGGGTTTATTGACAAAGCTCCCGTGTCTGGTCCATTCATCACCAGCCAGTTGTCCTCCTTCCACTCGGGACTTTCTCCCGCAGCTCAGTTTGTTCATATCCTTTGAGAAAACAGTGAAAGTGCCGCCTGATTCTGGGCTACTGCCTTCATTGGGGGGCTCCCCTTGCTCCCCGGGGCTGACACTCTCCTTGGAGGAGAAGCTGCGCGGGTTGAGCAGATTGGCCCGGTTGGAAAGTTTCCGGTTGCCCATTTTGGGGAAGAAGGAGCACAGGGTGGTGGGACTCTCCTCCGACTCAGAGGAAAGCTCGGCCAGCATGGGGGCCAGGGAGGAAGAGGAGGCTGAGTGGGCCACAGACTGGGACCCCACCATTTCCACTGAAGGACTGAGGGGCCCAGCGGCCAAAGCCTCTTCTCCCGAGCTGAGCGACTCATTACGAAGGTGATTGTACTTGGTTTTGGGAAGCAGATCCATGATGCCAGCGGCCAGCTTGCACTCTACAGCAAGGGGGGGTCGGCTTCTCATTGTCTGGTGCCGGCCAAACCCGCTGTCTACATGGATCTCCCCCTGGGACCCCACATTGGTACAGACCCCTCCGTTATAAAGGGGAGTCAGAGCATCAGAGCATCAGAGGAGAGAAGCAGGTCATGATCCAGTGAGAGGCCAAGAGATATGACAGTCACTGGGAGCAAGTGCCACACAGCGTGGCCCCTCCCACCAATCAATACATCAAAGGGAACAGGCTGCTGGGTGGGCAGAGATATGAGGCACCGGCAGGAGGGTCCCCCCCAGAGGAAACGCACTGGGTGAGAAATAAATCCATCTATTTATATATCCCGCTCCTCTAGGGGAAAGTGGGGGGGCTAATCCTCGTGGGAAGATGGACAGATGGACAGCAGGACGGGGGCAGGGAACTCCATTATTCCACCTGACTCCATTCACACGTCTAAGCCTGGGGCCCCGGAGCCCAGACACAAGGGGGAGAGATCAGGTGCAGGAGGAGGAGGGACCCCAGGCTGGAGCTGCTGCTCTTCTATTGGATCTGTACCCATGAATGGACCTACGGCTGCCTCACTCACTGGCCAATAGCAACGCTCTGCTGACTCACCTACTGACACGCCCACTTCCTCTCAATCACACCCTCTCTGCTCTGCTGGGCCCCAGAGCTGACTCTCTACACCTTGCCACTGTCTGCTGCTATATATCTGTAACCTTGTTATGAGCTAAGAGGGTCCAGTCTGAAGGTCAGTTAGGGGGAGATTTGGGGTGAGTGTTTATTTGTACCCTGGGTACCCCTGGAACTATAGCAGGGTGACACCCCAATGTTTCTATATATCTGTAACCTTGTTATGAGCTAAGGGGGCCCAGTCTGAAGGTCAGTTAGGGGGAGATTTGGGGTGAGTGTTTATTTGTACCCTGGGTACCCCTGGAACTATAGCAGGGTGACACCCCAATGTTTCTATATATCTGTAACCTTGTTATGAGCTAAGGGGGCCCAGTCTGAAGGTCAGTTAGGGGGAGATTTGGGGTGAGGGCTTATTTGTACCCTGGGTACCCCTGGAACTATAGCAGGGTGACACCCCAATGTTTCTATATATGTGTAACCTTGTTATGAGCTAAGGGGGCCCAGTCTGAAGGTCAGTTAGGGGGAGATTTGGGGTGAGTGATTATTTGTACCCTGGGTACCCCTGGAACTATAGCAGGGTGACACCCCAATGTTTCTATATATCTGTAACCTTGTTATGAGCTAAGGGGGCCCAGTCTGAAGGTCAGTTAGGGGGAGATTTGGGGTGAGTGCTTATTTGTACCCTGGGTACCCCTGGAACTATAGCAGGGTGACACCCCAATGTTTCTATATATCTGTAACCTTGTTATGAGCTAAGGGGCCCAGTCTGAAGGTCAGTTAGGGGGAGATTTGGGAATGAGTTTGTGGGGGTCGGGTTGGTAGGAGATGTATCAGGAGTCTCATTTGCCCTGTACAGATGGCAGTTAGACACCGAGATGGGTATAAAGCAAGTGTCACACAGGAGGGAGAGGGTTAAATGCATTAGTAGGAAGAGAAGTGGTTTCATGGAGCAGCTTCCCAGCAGAGGGGGTAAGGGAGGGACAGCATGGCCAGTGATATACACTACAGAGCTCAGTCACCTACTCCCCCTCCTTTCTTTCCTGAACCCCCCCCCAACACTTTCCACTGGCCTCCAAAGCAGATTTTCTATTAATTGCCCATCCAGTGTGTCCCTGGGGAGGGCCGGCTTCCTGCATCTCTGGCTCACAGCCCGGCCCCCCCTCAGCACACAGGAAGGGACTGAGTATCTCTGCCCCCCCTCCTACCTACTAACCCTTTCACTGTTAACCCAATAAAGAGTTAACCCTGCCACCATGTTTCCCATGTTGTAGTTTATTAGCAGCAGGGGGGCCGTACAGCCAACAGTCCTGATCTGTTTCATAATACAGAGAGGTGGGGGCAGGTTAGGGGGGGTAATTCCTCCATCTTTAATGTAAGGCCCATTGCCCTTCGCTCAATGGGTGCCAGGTAGGTAGGTGGGTGGGTAAGTGGGGGCAGGGCATGTGTGTGTTGGATGAGGTGGGTGGGTAACCCAGAGGGACAGAAATGGGAGGCCCCCCAGCAGGGGCGTCAGATGACTTAAGAGGTGCCATGTGGGTAAGTACATGAGGGACAACCCAGGAGGAGACTAGGTCGTATGATTTGGGGAGCAACAACACCCCCCTAAAGAGGACAGAAGAAATAAAGACAGTGCCCTCCACCGTATCCAGACCACCAGAGAAGTGCACAGAGCCCCCCACCAGCAAGAGAACATGATGGGCAGGTGGGCGCTTACCACGTACTCCATGTCTGGTGCCACCCCCCGTCTTCTACAGCCTGCGGGCAACAAAAATGGGCTTTAGTGAGGGGCTCACTGGATACATAGAACCTGCTGGTCCTGACTGAGCCACATAGTTTAGCCAATCAGAGCTCAGAAGGTGGGTCACATGGGCTAAATAGCTGCAGACTCCCCTGTGGCCCAATATCATCACATTGAGCAGCACAGCTCGGCCAATCAGGAAGGAAGAAGTAACACGAGTTCTGAGAATTTCCTTTTCTATAGAAACAGTGAGAGCTGAGTGTCCCCCAATATGTGACATTCATGGGCACGACTCCTACTAACTGCGCCCACACAATGCCCCCAATGTGCCACATAAAAACTAGAGCAGCATAGGGATTCCCTGTACTAAGCACAATTCAGCAGGAACAGTCCCTAAGTTTGCTCATAGTCTGTACAGAGAGATCCCATAAAACTATGGCAGCATAGGTATTCCCTGTACTAAGCACAATTCAGCAGGAACAGTCCCTAAGTTTGCTCATAGTCTGTACAGAGAGATCCCATAAAACTATGGCACATAGGTATTCCTCTGTACTAAGCACAATTCAGCAGGAACAGTCCCTAAGTTTGCTCATAGTCTGTACAGAGAGATCTCATAAAACTATGGTACATAGGTATTCCCTGTACTAAGCACAATTCAGCAGGAACAGTCCCCTAAGTTTGCTCATAGTCTGTACAGAGAGATCCCATAAAACTATGGCAGCATAGGTATTCCCTGTACTAAGCACAATTCAGCAGGAACAGTCCCCTAAGTTTGTTCATAGTCTGTACAGAGAGATCCCATAAAACTATGGCAGCATAGGTATTCCCTGTACTAAGCACAATTCAGCAGGAACAGTCCCTAAGTTTGCTCATAGTCTGTACAGAGAGATCCCATAAAACTATGGCAGCATAGGTATTCCCTGTACTAAGCACAATTCAGCAGGAACAGTCCCTAAGTTTGCTCATAGTCTGTACAGAGAGATCTCATAAAACTATGGTACATAGGTATTCCCTGTACTAAGCACAATTCAGCAGGAACAGTCCCTAAGTTTGCTCATAGTCTGTACAGAGAGATCCCATAAAACTATGGCACATAGGTATTCCCTGTACTAAGCACAATTCAGCAGGAACAGCCCCCTACACACCCTACACTAGACACAGTGGATTTAAAGGGACAGTGCATCTCCTTGTGCAACACAAGTACGCAAGTCGTATTCATTGAACATATGTTACTGCCCCTTTAACAACTGTGAGTGTAGGTGGATGGTTACAGATAAACCTTACAGTACAGCAGATTACAGTGGGTTACAGTTACGCACTATACAAAATCCACAGGCTACAGGCAATGAGGCACTCACCTTCCCCTCTCCCCGAAACTCTCCAGCACAAGTGATGCTCCCAATCCGCCCTCCCACTTCCCAGAGGTGGGACATTCCCCGACACACACAGAATTCCTTCTCCGCAGGCTGGAGCCTCCCCATTACTAGAGAGGCTGAATGGACTGCTCCGTGTCCTATGCAATGATGGAGGACAACATACAGGGAACGAAACAACTGCAAGCTCTTTGCCCAAGTGAGATCTGTGAGCAAAAACCTTGCTTCTGCATGAGCTGCACTAGTACTTAATATAATCATGAGAGCTCTGCAGAACTGCAACACCCACCTTTACCTGCACAGTGACAATAGGACAGAGCCTTGTACTGCTCCACCAGCACATCATCATCATCATCATCCTCCTCCTCCTCATCATCATCATCCTCATCCATACAGCACCAGCGACTCTAATTAACATAGGAGGGTTTGGAAAGCCTGATAGGAGGTGGCAGGGAGTTCCAGAGACAGGCACATGATAGAAGGTGGCAAGGAGTTCAATTTTTTTTAGAGTAATTCGGCCGAATCCTTGTGCCTGGCCGAACCGAATCCTAATTTGCATATGTAAATTAGGGGGCATGTAGGGAAATCACGTGAGTTTTTGACACAAAGGAATTTTTTTTTCCACTTTTTAATTTCCTGCCTCTAATTTGCATATGCAAATTAGGATTCAGCTCAGTATTCAGTCAAATCTTTCACCAAGGATTTGGGGATTCAGCTAATCCCAAATAGTGGATTCAGTGCCTCCCTAGTTTCCTCTGCAGCAGCCGGGGCTTCACTGGAACTTCATTATAATCACCGAGTAATGACATGTGCCCCAATTACTGCATCCAGGTAACTGACACGCCTCCTTATAAGGATCCCGCCCCCTGCCCAGGTACCACTTTATACTGAATGTCATCAGGCTTTGCTGGTCTCTCTCTCACTGTCACACACACATATATATATATATATCTCCAGCACATTAGAGGTTAATACTCCCATCTTGGGGGAACTACAGGAATACTCAGTGACTGACAGGAAGTAGTGAATAACTGGGGGAGGGGTACTACAGGAATACTCAGTGACTGACAGGAAGTAGTGAATAACTGGGGGAACTACAGGAATACTCAGTGACTGACAGGAAGTAGTGAATAACTGGGGGGAGGGGTACTACAGGAATACTCAGTGACTGACAGGAAGTAGTGAATAACTGGGGGGAGGGGTACTACAGGAATACTCAGTGACTGACAGGAAGTAGTGAATAACTGGGGGGAGGGTACTACAGGAATACTCAGTGACTGACAGGAAGTAGTGAATAACTGGGGGGAGGGGTACTACAGGAATACTCAGTGACTGACAGGAAGTAGTGAATAACTGGGGGAGGGTACTACAGTGATTGACAGGAAGTTAATGAGTGCAGCAGTGACAGGTACAGCGGGGTATTTGCCCGCAGTGAGGGGACAGTTCGCAGCCTCGTACTGAGGTGTCATCACAGTAAGTTCAGTCAGTCCCTCCCACAACCCCAATCAGGTGACACGGCGAGACCCGTGAGGCCACTCACCAGGGAAGCATGAAGCGAGTGTAGCCTGTGAGGCGCGGAGCCTGCCACTCTCCCTGCGTAAACTTTCCGCGCTTCTCGGCCACCAGAACTCTCAACTTTTACGCGCTTCTTCCGGCTTCGCCAAGCCGCTGCGTCACTTACGTTTACTGGGTGGAGAATCCGGACATGGGAGCGGCCATGTTGGAGGCGGGGAGATTGCGTCTCTTACCTCGTTATGGCGTTTTGGGAAATCGGGGCGGTGCCTAAGCAATTGATTGGCTAAGGAAGCAGTTGTCGCGGTTGGATTGGCCGGCTTGTGGCAGCCAATGGGAATAGACGGTCGGGCAAGTTTGAATGGGTGGATATTGGCGCGTAACGGTCAGTGTGAGTCTGGTGAGGAGACTGAGAGCTGCGGCAGCGCCATGTCCGCCAAGAACATTTACTACTCGGACAAGTACGATGATGAACTATACGAGTACCGGTAAGTGGGGCGTGGCAAGTTCCCTCCATGTGCTGGACTACATCTCCCAGCATCCTCCCTCATCCACAGGTTTATTCTGCTGACTTGTGAGGAGTTGGGGTTCAGCGGCCCAATAACAGGGACCAGCCCAAAGCTGACACTTTCCCTCCTCACTGTCATCTGTCTGTAGTGACACCCTCCCCCCAGCCTTTATTTGTAGCTCTGGGGCACAGACAACAGCTGCCATTATACTACTATACACACACTAATGTAGCAGCCTGGCTGGTTGCTAGGGTCTGGGACTATAGTAACCACACTGGCCTTTGTGGAGTAGCTCAGGGGCTCCAGATTCAGCAATAAAACCAGCCAAGAGGCACTTGAAAAGTAGCCCAAAAACAGCCCAATATAGTGAGAAAGATGAAGAGCAGGAGACTGGGGGACAGAGGCCACAATGTGGGAACTTGTACACAAGTCAGTCCCAGTGCATGCTGGGTATTGTAGTCTTACATTCCACTTGTTACACAAAGACTACATTACCCAACATGCATCGGGACACACACCGGCTCAGCACATTAGGGCAAGTAAACATTTTGGCTGGTTTCTAAATTACAAACCAATCAAAGGGCCAAAAAGTAGCCCAAATCTGTACTTTGACTAGTTTGTACTTTTAAAACCAGCCTGGGCTTTGGATTAGTAGCCACATTTGTCTGGAAAGCTCCACCCTGGATAAGTCTGTACAATATATAGTGGATAATGTACCCCCTACTGTCATTTATAAAGATATTATAAGTCACCGAGGAGTTCTGTGACCATAGAGAAGTACCAGGCTGCAGACCAAGTGTCTTTATACAGGTCACATAACTCTGATTTATATCTTTATAAATAGATTTATATCATTTATATCTTTATACATTTCTAGTAGGGGGGTACATTATGCATTATAATCTACATTTTGTGGGGGGGTTGGAGTCGATATTTTGGTCGCCAGCGTCAAATTCTGCTCCGTTTCAGACGCACAACGTCAAATTCAGCGGCCTGGGGCCCCTGTTATAAACTATGCGTTCTGACATCAGAACACGCTGTTTATATAGTGAATAAAGTAGCTCCTCTTGTAAAATATAAGGATATTATAAGTTACCGAGGAGTTTCATGACCATATAAAAGTACGAGGCCGAAGGCCGAGTTATACAGGTCATGGAACTCTGAGGTAACTTCTAATATCCTTATATTTTACAACTGGGGGTACTTTATTTATTATAATACACAAGTTTCAGTGAGTCATGTGACAGAAATGACATCAGAACTCACCGTTTATAACTGATGACATCACTACTCACCGTTTATAAGGATATCATTTACAGGATATTCATGGCTTTTGTGTATTATAAGGATATAATTTACAGTCTGGTCCCATAGGGAAATGACCAGACTGTAGATTATATAAAAGTACACACCAGGAGGGCAAATATAATTAAGGTGCGGGGGGGGCAGGAGGAACACAGGCCCTAATTCATATACAATTCCAATAGATATTAAAGAGGTGGTTAACCTTTAAGTTAACTTTTAGTGTGTAATAGAATGGCCCATTACAAGCAACTTTTCATTTGGTCTTCATTATTTATTTTTTTTCATAGTTTTTGCATTATTTTCCTTCTCATCACTCTTTCCAGCTTTTACATGGGGGTCACTGACCCCATCAAAAAACAAATGGTCTGTAAGGCTATAAATGTAGTATAAATGTTATTGCTACTTTTATTACTCCTCTTTCTATGTAGACCCTCACTTATGCATATTCTTGTCTTTTATATAGGGATGCACCGAATCCTTCTGCCCAGGCGAACCAAATCCTTATTTGCAGATGCAAATTAGGGACGGGGAGGGAAATTGCGTGACTTTTTGTCCCAAAAGAAGGAAGTAAAAATGTTTTCCACTTTCCACCCTAATTTGTATATGCAAATTAGGATTCGGTTCAGTATTTTGCAGAATCTTTCACGAAGGATTTAGGGGTTCGGCCGGATCCAAAATAGTGGATTCGGTACATTCCTACTTTTATAAAAGTCAATGCATGGTTACTAGGGTAATGTGGACCCTAGCGACCAGACGGCTGAAATTAAAAACTGGAGAGCTGCTGAATAAAAAGCTAAATAAGTTAAAAACCACAAATAATAAAAAAATGAAAACAAATTGCAGATTGTCTCAGAATATCCCTCTGTACATCCTGCTGACAGTTAATTTAAAGGTGAACCAGCCCTTTAATAAAATTGCTGAAATGATTTGCTGTGGGAGCCAGTAATATCCAGTTATGCCACTGGTTCGGGCATTGTCCCTTAAAGGGGTTGTTCACCTTTGAGATCACTTTTAGTATCATGTAGAGAGGGATATTCTGAGACAATTAGTTACCAGTCTGGCCAGTAAAAATGATGGTTGATCCCAATGTTATTAATAGGGAAAAAAATTAAATATATAGGAAGGCCGGTATTTTTTTCCAAAAAAAAGTGGCAACTCTATTTGCAATTGGTTTTCATTTTCTATTATTTAAAGGAATTGTTCAGTGTGAAAGTAAAAACTGTGTAAATAGACAGACTGTGAAAAATAAAAAATGTATCTAATATTGTATGTTAGCCAAAAATGTAATGTCATTTTATTTTTTATTTTGCACATATTTATTTTATTTGTACACTGAACTGCTCCTTTAAGGTTTTTGCGTTATTTAGCTTTTTATTCAGCAGCTCTCCAGTATGTAATTTCAGCCATCTGGTTGCTATGGTCCAAATTCCCCTAGCAACCATGCATTGATGTGAATAAGAGACTGGAATATGAATAGGAGAGGCCTGAATAGAAAGATTATAAATACACAAAGTAACAATACATGTGTAGCCTTACAGAGATTTGTTTTTTTAGATGGGGTCAGCGACACCCATTATAAATCTGCAGAGAGTCAGAAGAAAAAGGCAAATACCTATAAAACTATTTAAAAAAATAAATAAATAAAAACCAATTGAAAAGTTGCTTTGAATTGGCCATTCTAAAAGTTACGTTAAAGGTGAACCACCCCTTTAAAGGGCAGCTGTTGCCAAAAGATATCGGCAACGACAGGCGAGGGCTATTAAAGGCTACACTCTAGTTGGGAGTAACTGTAGTTTTGTGTTTTTATCTAAATTGCTCCCGTTCAAGTGGCTGTGTTGGGTCATGTGCACAATGGCAGGGGATCTATATATATATATATATATAGTGAATAAAGTACCCCTCTTGTAAAATATAAGGATATTATAAGTTACCGAGGAGTTTCATGATCATATAAAAGTACGAGGCCGAAGGCCGAGTGTTTTTATACAGGTCATGGAACTCCGAGGTAACTTCTAATATCCTCATATTTTACAACTGGGGGTACTTTATTTATTATAATACACAAATTTCAGTGAGTCATGTGACAGAAATGACATCAGAACTCACCGTTTATAACTGATGACATCAGAACTCACCGTTTATAAGGATATAATTTACAAGATATTCATGGCTTTTGTGTATTATATATATATATATACACACACACATACATGTTACCCCCAGCCAGAGTGCTGACTGTATTAGCCCTAACCTTTGGTTGCGTAACTTGCGTCTAATATTGTTTGGCCCCTTAAGTGGCAACACTAATATTCTAGTGCTCCACAAGGGAGAGATTGAGAGAGTGGGTTCCTTGCAGAGGAATTCAGGGATCCCAGAGGGAAGGAGCAACAAGATAGAGAGGGTTAAGCTGAGAGGTGGCAGTTGCTGTGGCTGGAATGAGGGAACTGGCAGCAGAAGGACTTTCTATCCAGACAGCTAAGTGTTTGCTCAGTCCTATGTCAGAGTGTGAGACTGATTGGAGGGGAGAGAGGTCGGTTAGTAGGAGGGTGCAATAGTCTAGATGGGATAAGGGCATGGATTAGTGGCTGTTATTTGGGGAAAGGGGTGGAGCTTGGCAATACTGCGCAGGAAGAAGATTTCGGCGGTAGTATTAATCTGGGGTTAACAGGGTTAATGGTCGTGCCATTGATAGTAATGGGGAAAGGGAGAGAAGAGCAGGTTAGGGATGGCCGGGCGGCAGTTGGATATGGGCTACTAGAGAATATTCTTGGTTAGCCTGGGACAGGGTAGTAGAAATTGCGAGTAGGGGGAAGTCGCTTTTCTATGGGATTTCCCCACATTAATTCTGCCACTTGCCTACAGGAGCCCAGAAATCCTATTGGGGAGTTAATCCAGGGGCAGGAGTGTGGGTCTGACTGTGCTGCAGAGGGATGTCAGGGTTTTTCACTGTTCAGCAAAGAATAAAGGGACAGAAATGTCCGGTTAAACCGTGTCACTAACTGGCAGCTTTTCTTTCATTCGTTCTGAACACATGGCTGCTGAGCTTTGCCTTCTGATTGGATAACTGTGGTCTGGACCCCTATCAAATCATTCATAGGAGTTCTATATAGGGAACTGTGGTTATTGTAACATGAGAGAGGCAGGGCCTTCCTACAGTAATCCTCTGTCCTGCTGCACTGCGGGATTCTGGGAGTTATAGTTCTACTTCATACTATGCAGCAATCCTGGTTGCATTGACAGGGGACCCCACATTTACCCGTGAGCCACATTCAAATGTAAAAAGAGTTGGGGAGCAACACCAGCATGAAAAGACTTCCTAGCAGTTGGCTATTGGTAGCCCCTATGTGGACTGGCAGGACGCTCTGTTTGGCAGTAGCCCTCCAAGCCTGGAAATTAAATAAGCAACATCGAAGCCGTTGATATTAAATCATTAGACGTCGTGGAGAAGCTGTGTGCCTCTAGATGCTAAACTACAACTCCCAGCATCCCTTCATGGCATTTTGCAACTTGCTGAATGTGACAATATCTCTGTTGGCCAGAAAGGGAACCGGCCCGGCTTTAGAAACCGCCGTTTGGAAGTGTTGGGCACTAGAGCCCAAATAACCAGAAAATAGACCCTTTCTAATATAATTTCATATTCAGCTTTGCAGAATGTTCCGTTTTTCCCTCCCTGCAGGTCGTGATCACATGATCAGTTGGCAGATTGCTGGGGCCCTCCATGTTGGTAGAGCAGAACTAACACTTTGCATCTTGTCTTGCAGGCACGTCATGTTACCCAAGGATATAGCAAAGCGGGTGCCCAAGACCCATCTCATGTCAGAATCGGAATGGAGGAACCTGGGGGTGCAGCAGAGTCAGGGCTGGGTACACTACATGATCCATGAGCCAGGTAAGTGCATCCTAGAGATTGGCTCATGTTCCCAGCATGCTCTGCTGGCCGCACGTCTGTGACATCATGTGAGCAGATGTTTTGTGATTGGCTGCAGGTCACATGGGTTTATGGTTCTGATCATGGCTTTTCTCTTCTGCAGAACCACATATCTTGCTGTTCCGAAGGCTCCTGCCAATCAAAAACCCTTAGCGGCGCCCCCTTGTGTACATTACTGTCTCCTGCACCTTCCCGGCTGTGCCGTTCCTCTGGTTCCTCTCCGGCTGTCCCACTCGTATCATCATGCACCGAGACACCGACCCCTCCTCCCTGGAAAAGTGACCCAGACCCCAGCAAGGCCCCCACTGATGCCAATGTGACTGTATTTATCATTCCTGTCTGTAGGAGAATGCCACTGTGTGGGGGGCCGGACAAGAAGTGTCCCCTAATTGTGGCCCTGTGATAGGGCCCGTCATGTCTATATTTACATGTTGTGTATGTCCCTCTATGACACTGCAACTTGTTGCTACATTAGCACTCGCTTCAATAAAGTGACTCTATCTGCTCTTTGTATAGGACTTGTTATTTGGGGGCCGCTTGTACCGCCATAACCCCAGGGCAAGATTGTGGCACGTAATTTATAGAACTTCTCCACCCCAGCGGCTCCTGCTTTGCTTGTGAGCTTTATCTTAATGGAACGGTTCAGTATAAAAATAAAAACTGGGTACGTAAGCTGTGCAAAATAAAACATGTATCTAATATAGTTAGTTAGGCAAAAATGTAATGTATAAAGGCTGGAGTGAGTGGATGTGTAACATAATAGCCAGAACACTACTTCCTGCTTTTCAGCTCTCTAACTCTGAGTTAGTCAGTGACTATAAGGGGGGCCACATGGGACATAACTGTTCAGTGAGTTTGTAATTGATCCTCAGCCTTCAGCTCAGATTCAAAAGCAGATATGATCCATGTGACCCCCCTCAAGTTACTGCCTGGTAACCAATCAGCTGAAAAGCAGGAAGTAGAGTTCTGGCTATTATGTTACACATCCACTCACTCCAGCCTTTATACATTACATTTTTGTCTAACTAACTATATTAGATACATTGTTTATTTTGCACAACCTATCTATTTACCCAGTTTTTATTTTCACACTGAACTGTTCCTTTAACTCCGCTCCAGCACCCTGGCAAACGCTAGTCTATTAACTCCTGTCGTCCTCAAACAACACGAGCATTCAGGGAGTTTCAGTCTCTGCCAGGATAAGAAGCAGGGGTTTGTAGCAATTTTGTTAATTTATACAGTGAGAAGCTTTCTACAAGTTTTCTCCATGTCTAGATAGAAAGAGGCCTAGAGCTTAAAGGGATACTGTCATGGGAAAAAAAAATGTTCCCAAAATGAATCAGTTAATAGAGCTGCTCCAGCAGAATTCTGCACTGAAATCCATTTCTCAAAAGAGCAAACAGATTTTTTTATATTCAATTTTGAAATCTGACATGGGGCTAGACATTTTGTCAATTTCCCAGCTGCCCCCAGTCATGTGACTTGTGCCTGCGCTTTAGGAGAGAAATGCTTTCTGGCAGTCTGCTGTTTTTCCTTCTGAATGTCTCTCAGTGGGACCTGGATTTTACTATTGAGTGTTGTTCTTAGATCTACCAGGCAGATGTTATCTTGTGTTAGGGAGCTGCTATCTGGTTACCTTCCCATTGTTCTGTTGTTAGGCTGCTGGGGGGGGCAAAGGGTGGGGGCGATATCACTCCAACTTGCAGTACAGCAGTAAAGAGAGACTGAAGTTTATCAGAGCACAAGTCACATGACTGGGGGCAGCTGGGAAACTGACAATATGTCTAGCCACATGTCAGATTTCAAAATTGAATATAAAAAAATCTGTTTGCTCTTTTGAGAAATGGATTTCAGTGCAGAATTCTGCTGGAGCAGCACCATTAACTGATTCAGTTTGAAAAATTTTTTTTTCCCATGACAGTATCCCTTTAAGGAAAGAGACCTGGAAGTATTGGGCAAACTAGAGAAACCCTGGTCTGCCCAATTACCCAGACTCCTGTGGGGGGCGTATAATCATATACAAGACTTATAATAAACAACCCTAGTAATGAGAAGGTGACGTGTGGGACATGATGACCAGGTGCCGCTGGGCTTTGTAACTGTCGCCCTTCTACCCTCTTATGTGAGGACAACCTTGTGGCTACCAACAGTCTCTATCAGACCAAAATGGTGCAGTTAAAGGAGAATTGTGACACCTGCCTTTCTCAGTGAAGTCCTACATCTCCTCCAGTCCTCACCATAATGTGCTACTAAATAACCAGCAGAGACAGTGAGGGTTCTGGGAAATCAGGAGAAAACGAGAGATCTGGGCAATAACAGAACAGTCGGGAGGAAAAGAGCTCGGCACAAGGACGGGAAGTGAAAAACATCCCCCCCCCAAAGATTGGCCAAGGCAAATGCAGGGCTGCTGGACCAGGCTAAAGTGTATTCAGTCCATGGGGAGAAGAAGCAACATGGGGAAATTGTGTTCAGGAAGTTATTGGGTTGGACCCATCATTAGTCCAAAGGTACCTCCCCTTATACAGCTCAACATCCCATAATACAGCCAGCCATGATCTCCATAGAAATGATCAGCCATTAAACCAGGAGATTCCCATGTGACGGCTGCTTCACCCCCAGCACTTACCTGTCTCTTACCTTTAAATTGCCGTCCCACCCACTCCTGATACCCACTTACCTGTCTCTTGTACTTATGGTGCAAACTTTCCTAATGCCAGCTGTACCCTCCCACTAACCTGTTGCACCCAATCAGGCGCCTGCTCTTATTATAAGCCACCAGTCAGAGGTTGACTTCCATAGGAATGAATGAGACACTAGCTTTATTCTAACACAATCATCACATGGACGGATAATGTTTCTGCTTTTCTATTGGGAATGAATGAAAGCCATGGCAAGTTAATGTATTTACACAGCAGCGAAGGAGCTCTGGTGCAGGTAGTGCGGGTACTGTACTCAGAGATGGTGTTAGTAAGTAAGTGTAACCCACACACGTCACAAACTGAATATATCTATTTATATGGTGACAATGTCACAGGGGGATGCAGGTGGGACGCAGGGTTCGGTGGGTCTGGCATCAGGTGTCTGGGAAGGTGATGGGCAACTGTGTGGAGATCAGGCTACAAGGCTCTCCTGGAATTTGGCCGGCGCTAGAAACACAAACACAACGTATAACTGGCACATAATATGGAGAAAGGACATGGGACTCAACATGGAAATCACGTACAGACCTGACACTGCCTGAAGGGGGCGATACATAGAACATAGCTCAGAGCAGCCATTGACTGATGCCTACGTTATGCTCTGTCCCTTTCACCTGTGAGCTGATTGGTCAGTAGAGATGTCCTTATGGGCCCCAAAGAGGAGCAGTTCTAGGTATAAAGGGTGGGCAATAGCTACCGTAGGGGAAGATGGAGACAGTAAGTTAAGATGGAGACAGTAGGGCAAGATGGAGACAGTAGGGCAAGATGGAGACAGGTAGGGCAAGATGGAGACAGGTAGGGCAAGATGGAGACAGTAGGGCAATATGGAGACAGGTAGGGCAAGATGGAGACAGTAGGGCAAGATGGAGACAGTAGGACAAGATGGAGACAGTAGGACAAGATGGAGACAGTAGGACAAGATGGAGACAGTAGGGCAAGATGGAGACAGTAGGGCAAGGTGGAGAGAGTAGGGCTAGATGGAGACAGTAGGGCAAGATGGAGACAGTAGGACAAGATGGAGACAGTAGGACAAGATGGAGACAGTAGGGCAAGATGGAGAGAGTAGGACAAGATGGTGACAGTAGGACAAGATGGAGACAGTAGGACAAGATGGAGACAGTAGGACAAGATGGAGACAGTAGAGCAAAATGGAGACAGTAGGGCAAGATGGAGACAGTAGGACAAGATGGAGACAGTCGGGCAAAGTGGACATAGTAGGGCAAAAAGGAGGACAAATAGAGCAGGACAAGATCAAGAAAGTATGACACAATGGTGAGAATAGCAGTGGATGCAGAAAGTAGGGCAAGATGATTACAGTTGCTGTAGGACAATGGAGAGAATGGGACAAGATGGAGACGGCAGGACAAGATAGTGACAGTGGTGCAATTTGGAGACAGTAGGACAAGATGGAGAGAACAGGACAACATGGAGACTAATGATGTGTGGGCTGGCTTGAAGTCCACAGGGTTCTCCTACCCCACTTCTGCCTCCATGTGCCCTACCCCCTTCTGTGACATCATGGTGGGGCAGGGCTAGAGGAGGTTTATAAACAGGGGAGGGTGCCAGGTTAGGGTCGGGTGTTTTTAGATCAGTTTAGGGTCATGTTTGGGTTGACTTTTAGTTGACCTGCACATCAATAATGGAGACAGTAGGTCAGCTATGTAGTTTGACTAGAGGGGGTGTTAGTGCCCTGGGTGCAGAATAATCTTTCTTGTATAGGAATCTCTTTATTGTCTCGTACACCCCCTCCCCCGGATCATCCGTTGCTTGATTTTGCAGCTACAGGGTACTTACCAGCAAGAGTGGTCACCAGGTAGGTGGGCTTGTTATTGCACAGCAGAGTGGCCAGGCTCCCTAACGTGCCCACGGCAACCGCTTGTACATCCAGGGACAGACCCAGTGTGACGTTCCTCTGCCAACAAAGACAAACAGTGAGATGTGGGGCTCAGGGGCACCAACAAGAGTTATTTTGTACACAAAACATAATCCTATTAGTGTGAATATACTGTAGGACTGACCCTCTGCAGGGAGTGGGAGGGGCCTAGTGACTCCCTGCATAAATTAATGAATAGAGGGTTGACCCTCTGCAGGGAGTGGGAGGGACCTAGCGACTCCCTGCATATATGAATATGGGGCTAAGTCTGTGCAGGAGGTAAGAGGAGTTTAGGGACTCCCTGTATGGATGAATATAGGGCTCAATGGGTTGGATTACCAGCACAGCCTGAAAGTAGATCTCCAGGTCCTGACAAGATGGCAGGGCTTCGGTGGATTCCATCTTGCGTGCCACACATCCCTCCGGCTGTCCATGATAAATCATCAGGTGCTGGTGGGTGAGAGATGGGGGGTCACATAAGCACTGGCTTCTTTTAGTTGAATTAATAACAGAAGGAATTTCAATAGGTCCCCCCCCCCTCTGGCTCAGTAGCCCCCCGTGTGTCCTTCCTGTATTTAACTTACATTTTTAAGGTCGCAGGTGATGCCCAGGGATGAACGTTGATCCGTGAAGTCACTGAGTGCCAGGAGAAGAGACGCCTCATTCTGCACATTCAGCTGTGCTGGCAGGTAAGTGGCCACCTCTCTCTAATGTAACAACACAAGCGACACTGAATTGTACATATACACATTGTGCCTTGGCAGCAGGATCAGAGCCACCTTCATTGTCTGGGTCAATCCACAATTTACAGTTTAATTGAGCTTTCCTATATTTTCTGAAATTAAATTTCACCATCAGCATAGGAAGGGGTTCTTTACTGTAAGGGCAGTCAGGTTATGGGATTCCCTACCAAGAGAGAGGAATGAGTGATTCATTGGTGGGGAGGAAAGGAGATCTCACCATCAGCATAGGAAGGGGTTCTTTACTGTAAGGACAGTCAGGTTATGGGATTCCCTACCAAGAGAGAGGAATGAGTGATTCATTGGTGGGGAGGAAAGGAGATCTCACCATCAGCATAGGAAGGGGTTCTTTACTGTAAGGACAGTCAGGTTATGGGATTCCCTACCAAGAGAGAGGGGGAATGAGTTATTCATTGGTGGGGAGGAAAGGAGATCTCACCATCAGTATAGGAAGGGGTTCTTTACTGTAAGGACAGTCAGGTTATGGGATTCCCTACCAAGAGAGGGGGAATGAGTGATTCATTGGTGGGGAGGAAAGGAGATCTCACCATCAGTATAGGAAGGGGTTCTTTACTGTAAGGACAGTCAGGTTATGGGATTCCCTACCAAGAGAGGGGAATGAGTGATTCATTGGTGGGGAGGAAAGGAGATCTCACCATCAGCATAGGAAGGGGTTCTTTACTGAAAGGACAGTCAGGTTATGGGATTCCCTACCAAGAGAGAGGGGGAATGAGTGATTCATTGGTGGGGAGGAAAGGAGATCTCACCATCAGCATAGGAAGGGGATCTTTACTGTAAGGACAGTCAGGTTATGGGATTCCCTACCAAGAGAGGGGGAATGAGTGATTCATTGGTGGGGAGGAAAGGAGATCTCACCATCAGCATAGGAAGGGGTTCTTTACTGTAAGGACAGTCAGGTTATGGGATTCCCTACCAAGAGAGGGGGAATTACTGATTCATTGGTGGGGAGGAAAGGAGATCTCACCATCAGCATAGGAAGGGGTTCTTTATGTTACAGTGATGTGCTAGTATACTGTTTTGTGCAGTGCCAGCACCCTTACCTGGCTGCAGGAAGCTCTCCCAAGGTAAGTGGCCAGCAGTACTCCTAGGACACTAATGGCCAGTGCACTGACTGCTCCAACTGTCATTATAAGTAGCTTGCGGCCAGCAGACACTGGAGGGCCAGGGAAGTCCAGGCTGGTCGGGAAGGTCTGGGATAGAAACAGAAAAGGATGAAATCAGATTCAACGTGTGGATCAGAACCAGATTAAAAGTTCCTGCCAGAACAATAAATGGGCCCACAACAATTTTTGGGGACCTTCATTCTAGGATGATCTACTCCATCCTACTTCTGTCCTGTGCCCCCTTTTTCATCATTGTAGTAATTGGTAATTATCGTAACGAGCTGCATCATTGATACACATATATTAATACATGATGATAATACAAGGCTGGATCTCCTGCAGCTGCATTGTCCGTGCCAAACGGTAGCAGCTTCCTCAGGGGCGGAGCCAAACAGGGGAGGACTTCAGTGCACCAGTGGTAGTTCCACCCCTGAGCTTCCAGCAATAAAATGTAGTTATCCCTAAATCTGACAGTTGCCCTGTATTATAGTGATTATGAAAACCTACCGTCTCTACCTCGTCCTACTAACTCCCGGCATTTACCAGTTGAAGTCGAAGTTGGGACCAATGAGAAAGCAGAGTTCAGGCAAACAGTTCAATAGGCGGTATCCAAAGGTAAAAAGCGGAAATCGCACGTTTAATATGGGACACTTCAAACACATCAGGGAAGGAAATGCGCCGTCTTACTGAAGTGGTCTATTACCACCCAAATGATTGGAAGGTGGTAGTTCAACAATGAAGTCAATGGCTAAGGGGTCCAAGGTCGAGAGGGAACAGAGACCACATAGAAAGGATGGCTAGGCTTGGATGTGGCACAGAGGGTGCAAGAAGCAATAAAACTGTTGGCTTCTTTCTTCATGGATGGCCACCATACAAGGCAATTTAACAGATTACCCTACTGTCTCTATCTTGTCTTACTGTCTCTATATTGCCCTACCTGTCTCCATCTTGTCCTACTGTCTCCATCTTGCCCTACTGTCTCCATCTTGCCCTACCTGTCTCCATCTTGCCCTACCTGTCTCCATCTTGTCTTACTGTCTCCATCTTGCCCTACTGTCTCCATCTTGCCCTACCTGTCTCCATCTTGCCCTACCTGTCTCCATCTTGTCCTACTGTCTCCATCATGCCCTACTGTCTCTATCTTGCCCTACTGTCTCCATCTTTCCCTACTGTCTCCATCTTGTCCTACTGTCTCCATCTTGCCCTACTGTCTCCATCTTGCCCTACTGTCTCTATCTTGCCCTACTATCTCCATCTTGCCCTACTGTCTCTATCTTGCCCTACTATCTCCATCTTGTCCTACTGTCTCCATCTTGTCCTACTGTCTCCATCTTGCCCTACTGTCTCCATCTTGCCCTACTGTCTCTATCTTGCCCTACTGTCTCCATCTTGCCCTACTGTCTCCATCTTGTCCTACTGTCTCCATCTTGTCCTACTGTCTCCATCTTGTCCTACTGTCTCCATCTTGTCCTACTGTCTCCATCTTGTCCTACTGTCTCCATCATGCCCTACTGTCTCTATCCTGCCCTACTGTCTCCATCTTGCCCTACTGTCTCCATCTTGTCCTACTGTCTCCATCTTGCCCTACTGTCTCCATCTTGCCCTACTGTCTCTATCTTGCCCTACTATCTCCATCTTGCCCTACTGTCTCTATCTTGCCCTACTATCTCCATCTTGTCCTACTGTCTCCATCTTGTCCTACTGTCTCCATCTTGCCCTACTGTCTCCATCTTGCCCTACTGTCTCTATCTTGCCCTACTGTCTCTATCTTGCCCTACTGTCTCCATCTTGTCCTACTGTCTCCATCTTGTCCTACTGTCTCCATCTTGCCCTACTGTCTCCATCTTGTCCTACTGTCTCCATCTTGCCCTACTGTCTCCATCATGCCCTACTATCTCCATCTTGCCCTACTGTCTCTATCTTGCCCTACTATCTCCATCTTGTCCTACTGTCTCCATCTTGTCCTACTGTCTCCATCTTGCCCTACTGTCTCCATCTTGCCCTACTGTCTCCATCTTGCCCTACTGTCTCCATCTTGTCCTACTGTCTCCATCTTGTCCTACTGTCTCCATCTTGCCCTACTGTCTCCATCTTGTCCTACTGTCTCCATCTTGCCCTACTGTCTCCATCATGCCCTACTGTCTCTATCTTGCCCTACTGTCTCTATCTTGCCCTACTGTCTCTATCTTGCCCCACTGTCTCCCCTGTTTCCATCTTGTTCCATATTCCCTGCCATCCACCTCTATTTATATCACTGTTGATCTGCAGGGCCCCACTATAAGAAGAGCCCAGGACTCCTGTACTGGTACAGACAACCACGTAGGTACTCTAATTCCCCTTCAAATGTAATATTTCTACTGTGCAAAGAATAAATTGATTCAATAAGCTGAGCAATAGTCTATAGTCAATAGTCTGTCCCACAATTCCCCCCGGCCCAATTTACCTGTTTCACATGAATAGTTACATAGTAGCTTGGAATAGGGCAGATCCATCAATTTCCATCTATTAACACCCCAGAATTACTATAAAGGTGATGCACACCCCAATATTCCAATGGAAGGGATTGTAATTACCCAAATATTAACAGGAGCAAAAGTACTGCCAGGACAATTTTATGGCACAGGTTGTTGAGGAGCCAACCAGAAAAAATGCTATTGTGGATCTAGTGATCTCTAATGAGCCAGAACTTATAGCAAATGTGCAAGTCATTGAACCCCTGGGTAATAGTGACCATAATGTTATATCATTTAATGTCTGGTGCAAAAAACAAATATATACTGGGGCAACAAAAACCAGGAATTTTGCAAAAGCTAATTTTAGTGCCTTGAGGGCTGTCCTACAGAGTATTGATTGGGGCATTAGGTTTTCAGCTAAAAACACAGAACAGAAATGGTTGTCCTTTAAAATGATATTAAATCATTACTATTCTCAATTTATTCCCTTAAGGACTAAACGTAGAAGCTCTAAGAATCATCCTGTGTGGCTTAATACAGAAGTAAAGGAGTTAATAGGGAAGAAGAGAAAGGCATTTAATAACTACAAATCTGTAGGGACAGAAGCTGCATTTAATGAATATAAACACTGTAATAAATGTTGTAAATCAGCAATCCGGAAGGCTAAGATAGAAAATGAGGAGCTCATTGCGGCTGAGGCTAAGACATTCTGCAACTCCCAACACCTGTCTCCTTAGTGCAGCACACGGGGGGCTACGGCTGCCTGACTGGGTATATAAATATATATATTCACTTACATAGGGAGGAGTTTTGAGATGGGCCCTTGGGGGCCAGGACTCGGGGGCTTTCTCTTCGGAGGACATGTGTAGTAGGCAGTCGATGTTCCCTCAGTACAGGTGTGCAGTGCAGGTGAGAGCTGGAGGGTGTTGCCATGGAGATATATTCCAGACCCCCTCCCATCCCTTTCTACCTGTGACCAATCAGAGCACAGAGAAACCTGATGCAGGTGGGTACTGCCAGCAGCAATGACTGGGGGAAATCCCAAACCTGCTTTATCTGGGGATAAAGAGAAACAAACCTTAACACAAATGATTTTAATATTAACGTTTTCAGGTAAGACATGAATATAGCTGATCTGTAACTCTGATTATTGGGGAGGGCATTTTCCTTTGCACATCAGACTTCCTGCTACCTGTACAAACAACCCCTAGAGCCGTAGGAGCTAACAATCTACACTTCCTCCAAGTGTCTGCTTTATTAATATATCACTAGATTTTATTGGAAGGATGTGTGACTCTTAGAATGTAGGGCAGTTTGGTGACAACAGCCATTTCTCTGCTTCCCCTCCCCATCTGGGCACTGAGGTTGGCACATTACCCACGGCCCAGGGGAGATCAGGTTCCCCTTCAGACAATTGGGGGGGGGGACTGGCTGGCAGTTTGTTACCAGAGCCTGCTGAATACAAGGGGCTTCTGTTCCTGAATTCACTGTGATACAACAATATGAATGGGGCTCAGTGTCCAGAGGAATCTCACACGCCAACATCCAGTCCAGATCTGAATTCTGAACCCCTAAATTCTTTTTCCTTCTTCACTTACTCGGAAACCTTTATTGGTAAAAGTGAGGGTAAAGTTTATTGTGTGCCCAGAACATTCCTTCTCTGTATATTTGTATTTATACATATGGGAGGAGGTGCCATATTGATTCCCTTAGACAGTACAGTATGAGGGTATAGCTTATTGTGTGCCCAGAACATTCCTTCTCTGTATATTTGTATTTATACATATGGGAGGAGGAGGTGCCATATTGATTCCCTTAGACAGTACAGTATGAGGGTATAGCTTATTGTGTGCCCAGAACATTCCTTCTCTGTATATTTGTATTTATACATGTGGGAGGAGGAGGTGCCATATTGATTCCCTTAGACAGTACAGTATGAGGGTATAGCTTATTGTGTGCCCAGAACATTCCTTCTCTGTATATTTGTATTTATACATATGGGAGGAGGAGGTGCCATATTGATTCCCTTAGACAGTACAGTATGAGGGTATAGCTTATTGTGTGCCCAGAACATTCCTTCTCTGTATATTTGTATTTATACATATGGGAGGAGGTGCCATATTGATTCCCTTAGACAGTACAGTATGAGGGTATAGCTTATTGTGTGCCCAGAACATTCCTTCTCTGTATATTTGTATTTATACATATGGGAGGAGGGAGGGACCATATTGATTACCTTAGACAGTACAGTATGAGGGTATAGCTTATTGTGTGCCCAGAACATTCCTTCTCTGTATATTTGTATTTATACATATGGGAGGAGGAGGTGCCATATTGATTCCCTTAGACAGTACAGTATGCGGGTATAGCTTATTGTGTGCCCAGAACATTCCTTCTCTGTATATTTGTATTTATACATATGGGAGGAGGAGGTGCCATATTGATTCCCTTAGACAGTACAGTATGAGGGTATAGCTTATTGTGTGCCCAGAACATTCCTTCTCTGTATATTTGTATTTATACATATGGGAGGAGGTGCCATATTGATTCCCTTAGACAGTACAGTATGAGGGTATAGCTTATTGTGTGCCCAGAACATTCCTTCTCTGTATATTTGTATTTATACATATGGGAGGAGGAGGTGCCATATTGATTCCCTTAGACAGTACAGTATGAGGGTATAGCTTATTGTGTGCCCAGAACATTCCTTCTCTGTATATTTGTATTTATACATGTGGGAGGAGGAGGTGCCATATTGATTCCCTTAGACAGTACAGTATGAGGGTATAGCTTATTGTGTGCCCAGAACATTCCTTCTCTGTATATTTGTATTTATACATATGGGAGGAGGAGGTGCCATATTGATTCCCTTAGACAGTACAGTATGAGGGTATAGCTTATTGTGTGCCCAGAACATTCCTTCTCTGTATATTTGTATTTATACATATGGGAGGAGGTGCCATATTGATTCCCTTAGACAGTACAGTATGAGGGTATAGCTTATTGTGTGCCCAGAACATTCCTTCTCTGTATATTTGTATTTATACATATGGGAGGAGGGAGGGACCATATTGATTACCTTAGACAGTACAGTATGAGGGTATAGCTTATTGTGTGCCCAGAACATTCCTTCTCTGTATATTTGTATTTATACATATGGGAGGAGGAGGTGCCATATTGATTCCCTTAGACAGTACAGTATGCGGGTATAGCTTATTGTGTGCCCAGAACATTCCTTCTCTGTATATTTGTATTTATACATATGGGAGGAGGAGGTGCCATATTGATTCCCTTAGACAGTACAGTATGAGGGTATAGCTTATTGTGTGCCCAGAACATTCCTTCTCTGTATATTTGTATTTATACATATGGGAGGAGGAGGTGCCATATTGATTCCCTTAGACAGTACAGTATGAGGGTATAGCTTATTGTGTGCCCAGAACATTCCTTCTCTGTATATTTGTATTTATACATATGGGAGGAGGGAGGTGCCATATCTCAACGGGAGCTGCCATATTGTTTTCATGGTGCTGCAGGAGACACCAGCATTGTTATTAGTTTCTGTAATGTCCCATAGTTGTCCATTTCTCAGGGCTTTCTCAATGAATAATGACTGGAGGAAAATTCTGCCCTTCTTCTCACCTGGGCCCGGTGGAGGGCACAAATACCATCACAGTCGAATGAATGAGCCTTTGTCTAGAAGATGCTGCTGGGTATAAAGGTTCATTCAGATCTTGTCCCTTCCCTTGATTTCCAGTTGACTCCTCCAGCTCACTGCCTTCCCTTACTGGCTCTGTATGTATGAGACACCCCCAACTGGAGCAGTATAGAACCCTCAGATTGTTCCCTAACTGAAAGAAAATTGCCAATAGATCCTGCAGAACTGCAACAATGATCATTTTATGAGACAGCACCGTCACCCAAGGATAGTACTGCTGCTTTACTGCTCTGGGGTTCTAGGTTCGTTTCCAACAGAAGAAATGTGAACGTTCTTCCTGTGCCAGTGGGGGTTCCCTTTGGGTGACCAGTTTTCTCCCCACACCCCAAATACATACAGGAAGGTTAATTAGCTCCTGATAGTATTATGTATATGAATATTATATGGAACATGCACTGCTTTCCCCTGGTAGGGAGCTGCTTAGTAGGTGGTGGTGCCCATTATTTCTCATGCCCACCAGGCAGGCAGGGACTGATGGGAAAGATGTATAATGTCTGTGAGGAGCTCCAGACTATGTTGACACTATTAAATGTAATATAATAAAAATAATCATTTTTCAGGAGTTATCCAAATATATTCCCCAAAGGAGGGTGGATCTAGGGGCTTTTTTGATTGTTGTTGGGGTAGATCAGTAATGGCAGGTTAGGTGCAGGTCTTCCCATGAGTCAGGTAAATTGAAATACTGGCCCCAACCTTAGCAGATGTTTTATGTCATGTGGACAATGCAGATCCCACCCCACCACTGCTTCAATAGAACAATTCCCCACTGGCTAAGATGTAGGGTTTTTCTGCTGAGAAAATGCACCGCTGTGATCAGGTGACCTGGAAGTCCAATCTCTTAGGTTTTCTTGGGCCAAAGGTAACATCTCCCAGGTCACATTGAGCAGCAACTTGCGCGGTTCCTACCCTTGTTGGACTCAATACTGAACTAACTAATCTCAGGCAGCTTGAAAGGTTTGAGAATGTATAAGAATTACTGCACTCCAAATAGATGTTAAAACCACCTTTATTCCAAATGTACCATTAAGGCGGTTTTAACACATAACTGGAGTGCTGCAATTCTTATACATTCTCAAATTGGAGGTATGTGAAGGTGAACACATTTCATTGCGGGCACCTTATGAGAAAAAGACTTTGGATGTACCAAGTGTGCTGGATAATTGATGTACTTGAATGGATTGGTCTTGAAACCAAATCTCTGCAATGAAGGGCCACCTGTACTGCCTTCAGCTCTTCAAAGTTGGAAGAGGAAGACCCCTTGAACTGAGGCAGCCAACTCTTTAGAACAGAGGGAAGGCAGCATATTGTCTAGATAAGAAACAATTAAAACTCCTTTCAGAGCTTCCAAAACCTTCAAAACAACCTGAAATGTTAATGATCCAGGGTTGGCTTGAGCCCTCCTGAGGATTCCTGATCACAAAGTAAGGAGAAGCAAGGCCTAGAAGGTTGCAGCTCAGACCTGTAGGGAAACTGGTGACTTTGACCTGACAAACCAGTGTTGCAGAGGAATGGCCCTTGGTGAAAGAGAACAGTTCTTGAAGACGGCAGCCAAGAACCCTGAGATAAGGGCACCCAAGCCTTGGACACCTGAACACCCACTTCTTGGGTTTCCTCAACTCAACAAGACTAGCCTGGGTTGGACATCTTGGGCAGCTTCTTGGAAGGACTTATCACCAAATCTGAAAGTTGAGAATATGTCCATATGTCTCCTTTCTTGGTGAAGGGTTTCTCTCTTCCCTTCCAACATCTTATTCATTATATAATCCAACTTGCTACCAAAAAGCAAACCACTGTCACAGAGTACAAATGAATCTCAAGAAAGATCCACAAAATGCCTTATCGAATACCAATTGGAATCTTTGATAGAGGATATAGCCAAATCCTCCCACCTGGTCGAACAAAATCCTTAAAATCATGTGACTTTTTGTCACAAAACAAGGAAATAAAGAAATGTTAACACTTTTTTCCTCCTCATTCCTGATTTGCATATGCAGATTAGGGTTCTGTCAGGAGTGGTTGCTTCATAGACAAGATGGCGGTGCCCAGGGCCGTGTACTGACATCATTGTGCCGGGTGTGTGACATAATCGCTCCAAAAACAGAACAAAAATTCTAATTAAAGGGAACTCCAGGACACAGGTTTGATGTCCGAAAATAGGTCTCACTTCTTGGCATTCCTGGTTGCTAATTCTTTGTTGTTTCCTGGACATTTGACCTTCTGCTTTGTTCCTGGTCACGACCGTTCGCCACTTGTCTTTGGACCTTTTATGGAAACATGACTATGATCCTTCCGCATACTGGACTTTATATATCTAATTCTTTCTCAATGGTCTGGACTTCTCCCCTAATTAAACTGTGAGGCCCTGACAGGTTCGAATTCAGTTTGATATTCGGCGGAATCTTTCACGAAGGATTCAGGGGCTCAGCAATAGTGAATTTGGTGCATCCCTGATCTATTAACTTCCAGGCAGACAAAATAACAATAGGACAGTTTATTCCCATTTCTCATTTAAAAAACTAAATTTGATAATGACTAAGGAAAAACTGACCAGCATACTTATGGACAGACACAAAAAATGTAGGAAAATCTGGGATCATTGATATATATATATATATAACAAACAAGGGAAAGTTGTGCTCACCACTATTTTTTAAAACCATTAGGCGGGGGTGCAATGAGGCTGTGACCACAAAATACATATAGTCAACTACAAGAGTCCTCTGCACTCAACCCATTATCAATATATTTAAGACAGAGACATTTTGTGCTACTGCTACTGAAAAATGCCTTACCCTTTAAACAAAACAGGGATTGTTTGTCCATATATTGCAATATATTTAAGCTGAACAACTACGTCAAAGTCATCCCATATCTGGCCAGTCCTACGCTTAATTTTCATCTGATTCATTAAGAATTCTATTGCTTCATTATACATTTTACTTTCCCTTGTTTGTTATAGTTTATACAGGAGCAGTGACCAGCTCCATGTTGTAGCTCCCACCCTTCCCAGCTATAGTCAGGTGATCCCACTGGTGTCTAATAAAAGGGCAGCCAAGTTTGGGAGTTTTACTTTGAAAGCAGCAAGTAAGTTGCAGGTAAAACGTATTCGTCCCTTTTATAAAATGTATAATTAAACCATAGAATTCTTAATGAATCAGATGAAAATTGAGCATAGGACTGGCCAGATATGGGATGAGTGTGACGTAGTTGTTCAGCTTAAATATATTGCAATATATGGACAAACAATCCCTGTGTTGTTTAAAGGGTAAGGCATTTTTAGTAGCAGTAGCACAAAATGTCTCTGTCTTAAATATATTTATAATGGGCTGAGTGCAGAGGACTCTTGTATTTGTCTATATATATATATATATATATATATATATATATATTCCTTCCAACTGCAAACACTCTCCACACTTTCACTCTAGATCGCTCTTACAGTGGCCATAGACGTTAAGATTTTTAAAAGATCCTTTTGTTATTGTAAGACCAAGCTTATCTTGAACCGATCGTTTAAATGTACGATTTCTCCATCAACTACAAAGACCATTTCAAGCGCCTGCTCGGCCCTGCAAACAACTGGACAATGGATACGTTTCACTGTAAGCAATGAAAATCTTCCAACCTGCACAAGCGATTTTCTGACCAATGTCGGATGAAAAATCGTTAAAGGGATCCTGTCATCGGAAAACATGTTTTTTTTCAAAACACATCAGTTAATAGTGCTGCTCCAGCAGAATTCTGCACTGAAATCCATTTCTCAAAAGAACAAACAGATTTTTTTATATTCAATTTTGAAATCTGACATGGGGCTAGACATATTGTCAATTCCCAGCTGCCCCCAGTCATGTGACTTGTGCCTACACTTTAGGAGAGAAATGCTTTCTGGCAGGCTGTTGTTTCTCCTACTCAATGTAACTGAATGTGTCTCAGTGGGACCTGGATTTTACTATTGAGTGTTGTTCTTAGATCTACCACAACAATATGGTAGAGTGCTTCCACCCCTGATCATGTAGCCTTTGTGTTACCAGGTGCTACACCGGAGGACCCACTCCTGCCATGCGGGTCATGTAGGTACATAGAAGAAATTCCAGTGGCACACTGAATGCTGAAAAAAGTGTTAAATTTATTCACCCAAATACATACAGACAAGGGCAACGTTTCGGACCACTCGGGCCCTTTGTCAAGCCTCAAAGGGCAAAGGGCCCGAGTGGTCCGAAACGTTGCCCTTGTCTGTATGTATTTGGGTGAATAAATGTAACACTTTTTTCAGCATTCAGTGTGCCACTGGAATTTCTTCTATGTTCTTAGATCTACCAGGCAGCTGTTATCTTGTGTTAGGGAGCTGCTATCTGGTTGCCTTCCCATTGTTCTGTTGTTAGGCTGCTGGGGGGGGGAAGGGAGGGGGTGATATCAGTCCAACTTGCAGTACAGCAGTAAAGAGTGACTGAAGTTTATCAGAGCACAAGTCACATGACTGGGGGTAGCTGGGAAATTGACAAAATGTCTAGCCCCATGTCAGATTTCAAAATTGAATATAAAAAAATCTGTTTGCTCTTTTGAGAAATGGATTTCAGTGCAGAATTCTGCTGGAGCAGCTCTATTAACTGATTCAGTTTGAAAAAAATTTTTTTCCCCATGACAGTATCCCTTTAAGACGCATGACCGTCCCCACTAACCTCATATTAATTTGATGGATTCGTCGGAGTGCACTAGAATTGGTCGTTTGGGAGAGAAATCTGAAAGTCTATGGGCACCTTTAGGCAGGACCGTTGTTGTACTGACTTGCCAATGCCGACACTTTCTCTAGTTTTATTTATCCATTTTCTCTTTAATTGTCGCCTCCTCTCACAGCCGCGAGTCACTAGAATATTTCACGTCCCAAATGAATCGTCAGTCTGAACTCTTTATATCAATAACACTCTGTGATCCGTTGGTTTAACCTATTGTTTACGCTTCATTTTCTTCCTTTTTCAGCCCTACTGTTTGGTTGAAACTGGCCGGTTCTTTAACATTCTTTTTTTTAAAAAAAAGCAAATAAAAATCAGTGAAAAGAAAAAGTGAGAGCCAACTGAAATGTAATTAGCCATTTTATAACATACTAAAAGTTAACTTAAAGGTGAACTTTAATTCCAATATGGCGGCGCCCATCCAGGCACAGATTGTCAGCACAGGGCGGGTCCATAAGTCCAGGCCCATAAGTCAGGCCCAGTCACTGCACATGATACAAACACTCTGCGCCTCAGAGAGGAAGAAGTGGCGCCACAGTGAGTCCATCGGTTCCGCCTTTAACTTGGAATACAGGAAGCAAGGAGGCTCAGAGCACCTCAAATGTTACTTTGGGGGAAGGGAAACAGGCCTTGACTGACATTCAAATAGTCCCTGGGTCCTGTCACGTGACATGGGCCCAAACAGCTCCCAGAGGCCAATCAGCAGAGACTGTGTAGGAATCTTACAGCAGCGCCTCTGTCATTTGCCTGTTATGTTACACTGAACACAAAGTGGGGCATGTTAAACAGAAGTTGCTATGACGCTGGGCTTAGCAGGTGTAGGTAACCAATCAGAGCGCGAATGTGATGAATGACGTGTCGGTTTCGCCAATAAAGGTTGTCCAGGTAGTGTCTAGCCAATTACACTGCACGTAGTATTAAACACCTGCGTAGCGGGGGCCGCTATTCGTGACTGGCAAATCAAAAACCAATGAGGCGATTGCATTTGCTGCTAGGGCGGTGATAACAGGACGGACAGTTGCAGCAGCCAATGAGATTGCGCGCGTCTGGTAGCACTGCGAAATGGTACCTGCTGTCTCTGAACCGGGAGGGGGGACGAGCAGGGAAGTTGGGAGGAGGAAGCGGAAGTCGAGCCCGGTGGAGACTTCGAATGGGGAGTGAAGCTTCCGGGGCTAGAGTCTCTTTGAGGAAACTAAGTTAGAGCGGCCCGGCCCGGCTGGGAACTAAGGGAAGAACCCGAGGTAAGAGACAGCGGGGAGGCGCTCGGGGAGCCTGATATAGGGCAGAGGGTGGGACGGGAATGGCTGAGGGAGTGAAGGCAGAGCAGCTCAGGGGAGGAGACCAGAGCAATTCGGGGTAGAATGAAGCTCAGAGGAGGGGCGGGGCGAGAACAGTTCTGGGGAGGAGCAACGTGTGGAAGGGAACCTGCTGGGACCTCAGGGGCGGGGCGACAGATCTGCGCTGGGGAGGAGCAACCTGAGGGTAATGCGGAGCAGCTCTCACACAGGAGCCGAGAGGGACAGGGTGAGAGGAGAGATCTCCCAAGAGTTGGGATAGGATTACTGGGAAGTGGGTGAGGGTCAGAGAGACAGTGGAGAGAGAGAGAGAGAAAGCCAGCGGAGAACAGAGAGAGAGAGAGAGCCAGCGGAGAACATATATATAGAGAGAGAGAGCCAGCGGAGAACATATAGAGAGAGAGAGCCAGCGGAGAACAGAGAGAGAGAGAGAGAGAGAGAGCCAGCGGAGAACATATATATAGAGAGAGAGAGCCAGCGGAGAACATATAGAGAGAGAGAGCCAGCGGAGAACAGAGAGAGAGAGAGAGCCAGCGGAGAACATATATATAGAGAGAGAGAGCCAGCGGAGAACATATAGAGAGAGAGAGCCAGCGGAGAACAGAGAGAGAGAGAGAGAGAGAGCCAGCGGAGAACATATATATAGAGAGAGAGAGCCAGCGGAGAACATATAGAGAGAGAGAGCCAGCGGAGAACAGAGAGAGAGAGAGAGCCAGCGGAGAACATATATATAGAGAGAGAGAGCCAGCGGAGAACATATAGAGAGAGAGAGAGCCAGCGGAGAACATATAGAGAGAGAGACCCAGCGGAGAACATATAGAGAGAGAGAGCCAGCGGAGAACATATAGAGAGAGAGCCAGCGGAGAACATATAGAGAGAGAGAGCCAGCGGAGAACATATAGAGAGAGAGCCAGCGGAGAACATATAGAGAGAGAGAGCCAGCGGAGAACATATAGAGAGAGAGCCAGCGGAGAACATATAGAGAGAGAGAGAGCCAGCGGAGAACATATAGAGAGAGAGCCAGCGGAGAACATATAGAGAGAGAGAGCCAGCAGAGAACATATATAGAGAGAGAGAGCCAGCGGAGAACATATATAGAGAGCCAGCGGAGAACATATATAGAGAGAGAGCCAGCGGAGAACATATATAGAGAGAGAGCCAGCGGAGAACATATATAGAGAGAGAGCCAGCGGAGAACATATAGAGAGAGAGAGCCAGCGGAGAACAGAGATAGAGCCAGTGGAGAACAGAGATAGAGAGAGAGCCAGCAGAGAACAGAGAGAGAGAGCCAGCAGAGAACATATAGAGCGAGAGAGAGCCAGCAAAGAACAGAGAGAGAGAGAGAGAGAGCCAGCGGAGAACAGAGAGAGAGAGCCAGCGGAGAACAGAGAGAGAGAGCCAGCGGAGAACAGAGAGAGAGAGCCAGCGGAGAACAGAGAGAGAGAGCCAGCGGAGAACAGAGAGAGAGAGCCAGCGGAGAACATATATAGAGAGAGAGCCAGCGGAGAACAGAGAGAGGGAGAGCCAGCGGAGAACATATAGTGAGAGAGAGCCAGCGGAGAACAGAGATAGAAAGAGCCAGTGGAGAACATATAGAGAGAGCCAGCAGAGAACAGAGAGAGAGCCAGCGGAGTACATATAGAGTGAGAGAGAGCCAGTGGAGAACAGTGAGAGAGCCAGCGGAGAACATATAGAGAGAGCCAGCGGAGAACATATAGAGAGAGCCAGCGGAGAACATATAGAGAGAGAGAGCCAGCGGAGAACAGAGAGAGAGAGCCAGCGGAGAACAGAGAGAGAGAGCCAGCGGAGAACAGAGAGAGAGAGCCAGCGGAGAACAGAGAGAGAGAGCCAGCGGAGAACAGAGAGAGAGAGCCAGCGGAGAACAGAGAGAGAGAGCACCAGCGAAGAACATATAGAGAGAGAGAGCCAGCGGAGAACATATAGAGAGAGAGAGAGCCAGTGGAGAACAGAGAGAGAGAGCCAGCGGAGAACAGAGAGAGAGCCAGCGGAGAACAGAGAGAGAGAGCCAGCGGAGAACAGAGAGAGAGAGCCAGCGGAGAACAGAGAGAGAGAGAGCCAGCGGAGAACAGAGAGAGAGAGAGCCAGCGGAGGCGGAGAACAGAGAGAGCACGGAGAACAGAGAGAGAGAGCCAGCGGAGAACAGAGAGAGAGCCAGCAGAGAACAGAGAGAGAGAGAGCCAGCGAAGAACATATAGAGAGAGCCAGCGGAGAACATATAGAGAGAGAGAGCCAGCGGAGAACATATAGAGAGAGAGCCAGCGGAGAACATATAGAGAGAGAGCCAGCGGGGAACAGAGAGAGAGCCAGCGGAGAACAGAGAGAGAGCCAGCGGAGAACAGAGAGAGAGCCAGCGGAGAACAGAGAGAGAGCCAGCGGAGAACAGAGAGAGAGCCAGCGGAGAACAGAGAGAGAGCCAGCGGAGAACAGAGAGAGAGAGCCAGCGGAGAACAGAGAGAGAGAGCCAGAGGAGAACAGAGAGAGAGAGCCAGAGGAGAACAGAGAGAGAGAGCCAGAGGAGAACAGAGAGAGCCAGCGGAGAACAGAGAGAGAGAGACAGCGGAGAACAGAGAGAGAGCCAGCGGAGAACAGAGAGAGAGCCAGCGGAGAACAGAGAGAGAGCCAGCGGAGAACAGAGAGAGAGCCAGCGGAGAACATAGAGAGAGAGAGACAGTGGAGAACATAATAGAGAGAGAGCCAGCGGAGAACAGAGAGAGAGCCAGCGGAGAACAGAGAGAGAGCCAGCGGAGAACAGAGAGAGAGAGCCAGCGGAGAACAGAGAGAGAGAGCCAGCGGAGAACAGAGAGAGAGAGCCAGAGGAGAACAGAGAGAGAGAGCCAGAGGAGAACAGAGAGAGCCAGCGGAGAACAGAGAGAGAGAGCCAGCGGAGAACAGAGAGAGAGCCAGCGGAGAACAGAGAGAGAGCCAGCGGAGAACAGAGAGAGAGACAGCGGAGAACATAGAGAGAGAGAGACAGTGGAGAACATAATAGAGAGAGAGAGAGCCAGCGGAGAACAGAAAGAGCCAGCGGAGAAGAGGGAGAGTGAGAGAGCCAGCGGAGAACAGAGAGAGAAAGAGCCAGCGGAGAACAGAGAGAGAGAGCCAGCGGGGAACATATAAAGAGAGAGAGCCAGCAGAGAACATATATATAGAGAGAGAGAGCCAGCGGAGAACAGAGAGAGAGCCAGCGGAGAACAGAGAGAGAGCCAGCGGAGAACAGAGAGAGAGCCAGCGGAGAACAGAGAGAGAGCCAGCGGAGAACAGAGAGAGAGCCAGCGGAGAACAGAGAGAGAGCCAGCGGAGAACAGAGAGAGAGCCAGCGGAGAACAGAGAGAGAGCCAGCGGAGAACAGAGAGAGAGCCAGCGGAGAACAGAGAGAGAGCCAGCGGAGAACAGAGAGAGAGCCAGCGGAGAACAGAGAGAGAGCCAGCGGAGAACAGAGAGAGAGCCAGCGGAGAACAGAGAGAGAGCCAGCGGAGAACAGAGAGAGCCAGCGGAGAACAGAGAGAGAGAGCCAGAGGAGAACAGAGAGAGAGAGCCAGAGGAGAACAGAGAGAGAGAGCCAGAGGAGAACAGAGAGAGAGAGCCAGAGGAGAACAGAGAGAGAGAGCCAGAGGAGAACAGAGAGAGAGAGCCAGAGGAGAACAGAGAGAGAGAGCCAGAGGAGAACAGAGAGAGAGAGCCAGAGGAGAACAGAGAGAGAGAGCCAGAGGAGAACAGAGAGAGAGAGCCAGAGGAGAACAGAGAGAGAGAGCCAGAGGAGAACAGAGAGAGAGAGCCAGAGGAGAACAGAGAGAGAGCCAGCGGAGAACAGAGAGAGCCAGCGGAGAACAGAGAGAGCCAGCGGAGAACAGAGAGAGAGAGCCAGCGGAGAACAGAGAGAGAGAGCCAGCGGAGAACAGAGAGAGAGCCAGCGGAGAACAGAGAGAGAGCCAGCGGAGAACAGAGAGAGAGCCAGCGGAGAACAGAGAGAGAGCCAGCGGAGAACAGAGAGAGAGCCAGAGGAGAACAGAGAGAGAGAGCCAGAGGAGAACAGAGAGAGAGAGCCAGAGGAGAACAGAGAGAGAGAGCCAGAGGAGAACAGAGAGAGAGAGCCAGAGGAGAACAGAGAGAGAGAGCCAGAGGAGAACAGAGAGAGAGAGCCAGAGGAGAACAGAGAGAGAGAGCCAGAGGAGAACAGAGAGAGAGAGCCAGAGGAGAACAGAGAGAGCCAGCGGAGAACAGAGAGAGCCAGCGGAGAACAGAGAGAGCCAGCGGAGAATAGAGAGAGAGAGCCAGCGGAGAACAGAGAGAGAGCCAGCGGAGATCAGAGAGAGAGACAGCGGAGAACATAGAGAGAGAGAGACAGCGGAGAACATAGAGAGAGAGAGACAGTGGAGAACATAATAGAGAGAGAGAGAGACAGCGGAGAACAGAGAGAGAGCCAGCGGAGAACAGAGAGAGAGCCAGCGGAGAACAGAGAGAGAGCCAGCGGAGAACAGAGAGAGAGCCAGCGGAGAACAGAGAGAGAGCCAGCGGAGAACAGAGAGAGAGAGCCAGCGGAGAACAGAGAGAGAGAGCCAGCGGAGAACAGAGAGAAGAGAGAGAGCCAGAGGAGAACAGAGAGAGAGAGCCAGAGGAGAACAGAGAGAGAGCCAGAGGAGAACAGAGAGAGAGAGCCAGAGGAGAACAGAGAGAGAGAGCCAGAGGAGAACAGAGAGAGAGAGCCAGAGGAGAACAGAGAGAGAGAGCCAGAGGAGAACAGAGAGAGAGAGCCAGAGGAGAACAGAGAGAGAGAGACAGCGGAGAACAGAGAGAGAGACAGCGGAGAACAGAGAGAGAGACAGCGGAGAACATAGAGAGAGAGAGACAGCGGAGAACATAAGAGAGAGAGAGACAGCGGAGAACATAATAGAGAGAGAGACAGCGGAGAACAGAGAGAGAGACAGCGGAGAACAGAGAGAGAGCCAGCGGAGAACAGAGAGAGAGAGCCAGCGGAGAACAGAGAGAGAGAGCCAGCGGAGAACAGAGAGAGAGAGCCAGAGGAGAACAGAGAGAGAGAGCCAGAGGAGAACAGAGAGAGAGAGCCAGAGGAGAACAGAGAGAGAGAGCCAGAGGAGAACAGAGAGAGAGAGCCAGAGGAGAACAGAGAGAGAGAGCCAGAGGAGAACAGAGAGAGAGAGCCAGAGGAGAACAGAGAGAGAGAGCCAGAGGAGAACAGAGAGAGAGAGCCAGAGGAGAACAGAGAGAGAGAGCCAGAGGAGAACAGAGAGAGAGAGCCAGAGGAGAACAGAGAGAGAGAGCCAGAGGAGAACAGAGAGAGAGAGCCAGAGGAGAACAGAGAGAGAGAGCCAGAGGAGAACAGAGAGAGAGAGCCAGAGGAGAACAGAGAGAGAGAGCCAGAGGAGAACAGAGAGAGAGAGCCAGAGGAGAACAGAGAGAGAGCCAGCGGAGAACAGAGAGAGCCAGCGGAGAACAGAGAGAGCCAGCGGAGAACAGAGAGAGAGCCAGCGGAGAACAGAGAGAGAGAGCCAGCGGAGAACAGAGAGAGAGCCAGCGGAGAACAGAGAGAGAGCCAGCGGAGAACAGAGAGAGAGCCAGCGGAGAACAGAGAGAGAGCCAGCGGAGAACAGAGAGAGAGCCAGAGGAGAACAGAGAGAGAGAGCCAGAGGAGAACAGAGAGAGAGAGCCAGAGGAGAACAGAGAGAGAGAGCCAGAGGAGAACAGAGAGAGAGAGCCAGAGGAGAACAGAGAGAGAGAGCCAGAGGAGAACAGAGAGAGAGAGCCAGAGGAGAACAGAGAGAGAGAGCCAGAGGAGAACAGAGAGAGAGAGCCAGAGGAGAACAGAGAGAGCCAGCGGAGAACAGAGAGAGCCAGCGGAGAACAGAGAGAGCCAGCGGAGAATAGAGAGAGAGAGCCAGCGGAGAACAGAGAGAGAGCCAGCGGAGATCAGAGAGAGAGACAGCGGAGAACATAGAGAGAGAGAGACAGCGGAGAACATAGAGAGAGAGAGACAGTGGAGAACATAATAGAGAGAGAGAGAGACAGCGGAGAACAGAGAGAGAGCCAGCGGAGAACAGAGAGAGAGCCAGCGGAGAACAGAGAGAGAGCCAGCGGAGAACAGAGAGAGAGAGCCAGCGGAGAACAGAGAGAGAGAGCCAGCGGAGAACAGAGAGAGAGAGCCAGAGGAGAACAGAGAGAGAGAGCCAGAGGAGAACAGAGAGAGAGCCAGAGGAGAACAGAGAGAGAGAGCCAGAGGAGAACAGAGAGAGAGAGCCAGAGGAGAACAGAGAGAGAGAGCCAGAGGAGAACAGAGAGAGAGAGCCAGAGGAGAACAGAGAGAGAGAGCCAGAGGAGAACAGAGAGAGAGAGACAGCGGAGAACAGAGAGAGAGACAGCGGAGAACAGAGAGAGAGACAGCGGAGAACATAGAGAGAGAGAGACAGCGGAGAACATAAGAGAGAGAGAGACAGCGGAGAACATAATAGAGAGAGAGACAGCGGAGAACAGAGAGAGAGACAGCGGAGAACAGAGAGAGAGCCAGCGGAGAACAGAGAGAGAGAGCCAGCGGAGAACAGAGAGAGAGAGCCAGCGGAGAACAGAGAGAGAGAGCCAGAGGAGAACAGAGAGAGAGAGCCAGAGGAGAACAGAGAGAGAGAGCCAGAGGAGAACAGAGAGAGAGAGCCAGAGGAGAACAGAGAGAGAGAGCCAGAGGAGAACAGAGAGAGAGAGCCAGAGGAGAACAGAGAGAGAGAGCCAGAGGAGAACAGAGAGAGAGAGCCAGAGGAGAACAGAGAGAGAGAGCCAGAGGAGAACAGAGAGAGAGAGCCAGAGGAGAACAGAGAGAGAGAGCCAGAGGAGAACAGAGAGAGAGAGCCAGAGGAGAACAGAGAGAGAGAGCCAGAGGAGAACAGAGAGAGAGCCAGAGGAGAACAGAGAGAGAGCCAGCGGAGAACAGAGAGAGCCAGCGGAGAATAGAGAGAGAGAGACAGCGGAGAATAGAGAGAGAGAGACAGCGGAGAACAGAGAGAGAGCCAGCGGAGAACAGAAAGAGCCAGCGGAGAAGAGGGAGAGTGAGAGAGAGAGCCAGCGGAGAACAGAGAGAGAAAGAGCCAGCGGAGAACAGAGAGAGAGAGCCAGCGGAGAACAGAGAGAGAGCCAGCGGAGAACATATAAAGAGAGAGCAATTGGAGAACAGAGAGAGGGAGCCACCAGGAAAACAAAGAGAGAGAGAGAAATCCAGCGGAGCACATATAGAGAGAGAGCCAGTGAAGAGCAGATAGAGAGTGGAGAACATTTAGAGAGAGAGTCAGTGTAGAGCAAATGATAAGGATATTAGCCAATGAGGGGTTATCCGGTGAACTCCGAGTATCACTCATGTATTATAAGGGATAATGTACCCCCTACTGTAAATGATAAGGATATTAGAAGTCACTGAGGGGTTGTTCTGTGACCATATAAAGGCACAAGGCTGCAGGCTGAGTTATACAGGGAACTCTGAGTATCACTCATGTATTATAAGGGATAATGTACCCCCTACTGTAAATGATAAGGATATTAGAAGTCACTGAGGGGTTGTTCTGTGACCATATAAAGGCACAAGGCTGCAGGCTGAGTTATACAGGGAACTCTGAGTATCACTTATGTATTATAAGGGATAATGTACCCCCTACTGTAAATGATAAGGATATTAGAAGTCACTGAGGGGTTGTTCTGTGACCATATAAAGGCACAAGGCTGCAGGCTGAGTTATACAGGGAACTCTGAGTATCACTCATGTATTATAAGGGATAATGTACCCCCTACTGTAAATGATAAGGATATTAGAAGTCACTGAGGGGTTGTTCTGTGAGCATATAAAGACACAAGGCTGCAGGCTGAGTTATACAGGGAACTCTGAGTATCACTCATGTATTATAAGGGATAATGTACCCCCTACTGTAAATGATAAGGATATTAGATGTCACTGAGGGGTTGTTCTGTGACCATATAAAGGCACAAGGCTGCAGGCTGAGTTATACAGGGAACTCTGAGTATCACTCATGTATTATAAGGGATAATGTACCCCCTACTGTAAATGATAAGGATATTAGAAGTCACTGAGGGGTTGTTCTGTGACCATATAAAGGCACAAGGCTGCAGGCTGAGTTATACAGGGAACTCTGAGTATCACTCATGTATTATAAGGGATAATGTACCCCCTACTGTAAATGATAAGGATATTAGAAGTCACTGAGCGGTTGTTCTGTGACCATATAAAGACACAAGGCTGCAGGCTGAGTTATACAGGGAACTAAAGTGATAGAATATATTTCTATTTTACAAGAGGGGGTACAGTATTATTTATAATGGAGACGTATCAGTAAGGGGTGTGACAGAAGACATCAGTAAGGATATAATGGGCAGTATATACATTGCTCTTGTGTATTATATAGAGAACATATTGGCACAGTGGGGGCATGAGGATCTTCCTTTATTTTCTTGATATTATATAATAATGTATGGGGGATGGGTGCTGCACATATTCCTTTCCTTGTGCCCAATAGCATGCTGGGAAATATGTTATTGGCCACAGGCGCTGGGTCTCCTGGGACGTGGGTGGGACAGTTGGTCTGTAGGAAAGTTGACGAGTGTCCTGTGATCTCTGCTACCTCCCCCCCCAATGGCGGAACTACCGGGGGGAGCAGGGGCTGTGAGCGGGCCAGGACCCACACCCCCTCAGGGCCCCCCGGCAGCGATGCATGCCACTAAAATCCCTGCAATTCGGGCTGTACGGAGTTACGGTACTGCCCCCCCCACCTTACTAATGTACCCGCCCCATCCAGTCTGTGCAGGGGGCTCACACCTGTAGAGGGGGGGATATAATAACTGAGCACCTGTTGAGGGGGTTGATAAAAGACCGATGAAACGTTGCCAAGGGGATCGGGGTCTGAGCCCATGTCTCAATAAAGGCATTTTAAGCAAAGGAATCCATGACTGGTGCTGTCAATATTTGAAAATTGAGGGGGGTATCATGGCATGAGCTGTACTAATTGCTTTGTGTCTCCCCCCCCATGTTCAGCAGCTTCACATTTAACCCCTCGTGTGCAGGTTCCTGTACTGCTGCCTGGGGTAAAGATCCAGTGCCCCTGTTTGCAGTGTTGTCCCCTGTGCATTTGGTCTGTTCCATGTGTTGCTACCAGCTGGCTGTGTGTCCCCTATAGGAATGAGTGATAATGAGTGGCATGGGGGGGGGCAGATACACAGCAGCTGGTGACGTGAGGCTCTTGGGCCCAGAGCAGGAGTGGCCTGTGTTTATCAGAGGAAACGGCACTGACATTCCTGAGCTCTAATTGTATTCATTGTACCCTCTGCCCTGCTCTTAGTGCTGCCTCCCTGCATCGACCCTGTCTCACCATCCTGCCTGCAGCACACGCGAGGTTAAACTGTCACTTCCCACAATGCACCTTGTGAGCCAAATGTTTTGCTGTGGGGCCGCCCTGACCTTCTGATGTCATGGTCACATGATGCTGACTGCTGTTTAACCAGGCCTTCTCTGCAGCTCTCCTTTCCCGAAACCTGAGCACTTCCCTTACAGGTCAGCACATATCCCATGATCCCACTCACTGATACTGCCCCTCATCCAACTCCCCCTACAGCCCTGATACTGTCCCTCATCCATCTCCCCCTACAGCCCTGATACTGCCCCTCAATCAACCCTCCTACAGATCTGATACTGCCCCTCACCCATCTCCCCGCTACAGCCCTGATACTGCCCCTCACCCATCTCCCCCTACAGCCCTGATACTGCCCCTCATCGATCTCCCCCTACAGCCCTGATACTGTCCCTCATCCATCTCCCCCTACAGCCCTGATACTGCCCCTCATCCAACCCCCCCTACAGCCCTGATACTGCCCCTCAATCAACCCTCCTACAGATCTGATACTGCCCCTCATCGATCTCCCCCTACAGCCCTGATACTGTCCCTCATCCAACTCCCCCTACAGCCCTGACGCTGCCCCTCATCCATCTCCCCCTACAGCCCTGATACTGTCCCTGATCCAACCCTCCTACAGCCCTGATACTGCCCCTCATCCATCTCCCTTTACAGCCCTGATACTGCCCCTCACCCATCTCCCCCTACAGCCCTGACACTGCCCCTTCAAACTCCTCCTACAGCCCTCCATCAAAGTCCTCCTACACCATGAGAGTCTCACTGCTAATGCAGTGGGGGATAGTGAAATGGGCATTGTGGGCACAGTACTCTTACTGATTGGTTGGGCCCTGGCAACTGTTTTTGAAATAATCATGATTCTGCACAAAACTAAATATGAAATCAGTTCTAGTAGAGGAACTTTTTGATATCTGTTGTCCCGATTCAACTATTTCTCGGTGCATGGATTTATATCTCTGTGCATGGATTTATATCTCTGTGCATGGATTTATATCTCTGTGCATGGATTTATTTCTCGGTGCATGGATTTATTTCTCGGTGCATGGATTTATTTCTCGGTGCATGGATTTATTTCTCGGTGCATGGATTTACTTATCTGTGCATGGATTTGTATCTCTGTGCATGGATTTATATCTCTGTGTATGGACTTATTTCTCTGTGCATGGATTTGTATCTCTGTGCATGGATTTATATTTCTGTGCATGGATTTATATTTCTGTGCCTGGATTTATTTCTCTGTGCATGGATTTATTTCTCGGTGCAAGGATTTATTTCTCGGTGCATGGATTTATTTCTCGGTGCATGGATTTATTTCTCGGTGCATGGATTTATATCTCTGTGCATGGATTTATTTATCTGTGCATGGATTTGTATCTCTGTGCATGGATTTGTATCTCTGTGCATGGATTTATATCTCTGTGCATGGATTTATTTATCTGTGCATGGATTTATATCTCTGTGCATGGATTTATATCTCTGTGCATGGATTTATTTATCTGTGCATGGATTTGTATCTCTGTGCATGGATTTGTATCTCTGTGCATGGATTTATATCTCTGTGCATGGATTTATACTGTATCTCTGTGCATGGGTTTATATCTCTGTGCATGGATTTAGTTCTCTGTGCATGGATTTATTGCATTTGGGCTCTATGGCAGTGGCAGGTAAGCGGGGTGTGCTGCTTGGTGGGTATCTGTTCTGCCACCCTGCTCCCTGATGATTAGATGTTTATAGGGCACATTGGTGGCTGTGGAATCCTGCTTTGGGCCAGTCTGCCAGCAGGGCAGGGATGTTTCCTTGCGAGGGCTGTCTGACTGGAGATGCTTCTATTTGGCTGTTGCAAAGATGATGCACCACTTTTGTCCAGATGCTTGAGCTGCCATTACCTGTAGGGTTCCAGTAGAACAGTGCCACCAGCCTTCTGCCATAATGGCAATGGAATTATTATTATAATGTGTGTACAAGCAAGAGCTGTTGGTGAGGTGTATGTGCCTGGCAGCAGCATTAATTGTGGACTGGAGAGGGACAGTGTCAGGAGTGGCCGATTAATAGGGGGTTACATTAGTCACTATGTGCAGAGGTATAATTAGAGGGGAACAGAAAGTAGATGGGCAGAGGCTTTGATTAAACAGAGGGTGGCATATAATATATAAAACATAGAAATGGGCCCTGATCACCATAAAGTCCAAACCCCTCTGGTTTCGGCCACACCAAAGGCCCATTTTAATATTGCACGGATTAAAGTCTCATTATGTTTCCTGGTGGTGCAGTTCTTAATATAACCTGTACATAACTGTGATCTTCTAGATTGGCCCATATAGTTCATCATGGGTGATATGAAAACGCCAGACTTTGATGATCTCTTGGCTGCGTTTGATATACCTGACGTAGACACAAATGAAGCCATAAACTCTGGGCCTGAAGATGAGGAGGGACAAGAGAAGTCTTCCAGTGGGGAGAGTTTGGACCAAGGACTTCCTCATGGTGACATCACTACTGTCAGTGTTATAGTCAAGAACACTGTGTGCCCTGATCAAGTTGAACTTTTGGAAAGTCATTGCAAGGATCCACAAGTTACCGGGCCCCGGCTACTGCAGAATGGCTTTAATAACACTGATGTCACTAGATCTTCTGCTCTGATGTCCATGGATTCTGCTCCCACAGCTTCAATTGGTGGAGAGGGTTGGGCAGCACAATCAAAAGGGCCAAAACCCATAGACTTATTCACTGAGTTTAGTGCTGTGGACAATCCCATGGACGGCCACACAGCTGATTTGATAGACAGGCCACGGGATATCAAACCCAAAGACAAGACAATGTTCCAACCAGCTGATCCAGTGCTTTGTTCTCCATCCGTCAATGTGGTGGAGGAGAGCAGCCACAGTTTATCTAGAGGAACACCACAAACTTTCAGTATAGCTAAACTCACTGCGGACAGTGCATCATTCGGACTGCCAGTTGGACCTCCCTCAATCAAGCAGGAGCCACAGGATGATACAAGCAGCAATGATTGCGTTCAGAGGGAGGAATTGGCAAGGGAATGCTCACTGGAGAACAAGAAGTCAGACTCTCTTCTGTACCCTTCTGAAGAACCTCCTCTTCCCTCTTGGTCAGGGCCAGAGCAGAAATCCGAAGCCTCTGTAAATAACCTTGCTCCAACAAAGAGCCAATCCTACCCAATGGATACATTGCTGAAGAGTTCTCCGACCCCTGAGCCTAATGTAGATGTTCCAGATATTCCAAAGGAACCCAAGAACAGCTCTGTGATTGAGGCTCCAGGATTGAAGGAGGAGCCAGGATGGAGCCCGAAAAGTTTGTCCAGTGATGTAGAGGAAGATGAGAGTATCAGCTCTCCCTCTTCTAACTCATCCAGACCCCTGAAGGTCCGTATTAAGACCATCAAAACCCGGTCTGGAAGCATTACGAGGACCGTCACCAGAGTTTCCTCTGATTCAGACACTGTTTCTTCAACCCCAGTGAAGGGAGAATCCCCCCAAGAAGCGGCTTCAGAGGCCTCTCCTGAGAAGAACACAGAGGCAAAGGAAGAGCTCAGTCAGTTGGCTGAAAAGGACTCTGAACTCTCCAGCCCCACAAAGGCTGAGACTTCCCAGACGGTTAATGCCCAGCTGGGTAATGGGGTTCAACTCAAAGGCTCAGTGCTGCCTGTCTCCACCATCCAGAATGCCAGCAGTGTGATGCTCATGGCAGCCAGTGTGGCACAGCAGAAAGCTGTGGTGTTGCCTTCAAAGCCCAACAAAGTGATGACCAAGAATATCATCCACCTTGTGCAGCAGCAGCCTCTCGCTAACACCACAACTCTCAGTAATGTCAATGTGACCAACCAGGTACCTCCTGGCCCCACCATCACTAGCACTCCCAGCCCTCAGCGCAGCGCCACTGTGGTGATGGTGCAGCCTCAGAAACCTTCCCCTTCTGTAGCTGGGACGGTTATCTCCCGGACACAGTCTAGCTTGGTGGAGTCCTTCAACAAGATCCTCAACAGTAAAAATCTGCTGCCCACTTACAAGCCCAACCTCAGTCCTCCAGCAGACTCTAGCCTGACCCTTCCAGTTTTCGGGTTCCGTTGCCTGGAATGTGGCGATTCTTTTGCCCTAGAGAAGAGCCTTGCCAGGCATTATGACCGGCGGAGTATGAGAATCGAGGTCACCTGCAACCATTGCACCAAACGTCTGGTCTTCTTCAACAAGTGCAGCTTACTACTGCATGCCCGAAAGCACAAGGACAACGGCTTGGTAATGCAGTGCTCACATCTCGTAATGAGGCCCATTGCACTGGAGCAAATGATTGGACAACCCGATGTCACACCTCTGGTCTCTGTCGCAGTTCTGACACCAGGTAAAACAGCGACCCCAGGACCTTCTCAAGATGCAGCAGCGACAGCCAGTACAGGAGGGGACTCTGCCATCCTCCCCGGGAATGGAGCCTCTGAGCAGTCTGTCTACTCCACCTTCAGGTGTCTCGAATGCAAGGAACAGTGTAAGAATAAGACCGGCCTGGCATTGCACTTCCAGCAAATTGTTGGTTCTCCCGCATCGGGCAGCACGGTAAGGGGGGTAGCATTTTGTGAGAAATGGGGGGGGCAAACAACTAAGCTAACAGATTTGTACCACTGAATTCTTTGTTATACAGATAGCTAGAATCTCAGCTGCCATAAAGCAGGACAGGACTGCTGCTTACAATGGGGATCAGATAGGATCTGTGCAGCCACTGGGACAGAATGTTCTGTTATACAGATAGCTAGAATCTCAGCTGCCATAAAGCAGGACAGGACTGCTGCTTCCAATGGGGATCAGATAGGATCTGTGCAGCCACTGGGACAGAATGTTCTGTTATACAGATAGCTAGAATCTCAGCTGCCATAAAGCAGGACAGGACTGTTGCTTCCAATGGGGATCAGATAGGATCTGTGCAGCCACTGGGACAGAATGCTCTGTTATACAGATAGCTAGAATCTCAGCTGCCATAAAGCAGGACAGGACTGCTGCTTACAATGGGGATCAGATAGGATCTGTGCAGCCACTGGGACAGAATGTTCTGTTATACAGATAGCTAGAATCTCAGCTGCCATAAAGCAGGACAGGACTGCTGCTTACAATGGGGATCAGATAGGATCTGTGCAGCCACTGGGACAGAATGCTCTGTTATACAGATAGCTAGAATCTCAGCTGCCATAAAGCAGGACAGGACTGCTGCTTACAATGGGGATCAGATAGGATCTGTGCAGCCACTGGACAGAATGTTCTGTTATACAGATAGCTAGAATCTCAGCTGCCATAAAGCAGGACAGGACTGCTGCTTACAATAGGGATCAGATAGGATCTGTGCAGCCACTGGGACAGAATGTTCTGTTATACAGATAGCTAGAATCTCAGCTGCCATAAAGCAGGACAGGACTGCTGCTTACAATGGGGATCAGATAGGATCTGTGCAGCCACTGGGACAGAATGTTCTGTTATACAGATAGCTAGAATCTCAGCTGCCATAAAGCAGGACAGGACTGCTGCTTACAATGGGGATCAGATAGGATCTGTGCAGCCACTGGGACCGAATACTCTTTAAGCTCTTACAGTTCAGCTTGGCACAATGTATCCCTGGGCAGGGAGCTGACCTTTTTCATGTTTCTATTTGCAGATCTGCTCTTTGTGCCCCATGATGATGCCGAATCGCTGCAGCTTTGAGGCGCACCAGCGCATGCACAAACAGGCCCCGCCTCATGTCTGTCCAGAATGTGGAGGGAATTTCCGCATGGAGAACTTCCAGGCCCACTTGAAGGAAACCTGCCTGCACTACTCCCGCAGGATCGGGTACAAGTACGTTTGAGATTTGTTACTTCCTGTTCTAAACATGTTCCTCCCCTCTGTACAGGAGCCCGCTAGCCTTCTGACCACCGATTCTGATAAGCTTCTGGTGCCCGGCACTCATGCAGTTGTCCGTTCTCTTCCCCCAGGTGTCAGAGCTGTTCTGTGGTCTTCGGAGGGGTGAATTCAATCAAGTCCCATATCCAGACGTCTCACTGTGAAGTATTTCACAAGTGCCCCATCTGCCCCATGGCATTTAAATCTGCCCCCAGCGCTCACTCTCACATTTATAACCAGCACCCAGGGTTCAGCAACCAGCAGGCCAAGTAAGTGCTCTCTTGTATTGCACGGTAAGTCCCTCGTACCCTCTGATCTGTATAATAAGGCCCTATCTCTGTCTTTGTCATCAGGATGATCTACAAGTGTGCTATGTGTGACACTGTCTTTACCCACAAGCCTTTGCTCTGTTCCCATCTGGACCACTCCCACTTTGACCAGCAGCTGGGCAACCAGAGAGTCAGCGTGTTTAAGTGCCCAGACTGCCCCCTGCTGTTCGCACAGAAGCGCACCATGCTGGAACATTTAAAGGTATATTTGTGTCTGTAGTGTCTGTGCTCCCAGCATGCATTGTGCCAGCTTAAGCTTTTTGCCAGTAAATCTGCTCACCCTGTGTCTCACCCCTTGTTTTGTGATGCAGAACACCCACAATAGCCTAGTAAGGGAGGACCCTCCTTCTATTCCGGAACCCCTCACACCCAAGCCGGAGCCGGTAGAGATTCCCGTCAGCAAGTTATCGGAGCCCATGGAGGAAGCTGAGCCTGAACTAGAGCCTCAACCCGAGCCGGAACCCGAGATGGAAGAGTCTTCATCTTCTGAGCCGCCAAGCTCCCCGGAGCCACGCAAGAAAGGGGGCGCTAAAGAGCAGCGTAAGACTGACGGCCCCCGGCAAAGGAGCAACTGTTGGACTTGCGGGATTTGCCACTCCTGGTTTCCCGAGAGGGATGAGTATGTCGTCCACATGAAGAAGGAGCATGGCAAGGTCAGAAGGGGAACGGGAATTATGGGTTATGAGAGAGAAAACGGCAAGGCAACACTTTTTAAATGAATCCACTTTGGGTATGGGAAGCTTTATCTTTCCTATAAGGGCTTAGTGTCAGGGAGCCGGGAGCTCCCTCCAGGGAGGTAGTCAGGATCAAGGAGGAAGCCCTCTTGAGGGAGCAAGGTCGCGGTATCCAAAGGGTTAACCAAAATACAAGGTCAAAGTCCAGGCAAGAGTTCAATGGCAGGCAGATCAGGATCAAATAACAAGAGTCCAGGCAGGGGGTCAAAACCAAGGCAGGAACAGGATAAAGGAATCAGGAATCAAGAACCTAGGTTCAGAGTAGCAAAACCTATTCTTGGGCGCCATTCTGGCGTCCTGGGGGCCTTTTTATATTCAAACTTGGCGCCAAAGTGACGTCATTGACGTCCTTACGCCGGCGTGCTTGCGCCGGCATGTTTGCGTTTGCGCGTGCGTCGACGTTGCGGCGCTGGCGTCCCAGCGCCCACGTGGCCCGACTGGGCGCCGCCATTTTGGATTATTCGCCGCCGGGAGCAGACGCGCCTCTTCGCGCTCCCGGCGGCCTTGACACTTAGGTCAGTTATCGTTTTGCCCCAAATGCAAACGGGAAAATGTGAACCTTTTTCATTACCTTTGGAGCTTTCCTCACATTCCCCCAGTTTGGCAAAAAGTAAATGAGTTTAGTTTTATCTCCAGTTTATGCCCTTTTAAGCATTGCCCACCCTTCTTTTACATCGGGTAAATCTAACCCAAATTTGAGTTCAAACTTAATGTTACACTTTATGGAGGCTGCTAAAAAGGCCGTATTTCTGTTCTGGATTTTAGAGTTCCCCCTCCTCCATAAAAGACATTTTAACCTAAGCTATGCTGGCAAGAGGCCACAAAAACCAAATCAGAAGAACCACATCTTAAACTCAGGTTTATTGATAATTGCTCTCTTTATTTTGATCAGGTAGACTCTAGGCCCAAATCTGGGGCTGTTACAGATTTCAATATTTTATTTCTGGACAACATTCATGACTTGGTGTCATTATAAAACTTATATTTGTTGTAAATCCACCATGCTCAGTTTGGTTTTATGTTGGTCTGGTTATTTAATATTACTTTAGGGGGTTTATTGGCTCGTTATTTTTATAGTGTAGTTATTGTGCTTATATATATATATATAATTATTATATACCGTATATACTTGAGTATAAGCCGAGTTTTTCAGCCCCCAAAATATGCTGAAAAACTCTACCTCGGCTTATACTCGGGTCAAGCGCAAAAACGGTCGCCGGCGTCTAAGAATAGTCGCCGGCATCCAAGAATATTCGCCGGCGTCCAAGAATGGTCGCCAGCATCCAAAAATGAGACGCCGGCACCTCCAATGGGAGCAGAAACCCTCAATTTTTTGATTGAAACTTACCAGAAGCTGCTGCATCACCCTAGGCTTATACTCGGCTTATACTTGAGTCAATAAGCTTTCCACGTTTTTGGAGGTAAAATTAGGTACCTCGGCTTATACTCGGGACGGCTTACACTCGAGTATATACGGTACTCTTGTGTTTTATACTGCATGGTATATGCATTTATGTAATTTTATTGTGCTTAACATGCTCTGTTTAAATGTAAATATTTTATGCTTTGGAAAACCCAGTAAAAATGCTGAAAACAAAAACAGCAAGACATTGGGGGCAAGGACAGCAGGGGGCAGAGTTGTGCGGTTAGTCTGTGTTTACAGCAGGTGGTGGGTATTTACCTATTAAATATGTTAATTTGTCGCCCCGTCACAGTCCGTAAAGAAGTTTCCATGCCGTCTCTGTGAGCGCTCCTTTTGCTCAGCACCCAGCCTGCGCCGGCACGTCCGAGTTAATCACGAGGGAATTAAACGGGTTTACCCATGCCGGTGAGTAAGCCATGCAACCTTCTAGTGCCACCACTGCGGGGGCCACAAAATGTGACTGACCCTTAAACGATCTGCTTTTTCGGTGTGTGAGTTTTATAATGTTCTAAATGTGCCCCCCACTCGCAGGTACTGCACAGAGGGCAAGAGAACTTTCAGCAGCCGCCTGATTCTAGAGAAGCACATCCAGGTGAGACACGGCATCAAGATAACCGACCAGGCGAGGAGTCAGGAGATCTCCGTCTCTCACATTTCCCAGAAGTCTCAGGTACGTGTGTTTGGGGGGGGGGGAACTCTCGTCCCATCTTGTGATCCCATTCAGGGTTTTTGCATTACTGATGTGCACAGCGTATTCTTCTTTAGGAGACCTCATCCAGGAAGAGGAAGTTGTCATCAGACGATTCTGGCAGCGACGAGTCCCCGAAAGCCAAGCACACCCCACAGAAGCCCAAGCGCCCGTTCCAGTGCCGAGCCTGCGGTTACAAGACGAGCAGCCTGGCGGATTTCCGGCAACATATTCCCCAGCACCGGACAGATGAGAGCGCCCATCAGTGCCGGGAATGTGGGGTCTGTTTCACTTCTCAGGGCTCCTTAAACCGCCACCGCATCATGACACATAAAATGAAGGGCGCAGCTGCTGCTGAGGAGGACGAAGAACCTCCCCAAAAAGCTGAAGATGGATCTGAAGGGAAACTGACCTGCCAGGTGTGCAACAAGAGCTTCGACAGCCAATTGAACCTAAACACACACTTCAGGACTCACGGTATGGCCTTCATCAAACAGAGGCAGAGCGGGGGCACCGAAAACTGAGAGGGCGCTGACCTGCCCATGTAACGTGTTCCACTTAGCGTGATAGGAGGGCTAACAGACTCATGAGGGAGAGGGTATCCGTATCCATTCTTACTTATTGGGCAGGATCACTGCTTTCCAGTGCTGGTGCTTTTCAGCCTCCAACACAACAGATCAGAGCAGCAGCTGAGAAGCAGGGGTCACTGACTCTTACTGCCTGGCTTGTCCGGCCTTCACTGAACCCCGTCTGGTGCCTGTGCCCCTCAATCTTCCATTATGGTAAAACCAGCTGTGAGTTGTATGTGATTGTCTTTCCTCTGCCAACCCCACACACACACATACATTGAGCTACAATCCAATGGCCAATGAGAGCAGTGCTGTGCCGGATAGTGGATTTACTCAGTGTGACTTGGTCAGGGCCACCAGACATTTATTGCCCTGCAACTAAACCCTAAAGGTGCCTTATTGCTATGTCTGTGTCTGGAATATGTCATTGCCCCTTCATGTTCTGCAAGAACTGACACTTGTGCTGCGGCTCAGAAACTGTCAATACTCGCAGTGCCACCAGCGCTTCCGCTATTGCGCCACTGCATTCCCTGTGCCCACTACATGCCAGGCTGGAAAGCATGAAACTACTTCCCAGCCAACGAGAGTATCCAATGGGCACTGCTCGGGGCTCATTCTATTAACCAATCACTGCAGCTTTTTAGACATAAAATATTGCCCCCCCCCCCTTAAAGGCTCAAATGGATTTGGGAGGAGCCTGTTTCTCCACTGCTGTTCCTATCAGGCTTCTCCCTGGTCACCCTCAGGGAGGGGCAAAACCTGCTGTAAATATGTAAATACCTCCATTATAAATATATATTTTTCTGCACAGAATTTTTTAGACCTGTAGATCGGATCCACGTCTCTCTCCTTGCGTGTGAGCATATTTTATACTGACAATTATCTTTTTTGCCCTGCCGCATGGCCCAATGACTGGAATGCACCCCATCTCCCCGTGTGTACCGATATTATTATTATTATTATTATGGTTGATGTTAGAAACCCTGCTACTTTATGTTCATTATAAAGAGGAAATGTAAGTTTTGGTTCCTCAGAGCTAACCAGATAGTGGCGTCCTCCAGTCACAGGGCCTATTGAGTCCAGCAGAACCCATAACAGGCCAACACGTTTATGATCAAGCCCTGGAAATGATGGTTTTATGTTTCCAAAAACAGAGGGGTTTTTTTTTCTTTTTTACACTAAAATAAAGGTGATTTGTGAAAATGAAGTTGGCACTTCTAACACTGGCTGTTTGGCACATGAAGCCAAGAGTTACACTGCTAAGAGGAGACAAATAAACATATATTTGTATTCATTTACACAATAGATAAGCAGAACAGTCGTTACGTTGGGTGGGAAAGGTAAATACACCCTGGCTTTATTCATGATATAAAACGACCTTCCCATCTCTTATATCTCTATCTGATACTGGTTGTTGACACTCCTCCATGCGGGATTTAGGGGGGCAGTTCAAATCCCCCCACTGCTGGGATTTGGGATTTAGATCTGAATGTTGACTTGCCCATTCCAGGACCCTCTTGTTTTTCTTTCACCCATTTCTCTGTAGATTCAGGTCCACGTCATTGAGTTGAGCTTCAATCTCAGGCCCTCGCTGGTACAAGGAAGACATCATAGTGGGTTCTTTGCTGATGTGGCCCAAAAAGACTTCTCTTTGCCTCGTTATCCAAAAACTACTGCCCGGGTGTCCGTGGGTAACATTAGTCTTGCCCAGATGTTCTCTTTGAGGAGCAAAGGTTTCCTCCTGTCACAGCCCCCATGACAACACCATATAGATCGCTTTGTCTCAAAAATGGCCAATCTGAAGTATGCAAGAGCAATGGAGAGTAGCCCAGTGGATTTTATTCAGTTTATTTTGTAAGCCCAGCAGTAACACAGCAGTAACATTCTTCTATGGATAACAAAAAAGGCAGTTCCAAAATCCAACAAAGGTCTATCCACAGTCCCAAAAAAAGTAATGGCCACAAGTAGTAAGGAAGTAGAACCAATGTGCAGAAGACCTTTCCTCTATCCCTGAAGACCAACTCCAAGTCTCTCTTGGTGACTCTTTTTATGCCCCTACTGGCCCAGCCTCCCAGTAAATTCCCATTGTTCTCATGCAGGTGTGTGAGACGTATTGGAGCCACTGGATTATGTCCCACTGTTGGTGGTGCCCATTGTGCCTATTGTCAAACACAGACTTCTAAGAAAATTGAATATCTTCTAAACCCTTTCAGGATTTAGAAAGAAATCAAATCAACATCTCCAGTGCTTGTCACGGGTCTGTCACAGACTTCAACAGTGGGAAGAACTTGCAGCATCTTGTGTTCTGCTCTTGTACTCAACTTGCTGGGATGCTCAATGGCAGTGACATTTCTACTTGTAGGTGATCTTCTCAACTCCTGGATTCATGTCTAGCCTATCTGCCTTGTAATTAGACTCCAGGATAGAGCTGCCTGATCCAAAATAAATATGGATTGCCAAGAAAAATTGCCTTCCACCAAAGAAATCACACAATGGCTTATGGTGCTGCATCTAAAGGCAGAGACACTCAGATTCAGGGAAATTTAGTCGCCCGGCAATCTCCTCTTCTTTGGGGCTACTAATCTACCTGAACTGCCTCCCGACATCTAGAATCTAAATCGCCAGCGGGATGGCACTCGGAGCGCTTCATTTTCTGAAGTTGCCAGAAGTTTCCTCGTGAGGCAACTTCGGAAAACAAAGCGCACCGATTGCCATCCTGCCGACGATTTACATTCTAGCCAGTGGGAGGTAGTTTGGGGAGCTTAGTTGCCCCAAAGAAGAGGAGATTGGTGGCCGGGCGACTAAATCTCTCCGAATCTGAGGGTGTGTGTCTGCTCTAAAGGGCAGTGAATACTAGGCTGAGATCCCAATGCTGAATTGTGTCCCTTTCTGGAGGCCTAATTGTTACCCTGCGTGGAAGAACTGTGTTCTGCTACTAAAGCCCAGCCAGGCTGTTGTGTCTACAAAAGGGAAACGCTCATTCCATTGTGAAAACTCAAGACTGTAACTAGACTTCCCTCTTAAAAGACTGGCCATAGTATGACTGGGATGTGGAAGGCTTTCTAGTGGCTGCTAGAGTTGGAGAAAAAAGAAGGATTTTAAACTTTACGGAAAATCCTTTTCTAGATGGCTCTGCCTGTCAGTACAGACACTGTGGGGTTTAATATCCACCTCCGGAGGCAGGACTGAAGAAGAAGAACAGTTTTTGTCTCCACGCTCTTCATATGAGCTTATGCTCCTTCTTTCATCTCAGATTTCATTTAACATACAGGTTTGGAGGAGAAGAGATAACGGACAAGAACCGGACCGGGAAAAGGTCACAACATCAACATGTCATTGAACAAGAACTCTAAACTCGCTAACTGAACTGTAGAAGGGTGGGTCTTACTGCACAGTTCAGGTCGTCTGGAAAAAGATTTTCCTGTAAGTTTAAAAATCCTCCTTTCTCTTGAATGGCCCTCCTGTCAGTGCTTGCTAATGGTGCAGCCTGGAGGACCTTCCTACTTAAATCTGATGGGGTTGAATGGAACATGTAGTCTATAAAAATAAGCAAAGGTAGAGAGTGAGGCCCAAGTGGCTGCCCTACAGATTTGCTCAGGTGTGGCAGTTATGTAGAGCCCAGAAGGTACTCCGTGCTCTAGTGTAGTGTGCCATAACCTTTGGTTTCTTGGTAAGGTCATGTGCACTATTTATTGTCTCTGCAAGCCACCTGACTTTAGTATCCACCTCCGGAGGCAGGACAAAAGAGGAAGAAGGTGTAGGGGACCCCTTGTTGACTCCGTATGTAACAAGGAAGGCATCCACCTTCATGTAGGTCTTGGATCTGTCTAAGGAGTATTGGATTGCCCAGACAACGGCTAGTTTATGGAGGGCCTTTTCCTTGACATTGGAGGGCCTTGGGCACAGGGAGGGAAGATTAATCTTCTTGTTAATATGAAACACAGGGACCACCTTGGGGATTGTTCTGAAGACTGCTCTATCCTGGTGTAAGATGAGTCAAGGCTCTTTGTAAAATAAGGCAGCTATATTGGACACTCCAGGTAATCTCCAGGAGGAAAGACATCTTCCAGGACTGGAAACTATAGGACGTCAGACTAACTGGCCTATAGTTTTGAGGATGAGAACGTGATCCTTTTTTGAATAGAGGCACCACATTAGTAATTCGCCAGTCTCTCGGACTTCCCTCTGCCCGTAGCCCCAGTCCCAGTGTGGCAACAGAATTACTTGCTGCTTTGTAGTCCCTTTCAGGACAGTGTTTCCTGGTTTGGGCACAACATGTGATCCAATATGTCAGCTGGAGCCACGAGCAAAGCTGCGGTGGCCTTGGTTTCAGTAACTAAAGAGTTGTCTCTGAGGAGAACTTGTGGTTAAGGAGAAGACTCCTAGGGTAGAGTACTGCAAAAACCTGCGGTAAACTGCGGGTTGAAGTTCCGGGTGCGGTATAGACGCAGGTGGCGGTTCTGTGGGTTGCAGGTCTTCACAATAGCAATTTTTACTCCCTTTTCTGGGGTCTGGGTTGTGCAATTGCAGGTTGCGGGTACAGGTCGGGTACGAGTTCCAAAAAATGGACCTGTGCAGGATTCTATCCTAGGAAAAACATTTTAGAGGCTTTTAGATTAGCCTCCAATTTCTGTTTGGCTGTAGCTGTAGATCTCACCTGGATATCTTCTCAGATTTTGGAATAATAGCTTGCAGGGCCCTATGGTAGTGGTTTACCGCATCTAAAAATGTAAAATTCTTTATGTAAAATGCAGTGGTGTAACTAGATGTTACTGGGCCCCACAGAACATTAGTTTTAGGGCCCTGAACATATCCAGAGATTGTCCTGTTTTACCAATATATATTGTCATTGCTCATTAAGTAGAGCCTCATGGGGCCCCTATACTTCCTGGGCCCCCCTGCAGCCCCACAGTCTGTTTCCTCTGTAGTTACACCCTGGTAAAATGCCATGTGAAAGGATGATCATTTCAAAGTCAAAAGCTGTCGTTGAGAAGACGCCTAGATCACCTAGCGGCCAAAAGCCCAGAGATGGTCAGCTTGGTCTACCTCTGTTGAGGACAAGACACCTTCTGCAAGGTTTGGTTCAGGTAGATTCAAGATTCCTGAGTAATAGACACTTCGCTGGCTTCACTCTGTACTGGGGCTTCAATTCACTGTTTGGGGGGCATTTGACAAGCTGTCTGTGGCCCCTACACCCAAAAAGAACAATCTTGCTTTCATCAGTCCACAAAATATTGCGCCAATTTTTCTTTAGGCCAGTCAATGTGTTCTTTGGCTAATTGTAAGCTCTTCAGCACACTTCAGCAACTAGTCTGGTAACAGAGGCCCCACAACTAAAATAAGGCTTTACCTTGGAGGAGCCCTTTTGGGTGGAGCTCTGCACAGATGCTTCGGGCAAAGGTTGGAGAGCCCATCTATGAGATATGTGGGCTCAGGGGAGCTGGGACAGAGGTATCATCCAACATTTTGGTGCTCAAGGGTGTATTTTGCAAGCTCTCCTAGCCTTCCAGGTTGTCTTAAAGGGTAAAGCAGTCCAGATCAAGCAAGACAATGCATTGACTGTAGCTTATATCAAGGGTCAGGGAGGTATCACTCTTCAGAGAGAGAAGACTTATAATGGAGGAGGCACAAGAACACCTGTTGGACATAACGGCTCAGTATGTTCCCCATCCTCAGAACAGACTTCCTCAGTCGTCATTGTCTTCTGAGGTAGGAGTGGGCTGGTGTCTACCTGGATAACATCTCGCTGGGGTGGTCCACAGGTGGATCGGACTGCAACAAGGAGAATATACAAAATGTCCAGCCTTCGTTTCCCAGACGCCCTGCCCAGGAGCTCTGGCAACAGATGCATTCACCCATAGCTGGGAGGATCTCGATTTATGTCTTCCCACCAGTACCAGTGATAATGAGAAAAGGTCTTACATATCAGGATGGAGGTAATTGGCATTCTTCCCAATTAGCCCAGGAGGCCTTGGTTTTTGTTACCAAGTGACTCTCATGAAGAATCCCCAAGATTTGTTGCAATTTCTGGATCTCCTAGACCAAACCTTTTTTCCTCATGATCAGCATGCAAATGTAAAAAAGCTGGAGACCAACACAAGCATGAACAGTTCCTGATGTGCCATATAAGGGTTCTGATTGACTATTTGGCAGACCCAATGAGGACTGACCTACAGGAGACTCTTTTAGGCAGTACAGATGTTTTTTATGCAACCAAAACTTGCCTCCAAGCCTGGAATTCAAAAATAAGCACCTGTTTGAGGCCACTGGGAGCAACATCCAAGGGTTCGTTGAGCAACGTTACTCATGAGTCACTGTTGGGGGTCATTGTCCTAGATCAAGGAGTCTGAAAATATCCAAATCCCCACAACTTCAAATTGATGACTTGGTGGTGGAGAGATAGATCTTAAAGCAACATGGATGCTCAGAGGCAGTCATAGAGACTCTCAACAAAGCTAGGAAGCAGAGAACTCTTCTAAATATCAGAAGATTTGCGAGTTTGAAGAAGTTTGATCCTCTTGGTTTTGATTCCTCCAAGAAGGGTGCAGAGAACCCTACTATTAAGGGTCAAGTCTCTGCCCTGTCGGAATTTCATGGCAGGACTCTCTGACTAAAAGAGATATCTTTCGGTTAAGGCCAACAGCTAGACCAGTTTGGGCAGCCTGGATCTACCTCTAGTCTTAAGAGCTCTTATGATGGCTCCATTTGAACCGTTGTATCATTTCTCTTTTTTGGCTTCTAACGCTGTGGATCCTCCTTATATCATATTTCATGACAATAAAGTAGTTCAGAGCCCAGTTTTGGAATTTCCTCCTTAAGTTGTTTCCAAATTTCATATCTGCTGACAGTTTCATATCTGCTGACAGTTCAACCTTCTTTGTCTCCTTCTCAATCACCTCAGGAAGATCTGGCTGCTCTGAATGTCAGAAGATGTTTAGAGAGCACTGGATTTGGCCAAATGCCACCCGTCCAACCCCATTTGGGCTTTGGCCCAGGGACCTGCCACTATCAACCATGCCATTGCTCTTCGTCATTTGGCTTCTGCTACAGTGATTCAGGAGTCAAAACCACCAATGCAGAGACACTATTGTTGGTAACAAACACAGTAAGAACGAGGAATCAATGGATATTGGGATCTTGCTTAGAATGATATTTTCTTTCATTAGGCAATGTTTTATTTCTTGGTTTACTTCCCCTTTAGTTGAGTCATCCAAACAGTATTAGGCATTGGTAAGGCAGATTATAGAATAAAAAGAGGTAGTTTACCTTTCAGTTAACTGTGAGCATGTTATGGAATGGCCTAGTTTTGGCAACTTTTCCATTGGTCTTCATTTTTATAGTTATTGAATAATTTGCCTCTTTCCAGCCTTCAAAGGGGGTCACTGACCCTGGCAGCAAAAAACTATTGCTCTTTGGCTACAATTGTATTGTTACTTTTTATTCTTTTTCTTTCTATTCAAGCCATTGCTATTGTTTATTGGACCCTAGCAACCAGACGGCACGTACAAACTGCATCATACTTAGTTAATTAATACGTTAATTTAAAGGGGAACAGACCCTTATTATATATTATGAGCCAAACCCACTCACCCCCTCATCTACATGACACGAAGTGTAGCAACATGCAGTACTCACAGTTTATGTAACAATCAGTTTCTATATCAGTAACCTATACACATTAATTGCCCTTTAAGGATATTCCTGCACTTCATGCCTACACTGGAGGTTACACTGGAAGCTGCCCAACTCCCTGTGACATGTAGGCAGGACACATGACCCATTTTCGTGGGAATTACATCAAATCTCTGATACAGTGAACAGACCCCGCCCCCTAGGAGCCGCCAAGCTACAGGTACAAAAAGAGACTCTGGGAATTATAATTTTTAATAGAAATAAACATGAAAGCGTTCAGACGTAATCATTTCTTAAAAAGTCCCACCCCCTATTAATAATCTGGAGTCCCAGGTTCTCCCGCCCCTATATAAAGCGGGGGGGGGGTGCTTCTTCCCTAAAGCCATTCCATATGCCCTCCAAGCCCACGACAGTCCAGTTGCCTTGATGCTACAGCCATAGAATCAGTGTTGGAGGCTAAACGTTTGCTTGTGGGCCGGGGCACAGGGGGAGGGGCCCTAAAAGGGCTGTTCTGCTCTTGGGGCCCACGGCAGAGGGTAGCAGGGAGTTACAGAGAGTGATACATTTCCTAATAAAATCATATAAATAAAAGAGAATAATCAGAGGGGATTCCATATACAGGGGGTAAGAAGTTGCCCCTCCCAGTAACAGGCAGGTGCTGCCATAGAGCTGCTCGTCTATCAGGGGTCAGTAAGGGAATCAAAGAGCTTAGAGGGGTGCGAAGGAAACTATAAAAAAACCTTGGGGGGTGAGGGGCTGCCTGTGTGCAGCTGAATTTAGGGTTTTGGGGCCGTTAGATGCATGGATGTACATACACTGGTGCCAATAGGTGGGGCAAGTAGCTGTCACATTACCAGGCCCCAATGGGTTAATCTGCATCTCCCTTTCCTCCAGTTCCGCTTTAAACCTTCCACAGAGGAGGTCTGGAGACTGACCCCTCCCCCACCTCCTTGGTGGGAGGTGCCTGATCACATGAGGAAGTTTTAGGACAGAACCTCGTGGGTGTGAATAATCCCACAGTATAGCAATGAGGGGCATTATGGGAGACACAAAGCATGATACGGGGGGGGGGGGGCGCAATGTTTATAATTACACAGTGGGGGTGATTGAAATTGCAGAGAGGAACTGCTGGGAGGAGCATTAAGGTAGGGACCTCAAAGGAGGAGCTTGATCACATGGGAAAGCAAAGTGGCAAAGTCAGGAGCAGGTGGGAGGAGCTAGATCACATGGGGGGGAGGAGCACGTGAAATGAGAATATGGGGGAGTGATATAGTAGAGAGGATCTTAGGGGAGGAGACAAACACTGAGTGGAAATACTGAATGAATGAGCGGGGGTGGGGCAGTTGCCTGCATAGTGGTCACCATAGCCTAGTGCTGTAGCCAGGGAGGTGCAGGGCAGCCCACCAGCCCCAAAGGAATACGCTCATTCTAAGTCATGATCCTGTACAATGTGCTGTGGGGGCTTCATTCTCTCCCTGCCCAACAGTTCAAAAATAAAGAGTTTGGTGAAAGGTAAACCGTAGCTGATCCAGCCGGCCGGTGGCTCCTGGGGGGCGGGTCACATGATGCCATTGGTCAGGTATTGGAATCCATCGTACAGTTTGGTGGTTATGGATCTCATGCTGCCGTCCACCATCTGCTCCACCAGGATCTGTAGCTGCTCCTCCGTCATGTTCATGTGGAAACGCTCCTTCAGGTTACGGATAGTGCTGGAGCCATGGAAGCAGGGCAGCTGGGAACCTGAGTGAGGAGGGCAGGAGTCAGGCCACAAGAAAGACAGAGAAGAGGCAGGAGAAAGGCAAAGAAGGGGCAGGAGTCAGGGCATGAGAAAGGCACACAGGGTGGGGAGCTGGTGCACAAGTTATATGAAAAGCATCAGCACACACAGCTCAAGGGCCACACTATGGGGCCACATACCTTGCTGCATGATTTCCACAACCTGCACCACTTTGTCCATGTGTTTCCGGGCAGCAATCAGTCCCTGCAGCATTAGCATCTTGTAGTAGTTGAACATGTCCCCATTCAGCCCTCCCATCACCTGCGGGAAGAGAGTGATCACATGATGTCGCTGCAGTAGCCTCCGCATTCCCATGCATACCCGTTAACAACATTAACAACTCTTCTGTCTCTAAACTTCTCTCACTAACCTCCTCCCTAGGCTTATGTTTGTGCTCAGACTCCCCCTCTCACTCCAATGGTAATGCTCTGGATCTCATATTTACCAGACTCTGTTCAACCACCAATTTTACTAACTCCCCATTTCCCCTCTCTGATCACAATATGGTCACATTTCAACTCTCACTAACTCCCTCCTCACCCCCTGCTATTCCCCAAACACGTACTTACCGTGACTTGCAAGCTGTAGTCTCATCTCTCTTCTTCCTTTCACTCTCTTCACTCTAATATCTCGGCCATCTCTTGTCCTAATGTGGCTACTACTATAGTCCTCTCACCAGTGCCCTAAATGAGCTGCTCCTATAAAAACTAAACGTTCTAGTCCCAAACCCCTTCAACCGTGACATACTGCTCATACACAAGCTCCAAAGACATTCACGTGCACTTGAGCGTCGCTGGTGCAAATCCCGTTCAGAATGAGACTTTTGGAGCTACAAATCTGCCCTGCGCTCCTTTAACACCAGCCTCTTCCAAGCCAAACAAACTTACTTTACTTCACTCATTAACTCCCTTTCTAAAAAACCAGCACAACTTTTCTCCACCTTTAACCCTCTCCTTTCCCCTTCTCCACCCCCTCCATGCACATCTGTCTCTGCTCAAGATATTGCTGAGCACTTCAAAAACAAAACTGACACTATCAGAAGGGACATTCCACTACTCAACCCCCCTAGACTTCCACCCCCCTCCCTCCACACTCCCCAGTCTCTCCTGTGCTCCTTCACCCCTGTCACTGATGAGGAATCTCAAAGCTTCTGGCCTCTTCTCACCTTACCACCTGCCCGCTTGATCCAATTCCCTCAAAACTTCTCAACAATACCAATCCTTGTCTAATCAAAGCCTTAACTCACCTATTTAATCTTTCCCTCTCAACTGGACTGTTTCCTTCTCAACTAAAACATGCTCTTGTCACCCCCATTCTGACAAAACCCTCTCTTGATCCCTCCAATCTTGACAACCTCCGACCTATCTCTCTGCTACCTTTCATCTCTAAACTACTTGAGCGCCTAGTCTACAACCGACTTACCTCATTCCTCTCTGACAATAACCTGCTGGACCCCCTACAATCTGGTTTTAAGCCACAACACTGCACTGAAACTGCCCTGACTCGACTAACTAATGACCTTCTAACCGCTAAAGCCAACAATCATTTCTCACTACTAATACTGCTTGATCTCTCAGCCGCATTTGACACTGTAGATCACCCTCTCCTCCTCCAGTCCCTCCATTCGCTTGGCCTTCATGACACAGCCCTGTCCTGGTTCTCTTCTTACATCACCAATCGTTCCTTCAGTGTCTCCTACAATGGAGTAGCATCTTCTCCCCTACCTCTTTCTGTTGGAGTTCCTCAAGGCTCTGTCCTGGGACCATTACTATTCTCCCTCTATACTTCCTCCCTCAGCAAATTAATCAACTCGTATGGTTTCCACTACCACCTCTATGCTGATGATACTCAGATCTATCTCTCATCTCCTGATCTCAACCCAGAACTCCTAACTCGCGTCTCCTCCTGCCTGTCCGCTATCTCTACCTGGATGTCACAACCTTAAATTAAACCTCTCTAAAACTGAAATGGTTCTCTTTCCTCCAATTAACACCAGTAACATCCCGGAAGTATCCATCATAGTTAACAATTCCACTATCACCCCCTCTCCCCAGGCCCGGTGCCTTGGGGTTATCCTAGATTCTGCCCTGTCATTCACTCCTCATATCCAGTCACTTATTAAATCATGTCACTTCCACCTAAGGAACATATCCAAAATACCATCATTTATCACCCAAGATGCTGCCAAAATTCTTATTCACTCTCTCATCATATCACGTCTAGACTACTGTAACTCTCTTTTAATTGGCCTCCCCCTCCAGAGACTGTCAGCTCTCCAGTCCATAATGAACACTGCTGCGAGGCTCATACACCTCAGCAACCGCTCCTCCTCTGCCTCGCCATTCTGTCAATCCCTGCACTGGCTTCCGTTACCTTTCAGAATCAAATTCAAATTAATGACACTGACTTTCAAAGCACTTCATAACTCTGCTCCACCCTACATCTCTGAACTCATCTCTATATACTCACCCACTCGCTTACTACTCTCCTCTACTGACCTGCTACTCAACTCTTCTCTCATTACCTCCTCACATGCTCATATTCAAGACTTTGGAAGGGCTGCACCCCTCCTCTGGAACTCTCTCCCACGATCTGTCCGACTTTCTCCCAACCTTTCTGCTTTCAAAAAATCTCTGAAAACGCACTTCTTTCGAGAAGCCTCCCCTCACTCTGCTTTACTACCAAACACAACACCACATACAGTACCACATTTCTCATCCACTTAATTCCATCTTGCCCACTCCCACACCTTGTGTATTACTCCCTTCCCTTTAGACTGTAAGCTCCTATGCATAGGGCCTTCCTCACCTCTTTGTACCTGTATTGATTGTGATGTTTGTTACTCCATATATTCTATGTATGTAATTCATGTGATGTAGTTGTATAATCACAGTTACTTTACAGTGCTACGCAATATGTTGGCGCTATATAAATACATGTTAATAATAATAATAATAATAATGCATCCCTAAATAACAGCCTGGGAGTAAAGACTAGATTGGACATCCTCTCTCTATATTTCTACCTTGCGGTGGGAGCTACCATACTGACTGCCGTACATAGTGACTGCCATATATAATGACTGCCGTATATAGTGACTGCCGTACTTACATCCACAAACTCAGCCGTGAGCTTGAAGGCCGAGGTCTCAAAGCCGAGGTTCCGGGGGGAGCTGGAGAGAATGAAGCCAAAGTCGATGTGGATAATGTGGCCCTCGGCGTCCAGGAGGATGTTCCCATTGTGCCTGAGTGACAGAGGGGTGTCATTATTAATGCACTGGCGCATTGTGAGTGTGTGACCGTATGTAGCCGCACTCACCTGTCCTTGACCTGCAGCAGGTAACACACCAGGCAGTAGGCGGCGCAGCTCTGTACAAAGTTGCGCTGAGCGGTGAGGAAAGCTTCGGTGGTGCAGCTCCCGTGTTCCTGCAGGAAATAATGCAACAACGAGAGCTGCGACTGCTTCTTCACCTGATGTATCGACACCGCATTCACCACCGGCTCAATCATTCCACTGTCTGCCGAAATCACCAGGATCTTGTACGGCCGGATCCACAGAGGCACCCGCTCGCTCTCCCAGATGGACTGAGGGGTGAGACACCCGGTTACCCCATTGTGTGCCCAGCGGAGGGTCCTCTCCTCCCACTAACCCCCGGGACTCACCTGCAGCTGTTTCAGCACCTGAGAGGCCAAGAGCTCCTGGCGCAGGTCGTCCCCACACTTCACTATGACTGACAGGAGCCTCCAGTTTGGGAAGTGCCCATAGGGGGAGCCCTCCCTGATCCTCCTGCGGGGGGGGGGGTAAAGGAATGAGAGACCATCCCCACCCTCTATACCCACATATGCCCCCCACACATCACCCTCTCACCTGACTTTCTCCTGCCAAGGTTCCTTAAGGGCCACAGCCGAGGGGTCTTCGGGGTCCCTGCGGAACGTAGTTGGGGTGTGAGCCAATTGCTCCGACAGACGCCTCCTGTAGAGACAGAGAATCAGCCCCCCGCAATCACCCCATGCCCCCGTTACTCTACATCCCGGCCGCAGTAAGATCTCACCTGATGTCGCCGGCCGCTATAAACACGGGGTCCTTGCTCTCCTGACTGGTGATACTGTCCACCGAAAACTGAGAGATGTTGTCACAGCTGTTTGTATGAAGTTCAGGCAACTGGGGGGGAAGAAAAGAGAAGCGAAGGGTAAGAACATGGAGTCTCACCTCTTGCTTGTCCCATACGGCCCACTTTACTGCACCTTCCATTGTACAACTTGGCTTGTACCTCTCTGTACTTCCTGCTCCTGGGCTGTTCTCTTTCCCATGGTCAGACAGGAACCTCCCCCTGGGTAAGTGAATCCAATCTCCCCCAGTACTTACCCAGGTACAGAGCTCTGATTCTCTGTACTTCCTGCTCCTGGGCTGTTCTCTTTCCCATGGTCAGACAGGAACCTCCCCCTGGGTAAGTGAATCCAATCTCCCCCAGTACTTACCCAGGTACAGAGCTCTGATTCTCTGTACTTCCTGGGCTGTTCTCTTTCCCATGGTCAGTCAGGAACCTCCCCCTGGGTAAGTGAATCCAATCTCCCCCAGTACTTACCCAGGTACAGAGCTCTGATTCTCTGTACTTCCTGCTCCTGGGCTGTTCTCTTTCCCATGGTCAGACAGGAACCTCCCCCTGGGTAAGTGAATCCAATCTCCCCCAGTACTTACCCAGGTACAGAGCTCTGATTCTCTGTACTTCCTGGGCTGTTCTCTTTCCCATGGTCAGTCAGGAACCTCCCCCTGGGTAAGTGAATCCAATCTCCCCCAGTACTTACCCAGGTACAGAGCTCTGATTCTCTGTACTTCCTGCTCCTGGGCTGTTCTCTTTCCCATGGTCAGACAGGAACCTCCCCCTGGGTAAGTGAATCCAATCTCCCCCAGTACTTACCCAGGTACAGAGCTCTGATTCTCTGTACTTCCTGGGCTGTTCTCTTTCCCATGGTCAGTCAGGAACCTCCCCCTGGGTAAGTGAATCCAATCTCCCCCAGTACTTACCCAGGTACAGAGCTCTGATTCTCTGTACTTCCTGCTCCTGGGCTGTTCTCTTTCCCATGGTCAGACAGGAACCTCCCCCTGGGTAAGTGAATCCAATCTCCCCCAGTACTTACCCAGGTACAGAGCTCTGATTCTCTGTACTTCCTGGGCTGTTCTCTTTCCCATGGTCAGTCAGGAACCTCCCCCTGGGTAAGTGAATCCAATCTCCCCCAGTACTTACCCAGGTACAGAGCTCTGATTCTCTGTACTTCCTGCTCCTGGGCTGTTCTCTTTCCCATGGTCAGACAGGAACCTCCCCCTGGGTAAGTGAATCTCCCCCAGTACTTACCCAGGTACAGAGCTCTGATTCTCTGTACTTCCTGCTCCTGGGCTGTTCTCTTTCCCATGGTTTGAGATAAAAGGGCTGGGGGTGAATATGAGATTTAGCCCAGTACCCGTTTCCCACTCACCTCCACCTGCAGCTCCCCGATATCATCCACAGACCAGGCCTCCTCATCGTTATCATAATTGGGGACGGTGGTGAAGCTGCTGGCTCGCTGCTCGTGGCTGATGCCGCACTCAGGCAGGTTCTCTACGGAGCGGGTGCTGCGGATTCGATTCTCTGGGATTCGGACCGGGACCAGCGATGTCTCAAAGTTTTCACATTCAAGAACCTCCACGTAGATCAGATAAGGGGCCTGGGGGAGGTAATGAGTTTATTTGGTTTGTCCAGATAAGTGTCCCCCATCTCATGCGCTGCCCCACTCAAGACTTACCTTATCCTTGGAGTTCAGTACAACGGCCTGTGTGTGCGGCACCCTCACAACATGGTGGTCGAAGCCGGCGGTGGGCAGCCAGACCCGTGCGGGCAACTTGTGGTTGAGTAAAGACAACTCCGAGATAAGTCTGTGGGTCTTCTGCTCCTTGGTGGGGAGGGTGGCCAAGCGCTTTCCGATGCCCATGAGAGACTTGATGAATTCCCTCTCAGGAGCGAGGCGCACCGGCTGCCAGTTCAGAGATAGAGCCAGAGAGTCAGAGCAGAACAGTCTCCCCCACCCTACACGACCCCCCCTTCTTCCTGGAGCAGCGCAGGTTCCTGGGTGCACATGGATAGACAAGGCTGCACCTCAGATATCAGCCCCCCTGCCGCGTATCTATAGACCACGCCCCCTTACATACTCACCTGGCATTGGGCCGTCCCCCAGCACTCACGGTCACAGAAGAGTGTAGGGGGTTAATATGACATTAAAGGGATTCTGTCATGGGAAAACATGTTTTTTTCCCAAACGCATCAGTTAATAGTGCTGCTCCAGCAGAATTCTGCACTGAAATCCATTTCTCAAAAGATATTTTTTTATATTCAATTTTGAAATCTGACATGGGGCTAGACATTTTGTCAATTTCCCAGCTGCCCCTGGTCATGTGACTTGTGCCTGCACTTTAGGAGAGAAATGCTTTCTGGCAGGCTGCTGTTTTTCCTTCTCAATGTAACTGAATGTGTCTCAGTGGGACCTGGATTTTACTATTGAGTGTTGTTCTTAGATCTACCAGGCAGTTATTATCTTGTGTTAGGGAGCTGCTATCTGGTTACCTTCCCATTGTTCTGATGTTAGGCTGCTGGGGGGAAAAGGGAGGGGGGTGATATCAGTCCAACTTGCAGTACAGCAGTAAAGAGAGACTGAAGTTTATCAAAGTCACGTGACTGGGGGCAGCTGGGGAACTGACAATATGTCTAGCCCCATGTAGATTTTATAAAAAAAAATCTGTTTGCTCTTTTGAGAATTGGATTTCAGTGCAGAATTTTGCTGGAGCAGCACTATTAACTGATTCATTTTGGGAAAAAAAAACTGTTTTTCCATGACAGTATCCCTTTAAATGTGGAGCAGATCTGGTATTCAGAGGGCATGGAATTCAGGGTTTGGGGGGGTCATTGCATCAGAAGATTTGTTTTAGCCCCAACCCCCAGGGAATCCAGCCAACCAAATCGGAGCACTGCTTTGTTCACTGCTTTCCAAGAATTAAAGGGGAAATTAACTGCTCAACGGAGTTACTTTTAGCGTCTGGTCCCCGGGTTCCTGCAGAACTGCAAGTCTCAGTGCCCCAGCGGCAGCCGCGAGGTGCAGTCCAGCAGGAGCCGCAAGTCTTTAGATCAGAGCAAGACTGAAGGGGAAACAATACCACGAGAGATGAGACGGAGTATTTAATATATAGTAATAATGAAGAGATTGATAAAGGGATACAGACAATTAAATGATGGATTTCCCACAGAAAACAGTTTTTCCCCATTTCCCAGGACACAAATGATCAAATTTTGTACAAATGAACAGCATTTCCTCTGCCCCCCCCCCCCGGGCACCCATAGGTGAGTGATCAGTGGGGCACCTTCATGGATCTCACAGATATAGGGGCACGTGAAATGGGGCTTTAGGGCAGGAAACTAGTGGGGGGCCTGGGGCCCTTCTGCCAAGAGATTAGGGCCAACAACAGAGAACTGGAGGGTCTATAAAAGGCAACTGGTTGCTGGGAGTTGTAGTTCCCAAAGATAAGGGGTGGCCTCATTATGCAGGTGCTAAATAGGAAGTGGCAAGGGGAAACATTTTGCACCCCAGTCCCTTGACTAAACTTTCCAGGACAATTAAACGGGGCCACTGGGGTGTTTCCTGCTTGAAACTGGGCACCAAAATTGCTCCCCAAAACAGAAAAATATGCGGAATCTGCAGCCCCAAAACCATGCCCTGCCCCCTCCTCACAGCCTCCCTGCAGGGGGGCATGCGGGTCTCAGTGATGAGAGGGAGTATGTGGGGGTGCAGCAAGCTGGGGCCCCCAGTAAGGGAGTGAATGAATTGCGTCTCAGAGACATGCACATGGAGCACCCCGCTGGAGCCAACCACCACCACTGGGCAGCCATGTTGAAATAAGCTGGGCGTGGAAAGGAGGAGGAGCTGGGTAAGGAGGAGGGGCTGGGTAAGGAGGAGGGGCTGGGTAAGGAGGAGGGGCTGGGTAAGGAGGAGGAGCTGGTTAAGGAGGAGGGGCTCCTAGGCATAGGGTGGGAGTGGCTGGATGGTGCAGAGGAAATGCTGCCGGAAGGAAAGAGAAGCCAGTAAGTCCCCAGCCAACGACATGAAATACGGCGGCCACTTACGGAGGAGAACGACCTATCGAGACTTTCCGAACTGGATGAGAGCTCCTGGGAAAGAGGGCGGAGGGAAAAGGCACAGGGGGATAAAGGGGAGAAAAAGGCACAGGTTTAGCCACCAAATGTCACAATGTCCCAATCAACTCACCCATAGTCTGGGCAGCACGGCACACGGAGCGGAGAATGACTGCAGGGGCGGGGCAAGTGGCTCTTCTAGAAACTCTACCTCAACCAATCAGAGCAGCTTTTGCCTAAGCCAATCAGGAGAGATCACCCCAACCTCAATTAGATTCATTCAGCTCAGGTCTTTTCTTAACCTGCCCATCAACCAATCAGAGCAACTCTTCCCTATGCTCCTTAAGAGCCAATCACTGCAGCTTTTCTCCAACCTCTTGCACTCAGTTTATACATATGGGAGGAGGAGGTGCCATATTGATTCCCTTAGACAGTACAGTATGAGGGTATAGCTTATTGTGTGCCCAGAACATTCCTTCTCTGTATATTTGTATTTATACATATGGGAGGAGGAGGTGCCATATTGATTCCCTTAGACAGTACAGTATGAGGGTATAGCTTATTGTGTGCCCAGAACATTCCTTCTCTGTATATTTGTATTTATACATATGGGAGGAGGTGCCATATTGATTCCCTTAGACAGTACAGTATGAGGGTATAGCTTATTGTGTGCCCAGAACATTCCTTCTCTGTATATTTGTATTTATACATATGGGAGGAGGAGGTGCCATATTGATTCCCTTAGACAGTACAGTATGAGGGTATAGCTTATTGTGCGCCCAGAACATTCCTTCTCTGTATATTTGTATTTATACATATGGGAGGAGGAGGTGCCATATTGATTCCCTTAGACAGTACAGTATGAGGGTATAGCTTATTGTGTGCCCAGAACATTCCTTCTCTGTATATTTGTATAAAAGGTGGGAGCTGCCATACTCCAGCATCAAATGGAATACAAATTGGGTTTATTAAGAGGACACACTGTTCACCTTCCAAACACTTTTTCCAGTTCAGTTGTTTTCAGATTGTTCACCAGAAATAAATACTTTTTTTTAATTACTTTCCATTATTAATTTATGATTTGGAGTAGTGTAAAGTTGAATGTCCTGTGTCTGGTAATTCAGGCGCAGACTCTATAGGAGGCCACACACGGGCAGATAAAGCTGCAGATATCAGTCGTTTAGACCAATTTGACAGCTTATCTGCCCGTGTATGGGGGCTGCTGATGGGTCTTCACAATCAATATCTGGCCACCATATCGACCGGGAAGGTTTGATTTTAACCCGTCTGAGCCCCTTGGTGTATAATAATCTGATCGGTCGACCATTCGGCCGAACATTCGAACTACCCCTGATATAGCCCTGCCGTTAGTGGTATATTGGGGGAAAGATCCGCTCGTTTGGTGATGTCGCCAAACGATCGGATCTTTGAGTCTATGGTCAGTACAGTTTTGTTACATTTAGTTAATGATATAATTATTTGTTACATTTAGTTGATACAATGAGTTGGTCCATTTCTCAGTAGGATCTATGGGGAATATAAGTGTAACTATTGGATCAAGTCTAACAGTTGCCTTTAATGTCATTTAGGGATTCTGCTCAGCAGGGACAAACATAACAAATATATCAACTAAATGTATCAATTTATAACAGTTTACAGGGTCGGCGACCCCCCCTCCCACAGCTGCTTTAGAAGGTGAAACATTAAACTTTACACTTCAATATTAGAAAAACGGTGACAAATAGGAAGTCATTGGTAAAAGTCATTATTTCGGGTGAACTGTCTGAAAACAACTAGGTTTTTGAAGTGAACAAGTGGTGGCTGCTCCGACCCCCAGACACACAGAGGTGGGGTATTAGTGAGATGCCCAATAGACAGCGTGTGTCTGTAAATAGTCCGGCAGAGGAATTATTAGCAGTGTTTCTAGGGATAATCGGAAGCTTAGTGCCTCTCAGGGGCCCAGGAACAATTAAGCCCTTGACTTGCCTGGAATGGGCCCCTGTGTTCCGCACATCATCGGACTTAATTCTGAGCTTCCAGCTGTCAATCATGTGCTGATCTGATGCTCCTCCCCTACTGGCTGTCACTCCCACCCAGGACCCCGGCTCTGCTGAATTCTTTGGGGTTTCCCTGTACAGACACAGAGAGCTAATGGAGTACAGACAGACATGCCGATTCCACGAGCTGTTGCTGTACTACAATTCTCAGCAGCACCCAATACTCCAGCAACAGCAGGGAGGTGCAGTTCTACATTCCCTCAGCTCCGGGTGCCTGTTATTATGGTGGACTAATCATAGGGTAGAGTGCAGAGTACAGTGGTGCAGAGTGTGACACACACAAGTAGGAGGAGTCACACCCACGTGCAAGGCCTGTGTCTGACTCTGCCAACTGTCAGCTGGGGCATGTGGCTCTGTGTATAAAAGCGATGGGGGGGGCAGGGTTCCTATACAATTTCTCTCAACTCTCCTAGTGATGCACAGGGGGCCCCCCAACTTATGTGGCCAACAACTACTCCTTTGGCCATTTCATTATCAGCCCCCACTTTGCTCCCCAAATTGCCAGAGATGGGGGTTCCGCCTGCAGGACAGAATCAGCTCTGTATAATGGGTTACAGCAGACACACGGCACAGAGGGGAATGACTGACACTGGGCATTGCACTGGGAGGATGAGTGAGACTAATACAATACAATGATCAGAACTTCCACGTAGAGAGGGGAGTGTCGGTGGCTGGAGGGTTAACCCTGTGGGTGGTACAGGAATGACTGGCAGGTCCTAGATGAATCTTTGTGACACAGGAATAAGGAACCTCTCAGTCATTCAGAGCCCTCCAGGACCTGACCCACAGGAGCCCACCCCGTACCCGACCCACAGGACCCTCAATGGCACCTTGTGTCAGAGCCCAGACAATAGAGAGCGGAGAGGAAAGTGCTTTACCCGTGAGTTGCACAGTGCCAGTCCCACACATCTGCAGGCACAGGGCCAGTACAGTGGAGACTGAATTTGTCCTCCTCAGCCAATCAGAAGCCAAGTTCTTCTGCACTCAGCCAATGACAGGCTTAGCACCCACATATACCCCCATCTCACCTCGTCGTCGTTCTCCACTTTGGGGTTGCTCGATGTCCGCTTTAGGTTGCTGCTGAGGCTGATGCTGACCGTGGCATCAGATTTGGACCTTTGGTGAGTCCTCTTGGAAGGCGAGAGGCCCGTATCTGGGGCCAGACTAAGGGGCGGGATCTCTCTCTTCTTGTGGGCGGGCTTGAGCTCGTCGGAAAGGATGAGTTTCCGCAGTTTGGTGCCGCGGGAGTGCCGCTGGGTGGAGATGTGCATGTCGGAGGAGTAAGCGCCCAGGAGCCACGCGCACTGCAGGGAGAAGTTGATGCTCTGGCGGCACCGATGGACCACGTAGGGTTTGATTGCGTCGCCCACGTCCTCGTCCATGTTAATGTACATATTGAGCAGCTGCGGCAGGTAAAAGTCCACGTCTTCATTGCGGAAACAGAAGAGCCGGTTACCGATGTAGGCCTGGACCCCCGGCTCCTTGGAGTTGTACAGGTATGAAATCGCCATGGAAACGTCAAATAATTTGCACTCAAAGAGCCGCAGGAGCCACGACTGTTTGGCCGAGTTGTTCTTCTGTCTCCGGCGGGCGGTCTTTACACTGTTTATGTCCAACAGAGACTCCTCTTCAGTAATCCTGGAGCTGGCGGCAGTATGTCCAGTCTCAATAAGTTCCGGCTCTGTGTGCCCATTGGCCAGAGAACCTCCATCTCCAGCATCTCCACCATCTACTTTGTCCAAGCTCTCGACAGAGGAGCCGTGAATCATCTTGACTTTCTCAAGCACCTCCTGGCAGGCTTTCTGCGCCACATCTGGGTCTATAACCAACGACGCCTCCCCCACGCCCTCCGTAATGACACACAGGGGACTCCCTCCATTGCCCCGTAACACCAGCGACTGATCCGACAGCTTCACAGGTACTGGTTCCACCATGGTGTCTCCCATCTCACGGCCCAGGCCTCAAGTCAGAGCTGCACAAGACAGAGAAATAAATCAGAAATGTGCAACACAAACCAATTGTGCAAATACACTTATACTGTAGATCCCTGGTAAGGTCTCACCTAGAGCTCTGGGTTCAGTTCTACAGACCCGATCCCCAGGGGACAGAGACAGTGATACCACTTTATAGATCCCTGGTAAGGTCTCACCTAGAGCTCTGGGTTCAGTTCTACAGACCCGATCCCCAGGGGACAGAGACAGTGATACCACTTTATAGATCCCTGGTAAGGTCTCACCTAGAGCTCTGGGTTCAGTTCTACAGACCCGATCCCCAGGGGACAGAGAGAGACAGTGATACCACTTTATAGATCCCTGGTAAGGTCTCACCTAGAGCTCTGGGTTCAGTTCTACAGACCCGATCCCCAGGGGACAGAGACAGTGATACCACTTTATAGATCCTGGTAAGGTCTCACCTAGAGCTCTGGGTTCAGTTCTACAGACCCGATCCCAGGGGACAGAGACCAGTGATACCACTTTATAGATCCCTGGTAAGGTCTCACCTAGAGCTCTGGGTTCAGTTCTACAGACCCGATCCCCAGGGGACAAGAGAGACAGTGATACCACTTTATAGATCCCTGGTAAGGTCTCACCTAGAGCTCTGGGTTCTGTTCTACAGACCCGATCCCCAGGGGACAGAGACAGTGATACACTTTATAGATCCCTGGTAAGGTCTCACCTAGAGCTCTGGGTTCAGTTCTACAGACCCGATCCCCAGGGGACAGAGAGAGACAGTGATACCACTTTATAGATCCTGGTAAGGTCTCACCTAGAGCTCTGGGTTCAGTTCTACAGACCCGATCCCCAGGGACAGAGACAGTGATACCACTTTATAGATCCCTGGTAAGGTCTCACCTAGAGCTCTGGGTTCAGTTCTACAGACCCGATCCCCAGGGACAGAGAGAGACAGTGATACCACTTTATAGATCCCTGGTAAGTCTCACCTAAGCTCTGGGTTCAGTTCTACAGACCCGATCCCCAGGGGACAGAGACAGTGATACCACTTTATAGATCCCTGGTAAGGTCTCACCTAGAGCTCTGGTTCAGTTCTACAGACCCGATCCCCAGGGACAGAGACAGTGATACCACTTTATAGATCCCTGGTAAGGTCTCACCTAGAGCTCTGGGTTCAGTTCTACAGACCCGATCCCCAGGGGACAGAGACAGTGATACCACTTTATAGATCCCTGGTAAGGTCTCACCTAGAGCTCTGGGTTTCAGTTCTACAGACCCGATCCCCAGGGGACAGAGACAGTGATATCACTTTATAGATCCCTGGTAAGGTCTCACCTAGAGCTCTGGGTTCAGTTCTACAGACCCGATCCCCAGGGGACAGAGACAGTGATACCACTTTATAGATCCCTGGTAAGGTCTCACCTAGAGCTCTGGGTTCAGTTCTACAGACCCGATCCCCAGGGGACAGAGACAGTGATACCACTTTATAGATCCCTGGTAAGGTCTCACCTAGAGCTCTGGGTTCAGTTCTACAGACCCGATCCCCAGGGGACAGAGAGACAGTGATACCACTTTATAGATCCCTTGGTAAGGTCTCACCTAGAGCTCTGGGTTCAGTTCTACAGACCCGATCCCAGGGGACAGAGACAGTGATACCACTTTATAGATCCCTGGTAAGGTCTCACCTAGAGCTCTGGGTTCAGTTCTACAGACCCGATCCCCAGGGGACAGAGACAGTGATACCACTTTATAGATCCCTGGTAAGGTCTCACCTAGAGCTCTGGGTTCAGTTCTACAGACCCGATCCCCAGGGGACAGAGACAGTGATACCACTTTATAGATCCCTGGTAAGGTCTCACCTAGAGCTCTGGGTTCAGTTCTACAGACCCGATCCCCAGGGGACAGAGACAGTGATACCACTTTATAGATCCCTGGTAAGGTCTCACCTAGAGCTCTGGGTTCAGTTCTACAGACCCGATCCCCAGGGGACAGAGACAGTGATCCCACTTTATAGATCCCCAGGGGACAGAGACAGTGATCCCACTTTATAGATCCCCAGGGGACAGGTGCCACATGAGAGACAGACTGGAGCAGAAGGTGAGGAGGGAGAGTAAGGAGTGAACTATTCAGCTCTCTGAGACATCAGTGTGGCCTGACCATGGCATTATTGAGAGGCCTCTCACAGGGGCAAACCCAACACAAGTGCATGATGGGAGCTGTCAGTAGTGGGGTGTAAGTGGGGTATCTGGGTCACAGAACACACACAGATGCAGCACTAGCAGGAGACATGAGCAATAAGGAGCAGACTGGGTCCAAACCCCAGAGGGGTGAGTATCATATGAGTAGACAAGGGGTAGGAGTAGGGTTACATGGAAAGCCCGGGCTCTGGTTACAGACCAGTCACACACACTCCGGATCTGGATGGAAGTTTCCAGGACAAAGAGATAAGCTGCTGCCAATGGAGCATTGAAACAACACTGACACCCCCCACACCAAACATGTTACCTGCCCGCAAGTCCTGCTGCAATGCCCACCCCTGCTGCATTTCTGCTTTTTTTTTTTTTGCTGCTGCATTTCTGCTCCCCCCTCACTCCTGCTGCATTTCTGCTTCCCCCTCACCCCTGCTGCATTTCTGCTTTTTTTTTTTGCTGCTGCATTTCTGCTTCCCCCTCACTCCTGCTGCATTTCTGCTTCCCCCTCACTCCTGCTGCATTTCTGCTCCCCCACCCCTGCTGCATTTCTGCTCCTCTCACTCCTGCTGAATTTCTGCTCACCCCCTCCACCCCTGTTGCATTTCTGCTCCCCTCACTCCTGCTGCATTTCTGCTCACCCCCTCCACCCCTGCTGTATTTCTGCTCCCCTCACTCCTGTTGCATTTCTGCTCCACCACCCGCTGCATTTCTGCTCCTCTCACTCCTGCTGAATTTCTGCTCACCCCCTCCACCCCTGTTGCATTTCTGCTCCCCTCACTCCTGCTGCATTTCTGCTCACCCCCTCCACCCCTGCTGTATTTCTGCTCCCCTCACTCCTGTTGCATTTCTGCTCCACCACCCGCTGCATTTCTGCTCCCCCACCCCTGCTGCATTTCTGCTCCCCCCCACACACACACCATGCTGCATTTCTGCTCCCTCACCCCTGCTGAATTACACAGTCCTCATCCCCTCAACTAATACCACCCTCCATACCCTAAAAACTCATAGGATACTCACTGTCCTCACTATACCCCAGTACTAAAACTCATAGGATACTCACTGTCCTCACTATACCCCCAGTACTAAACTCATAGGATACTCACTGTACTCAACTATACCCCCACCCGTACTAAACTCATAGGATACTCCTGTCCTCACTATACCCCCCAGTACAAACTCATAGGATATCCTGTCCTCACTATACCCCAAGTACTAAATCAAAGGATACTCACTGTCCTCACTATACCCCTAGTACTAAATCATAGATGCTCACTGTCCTCACTATACCCCCAGTACTAAACTCATAGGTACTCACTGTCCTCACTATACCCCCAGTACTAAACTCATAGGATACTCACTGTCCTCACTATACCCCCTAGTACTAAACTCATAGGATCTCACTGTCCTCACTATACCCCCAGTACTAAACTCATAGGATACTCACTGTCCTCACTATACCCCCAGTACTAAACTCATAGGATACTCACTGTCCTCCACATATACACCCCCAGTACTAAACTCATAGGATACTCACTGTCCTCACTATACACCACCCAGTACTAAACTCATAGGATACTCACTGTCCTCACTATACCCCCTAGTACTAAACTCATAGGATACTCACTGTCCTCACAATACCCCCCCCCGACTAACTAGTTACTGCCATAAATACTAAACATAGGATACTCACTGTCCTCACTATACACCCCAGTACTAAACTCATAGGATCCACTGTCCACTATACCCCCAGTACTAAACTCATGGATACTCACTGTCCTCACAATACCCCCCCAGTACTAAACTCATAGGATACTCACTGTCTCACTATACACCCCAGTACTAACTCATAGGATACTCACTGTCCTCACTATACCCCCAGTACTAAACTCATAGGATACTCACTGTCCTCACTATACCCCCAGTACTAAACTCATAGGATACTCACTGTCCTCACTATACACCCCCAGTACTAACTCATAGGATACTCACTGTCCTCACTATACACCCCCAGTACTAAACTCATAGGATACTCACTGTCCTCACATACCCCCTAGTACTAAACTCATAGGATACTCACTGTCCTCACTATTCACCCCAGTACTAAACTCATAGGATACTCACTGTCCTCACTATACACCCAGTACTAAACTCATAGGATACTCACTGTCCTCACTAATACCCCCCAGTACTAAACTCATAGGATACTCACTGTCCTCACTATCCCCATACTAAATCAAAACCCTCCCAAACCCAGTACTAAACTCATAGGATACTCACTGTCCTCACTATACCCCCATACTAACTCAAGGATACTCACTGCCTCACAATACCCCCCAGTACTAAACTCTAGGATACTCACTGTCCTCACTATACCCCCAGTACTAAACTCATAGGATACTCACTGTCCTCACTATACACCCCAGTACTAAACTCATAGGATACTCACTGTCCTCACTATACCCCCAGTACTAAACTCATAGGATACTCACTGTCCTCACTAACCCCCCAGTACTAAACTCATAGGATACTCACTGTCCTCACTATACCCCCAGTACTAAACTCATAGGATACTCACTGTCCTCACTATACACCCCAAGTACTAAACTCATAGGATACTCACTGTCCTCACTATACCCCCCAGTACTAAACTCATAGGATACTCACTGTCCTCACTATACCAACCCAAGTACTAAACTCATAGGATACTCACTGTCCTCACTATACACCCCCAGTACTAAACTCATAGGATACTCACTGTCCTCACTATACCCCCCAGTACTAAACTCATAGGATACTCACTGTCCTCACTATACACCCCAGTACTAAACTCATAGGATACTCACTGTCCTCACTATACCCCCAGTACTAAACTCATAGGATACTCACTGTCCTCACAATACCCCCCCCAGTACTAAACTCTTAGGATACTCACTGTCCTCACTATACACCCCCAGTACTAAACTCATAGGATACTCACTGTCCTCACTATACACCCCAGTACTAAACTCATAGGATACTCACTATCCTCACTATACACCCCCTAGTACTAAACTCATAGGATACTCACTGTCCTCACTATACACCCCAAGTACTAAACTGATAGGATGCTCACTGTCCTCACTATACCCCCCAGTACTAAACTCATAGGATACTCACTGTCCTCACTATACACCCCCAGTACTAAACTCATAGGATACTCACTGGCCTCACTATACCCCCCTGTACTAAACTCATAGGATACTCACTGTCCTCACAATACCCCCCCCAGTACTAAACTCATAGGATACTCACTGTCCTCACAATACCCCCCCAGTACTAAACTCATAGGAATACTCACTGTCCTCACTATACACCCCAGTACTAAACTCATAGGATACTCACTGTCCTCACAATACCCCCCCAGTACTTAAACTCATAGGATACTCACTGTCCTCACTATACACCCCCAGTACTAAACTCATAGGATACTCACTGTCCTCACTATACACCCAAGTACTAAACTCATAGGATACTCACTGTCCTCACTATACACCCCAGTACTAAACTCATAGGATACTCACTGTCCTCACTATACCCCCAGTACTAAACTCATAGGATACTCACTGTCCTCACTATACACCCCCAGTACTAAACTCATAGGATACTCACTGTCCTCACTATACCCCCAGTACTAAACTCATAGGATATCACTGTCCTCACAATACCCCCCCAGTACTAAACTCTTAGGATACTCACTGTCCTCACTATACACCCCCAGTACTAAACTCATAGGATACTCACTGTCCTCACTATACACCCCCAGTACTAAACTCATAGGATACTCACTATCCTCACTATACACCCCCTAGTACTAAACTCATAGGATACTCACTGTCCTCACTATACCCCCCTAGTACTAAACTCATAGGATACTCACTGTCCTCACTATACACCCCCAGTACTAAACTCATAGGATACTCACTGTCCTCACTAATACACCCCCAGTACTAAACTCATAGGATACTCACTGTCCTCACTATACACCCCAGTACTAAACTCATAGGATACTCACTATCCTCACTATACACCCCAGTACTAAACTCATAGGATACTCACTGTCCTCACTATACACCCCCAGTACTAAACTCATAGGATACTCACTATCCTCACTATACACCCCCCTAGTACTAAACTCATAGGATACTCACTGTCCTCACTATACCCCCCAGTACTAAACTCATAGGATACTCACTGTCCTCACTATACACCCCAGTACTAAACTCATAGGATACTCACTGTCCTCACTATACCCCCCAGTACTAAACTCATAGGATACTCACTGTCCTCACTATACACCCCCAGTACTAAACTCATAGGATACTCACTATCCTCACTATACACCCCCCTATACTAAACTCATAGGATACTCACTGTCCTCACTATACCCCCCTAGTACTAAACTCATAGGATACTCACTGTCCTCACTATACACCCCAAGTACTAAACTCATAGGATACTCACTGTCCTCACTATACCCCCCAGTACTAAACTCATAGGATACTCACTGTCCTCACTATACACCCCCAGTACTAAACTCATAGGATACTCACTGTCCTCACTATACAACCCCCCTAGTACTAAACTCATAGGATACTCACTGTCCTCACTATACACCCCCTAGTACTAAACTCATAGGATACTCACTGTCCTCACTATACACCCCCCAGTACTAAACTCATAGGATACTCACTGTCCTCACCCCAGTACTAACTAGGACCACTGCCCCTACCCAGTACTAAACTCATAGGATACTCACTGTCCTCACTATACACCCCAGTACTAAACTCATAGGATACTCACTATCCTCACTATACACCCCCCTAGTACAAACTCATAGGATACTCACTTCCTCACTATACCCCCCTAGTACTAAACTCATAGGATACTCACTGTCCTCACTATACACCCCAAGTACTAAACTCATAGGATACTCACTGTCCTCACTATACCCCCCCAGTACTAAACTCATAGGATACTCCACTGTCCTCACTATACACCCCCAGTACTAAACTCATAGGATACTCACTGTCCTCACTATACACCCCCTAGTACTAAACTCATAGGATACTCACTGTCCTCACTATACACCCCAAGTACTAAACTCATAGGATACTCACTGTCCTCACTATACACCCCCAGTACTAAACTCATAGGATACTCACTGTCCTCACTATACACCCCCAGTACTAAAACTCATAGGATACTCACTGTCCTCACTATACACCCCAAGAACTAAACTCATAGGATGCTCACTGTCCTCACTATACCCCCCAGTTACTAACTCATAGGATACTCACTGTCCTCACTATACACCCCCAGTACTAAACTCATAGGATACTCACTGTCCTCACTATACCCCCCAGTACTAACTCAAGGATACTCCACTGTCCTCACAATACCCCCCCCCAGTACTAAACTCTTAGGATACTCACTGTCCTCACTATACACCCCAAGTACTAAACTCATAGGATACTCACTGTCCTCACTATACACCCCAAGTACTAAACTCATAGGATACTCACTGCCCTCACTATACCCCCCAGTACTAAACTCATAGGATACTCACTGTCCTCACAATACCCCCCAGTACTAAACTCTTAGGATACTCACTGTCCTCACAATACCCCCCCAGTACTAAACTCATAGGATACTCACTGTCCTCACTATACACCCCAAGTACTAAACTCATAGGATACTCACTGTCCTCACTATACACCCCCCTAGTACTAAACTCATAGGATACTCACTGTCCTCACTATACACCCCAAGTACTAAACTCATAGGATACTCACTGTCCTCACTATACACCCCAAGTACTAAACTCATAGGATGCTCACTGTCCTCACTATACCCCCCAGTACTAAACTCATAGGATACTCACTGTCCTCACTATACACCCCAAGTACTAAACTCATAGGATGCTCACTGTCCTCACTATACCCCCCAGTACTAAACTCATAGGATACTCACTGTCCTCACTATACCCCCCAGTACTAAACTCATAGGATACTCACTGTCCTCACTATACACCCCCAGTACTAAACTCATAGGATACTCACTGTCCTCACTATACACCCCCTAGTACTAAACTCATAGGATACTCACTGTCCTCACTATACACCCCAAGTACTAAACTCATAGGATACTCACTGTCCTCACTATACACCCCCAGTACTAAACTCATAGGATACTCACTGTCCTCACTATACACCCCCAGTACTAAACTCATAGGATACTCACTGTCCTCACTATACACCCCAAGTACTAAACTCATAGGATGCTCACTGTCCTCACTATACCCCCCAGTACTAAACTCATAGGATACTCACTGTCCTCACTATACACCCCCAGTACTAAACTCATAGGATACTCACTGTCCTCACTATACCCCCCAGTACTAAACTCATAGGATACTCACTGTCCTCACAATACCCCCCCCCCAGTACTAAACTCTTAGGATACTCACTGTCCTCACTATACACCCCAAGTACTAAACTCATAGGATACTCACTGTCCTCACTATACACCCCAAGTACTAAACTCATAGGATACTCACTGCCCTCACTATACCCCCCAGTACTAAACTCATAGGATACTCACTGTCCTCACAATACCCCCCCAGTACTAAACTCTTAGGATACTCACTGTCCTCACAATACCCCCCCAGTACTAAACTCATAGGATACTCACTGTCCTCACTATACACCCCAAGTACTAAACTCATAGGATACTCACTGTCCTCACTATACACCCCCCTAGTACTAAACTCATAGGATACTCACTGTCCTCACTATACACCCCAAGTACTAAACTCATAGGATACTCACTGTCCTCACTATACACCCCAAGTACTAAACTCATAGGATGCTCACTGTCCTCACTATACCCCCCAGTACTAAACTCATAGGATACTCACTGTCCTCACAATACCCCCCCAGTACTAAACTCATAGGATACTCACTGTCCTCACTATACACCCCCAGTACTAAACTCATAGGATACTCACTGTCCTCACAATACCCCCCCCCAGTACTAAACTCATAGGATACTCACTGTCCTCACTATACACCCCCAGTACTAAACTCATAGGATACTCACTGTCCTCACTATACACCCCAAGTACTAAACTCATAGGGATACTCACTGTCCTCACTATACACCCCAAGTACTAAACTCATAGGATGCTCACTGTCCTCACTATACCCCCCAGTACTAAACTCATAGGATACTCACTGTCCTCACTATACACCCCCAGTACTAAACTCATAGGATACTCACTGTCCTCACTATACCCCCCTGTACTAAACTCATAGGATACTCACTGTCCTCACAATACCCCCCCCAGTACTAAACTCATAGGATACTCACTGTCCTCACAATACCCCCCCAGTACTAAACTCATAGGATACTCACTGTCCTCACTATACACCCCCAGTACTAAACTCATAGGATACTCACTGTCCTCACAATACCCCCCCAGTACTAAACTCATAGGATACTCACTGTCCTCACTATACACCCCCAGTACTAAACTCATAGGATACTCACTGTCCTCACTATACACCCAAGTACTAAACTCATAGGATACTCACTGTCCTCACTATACACCCCCAGTACTAAACTCATAGGATACTCACTGTCCTCACTATACCCCCCAGTAATAAACTCATAGGATACTCACTGTCCTCACTATACACCCCCAGTACTAAACTCATAGGATACTCACTGTCCTCACTATACCCCCCAGTACTAAACTCATAGGATACTCACTGTCCTCACAATACCCCCCCCCAGTACTAAACTCTTAGGATACTCACTGTCCTCACTATACACCCCCAGTACTAAACTCATAGGATACTCACTGTCCTCACTATACACCCCCAGTACTAAACTCATAGGATACTCACTATCCTCACTATACACCCCCTAGTACTAAACTCATAGGATACTCACTGTCCTCACTATACACCCCCAGTACTAAACTCATAGGATACTCACTGTCCTCACAATACCCCCCCCAGTACTAAACTCTTAGGATACTCACTGTCCTCACTATACACCCCCTAGTACTAAACTCATAGGATACTCACTGTCCTCACTATACCCCCTAGTACTAAACTCATAGGATGCTCACTGTCCTCACAATACCCCCCCAGTACTAAACTCTTAGGATACTCACTGTCCTCACAATACCCCCCCAGTACTAAACTCATAGGATACTCACTGTCCTCACTATACACCCCCAGTACTAAACTCATAGGATACTCACTGTCCTCACTATACACCCCAAGTACTAAACTCATAGGATGCTCACTGTCCTCACTATACCCCCCAGTACTAAACTCATAGGATACTCACTGTCCTCACTATACACCCCCAGTACTAAACTCATAGGATACTCACTGTCCTCACTATACCCCCCCAGTACTAAACTCATAGGATACTCACTGTCCTCACAATACCCCCCCCAGTACTAAACTCTTAGGATACTCACTGTCCTCACTATACACCCCAAGTACTAAACTCATAGGATACTCACTGTCCTCACTATACACCCCAAGTACTAAACTCATAGGATACTCACTGCCCTCACTATACCCCCCAGTACTAAACTCATAGGATACTCACTGTCCTCACAATACCCCCCCAGTACTAAACTCTTAGGATACTCACTGTCCTCACAATACCCCCCCAGTACTAAACTCATAGGATACTCACTGTCCTCACTATACACCCCAAGTACTAAACTCATAGGATACTCACTGTCCTCACTATACACCCCCCTAGTACTAAACTCATAGGATACTCACTGTCCTCACTATACACCCCAAGTACTAAACTCATAGGATACTCACTGTCCTCACTATACACCCCAAGTACTAAACTCATAGGATGCTCACTGTCCTCACTATACCCCCCAGTACTAAACTCATAGGATACTCACTGTCCTCACTATACACCCCCAGTACTAAACTCATAGGATACTCACTGTCCTCACAATACCCCCCCAGTACTAAACTCATAGGATACTCACTGTCCTCACTATACACCCCCAGTACTAAACTCATAGGATACTCACTGTCCTCACTATACACCCCAAGTACTAAACTCATAGGATACTCACTGTCCTCACTATACACCCCAAGTACTAAACTCATAGGATGCTCACTGTCCTCACTATACCCCCCAGTACTAAACTCATAGGATACTCACTGTCCTCACTATACACCCCCAGTACTAAACTCATAGGATACTCACTGTCCTCACTATACACCCCCAGTACTAAACTCATAGGATACTCACTGTCCTCACAATACCCCCCCAGTACTAAACTCATAGGATACTCACTGTCCTCACTATACACCCCCAGTACTAAACTCATAGGATACTCACTGTCCTCACAATACCCCCCCCAGTACTAAACTCATAGGATACTCACTGTCCTCACTATACACCCCCAGTACTAAACTCATAGGATACTCACTGTCCTCACTATACACCCCCAGTACTAAACTCATAGGATACTCACTATCCTCACTATACACCCCCTAGTACTAAACTCATAGGATACTCACTGTCCTCACTATACACCCCCAGTACTAAACTCATAGGATACTCACTATCCTCACTATACACCCCCTAGTACTAAACTCATAGGATACTCACTGTCCTCACTATACACCCCCAGTACTAAACTCATAGGATACTCACTATCCTCACTATACACCCCCAGTACTAAACTCATAGGATACTCACTGTCCTCACTATACACCCCCAGTACTAAATTCATAGGATACTCACCGCTATAAAAGACACACAGAAGACGCAGCTCGGTACCTCCATTCTGATTCGAGGATCAGCGCTCACAGAGTCGAATCCCAGCGCCATCCCTCGCTCCTCTCACTGGGACCATAGAGACGCGCAGCGCTGGGCGGACTGGACACCATAGAGACGCGGCGGCTCCCGTGACAGCGCTAGAACCATAGATAGTTGAACGGGCTAGAGCGCCCTGGAAACTTACCATAGAGAGAAGTTCCTGGTACGAAGGTTCGGCTTGGAGGACTTCAGGGTGCGTCTGTGTAAAGTCTGTGCTTTGCGCCTCCTACTGTCTGTTCCACTTCTGGTACATTTGTACTGAGAGGAAAACACTCACATAGTCCTTGGCCTATACAAGTTTATATAGTTGTCATTACTTTGTCTGTAACGTCTCACTCGACTCCTCCTCCTGCTGCACCGACCGGGGATTTCTCTCATAATGTCACTAATGTTTCCTCTTTTATAGACTCACAGACATTAGCGCTCCCTCCAACGCCCTCCAGTCTCCTCCATCATCTGTTCCCTCCCTCAGTCTCCTCTGTTTGTACAGCTTCCCAACCCTCACAGGTCTCTCCTTCATGGGCACAGAGCTCCTCAGTCCTCACAGGTCTCTCCTTCATGGACACAGAGCTTCTCAACCCTCACAGGTCTCTCCTTCATGGGCGCAGAGCTCCCCAACCCTCACAGGTCTCTCCTTCATGGGCACAGAGCTCCCCCAACCCTCACAGGTCTCTCCTTCATGGGCACAGAGCTCCTCAGTCCTCACAGGTCTCTCCTTCATGGGCACAGAGCTCCCCAACCCTCACAGGTCTCTCCTTCATGGGCGCAGAGCTCCCCGACCCTCACAGGTCTCTCATTCATGGGCACAGAGCTTCCCAACCCTCACAGGTCTCTCCTTCATGGGCACAGAGCTCCTCAGTCCTCACAGGTCTCTCCTTCATGGGCGCAGAGCTCCCCCAACCCTCACAGGTCTCTCCTTCATGGGCACAGAGCTCCCCAACCCTCACAGGTCTCTCCTTCATGGGCGCAGAGCTCCCCGACCCTCACAGGTCTCTCCTTCATGGGCGCAGAGCTCCCCGACCCTCACAGGTCTCTCATTCATGGGCACAGAGCTCCCCAACCCTCACAGGTCTCTCCTTCATGGGCACAGAGCTCCCCAACCCTCACAGGTCTCTCATTCATGGGCACAGAGCTCCCCAACCCTCACAGGTCCCTCCTTCATGGGCACAGAGCTCCCCAACCCTCACAGGTCTCTCCTTCATGGGCACAGAGCTCCCCAACCCTCACAGGTCTCTCCTTCATGGGCACAGACCTCCCCAACCCTCACAGGTCTCTCCTTCATGGGCACAGAGCTCCCCAACCCTCACAGGTCTCTCCTTCATGGGCACAAACCTCACAGGTCTCTCCTTCATGGGCACAGAGCTCCCCAACCCTCACAGGTCTCTCCTTCATGGGCACAGAACTACCCAATCCTCACAGGTCTCTCCTTCATGGGCACAGAGCTCTCCAACCCTCACAGGTCTCTCCTTCATGGACACAGAGCTCCCCAACCCTCACAGGTCTCTCTTTCATGGGCACAGAACTCCCCAACCCTCACAGGTCTCTCCTTCATGGGCACAGAGTTCCCCAACCCTCACAGGTCTCTCCTTCATGGGCACAGAACTCCCCAATCCTCACAGGTCTCTCCTTCATGGGCACAGAGCTCCTCAACCCTCCCAGGTCTCTCCTTCATGGACACAGAGTTCCCCAACCCTCACAGGTCTCTCCTTCATGGGCACAGACCTCCCCAAACCTCACAGGTCTCTCCTTCATGGGCACAGACCTCCCCAACCCTCACAGGTAAGTGTGGCACCTTTACTGATTTGAAATGTTTGTGTTGGGACAGTCTTCTTAACTTGGCTTGGCCACCAAAGCAGTCTAAATTGGGAAGATTCAATCTGTTTGCCCAAGGCTAATAACTGCTTTCTAATTGGGGCCTACGGAGACCAGTCAGGAGAGGACCAAACTGTTGAGTGCGGTAGGAAAGTCTGCAGCTTTTAGACCTCCACCAAAATGAAGATTATCCAATCATTTGGACCGGAGGCCAACAAGTGCTTCATAAGTGGGGCCTGCAGTGACCAGTCTGGAGACAGCCTTCAGCCTCTGGTTCGGCCACCAGCTCAGTGGTGCAACTGGGATGATGCGCTCATTTGGATCCAAGGCCAACTGCTTTATAACTCGGGCTTATACCAGTTGGGAGTAGACCACAATCTGTTGACTGTGTTGGTGCAGTCTGCAGCTTTTTTACCTAGTTTAGCTACCAATGTAATAGGCCAATTAGGATGATCTCTGATGGGTAAGGCCCAAGGCCAACCTCTGCTTTGTAACTGAGGCCTACAGAGACCAGTTGGAAGAGGACCAGAAACTGTTAAGTGCGTTAGGGCAGTCTGCAGCCTCTTTACATGGTTTGGCTTCCAACACAGTGGTCCAATTAGGATCATCCAATCATTTGGACTCGTGCTTTATAACTGGGGCTTATGGAGACCACATTTTAGAGGACCAAAAACAGTGTTGGCTCAGCCTGCAGATTCCTTCCCTGGCCTGGTCTCCAGTGCAATAGCCCAAACCAGGTTGATCCAGTCTTATGGACCCAAATACCAAAACTGGGGCTTACAGAGACCAGTCTCGGACACAAGCTGATCAGGCGGCACCTCCTGGGGGGCTTGTTTATGGTCAGTCTGAGGGTTGTCTCATCCACTGTATATCCGTAGGATTTCAATTAATGACAGAAAAAACAAACGGCAGTTGGAGTAAAATGATTTTTTTTTTTACCCAGTTTAAACATTAACATGACAACGAACAACAAACACAGTGTTTACACTAAGTGCTATATTAACCCACGCATAACGTTCACTCTATTAGAAGAACTTGGCAAAGCAACTCTGCAGCTGGTCTTTTTTTTTTTCTTTTACATGTATAAAGATAAAGCTGGGTTCATTTACATTAACTGCAGTAGAGAATTCTCTGTCATTCCTGCAGCTGGGCTGCTCTCTTTCCCATGGTCACGCAGGCCCTTTCCCCTGAGTAAGTGAATCCAGTCAGCTCTTGTATTTTCCCAGGTACAGGGGCTGTGATACTCTGGGCTGCTTTCTTCCCCATGGTCAGGCAGGGAGGCGGGGGCTTATACCCAAAATCCTGACCCTTGTGCCTGATTAGAGGAAAGAGAACAGGCCAGAAATCAGAAAAAGGGACAATGAGCAGATTGTAAGTAATCATGGGGGGCGTTTTTCTGTCCAAAGTGTACTGTCCCTTAATTTAGGCGTTTCCAATCCTCCCAGTCCCCCATATGACTCTCCCAGGTAGAGTTCTAATCTGTCTATTTCTGGCTGGTTTTCCCTATAGTTAGGCACAGGGGTGGAGAATTTGGGTATAAGCCCCTCCTCCCGGCCTGACCATGGGGAAGAGAGCACTCCATGAAACTACAGAGAATAAGAGCATCATTCAAAGGTGAAGGGGTGGTTCACCTTTAAGTTAACGTTTAGTATATTATAGAATGGCCAATTCTAAGCATCTTTTTAATTGGTCTTCATTATTTTTTTTTTATATAGTTTTTAAATGATTTGCCTTTTTCTTCGGACTCTATCTAAAAACAAATGCTCTGTAAGGCTATACATTTATTTTTATTGCCACTTTTTTATTTCTCATCTTTCTATTTAGGCCTATTCATATTCCAGTCTCTTATTCAAATCAATGCATGGTTGCTAGGATAATTTGGACCCCAGCAACAAGATGGCTGAAACTGCAAACCGGAGAGCTGCTGAATAAAAAGCTAAATAAGTCAAAAACCACAAATAATAAAAAATGAAAACCAATTGCAAATTGTCTCAGAATATCCCTCTCTACATCATACTAACAGTTAACTTAAAGGTGAACAACCCCTTTAAAAAACGCATTGTAAAAAGTAATAGATTTCAGGTAAAATGTCCCCTTTAAAAACAGGAAGCCCCTGGCAACTTGCAGCAAGGGAAACAGAGGAGAACTGCTCTTTCTACTCCTGACTTGCCGTGTCCTGTACTGCCGGCTCAGCTGACATCTGATTGCCCAGCGTGAGAGTCACAAGAGGAAGTGAAACGCGTTGTTCCAAGAACTGTCTCTTCTCCCAGGAAGTCAGTAGCAGCGCTGTAGTGCAAGTGTGCCCGCTCTCATGCCCAGGACACGTTGGGTTCTTTCGGTTACTGCAAGTGAGACATTTGGGGTATCATTTCCATTTGACAATCCCATGAAATGTACAAGTATTTACATAATTATCTAAGCCCTAGTTTTCGTTTAGACTAATTAGACTAATTAAAACATGGCAATGCTCTCGCCCTGTGCCAGTGCCTGTCTTGCCCTCCACCCCCCTCGCTGGCAGGGATAACGGGGATGGAGGGTTTGTATTAAATATTTAAAGAGGACACTTTACAAGGAAAACAACTCGGATGATGGCTTATGGCTGTTTCCAGCCAGAGCTGATTGGGGCAGACATCTGGTCACTGGGGTGTCTCTAGAGTGTGAGCTCACTGTTCAGGCAGGGGCTGAACCTTCTCTGGTGGCCACCCTCTATTATGTTCTTCTTTGGGGGGGATAAGCCTCTTGTTGGCATCTTCTTCCATCACAGTCCAGAAGGCCACACTGTGCCTGGCATCTGTAATGACACTCACCTGAATGGGGGCACTCCCTGCCAGGCTCATTGCGGGGTCCTGCAGTTCTGCTGATGGCGGCGGAGCTGAAGAGTTTATGGTCTCTCCCCTTACACTCCCCTCTGTGTTGGAAAGTGTTGCTGTGGGCAGAGCTCCCCCAGTGTCGAGTTCTGGGACTGCACATTGCAGAGTGTCCTGGCCAGGGGCTTCATTTGGAATTGAGCTGGACCCTCTTTCAGCAGCTTTCTCTGTGCTGAACCCGCTCGGGGCCCCTGTCTGAGCCGAGTCGTTATTGGTAGATGCAACTTTTCTTGGTCGACCGCGCTTCCGTTTGACGGTGGCACCTGCTGCAGGCTCCGCCTCTCCCCGCCGCTTAGGCGCCTTCGTTTCCCCTCCTCCGGCTGCTCTTTCTCTGGTGCGGTTATGAGGGGCTTTAGGGGTGGGCGGAGTCTCCAACCTGACCAGATCTGGTTGGAACATGATAAGTGGAGACATTAGACCGGTCCCGTTTATTCCTGTGGTCACGGGGACAGCTGCACAGGGCAAGGAGCCGGGAATTAGATTTGATGCCAACACTGAAGGGGCCACTGATATTGGAATCGTCTCAGATGTCGGTCGTGGCCGGACAGGCCGGTTTTTAGCCATCAAAGCATCAACTTGGGGGCTATTGACTGGCTTCTGGGGTTCAGGGGGACGTTTCTTCACAGACTGTTGGGCACTGCCCACATTAGGACTCTTGCTCTGTGGAATGAGACAGATATAAATGAATATACCCAATATCAGCACTGACTCAGTTGGGGGTGCAGGAATTGAACAAGAACAAGGAAAGTTAAAGTAAAGAAGTAGGTAGAAATGTTGTACATGATGTTTTGTGCTTGTGTACCAGCCCAAGGCAACCACAGCCCTTTAGCAGTAAAGATCTGTGTCTCCAAAGATGCCCCAGTAGCTCCCCATATTCTTTTCTGCTGATTCACTGATTCACATGCTCTGTGCTGCTGTCACTTACTGAGCTTAGGGAGCCACTCACAATATACAGTACACATAGAATAGAAATGTCACAATATAAGGCTGATTAGTAATTAATACACATAATTACTACATGGCAGCACAGAAACCAGTGCAATTAGCATCAGAATTGAATAATCAGCAAACCTGTAGCATCAGCTTATATTACAGCCAGGGAAGCTCATTTTCTGCTGCTGGATAATTAGTGACGAGCCCTAAGCTTAGCTTCTCAACAGCCAATCAGAGCCCACTGAGCATGTGAGTGTCACAGACACTTTCCAAGATGGTGACCCCCTGTGACAAGTTTGAAGTCCTGGATCATTGCTGCTATTGACAAGCTCAAACTTTAGCCTCGTGCAATAGGTTCACTATATGAAATATGGTTATTTAGCCCTATTCATTGTTGGGGGTTTAGTTCTCCTTTAAATGTGACCAGAGGATCGGCTCACCTTGGTGCCGGCATCAGTGCCCCCGTCAGGAGAGTCGGCCCCCTTCTCCCCGTCCGCAGGCTTCTGGGTTTTCTGTACACTGCCCGGGGCGTTCTCTATTCGACAGACAGCAACAAATTATGAGTGGTCTCTGATTCACATAGTGATCTCTATCCCTGCACCGCCGTGTCACTGACCTGAAAGCACCACGGACAGGACCAGTTCTGCATTGGCGCTGCGGGGGTTAAAGTGGTGGTTCTTGATGAGGAACTGAGACAATTCCACGATGTTGTTGAAGGAGCGATGGAGGGTCTTCTCAGCCCAGCTGCAGATGAGAGTGCTGGAGGCGTTGATCACGTCGTTGTTGTACGACTGCACAAAGTCGGTGAGCTCAGACTGAACCGGGAGAAACAGCACAGAAAGGGTTAAAGGATCAGAGGGCCGAGACTGGGACACAGCATTAGAGGCAGCGGAGGAAGAGAGGTGCAAATAAAGATGGAGGAAGGGAAACAAGATAAAAAGGACAAGAGGAATAGTTAGAAGAAGAAATGTAAGAATTTGGGACAGTTGGGCACAAATGAGAATTTGGAGATCAGTGGGGAGAGGCGAAGCAAAGGGAAGAGCAGGGAATCATGGGAAGAAGTAGTAGGTGGCACTTACACTCTCTGTCACTTTCAGGTCCAGGCTGGGTAAGGGTTGTAAGCTCACCAGACTTTTCCTGCGCAGCCCACTGTAACAATATGTGTCTCGCTGTTAAGGTTTCTATTGGCTCCAATCCTGCCTGACCTCACTAACCCCAATAAACACATGGTGGCGCTGTTCTACTGTTATCTATGGGGAAATGCCTTGACCCAAACATGAGACCTACAAATGTCTGTCTATATCAACCTATCCCTCCATCTGCAAGTGTGTGTCCAGACAGCCCACCCTCACCCCAGAAATGCCAGAGCCCCCCTTAGTCTGTACTGCCTATTGGTCCTGCTGCTGGCTCCACCCCCGGGCTTCTTACACGTTGCTAATAAATTTATATATGTGACCCCCAGTAAAGGATATTTAGACTGGCCTCTTCCTCCCAGTCGCCGGGCCTTGATATTAGGGAATATCTCCCGGATTATCTTGCCGAAGTTGGCCACGCTCAGCGGGCGTCCATGAAGGTTGTCACAATACCTCCTGCGGGCACAAAGGATCTGTCAGTCACTTGCCCACACTAAGGCTCAAATGGGAGGGGCTCCAGAACATCCAACCCCCGACTGAGGGTCGAGAATGGCCGAGGGGTATGAGGGCACAGTGTAGACGTAATGCCACCCCATTATCCCATGCAGAGTGCTAGCTCTGTTGCACACACTCACTCGTAGGCATCATAGACGTCCTGCTTGGGGAGACAGGTGTCCGTGTGCTCCTCCAGGTGATTTCGGATCCAGGTGCAGGCGTGCATGTGTTCTGCCGTGTTCACACTTCCAATGTCCAGACTGTTGTGTAGAGAAATGTCACAATCACTCACTGTACTCACTGCATAGAGAATAATGGGAGGAGCCAAGAGTGCCACAGCTACCCCCCCCATAGATCCCCATTATAACCCCTATTTTATTAATGTCCCCAGGGAGCACCTTGTACCAATACTGCACAATATAGAAATATATATATTTACTGGATATATAAAGTGACCCAAGGGCAGGCTGCTCCCTCTTACTGACCATCATTTATTACTGGCTGGTACCTTTTCTCTGGGGCGCTGGGTCCTGCAGGGAGTTGCAGATACAGGTACAGTTTGTCATAATCTGTCAGTTTCTGTACATCCTGCTGCAGAGAGAAGAGGTTCAGGTTAAAGGGCAAGTACAAAGCTATTTGTGCAATACAGGGGAAAGTACAGGGAAGCAGGAGGGGAATATACACAGTACGGCCTGTATGGGACTCTGCACACACTGTATGGGAGAGGATACAGCTGTCTGACTATAGCAACTCTATGGGATCACATATACAGACTATACAAGGTGCAGGGAGTGTATTGGAGTGAAATATAAACAAACTATAGAAGGTGCTGGGAGTGTTTGGGATGAGAACAGAAATACACAGACTATAGAAGGTGCATTGGGGATGAGCGGAGATTTATAGACTATAGAAGGTGCAGGGAGTGTTTGGGGTGAGAACAAAATACACAGACTATAGAAGGTGCAGGGAGTGTTTGGGATGAGATATACACAGAGAATAGAAGGTGCAGGGAGTTTGAGTACATACCAGAATGTTATCCACTTTGGTCTGCACTGACTTTCTGTAGGATCACAAAGAGAGGAGGTCAGGGTCAAATACTGGGGGTCCCTTACTATCACTGTTCATATCATTTTACCAAAACCAATTCCCCACCCCCACTATTTCACTCCCATTAACCACATAGGAAACCCCTTATCCCTCGGGCAGAGTGGAACCTTTCTGGGGCCCCAGGGTCCCTGCGTCGCTCACACTGACTGGCCAGTAATTAGTGAGAGTGTTAGTGAGAGTGTGAGTGAGAGTGTGAGTGAGAGTGTGAGTGAGAGTGTGAGTGAGAGTGTGAGTGAGAGTGTTAGTGAGAGTGTTAGTGAGAGTGTGAGTGTTAGTGAGAGTGTTAGTGAGAGTGTTAGTGAGAGTGTGAGTGAGAGTGTGAGTGTGAGTGAGAGTGTGAGTGTTAGGGAGAGTGTTAGTGGGAGTATTAGTGAGAGTATTAGTGTCAGAGCCAAGGTAGCACAGCACCTCAGTAGCCCATGCTAATCCATAAGGCACAATTAGGGATGGGTTGTGGTCACGTGACACTGTGGGTTGTGACTCCAGAGAGGAGCAGTGAGTGGAGCTACTGAACTTACGTGATCTTGTTGCGCAGTTTCTGCAGGAGGCTGTTGGGTTCTGTGTCCCCCTGAGAATCTTCATTGATCTTGTCATAAAGTGGGACCTCGGCCATTCCCTCCTGCAAACGAGACCTGTCAGACAGAAGCGGCCCATGCCCTGTTACATACACAGCCATAGCCACTCATTTCTATTCTACTGCTCTGACTTCCAACTGGCGCCTGGTTGCTATGGGGACAGAGCCCTGGAAACCTGTTTGAACTCCAAGTGTTTAAAGCCGAAGAACACAATGTAAAACATAACTATTATCCTTTGGAACTTTCCTACAAATAACTGACCCCGCCCCCAGCACCTTCACATGCAAAGTACTGTCCCTGACTCCTCCCCTCTGGGCGTGTCCTTACCCTAAACACCCTCCCTACTCCCCCCTAACTCTTTCATTACAGACACTGGGTGATTTTGCTTTTAGTGTCAGTTCAAAGCTATAGGCTCAGACAGAGCAGGCCACACCCCCTCATTATAATTATTAAAGGGCTTGTTCCCCTTTAAATTAACTGTTAGTTTGTTATACAGAGGGATATTCTGAGACAATTTGCAATTGGTTTTCATTCTTTATTATTTGTCGCTTTTTATTCAGCAACTCTCCAGTTTGTAATGTCATTCATCTGGTTGTTATTGAGATGGGGTCAGTGACCCCTATTTGAAAGCTGGAAAGAGTCAGAAGAAGAAGGCAAATAAATGAAAGACGCCCCATGACGTCACTGTGACACGGTTATTACTAGGGAAGAGAGAGAGAAGATTATGAGCAGCAGCTGAATGAACTGGAGCCACTAGTCCTCATGTCTCAGCTGGGAGACCTTGTATCTGGCTCCTCCCCTGGGGGCGGGACACGCACAGAGAGGGCGGGGCAAGTGTGACAGATACAAACAGAGGGGGCGGGGCAGCTGGGGGTTCAGTAATATTCTAGCAGCAGGTTCCAGTGTAACGTACAGAGGAGTCTGGCGCGGGTGCGTTACTAGGAGAGCAGCACATAGCAACCCGTCCGGCTCCTATCCAGCCGCATTGCCGCCATGTCTCCCACCCTACTGGCCCTCATGTGCCCAACAATAGCGCCTGCTACCCACACGTCTCGCCCTCACAGCCACCTCCACACGGCACCTTATTGCTCCCGCTTTCCTCGGTACCGTCACGATTTCCTGAACGCAGCCCCGACCGCTTCTCGCTCCTTCCGGACCGCGAACCCACACGTCACAAGCCTCATCTCGCGAGACCGTGACGTCACGCCACACGCATAGAAGCGCGCGCCGACGCTCAACGTACTCATTTGTGAGGGAAAAGATTGTGAGAAAGTGAACGTTTCCCAGTGTTCTCCTGTGACTCCCTTAGACTGAGACAGTGTGTGCGCGCGCAACATTTAACTACTTTTTATTCCTCACCTTTCTATTCAGGCCTCTCCTATTCATATTCCAGTCTCTTATTTTTTTTTATTAACAATTTTTGCAGTTTACAATTATTAAAGGGGGGAGGAAGAAGAAGAAAAGAGAGATAGAGGGGGGGAAGGTACTGGAGACTGCACAGACATGTCACAACTACTAAGCAATGAGAGTTATTATTCCCTTAAGTAGGTTCAGGAGAAAAAAGTCCGTTCGTACAGATCCTCTCTGTTGAGTTCAGCTTGGATGTGTGCACGCTGCGGGAGACTAGATTGTTTCCAATGTCTTGCCAATAAACTTCTGCTGACTAGAAGAAGCCTTGTGATATCCTTCTGTGTCGTTGCGGCTCTTACCACTGTATCATAGCCTAGTAAGGCCAGTGCCGGGCTGAGGATAGTTAGGTCACCGGTAATGTCCTTTAGAAGACCATGAACTCTCTGCCAGTATTCCAAAGCTATGGGGCAGGCCCACCAAATATGAAAGAAAGTCCCTGCTTCTCGTCGGCACCTCCAACAAGTGTTGGGAGAGTTGGGGAATGCTTTGTGTATTTTGTCAGGGGTTAAGTACCACTTATACATCAATTTAACAGTGAGTTCATGGTGGTTAAGCGCCCTTCAGTGTTTGATCGTACACCGGAAAAGCCCACGCCAGACCTCCGTAGACAGTGGTATCTGCAGCTCAGTCTGCCAGCGTTCTATTGCTAGAGGTGCGGTGTCAGATTCTTTTTGTTGTAACACTTGATATAGTCTCTGTGTTCCTTTCCGTTTCCCCGATAGAGACCAACATCTAGTTTCAAATAAAGTAGGTTGGTGCAGTCCATTCCACTTGTGCGCATGGAGGTAGTGCCGCACTCTCAGATAAGTGTAAAGCTGCGAATTTGGTAACTCATATTTAGTTTGCAGGGACGGAAAGGTGGCCAGACTGTCCTGCTCAAACAGGTCTCCCATTTTTGTATGCCACGGGATTTCCAGAGGGACAATGTCAGATCTGATATCACTTCTTCCAAAATGGATATTGGCATAAGTGCATTAGGTGGATTCGATAGATAAACATTGTTTCTGGAGGTGTACCAAGCATATAAAGTCGCTTGTGTAGCCTGCGGTAATTTATCCATGTCAGTGCGGCAGTGTTTGCCTAGGGTCCAGACATGAGCGGTGATCGAGCAACCAAATTGAGATTTGTAGATCCAATGTTCCAGATCAACCCATTTTTTTACGCCTGGCGGGAGGTGCTTTATAGTCGCCTTATAGTATTTGTGTATATTAGGACAAGCCAATCCAGCATTCCTTTTCGTGGCATACATAACGTCTTGCGCCAATCTAGATTTATTCTGATTCCATATGAAGTGCATCAGTATCCTCTGAAGCTGCTGAAAAAAGGATGTGAATAGTGGAATGGGAAGAGTCCTGAATTTGTATAAAAGCTTTGGGACAATCAGCATTTTAATGGCATTAATCCTCCCCAGCCAAGAAACATAGGTAGTGTTCCATTTTTGGAATGTTGTGACTGTGTCCTTCAGAATTTCTCCATAGTTGTGCTGGTATAAGTGGAAAGGATTGGCTGTTATTTTTGATCCCAAATAGTTCACAGCTGTGGATTGCCAATCCAGGTTGTAGATCTGTTGTAGCCTACTGACAACCGGTGGAGGCAATAATATGGGAAGGGCTTGTGTCTTTGAAACATTGAGTTTATAATAAGACATGCTCCCAAACTGTTCAAGCAATTCAAACAATTTCTGCAAGGCAAAGGTGGGATTAGTCACAGTTAAGGCAATATCATCAGCAAACAATAGGATTTTATGCTCATGTGGACCCACAGAAACTCCCCGTATATCACTCGAACATCTAACGGCTTGGGCTAGTGGCTCTATACTCAGGACATATATAAGAGGCGAAAGGGGGCACCCCTGCCTAGTTCCATTAGTTAACGAAAAGGGGTCTGACAAGAAACCATTCACATTCACTTGGGCTGACGGGTCCGAGTATAGAGCCATTATAGCAGTAATCATTGAAGACGGTATTCCAAACGTCTCCAAGACTAATCTAAGGTAAGTCCAGTTCACTCGGTCAAATGCCTTTTCGGCGTCTAATGCTAAGACTAGTGACGGAGTATTACTGCAATGCATTTGCTGTATTAGGGTGATAAGCCTTCTAGTATTATCATGAATATGGCGCCCCTGGATGAACCCTGTCTGATCATTGTTTATAAGTACTGGCAGCACTTTCTGCATTCTCTTCGCTAGTACAGATGCATAAATCTTAAGATCTCCATTTAGCAAAGAGATAGGGCGGTAATTTGAGCACAATGTGGCATCTTTGCCGGGTTTGGGGATAGTCGAGATGTAGGCCTTCAGCATTTCCCGGGGAAACGTCCCTTGCAATGCTGCCTCATTCAAAGCCCTAGTGAGGTAGGGGGCTAACGTAGCATGAAATGATTTGTAGTATAGATTAGTGTAGCCATCCGGTCCCGGGGCCTTGTTGTTGGGGAGGGCTTGTATAACCGCCAGGACTTCCTCCATGGTTATAGGGCCAGTCAAACCGGTCAACTCTGTGTCTAATAGAGATGGCAGGTTTAGCCGGTCCAAAATCTCAGTGATATCGTGCTTCGAGGGTATAACCATAGAGGAGTCGTCTTTCAAGTTATAAAGGGTACCGTAGAATTTGGCAAATGTGTCTGCTATGTCTTTAGGATTAATTTTTGAGTCACCGGAAGAAGTACAAATTTTCCCAATTCTACGCTGCAAGGTCTGTTGGAGTAATCGTTTCTTAAGTAAAGCAGAGGCTCTATTCCCCATAATGTAAGTCTCGCTTTTGAGCTTCAAAAGTCGAGCTTGACATCTACTCAAAATAAGGAGGTTAACCTCCTCCTTAAGCTTGTTCAAATTCTGCTGTAAATCAGGCAAAGGGGCTATAAGTCGTTGTCTCTCTAAACTGTTTATTTTAAGTAGTAATTGTTCCTGTTTCTGTCTGGCTAGTTTAAGTTTGTATGCTGCAATACTAATCAACGTGCCTCTTAAGGTGGCCTTATGGGCGCACCATAAAGTTAAATCTTTAACGTCTGTATTATCGTTCCTAGAGAAAAAGTCTACTATATTAGTTTCAAGTTGTTTGCGGATATCCACGTCTTCTAGCAGAGTATTATTAAGTCTCCATGGCAGCCTAGCACTGAACTGGTATTTTTCTTGGAGTGAAAATTCCACTAGGGAGTGATCAGTCCAAGTTGTGGGTTTGATCGTACATTTTGAAGCTAAGGATAACGTTTGCGGATAAGCCAGGAAAAGATCTATCCTAGTATGGGTTTGATGTTGGGCCGAATAATACGTAAAGTCCTTCAATGTCGGGTTCAGCACCCGCCAAATGTCGTACAAGTTATGTTGCTCTATTAATTTGGCAAACTGCAGGGAATTCTTGACCACTCGCTTGCCATATTCAGTAGCTTGTGCTCCGAATCGGGGCGATCTATCCAGCTGAGGATCAAGGATATTATTGAAGTCACCTCCGATTAAAACTAAACCTTGTTGGTGGGTTTGTACCTGCTCTAGAGCCTGTTTCAGAAAGACATTCTGTTGGGTGTTAGGCACGTATAAGTTAACCAGGGTGTACAATTGTTGATTAATATTACAAACTACTATAAGACATCTGCCTTTGGGGTCCGCCATATGTTTTACGCTAGTTATGAGCAATGATTTTCGTACGATAGTGGCAACTCCTCTATTTTTTGACGTGGAGGTTGCCGCCGCCAACATAGTATAGTATTTATTCTCAAGCTTACATTGATCTTTCGTCCTAAAGTGAGTTTCTTGGACCCAAATTAAATCTGCACCCTGTCTCTTACATTCAGCGAGCAGCAATAACCTCTTTCGGGGGGTATTTAGACCCCGTGCATTAATACTGATACACTTAAGTACCATGATGTCGATGAATTTTGCTAGGCAGCGTACAGACAGCGGAACCCAAGGCAATAGACATAGCAGTCACAAACCATATAGCAGTCTCCAGGACAGGTGGGAAAGAAGGAAAGAAAGAGGGGGGGGGAAGAGAACAAGCAGTAAAGCAAACAAAACATATATACAATATAGCCAAAACCAAAGGCTGTACTCCCCTAGCTACCATGCCTAGAGGCAGAAAGTTCAGCAGTGGGAGGAAATAGAAACGGGATGTGCCTGGATCAGATGTCATGAGATCCTAGACAGCTCCATGCCGGCGTCAAAATTTACACAGTGGGTATGGGACCCAGGAAAAGGTTGTGAAGCGATAACAAGAGACTCTCAAGCCTTGGCCGTGTGCCACTCTTCCTCCACATGCAAACGGCTTTGAGTCGGTGGCATCTTGTGCTGTGGTTCCATTGGGATATTCCAGTATTTGAGCGCAGCTTTGCCTTCCGCTAGGTTAGCAATGATTTTAGTCGTGTTTTGCCACTGAACTATAAGCTCAGTCGGATATCCCCAATTATATGGAATTTCCTTCTGGCGTAAGCTTTGGGTAATCACCGCTAAGTCACGCCGCCGTGCCAGGGTGGCTGCAGACAAATCAGCATAAATTTGTACCTTATCGTACGGCTGCGGCAGTTCTCCATGCTGTCTAGCATAGCGCATTAGATCCTCTTCGACGTGGAAAAGATGGATACGGAGGATAGTGTCCCTGAGCGCTGCACTCGGCGCATTCTTTGCTTTAGGAATCCTATGGATCCTGTCTATGATCAAGTTGTCTGCAGTTGCGTCTGGTAGTGCTGCCTTAATAAGGCCCTGGGCGTATTGGCATAATTGGGGCTGTAATACTTCTTCAGGAATGCCCCTGAGCCTCACATTGTTCCTCCGCGAACGGTCTTCCAGATCTGCAATTTTTCTATTTCTGCATCTTGCGCATTGACTGTGTCAGCCATGACCAGGGGCGCTCCGCCAATGAGGCGAGCTGAGCCGCTCGCCTCAGGCGGCAGCGCCAGACAGGATTCCAGGGGCGGCAAAAAGCCGCTCCTGCACCTTTAAGAGCCGAATTTCCGGTTTTTAAACCGGAAATTCGGCTGCGCTATTGCGAGAGAGCGCAATTGCGCTCTCCGCAATCGTTTTCCTGCCTCCCCTCGCCGACAGGTAAGTCGGTGCGGGGGCGGCAATGCAGGAGCCGCCTCAGGCGGCTCCTTCCCCAGAAACGGCGCTGGCCATGACGTTATGCGCTGTTACAAATTCCGCCATTTTGGACTCTAAGCGGTCCGTGCGCTCACCCATGGCCTGCAGCTCACTTCTGAGGTCTTGCACTGCGTGCTTAGTATCAGCACAAATATCCTCTCTGAGCTTCGCCAGCATGCATCTTAAATCAGCTTGCGTTAAGCTTTGGGCACCATCAACATACTTATCTGGCAGTTGCTCAGCTTCTACTACCAGACGCGCTGGTGACGAGGCCGCAGAGGAAGAATGGGCGCCATCTTGGATCCCGTCCCGTAGCGAAACTTTCGGCTGCGACCCATAAAAGTCGGTGAGTTGTAGAGGTTTTTGCTTGTTTCTCCTCCTCGACATTTTACCGCTTATCTCCGAAAGGATCGCTGACTTTTGCCGTCTAGGGACTGCTTAATACTGGCTTATAGGCGACACCGGCTACGGAGCTGCAGAGGAATGCGTGTATTCACATGCACGCATAAACCACGCCCCCTATTCCAGTCTCTTATTCATATCAATGCACGGTTGCTAGGGGAATTTGGACCCTAGTTACCAGATTACTGAAATTACAGACCGGAGAGCCGCTGAATAAAAAGCTAAACTCAAAAACCACAAATAATAAAAAAAGTGCAGGGAGTGTTTGAGGTGGGATATACACAGAGAATAGAAGGTGCAGGGAGTTAAAAAAACTAAACTCAAAAACCACAAATAAAAAAAGTGCAGGGAGTGTTTGAGGTGGGATATACACAGAGAATAGAAGGTGCAGGGAGTTAAAAAAACTAAACTCAAAAACCACAAATAATAAAAAATGAAAACCAATTGCAAATTGTCTCAGAATAACCCTCTGTATATCTTACTACGGGGCATATTTACTAAAGGGCGAAGTGACTAATGTGGGCGAAAATTGGCCAGCGTAATGTCATTTTGGAACTTCGCCAATTTACTAATGGTCACTGGCGTAACTTCGCTAGCGAAGGAGACAGACTCTAGCGGTACTTAGATCCCTAACACCAGGAGAATTTGCTCTCTGGCCAACGGACTTAACTGCACAAATTCACTAAGATGCGGATTTTACTGAACGTTAGCTCTTGCGACCGACTTGCCTTCATACCTCCCAACTGTCCCTTTTTCGGAGGTACAGTCCCTCTTTGACAGCTCAACCTGCAGTCCCTCATTTGTACTGGAAAGTCCCTCTTTTCTCTGCACTGAACAGCCAGAAAAAGAAACAAAGTTTCTCACTTAATTGGCTTTTAGCAGAGAGCCCAGAACAGCTAACAGGTGCAAATAAGATACTTTGTAACAATTTTGAGACACAAAAACACAGTTTAGATAAGGAGAAATATTTTCAAACTTTCATAACCTGCCAAATTTTGTAAAACAAACATGGTAATTAGGGGGTGTGGCCACAGAAAGGGGTGTGGTCAAAAAATTGCTGCGCTACGTGCGGGAAAAAATCTTTTGTCCCTCTTTTTACTTCCAAAATGTTGGGAGGTATGTGCCTCAGACCACCTCAGACCAGGGGAAGTGCAATAGAGTAGATAGGAGTTCCCAAAAAAAGAATTGAAAATTATGTTAGTTAGCGACTTTTCCTTTTTTCAGGGTGATAGACTGAAAAAGAGCGTTAAAATGTTTTAGGTTAACCGGCTTCCCCTCTACATTTCCTAATATATGTCACATAAACTATACACTGGGCTCATGCAGGTCCGGACTGAGAATTAAAATAGGCCCTGACATTTCAGGTACACAGAGGCCCAATCAGCCCACACCAGCGCACTAAATAGTGACTTTCTATGGCATCTTATAGCGGCCCCTCTGGCATTTGCCAGAACATACAGATTGCCAGTCCGGGCCTGGGCTCATGTGTAGGGCAATATAACAATTTTATTTTATTAAGGTTCCCTGGGCTTGTGTAGTGTAATGTATTTGCTGCAACATATACGTCCATTCAACTTTAACTTCCCGCCGTATGTAAATTAGTCATCGCCAGCTTTCGGCACCCTGGACACAACTGTGGATTTTAGTGAATGAGCGTTGTCCTGGCAAATCTACACCTGGCAAAGGTGTTGTGATGTGAACGAAGCCGTTGCTGGCGAATTTTTGGAGGTTAGTGAATTTGCCCCTAAGAGCCAAAGGAGAACAAGCCAGTCCCTTGTACCCAAAAGCAATGTGGGTGAACTCGGTGCTTAGTGCAGGGGTTACTTCACTGCAGCACCTTCTTGTATTACAGGATCCACTTGTCTCAAAATTCAGAATATAAAATCCAGGATTCAGTTCATTATTCGGCCAGGATTCGCCATTTTTCAGCAGGATTTGGTTTCGGCCGAATCCTTCTGCCCAGCTGAACCAAATCCGAATTTGCATATGCAAATTAGGGACGGGGAAGGAAATCACGTCCCTAATGCAGACTAGGATTCGGTTCGGTATTCGGACTAATCTTTTGCAAAGGATTCTGGGGTTCGGCCGAATCCAAAATAGTGGATTCAGTGCATCCCTACTGTATATTCTCTCCATCCCGAGGAAGAGCTAAATAACCTGTTATTAGTGCAATTGATTTAACTGAATGTGAGTAGTTCTAATTAATCTCACCGCTTTCTGTTAACTTAAGATAAAACACTATTGGCGTATTCTCTTCCTTATAGACACGTATTAAAGCCAACGAAGCTCTCCGCTACCTATTGTTTTATATTCCCTTGTACCCACTCCTGACAGACCCCCTCCTCTACCTCACGGGTATTGATCTGATAGGTGACAGTGTGACCCCACTATGGAATGGCTTAGCCCCCCATCTCCAGCCTTGCTGCCTGGTGGTGGGGCCAATAGGGGAAGCCTGTGCCCTTTACTCAATTGGTCTGTTAGTAGGGTTGCCATCTTTGCTGGTGACTGAACCCAAACAAAGGGGGCGGGGCAGATAGCATTGGGGGGTGGGGCAGTGATGTTAGGGTGGGCATGATGACATCAGAGGCAGGCACAAAGATGTTGATGGAGTTATGACGCCAGTTCGGGGTTATTACATCACTTGGATTTTAACTGGCTGGATTTCTGTTTCATTCTCTTAATATTTAAAACTGGACCGGAAATTCTGAACAGAAAAACTGATCTATCCAGTTGAAAACCACAAAGATGGCAACCCTATCTCCATCTATATCCTGCCAGGGGAGTGAAGCCAGTCCTTCAATTACAGGTATGAGATAATTATTCCTTTACTCTACTTCTGTTATTAAATGATACAGAAACTCCGCTAACCAGAAAGCTCTTAAATACAGCTATTCAGGGAAAAAACCATTTCTTATATTTGATTGCTTTGTTGTTTCTATAAGAAGAAGAAATGAACTGCACTTGATAATAACTAAGCCACGTTGAACTGAGTAACATAGTATTTCAATATTTTTCATTTATTGGCCAGATTATTGTTCAGGTTTCACAAGGCTGAAAACCAAACAGAAAGTCGAGATCCAGAGAGATCTTAGGAAAACCAAACTGTTTGGGTCAAAACCAACCCTATCTGTCAGTAAATCACATGAACTGATCCAGGGGCAACTTCATCTCTTCTTCATCCTCACAAACTCCTCCCCCTCTGCCTCTTGCCCCAGAATTCATGTTACCCCAATCCTTGCCCCATCTTATTGGCACATGACTAAACCCACTGGCACCTCCCACAATGAGAATATCAATGGGACACTCCCCAAACCTTTTCCCCCTCATATTGTTCCTTGGCCTGAGGAACCTCAGTGTCACAGCTCTCGTCTCTTGGCCTCGTTACAGAACGTCCCGCCTCCCACCCTAAGGACACGCCCTCTTTACCTACAATCCTCTCTGTCCCTCACACTTCTAGCCTTTCCTCCTGCACCACTAACTCCTCCCCTTCCTGTCTGGGGCAGTCCATTTATAAGACCAGGGAGACCTTGTGGAAACCTCCACGTACTTACCTAGAGCCTCACACATTATCTGTCCCACCATGAAGGGATCCCCTACACTCCCAGCTCCCCCAAACTGATCCAGTCTGACCCTCGACATCTCCCAGTTCCTCTAAACAATGAGTCCCGGCCTGAGTTGGGGTGAAGAGGCAACTGATATACAAACTCTCAGCTTCTTCTCTACTGAACCCCATTTAGATTTGGTTCACTTTTACCTTTATGATCTTTAGTTAGATCTTTATTGCTCTTGGTTTGTCCTTGAAGAGCAACATTTGCTGCTGTATCTTTGGGCTCTTACATTCCATTTTTGGAATTTTGTCTTGTTGTTTATGAATAATAATAATAATAATAATAATAAACACGTTGTAAAATGAAATGAACCTTCACCCACATGAGGTCTGACACATGGGCCGTAGCCTCAATGATCACAGTCACTCCTCCCATTGACTCTTACACCCAAATTGTCAATTTATTTGTACCTCCAGCTCCAGAGGGTGATGCACCTTCACTGGTCTCTCATTGCTTGTGGGTGGGATAATTCCCCAGCGATTGTGTATTGTGTTATTTCACTGCAGGAAAACAATAACAATGTGCGCCCCCCCCCCCCAAACCGTCAGCTATTTCATTAACCCTCGTATTACTTTATATACACAAGTCACACCCGATCGTATCTAGTCTAAAAGGTAATGTCATTTAGTGTCCGTCACACATTAACTGCCCAACAGCTCTCACTTCTGCACCCGCCCCTTCTTTTATAGCCCAATAGTCTGGCAACTGTGTCAAAGGCAAAACTCCTGCAACCAATAAAAATTTACAAAATGGAACATTCACTAATGGGAAATTCCTTCCGGACTCCAAGAGGGTAATCAGACCAACCCTGAATCATCTTTATACTTATAGGCACCCGGCCCTTCATTGAAGCTATTTAATATATTGTATTTCTCCAGTGTAACCAATTCTAACTTGTCTTTCCCCATAACTGATCCCTTCCATTCCCTTTATCAGCTTAGTCGCTCTTCTCTGTACTTTCTCTATTTCATTACTGTCCCTTATATATTTATATATAGTGATCATATCCCCCTTATATATTTATATATAGTGATCATATCCCCCTTATATATTTATATATAGTGATCATATCCCTTATATATTTATATATAGTGATCCTATCCGCTTATATATTTATATATAGTGATCATATCCCCTTATATATTTATATATAGTGATCATATCCCCTTATATATTTATATATAGTGATCATATCCCCTTATATATTTATATATAGTGATCCTATCCGCTTATATATTATATATAGTGATCATATCCCCTTATATATTTATATATAGTGGATCCTATCCCCTTATATATTTATATATAGTGATCATATCCCCTTATATATTTATATATAGTGATCATATCCCCTTATATATTTATATATAGTGATCCTATCCGCTTATATATTTATATATAGTGATCATATCCCCTTATATATTTATATATAGTGATCATATCCCCTTATATATTTATATATAGTGATCATATCCCCTTATATATTTATATATAGGTATCCTATCCGCTTATATATTTATATATAGTGATCATATCCCCTTATATATTTATATATAGTGATCATATCCCCTTATATATTTATATATAGTGATCCTATCCGCTTATATATTTATATATAGTGATCATATCCCTTATATATTTATATATAGTGATCCTATCCGCTTATATATTTATATATAGTGATCATATCCCCTTATATATTTATATATAGTGATCATATCCCCTTATATATTTATATATAGTGATCATATCCCCTTATATATTTATATATAGTGATCCTATCCGCTTATATATTTATATATAGTGATCATATCCCCTTATATATTTATATATAGTGATCATATCCCCTTATATATTTATATATAGTGATCATATCCCCTTATATATTTATATATAGTGATCATATCCCCTTATATATTTATATATAGTGATCATATCCCCCTATATATTTATATATAGTGATCCTATCCCCCTTATATATTTATATATAGTGATCATATCCCCCTTATATATTTATATATAGTGATCATATCCCCTTATATATTTATATATAGTGATCCTATCCCCTTATATATTTATATATAGTGATCCTATCCCCTTATATATTTATATACAGTGATCCTATCCCCTTAACTGTCTCTTCTCCAGTGTAACAATCCCAACTTGTCTTTCCCCATAACTGATCCCTTCCATTCCCTTTATCAGCTTAGTCGCTCTTCTCTGTACTTTCTCTATTTCTTTACTGACCCTTATATATTTAAATATAGTGATCATATCCCCCTATATATTTATATATAGTGATCCTATCCCTCTTATATATTTATATATAGTGATCCTATCCCCTTATATATTTATATATAGTGATCCTATCCGCTTATATATTTATATATAGTGATCCTATCCCCTTATATATTTATATATAGTGATCCTATCCCCTTATATATTTATATATAGTGATCCTATCCCCTTATATATTTATATATAGTGATCCTATCCCCCTATATATTTATATATAGTGATCCTATCCCTCTTATATATTTATATATAGTGATCCTATCCCCCTTATATATTTATATATAGTGATCATATCCCCTTATATATTTATATATAGTGATCATATCCCCCTTATATATTTATATATAGTGATCATATCCCCTTATATATTTATATATAGTGATCATATCCCCTTATATATTTATATATAGTGATCATATCCCCTTATATATTTATATATAGTGATCATATCCCCTTATATATTTATATATAGTGATCCTATCCCCCTTATATATTTATATATAGTGATCCTATCCCCTTATATATTTATATATAGTGATCATATCCCCTTATATATTTATATATAGTGATCATATCCCCCTTATATATTTATATATAGTGATCATATCCCCTTATATATTTATATATAGTGATCATATCCCCCTTAACTGTCTCTTCTCCAGTGTAACCAATCACAACTTGTCTTTCCCCATAACTGATCCCTTTTATTCCTTTATCAGTTTAGTTGCTCGTCTCTGTACTTTTTTCCTCCAAAACCATTATTTTTGGGGCTAGAGTGAGAGATGCCTGTTCTTCTCTATGGGAGAGTGCAGCAATTAAAAGACTCCTACAGCAGTTGGGTTATTATTTTCAGGCAGCTGGAGGATATTGGGTCCTGGCAGGGCTTTACACAATATTTAGAATCCTATTTTTCTCTTTAAAATGAGAAAGAAGTGGCCTTTGCCTTATTTTGATGAGCCGCCGCTGAGTTTAATGGGTCCAGAGGACACAAATGACTGGATTAAACATTGAGCCGACAGATTTCATTGTCAGTTTGTTCATATAAAATCCCTTTTCATTGGCTGGCAGGAGATTTAACAGGGCAATAATTGTGTACAGTCCATAAAGCTATAGGGTTATAGTTCAGCAGGCACCCGCATTGCACAGGATCAGCAGGGAGGGCGCCTGAGAGATATGAGAGGGGAATAGAAATGTTACAGAAGCACAGGTATAAGAATAATAAGAAGAATAATAATAATAATAAACCAGTGCTGTGCATATGACTCTGTATTGGGAATATACTGGGTACAAGGGACCTGTACTTGGCATAACTGATACAACCGAGACAATGACACAAAGACTCTTGGGAAATTTGGAAAATGGAATTTAAGAAAAGATACAGAAAATCATAACTCCCCCCCCATATATTTGGGGTATATGAGTAATACTGGGGTATCCCACAGTCCTGATCCACACATATCACATTAGACTTTGATTCATACAGACGAGCGGCTCGATGTCCACTTGGTCCGACCCCCATTATTTTCCTGCCCCAAAGGCCTCAGATCCAGATATCAGAACTGCAGTCGCCCCCGGGGTATCGGAGCTCATGGGCAAGCACAGGGCCATCTGGTTCCTTTCCAAAATCCACCAGGAAGTTGGGGTTCAGCTTGAGGCCTCCCTTCTCCGTGTCCACGTCAATCTGCAGCATGACCGCCCCTTCTCTGGGAAACAGAGGGAGACGGGGTGAAAAGGGGTGTCACCCGCAAAAGGGCGGGGCACTCACACATTGACCCCAAAGGGCACAGCACACGTCAGGACAAGGTCACAGAGGGAAATATCATAAAAGAACTTGGTGTTTGGGGTGAGAGTTACCAACAGATACACGGGCACAGAGCTAGACACCCCCAGAAATACACAGGTACCCCCTTACTTGAGCATGTCGGGGTAGAACTGCTTGTCCCAAATGCTGTATATGGAGCTGGTCACATAAATTCTCTTCCCATCCAGGCTGAGCTGAATCATCTGTGGCCCCCCAGGTATAATCTTCCCCTAAAACACACAATTCACTGGGAATCAGACTGAACCCAAGGAATTCAAGTGGGAGAGTTTGGCACCCGGAGAAGATAAAGAGGAGGATTATGGGAAATGGAGACGGTGTAGCAGCCGGAGAGACAGCAAGAAACGGGGGACGTTATAGTAAAGGGAGACTGTAGCAGGGGGAGAGACAGCCAGGAGTAGAGACAGAGAAAGGGGAGTTATGGGAAAGGATGACTGTGTAGCAGCTAGAGAGACAGCCAGGAGTAGAGTGAGAGACAGAGGAGGATTACGGGGGAAGGGAGAGCATGTAGCAGCTGGAGAGACAGACAGAAGTAGAGCGAGAGAAACGGGAGACGTTATAGTAAAGGGAGACTGTAGCAGGGGGAGAGACAGCCAGGAGTAGAGAGAGAGAAAGGGGGAGTTATGGGAAAGGGAGAGCAGCTAGAGAGACAGCCAGGAGTAGAGCGAGAGAGAGGGATGATTATGGGAAAGGGAGACTGTGCAGCAGGGGAAGAGACAGCCATGAGCAAAGAGGGAGGACTATGGGGAAGAGACAGTATGTGGCATCTGGAAAGACAGCCAGGAGTAGAGAAAGGGCTGTCTAATCCAAATAAAGCAGGGAGAGAGACAGACAGGAGTAGAGAGAGAGAGAGGGGAGGATTATGGGGAAGAGACAGCCAGGGGCAGAGAGAGAGGGGAGGGCATCAACTGGGAATAAAGCAGAGTAACTGGGGGGGATGAAGGTTTGGAACCCCCCCCCCTCCGCCCAGCTTTGCCTCTTGCTCAGGTGACACAGAGGAACTAGGGAGGAGAATTAGGGAACTCACCTTGACAGTCACAGGGTCAGGCTGACACTCCAGTTCCTTATCTTCTTGTACAGCGACCGGTCCCCCTTTCTGAATGCTGCCCCCCAAAAAGATCTATGGGGTAAAGGGCAGAAGAAGAGAATGAGCCAGAGGCAGATGGAGAGCGTTGTGCTTGGAGCCCCAATAAGTCTTACATTAACTGTTAAACATAGAGGTACTTTTGGTTGCTACGGTAATTGACCCACCTGCCCCACCAATTTGGGGTTCCTGATGTTGGTGATGTCATACTGCCGAATGTCTCCGTGTAGCCAATTACTGAAGTAGAGGAAACGATCGTCCAATGAGATGAGGATGTCTGTTATAAGCCCTGGAGGTAGGGGGCGAGAGAGAGACATGAGTCCAAACTCTGATTCTAACTGCCCCCTCCCTCGCATACATCATGCAACAGTGGCTCTTACACTGAACCCCAACATGCTATAGCGGGGAGCCAAGAAACAGGTTGAGACATAGGTCAAATATCCATGTCAGCCAATCAGATGCTTGCTTTCATTCTTCTATCTGCAATAAAGCAGTGAAAGCTAACTGCTGATTGGTTGCTATGGGTTAAAAAGCTTGAGCATTTCCCCTCCCACCTCTCCTTGCACTTTGGATGTTGTACAGGGCAGTCAGTATCTGCACCCACCTGGCATCTCGGGCAGTGCCCACCCTTCCACCTTCTTACTGGGCACCTGGATCACCTTCTCTGCGGCCCATTTGCCATCCTACAGCAGGAAAGAGCATGGTTAAACATGGGGGATTCAGTAGGCTGGATCTGTGGCCCTATATTGGGTATATAACAGAATATTGGGGACCATATTGAGCCATCGGTGCTGCCATACTGAATGCTGGTACCAGAAATCATCTCCTTGTGACATTCTCTTACCTTCTCTTTGTAGAAGCGGAAGATGGAGCTACTCAGGGCGCAGCCCACCAGGCCTTGGTCGGCGTCGGGGTTGTGTAGGAAGCGAATCTCCAGCGGTATCAGCCCGTCCTTCCCCAGGTCTATGGTCTGCACCAGCCTGTGTTCTGTCCAATCCCAGACGTTCAAGGAGTGACCATATTGTCCTGGGGGGAAGCAACATTTGGGGTTATACAGAACCTTCAATTGGTAGACGTGTAGTTGAGCAACGTGTCTCACCAGCCAGTACATCCTCCATCTTGAAACCCAGAGCAAAGGCTTTAGGGGCCCCCCATTCGGTGCTGATCATGACGTTGTGGCGCGGTTGGTACCAGAAATCATATCCAAACTGAGCTGTTTCCCCTTCCGCTTCCCAGTTCCCTTTTACCTCAAACGTCTCCCCGTCCAGCAGAACAAAGCCCCCTGCATCATGGGAAACAAAGGGTTAGTAAGGGGTTACTATCTATATGCATGTACCATAATAATGGGGTGGGAGCTGCCATGACGCTTGGTACTTTTAGCTGCAATGTCCTGTACTAACCAGTGGGTGGTGCTAATAGGAAATGTTCTTTAACCTGGGGGTGGGGCATCTAATCAGATACTCCCATGCGGAACCTCCAAGGTGGAGCGAATTGTTTTCAGGGCTCAGATTGTGAGACTCACCTTTTCCATTCCCACAGGGGTCCCCCAAGGCGCTAATCATGATCTCCCCACAGCCCAGGCAGTGAGAGGTGTGCAGGTTGGCCAGGCCGCACTTCCAATAAACTTCATGTGGCTCCACAGTCTGCAGCAAAGAGGAAGAAGAGGAGGAGGAAGGAAGCTGAGCCTGTGAGCTTACACTTTGCACCCTACAATGGTCCCACGGCAGAAAAGTACTATATAAATGGCATGACACTAATGGCCTGGGCTTGTAATAACAAACCTTGTGGAGTCGGGGAGCCCGGGGGTCGGTGCCAACATCCACCACGTAGACGCGAGAAGAGATGAGACAGGGGAGGATGAGTTTGTTACGGACTTTGCTGCTGTCTCCGTAGCAACTGCTGCAGGTATTCCAGCCGGAGTGGTGCAACTCGTCGTTCACGTTGGGCATCGGAAGTCGGTGGATCACCTGGAACAGTTACAGATCACCTTTAATGAACAACAACTCCCAGAATCCTGCCTGAGACTCCAAGGGCTGCTCCTTCCTTACATGAGCTTGTTTAAAACTACAACTCCCAGTACCCTCTGGGGTAAATCCCATTGTTATAGCCAGTGAATGGACTGATGCCTTTCTGCTTCACTCGTGCGCTAAAACAACCTGTGGGTCCCCCAGCTGTTACCTGACTACAACTCCCAGCATTCCCTGAGAGTCTAGGCTGCTCAACGCTGAACTTGTTACCTGGGAGTACGTCGGGGACTTGGGATCCACATCCACGGTGGCCAGGTAGTCGGGCTTGTTGATGCCGGTGCTGCGGTAGATACAGGGCAGGTAGACAATCTCCTCCCTGGGGCCTGTGGGGGGCACAGAATCAGTGGGTCAGGCTGAGTAAATAGTGATGCCCTCCCTTGCTGATCTCATTGGCTAAATAGGGAATACAGGGATATGGAAGATAGATCATAGTACAAGTTCATCCAGGGACTGGTCCCATTACATCTTGGAGTCAGGAAGGAATTGGAGTCGGGTCAGGAGGGTTTTTCGCCTTCCTCTGGATCAACTGGCAGTTAGGCAGGTTAGACGGATCTGTGGTTTTTTTCTAGGGATGCACAGAATCCACTATTTTGGATTCGGCCGAACCCCCGAATCCTTTGCAAAAGATTAGACCGAACCGAATCCGAACCCTAATATACATATGCAAATATGCAAATCAGGGCTGGGGAGGGGAAAACATTTTTTTACTTCCTTGTTTTGTGACCAAAAAGTCCCTGCCCCTAATTTGCATATGCAAATTAGGATTCTGATTCGATTCGGCAGGGCAGAAGGATTTGGCCGAATCCCAAACCGAATCCTGGATTCGGCGCATCCTTATTTTTTTCAACCTAATTTACTATGTAACAAGTGTTTGCAGTTCCCCAAGCAACTCCCTGCACCCACCTTTCATGGCATCCAGAGGGCTCTTGTACCCCGGCCCACATGATCCACACTTGGCTGGAAAGAAAAAGAGAAGATTTGGTTCATTTTGTCCAACCCTGGTGCCTCTGGACTGGGAATAATGGAGCAAGAGTACCCCCATCACACACACAGTACCCCCTTGTGTCTGCTGCCCCCGCTGGAGAATGAGAGATTCAGCAGGGGGTTGTGATACAGTGATCCCTATAAATACAAAGTTCTCTCCGGAGCTGCCAGTAGTCGCTGGCCTGGCACAAGCAGGGGGTGGCGCTGGCCCATAGGAATGATCAGATATCACAGCAATGGGCCGGCTCACCATTAACCCCCCGGGGCAGAACAATGTGCAGGGTACGACTGGCACAATCAGATAAAGCAATTGGCTCATTCCCATCTGATGCCCCCCCCCCCAGTCTGGTTGCTTTTGGCACATTCACAGCTGCACTCTGGGTTCTGGAGAGGAGTGTGGGCCAGACCCCCAGCAGGACGGGAGCCCATAGAAGGGAAAGGCTTGTGGGTGGCACTGGGCCCAGTTGGCTGGAATCTCATGAGAGCGAAACACAGAGGAGAGGGAGGGACTTACTGGGCCCACAACGGGGGGGACAGAACAAAGGTTCCCTAAACTCCTACCTGCACCCAACTCTACTGCTCCCCATTGTATCATGTCTGTGCATTACTGCTGTACCCACCGCACTGCAATTGTCTCACTTTATGGCTCATAACATCCATCATGGGGCAATAAACTGTCATGTAATTACACTTGCACCAACACACCCTGCACCCTGCCCCATATAACTGTCAGCCCCCAGCCTGCGACCCCTCCCAGCACTAACCCCCCCTTACTGTATATTGCCCCAGAATTCCCCCTCACTCATACTGTAACCCCCCAGCACTAACCCCCCTTACTGTATATTGCCCCAGCATTCCCTCCCCCCCCCAATATATTGTAACCCCTTCCCACATCTCCCCCTCCCACACTGTGACTTGCCTGTTCCCACTGTCATTATAGAGGCAGAGAGGGGAGTGAAACTGACAGTTGTGAAATAGCTGAAGGTCTGGCCAATGGCAGGGAAGTGTTGGTATAATGAGTCTATGTGAGTGGAGGAGGGGAGAGACCCCCAGCAGAATACTGAGCAGCACCCACAGGAGTCTGGAGGAGGGGCCCCTACTTGTGAGGACCAGGGAGAGTAGGACTGGGTGCTAGTGGTGAGTGGGTCAGGGGAACCCCAATCTCTGTGGGGTGCGTTAGTGGGAGTCAACAAGGTACAAACCTAAGTTGAGCCTCAATTTGGATTTCATCAGAGAAGGAAGTTTTATTAAGTACAGAATAAACAGAGATCTCATAGAGACCCTCCAGCCCCTTTATCTTTATTCCTGTATCAGCCCATAGTGATCATTCCACTGGTTCATATTTACTCCATAATGTGGAAGCTGAACTGTATCCTACAACCTTACTCTTGAGTAACTCTCATTGCTTAATAACCGTTAATAATTTCCTTTTTATTATTGTCTGGTACCGAAACTCAAGCACAAGCCGAAACACAAGCTCAAAAACAACCTCAAATTCAAACACAACCTCAAGCACAAGTTAAAACACAAGCACAAGCTCTTCAGAGCTCTTTACTCATCTCTCTACTATAACAACATCTCCAGGGTGCTGCACCCTCACTCCCACCTACCTGCTACCCACTGTTCTTTATGCATGGGCACCCACTGTATGCAGCAGTCCTGTCCTGCTTTATGGCAGCTGAGATTCTAGCTATCTGTATAACAGAACATTCTGTCCCAGTGGCTGCACAGATCCTATCTGATCCCCATTGTAAGCAACAGTCCTGTCCTGCTTTATGGCAGCTGAGATTCTAGCTATCTGTATAACAGAACATTGTGTCCCAGTGGCTGCACAGATCCTATCTGATCCCCATTGTAAGCAGCAGTCCTGTCCTGCTTTATGGCAAGCTGAGATTCTAGCTATCTGTATAACAGAACATTCTGTCCCAGTGGCTGCACAGATGCCTATCTGATCCCCATTGTAAGCAGCAGTCCTGTCCTGCTTTATGGCAGCTGAAGATTCTAGCTATCTGTTATAACAGAACATTCTGTCCCGTGGGCGTGCAACAGATGCCGCTATCTGGATCCCGCATTGTAAGCAAGCAGTAACCTGTACTGCTTTATGGCTAGCTGAGATTCTAGGCCTATCTTGTATAACAGAACGATTCTGGTTCCGCAGATGGCTGCACCAGATCCTTCTGATCCCCAATTGTAAGCAGCAGTCCTGCTCTGCTTTATGGCAGCTAAGATTCCTATCTGTATAACAGAACATTCTGTCCAGTGGCTGCACAGATCCTATTTGATCCCCTTGTAAGCAGCAGTCCTGTCCTGCTTTATGCAGCTGAGATTCTAGCTATCTGTATACAGAACATTCTGTCCCAGTGGCTGCACAGATCCTATCTGATCCCCATTGTAGAGATTCAAGCGCTTCTGCTATCTTGCTTCTTATGTGAAGCTGTGATCCTAAGCAATCTATGCATGGCAGCTGAGATTCTAGCTATCTGTATAACAGAAACATTCTGTCCCAGTGGCTGCACAGATCCTATCTGATCCCCATTGTAAGCAGCAGTCCTGTCCTGCTTTATGGCAGCTGAGATTCTAGCTATCTGTATAACAGAACATTCTGTCCCAGTGGCTGCACAGATCCTATCTGATCCCCATTGTAAGCAGCAGTCCTGTCCTGCTTTATGGCAGCTGAGATTCTAGCTATCTGTATAACAGAACATTCTGTCCCAGTGGCTGCACAGATCCTATCTGATCCCCATTGTAAGCAGCAGTCCTGTCCTGCTTTATGGCAGCTGAGATTCTAGCTATCTGTATAACAGAACATTCTGTCCCAGTGGCTGCACAGATCCTATCTGATCCCCATTGTAAGCAGCCAGTCCTGTCCTGCTTTATGGCAGCTGAGATTCTAGCTATCTGTATAACAGAACATTTCTGTCCCAGTGGCTGCACAGATCCTATCTGATCCCCATTGTAAGCAGCAGTCCTGTCCTGCTTTATGGCAGCTGAGATTCTAGCTATCTGTATAACAGAACATTCGTGTCCCAGTGGCTGCACAGATCCTATCTGATCCCCATTGTAAGCAGCAGTCCTGTCCTGCTTTTAATGGCAGCTGAGATTTAGCTATCTGTATAACAGAACATTCTGTCCAGTGGCTTGCACAGATCCTATCTGATCCCCCATTGTAAGCAGCAGTCCTGTCCTGCTTACTGGCAGCTAGATTCTAGCTATCTGTATAACAGAACATTCTGTCCCAGTGGCCTGCACAGATTCCTATCTGATCCCCATTGTAGCAGCAGTCCTGTTCCTGCTTTATGGCAGCTGAGATTCTAGCTATCTGGTATAACAGAACATTCTGTCCCAGTGGCTGCACAGATCCTATCTGATCCCCATTGTAAGCAGGCAGTCCTGTCCTGCTTTATGCAGCTGAGATTCTAGCTATCTGTATAACAGAACATTCTTCCCAAGGACTGCACAGATCCTATGTGATCCCCATTGTAAGCAAGCAGTCCTGTCCTGCTTTATGGCAAGCTGAGATTCTAGCTATCTGTATAACAGAACATTCTGTCCCAGTGGCTGCACAGATCCTATCTGATCCCCATTGTAAGCAAGCAGTCCTGTCCTGCTTTAATGGCAGCTGAGATTCTAGCTATCTGTATAACAGAACATTCTGTCCCAGTGGCTGCACAGATCCTATCTGATCCCCATTGTAAGCAGCAGTCCTGTCCTGCTTTATGGCAGCTGAGATTCTAGCTATCTGTATAACAGAACATTCTGTCCCAGTGGCTGCACAGATCTTATCTGTAGATCATTAACTAAACTAACCGGTTCCACTGCAGCTAAAAACCAGCACAGGCCCCAGGTTTTATGTGATAGAACAAATAAGTCTTTGGCCGAGCACTTTCTGATTATTTCCTTAAAGGATCTGAAATGGTTCAGCCCAGTGGAAGAGACAATAGGAATGTTTAATTTTTATGAAGCAGGTGCAGAACAGAACCCGGGGAATGGGTCGGTGTCTGGGATGTGGGCCAAACCATTACATTCTCATGGAGGGGCCAGAACAGTATGTTCAGCGAGTGTATCTTGCCCAGATGTTGCACGAAAGGCCTGACCCAAAATATATTCCCTGACCTCCTATACATCCGGATAGTGTCAGATAATTCTGAGGAGGAATACACAGGGGGCTGGGGCCAATTAAAGGGACACTATGTATCTAAAATATAAATGAACGCCAAGGAAAGTATCCAAGAAGCTTGACTTTGGTTACAATGTTTGAGGAGTGAGAAGCAGCAGTGCAGACACACATTTACGCATCGTTTTAATGAGGAATGAATTGAAATTGGGAAGTTTATAAGAATGGCATTTCCTTTCACTAGATAAAATTTTTTTTGATTAAGTTCCCCTTTAAAGTACAAAAAAACCTTGTGATCTTCATGTTATTCTTGGTATTGATGGAGACTAAATCTCGGCAGTTGCGCAGACTCCCACGCACTGTGTTGTTGCGACTACGTCACAGGCAGTTGGAGTTGGGTGTAAGCAGGGTGACAGGGTGCTTCCCGCCAGCCTTGCAGAAGCTGCACTAAAAACACACAGTGCAGGGAGTTGCTGGGAGTTGGGTGTAAGCAGGGTGACAGGGTGCTTCCCGCCAGCCTTGCAGAAGCTGCACTAAAAACACACAGTGCAGGGAGTTGCGTGTAAGCAGGGTGACAGGGTGCTTCCCGCCAGCCTTGCAGAAGCTGAACTAAAAACACACAGTGCAGGGAGTTGCTGGGAGTTGGGTGTAAGGCAGGGTGACAGGGTGCTTCCCGCCAGCCTTGCAGAAGCTGCACTAAAAACACACAGTGCAGGGAGTTGCTGGGAGTTGGGTGTAAGCAGGGTGACAGGGTGCTTCCCGCCAGCCTTGCAGAAGCTGAACTAAAAACACACAGTGCAGGGAGTTGCTGGGAGTTGGGTGTAAGCAGGGTGACAGGGTGCTTCCCGCCAGCCTTGCAGAAGCTGCACTAAAAACACACAGTGCAGGGAGTTGCTGGGAGTTGGGTGTAAGCAGGGTGACAGGGTGCTTTCCGCCAGTCTTGCAGAAGCTGAACTAAAAACACACATTGCAGGGAGTTGCTGGGAGTTGGGTGTAAGGCAGGGTGACAGGGTGCTTCCCGCCAGCCTTGCAGAAGCTGCACTAAAAACACACAGTGCAGGGAGTTGCTGGGAGTTGGGTGTAAGCAGGGTGACAGGGTGCTTCCCGCCAGCCTTACAGAAGCTGAACTAAAAACACACAGTGCAGGGAGTTGCTGGGAGTTGGGTGTAAGCAGGGTGACAGGGTGCTTTCCGCCAGTCTTGCAGAAGCTGAACTAAAAACACACAGTGCAGGGAGTTGCTGGGAGTTGGGTGTAAGCAGGGTGACAGGGTGTTAGAATTACAAATCTGCTGGAACACAAAATATTCTGCAGTTTTACTACAATCTTAGGGGCCTATGTAAGAAGGGGCCCCAGGGCCCAGGAATGGCAGGAAGTTTACTCCTATATATAGAGGAGGGAGAACATCCTGCAACACTTCAGGCCCTTGAACTTGGAACTGAGGGGTTAATATTCCCCAATGGCCTATGGATTTGCAGATCCCCTGCCCCAGGAATGTGGAGGAGACGAGGGGTGCGGGGAGTGCGTGCAGGGAGTTATTTTGTTTATAGAAGCAATAAAGATGACAGGGATGAGAGGCACCCCCTCTTGTCATGGGACGGGGCCCATCTGGGTTCTCTCTTGTGTAAATCAGGAGACTGGACCTGGTGCCAGAGAATCAATTAACCCCGTGTGCATCATGTGTATAATGCAGAGTATAATGTTCATATGGGCCCTGGGGCCCCCACAGAGCTAAAGTTCCCCATAGACGCGACCATTCTTATTGACGAACGACCGATTTTAGGGAAGTCCGACCGATCCTTCGAAATTATCGTGCGGTTAGTGGGATTCAAACGATCGCACATCTTACGATTTTTCGTCCGACATCTGTCAGGAAATTAATCGCCAGGTCCTGGCAAATTGGTCAATTCGTACGATAGTTCTGAGATAATCGTGGTCTGAACCCACAGGCCCGGCAAAAGGATGGGCAAAGCCTAAAGCGACCAATGGGCATTGAGCATTTATTGAGCTACTTTGTGGCCAAATGGACAAGTGCAAGAAGTGGTGCCAATTGATATAATGTGCCATCCTTGCTGCGCTGCACTGTTGTGCTACAGGCCTGGGTATCAGTGGTTAGGGTTGCTGTAGGTACAATATATACATGTCGGTGTCCTGCTCACTAGAATAAGTGTAATGGCAGCACCGCAGCTCAATGACATGCGGGAAATCTGCTCAATACCAGCACCGGTGCCAAATGATAAGGGGCGTGTCTCACTGAGCTTGTGTAACCACACCCCATTCCTTGGCTCCACCCTTCCTATCTCCTGGGCTGCCAGTCTCCATGCCCACCTAGGTGCCAATTAAAGTGGAATCCTGTTCTTTACACAAGGGCAATAAGTGTGCCAGGCTGTAACATGTGATGGGTATAAATCTCTTATATTCTCTACTCACTGCCCCACATCCAGGAAAGGGCTAAATATATTTATTTCTCATATATATTTGTCACTGTAAGAAATGCCCCACACCCACATACGCCAGCCTGTACCCCTACTACTAGATACCCCAGCCTGTACCCCCAATATTAGATACCCCAGCCTGTACCCCTACTACTAGATACCCCAGCCTGTACCCCCAATGTTAGATACCCCAGCCTGTACCCCTGCTGCTAGATACCCCAGCCTGTACCCCCATTGTTAGATACCCCCAGCCTGTATTGTACCCCTACTGCTAGATACCCCAGCCTGTACCCCCAATGTCAGATACCCCAGTCTGTACCCCCATTGTTAGATACCCCAGCCTGTATCGTACCCCTTCTGCTAGATACCCCAGCCTGTACCCCCAATGTTATATACACCAGCCTGTACCCTCACTGACAGATCCTCCAACACACACCACAAAATATTGTTAATTTTTCATAATTATTGAGCTTTTCTACCCCAGAGAATCCATTGTATACACCCTGTTATATCCCCAGCTCTCTGTACATGTATATAGACCAATATAAACATTTATATATATATATACACACACACGTACATATACAGAGAGGTATATAATATCCTGCTGTACAGTATAAATAAGTATCACTATAACTAAATATACACAACCCCCCAGCAGGGTCCCTGGAGCCCACCCTAGAAGGAGCCGTGAGTCTCACCCATTCCTGCGTCTGTCTGTCTGTCTGTCTGTCCCACACGCTGCTGTGAGTCTCTGCTCAGATCACTGGCCCTGCTGGACACACACTTAAATTCAGTGGGAAAGGGGCGGGTCAGGAGTGTGAGGGGCGGGGATTGGGGGAATTTGAACTTGTAGGAATGTAGCAGAGATACAGGGTAGTGGTGAGTGAGAGCGGAGCAGTTATTGTCTGTGTCCCCTACTGGCCCTCAGCTCCCCCTGTGTCTCCATCCCATAACCCCCAGTGTGTGATTGTGCAATAAACTAGTGTGTGCAGCCCCGCCCCCTGCACCTTGTCCTCTTAACTCAACTGGTGACCCACAGCTGTGCCAGGAACACACTCCCAGTGACACACCCACTTTCACTATTCACTAATCACTAATCACTAATCACTAATCACTATTCCCTATACACTAATCACTATTCACTTTTCACTAATCACTATTCCCTATACGCTTATCACTATTCCCTATACACTAATCACTATTCACTTTTCACTAATCACTATTCCCTATACACTAATCACTATTCACTTTTCACTAATCACTATTCCCTATACACTAATCACTATTCACTTTTCACTAATCACTATTCCCTATACACTAATCACTATAGTCACAAGACGAATGGCTGAGCCTCTGTTACCAAAGTAGAAGCAGTTTTTAGGGCCCAAAGCAGTTGCTGGTCTGAGCCAGGGATGTGTCTGTACTGGACTCACTGGGAGACACCTCAGACTCCATGTTGTTTCTGCTCCAGTCTGTGGGAGAGTTGCACCAGGAGGGGCTGGAGGGGCAAATATGTGTTGATGGGAGACACTGTGTGTGTTTCGGCTGCTAGAGAAGAACATCACCTGCTGCTGCTGCAGAAACTCTATGGGCAATAAACCCAACCCAATGTTGTCCTCTTAATTCTGTCAGACATTTTTATTTCCCCTTAATAGGAGTAAACCGGGCAGTCATGAGGAGCCCAGGCACAGGTGAGGGATACAGGTGAGGGATACAGGTGAGGAGCACAGGTACAGGTGAGGGATACAGGTGAGGGGCACTGGCACAGGCGAGGGATACAGGTGAGGGATACAGGTGAGGAGCACAGGTACAGGTGAGGGATACAGGTGAGGGATACAGGTGAGGAGCACAGGTGAGGAGCACAGGTACAGGTGAGGAATGCAGATGACTAGCACAGGTGAGGGACACAGGTGAGGGCCACAGACAGAGGTGAGGCGCACAGGTGAGGGATACAAGTGACCGGCACAGGTGAGGAATACAAGTAAGGGGCACATGTAAGGGATACATCATACAGGTAAGGGGCAAAGGTACAGGTGAGGGATACATCATACAGGTCAGGGGCACAGGCACAGGTAAGGGAATGGATATATCATACAGGTGAGGAGCACAGGCACAGGTGAGGGGTTACAGGTGAGGTGAGGGGCACAGGTGAGGAATACAGGTGAGAGGCACAGGTGAGGAATACAGGTAAGGGGCACAGGTGAGGGGCAAAGGCACAGGTAAGGAATACATCATACAGGTGAGGGGCACAGGTGAGGAATACAGGTGAGGGGCACAGGTGAGGAATACAGGTGAGGGGCACAGGTGAGGGATACAGGTGAGGGATACAGGTGAGGGATACAGGTGAGGGGCACAGGTGAGGGATACAGGTGAGGGATACAGGTGAGGGATACAGATGAGAGGCAGAAGTGAGAGATACATCATACAGGTGAGCAGCACTGGTACAGGTGAGAAATACAGGTAAGGGACACAGGTGAGGGATACATCATACAGGTGAGGGATACAGTTGGGCACAGGTGGGGATACGGCCAGTGGTGGGGGTGGCACAGGTGAGGATACAGGTAAGAGACACAGGTGAGGGGTACAGGTGAGGGATAGGTCCAGACCTGCTGAAGGCACCTTGGTTGGGAATTTGCCACCTGTATTAAACATTGGTGCTGACACCAGAGATACCATAGAGATTACTGGACATATCTGAGGAAACGCACATTCTATACCCTACTTATAAACAGATTTCGCTCACTCTGATTCTGCCAGCCACAAGATGGCAATGCCTCTTGGCACCTTACTAAATCCAGCTATCCAGCAAAAGAAGATGGCGTTGTCAATCCCCAAGCATAGTGCCAACCACAACATGGAGGACTTGTACCTTACGTGCCACCAGATGGCGTCGCTGCCGGAAGCGCTTGTAATAGCCAACCAACGCACCCGCCCCTGACAACCATAATATGGCGGCAAAAAAGTAGCGGCGGAAGTCGTTCTTACTTCCTGCTTCAGGCCCAGCACTGTGTCATTGTACGACGCCATGATGATGGGAAGCGGGATGAAGCTGTGGCCCGGGGGACCGGCTCCTGGAGAGCTGCAGTGTTTCCCCGGGGCGGGTCCGGTCAGACACACACTGTGAGTATTAGTGGGGCAGATACTGGCCAGTTGTGTCGGTGTGTGGCCCTGGCTGCCGGGGAGACTGAAAGAAGGGCCCAGTCTTCTGGGGAGCCTGGAGCTCGTGTGCCTTTACTTTCTCTCAGGGCTCCAGGGGAAGAGTTAACTGGAGGTGCACATCACTCCTGGCCTTCTACTACATTTCCCAGCATCCCCCGAGAGCTGCTCTTCCTCTCACAGAGGGACACACAGTCTTCTACTCACACTGACCCCTGACATCCCACAGACTCTGGGAAACTCCTGACATCAGAGAACCTCCTACAGCTTTTACTTTATACTGACACTTTATACTGACACTTTATACTGACGCTTTAATACTGACGCTTTAATACTGACGCTTTAATACTGACGCTTTAATACTGACGCTTTAATACTGACGCTTTAATACTGACGCATTAATACTGACGCTTTAATACTGACGCTTTAATACTGACGCATTAATACTGACACTTTATACTGACGCTTTAATACTGACGCTTTAATACTGACGCTTTAATACTGACGCTTTAATACTGACGCTTTAATACTGACGCATTAATACTGACGCTTTAATACTGACGCTTTAATACTGACGCTTTAATACTGACGCATTAATACTGACGCTTTATACTGACGCTTTAATACTGACGCTTTAATACTGACGCTTTAATACTGACGCTTTAATACTGACGCTTTAATACTGACGCATTAATACTGACACTTTATACTGACGCTTTAATACTGACGCTTTAATACTGACGCTTTAATACTGACGCTTTAATACTGACGCTTTAATACTGACGCTTTAATACTGACGCTTTAATACTGACACTTTAATACTGACACTTTAATACTGACACTTTAATACTGACACTTTAATACTGACACTTTAATACTGACACTTTAATACTGACACTTTAATACTGACACTTTAATACTGACACTTTAATACTGACACTTTAATACTGACACTTTAATACTGACACTTTAATACTGACACTTTAATACTGACACTTCTAGACGGACACTTCTAGACGGACACTTTTAGACGGACACTTTAATACGGACACTCACACTTAAAGGAATTGTTCAATATAAAAATAAAAACTGGGTAAATAAATAGTCTGTGCAAAATAAAACATGTATCTAATATAGTTAGTTAGGCAAAAATGTAATGTATAAAGGCTGGAGTGAGTGGATGTGTAACATAATAGCCAGAACTCTACTTCCTGCTTTTCAGCTCTCTAACTCTGAGTTAGTCAGTGACTATAAGGGGGGCCACATGGGACATAACTGTTGCTTTTGAATCTGAGCTGAAGGCTGAGGATCAATTACAAACTCACTGAACAGTTATGTCCCATGTGGCCCCCCTTATAGTCACTGACTAACTCAGAGTTAGAGAGCTGAAAAGCAGGAAGTAGTGTTCTGGCTATTATGTTACACATCCACTCACTCCAGCCTTTATACATTACATTTTTGCCTAACTAACTATATTAGATACATGTTTTATTTTGCACAGACTGTCTATTTACCCAGTTTTTATTTTTATATTGAACTGTTCCTTTATGGGCAGAGAGTGGGCACAGACCTATAGGAGAGACCCATTGTCCCTTGTTCCCAGTAGCGTCTGTCTCATGGAGCCACAGATTTGCCCCGGGATCATCTTGGTGCCCAACTAACAGGCAGTTGCCCAGTTTCCATACCCCGTTGGTAGGTTTGTGGCACTGAGCTTTATCCTCTCCTCCCGCAGGAACCCTATGGTGACGGGAACCTCTGTGCTGGGAGTGAAATTTGATGGGGGAGTGATTATTGCGGCGGACATGCTGGGCTCCTATGGGTCGCTGGCGAGATTCCGCAACATCTCCAGGATAATGAAAGTGAATGAGTCCACCATTCTGGGGGCGTCTGGAGACTACGCGGATTATCAGTATCTCAAACAGGTCATTGATCAGATGGTGTAAGTTCCCCTTTATATTGGGGGGGGTCATTATACTCAGCAATGTCCTACAGTGACCCCCAACTGTTGTGTTGCAGCATCGACGAGGAGCTGGTGGGGGACGGACACAATTACAGCCCAAAGGCCATTCACTCATGGCTGACCCGGGTCATGTACAACCGGAGGAGCAAGATGAACCCCCTGTGGAACACCGTCGTTATTGGGGGGTTCTACAACGGAGAGAGGTAAGCGGGGATCTTGTGTAACCTACATCCATATTCAGTATCAGCTCCCTGCAGCCTGTAAATACTGGCCCATTGGAGGGAGCCTGGCAGTGTCCAAACCAGTTGGCTTTTCCCAAAACGGCTCCACAGTCGTTACCTAATGTCTATGGGGGGTTCCTTTCTGCTGTCTGTTACTGGGTACTTACCTCTATATAGCACCCCTGGCACTACAGAGGCAACTCCACCAATGGGAAAGGGACTCTGCATTTCTCTTAAGTATCTCTCATGTATTATAAGGGATAATGTACCCCCTACTGTAAATGATAAGGATATTAGAAGTCACTGAGGGGTTGTTCTGTGACCATATAAAGGCACAAGGCTGCAGGCTGAGTTATACAGGGAACTCTGAGTATCACTCATGTATTATAAGGGATAATGTACCCCCTACTGTAAATGATAAGGATATTAGAAGTCACTGAGGGGTTGTTCTGTGACCATATAAAGGCACAAGGCTGCAGGCTGAGTTATACAGGGAACTCTGAGTATCACTCATGTATTATAAGGGATAATGTACCCCCTACTGTAAATGATAAGGATATTAGAAGTCACTGAGGGGTTGTTCTGTGACCATATAAAGGGTGAGACCAGTTTGTATTGACGTTTTCTGTTTGGCATCAGATATTTTGGGAGAAGGGAAATGTGTTGTGATCATTAGACATAAGTGGCAGGGAAAAGGTTAAATGGTAGAAGGTTTATTGGGGGTTTGTGGCTATGGCTACAGACAGGCTGGTGGGAGTTGTTGGAGGTACATGATGTGTTTGGGGGTCACTGGAGGGGAAGTGTTTGCTGATATTCAGGAGGTTGTCAGTACTTGGTGCAAGTGCCAGTGATGAGGCTGAATGGGTCGGAGTATTATTGGGTTATTACTTCTGCCCTGAGAGAGATGAATGTGCTGCCCCTTTAGTGCCCATCCGGCTAATTGCGCCAGGCTCCCATATTGAATATGAACAGAGGGAATTGTTCTGTTGTGCCAGGCTCGCCCGCCCCTGGTAATGCCCATTGTGTTATCACTGCCGCTTATTGCTTTGTCTCCTCCTGCAGTTTCCTTGGATACGTGGACAAACTGGGCGTGGCCTATGAAGCACCAACCATTGCTACAGGCTTTGGTGCATACCTGGCACAGGTAGGGGAGTGAGATTATTCTGACACTGTGAGCTTGTGGTCCAATCCACAGGTTAAAGGGCAAGTAAAGTGCCAGTATATCATGTGTATAATATTGTGGTATACTGACAGGCAGTGGTTATATCAGTGGGGGGTGAGTGCAACGTGGCTGTTGTAGCAACTGAGTGCATTAGTGAGTAGAGCAGTGAGTCCATCAGTGAGTGCAGCTGGAGTGCAACAGTGAGTGCATCAGTGAATGCAGCTGGAGTAGAGCAGTGAGTAGAGCAGTGAGTGGAGCAGTGAGTGGAGCAGTGAGTGCAGCTGGAGTACAGCAGTGAGTGCAGCAGTGAGTCCATCAGCTCCTATGCAATACACATTTAAATACATATAAACGTGCAGCTTTACTTGCCCTTTATTATATTCCGTAGCCGCTGCTGAGGGAAGTAACGGAGAATAAAGCGACACTCAGTAAGGACGAGGCTCGGCAGTTAGTAGATCGCTGCATGAAAGTTCTGTATTACAGAGACGCTCGCTCATACAACCGGGTAAGTCAGTCGCTCCGTACAGCACAGGAGGGATATGGGGGAGGGGTGCGGCCCTCCTGCAAGTAAAACCTCATTTTGTTCTTGCAGTTTGAGATCACCACGGTAACGGAAAGCGGAGTGGAGGTGGAAGGGCCTCTGTCCTCAGAAACCAACTGGGAAATTGCTCACCTGATCAGGTAACGACTCTATTGACTAGGGGAGCGCCCAATTGTGTGTGTGAGCTCTTGAGACTAACGTCGCCTCTTGCTTTTCTCTTGCAGTGGCTTCGAGTGACCCCCCCAGCGTCACGTTTCTGCTTCTTCTTCATCAGTTTTCTTATTGTGTTTCTTTTGTTGCTTATGTAATGCTGCTTTGTAATATTAAAAGTGGGAGACAAATAGCTCGTTGGGACAACTTCCTGTCTGTCACTTCCTGTCTGTCACTTCCTCCTTTGTATCATCAGAAAGTAACCAGGTCCCTGCTCACTAAGCTCCTCCCCTCAGATTGCCCTGTAATCATCAAGGAAGGAACTTGGCTCTGCTCCTATTGGTGGGTCGGTCTTTTCACGTTGGAAGGCTGTCGGGTGGTGGAGATTGGGGTCACTTTCTCCTTGTGGCCCTAAACAAGTGTCCCCTGAGTGTGTGTGCGCTGAACATTGGTCACAACCTAACCCTATAGACCAGTGATCCCCAACCAGTAGCTCGTGAGTAACATGTTGCTCCCCAACCCCTTGGATGTTGCTCCCAGTGGCCTCAAAGCAGGAGCTTATATTTGAATTCCAGGCTTGGAGGCAAGTTTTAGTTGCATAAAAACCAGTTGTACTGCCAAACTGAGCCTCAATGTAGGTTGATAATCCACATAGGGGCTACAAAATGGCCAATCACAGCCCTTATTTGGCAGCCCATGACTATTTTTCATGCTTGTGTTGCTCCCCAACCCTTTTTGCTTCTGAATGTTGCTCACGGGTTCACAAGGTTGGGGTTCCCTTCTATAGACTAATAAGGCACCAGCAAGCTTGGCTGCATTGGACTTGTTGGGTTGAAGTGTAAAGGTCCAAGCGTTGGTCAGGTCCCCACGTAGCTCCAGTTAGATCTAGGGCAGGAGATAGATCTTCACTAGAAGTCCGTGGGGTTAGTTTGAGGGGCGTGGGCTGAACTTAAGGCTGCGTCTACCCCGGCCGTGACCTCACTTCCTATTTATATACTCACATGCCCTGCCCCCTTCCGTGACATCACAGTGGGGCCAGAAGAATCTTCACCCCAAATTTCTTTAGCTGCAGTGGAATTTCAGTCGTACCCCTCCACTGCTCCAGGGGCTAATCCATCATTTATTCCTTCCCAAGGATCAATATCAATGAGCTGCTCTTTACCTCGAAACATAACATGCTGCAGCTGGGGGAAGGTGGGGTTTGTTTATACAGAGGCTTCTCTGTGGGCTGCTGATTTGTTTTTGATCCTTGGGACCAGGAAGTAGAATATGATTTTTAAATCTTGCCCTTTTTATGCAAGAAATAACAAAAATCTGTTATTTCTAGAGATGGGCGAATTTGTCCCGTTTCGCTTCTCCACGAAACAAGCGAAAAACTTGTGAAACACAAATTTTGACGCTGGCGACATTTGACGCTCATTAAAGTCAATTGTCTTCTAACTGTCGCCAGCGTCCAATTTTCGTAGGCTAATTTAGAAAATGTAGTCGCCGGCGGTGAAACATGCAAATTCGCGCCTGTTGAATAAATTCGCCCATCACTAGTTATTTCCTAATTAAAGGGGTGGTTTAACTTTTAGTATGTTGTACAATGGCAAATTCTAAGCAACTTTTCAATTGGCCTTCATTTTTTTTTTTTTTTTAATAGTTTTTGAATGATTTTGCCTACTCTTTCCAGCTTTCAAATAGAGTGTGGGGGTCACTGACCCCATCTAAAAAAACAAATACTCTGTAAGGCTACAAATGTATTGTTATTGTTACTTTTTATTCCTCATCTTTCTATTCAGGCCTCTCATATTCATGTCTCTTATTCAAATCAGTGCATGGTTGCTAGGGGGATTTGGGCCATAGCAACCTGATTGCTGAAATGGCAAACAGAGCTGCTGAATAAAAACTCAAAAATCATTAAAAAAAAAAACCCCAAAAACGTATTTCACATGTTCTCAGAATATCACAGAAGTTCATTTTAGGGCAGAGACACAGGCTGCTATTTTGGGAGATTTGTCGCCCATCGACAAATCGCTTCTTCCGGCGACTAATCTCCTCGAACTGCCTTCCCGCCGGCTACAATGGATGGAACTCGGATCGATTCCTCATGAGGCAACTTCAGAAAACAAAGTTTTCAATTCAACTGGAGATTTACATTCTAGCTGGCGGGAAGGCAGTTCAGGGACATTAGTTGCCCGAAGACACTGCAGTTGGGGAAGCCAATAAGATGCCCTGTGTGGGTGCCCCTGCTCCATGTGGGTGGCCATGTTTAGTGGCACATGTGTGAGTAACGTACAAACACTTCTGGTGGGGGAAACTATTTTTGGGTGGCTGGTGCCATTTTTGGAGGGAAAGGGTTGTTTTGGCGACAGAATAGCCTGTATCAGTTGTACTGGCAGATACATTAGATAGGTACAAGGAAGGGTCGGATGCTTTATTCACCAGTAGCTCCTCCCAGCAGACAGGAGGGAGCCAATGAGATTAGAGGAGGGAAAGGGGTGTTACAGGGAGAGCTGGGAAGTGAATCAGTGGTACAGGCTGATACATTAGATAGGTACAAGGAAGGGTCGGATGTTTTATTCACCAGTAGCTCCTCCCAGCAGACAGGAGGGAGCCAATGAGATTAGAGGAGGGAAAGGGGTGTTACAGGGAGAGCTGGGAAGTGAATCAGGGGTACAGGCTGATACATTAGATAGGTACAAGGAAGGGTCGGATGCTTTATTCACCAGTAGCTCCTCCCAGCAGACATGAGGGAGCCAATGAGATTAGAGGAGGGAAAGGGGTGTTACAGGAAGAGCTGGGAAGTGAATCAGGGGTACAGGCTGATACATTAGATAGGTACAAGGAAGGGTCGGATGCTTTATTCACCAGTAGCTCCTCCCAGCAGACAGGAGGGAGCCAATGAGATTAGAGGAGGGAAAGGGGTGTTACAGGGAGAGCTGGGAAGTGAATCAGGGGTACAGGCTGATACATTAGATAGGTACAAGGAAGGGTCGGATGCTTTATTCACCAGTAGCTCCTCCCAGCAGACAGGAGGGAGCCAATGAGATTAGAGAAGGGAAAGGGGTGTTACAGGGAGAGCTGGGAAGTGAATCAGGGGTACAGGCTGATACATTAGATAGGTACAAGGAAGGGTCGCATGCTTTATTCACCAGTAGCTCCTCCCAGCAGACAGGAGGGAGCCAATGAGATTAGAGGAGGGAAAGGGGTGTTACAGGGAGAGCTGGGAAGTGAATCAGGGGTACAGGCTGATACATTAGATAGGTACAAGGAAGGGTCGGATGCTTTATTCACCAGTAGCTCCTCCCAGCAGACAGGAGGGAGCCAATGAGATTAGAGGAGGGAAAGGGGTGTTACAGGGAGAGCTGGGAAGTGAATCAGTGGTACAGGCTGATACATTAGATAGGTACAAGGAAGGGTCGGATGTTTTATTCACCAGTAGCTCCTCCCAGCAGACAGGAGGGAGCCAATGAGATTAGAGGAGGGAAAGGGGTGTTACAGGGAGAGCTGGGAAGTGAATCAGGGGTACAGGCTGATACATTAGATAGGTACAAGGAAGGGTCGGATGCTTTATTCACCAGTAGCTCCTCCCAGCAGACAGGAGGGAGCCAATGAGATTAGAGGAGGGAAAGGGGTGTTACAGGAAGAGCTGGGAAGTGAATCAGGGGTACAGGCTGATACATTAGATAGGTACAAGGAAGGGTCGGATGCTTTATTCACCAGTAGCTCCTCCCAGCAGACAGGAGGGAGCCAATGAGATTAGAGGAGGGAAAGGGGTGTTACAGGGAGAGCTGGGAAGTGAATCAGGGGTACAGGCTGATACATTAGATAGGTACAAGGAAGGGTCGGATGCTTTATTCACCAGTAGCTCCTCCCAGCAGACAGGAGGGAGCCAATGAGATTAGAGAAGGGAAAGGGGTGTTACAGGGAGAGCTGGGAAGTGAATCAGGGGTACAGGCTGATACATTAGATAGGTACAAGGAAGGGTCGCATGCTTTATTCACCAGTAGCTCCTCCCAGCAGACAGGAGGGAGCCAATGAGATTAGAGGAGGGAAAGGGGTGTTACAGGGAGAGCTGGGAAGTGAATCAGGGGTACAGGCTGATACATTAGATAGGTACAAGGAAGGGTCGGATGCTTTATTCACCAGTAGCTCCTCCCAGCAGACAGGAGGGAGCCAATGAGATTAGAGGAGGGAAAGGGGTGTTACAGGGAGAGCTGGGAAGTGAATCAGTGGTACAGGCTGATACATTAGATAGGTACAAGGAAGGGTCGGATGCTTTATTCACCAGTAGCTCCTCCCAGCAGACAGGAGGGAGCCAATGAGATTAGAGGAGGGAAAGGGGTGTTACAGGGAGAGCTGGGAAGTGAATCGGGGGTACAGGCTGATACATTAGATAGGTACAAGGAAGGGTCGGATGTCTGTTTAGAGAGAATACAGGGCTGTGGAAATGAACTCAATACAGAGCTGATCTAGAGACTGGTCCAATTGCAGCTCGGAGTCAGGAAGTGGATTTTACTGGAGGAATTCCCAGTGAACCCCTTTTTATACATATTACATTTTTATTGGACACTGACGTTTGGGCTGCCGCTATGTAACATCTTTATAAGTCCTGAGAGTTGTGCGGCTTTGTGGAGTTTTATGTTTGAGATTTGAGAACTGCACCCAGGCGTCTGTATTACCAATTTTGTCGTGAGTGCCGATACCCCAACTTTTGTTCTCTATATATATATTTATTTATTCCTCCCTCGTGTCAGGACCTGACCAAACCTTCTGCTGTGGTTCTGAGCCGCTTACTCCTGGTCCCTGAGTATTTTATGAGCATCACAATGTGACAATCTGATCTCAAGTCACACACAGTCTATAGTGGAGCTTGTTGGGGCCGACCTTTAGCAGGAGATGGGGTGTATTTCACATAAAACTTTTATTATAGTACCGAGCCTTTAAAAATAGCAAAACATACAGCAGGGGAAGGGTTAACAGAACACTTTATATTAAAAAAAAAAAATATTGGAACCTAATAAAAACCACAGATGTGTCGCTCGCCCGTCTTTATTGCGTGTTGCGCTTATTTACACCTCAATGGTCCTATACACACGGCCCATTCCCTACAGCTCTCAGCCCACAAGCAGCCTGTCCCAAAACCCACTTTATTAGGGATAAGTGATGGGAAATGTTCAAAAGGAGTAAAAAAAACAAAAAGCCTCTCTGAACATGCTGGGCTGGACCTACTGGGGAGATATAGAAATATATACAGGGATATATGGACTGGTTCTTGGGTCCAGTAACCATTGCACTGGCATTTCAACTGGAATCTCCCCCCTAATACATGTGACTTATGTACAAAACACCATCAGGATTGGATCAAGGGGCCCCACAGCAGACTGAATTCAGCCAATGGGATTGGAGCAGTCTAGAATTGCAGTGCGGTGGTCTCTGCCCCAGATTTGAAGGAAATGTGAGGACTTTACACTGGGACAGAACTGACAGTTGCTTCATTTTTGGGCAAATAAAGAGTGCGGGTCGCATTACAGAACATCACACTGACCGGGCCTGGGCGTCAGAACTTTTTAAAGAGGCGGGAGGAAAAAAAAAAAAAAAACACAACTAAAGTCACTGTATTTCTCCTCCGTGGGAAAAAACCATGATTAAAAATGCTAAAAAGTAATAAATGCTATTATTGGGGTGTAACTAATTCCTACATCCCAGCGGGACCCGGAATGCATTAACCCAACATCATACAATTTGGGGGAGGGGGAATAAAAGTTTTGAGATCACATGGGCTCTAATTCAGTCTCGTCAAATCCGTAGAAAGATTCCGTGTCGCTGTCGCCCTCAAACAGCTGCTGCAGAACTTCGGGGTCGGGGTACTCTTCAGTCTGGCTGTCGTTGCACTGCTCCGTGTCCTCGTCCTGCTCCCCAATGCCCAGTTTCAGTTGCTCCTCCAGCAAGTTAATGAGCTCCTCCTGCATCTCTGCGTTGCGCTTGGATGTGTTTGCGACGCCGTCGGGTCCCGGGAGGACGCTGGCCACCAGGAAGGACTGCTGGACCAGTTCTGGGTGCTCGGCAATGACCTCCAGGACCTCGGCCAACCAGCACAAGACCAACTGCAAGAGGATATCACAGTCACAGGTGGCTTCAGCCATCTCCCGGGCCTGCTCTCGCCACTTCTTATGCAAAAAGTTTTTCACTGCCCTCTTGATGCAGACGTCCAGCGGTTGGATCTTGGAGCTGCAGCCAGAGGGCACTATAGCGGGCAAGGTGCAGGTAGATCCCATGATAGACAAGACTTTCTCCGAGAGGTGCGTTCGGTGGCAATCTAGTACCGCCATTCCTTTGTTATTTGGACACTCCGTGTGCTTCTGCCAAACCCGGGAGCACCACAGTTCTATGATTTCATCATCCGTGTAACCGTCCTTTCTAGCCTCCAGGGTGATGGAGTCGGGAACCTCCCCCGAGCTGCTGCTCCGTGAGAACACCAAGGTGGGCAGAAGACTCCCATCGGCCAAGATGGTAACCACCACGTCACACCAGGGCTCCCCGGTTCCCACTGTTTGCAAAGCGTTCTCCTTCCTCTCGTCGCTTCCCAGCAATTCCAAGTCCAGGAAGAGTGAGATCTCATCGACGGCCGCGATCATGGACAGAGGGAGGTCCTGATTGTGAATCTGGCGCTGGACAAACTCAATAAATGTCTGGGAGTTGGACTCCATTTCTTTGGGCAAGGGATGTGCCACGGCCACTTTGGAGTGGGTGCTGAGGTTGTGCCGAATCATGAACCTCACTGCCCACTCATAGGAGATCTTGAAGCCCCCTTCCAGGGCCCGCCCAATCTTGGTTGCCTTCTGGAAAAGGGTCTCCTCATTCACTGGCTGCTGCTGCTCTCTCTGGGCAAGCACCCACTCAGCCAGCTTCTCCTCTGCCTCGGCCCCCAGATATTTCCCCTCCAAAAGGTTGTCCTGGTTTTCCTCCTGAAACTGGAACCTCTGCAGCCAGCGTCGGATGTGCTGCGGGGAGTTGTGGAAATGCTCTGCGGCCTGCGGGATGTTGCAGCACAGAGCAAAGAGAACAACGCGTAGTTTCTTCACACTCAGCTGCTCCTGTTTATTCTGAACTTCCTGCTCTTTCACCTCAGCTTCCTCCCTCTTCTCCTCCAACTCGTCTACATTGATTGTATGATTTGCTTTCTCCGGGCTGGGGGCCCCCGAAACAGGTAGTAATTCCTCTGACACCTTATCGCTGATATCATCGGCATTTGGGCTGGAATTCCTCACGTCGTCCTCTTGGGGTTTTGACACCATCCTTTAATAAAGCAGAAGCCAACTGGTTAGTGAACCCAACAGAACCACAGACTTGGGTCAACTCCAAATAGTGAGTATGATATTGCAGGAGACAATATGGCGGCAGGTAATGGAAACTCATTGGGTCATGATCACTGTCATTACTTTTACTACTTGTAGCAAATGTGACGAGAGTATTTGGTGGCTCAGCAGGAGGCCAGAGACAATGGCATTTCTGCAGGGAGTTGTTTCACACTTGCCATGATGGTTTTACAAATAGGTGAGCAGTGTGCAATGACTGAAGCGATGAACATCTCAATACTAAATAGGCATTATAAGGGGATTAATGCCAAAGTCTTTGGGAGGTAAAAGAACACTTACGCCAGGTAAATGCAGGTGCTGCCAACTTAATTGATTGTTGCGTTCAGCATCTTTTTCTAGTCATTTTAATTTTGTTTTTATATGTTGACAATTTAAACGCTCACCAGATTTAGGATGTGGTTCGGGTGCAATTGCCCCAAACCCGTTACTTTATTTAAATACAGGATCACTCACCGCTCTCCATTGGAGGTCCGGGTGCTGCACCCCAAACCCGTAGCTGGGGGAGAACATTTCACTTCGACACTCCACTTTGGACACGCACTCCAGGAACCCCTCGGACGCGTTGTAAGATAATAAAAAGAAACCTTTATTTCACATCAGGTAACGCCTTATGCGTTTTGTGTTTGTGAAACACGTAAGGCGTTACCTGATGTGAAATAAAGGTTCGTTTTTTGATCTTACACCGCGTCCGAGGGGTTCCTGGAGTTCGTGTGGAGTGTCGAGGTAAAAGAACACTGACTTTAACAGGAAAAAAATAGCTCATAAGAGTCTTGGGCTGGAGGGATGGTCCAAAAGCAGCACCAATAGCTGCAAATAAACCTTACCTTAAAAAGTAGCTCGAGGATGAACCTGAAAAAAAGAAATAAAAATAAATAAATATGAGCAGAAGCAAAGAGCCAAGATCTGCAGTGTGATTAGGACATTAAGGAATATGTTAAATCTACAAGGCCTACAAGTACCAACTAAATTTGACTCTATTAAATCCCAAAGCACTAGAAGGAAAAGGCCTTACCGGGGCAAATGACGTTACAGCAGGAGTGAGAAGGGTTAAACACCAAGTGCTTCGCCATTGCGTCTCCAATCCGCGTGACAAACGGACACGACGAGCAAGTTAGCGCCGTGACACTGCTGCAGGGAGGAGAAAACGTTTGTGATGAGAACTGACATGGCAGCTCCAGACATTTGTACCTTCCCAAGGCTGATGGCACTGACCTTGGTTTGCAGCTTTTAAAGAGAGCCAGGTATTTCGGGCTTTTCCTGGGAACGTGGTTACTGGTAATGAAACAGGAGAGTGGGAATCAGTGACATGGTCAGACAACACCGCGCTCATGGGCATAATAACTTGTCTCTCTAATCCAACTTACTTGATCATGTGGTTGGCGTATGCGCGGGAACAGCAGGTGCTGTAGCGGCACAGGGAACAGTGGACGTAGGTGGGGAAGTGGTTGTGGAACTCGGTGATGTCTAAGCTGCACTCGAGGCACGACTGTCTGCCCTGATGAGGTCTGGGAATGAGAGAACACAGGCATGAGAAAGTGATTATAGAGATCATATCCTGGACTGATCCCCGAAATCTGTAACCCGACAACTCTCCTCCCTCATCAATTCTCTCCCTTATAAAGTGGAACGTTAACCAGTCATAGTGCAGAAGACACAAGGGCACAGACTAAGCACAACACAACCATGAAATGGGAGCCATATTCACCTTTTGGTTTGGATGTTGGAGAGATTCTCAGACATCTTCTTCACGGAGCGTTTATACTGCATGGAATACAGCGAGTCAACCAGAGAGTCCGTGTCCATATCCACTAAAGGCATCGACGTGGAGTCTGTGGAGGATACAGGGAGGGATCGGGAAGGAGCTCTCGATGCTCGGATTGTAACCTGAAGGGACAGAGACATAAATAGTTTGAAGAGTAACGGAGTTTGTATTGGGAAGGGTCAGGCTGGGAAACAAGTTTAATCCTTGTAGCTATTTATCGGTTATCCACTTTCCCGTAGCTGCAAGATTAAACTATTTACCACTCCCCATATCACACCAGGTCCCGCCTCACCTTTGTCCCGGGTTTCAATCCCTCCAGCTGCCTGGGCTTCCGGAAGGTTTTATGATGCTGAAGTTTGTGCTCAATCTTGTCCTTTGCGAAGAGGAACTGCAGCCGGCACTTGTTACAGTGATACACACTCTTCTGTGGGACAAGTGAAAGAAAGCAGCGTGTGAGACGTTCTCCGTTCATCTCATTCATCTAATGCATTAAACTTGCCCCCGACAGGCAGAGACGTGGAGGGTTCTAATAGGCTGCCGATAAACAGATGGGAGGAGCTGACCTGGTGGCGCATGAAGTGCTGCTGGAAGGCATTGCCGTTCTTAAACACCTTCAGGCAATAAACGCACATCAGGTACCGCGTGTCCTCGTGATTCAGTCGGAAATGCGTGTCCACCTCTGCGTAGATGGAGGAGCGGTACTGGCACACCTGCACGAGAGAGAGAAATGTAAGGCAGGGAGAGGCAAGAGGTGGAACAGGCTCCAAGAGAAGAGGAATGGCCATTACCTGACACACGTAGGGCATCTCCCCAGGTTTGTGCGTGTCCTTCATGTGCTGCAGGAAAAGCGGCTCACTATCAAACGCCCACTCGCAGATCTTGCACTTTGCTGCCACGAGAAGTGGAATCGTTACATGTCGTGATCACACTCCCACAATCCCCCACAATCCTCCCCATCCTTCACTACCCACTGTCTTCTAGTGAGCGAGCTGTCACTCCTTATGCCAATTCTCATTAAAGGACAGAATAATCTGTGAGTTGTCCAATCAGATTATGAAGAGCAATTACTAGTCGTTTCCTTTCTGGCGACTGTTCCGGAAGGGAGGTTGGAACATCCTATTACCCAGTTTGATTATTTTCATAAAGGTTTCAGTTGGGAATCATGTTCGCAGAACCTCCAACATCAAGCACTACATGTGGCCCCTGCACTTAAAGGACAAGTAATACTAAAACATTTTCTGTAAGAAATCAACTGTACCCTGCTCCAATAACAGCTCTATCCTTCATAAAGTTTATTATATTCAATTCTTTATCAAAAATAGTTATAAAATTCTGCTTCCAGATGTCTGTGATTCACATTTTCTCCTAGCCAGGTGTATAAGCCGGAAGATAATTCTTGCTGCTTTAAAATCAGATTCTTCACTTGCCTTTTACTTTAAGTTATGTTACAGTAGGCAATTTACTTCTTTCAGAGCTGCGAGCAGGGAAGGAATGTACCCGAGTTGACTTATGTGGTCCAGTGTGTTAGATTTATGACTGGAGTGTTGCCTTTATCCCTCGCACTACATACAGAGTGGAGAAATAAGGGACATGGGGCTCTAAGTATAGCACCAAGAACTAGTTACTGGTTAAGAAGTCTGGCTGGGAAGAGATGTGGAGCGCTGCACCGTGGATCTTACACAGTTCATGTCGCCCTTTCGCCTTATTGGTAAAACATCCTCAAGCAGAGTTTTATAACCGTATTTTTGATAAAGAATTGCTATGTTGCTACTTACTATGTTGTAAAAGAACAAACTTCTCAAATGCTTGAGAAAGGGGTCACGCCTCGAAACGTTGCATCCGCAATAAACGAGCAAGGTTATACCTGCTAGTAATACCCATGCTGTGCCGGTGTGTTCTGTGTCTACGCTACTTACTATGTTACCCTCCCTCCCTCTCTTGCACCTACTTGTGGATTCATATGAGCTGTGCACATTTTCTAGGTGGCACTGGAGCTGGAAGGGGGTGGAGAACTGTCTGTAGCAGTGTTGGCATGTGGTGTGCCCGTCCACCTCGCCGTTTTGTTGGTCCAACTCCACGTGATGTTTCATGTGGTTCATGAACCTGGTAAAGGGAGCAAAGCATTATGGGTAATGGTGTGGGTACCTCAGCGCAAAACGAAACAGTTCTGCCCCTCACATAATCTTATGGTAGTTTGCATGCCTAATGAAGACCACACCAGGGCAACAAGCAAAAATCATGGGGCCTCATATTAGTTACATACCAGGGCTCTGTCCCAAAGGGGGCCCAGGTTAATAGCCCACTGCTGACTTGAGGGACCTTGAGGCTGGGACCTGCCAATTAAGCAGACCTAAACAATTGACAACATCTCAGAGAATTTCAAATTTCCCCTTTAAGCAGGGGATCAATCCTTACCGAATATTATTCTTCAGCCTCTTGGCACAGTGTGGGCAGCGGAAGGTAGTGGCCACTTTGGGGTATGACTGTATCTGGTAGGTGTTACCCACATCTCGACCATAGTAGAAGTCATCCACCAGCATAATGAGTTTGCCCTGTGCCACCTCCTCTTGAGAAGACTCCTGCCCCTTGCCAGCGGGTGGCGCTGTTGTACAAGGAGTGGTGGATGATGGAGTCGCTGCAGATACAGTTTTATCCGTACCAGTTGCTTGGGGAGCCTGTAGGGGCAGCTCTGATTCTTTGCTCTTATTGGAGAAATCCAACAGATCTGGGCAGCAGTACTGTAAGTAGGAAAGCATGTGAGTGCTTTAGTGAGATTTAAATACAGGTCAGAGGCTCTAATCTTCCCCTGGGCATTCCCACCAATACTTCACCTTAAATTATATATATTCCTACTGCACAGATTCCCTACCTTCTATAAAGGCGAGACGCATGGAGCGGAGAACAGAGCTTTAAGAACAGAACTATAAGAACAGAACTATAAGAACAGAGCTTTAAGAACAGAACTATAAGAACAGAACTATAAGAACAGAACTATAAGAACAGAACTATAAGAATAGAATTATAATCCTGCAGGGAGCTGAGAACAGACCTCTAAGAACAAAACTATAAGAACACAACTATGAGAACAGACCTCTAAGAAGACAACTAGAAGAAGACAACTAGAAGATCACAACTATAAGAAGACTAAGAAGACAACTATAAGATCACAGCTATAAGAAGACAACTATAAGAAGACAACTAAAAGAAGACTAGAAGAAGACAACTAGAAGAAGACAACTAGAAGAAGACAACTAGAAGATCACAACTATAAGAAGACTAAGAAGACAACTAGAAGATCACAACTATAAGAAGACTAAGAAGACAACTATAAGAAGACAACTATAAGATCACAGCTATAAGAAGACAACTATAAGATCACAACTATAAGATCACAACTATAAGATCACAACTAGAAGAAGACAACTAGAAGAAGACAACTAGAAGAAGACAACTAGAAGAAGACAACTAAAAGAAGACAACTAAAAGAAGACAACTAAAAGAAGACAACTAAAAGAAGACAACTAAAAGAAGACAACTAGAAGAAGACAACTAGAAGAAGACAACTATAATGCTGCAGGGAGACTTACACACATATGTCCTCTCAGCGCCTCAGTGACACGGAACTGGGCACGGCATCTCGGGCAAAACTTCCGGGTGCTCTCAGAGGAGTCGCTGGAAGATACGGAAGCAGCAGTACCTGAGACATAAAAAGAATGGGGGAATTGTGGGATATGCTGGTCAATGGCCAACGATTAGACAGAATCCAGAGAGATGAGATTCTTACCTTTAATCCCTGGTGAGTCGGGGGGCAGGATCCTGTGCACGGTGCTGCTGTTATTGTTATTATTACTGCTGCTGTTGGTGCTATTGGGCAGGACAATGTGGCTGGAATTCAGAACCGCACTCTGATTGCCACTCACCGCATTCACAAACTTCACCAGGTCATTGGGCTCCCCCGTCTTATTGACAGCCACCAGGTTGGCAATACTCACTGGAAAACCACGGGGCAAACGGATCAGTACATGTCACACGCAGAAACGAGATAAGGCGCTAGTAGGACCGACCCATACATGTCATTCATTACATGAGAAAATGAACATTTAATATAAGTTCCCTCACACTGAAGTAAGAAACTTTCTAAATACAATCAATTAAATATTCTGTATTGTTTCTGAAATAATCAAGTTTATCTTCACTATCCCTCTCTCAGCATCTGTTTCTCTTCATTCTCTCTTCATGCAGCAGTTGGGTGTCAGATATTCACTGACAGTTAGATCCAATATATCTTATAGGGGGCTCCTTTCCTAGCAGATGTATTAGAGCTCACTCACATAACTGATTCGTATCCGTATGATTTGTATTCAAGTTTCTTACGTCAGTATGCCGAAGCAAATATTACATTTTCTTGATAGTTCCCCTTTAAATGGATGTTCACCTTGTTTCAGTTCAGTTGGTTTCAGATAGATCACCAGAAATAAAGACTTTTTTCCAACTACTTTCTATTTGTTAACGTTTTTCTATTTTTGAAGTGTAAAGTGTCATTTTTCACCTTCTAAAGTAGCTCTGGGATGAGGGGTCGCCGACCCTGTAAACTGTTCTAAATTGATACGTTTAGTTGATACATTTGTTATGTTTGTCCCTGCTGAGCAGAATCCCTGAGTTTCAATAAAGGGGTTGATTACCTTTGAGTTAACTTTTATTATGGGGTTAAGAGGGATATTCTGAGTCAATTTGCAATTAGTTTCCATTTTCTATTTGTGGTTTTTGAGTTATTTGTAATTTTTGCGATCTGGTTGCTATGGTCCAAATTCCCCTAGCAACTATGCATTGATTTGAATAAGAGACTGGAATATGAATAGGAGAGGCCATAAAGAAAAAAGATGATTAAGAAAAAGTAGCAGTGATGATAAATTTGTAGCTTTACTAAGCATTTGTTTTTTAGATGGGGTCATTGACCCCCATTTGGAAGCTGGAATGAGTCGGAAGAAGTAAGCAAATAATTAAAGAACAATAAAAAAATTAATAATGAAGACCAATTGAAAAGTTGCTTAGAATTGGCCATTCTATAACATACTAAAAGTTACCTTAAAGGTGAACCACCCCTTTAAAGGGAGGGGGTAGATTTGATACAATAGTTGCTAAAATTTCAGAGATGCTGCTGAGAAATGGATCAACTAAATGTAACAAATTGTAACCATTTAGAATCTGCTCCTGGATCACTTCAATTTTGGGAAAATGGTAAAAAATTCACCTTTAAGGTAACTAGTATGTTATAGAATGGCCAATTCTATGCAACTTTTCATTATTTATTTTTTTATAGTTTTGTAGTTATTTGTATTTTTTTTTTCTGACCCTTCCCAGCTTTCAAATAGGGGGTTGCTGACCCCATCTAAAAAAATAAATGCTCTGTAAGGCTACAAATGTATTGTTATTGCTACTTTTTATTCCTCGTCTTTCTATTCAGGCCTCTTCTGTTCATATTCCTGTCTCTTAATCAAATCAGTGTATGGTTGCTAGGGGAATTTGGACCCTAGCAATCAGAATGCTTAAAATGCAAATTGAAGAGCTGCTGAATAAAAAGCTAAATAACTCAAAAACCTTAAATAATAAATGAAAACCAATAGCAAATTGTCTCAGAATATCACTCTCTACATCATACTAACAGTTAATTTAAAGGTGAACAACCCCTTTAATACACTTTGGGCCTAGGGACTGCTGAACAGGCCTCTATGGGAGCTGTTTGGGCCTGTGTGTAATTTAAATGCCAGGGCCTATATTTAATCCCAGTGTGAGCCTGAACACATCAGGTCCAGAGGGACTGAGCCATAAACCTGTCAAAGAGAGAATGTGATCTCTATTCAGTGATGGAGCAGGAGTGACCCAGCTTACCAAGGTTGGAGCCTGGGTTCTGGCTGTTCTGATTGGCTGTCAGGATCTGGGTCTGAGGCTGCAGGGTGATCTGTCGGATGGGCTGGCTGGGTGCAGAGGTAGTGGCTGTGCTTGCCGTGGGCTTGTTGGCTTGTGCGTTAGATTGGGGCACTGTGCTTCTGATAGTCAGAGTAGCCGGAATGACGGTGGTGAAGGTGTTGGTGGTCGGCCGTACTGGGACAGTGGGTGCTGGTCTGACCTGGGTGACTTGGGAAAAGACCTGTGGGACTCCCACGCCTGGCTTCATGAACTGGGTGCCTGGAGCTGGGGGCAGAGAAAGGGACAGGACATAGAACTAGAATGAAAGACACAGTATAAACATGGCTTCCATTGAGTCTGCTTGCTACCCCACCAATGACTGGAGCAGGCCGAGTGCTGCTTACACTGCTGGTTACCCATCATGACTCACCTGGGACTATAGTGATGGGTCTCACCGTCTGTCCCTGCTGCACGTTCAGCACAATCCCCACCTGATTCATTGTGTTCATTGCATTCTGCACCGGCCTCACGTTGCGCACTGGGAAGCCCTGAGAGAAACACAAGCCGACAGCTGCAGTTCCACATGCATTAAAGGAGAAGGAAAGCTACCGAGGCAGTTTATTGCCAATAGATTAACCACAATAGTACCAGCTAGAACACTATATTTATTCTGCAGAATGCTTTACCATATCTGAGTAAACAGCTCTTGAAGTGTTCTCTGTTTGTTTAGGATAGCAGCTGTCATGTTAGCTTGGTGTGACATCACTTCCTGCCTGAGCCTCTCCCTGCTCACTCATAGCTCTGGGCTCAGATTACAGCAGGGAGGGGAGAGAGGAGCAAACTGAGCATGCTCAAGCCCAAGCCCTGGAGGTTTAAGCTGAAAACAGTTAGTCTGATACAGAAGCCCATGAGTACACAATAGAAGGAAAGAAATGTGCTGTTTGACAGAGGACTCAGAGCAGCATTACTTTGAGGGGTTACTGGTGTATTTATATAGACCTTTCTGATAAAACTCACTTACTTTTAGCCTTTCCTTCTCCTTTAAATAAACAAATCTAAGGATGCACCGAATCCAGGATTCGGTTCTAGATTCGGCCTTTTTCAGCAGGATTTGGATTCGGCAGAATCCTTCTACCCGGCCGAACCGAATCCTAATTTGCATATGCAAATTAGGGGCGGGGAGGGAAATTGAGTGACTTTTTTGTTAGCAAACACCAGGAAGTAAAAAATGTTTTCCCCTACCCATCCCTAATTTGCATATGCAAATTAGGATTCCGATTCGGTTCGGCCGGGTAGAAGTATTTGCATATGCAAATAAGGGTTCAAATTCGGTTCGGTATTCGGCCGAATCTTTCACAAAGGATTCGGGGGTTTGGCCAAATCCAAAAAAGTGGATTCCGTGCATCCCTAAACAAATCGCCCTGGTGTTGGCATCATTTTCTTTTAACCCTCCTAAAGCAAGGCATGTTAAAGAACTGTGCTGATTGAATGAGTATGCCCCACCCACTTGAGTAACCAGGGGCAGGGTTGAGTCCACAAGCAGAAAACAGAATAGTTCTGCAAGTCTTATTTACACTGCCACATCTCAGTTGGCACAACTGTTTGGTCCTCACCTGGGTGGTAATGAAGATGGGCTGGGTAGCCATGGATGAGTTGCTGGCATGGTTGGCATTCTGCATGACTTGCATTGGCCGCAGCATAGGCTGAGAGACCACCGTGCCCAGGCCAGTGCTAGTATTCTGGGTCAGGATAAGTGGCTGCCCGCTTGACTGCATAATTGGGCTCTGACCTATCAGAGGGATGAACAGAAAACATGAATAGATCTATCCACTCATATACAGCTTTATAGTATAACGAAATAGAACCACTGGCCACTTACCACTGTTATTTGCAAACAGGGTCACCAAGGTTTTCTTGGCATTGTCAGTGTTCTGGGTAGTGTTGGCTATGTTGGTAGTGGTGGTGGAGAAATGGCTGTTCAGGGGTTGGGGAGAGACCACCGGAAGAGGAGCCATGGGCTGTAGACTGACTGACACTGTATGGGAAACAAAGATTCAGCACCGACATCACAAATGCACCCCATTTCCATAACTACTTACATTTCTTCCTATGTCAGAACAACTAGCAGGAACAGCCCCTAAGTTTGCTCATAGTCTGTACAGAGAGATCCCATAAAACTATGGCACATAGGTATTCCCTGTACTAAGCACAATTCAGCAGGAACAGCCCCTAAGTTTGCTCATAGTCTGTACAGAGAGATCCCATAAAACTATGGCACATAGGTATTCCCTGTACTAAGCACAATTCAGCAGGAACAGCCCCTAAGTTTGTTCATAGTCTGTACAGAGAGATCCCATAAAACTATGGCAGTATAGGTATTCCCCTGTACTAAGCACAATTCAGCAGGAACAGCCCCCTAAGTTTGCTCATAGTCTGTACAGAGAGATCCCATAAAACTATGGCACATAGGTATTCCCTGTACTAAGCACAATTCAGCAGGAACAGTCCCTAAGTTTGCTCATAGTCTGTACAGAGAGATCCCATAAAACTATGGCAGCATAGGTATTCCCTGTACTAAGCACAATTCAGCAGGAACAGTCCCTAAGTTTGCTCATAGTCTGTACAGAGAGATCCCATAAAACTATGGCAGCATAGGTATTCCCTGTACTAAGCACAATTCAGCAGGAACAGTCCCTAAGTTTGCTCATAGTCTGTACAGAGAGGTCCCATAAAACTATGGCAGCATAGGTATTCCCTGTACTAAGCACAATTCAGCAGGAACAGTCCCTAAGTTTGCTCATAGTCTGTACAGAGAGATCCCATAAAACTATGGCAGCATAGGTATTCCCTGTACTAAGCACAATTCAGCAGGAACAGTCCCTAAGTTTGCTCATAGTCTGTACAGAGAGATCCCATAAAACTATGGCAGCATAGGTATTCCCTGTACTAAGCACAATTCAGCAGGAACAGTCCCCTAAGTTTGCTCATAGTCTGTACAGAGAGATCCCATAAAACTATGGCACATAGGTATTCCCTGTACTAAGCACAATTCAGCAGGAACAGTCCCTAAGTTTGCTCATAGTCTGTACAGAGAGATCCCATAAAACTATGGCAGCATAGGTATTCCCTGTACTAAGCACAATTCAGCAGGAACAGTCCCCTAAGTTTGCTCATAGTCTGTACAGAGAGATCACATAAAACTATGGCAGCATAGGTATTCCCTGTACTAAGCACAATTCAGCAGGAACAGTCCCTAAGTTTGCTCATAGTCTGTACAGAGAGATCCCATAAAACTATGGTACATAGGTATTCCCTGTACTAAGCACAATTCAGCAGGAACAGTCCCTAAGTTTGCTCATAGTCTGTACAGAGAGATCCCATAAAACTATGGCAGCATAGGTATTCCCTGTACTAAGCACAATTCAGCAGGAACAGCCCCTAAGTTTGCTCATAGTCTGTACAGAGAGATCCCATAAAACTATGGTACATAGGTATTCCCTGTACTAAGCACAATTCAGAAGGAACAGTCCCTAAGTTTGCTCATAGTCTGTACAGAGAGATCCCATAAAACTATGGCAGCATAGGTATTCCCCTGTACTAAGCACAATTCAGCAGGAACAGAGAGAATGGGTGTATATGTGTATATATATAAAATATAATATACTATATTGTTCGTTACCTGTAGAGGATTTGTCCAAGTAGCTATAATCCTCCACTGCAGAGTCTTCAATCACATCACTCAGCTTCTGCCAGGGTTCAAGCTCCTCCTCCTCACATTCCATAAACAGGTCCGTGTCCATGATCCTGGGAACAGAAAGGGAGGCTGATCAGATGAGTGTAAATAGGTTATATGTTATACTACACTAAACGGAGACAGACTGCTCACACACAGATTTACACAACTGTTTAAAGAGGCAATTTACACCTGCGTTCAACACAAGAGCCTTCCTTCCCCCAGCTGCTGTGGGTGTCTCAGGCTTACAGATCAGGAGCAGTTTATTAAGCAGGGTTTTAGATCAGATTAAATGAAAGTACTTTCAATTTCACTAGCAGCAGTGGCCAGTGTAAGGAACAAATCTACTTCTTCATGATAACAACTGTCCCTTCTCAGTATAACTGTGACTATAAGAATCACATCTTGGTATCACACAAGCAGTTACTGGTTATGATCTGGGGCACTGTGGGTAACGGGCATTCTGAAACATGCCGGAGGCTGACTTGTGACTATTGTTGCTATGGGACAGACGTTAGCAACGCTCAGGGTAGAGTCCTGCAGCGGGTCGGGTACCCACGGGTCTTCTCAATAGCGATTTTTACTCTTTTTTTCTGATCACGCCTACTTCCAATGATGTCACTTCCTGTTTACAATGACAGCCGCCCCTGGTAACTTCTGGGGAGCTGCCGCCTGAGGCAAGGTACTCACCTTGCCTCATGGCAGAAACGCCCCTGGGTATGGGTTCCAAAAAACGGACCGGCACAGGACTCTAACTCAGGGAGCAGGATCAGTAGGGGCAGAAGTATAGAAATATATAAACATACTAAGGCAGCAAGTGCACTTTAAAGGGGAGGTTCACCTTCCAAACACTTTTTTCAGTTCAGTTGTTTCAGATTAGTCACCATAAACAAAGACTTTTTCAAGTACTTTGTATCTTTTATCGTTTTCCTAAAATTCATGTGTAAAGTTGAATGTTCATGTCTCTGGTGTGTCAGTCTGACAGCTCAGTGATCAGGAGCATCTGAACTGTTACTATTTCTTACATTGAGTTGTTACATTAAGTACATGATACATTCAGTTGCTACATTGAGTTGTTACATGTAGTTGATGATACATTCAGTTGCTACATTGAGTTGTTACATGTAGTTGATGATATATTTAGTTGTTACATTCAGTTGATACATGTAGTTGTTACATTAAGTACATGATACATTCAGTTGATACATGTAGTTGTTACATTAAGTAGATGATACATTCAGTTGATACATTTCTCAGTAGGATCTATGGGGAATATACAGTCATATGAAAAAGTTTGGGAGTTTTGTTTATCATTGGTTGAACTTTTAAAGTAGCAACTTTCTTTTAATATATAACTTGCCTTATGGGAACAGTAGTATTTCAGCAGTGACATCAAGTTTATTGGATTAACAGAAAATTAGTGCATAAATGTGGGCACCCCAACAGAGATATTCCATCAATACTTAGTTACAAATGTAACAGCCTCTAGACGCCTCCTATAGACTTTGATGAGTGTCTGGATTGTGGATGTGGCTATTTGTGACCATTGGTCCATACAAAATCTCTCCAGTTCAGTTAAATGTGATGGCTGCCGAGCATGGACAGTCTGCTTCACATCATCCCATAGATTTTCCATCATATTCAAGTCGGGGGACTCCAGAATATTGTACTTGTCCCTCTGTATAAATGTCTTTGTAGATTTCCAAGTGAGTTTAGGGTCATTGTCTTGTTGGAATATCCGACCCCTGCAGCGGAACTTCAACTTTGTGACTGATGCTTCAACATTATCCTGAAGAATTTGTTCATATTGGGTTGAATTCATCCGACCCTCGACTTTAACATGGGCCCTAGCCCCTGAACTAGCCACACAGCCCCTGAACTAGCCACACAGCCCCTGAACTAGCCACACAGCCCCTGAACTAGCCCCACAGTCCCTGAACTAGCCCCACAGCCCCTGAACTAGCCACACAGTCCCTGAACTAGTCACACAGCCCCTGAACTAGCCCCACAGCCCCTGAACTAGCCACACAGTCCCTGAACTAGCCACACAGCCCCTGAACTAGTCACACAGCCCCTGAACTAGCCCCACAGCCCCTGAACTAGCCACACAGTCCCTGAACTAGCCACACAGCCCCTGAACTAGCCCCACAGCCCCTGAACTAGCCACACAGTCCCTGAACTAGCCACACAGCCCCTGAACTAGCCACACAGCCCCTGAACTAGCCACACAGCCCCCTGAACTAGCCACACAGCCCCTGAACTAGTCACACAGCCCCTGAACTAGCCACACAGCCCCTGAACTAGTCACACAGCCCCTGAACTAGCCACACAGTCCCTGAACTAGCCACACAGCCCCTGAACTAGCCACACAGCCCCTGAACTAGCCACACAGCCCCACAGCATGATGGGACCTCCACCAAATGTGACAGTCGGTAGCAGGAGTTTTTCTTGGAATGCCGTGTTCTTCTCCCGCCATGTAAAGCCCTTTTTGTTATGAGCAAATAACTCAATTTGTGTCTCCTCAGTCCAAAGCTCTTTGTTCCCAAATGCCTGTGTGTTGTGTAAATGATCTTTTCCATAGAACAAGCGAGTGTGTTTGTGTGAGTGCAGAAAGGGCTTCTCATCCCCCTGCCATACACATGTTCTTTGTGCAAATTGTGCTGAATTGTAGAACGATGTACAGATACACCTGCATCTGCAGCAAGATCTTCTTGCAGGTCTTTGGAGATGATCTTTGGCTTGTCTGTAACATTCTCACAATCCTCCGCATATGTCGCTCCTGGATTTTTCTTGGCCTGTCAGACCTGGGTTTTACAGCAACTGTGCCTGTGGCCTTCCATTTCCTCATTCCATTCCTTACAGTTGCAACTGACAGTTTAATAAACCTCTGAGATGCTTTTTGTAGCCTTCCCCTAAACCCTGATACTGAACAATCTTTGTTTTCAGATCTTTTGAGAGTTGCTTTGAGGATCCCATGCTGTCACTCTTCAGAGGAGAGTCAAACAGAAGCACAACTTGCAATTGGTCACCTTAAATACCTTTTCTCATGATTGGACACACCTGCCTATGAAGTTCAAGGCTCAACGAGCTAATCCAACCAATTTGGTGTTGCCTGTAATCAGTATTGAGCAGTTACTTGCATTCAAATTAGCAAACTTACAAGGGTACCCACATTTTTGCCAGTTTTTCACATTTGATTTAATTCCGTACAACTGAATACTGCTTCACTATTCAGAAAACCCCCCAGTACTCAGATGTTCCTGGGAAATGAAAGACATACCCCTGGTATCTTTTATGTCAATTATTATGCAGGCTGAGAGGGGTTCCTAAACTTTTTTATATGTAACTATAGTATCAAGTCTAACAGTTGCCTTTAATGACACTCAGGGATTCTGCTCAGCAGGGACAAACACATGGATCAACTCATGGATCAGTTACCAGAGCTGCTCCAGAAGGTGCTTCAATATTAGAAAACCGGTAGCACATAGAAAATAGAAAGTAATTGGAAAAAGTCATTATTTCAGGTGAACTGTCGGAAAACAACAAGGTGTTTGAAGGTGAACAACCCCTTTAATCGGCTGCTCCTGCAATAAATTAAAGAGTGGAAAATGGAAACAGACACTTGAACGGGAACTACTGTGAAAATGAAAATGTAATATCAGCCTCTTTCTAAACATAAACCTTTACAAATTCTGTACTGTGAATCTTCACTCTCCCCTCTCATACACTTAGACAGTATCTAACAAGATAAACCGACTCTGGCACTCGCATGTACAGAGACTTGTGCTGATTTTAAAAGCTTGAGCTCAGATACATTTTGTAGGTAATGCCCCCTATCAAAAAAAGCTTCATCAGACCTAACTGTCCAAATCAGACTCTCAAATCCTGCATGGGGGGGAGGAACTGCATTCGACAGGAAGTGACAAGGAATAAAGGCGGAGCTAAACAGGACTTTGTTTCATATCTTTAATAGTCAGCCTTGCAGACAAGAGATTCCTAAGTCTCTGTCTTTAATATATTGATAATGGGTTGAGTGCAGAGGACCTCTTGTAGTTGACTATAAGAGATTCCTAGAATGTTCTATATAGTCAGTACAATGGCAGCATTGCTACTGGTATAACCGCAGCCCTAACGAAAGCCATGTTCTATGGATCAAAACACCAATATGGCTGCCACATTATTTCCTCACTTCTTACTTCTATGAATAATCTGGTGGGACCCAAGATGCACTTGTACAATAGTATCATGGGAATAATGATTTATCCGTACATAAATGCATGGACAGCACTGCCCCTGGCAACCGCCCAGTTAAATAAGGGAGATGGAATGTTTGGAAAATCCTGTGCTTGAATGGCTGCCCCCATGGCTACACAGCAGCTTGTTTATATAAACTATAGTAGTACTTATCTGTTATCTACTGTGTATCCTGTGCTTGAATGGCTGCCCCCATGGCTACACAGCAGCTTGTTTATATAAACTATAGTAGTACTTATCTGTTATCTACTGTGTATCCTGTGCTTGAATGGCTGCCCCCATGGCTACACAGCAGCTTGTTTATATAAACTATAGTAGTACTTATCTGTTATCTACTGTGTATCCTGTGCTTGAATGGCTGCCCCCATGGCTACACAGCAGCTTGTTTATATAAACTATAGTAGTACTTATCTGTTATCGACTGTGTACCCTGTGCTTGAATGGCTGCCCCATGGCTACACAGCAGCTTGTTTATATAAACTATAGTAGTACTTATCTGTTATCTACTGTGTATCCTGTGCTTAAATGGCTGCCCCCATGGCTACACAGCAGCTTGTTTATATAAACTATAGTAGTACTTATCTGTTATCTACTGTGTATCCTGTGCTTGAATGGCTGCCCCCATGGCTACACAGCAGCTTGTTTATATAAACTATAGTAGTACTTATCTGTTATCTACTGTGTATCCTGTGCTTGAATGGCTGCCCCCATGGCTACACAGCAGCTTGTTTATATAAACTATAGTAGTACTTATCTGTTATCTACTGTGTATCCTGTGCTTGAATGGCTGCCCCCATGGCTACACAGCAGCTTGTTTATATAAACTATAGTAGTACTTATCTGTTATTGACTGTGTACCCTGTGCTTGAATGGCTGCCCCATGGCTACACAGCAGCTTGTTTATATAAACTATAGTAGTACTTATCTGTTATCTACTGTGTATCCTGTGCTTAAATGGCTGCCCCCATGGCTACACAGCAGCTTGTTTATATAAACTATAGTAGTACTTATCTGTTATCTACTGTGTATCCTGTGCTTGAATGGCTGCCCCCATGGCTACACAGCAGCTTGTTTATATAAACTATAGTAGTACTTATCTGTTATCTACTGTGTATCCTGTGCTTGAATGGCTGCCCTATGGCTACACAGCAGCTTGTTTATATAAACTATAGTAGTACTTATCTGTTATCTACTGTGTATCCTGTGCTTGAATGGCTGCCCCCATGCCTACACAGCAGCTTGTTTATATAAACTATAGTAGTACTTATCTGTTATCTACTGTGTATACACCAGTTGTATCAGTGCAGCACAAGACTACATTATATTAAGAAAGTATAATTTTAGGGAGACATAGCGAAACACTACCTGGTATTTGATCCCTGGACACAGAGAATTCAGCTGCAAGTTATGTCTTTAATCCTAAAAAAAAAAAAAAAAAAGCAAAATGATTATTTAGTAATTGTTACTAATTGACAAAGCAACACAAGGCAGCTCTACCCTGGGACTTTAGACCAGAGAAAATTAAATTACCAGTCAATTTTACATGATCCAAGGGCAGAACAATGAGTGTGTGCTCAATGGTCAAGTCTGTGGATATATCATATTACTAGATGAGAATCTCCCCCCTCCCTCAGTGTGTGCCCCCCCATTCTCTCTCTGGTGATGTCCCACCCACAGACCCCCCATTCTCTCTGATGTCCCACCCACAGACCCCCCATTCTCTCTGATGTCCCACCCACAGACCCCCCAATCTCTCTGATGTCCCACCCACAGACCCCCCCATTCTCTCTGATGTCCCACCCACAGACCCCCCCAATCTCTCTCTGATGTCCCACCCACAGACCCCCCCAATCTCTCTCTGATGTCCCACCCACAGACCCCCCCAATCTCTCTGATGTCCCACCCACAGACCCCCCATTCTCTCTGATGTCCCACCCACAGACCCCCCAATCTCTCTCTGATGTCCCACCCACAGACCCCCCCATTCTCTCTCTGATGTCCCACCCACAGACCCCCCATTCTCTCTGATGTCCCACCCACAGACCCCCCAATCTCTCTGATGTCCCACCCACAGACCCCCCCATTCTCTCTCTGATATCCCACCCACAGACCCCCCATTCTCTCTGATGTCCCACCCACAGACCCCCCCATTCTCTCTGATGTCCCACCCACAGTTGCTGACATTCTCTGGGCCCCACAAGAGACTCATCTGACCTTCCTTCACTGGGTGCCCCAAACTCCTGCACCTTTTCGTAAAATAATCCCCATGACAGAGATAGAGGCGGAAGGTTACATCCTGGCCTGGACTCCCGTACCCCGACACTGCAGGACCCTGGGGCCTACTCGTACATCCCTCCTCCCCCGCCCACACGGCCGCTCACCTCCTCCTACCGTGCAGCCCCCTCTCGCTCGCAGGCTCGGTCCCGCCCCGGGGTTCCCTCCCTCGTCACACCCGCCGGACACTAACCGCCAGCTGCGTACAAAGAGGGGAGAGCGGCGCGGAGGGACACGGGCCACACGGCGCGGATGGATACCGTGACTTCATTTCCTCCGCGTCTCCTGATTGGCTGGACTCCTGAGGCGGCCCGTGACGTCACGACTGCAAGGCCCAGCCCTTGATGAACTAGACAGGGGCTGCAACAGTGTGAAGTAACAATGGCCCAAGGTGTTTTTAATATGGCCGTCACTGGAACAATATGGCTGCTTGTGTCTTTAATTACTGTGATATCAATGGTCCCCTGCTTCTTCCCTAGGTGCCTGTGTCACTAATAACAGTTTGGAAATAACAATAGCCCAATAGCTGTTTAAAATGGCTGTGGAACAAGATGGCTGCTTGTGTCTTTAATTACTGTCATATCAATGGCCTCCTGTCACTAATAACAGTGTGCCAATAACAATGGCTGGCCCTTCAAACCTATGCTTGATGCCAATGTTATTAATGAAGAAAAATCATAAAGATACAGGAAGGGCAGTAATTACTTCAAGAAATAGAGACAATTCCAGTAACAATATGGCTGCTGGTGTCGCCAATAACAATTACCGTATGTCATTAATAATTATCTTATCAACATTCTTCTGCTCCCCTGTGTGATAACAATGGCTTTCTCTTTGCCCATGTGTGGAAATATGGCTGCCAGGTCCACTTACTAACAGTGTGTGACAATAACAATAGCCCTGTGGCTGTCACTGGAACAACATGGCGGCTTGTGCCTTAAATAATTGCCTGTAATGACAATGTCTTTCCGCATGTAGCAATATGTCGGCCTGCGTCACTGATAACAATGAGCCCGTGGTTTTAAAGCTGGTTGTTACTAGTGTAACAAAATGGCCGTCTGTGTCATGAATGAAATGTGTGACATAACAACGGCCTAATATGAATGTAACAAAATGGCTTCCCATATCATTATATAGTGAATAAAGCACACCTTATTGTAAAATATAAGGATATTATAAATCACCGAGGAGTTCCATGACCAAATAAAAACACGAGGCTGAAAGTCATGGAACTCCGAGGTGACTTCCAATATCCTCATATTTTCCAACAAGGGCTACTTTATTATGTTTCAATGAGTCAGGCGACAAAAATGACATCATTAAGCTCTGTTTATAACCGATGACATCGCTAAGAGCCATTTTCTCCCTGAGTGTAGCAACATGGCCGTGTCTTTATAAAAAACTGTAATAATGATGACTTTGTGTCTCTCTGTGTCTTAATGTATAATAACCATAGCTGTGAGGTTGTTTTATATGGCTGCCTGTGTTACTAATTGCTTCTACGAACAATAGTCCCCTATGTGTAACAACATGGCTACCTGTATCATTAATTGTATGTGATAGCGATAGCCTAATGTGTGTGACAATATGGCGGCCTGTGACATTAAAGGAGCAGTAACACCAAAAATGAAAGTGTTTTTAAGTAGTTTAATTATAATGTACTCTTCCTTTGCACTGGTAAAAATTTACCAGAAAACACAACTATAGTTTATATAAACAAGCTGCTGTGTAGCCATGGGGGCAGCCATTCAACCACAGGATACACAGTAGATAACAGATAAGTACTACTATAGTTTATATAAAGAAGCTGCTGTGTAGCCATGGGGGCAGCCATTCAAGCACAGGATACACAGTAGATAACAGATAAGTACTACTATAGTTTATATAAACAAGCTGCTGTGTAGCCATGGGGGCAGCCATTCAAGCACAGGATACACAGTAGATAACAGATAAGTACTACTATAGTTTATATAAACAAGCTGCTGTGTAGCCATGGGGGCAGCCATTCAAGCACAGGATACACAGTAGATAACAGATAAGTACTACTATAGTTTATATAAACAAGCTGCTGTGTAGCCATGGGGGCAGCCATTCAAGCACAGGATACACAGTAGATAACAGATAAGTACTACTATAGTTCATATAAACAAGCTGCTGTGTAGCCATGGGGGCAGCCATTCAAGCACAGGATACACAGTCGATAACAGACAAGCTCTGTAGTATACAATAGGGTTCTAAAGAACTTTTTTGTTGTGTGCATGGGTGTTTACTATGGCTTTCTCTATGTAGTTTCACCAGCTTCTACCTTTTCTGGAAAACAATGACTTTTCTATATCTGTTATATTTGTTCCCTATAAATAACATTGACGCCAAGTATCATTTTACTGATCGTTTTGTAATCGTACATTTATGACTATATCACCTTCTGTTTCATTAAACTGGATGACATAACAATGGCTCCAAGTTTCCTTATGTGTAACAATAAATACCCGTGTGTAATAAAACCGGCCTCATAGCTGGTTCATACAATTCACAATGTAACAATGTTGTGTAATATTCTGCCTGTGTATCTGCATTGTTGCCCACATTGCTTGGCCATTTAAAATAAAGCTTGATGCCAATGTTTTGATAAGGCAGCAAAATAACTCTCCGAACAAACAAACCCCTCCCATACCTAAGCCATAGGCTTTGAGCTTCTTAGTGGACTGGTACTATGTTTTATCAGCATCTCCTTTGCTCAGCAGAACCAGGAAGTGCAAACATGAAACTGGTTTCATTTAGTTCCAGAAATGAATATCCTAACATTATAAAATATAATAATCTCTCTGATGCTTTATTTAACAGTAGGTCTTTCCAGCTGACAAGAGGTGACTCATTCCGATCAGAAGAAAAGAGGTTCCAGCTAAATATTGGGAAGGGGTTTGTTACAGTGTATACTGCCCATTGAAACAACCGCCCCAAATACCACTTGTGTAAAATAGTAATGAGTGAGTAAGGAACTTACAGCTGTTGCCTGCCCCATGCCAACCCCTACTGACCTGGCCTAAATGAGTTCAATATTTTTCATGGCCCTACCTGCATAATAATATGGCTGCCACACGTATCCCCTTCCTCTATTATAATTATTATTATTATTATTATTAACATGTATTTATATAGCGCCAACATATTGCATAGCACTGTAAAGTAAATGTGATTATACAACTAAATCACATGAATTATATACATAGAACATATGGAGTTACAAACATCACAATTAATACAAGTACAAAAGGTGAGGAAGGCCCTATGCAGAAAGAGCTTACACTCTAAAGGGAAGGGAGTGGGTGAGAAATATAGTGCTGTATGTGGTGTTGCATTTGGTAGTTAAGCATAGTACGGGTAGGCTTCTCGAAAGAAGTGTGTTTTCAGAGATTTTTTGAAAGCAGAAAGGTTGGGAGAAAGTGGGACAGACCGTGGGAGAGAGTTCCAGAGGAGGGGTGCAGCCCTTGTAAAGTCTTGAATGCGAGCATGTGAGGAGGTAATGAGAGAAGAGTTGAGTAGCAGGTCAGTAGAAGAGCGTAGTAAGCGAGTGGGTGAGTATATAGAGATGAGTTCAGAGATGTAGGGTGGGGCAGAGTTTTGAAGTGCTTTGAAAGTCAGTGTCATTAATTTGAATTTGATTCTGAAAGGTAACGGAAGCCAGTGCAGGGATTGACAGAATGGCGAGGCAGAGGAGGAGCGGTTGCTGAGGTGTATGAGCCTCGCAGCAGTGTTCATTATGGACTAGAGAGCTGACAGTCTCTGGAGGGGAAGGCCAATTAAAAGAGAGTTACAGTAGTCTAGACGTGATATGATGAGAGAGTGAATAAGAATTTTGGCAGCATCTTGGGTGATAAATGATGGTATTTTGGAGATGTTCCTTAGGTGGAAGTGACATGATTTAATAAGTGACTGGATATGAGGAGTGAATGACAGGGCAGAATCTAGGATAACCCCAAGGCACCGGGCCTGGGGAGAGAGGGTGATAGTGGAATTGTTAACTATGATGGATACTTCGGGGATGCTACTGGTGTTAATTGGAGGAAAGAGAACCATTTCAGTTTTAGAGAGGTTTAATTTAAGGTTGTGACATCCAGGTAGAGATAGCGGACAGGCAGGAGGAGACGCGAGTTAGGCGTTCTGGGTTGAGATCAGGAGATGAGAGATAGATCTGAGTATCATCAGCATAGAGGTGGTAGTGGAAACCATACGAATTTATTAATTTGCTGAGGGAGGAAGTATAGAGGGAGAATAGTAATGGTCCCAGGACAGAGCCTTGAGGAACTCCAACAGAAAGAGGTAGGGGAGAAGATGCTACTCCATTGTAGGAGACACTGAAGGAACGATTGGTGATGTAAGAAGAGAACCAGGACAGGGCTGTGTCATGAAGGCCAAGCGAATGGAGGGACTGGAGGAGGAGAGGGTGATCTACAGTGTCAAATGCGGCTGAGAGATCAAGCAGTATTAGTAGTGAGAAATGATTGTTGGCTTTAGCGGTTAAAAGGTCATTAGTCAGTCGAGTCAGGGCAGTTTCAGTGCAGTGTTGTGGCTTTTATTCTATATTATCTTTTCTCACTATTTATAACATTGGTATTAAGTATCAACCATACCAGCTGGGAGGCACCCCTAGTAATAAGAAGGGCCAAGACTGTCATCTGAAATCAGGGGATCCCATACTAGTGTGCTATTGGGGACCTCCATGCCAAGGTGACTCAGGTTATTAGCCCACTGTTTGATTAGGGACCCTTGTTAATTAAGTTGAGTGGGGTCCCCGTTTTAAGGCCACACCTTGCTGTGTATTTTGTCAATATGCTTCAAACCCCACCTGTGAAATACCCTGTCCTTCTTAGGACCTGAGGAATTTACCTGTTGTGACTGTCAGGGCTCCCTCTGAGGTCTGTGCCCTTAAAGGGGAACTATCACGAAAATGAAAATTTAATATACGTAAGATTTCTCATAATGAAGTAAGAAACTTTCTAAATACAAATCAATTAAAAAAATCTGCATAGTTTCTGAAATAATCCTCTCAGCATCTGTTTCTCTTCATTCTGTCTTCATGCAGCAGTTGGGTGTCAGATGAATGATCCAATATATCTTATAGGGGGGGCTCCTTTCCTAGCAGATGAATTAGAGCTCACTCAAATAACTGATTCCAGTACAAACAAAATGTAACAAAATAACTGCCTTTTGCACAAATCCTGCATGTAGAGAGACATGATGTCTGGTGATTTTAATAGAGTGACCACTAATACACCTTCTAGGCAAAAGGAGCCCCCCTATAAGATATATTGGATCATTCATCTGACACCCCACCTGCTCTCTGCTTTACCAATCTCTCTGTTATTTTAGTTGCACGGGAGGACAAAACTGTTTACTACCAAAGCAGCACTTGCTGTAGGCGCAGCCAGATGGCAGGAATGAGACTGTTTGAAACTATTTTCCCTTTAGCTTTGGTGCCTCTAAGAACGTTTGCAACTCCAATGCCAGTATTCAACCAATGAATTGCCTGACAGCTGTGCACTAGCCTTCCTTACACACAGAGTGGCCATTATAGTCATTGAGATCATCAGAAATAGGGGCCATTTCCTCCCCAAATAAGCACAACATAGGGTTGCCACCTGGCCGGTATTATACAGGCCTGGCCGGTAAAAATGATGGTTGATCCCAATGTTATTAATAGGGAATAAAGATAAATATATAGGAAGGTCAGTGATCCCAATGTTATTAATAGGGAATAAAGATCAATATATAGGAAGGTCAGTGATCCCAATGTTATTAATAGGGAATAAAGATAAATATATAGGAAGGTCAGTGATCCCAATGTTATTAATAGAGAATAAAGATAAATATATAGGAAGGTCAGTGATCCCAATGTTATTAATAGGGAATAAAGATAAATATATAGGAAGGTCAGTGATCCCAATGTTATTAATAGGGAATAAAGATAAATATATAGGAAGGTCAGTGATCCCAATGTTATTAATAGAGAATAAAGATAAATATATAGGAAGGTCAGTGATCCCAATGTTATTAATAGGGAATAAAGATAAATATATAGGAAGGTCAGTGATCCCAATGTTATTAATAGGGAATAAAGATAAATATATAGGAAGGTCAGTGATCCCAATGTTATTAATAGGGAATAAAGATAAATATATAGGAAGGTCAGTGATCCCAATGTTATTAATAGGGAATAAAGATAAATATATAGGAAGGTCAGTGATCCCAATGTTATTAATAGGGAATAAAGATAAATATATAGGAAGGCCAGTATTTTTTTCCAGAAAAGGTGGCATCCCTAGCACAACATCATCAATATATCTCCTGCCAGGCTGTAGCATGTCTAGCCAAGCTGATTATCTTGCACAGTTATTTGCTAGAGGCACATGCCCCCCAACATCACCCTTTATACAGAGCACTATGGGAAAGCTTCTGTGCCAGGCTGTGATTAAATCTCTGCCCCCCTCACATTAGGTGCACCCCTCCAACATTCCCCTTTTTAGAGGGAAATTTTTGGGAAATGCACTGAACCAAATGAGTTGTATTCTGCTTTAAATACCGGACTGCATTTTCATATGATACAAACACTAAACCATGAATAGATCTCCCCTGGGGATGCAGTATTTGTATTTTTAGCTGTTACATATTTTATTGGTGGAGCTGTGCCCTTGCAGTGAGAGGATATCTATATAACAAGGCCGATCCAGTGACCGGACAAAATGTGATATTTCCTTTATGAAAGATGGTTTTGAGTTATGAAGATGAATTCATATAATGCTTATAAGTGGGCCTGGAGCTGATGTGCCCAGCAGGCGTCTCATATAATGAATGGAAATAGCATTAAGTGTCATTAAAACAAAAATCTCATTTAGGAAGATTAGGAAGTGCCTCTGTGGATAGTCCTTAGTTTCTAAAGTGTGGCTGAAAGCTATTTCAGTGGCAGCTAATCTTGACTTTTCATTTGCATTTTACATTATTTACGGTAATTTGTTTAATTCTTTTACATTTTGATGATATTAGCAGCTTTACACTGCTCGTATTATGATTTGCAATTGAGAGATAGAAAGGCTTAGGAAGCATCCTTGGAGTCAAGTCATGTTACTGCACACTGTATATTGTATTTCAGATACATAGGAGGGTAGTAATGTTGGATTTCCGCTTCGATGGAACCAAAGAAGAATACAGTAATTTGGATGGTATCTCAAATAATGTCCTGATGGAGGGTAGTAATGTTGGTTCTCTCTCTTGGATGGAGCCCAAGGAGAATGCAGTAATGTATATTGTATTTCAGATAGGGTCTCAAGGGAATGAAGGTACTTCCTGGGTCCCCCTTTGCTCATGGGGTCTGTTGATAAGCACAGTTATTTGCTGCTACTGCTTGCCCCACTAATTAAGACGAATTGGCGGTGAAATACAACTCCCAGCATGCACAAGGCTCAGGGATGGGCTGCCAAACTGTCATCCACAGTGCCACTAAATGTACATTGCTCTTGCAGGTGGACATGAGAACAATCTGGTGACTGTGGAACTCCATGACAACAAGTCAGTTAGCCCCGGGAATATTCCACTAATATAATAAACCTATTATATAATGCCTCCTTCTTCTGGAATATCCCACAGCACTTGGACACATAGTTGTCGTGGTTCCTGAGACTGGGAATGCTCTGTGTTACACAAAAGAACCTGAATGAGGCACCATAGACATCAGAACTGGGGGGGGGAGAACTACAGAGTTTTTGGTTGTTTTTTTTTTGCCAACCAAGAGGATGATGTTGTCAGAAGAGCTCTGAACAGCGATCCCCTTTGGAGCCAAGATGGTGGCGTCCAGAACCGCTCACTGTATTCCTTTGTGTTCCTGATTCTCTATTTTGACTCTCCGCTTTGTTCCTGACCACGTCTGTCTCGGAACCCTTGCCTGTATACGACTCTCTGCTACCGCAGACTCTAAGGGGCTGATTCACTATGGGTCGAATATCGAGGGTTAATTAACCCTCAATATTCGACTAGGAATTAAAATCCTTCGACTTTGAATATCAAAGTCGAAGGATTTAGCGCAGATAGTTCGATCGAACGATCAAAGGATTATTCCTTTGATCGAACGATAAAATCCTTTGAATGGAACGATTCGAAGTATTTTAATCCAACGATCGAAGGAATATCCTTCCATCAAAAAAAGTTAGCCAAGCCTATCGGGACCTTCCCCATAGGCTAACATTGAGTTCGGTAGCTTTTAGATGGCGAACTAGGGGGTCGAAGTTTTTTTTAAAGAGACAGTACTTCGACTATCGAATGGTCGAATAGTCGAACGATTTTTACTTTGAATAGTTTGATTCGAAGTCGTAGTCGTAGTCGAAGGTCGAAGTAGCCCATTCAATGGTCGAAGTAGCCCAAAAAAAACTGTGAAATTCAAAGTTTTTTACCTTCGAATCCTTCACTCGAAGTTAGTGAATCGGCCCCCAAGTCTAGCGCTTCCTCCTTGGTCTGGACTTCTTGGTTCCGGATCATGTTTATATATGGGTTCTTCTTTGCATGGTTGAGGTTTAACTTGCATTATTGGTGCAGAGACCAACTGGGTTCCCAGACAATGGTTTAGGGGGTGTGGCCACAAAAATGGGCATGGCCAAAAACATTTTTTGCCGGAATAGGTGTTGCAAATCTTTTTGTCCCTCTTTCGGTTTCCAAAATGTTGGGAGGGCTGTCATCAGGGTGGCACTGGGGGGGACAATCGTCAGGGCCTGATGCAGTGGCTAAACTAAATATTACTGGGCCCCACAGCAAATAATTTTTCAGGCCCCAAAAATGTCTAGAGGTTGACCTATTTTGCCAATATTTATTCAAATTGTATATGAAGTAGGACCTCATGAGACCACTATACTTCCTGGGCCCCCCTGCAGCCGCAGGGTCTGCTTCCTGTGTAGTTACACACCTGGCCTGATGGCTTCTATATGTTAAGGGGGGCCCAGCCGTGTTGTGTTTCCTGGATTAGCCAGGCCCCCTTGAGCTGCCAAAGTAGGAGCCAAGTTGTGGTGAAGTAGGAGCTGAGTTCAGGTGAAGTAGGAGCTGAGTTGCGGTGAAGTAGGAGCTGTGCCGTTCCGAAGTAGGAGTTGCTGCCGAAGTAGGAGCCAAAAGCCGCAGAAAGAGGAAGAAGAAAAGTAAGTTCCACTGAACACCAATAGTCTTATTTATTTTATTTACTTGTAGGGGGGTCCTGGCCACCAAGGGCTTTTTTTTACTTGAACAGGTTCACTGGCCATCAATGTTTTTTTAAAACTTGTAAGGGGGCTATGCCACCAGTGCTTTTTTTTTTTTTACGTGTAGGGGGCCCGGAAAATGTTGTTGTATGAAGCCCCACAGATTCTGATGCTGCCCGCATGTCACAAGTAGGCATACAATGGTACCCTAGACAAGTGCCTCTTCTGCTGACCCCTAGTTCTTGTCCTGAACACTTGTGTATTATTCTTCACCTCACTCAACCTCTTTATTCTCCTAGTCTCTTTTCTTTACATACTATACTCTATTCTTCCATTATTAAGCTCCTTCCATTTGTTGCCATAAAGAAATAGGAAATGGCCATGAAATAGGCCAAATGTTTAGCAGCATGAGGGGCTACTGGGAGTTTTTTTGGTATCCTGGTAACAGTCATCCAGCCCTTCCTTGTACCTATCTAATGTATCAGCCTGTACCCCTGATTCACTTCCCAGCTCTCCCTGTAACACCCCTTTCCCTCCTCTAATCTCATTGGCTCCCTCCTGTCTGCTGGGAGGAGCTACTGGTGAATAAAGCATCCGACCCTTCCTTATACCTATCTAATGTATCAGCCTGTACCCCTGATTCACTTCCCAGCTCTCCCTGAAACCCCCCTTTCCCTCCTCTAATCTCATTGGCTCCCTCCTGTCTGCTGGGAGGAGCTACTGGTGAATAAAGCATCCGACCCTTCCTTGTACCTATCTAATGTATCAGCCTGTACCCCTGATTCACTTCCCAGCTCTCCCTGTAACACCCCTTTCCCTCCTCTAATCTCATTGGCTCCCTCCTGTCTGCTGGGAGGAGCTACTGGTGAATAAAGCATCCGACCCTTCCTTGTACCTATCTAATGTATCAGCCTGTACCCCTGATTCATTTCCCAGCTCTCCCTGTAACACCCCTTTCCCTCCTCTAATCTCATTGGCTCCCTCCTGTCTGCTGGGAGGAGCTACTGGTGAATAAAGCATCCGACCCTTCCTTGTACCTTTCCCTCCTCTAATCTCCCCCCTATAGACTGAATATGGGTTTAGCAGGCTGCAGTAGAAGAGTGCAGGGAGTAGTGGGTCACAGTAATACACAGTGATAACCAGAGAGATCAGTTATAACAATGAATAACACTCATAGTACATATAGTCATGTATAAACACAGCAATACCCATAGTGCACAGCGCACAAGCCCCCAGTCGGTTGCTAGACAACCAGAACATGGCGCCCTGAACAAGATTATCACGTGAGGACGAGCATCCATCCCTCAGGTTGTGCCTGCGCTCACCTTCAGTCTCCACCTCCTGCCGCTCCCCTAGCCAATCACGCTCTGCAAAAGACGCCAGGGGAGGCTGCTGTCATCTGCTATTGGCTGGCGGCCGGTTTCAGGGCGCGGCTGCAGGGAGGGGCGGGTGCAGCTAGAGGTGCGTCCCTCACTCTCAGGTTGCTGGAGGCGCGGCGGGTCGGACCCCTGAGGTGAGAGAAACTGGTGGGGACGGGGGTCGCAGCTGGAGGTTTCCTTCTCTATACCGGCCTGAGAGGCGGAGCCGCAGCTGTTATTGTGCCTGTTATATTATATATATATTATATACACCTGTCCTCTGAGTCTGTGCGACATTTACTGTGTGTCACTGTGTTACCTGCTCTCTCTGTGTCTCCTCTATGTGAGACTGTGTGACATTATGTGTCACACTGAGTGTGAGTGTGTCAGTGAGTGTGTCAGTGAGTGTGTCAGTGAGTGTGTCAGTGAGTGTGTCAGTGAGTGTGTCAATGAGTGAGTGTGTCAGTGAGTGTGTCAGTGAGTGTGTCAGTGAGTGAGTGTGTCAGTGAGTGTGTCAGTGAGTGTGACAGTGAGTGTGACATTGAGTGTGTCAATGAGTGAGTGTGCCGGTGAGTGTGCCAGTGAGTGTGTCAGTGAGTGTGACAGTGAGTGTGACATTGAGTGTGTCAGTGAGTGTGTGTGTTGGTGAGTGTGCCGGTGAGTGTGACATTGAGTGTGTCAGTGAGTGTGTGTGTCGGTGAGTGTGCCGGTGAGTGTGATGGTGAGTGTGTCGGTGAGTGTGTCGGTGAGTGTGACGGTGAGTGTGACGGTGAGTGTGATGGCGAGTGTGTCGGCGAGTGTGACGGCGAGTGTGTCGGCGAGTGTGACGGCGAGTGTGCCGCTGAGTGTGTCAGTGAGTGTGCCAGTGAGTGTCAGTGAGTGTGACAGTGAGTGTGTCAGTGAGTGTGACAGTGAGTGTGACAGTGAGTGTGTCAGTGAGTGTGTGTGTCAGTGAGTGTGACAGTGAGTGTGACGGTGAGTGTGTCGGTGAGTGTGTCAGTGAGTGTGCCAGTGAGTGTCAGTGAGTGTGACAGTGAGTGTGTCAGTGAGTGTGACAGTGAGTGTGTCAGTGAGTGTGTGTGTCAGTGAGTGTGACGGTGAGTGTGTCGGTGAGTGTGACGGTGAGTGTGTCAGTTTGTAAGTGTGTGATCCCTTAATTTGATACAATTATATTAATTATATACAATATAGAACTTCTCTTCCAGTCTGATCACTACATTTACACTTAAGCTGGCCATAGACGCAAAGATCTGATTGTAGGAATCGAGGATTCGTACGATTTCCGGACCGTGTGTGGAGAGTCCCGACATTTTTCGTCCGGCGGAGATCGGTCGTTTGGTCGATGGGACAGGTTAGAAACTTTCTGTCGGCTGCCGATAATATCTCTGCGTGTATTGGGGATCGTACGATTTTCAGTGGGAGACTGTCACCAGCTTTGGTTGGACATAATTATCATACGATTACTGTCAGGGGCAGAACATTGCTGATCTGATCTTTAACTAATCTGACTGGTAAGACTTTGATCTGAATGGTTAGTGGCGGGTCAGGAGATGGGAAAGTCCGATCATACCATGATTCCTACGATCAGATCTTTGTATCTATGGCCAGCTTTACATGAGTGTTACACCTGTCACTGCACATTGTACTGATATATGTTCTGCACTCTCTCCTTATATTCCACTTATACCTTCTTTCTGCTCATTCCTTACCTGTCTGTGTAATGTCTGTATCCTACATATTGATTCCCTTAGACAGTACAGTATGAGGGTATAGCTTATTGTGTGCCCAGAACATTCCTTCTCTGTATATTTGTATTTATACATATGGGAGGAGGAGGTGCCATATTGATTCCCTTAGACAGTACAGTATGAGGGTATAGCTTATTGTGTGCCCAGAACATTCCTTCTCTGTATATTTGTATTTATACATATGGGAGGAGGAGGTGCCATATTGATTCCCTTAGACAGTACAGTATGAGGGTATAGCTTATTGTGTGCCCAGAGCATTCCTTCTCTGTATATTTGTATTTATACCTATGGGAGGAGGGAGGTGCCATATTGATTCCCTTAGACAGTACAGTATGAGGGTATAGCTTATTGTGTGCCCAGAACATTCCTTCTCTGTATATTTGTATTTATACATATGGGAGGAGGGAGGTGCCATATTGATTCCCTTAGACAGTACAGTATAAGGTATAGCTTATTGTGTGCCCAGAACATTCCTTCTCTGTATATTTGTATTTATACATATGGGAGGAGGGAGGTGCCATATTGATTCCCTTAGACAGTACAGTATGAGGGTATAGCTTATTGTGTGCCCAGAACACTCCTTCTCTGTATATTTGTATTTATACATATGGGAGGAGGGAGGTGCCATATTGATTCCCTTAGACAGTACAGTATGAGGGTATAGCTTATTGTGTGCCCAGAACATTCCTTCTCTGTATATTTGTATTTATACATATGAGAGGAGGAGGTGCCATATTGATTCCCTTAGACAGTACAGTATGAGGGTATAGCTTATTGTGTGCCCAGAACATTCCTTCTCTGTATATTTGTATTTATACATATGGGAGGAGGGAGGTGCCATATTGATTCCCTTAGACAGTACAGTATGAGGGTATAGCTTATTGTGTGCCCAGAACATTCCTTCTCTGTATATTTGTATTTATACATATGGGAGGAGGAGGTGCCATATTGATTCCCTTAGACAGTACAGTATGAGGGTATAGCTTATTGTGTGCCCAGAACATTCCTTCTCTGTATATTTGTATTTATACATATGGGAGGAGGAGGTGCCATATTGATTCCCTTAGACAGTACAGTATGAGGGTATAGCTTATTGTGTGCCCAGAACATTCCTTCTCTGTATATTTGTATTTATACATATGGGGAGGAGGTGCCATATTAATTCCCTTAGACAGTACAGTATGAGGGTATAGCTTATTGTGTGCCCAGAACATTCCTTCTCTGTATATTTGTATTTATACATATGGGAGGAGGGAGGTGCCATATTGATTCCCTTAGACAGTACAGTATGAGGGTATAGCTTATTGTGTGCCCAGAACATTCCTTCTCTGTATATTTGTATTTATACATATGGGAGGAGGAGGTGCCATATTGATTCCCTTAGACAGTACAGTATGAGGGTATAGCTTATTGTGTGCCCAGAACATTCCTTCTCTGTATATTTGTATTTATACATATGGGAGGAGGTGCCATATTGATTCCCTTAGACAGTACAGTATGAGGGTATAGCTTATTGTGTGCCCAGAACATTCCTTCTCTGTATATTTGTATTTATACATATGGGAGGAGGAACCATATTGATTAGAATCTTGGGTTATGGGGGGGGTAGGAGTGGGGTAGAAGGGTCACCCCACATGGGTTCCCCCATCACTAGACCTATTCCCTGTCTGATCTCCTCTCGTTACACTCACACAGTGGGAATTCATTTGTGCCATGTGTTTCCCATATGAGGAGGGGGACGGGTCTGTATATAAGAGGGGGACGGTTCTGTATATAAGAGGGGGACGGGTCTGTATATAAGAGGGGGACGGGTCTGTATATAAGAGGGGGACGGGCCTGTATATAAGAGGGGGACGGGTCTGTATATAAGAGGGGGACGGGTCTGTATATAAGAGGGGGATGGGGTCTGTATATAAAAGGGGGACGGGTCTGTATATAAGAGGGGGACGGGTCTGTATATAAGAGAGGGACGGGCCTGTATATAAGAGGGGGACGGGTCTGTATATAAGAGGGGACGGGTCTGTATATAAGAGGGGGACGGGCCTGTATATAAGAGGGGGACGGGTCTGTATATAAGAGGGGGACGGGTCTGTATATAAGAGGGGGATGGGTCTGTATATAAGAGGGGACGGGTCTGTATATAAGAGGGGGACGGGTCTGTATATAAGAGGGGGACGGGTCTGTATATAAGAGGGGGACGGGTCTGTATATAAGAGGGGGACGGGTCTGTATATAAGAGGGGGGACGGGTCTGTATATAAGAGGGGGACGGGTCTGTATATAAGAGGGGGACGGGCCTGTATATAAGAGGGGTACAGCCGAGAGAAGAGAGAGACAAAGGGCCGGTATTGGCTGCTGATAAGATTGTGCACCAATCAGAAGTAACCCTTTCATGTCACACGTGCGCCACTGCCTCATTTACCCTTTATTCACTGTCACCAGGCTCTGCATGAACTGCCCTGAAACCTGCCTGTAAAAGTATTGTGTGTAAGCACTGTGTATCCACATAATGTATCTCTATATGTTGCAGAACTGCAGCTCTCAGCACCCCTCTCACAGCTGAAGGGAGATGTACCTTTTCCTGGGACAGTGCAGCTGTATGTGCGGCTGTGTATAGCAGTAGTGAGACACTGGCATTAGCAGGGCTGCCATTAGAAATCACAGGGGATTATACTTCTTATTTGCGAGGGACTGGCTTCTGTCTGTCCCCTTCTATTGTGTAGGTCTGGCTCTTGAAACAGAAATGTCTGTTAATCAGCTGCTTGTGCTACATTGTATCTGACTTCTGAACCAGCAGTGCTGAGACTGTCAATGATTCAGACTTATAGAGGCAGGAGTGGTGCATGCTGGGATATTGTTTGGCCTGGGGAGTAGTAGAGATAGTAGCAGCCTAATCTGTGTTTGTTTCCCAACATAGTGATCTCAGAGGCATCCAATAGCATTGTGCCAAGGAATGTGCCCAGGAATGTGCCCAGGAATGTGCCGCTTACTGAGGACCCTGCTACAAAGATCAGCGCGGGGAGTTGCACCTGCAGTGTAAGGAGCAGGGAGTTGTTAGTAGGCAGGTGTCCGCTGGATATTGGGTTTGGGAATGGGGCAGTGGGTCAGATTGTTTTTCCTTCTATTCATCTGATTGTACCCGAAATCCTCTTGGCTCCTCTGTGCCCAACACCCCTCAAATATTTGCTGAATGGCTGAGACCTGAGAGTAATGCACAGAATGTGAGAGGGTGCTAGTGCTATAAGAGCACAGGGAGCTGCTCATGGTGCTCTGTTGTGTGGCTAATATATATATATACATATATAGATGAGAGTAATGCACAGAATGTGAGAGGGTGCTAGTGCTATAAGAGCACAGGGAGCTGCTCATGGTGCTCTGTTGTGTGGCTAATATATATATATACATATATAGATGAGAGTAATGCACAGAATGTGAGAGGGTGCTAGTGCTATAAGAGCACAGGAAGCTGCTCATGGTGCTCTGTTGTGTGGCTAATATATATAAATATATACATATATAGATGAGAGTAATGCACAGAATGTGAGAGGGTGCTAGTGCTATAAGAGCACAGGGAGCTGCTCATGGTGCTCTGTTGTGTGGCTAATATATATAAATATATACATATATAGATGAGAGTAATACACAGAATGTGAGAGGGTGCAAGTGCTATAAGAGCACAGGGAGCTGCTCATGGTGCTCTGTTGTGTGACTAATATATATATATATATACACATATTGTGTAGATGAGTCTGTGTGGCTCCCATTGTGTCCCTGACACCGTTTCTGTCTCTCTTCTGTCCCCACATCAGGCTAAACACCCCACTATTGCAAAGCAGCCCCACCAGCGGTCAGTAGCAGGAAAGGATTGCAAGCTTTTCTGACAAGAAGCCCACCAAATAGTGCAGCTGTATAGTGAAAGCAGAGATCTGATTGGTTGCTGCTCTTACAGATACGGAATTGTGCATTGCAGGGTACATTTCAGCAGCAGAGCAGGGACACTGTTTCTAAGAGCTTACAGTCTAATCAGTGCATTAATATAGAGAAGAAATGATGTAAGCAGCGGATGTGCTGCTCTGATGTAACAGATTTATTGCCCAGTGTAGAACTGTGCCCGGCCCAGAGATAATTGTGCGCACCGGGGGTTAATCCCAGCTGCCAGTCTGACACTTTATAATGATGGGAAGTTGCCTCCTCACATGCCCAGCAGCAGCAGCAGCAGCAGGTTGAATGTAGGGCTGCCAGGGATGGGTGAAGTGAATACATTTCTGCTCAGTCTCTGGAGATAATTCAGGAGCTTGTGCAATGTCTGTGTCACTGGGATGTGAGTCCATGAGTCTCCGCTGCAGGACAACGTGGGGTTAATAGAGATGTCATTTCAGATCCCTCACACCCCACTCCATGCCGGGAATGCCTGGGGCACCTTAATACTTCTTTGGGAACAAAAGGACCCCCCCCATCAGAGAGTAAATCCCAGTGTCTGTGGCTGATAAGCCCCCAAATACACTGAGACATTCAGGGACTGTGAGATAATAAGTGTCAGCTCTGGCTTGTGGGGCCACAATCCCTTCATAATGGCTCATTACTTGCACTTTGTCATGTGTCTGATAGTGGGAGCAGCACTCATTCTTCCACTGCTAATGACATAGAGAAAGTACAGAGACGAGCAACTAAACTCATAAAGGGAATGGAAGGGATCAGTTATGGGGAAAGGTAAATTGGGATTGGTTACACTGGAGAAGAGACAGTTAAGGGGATATGATCACTATATATATATATATAAGGGGGTATGATCACTATATATAAAGATATAAGGGGGATATGATCACTATATATAAATATATAAGGGGATATGATCACTATATAGAAATATATGAGGGGATATGATCACTATATATAAATATATAAGGGGGATATGATCACTATATATAAATATATAAGGGGGATATGATCACTATATATAAATATATAAGGGGATATGATCACTATATATAAATATATAAGGGGATATGATCACTATATATAAATATATAAGGGGATATGATCACTATATATAAATATATAAGGGGATATGATCACTATATATAAATATATAAGGGGGATATGATCACTATATATAAATATATAAGGGGATATGATCACTATATATAAAGATATAAGGGGATATGATCACTATATATACATATATAAGGGGGATATGATCACTATATATAAATATATAAGGGGATATGATCACTATATATAAATATATAAGGGGATATGATCACTATATATAAATATATAAGGGGGATATGATCACTATATATAAATATATAAGGGGGATACGATCACTATATATAAATATATAAGGGGGATACGATCACTATATATAAATATATAAGGGGGGATACGATCACTATATATAAATATATAAGGGGATATGATCACTATATATAAATATATAAGGGGTATATGATCACTATATATAAATATATAAGGGGTATATGATCACTATATATAAATATATAAGGGGGGATATGATCACTATATATAAATATATAAGGGGGATATGCTCACTATATATAAATATATAAGGGGGATATGATCACTATATATAAATATATAAGGGGGGATACGATCACTATATATAAATATATAAGGGGATATGATCACTATATATAAATATATAAGGGGGATATGATCACTATATATAAATATATACGGGGATATGATCACTATATATAAATATATAAGGGGATATGATCACTATATATAAATATATAAGGGGATATGATCACTATATATAAATATATAAGGGGGATATGATCACTATATATAAATATATAAGGGGGATATGATCACTATATATAAATATATAAGGGGATATGATCACTATATATAAATATATAAGGGGAAGTGATCACTATATATAAATATATAAGGGAAGAATACAGTGCTGTATACAGCAGTAGATACAGTAGAGGTGCAAGGGGTTTGTGGGGGATTCTCTCCGTGAAGCAGTTGTATTGTGGGATCCATTCTATGACTTTTAATAAGGGAGAATTAATGTAGTAAAAGTACCATGTGGATCCAGAGACTGGTGTGAGTGCCGTAACTAAGTGTTGCTAAGTAAGTAGGAATGAAGTGAGCAGAACAATTGCAGGTTTAGGGGATATGCCCCTCTCGGGGTGGCTGGGGTAGGCTGGATTAAGTAGCCGAGCGTCGGGGGTAATTCGCTGAGCTTGAGGTTGCAGACGGCCGCCAGGACTGGGAGGGAGGGGGCGGAGCAGAGAGATGACAGACGGGCAGACACCAGTCTCATGTGACAGTAAGAAGCCGTCAGACAAGTAGCAGGTTGTGCCTCTGATGTGGTGATGACACTGAGAGTGACAGTTGGGGGTTGCAGAGTTACTTCTGTACTGAGTGAGGATGATGGGAGTAACTGAGTATAATTCAGAGTACTGGTACCACTGAGTAATGAGCTTTATGACTTGGTGTTAGTTGTTCTTGGCATCAGTTGGGCACTTTGTCTGCATTAATTTATTATCATTTGGGGTGGTGCCCGGGGTACAACCGTGACTTTAATATCTGCCCTATACCCCCCGCACTTACTCTAGGAGGGGCCCCTAAAGCCTTTGGGCAGGAGAAGTTCTTGCTCTGGGGGTGCTGAGTATGGAGAGAGCAATGAGTGTGGATTTTACAGCAGTGACAGAAGCTGTGGATGAGCTCAGGCTGGACTTTGCTATGGGGTACGGCCCAGTGTTCTTCCTGGTTTGTTCACTCGTCTGGCACCCACTCGCTCACACTCATTCCTGGCACTCACGCAATTCTCCTGGGGGGTAAGTGAGCTCTGGGGTGAGGAGGAGGAGGTAACCAAAATTCATACGGGTAAATAGCACAGACACTTTCTCAGTGCTCTGGCGTATGAGTTGTCCTCTAAGGGAAGGATGGGGTTAAACAATTGCACGCTCAAGGCAACGTTGTGCAAATATTGGCAGGTAAACAAGAGTTGCATGCTGGGTAATACAAACTCACAGGTACACTCTGTGTGTGTGTGTATTGTGTTAGGCTCATTACTGGCCGCTTTCACTTTAACACAAACTTGCACTTCACATTGCACTTTAAAGGGCAACTCTACCCAAAAAAAGTAATTGTAAGCAAATTTCCAAACATGCTCGTTGGTTTTAAAGTGATTTGTAAATGTAATTGCAATTGTAAATGCTTTCCCTGGCTACTCATCCCATCACAATGTTGTGTCAGTAGTGGGCAAGACTCCAGTTCCCACAGTGTCACACATGTGGAACTGCGAGTACAGACCCGAGAAGGAGAGCAGCAGAAAAAATAATGTCATTTCTGGGTTTACACAGGAGGGAACTGGAATTTCAATTGCTGCTAAACAAATATACCTGTCATTGTATTCCTCCTACAAGCAAAGGAAGGCGGTGGCATTCATGTTAGCTGGGCCACCTGAAAAACTTTGTAAAATGGAAGGAGCCAAACGCATGCAAAAATGCAGCCAGGCAAGCTAAAATTGAGAATAAATAGAGAACATGCAATATAAAGAAGGAGAGTGTAGGAGCCTTGCTACGAGGGAAACAACTTAATGGCAACAGGGAGAAGCAGAGGTTTTGAACTGCTTCTTTTAATACCAATCAGAAACCAGTATAAATTTTAAATATTATTATTTATGAAAGTTTTCACAAAAACAAACTTTCATAAAATATGACATTACTTGAGTATTTGCTTTACCAGTGGTTACACAATACTTTAAAAGAAAAGGTTGACCAATTTGAAGTTAGACACAGTCTGACACAGGTCAAATAGTATTAATCACATGTCCCTAAAGAAGCTCAGCTGTGTCATTGCCAAACCACTTCACCTCATTTTCCACGATTCTCTGCCATCTGGCATGGTGCCAAAAGATTGGCCTATTGCTAATGTGTTGCCACTATTCAGAAATGGGATCCCACGCTCAGCCTGAGAACTAGAAGCCTGTTAGTCTGACGTCAGAAAAGTTTCTTTTGGTAGGTAATAATGGATACGGGAGGCACAGAGATTTTGCTAAAGCATTTGATACAGATGGCAGTGGATGTGATCTACTTAGAATCTGCTAAAGCCACACAGAACCTTATTGATTAAATAATGGAATATTGGCCTGGGACATATTATTTCTACCTGGATAGAGAACTGGCTGAAGATTGATTACACAGAGTGGTGGTAAATGGAACATTTTCCAATTGGGTCAGTGTTGTTAGTGGAGTACCGCAGTCTCTGTCCTTGGACTTTTGCCATTTAACTTGTCTATTAAAGGGGATGTAAAGGCAAAACATAAAATCCAATTTTTACTTTCTTTAATGAAAAAGAAACCTATATCTAAATATACTTTAATTAAAAAATGTCTACCATTTTTATAAGAAACCTGACCGTATGCAGTGAAATTCTCCCTTCATTTACTGCTGTGGATAGGAATTGTCAGACGGTCCGTAACTGCTCTGCAGGGAAACAATCATACTTATGAACAGCAGGGGGAGCCCCTGCCTTACTTCCCAGCCATGCAGAACTCAAGCAGCTTTGTTTGTTTCCCTGTAGAGCAGTCGGCGACTGTGTAGAGATTTGTATTGGATTTTATTTTTGCCTTTACATCCCCTTTACTGTTTCCAACTCCAGCTGCAGGGACAGAGATCATGGAGCCACATTTAAACAGATAAACTGGGATTCTATTTGGAGGATTATTTTGCTGCAGCCACTGGTTCTGCAGAGTTGGAGAAAGTTTGTATTAAACAATACAAAAACTATAAAATCCACATTAGATTACATGACAACACAGGACCCAGTGCAGTCTGTATATTCTGATTATTATCAGTCTTGTTGTATCGGCTTCTGGCAGATATTATTTGACTTGTGCTGTTTTGATCATTTATGACGATCCCTAAGCAGCCCAGATCACACTGAGCATGTGCACAGTCTTGGTCTTGCAAAGATGTATAACAAAGTTACAAGATGGTGACCCCCTGTGGCCAACTTTGAAAGCATAAATCATTTGTTTGATTAGGCTTGTGGTGCAGTAAGTTCATGTTTATGTTTAGTATACAAAATACAGCATTTTAAGCCTTCCCCTTTAATGACCTGTGAGCACTGTGATACTACATACAAACACTAAAGGCTGCATACCTGTAGATGAATTTAGTACTTTTTGCAAGGAGTGTCCCTTTAAGGAATGCACGGCAAATAAAAGTGCCTTTGGCTGTTGCTTTGCAGTGTTCTCTGAACCTTCCGACACACCTTTGTGCTGCCAACGTCCCTCCCAGTGGGACCACAAAATACCAAGAATTGTAAGTTTACACAATGGCAATAGAAAGGGCTGGTTCCGACTCTCACCTTCCGATGTGATTAGGCACAGAGCTCAGTGCTGGGGGTGCATGAGTCGCATCCAGTAACAGTTATGGGGGGGCAGGGAAAGTGAATCTGCAGGTGATCATGTCCGATGGGACTCTTCCCATGGGATTCTGTGTAATTGTCCCAGGGACAGAGAGTGCGGGGAGTTAAAGGCACGTGAGTTTGGCTAAATAAAGGGACGTGTCAGTGTTTAGGTGCATTCCTTGTGCGTCAGATATTCCCAGTGACTGCCGGAAAGAACATATTGACCCCGTGTATCTGATCAGCCGGGGCAGCGCCCAGTTTGTACCATTCAGCATTGGGTAAATACTCGGCACCCCATGGGAGACTTTGCTCCATTTCTCTCATTTAGTTTGGACTTGGTTGTGTTTGCTTAGAGTGTAGCTCATGGGATCGTATGACTTGGAGCAGCTGCCTCCTAATTAGAGGAGCACTTTCACTGTTCCGAATTCTGTTTTGTATCATCATTTGCTGAACCGTGTGCTCGGAATACGTTTTTTGTTCTGTACCTTGTGCAGTTTGGTTTCCTCCTTCTTTGCTTAGTTTGCTGTCGATACTCTCTATACTTTGCTGTGGAGGCATGAGCCTCTTGTTGGACCTTGTTGGGTACATTTAGATTCAAAGCAGCTAAATCACAGGTGGTACCATCTAACACTGCAACAGTCATGCCCCAGCTCACTGTCTCTATTCTGGAATATTTTATGGTCTGGGATCCTTGAGCCGCACAAGGAAATGTCAAAGTTCAGGTTCTGTAGGAGCGTATAGAGACTTCCCTGTTCCCTCAGTACATTGCTCCTCCGTTGTGTGTGTTTGTCTCCTTTGGTTTATCTAGAACCGTCCGTGTTATTTGTCAAGATAAATTTAGTGACTAAATGTCAGTGAAGTCTGTGGGCCAATAGATTAATGATGAGGGGCTAGCCCAAATATGAAGGTTTGGAGCAGTGGATAGTGGGGTCCAGCCTGAAGACCAGATAAGGGAAAACTAAGAGAGAATGCCTATTTGCACTAGGTACTACTCGAAGCCTAGCCTGTTATATATTATAATAGAGTGTGTTTTGATTATGTGTCTGTCATCTCTAATGCCTCCCCTTTAAATGTAGGTTGGAGAACTTGGATCGTTGGTGAATGGAAAGGGATATATATGGCGACATGGCTGACCAGCATATCCCTGTAGGTCAAGGTGTCCAGATCCGTTTTATTGGCGACCTGAAAGAAAATGGAAAGCCCAGGGGCAAGCGATCCAAACAGGATTCCTATGGGGTGGCCGTTCGGGTTCAAGGGATAGACGGGCAGCCCTTTGTGGTGTTAAATAGTGGGGACAAAGCCAAGTCTTCTTATGGAGTACAGATCAAATCACAGGAATCTTATTTAAATGCTTCCAATACAAGCCCACCCAACTACCAGAACTACTCATCAAAGCCCAGGGGGACCAGCAGATCCATAAGCTCAGAATCAGAACTGGCAGAGAACCCATATGGAAGTAGAGGCTACAGACCAAGCAGCTCCCATTATAGCAGCACTTCTGATGAAGAGCAGATAGCCAAACCAAGTGGCAACTTTAGAGGAAGCGATGGCTTGTCCTCTCTACCTCGACCCTTACAGGCATCCCGCAGGGAGGAACTTAGACGCTCCCAGTCGCACAGTTCTTTGCTTGAACCTGAGGTTGAGGAGTCCTACGACTATGAACGCCATTATAGTGAGCGCTCGTCCACCCTTGACACCACTTACTCCCAGTCCTCCAGAGACTCGGCATGGAGTCGCAGCAGCCAGAAGAAGAAAGACAATGGTGAGTACCCATCACTTGGCTATAGGTCTGCAACCTCTCAGCAATCTACCTCCATCAGCAACAAGACAAATAAAAAAGGACTTTCCACCTCCTCGCCCTCAAACCAGTCCAACGAGGACATTGACACCGAACCCCTGTCCTCTGTGGATTCTCTGATCAACAAGTTTGATATTAAGGGGCAGGTGCGAGGCAGGACAGCAAGACGGAGCCAAGCTCTTAAGGAGGAGCGGAAACGATCTCAAAGCTTGGATGGGCGCAAGAATTACCAGGACACTGTTGACTCCAGAGAAATAAGCCTCCAGCAACAAAATAAGGTGCAGACAAGGAAGGAACCTGTCAACACTGGTAACAGACAGTCCCTGGAACGTGGGGATATCAACAAGACCAGACTGACCAAAGAGTGGTTGGAACAGGGTGGAGAAGAGCCGGTGATTCTCAAACAGCAAAGAACTGTCCACAGTGAATTCCAGGTATGTGTGTATTGGCTTACCCAGTATTGATATCTTTATATATTGTTCTATATTGTGCTTTTTATATTCATATTTTCATATCTCCATCAGCTGAAAAGTACCCCAGATCTTCTGAGGGATCAGCAGCCCGATGCCAGTGACCACACTCAAGAGATGATCTTCAGCATTCTTAAAGAAGGGTGAGTGTTCTTTTTCTTCTCTTACTGCCAGTGGGCCTGTGGGTTTCTGTTTATGCCTTGCCCTGCTTGAAATGCCAGGACCTGGTTTGTTTTTCAGTCCAGGTACCCTCCCAGTCTTGGGACATGTTCATTCAGGTGTGTCTGCTTCCTATAAAGAAAGGACTTTCATTCAGTTTCTTCTGTTTTTCTTCTATAGCTCCACAGAGAATGAGAATACCCTGAGGAAAAAGACAAGTATCCTACTGGAGAATTTTCCTTCTTTACAAGTGGGTGTTGAAGCTTTCATCAATGTCATTGGATTGAGATGAAAATTGTCATAAATTTATTAATGTAGAGAAATCTGTTCTAGCTGCAGGCCCAGCCGGGAGTGGACACCGTGTCCCTTGGATTTCAGAAGAAAGAACTGGAGCGGAAAGTGTCAAAACTGCAGAGACAACTGGACGATGAGATGAAGGTGAGACGGCTCTCTGTTGGCAATTAATAGGACCTTGCCTATATTGCTTCAGCATTGGGTCTTGCTGCTCTGCTGAGCTAAGAGCAATGATTCTTGGCCTAAGGTTCTACTGTTATATGGTTGAATGGTGGAAATTTGTAGAAGCCACTGGTAGAAGGTCACTAGCTTAAGAGGAAATTCTGTAAGGTCCTGAATGACCCACTGGCCTATTGAAGAGCACACACAGAAGCTACAAATGCCACCTTTGTTCTTTACAGCAAAGGATGAAGTTGGAAACCTCTCAGGGGCGCCCCAAGGCCGGCATGCAGAGGCTGGAGATCGAGCTAGAGGAGAGCAAGGAGGAGTGCAGTCGGCTGAAGGAACTCTATGAAAAGAAGAAGAATGAGCTGAACGTTGTGTCTCAGGAGTAAGTAGAGGTAGTACCACCAGGGTGCAAGCATGGCTCTCTGGCTAATATCTATACCACACTCACTCATTAATTCCTTCTCTCTTGCAGACTCATGGAAGTGAGAATGGGCAAGGAGCAGGTGGAGACCAAGCTCAGGGCCATAGAGGATAAACTTATGGATTCCAAGGAAGAGTTGTCCCACCTACGGGCAAAGGGTGGCAGCTCCCCTGACAAACTGGCTTTATTAAAGGTAATTCTTCCACTTCTGCTTACCAGTCCCCCTCCCAAGCTTCTCCAATTGGAGCAAACTTGACAGCTTGGCTTCTGCACTTTGTGCCTGTTTTATTGCCCTGGGGTAAAACAGAGCCCGGCCTTACCTGCGAGAGGTGGTGGGAGAACTGATTGTTGCAAAAAATAACTTTCACCATGGCAATGTTTAGTTGAACTAGTTAGCAGCCATGGAAGGAATTCCAGGTTACACACAATAGCAGCAGAGCCATTAATGATTAACTTTGTGCCGAAAAGTCCTCAGGGGCAGCCTGGATAAGCTTGAACGCATTGTTTCTCCCACTGAGGTTGTTGTTTGGGAGAACAATTCTCTTAATCAGTGGAGCATTTAGAGAGAGCAAACATGGCAGCTGTAGCTGATCTAACACACCCTCAACCAAAGGTCCCACTATCAGTCCAAACACTAAGGAGGTGTGCGAATATATATTTAGTTGGAATTATAGATTAAAGTGTATACAGGGGTGCAGGGCTTATATCCTCGTACTCTCCCCTCCCACCTGGCTCGCTCCTAACCTGCAGGAGCTGGAGGAGGTCCAAGACGAGCTGGATGAGGTCCTACAGATCCGCCAGAAGCAGGAAGAGCTGCTGCACCAAAAGGACCGGGAGCTGACTGCCCTGAAGGGGGCGCTGAAAGATGAGGTGGCCACTCACGACAAAGACTTGGACCGGGTGAGAGAGCAGTACCAGAATGATATGCAGCAGCTGCGAAAGAACATGGACAATGTCTCTCAGGTACAAGGCCAGACCTCCCACCTTTAGCTTTAGTTGATTTGGGGTGTGCTGGGATCATTCTGCTTAATGTGCATCTTTGTTAGAGCTCTGTGCGTGTATTGTGTGTGTTAGAGAGCTTGCATTTCACCAAACCTCCCTGTACTGGGGATTGCTTGGACTTGTGTGTGGCTTAGCTGCTGCTGGAGGGCAATATCTATATATATATATATATATATTTATTGTATAGTGTTGTTCCCTGCCCTGTGAGTTTGTTGTGTGAGAGAATTTTAACCCCTTCACCTGCCCAGGACCAACTCAGCCTGGAGTCGGAACGGCAGAAAATCAACCAGGTGGTGCGGAACCTGCAGCGAGAGCTGGAAGAGAGCAGCGACGAGATCAACCAATGGAAAGAGATGTTCCAGAAGAACAAGGAGGAGCTGCGCAGCACAAAGCAGGAGTGAGTATCTCCCACTCTTTATTTTTGACAGCTCCATTTAAAGGAACAGAAACACCAAAAAAAAAAGCAATGAAAATATAATGTACTGTTGCCCTGCACTGGTAAAACTGGTGTGTTTGCTTGAGAAACACTACTACAAATAAGTACTACTATAGTTTATATAAACAAGCTGCTGTGTAGCCATGGGGGCAGCCATTCAAGCACAGGATACACAGTAGATAACAGATTAGTACTACTATAGTTTATATAAACAAGCTGCTGTGTAGCCATGGGGGCAGCCATTCAAGCACAGGATACACAGTAGATAACAGATAAGTACTACTATAGTTTATATAAACAAGCTGCTGTGTAGCCATGGGGGCAGCCATTCAAGCACAGGATACACAGTAGATAACAGATAAGTACTACTATAGTTTATATAAACAAGCTGCTGTGTAGCCATGGGGGCAGCCATTCAAGCACAGGATACACAGTAGATAACAGATAAGTACTACTATAGTTTATATAAACAAGCTGCTGTGTAGCCATGGGGGCAGCATACTGCTCACGTTTGGCATTGCATTGTACAGCCAAGTTTATTACTCACTAGTATAATGGATTTGTCTAGTGCAGTCCTATAAAGGGTATAAGCGGCTAAATACCGAGCCCTGACCCCACTAAGAACCTTACTCCAAGTAGAGAATGTCCCATTAACAACCACCCTCTGTACCTGATCCTGTAGCCAGTTTCCTATCCATGTGCAAACAGCATTATTCTATAAATAGTATATATATTGTATATAAATAGTATATAAGTAGTATATAAATAGAATATAAATAGTATATACATAGAATATAAATAGTATATAAATAGAATGTAAATAGTATATAAATTGTATTTAAATAGTATATAAGTAGTATATAAATAGTATATAAGTTGTATTTAAATAGTATATATATTGAATTTAAATAGTATATAAATTGGATTTAAATAATATATAAATAGTATATAAATAGTAATTATAAGCTGAGCCATGAAGCAAAGCAAAGTGTTGGTTTGGTGATTGATATAAAATATAAATTGTATATAAGTTGTATTTAAATAGTATATATACAGTATATTGTATATAAATAGTAATTGTAAGCTGAGCCATGAAGCAAAGCAGAAGTGTTGGTTTGTTGGGTAGGAAAGGGAGCAGAGAGAGATGAGCAGGTCCCACAATACTTACTAGAAACCCTAATGTTCCGGGTTAGTATACTTGTCACCTGTGCTGCCCCCTCCAGGGAGAGAAGAGTAGTTGTTGGGTAGTTGAGCTCTCACTCATGCTGCTGTCTCTGTGCCGAGGTCTCCATTGTCCCCCCTTATTATTCTGTGCCCCCCAGTGCATTCATGTTCATCAGCTGGAAGTACATTGCAGAGATAGCAGCTCCCATCTGTCCCACCCTCAGGAATTCCATGTGTATTTGTCCTTGTGCTGTGCCCTTACCCACACTCACTGCCCTCAATGTTGCTAATGAATGTATGAACCCCCAGCACTGCACTCTGAGGCACCCCCCTACCCCCAGGGCATGTCATTGGTGTACAGAGACCTTGCTGAGAGTTGTGACTGTCACTAGTCGTACCCTACGGTTCATCCAGATCAGAGAACCCCAGCACCCAGGGATTGTCCTGGTTCATCTCATACAGTAGTGACCCAGCAAATAAGAACATTTTCTAAAGTAAAATAGAGCTTAGTAATGATCTGTTATGGCTGTGAGTGTGAGGGGGGTATTTAGTTTGTGAGGGGCAGAAGGAGGTTCTGGGATTGCTGCTAAGTGTCCTTGCTTGTAAGCCTCTTGCAGATGAAGCTGGAGAAAGAGGAGTCTGAGGATGAGCTGAAAGAGACCCAAGATCGCTTCTCCTTATTGCAGTCAGAGCTGGAGCAGGTCAAGAAGGGATCTGTCGATCCGGGGGAAGTGGCCGGTGTTAAAAAAGTGAGTCTTCAACACAAGGGTAGGAATATATGAGCCACCTTGTATTATCTCCTGTGTTTAGAGGCCCAACAAGTCCAGTTCCTATTGTTCTAGAACAAGCACACAGTATTTTTTATTATAATCATCCTTCTATTGTATAGGGCTGATATTTCCCATGGTTCCTTCCAGCGAAATCCCCCCCCACACACACACACACTGGGGTTAATCTGATCAGGAGCCTGTGTGTTTTGGGCATGTGGGAGGAAACAGGAGGAATTCCATGCAGTCTACTTGCTCTGGTTGGAATTGAACTCAGGACCCCAGCACTGAGCCACCATGCTTTCTCATTGCTCTGCAATCCATGTAACTGCTCCAAAACACATGCAGCCCATAGAGTAGCATTGTTTTATCTACAACCCATCAGGTCATAACTGCTCTAGAACGTCATGACCGTTTTTGAAATGGATGGAAAAGACAGCCTGATTCCATGCTTCTGGTTTAGAACACAAACAACATGGTGCCATCTGTAGAATGGAAATTGATCTAGAACATGTGCATAGAAGTTGCAGTCTATATGTTTAGTCAGAGGAGGGAACCCATTGCTCTGGCCCATATCTGTCTCTTGTGCTCTGCAGGAGCTGCAGCGGGTTCAGGATCAGCTGAGACAACTCTCCATGGACAAGCAGAAGGTGGAAGAGAACCTGCACCAGCGCCAGAGGGAACTGTCTGCTCTGAAAGGGGCACTTAAGGAAGAAGTGTCAGTGCGGGACCGCGAGACAGACAGACTGAGGGAGCACTTGCAGTCAGAGGTGACGCAGGTCAAGAAAGAGAATGAAGGTCTTGCCAAGGTGAGGAAGAGACAGCCCTTGTATGGGGAGCACATATGGGGAGATGTCCCTGGGAAGTGACATGTTTATATCAGTCAAATAGAACGCTCTGGGCTCACTGAATAGCCCACTAGGCGAGGAAGGCTAACTGGGCTTGTGGGTTCCTAAAACATGTGCCAGTGACTTCTCATTTCCTAGAATATTCAGGCATCTCTGAGGGCTTCCATAGATCTAAAACATGTTGGTTCTGCCCCCCCCCTAGGAATCTCAGCGCATTCAGGATCAGATGAAACAGGTGTTGCTGGAAAAGCAGAGACACGAGGACACTGTCCACCAGAGAGAGAGGGAGCTCTCAGCGCTGAAGGGGGCCCTGAAAGATGAGGTGTCTGGCCGAGACCGTGAGACGGAGAGACTGAGGGAGCGGTTGGAGCAGGATACTCTAAAGATTAAGAGAAGCTACGAAGAGCTGGTCAAGGTGAGGAATGTCTCCAGTGAGTATGTCTGGGAACTGAGTAAAGAGAACATGGTAATAAGTAACATTATGGGCAGAGCTAAAGCTACATGATAAGTCAGGGGCTTTACTTGTTCTTCTGATTCCTCATCAGATCAACAAGAGGCTGGAGAATGAGAAGGCAGACTTGGAGCTCGTGAGGCAAGTGATCGAGAACAACCTGCAGGAGTCCCGGGAAGAGAATGACGATCTCAGGAGGAAGATCTTGGGGTTGGAGGCACAGCTGAAGGAAACCAACACATTCTGTGATGATCTCCAGCGGGCAGAGTCTCGGCTGAAAGACAAGATCAATAAACTGGAGGTATGTGTGTAGCCCCTGCCTCACCCGGTCTCCAACTCTACTACAATATTCTCACTGCTGAGATCCTGTACTAAACCTCTTCCATTTAACATCTCCATTCACTGCCTATGAGATAAGGATAAGGGCTGACCCTACTTTGCATCTATTTAATGGCAGTACCAGCACTGGGAGTATAGATTCCCACTCCAGTCATAGCTGTGAGCCAAAATCTCATTCCTCATTGGAATAGATTCTGTTTGGAGCCTGTGTGTGGCCCAATGCTGCAGAAAACAATGATGCTAGACAATCAGTCCAGTATGGCTGCCTTTTGGGGTGTTCCTGTGTGGTTGCCCAAAGTGCCATATGGAAGAGGGGGGAGTTGATGGGGACCATTGCACAGGGCACAGTTTACTCTTAAGGCCATCCTAGGTTGAGCTGTTTTGCTGCTTGTGTTTTGGGGGTGAAATGTTGTTCTTTCTACATGATGAAGTATGGCTCTTCTTATTGTTTAGTCTGAACGCAAGAGAATGGAGGACAGTCTGGGTGACGCTGCGGATCAGGAGCAGGAATTGGCTTTTGTGAAACGTGACCTGGAGAATCGATTGGAGGAGGCTCAGCGCAGCCTGAAACGTCTCTCCCTGGAGTATGAGGAGCTGCAGGAATGCTACCAGGAGGAGATGAAGCAGAAGGACCATCTTAAGAAAACCAAGAATGAGTTGGAGGAGCAGAAGCGACTTCTGGACAAGTCCATGGATAAACTAACCAGAGAGGTGAGGGAAAGGGGTAGATGGACCAGAGAGGGGGGGGTAGTTTAACCAGATTGGTGAGGAGATGGGGGATAGATGGACTAGGGAGGTGAGGAGACTGGGAATAAACTAACCAATGAGGTGAGGAGACTGGAGACAAACTAACCACTGAGGTGAGGAGACTGGGAATAAACTAACCAATGAGGAGACTGGGAATAAAGTAACCAATGAGGTGAGGAGACTGGGAATAAACTAACCAATGAGGTGAGGAGACTGGGAATAAAGTAACCAATGAGGTGAGGAGACTGGGAATGAAGTAACCAATGAGGTGAGGAGACTGGAGACAAACTAACCAGGCATGACATGACAATTTGGGGTTGTAACCTGTCCCCAATTGGTTCCCACAGCTGGATAACATGTCCAACGAGTCACGGGGATCCCTGCAGGTGCTGCAGACCCAGCTGGAAGAATACAGGGAGAAATCTCGGAGAGACATTGGAGAGGCCCAGAAACAGGTTAAGGAGAAAACAGCCGAGGCTGATAGACACCAGTTCAACTCCAGCCGGATGCAGGAAGAGGTGAGTGAGAACTTTCTCTGTATCTGAGGTAAGTGCAGTGCTCCCAGCCACTTCTGCTTCATTATTGGCTACAGGCTTGCGGTGGGGTACAGTACATTGGGGAGTAGCTGGAAAGATCAGTAGCAGGGGTGCAGGCTCCTTGTGGCTCACACAGGGAGTTATTTTAAAGGGATACTGTCATGGGAAATTTTTGTGCTGCTCCAGCAGAATTCTGAACTGAAATACGTTTCTCAAAAGAGCAAACAGATTTTTTTATATTTAATTTTGAAATCTGACATGGGGCTAGACATTTTGTCAGTTTCCCAGCTGCCCCCAGTCACATGAATTGCGCTCTGATAAACTTGAGTCACTCTTTACTGCTGTACTGCAAGTTGGACTGATATCACCCCCTCCCCCAGCAGCCTAACGAGAACAATGGGAAGGTAACCAGATAGCAGCTCCCTAACACAAGATAACAGCTGCCTGGTAGATCTAAAAACAACACTCAATAGTAAAATCCAGGTCCCACTGAGACACATTCAGTTCCATTGAGTAGGAGAAACCACAGGCTGCCAGAAAGCAGTTCCATCCTAAAGTGCTGGCTCTTTCTGAAATCACATGACCAGGCAAAATGAGCTGAGATGCACCTACACACCAATATTACAACTAAATACACTTGCTGCTTCAGGAATGACATTTTATATTGTACAGTGAATTATTTGCAGTGTAAACAGTGTCATTTAGAAATAAAAACGACATCATAAAAATCATGACCTTTAAGGGCTGGGACACACTGGACTAATTGCCGCGACTTTCCACGACCAATCTTCCCCGAATGCCTCCCCTCGCTCTGCGCCTGGCTAAAATGAAAAATCGCCTGCGCTAATCACACGCGGCGATTCGTTTTCCGAAGTCGCCCGAAGTTTCCTTGTGAGGCAACTTCGGAAAACGAATCGCCGTGTGTGATTAGCGCCGGCGACTTTTCATTTTATCCAGGCGCAGAGTGAGGGAAGGCATTTGGGGAGAAAAGTTGCTGTGATTAGTCGCCAGGCGACTAAATCTCCCCAAATCGCCCAGTGTGTCCCTACCCTAAGGCAACTCATGGCTGTGAGTGGAACATTGTGCTGGATGTAAAGATCTCGGGTATGTGCTGCTCCGTGCCAATGACTCTCTCTTACGTCAGGCTCAGTTCATTTATTCTTTGTGGAGGCCACTCCAGGGAGAGTTTGGGATGGGTGACTGAGGCCAGCAGGGGGCGCTTTAGTACAGTGGAATGTGTCTCACATACAGGTACAGAAGCTGAAATTGGCTCTACAAGAGCTCCAGGTGGAGAAGGAGACGGTGGAGCTGGACAAACAGATGATGAGCCAGAGGCTACAGAGCCTGGAGCAGGACACAGAGTCCAAGAAACGAGTCCAGGACGACCGCTCACGACAAGTGAAAGTTCTAGAGGTTGGTCCTGGGTTTTTTTTAAATGAATTCCTTTTTTCGTCTGCCATGGGGAGCATTCGCTAATGGGCATTTTTGCATCATTCCTATAGGCTGGAAATGACAGAGCCACTACCTGATTGGTTGCTCTGTGAGTTTCCACATTTAGTTGTTTGTATAGCAGAAAACATGGTTATTTTTGTTATCTCCAACGTGTATCTCACATACAGAGAAAGGCAGCACCCACCCTACACCCTCTCTCTCTCTAGGACAAGCTGAAGCGCATGGAGGCTGAGCTGGACGAGGAGAAGAACACGGTGGAGCTTCTGAGTGAAAGAGTTAATAGGAGCCGAGACCAGGTAACATCCCAGGAGGCTTCCACCAAATGTCACCCAGCTCAGCACCATTGGATTGTAAGCTCTGAGACCTAGATTTATGGGACTGGTGTGTTAATAATCCTTAATGTAATGATCCCTGTTAAACTCCCAGGTCCTTGGTTTGGAATGTGAATGGGACGGATCCCGAGTGCTGGTTGAGGTGCTGCAGGCGTTTGTCTGTGACACAATCACACTGGGTGTTGCACATGATCTCATAGCACCCTGGTGTTTAATAAAAAATAGGTGCTATACATACTCGTTTAATCTGGGTCACTTTGTGCTGTCCCGCCTTGTTAGATATACATTGTGTCATCCACCCAAATTCCACTGCCTGTCTCCTCCCTCTCACACCTAATGACCCTTGTAAATCCCTCCGAGCACCCCTCTCTGTATAACCACCAGCATTAGCACCCTAATTGCCCCTCTCTGTATAACCACCAGCATTAGCACCCATCCCTTCTACACCCTAATTGCCCCTCTCTGTATAACCACCAGCATTAGCACCCATCCCTTCTACACCCTAATTGCCCCTCTCTGTATAACCACCAGCATTAGCACCCATCCCTTCTACACCCTAATTGCCCCTCTCTGTATAACCACCAGCATTAGCACCCATCCCTTCTACACCCTAATTGCCCCTCTCTCTCCCCCCAGATGGAGCAGCAGAGAGCTGAACTGAACCAGGAGAGAGTCCGGGGACAGGATCTGGAGTGTGACAAGATTTCTCTGGAGAGACAGGTAGGGATCCGGCAGGGAGTTGTGAGCCAGTGTAACTGCCCCATGAGGTCTCTATGCTGCCCCCCATGGGTGCTGCTCATTACCTCTCTGGATCTTGCCTCTTATGCAGCTGTACCCCCAAACAGACCCCCATTTGTTGCATTTATTTACCCCTTCTGTTCCCTAGAACAAAGAGCTGAGAAACCGCTTGGCCGGCATGGAGGGGCAGCAGAGACCCAGCGTCAATGTGTCCCACCTGGAAGCAAAACTACAGGAGACCCAGGAGCGGCTGCAGTCGGAGGAGAGGTATCAGTAGCTTCGTTTCTGGGGGGGGGGTATTATACAGCAGCATTTGCCCTGGGAAAAGAATTCCCATAGGGATATTGGTGCTGTTGCTCATAGCAACCAATCCACATCTAGATCAGGTAACTACATGTTAAAACACTAAGAGAAAATATCTGATTGGCGGCTGTGAGAAACTGATGCAACCAATCAGATTTAAGCAGTGTGAGACAAGTTAGAAAATAACAGGAAAGACCAAAGTGGTTGCTATGGGCAACTGCACCATTACAATTTAAACTGACCCTGTGTCTGTAGCCCTGTACAGTATAGGGATTGTTTGCTGCTCCTTTCTTTATAGAGCAGTGCTGAGTACCCCACTGTTATGCTTGTTTAGGGAAAAGGCCACTCTACAGTCTACAACCCGCAAACTGGAGAGGAAACTGAAGGAGCTAAATATCCAGTTAGAGGATGAGAGGCTCCAAGTTAATGACCAGAAAGACCAGGTAAGTCACACCATGGTAATACATGTGCTTGAGTATATGGCCTTCTGGGAATATAAACTGTGTGTTAGTGCTTGCACCCTGCGGCCTTCTGGGAAATCTTCCCTATAAGCTGTGTGTTAGTGCTTGCACCCTGCGGCCTTCTGGGAATATAAGCTGTGTGTTAGTGCCTGCGGCCTTCTGGGAATATAAGCTGTGTGTTAGTGCTTGCATGTTGTGGGTCTCCTGGGAAATCTTCCCTGTGCTTGTGACTCCCCTTCCTTCTGCCACAGTTGAACCTGAGAGTTAAAGCCCTGAAGCGGCAGGTGGATGAGGCAGAGGAAGACATTGAGCGGCTGGAGGGTCTCCGGAAGAAAGCCGTGCGTGAGATGGAGGAGCAGCAGGAGATCAATGAGCAGCTACAGACCCGGCTTAAAGCTATGGAGAAAGAGTCCAAGTAAGTGTGAGACACTGTGAATTATGGGGGGTCCCCTGTTACCCCGTGTGTCACCTGCACATCCCCAGCTCAATGGGCTTTGCCAAATCCTCCAAATCCAACATTAGGTTTATGGGCCTCATTCTACTCCATGTCTCTCCCCCCCCAGGCGCAAACCCATCCGACCAGCCCACGATGACGACCTGAGCTCAGACGGAGAGTTTGGGGGCTCCTATGACCCCAGCTCCATCACCTCACTGCTCACAGAGAGTAACCTGCAGACCAGCTCATGTTGAGGCACTGCCCACCCTCGCAAAGACTCTTAACGCAAAGACTCTAACGCAAAGACTCTAACGCAAAGACTCTAACGGAAAGGACTGTAACGGAAAAGACTCTAACGCCCTTTGGCCGGCAAAAGAACCCCCCAAATGCATCCAACCCCTTCCAGACTGAGGGTACAGATGTAAATACGGTGTAGCTCTTCATACGCTACATACTGGGGGTGCTACGCAGAGCTTCTTGGGGCCCCCTGCTGGTACTGACCTGTTACTTTCACTCCCTGCCTGGGCTCAGTACAAACAGGAGTCTGATGTTGGCAGTTGCTGGTGGGCAGTTTGGGGGGCTCACAAGGAGATGCACAAATACCAGTCCCAGGACAGTGGAATTCTGTTCCCCCCCTGTCTGTGGGGAGCCCCTCTTTGCCTTAAGGAGGATCATTAGGTGCTGTACCCCAACTGTTTCTGTCTCACTGCCAATAGCCCAGCAGTAGGCCTGTGTCACACAGCTTGCACTCTGACGTTCACTGGAAGCCATGTTGCCTGCAAACATAATCGGGGGGTTGCCGGAGTTGGGGGGCCAGTGACAGTGGCTGTGTCTCATGATGTCATATGTCCAAAACCAGTGAATGTGAGAGGCTGGATTTCCTGGGGTGCATTTATTCTATATATTCATTATATTCATGGCTTTATATTCAGTACCAGGTGCCAGTGTTGGAAGGGGAATGGTTAATCTATAGGAGCAGACCCATGTCAGTTGGTTCTGGTTGCACCCATTATTGGGGAGGGGGGGTTCCTGTGGAATGTCGCACCCACTCTCAGGAATGTAACTGAACCTTTTATAAGCGCAATCTTTTATTCTCAGTCACGTAACGACCCGACCCGGGGAACCAGCACATTTATATGAAGATCATGCACTTCTATTTGTATATTGTTTTCTACTGATTTCTATTGGATCTCTGTATAATGCATCGACTATATGTTAATAAACCTACTCTGATTGGCTGATTGCTCACACACTCTCCCTCCTTCCTTACAATGGAGTTACCTGCTGCCACTTGCCTTATCATTTACAGTAGGGGGTAGGCCTGGACTGGGAGTCCAAATAGGCCCTGTCATTCCAAGTATACAGAGGCCCAAACAGCCCTCTACCAGCCCACTATATGGTAACTTTCTATGGAGCCATACAGCAGCCCCTCTGGCATTTGCCAGAACCCACAGATTGCCAGTCCGGGCCTGGTAGGGGGTACATTATCCCTTATAATACATGAGTGATACTCAGAGTTCCCTGTATAACTCAGCCTGCAGCCTTGTGTCTTTATATGGTCACAGAACAACCCCTCAGTGACTTCTAATATCCTTATCATTTACAGTAGGGGGTACATTATCCCTTATAATACATGAGTGATACTCAGAGTTCCCTGTATAACTCAGCCTGCAGCCTTGTGCCTTTATATGGTCACAGAACAACCCCTCAGTGACTTCTAATATCCTTATCATTTACAGTAGGGGGTACATTATCCCTTATAATACATGAGTGATACTCAGAGTTCCCTGTATAACTCAGCCTGCAGCCTTGTGCCTTTATATGGTCACAGAACAACCCCTCAGTGACTTCTAATATCCTTATCATTTACAGTGGGGGGTACATTATCCCTTATAATACATGAGTGATACTCAGAGTTCCCTGTATAACTCAGCCTGCAGCCTTGTGCCTTTATATGGTCACAGAACAACCCCTCAGTGACTTCTAATATCCTTATCATTTACAGTAGGGGGTACATTATCCCTTATAATACATGAGTGATACTCAGAGTTCCCTGTATAACTCAGCCTGCAGCCTTGTGTCTTTATATGGTCACAGAACAACCCCTCAGTGACTTCTAATATCCTTATCATTTACAGTAGGGGGTACATTATCCCTTATAATACATGAGTGATACTCAGAGTTCCCTGTATAACTCAGCCTGCAGCCTTGTGCCTTTATATGGTCACAGAACAACCCCTCAGTGACTTCTAATATCCTTATCATTTACAGTAGGGGGTACATTATCCCTTATAATACATGAGTGATACTCAGAGTTCCCTGTATAACTCAGACTGCAGTCTTGTGCCTTTATATGGTCACAGAACAACCTCTCAGTGACTTCTAATATCCTTATCATTTACAGTAGGGGGTACATTATCCCTTATAATACATGAGTGATACTCAGAGTTCCCTGTATAACTCAGCCTGCAGCCTTGTGTCTTTATATGGTCACAGAACAACCCTCAGTGACTTCTAATATCCTTATCATTTACAGTAGGGGGTACATTATCCCTTATAATACATGAGTGATACTCAGAGTTCCCTGTATAACTCAGCCTGCAGCCTTGTGCCTTTATATGGTCACAGAACAACCCCTCAGTGACTTCTAATATCCTTATCATTTACAGTAGGGGGTACATTATCCCTTATAATACATGAGTGATACTCAGAGTTCCCTGTATAACTCAGCCTGCAGCCTTGTGCCTTTATATGGTCACATAACAACCCCTCAGTGACTTCTAATATCCTTATCATTTACAGTAGGGGGTACATTATCCCTTATAATACATGAGTGATACTCAGAGTTCCCTGTATAACTCAGCCTGCAGCCTTGTGCCTTTATATGGTCACAGAACAACCCCTCAGTGACTTCTAATATCCTTATCATTTACAGTAGGGGGTACATTATCCCTTATAATACATGAGTGATACTCCGAGTTCCCTGTATAACTCAGCCTGCAGCCTTGTGCCTTTATATGGTCACAGTACAACCTCTCAGTGACTTCTAATATCCTTATCATTTACAGTAGGGGGTACATTATCCCTTATAATACATGAGTGATACTCAGAGTTCCCTGTATAACTCAGCCTGCAGCCTTGTGTCTTTATATGGTCACAGAACTTCACTAGAGATCACATGACAGAGCATTTTGCAGAGCGCAGAACAATTTGTGCTTTAGTGGCTCCGGGGGAAATTCTAGAAGTGTAAAGGAAAGTTCCAGACAAACAAGAGCTGACTGTGCATGTGACACTCGCTGCTGCAGAGAGAGAGAGACAGAGAGAGAGAGAGAGACAGAGAGAGACAGAGAGAGAGACAGAGAGAGAGACAGAGAGAGAGAGAGAGACAGAGAGAGAGACAGAGAGAGACAGAGAGAGAGACAGAGAGAGAGAGAGACTCGGGGCAGGGAGTGACAGTCAAACACATTGTACTAATGAACTGCACTTGGATTTAGTGTCAGGGAAAGTGTGTGAATGGGATGAGGAAGAGCAGAGAGGCCTATGGGTAACAATCCAACCTGGAAATTGCAGAGCAGGTAATGTGACACAACCTACCAGGGAATGGGAATGTTCTTGTCTTCCTACATCCTCCAGGGAGAGTGTAAGCTCCTTAGGACAGGCTCTCCCATTATACCACTAGAGTGTAAGCTCCTTGGGACAGAGTCTCCCATTATACCACCAGAGTGTAAGCTCCTTGGGACAGGCTCTCCCATTATACCACTAGAGTGTAAGTTCCTTGGGACAGGCTCTCCCATTATACCACTATAGTGTAAGCTCCTTGGGACAGGCTCTCCCATTATACCACTAGAGTGTAAGCTCCTTGGGACAGGCTCTCCCATTATACCACTAGAGTGTAAGCTCCTTGGGACAGGCTCTCCCATTATACCACTAGAGTGTAAGCTCCTTGGGACAGGCTCTCCCATTATACCACTAGAGTGTAAGCTCCTTGGGACAGGCTCTCCCATTATACCACTAGAGTGTAAGTTCATTTGGACAGGCTCTCCCAGTAAACCACTAGAGTGTAAGCTCCTTGGGACAGGCTCTCCCATTATACCACTAGAGTGTGAGCTCCTTGGGACAGGCTCTCCCAGTAAACCACTAGAGTGTTAGCCTCTTTGGACAGGGGAATACACAGCCCTCTCCATGCAATTGGAGTCTATATAGAGAAGGGAAAAGCTCCAGTTCCAGGCTGAGTAGAGTTAATCCCAGACTCATGTGTCCGTCTGTCTGTAGGAAATAAATGCTGTGATGACTCTGCACCTGAGTGTCCCTCCTCCTCCCCCCCCCCACGCTTGGGCTCCGGGAACATTTCTTTCACACGTCAACAACATGTGATGTAATAAACAAATAAACAATTGTCCCTTGTGTTGGGCCCCACGGTGATAAACCAACCCCTCCCCCCGGGGGAACCCAGAGCCCCCACATTGTAACAAGTACCCAGAGCCCCCCATATAGTGACATTTGTCTGAACCCCCAGTCTGGTCCTGGGGAGAGATCCGGCCAGTGGCCAATGAGCTGAGGGAGACCCCTGTTTGTTAGTTCTGATGTGAGTAATGTGTATAATGTGTAATAACTAATAATATCATGTATAATATGTATATGTACAGTATATAATGTATAATATATAATAATATAATGTATAATATATATATGTAAAGTATATAATGTACATAATATATAATATGTATATGTACAGTATATAATATATAATAATATCATGTATAATATGTATATGTACAGTATATAATGTATAATATATAATAATTTAATGTATAATATGTATATGTACAGTATATAATGTATATAATATATAATATCATGTATAATATGTATATGTACAGTATATAATGTATATAATATATAATATCATGTATAATATGTATATGTACAGTATATAATGTATAATATATAATAATATCATGTATAATATGTATATGTACAGTATATAATGTATATAATATAATGTATAATATGTATATAATGTATAATAATGTAATGTATAATATGTACAGTAAATATATAGTGAATAAAGTACCCCCTCTTGTAAAATATAAGCATATTATAAGTTACAGAGGAGTTTCATGACCATATAAAAGTACGAGGCCGAAGGCCGAGTTATACAGGTCATGGAACTCCGAGGTAACTTCTAATATCCTCATATTTTACAACTGGGGGTACTTTATTTATTATAATACACAAGTTTCAGTGAGTCATGTGACAGAAATGACATCAGAACTCACCGTTTATAACTGATGACATCAGAACTCACCGTTTATAAGGATATAATTTACAAGATATTCATGGCTTTTGTGTATTATAATGTATATAATGTATAATAATATAATGTATAATATGTATATAATACACAAAAGCCATGAATATCCTGTAAATTATATCCTTATAAACGGTGAGTTCTGATGTCATTTCTGTCACATGACTCACTGAAACTTGTGTATTATAATAAATAAAGTACCCCCAGTTGTAAAATATGAGGATATTAGAAGTTACCTCGGAGTTTCCTGACCTGTATAACTCGGCCTTCGGCCTCGTACTTTTATATGGTCATGAAACTCCTCGGTAACTTATAATATCTTTATATTTTACAAAAGGGGGTACTTTATTCACTATATAATGTATAATATATAATGTATATAATATATAATAATATAATATATAATGATATAATGTATATGATATATAATAATATAATGTATATAATAATAATAATAATATAAGGGCACAGCACAGATGTCCTGGAGAAATGGGGGGATTTATGGCCGGTGCCCCCTGGAAGGAATAGGATCTGCCCCTCTGACTGATTTCTTCCCCCCCACTTGTTGCCCCAGTGTAAGAGGCAGAAATAGTCACATGACTAACGTGATGTCTGTGTCACATGTTGCGTCTGAGTCTGACAACAGGAATCCAGGAGCAGCCGGTCACTGGGGCGGAGGGACTATGGGCACTGGGGGTAAATCTATAGACTGGGGGGGGACATACTAAGTGGGGGGGTATCAGGTCTCGGAGTCTGTTTTATGTCCATGTGTTTTACTGAACATTTCAATTTAGAGCAGAGACTTGGGAAGGGGTCCCAGACAGAGAGACCCCCCTGTAATATCACAACAGAGAGGGGAACAGAGGGGGGAACAAGGGAGGTAAAGAGGGAGGGAGGTGTCTGGTGTAGGTGAGGGCATCGGGGGGGGGGGGGTTATGATGTGCTGATTGGTACAGGGGGGGTGTAAGTACAGAATGTTCCCAGCACAGGGGGGCAGGGGTGTTGTCTGTCTGTCTGGGAGGAGGATGGGGGGGCGGGATGAGGTCACAGAGGCTTCTTCAGTCTGGGGGGGGGGGGTCTGGTGCCACATTCCTTGTGTCTGATCTCACTCACTAACTGTCAGCGTCTGACTAATAATGTAATAATGACACTGAGAAACTTCTAGTGAATTCTGTTCAACTACAAATCTCTCTAATGGCTTTAGGGAATAAAATGCAGGGACCCCCATTATTATGGGCTATGGGCTCCCCTGGGGTTACGGACGGGGCCCCTGGTTGGTCAGATTTGTCACCAGAGGTAAGTTATTTCAGCCAATGGCTGATGAGTCTTCTGTTGGATTGGCTGAAGCGAGTGGCGTATAAAGTTCAGCCGGGGGGAATGTGGCACTTGCTCTATATCTGGGGGTGCGGCACATTCCTGTTACTTTTCTGTCCAAAATTCTTACTAAAATTCTTGCAGAAAACCCAGTTTGTGGCAGAACACAGAGCCCCAAATAGTTGAGTGACAACTGCATAACTCAGAGTGCATTCTGGGCCAGGGACAGGCGAGCGCAGGCCGGTGCTTCTGACAGTTGCAGGTCTCACCACTGACAGTAAACAGTTTATATTTAGTATCAGATGCCCCATGTGCTCATGTGATGCCCAAACACCCCCCGTAGACTTTATTCCTGCTGCAAACAAGTCACTCCTGCTGCCGGGCTCTGGGGCACCAATGCCAGGCTGTAATAAAGGGTAACCAATCCCCAGAGAGTGTCTGGGGGAAGCAACATGGCAGCTCCATACAAATGTATTGTGCCAGGCAGCCAGTACCCCAGGCCTGGGAGTCAATATAGGCGCTGACATTCCAAGTACACAGAGGCCCAAACCCCCCCCCCCAGCAGCCCACTATTTGGTAACTTTCTATGGAACTATACAGCATTTGCCAGAACCCCCAGATTGCCAGTCCGGGCCTGCAGTACCCTATGCCATATTGGCACATATTTTGTGGAGTTGCACAAGCACATTACAGGGAAAGGCACACCCTTATTAACTAGAACCAAAATAAAAATTCCTGGCATCCCAGCCAATGAGAGAGCAGCAGTGTGGCCCTAGGAATGGAATGAGGAATGAGTTAATGAGCAGAACATTATGTAAGCCCTAATCACTCATCAGCTAATTACATCAATGGGAGACACAAGTCTGACCATGGGGAGGAATATTCCTGGGCACATCTCACTTCCTGCCAGTGACCTCATTGCACTGATTTGGATGGAACACATTTCCTGGGACCCTTCCCCAGTGCCGGGGGTCAGACATAGACGCCCCTGATCTTTGGAACACACAGGGTAAGACGCGGCCATATTTGGCCAGGGAGCTGACATCACCGGGATTCACCTTTTCCTCGGGATCCTTCAACTCCAAGCGAAACTACTACCCCCTCTCCAGGGCCTGGGAAGAGGCCCCTGTAATAAAGAGCCATTCTTTCCCCTTCCAGTGCCCACAGCATTCCTTCTCTGTGCATTTCAGACAGTGCCCCAAAGAGCTTGCAATCTATGGAGTTTACTCACAGGTTGTGTAAGTGCAGGACAGACCTGTTTCACACTCATTCCCTGGAAACAGAACCTTTGTTTATTTTTAGCTTATGAGAATAATGGAGGGAGGAGCTGCCATGGGATTGTGTTCTTTATATACATTAGTATATGTGTGTGTCACCTACAGGGTAATGTGAGATCCTGCCCCAAGGAGCTTACACTCAAGTGGTGTAATGGGAGAGCCTGCCCCAAGGAGCTTACACTCTAGTGGTATAATGGGAGACCCTGTCTCAAGGAGCTTACACTCTAGTGGTGTAATGTGAGATCCTGCCCCAAGAAGCTTACACTCTAGTGGTGTAATGGGAGAGCCTGCCCCAAGGAGCTTACACTCTAGTGGTATAATGAGAGACTCTGCCCCAAGGAGCTTACACTCTAGTGGTATACTGGGAGAGCCTGTCCCAAGGAGCTCACACTCTAGTGGTATAATGGGAGATCCTGTCCCAAGGAGCTCACACTCTAGTGGTATAATGGGAGATCCTGTCCCAAGGAGCTTACACTCTAGTGGTATAATGGGAGAGCCTGCCCCAGGGAGCTTACACTCTAGTGGTATAATGGGAGACCCTGCCCCAAGGAGCTTACACTCTAGTGATAAAATGGGAGACCTTGTCCCAAGATGCTTACACTTTAGTGATAAAATGGGAGACCTTGTCCCAAGGGGCTTGCAATCTAGTAGAAGAGTATATGGAGAGGCTACAGGACAGACATTGGTTAGGAAACAGAGACTCCTTTATTGGTACAGAGAGACCCCAGGGACATTACAAGGGGAAATATTCCAAATATGGGGCTCTCCCTGGGAACTCCACTGCCATTAGATACAATAGTAACAATGATCTGCTCCTATAGATACAGTACAAGCAGCTGCTCCTGTCTCCCACTTATGGGATCTGTTACTTTGTATTCACAGCAGGAAGGAAATCATTGTCCTGTGAAATGAGGGCACGCTGTACTGCAGAGCTTACACTCTATTTGCTCTTACATCCCTACTGCGTGATAGCCTCCTGCTTTACTGCCCTCCTTTACTATCCATATGTGTTATCACCCTCCTGCTTTACTGCCAGAGCTAAGCAAAGTGCTGTCACTTTAAAGAGAACTTGTGGAATCAGATTGCAGTTGAAGTCAGCCTTTCCACCTGTCAGCAGCCAATCGGTGCATATTTTTGAACAGAGTGGGTGTGGCTAGTTTCTCTGACCCCTCCCTGCTATTAAAGGCCCAGTCCCCCCTCCCCTTTGCTCAGAGGTGTGGGTGCAGCTGGGCAGGAGACACAAGGAAGGATGAACAGTCTTTGTACCCTCAAACACATTGGTCTGGATCCTGAGACGGTCAGTGTGTCTCTTGTCTGTATGTCTCGCTCATCTTGACTGTCTGCCTGGGCAAGGGGGGATTCTGGGAGTTGTAGTTCAGTGTGAGAGACTGATACAAGGAGTAGTGGGTTCTCCCATGGGTGCAGGGTAAATATGTGGAGTTTCTGTACTTTCCCTCTGCTGCTCCATGTGGCCCCACAGAATATAAAGAGACCTCTGTACCTGTCTGTGTCTATAGAGAGACTCACCTGGGGGAAAGTTATATATTTATCTGTGGCCCCTGTGTGTGTATATTGTATAGAACTCAGCAGACTCATATGTACAGAATGTCGGCATATTCCGTAGCGCAGTACAACATTCCCAGCTGGATTAATGTACAGGGGTGGGATATAGCGAAGGGCATAATCGTTTCCCCCCATAGCAGCGCCGCTTCCACTGGGTCGATAGACTGATCAATAAACTGTGTATTTATAGTGAGAGGTGCAGGGTCCTAGCTCCTGCCCTACTGCTGGGTATGGGGGTTATAGGGGTACAGGCACTAAGCTCCTGCCCTACTGCTGGGTATGGGGGTTATAGGGGTACAGGCACTAAGCTCCTGCCCTACTGTTGGGTATGGGGTTATAGGGGTACAGGCACTAAGCTCCTGCTCTATTGCTGCGTATGGGGGTTATAGGGGTACAGGCACTAAGCTCCTGCCCTATTGCTGGGTATTTGGGTTATAGGGGTACAGGCACTAAGCTCCTTCCTTACTGTTGGGTATTTGGGTTATAGGGGTACAGGCACTAAGCTCCTTCCTTACTGTTGGGTATTGGGGTTATAGGGGTACAGGCACTAAGCTCCTGCCTTACTGTTGGGTATTGGGGTTATAGGGGTACAGGCACTAAGCTCCTACCTTACTGTTGGGTATTGGGGTTATAGGGGTACAGGCACTAAGCTCCTTCCTTACTGTTGGGTATTGGGGTTATAGGGGTACAGGCACTAAGCTCCTGCCTTACTGTTGGGTATTGGGGTTATAGGGGTACAGGCACTAAGCTCCTGCATTACTGTTGGGTATTGGGGTTATAGGGGTATATGGAAATGTTCTTGTGTGTTCCAGGTGCTTGTGAGTCTTTATCGGGGAACATTATTGTGCCAAATTGCAGGCACATTACTGAGACCTCTGGAATTCACTTGTAAATGTCTCTCCTGTGATGTGAAAGTGTGTGTGACGGCTGCCAGTGAGTTGGGTTAAGTTCCCTTTAGTTGATTCTTGTTCCTGTGCGTCAGTAAGTGTGAGATTAGTGAGTGTAATTGTGCACTGGGTGTGTATAGTATATACAGTGTGCACTAGAGATTAGTTTATGGTTACACTGACAAACAAGGGACTGTTACTATTTGTGCACTAGTAGTGAATTGTATGTTCCTAGTGATGTGCATTGCACTTTATACAAAAGTAAAAAAAATTGTTGTTGCCCTGTTATGGGGTAGGAAATGATTTTGGGGGCTCCCAAGTGCCTCTCCCGGTCATGACCCATTCAGTTGGTTTGCTCAGGCACATTCCCACTCGCCCAGTCATGAGGGTGGAATTGACCACTGATCTACAGAGCTCACACTTTATTTCCTACCCAACTTGGAGCTGAGGAGCCATGTGTTCTGTGTCTGATCAGGGACTCCTCATAGATCTGTGACTGATTATGGGACAGGTTGTACACAATGGAATCGCCTTCCAGCTGAGTTGGTAGATCAAAGAGGCTGGGGCAAATAAAGGAGGGTAATTACAGTGCAAGGGTTACTGGACATACAGTATGTGAGTGGAAGTTGGGGTGCCCAAGGTGATTTTTAGTTCATAACTTCACCCCCTAATTGCAGGTTGCACACATTCTATTAGTAGGAACCAGTCAGCAAGTTGAGACAAAGCCCCGGAGCTCACGTTTCATCCTAATCCCCAGCAGCCAAGTCTGGATTCCTGAGTCACACAAAAACCATTAACTCCCCGCACCCTACCGACTCCCTCCCCTCCAGCTTCTCCCCTGGAGCACAAAATCCCTCTGATCTGCAAAACCCAGTGACTGTGTGTGGCCGGGTCGTTTGAAAGACTTTGGACCCAGTTCAGATCCTGGATGAGGAACGTGAGGAATGCAGAACCTTTGGCCTCAATCACCATAATGAGTTGGACACTTGGTTCTGACTGTGATTCTTTGGATTGAGACTCCCCACTGTTTGTACCTTGTGTTTATTTCCCAGAGAAACAGACTCCGGAGCATAATTAGTGTATAGAGCAGGGCTTGGGTGTGTTGCGGGGAGGGGGGGGCATTGTTTTGCTCCATTTGGCCTAGAGTATAAGGAATATGTATGTGGGGTGAACTGTCTGGGGCTGGTTCCTGTACAACCAAAACAAGCCTGAAATTGATAGATTGTAAGCCCTTCAGGTTAGAGGATAAAATATCACAATGAAGGGTATAGGTTAGTGGCTTGTGGTGTCGTTACTGGGTTTGTGATTAGGAAGTAGCAGCAGTGACATGGGGGGTGTGGCCGTCTAACGCTTCTCTATTTGTCCCATTCAGGATCATACGAGGAGGCTACGTCTAACCCTACGGGAGGATGAGTCTTTAGAGAGAAATGACCCCAACAAGGTCAAGGTGAGAATTTCAACCCATTCCAGAAGGGAACGAAGTTATCTCAGCAGCCAATGAGAGTTCATTTATACAGTTAGACAATGATCCAAGAGAAGAGGGGGGTCTCTATCACTGCCAGTAAAGGAAGTTGTGTCCAGATTCTTCCCAACCAATCAGAGCACTAGGAAGAGCACTGGAAAACCAGCCCCAATCTTATTTCAAGGAAAGTTCAATACAGATCTAATTCCACCACTCAAATCATAAGGTGGAATTTGGCACGCAGTAGTCATACTCCTGTAGAAATTGAGAACTTTTGTGGAGCTACAGTTGGTGGGAATCAATATTTGGATGGTGTAGTTCACAAAAGCAAAGGGATGCCATATTTGCCAAGCTATGAATTCTGCCCTTTTTTCGGTCCATGGTGTGACTATATGTTCCTCTGGTGTCTCCTTGCAGCCTGTGGGACGTGCCTTTGCCCTCATCTCCTCCCGGCCACAACGGGGGTCTTCACCCCTGAACTCAGAGCTCATCAAATCCAAAGATGGAGATGAAGAGATCATTAAGGTATGAAACCCCCAATTCCACTGAATAATCACTATATTTATATTGCATACAATCAATGACCATGTCCTTGAGGCCATGCCCACCTATCTGGTGAATTTGGAGAAGAACATTACACATGTTGCCATGTCGGTACTTATCTGATTCTTGGTACAGTCGGGTGTTTGCCTCCATAGATGTTTGCACATGTAGCATATGTACACAAGACTAGGAAATCAGAGGGAGCTTTTTCCTGGAAAATGTCATGTACGTTTGATGTGTTTCTCTCAACCCTCCTCCCACATCTCTAGGTTTATCTGAAAGCCAAAGCGGAGCAAAAAGCCAACCATGAGTGGAACGTCAACCATCTGAAGAATGAAGTCAAACAGATCCAGGAGGTGAAATGGGGTGCTGGGATAAGGGTGCAGTAGGGTTAGGGGCAGGTGAGGGAGATTAGAAGGGAAAAGAAGATAGATTTCGGGAGAGTAGAAGTAGTATTGGTGGTTAGGACATTTTGAGGGCTAATCAAGATGAAGGTTGAGGTATGGGAGTAATAGAAAGGATCAGGGTTGTGAAAGTATGAGTTTCATTAGAAGTGTCAATGGAGGTTGGAAGAGTATAGTAGGAGTGAAGATAGAAGTTGGAGAAGTATAGGTGTGGCTAGGAGTAGGGATTGAGAAAAAGAGAATAGGATTATGAACGGAGTTGGTTGTAAGATTTTGAGTGCAATGTACAGTAGGTTGGAAGTTGGGAGAGTGTGAGTAGGAATGAAGATAGAGGTTGGAAAAGTATGTGAGACTAGGAATAGGGAATGGGATAAATTTGAAGATTTTAAGTGCAATTCAGTTTGGACGTTGGGAGAGTGCGAGTAGTAGTAAGTTGGGGAAAGTATTAATGTGATTAGGAATGGAGATACAGGTTGGAAGGGTAGGGGGTGAAGGTTGAAAGATTTGAGTACTAGCCAGGCTGGAGGTTGGGAGAGTGTGAGTAGTAGTGAAGATGAGGTTGAAAAAGCATGTGTGACTAGGAGTAGAGTTGGAGATTGGGAGGGTAGGAGTGAGGTTGGTGGTTGGGATATTTTGAGTGCAATTCAGGTTGGAGGTTGGGTGTGTGAGTAGTAATATGCATAAATGTTGGGGGAAATTATGAATGTGACTAGAAGTATAGATGGAGAGTAGGGATGGATGTTGGGAGAGCGTTAGTAGTGAGAATAGAGGTTGGAAAATTATGAGTGTGAGTAGGATTGGGGATGGAGGTTGGGAGAGCGGAAGAGAAGGTTGAGGTTGTGCTGTGGCCCTCACTGTGGCCCTTCCCTTTTTTAGGCTAGAACATCACTTCAGTTTCTCAGGGAAGATATCACTTCTGGTTCCCAGAACCATGGAGAGCGGGAGCCACAGCCTGAAAAGGTAATAAAGCAACGGTTGGCCAAATTAGGGCAGAATGAAGTCACTCTAATGGCACTGGGGATACAGAGTATTACAGTCAGGAATGTCTTCCTCTAGAATAGACCTTCCTTATAGGCACAGTGAACCTTTGTCAATGGGGTTTACTTTCCCACTATCCCCCATATTCATTAATATAATCTGGTGTAGGTAATTCTGCCCTGGAGGCTTTATTTACTTTTACCCTATGTTCATTGTTGGTAAAGATATTGTATAACATGATGGGGGGAGGGTTTCTGTGCATTGTATTCTTTGTAGAGAGAGGTTGGGACACCCATCCATGTCAGGGTATTGGGAGGGACTATTTTTATTCTCAGAAATATGGTATAGAGCCAACTCAAATAGAGAAGGGATATGATGCATATATTTTAATTGTTCAGTAAAAAAAAGTGAAGGCTAACGGATTTACCCCCTGCAGGTGCACAATGAGAGACAGAACGGACTCAGACATTATGGAGATCCCTGGCGAGGGGCACAGGCTGCAGAGCAGGTGAGTTCCCTGGGTCAGGTTAAAGGGGAACTGTCATAACTATAACAATGCACCCAAACTGTAGTGGATGAGATGGAAGCTAGTAGTGTTCTGATTTGGGCTAAAATTGGACCTTACTCTTATGTGAATAGTGAGCAGTGTAGATATTAAAAGGCCAACGAGTGACCTCCTAAAGCACCCAACATCTGTAGGGCTGCAGTTAAAGACAGTTATTGTATCCTCCCTCTCTCCCTCCCAAAAAATGAATGTGCCCCTTCCCTGACACAAAGGCTCTTTGTTCCCCCAGGAAGAGGAATTCCCGCTGGACAATGGCAAGGACATGCGACAGACGGCTCAGAGGCTATTTGCTAAGCTACAGGAGGCAGAGAAGAGGCAGCAGGCCGACCGCAGGATGTTCGAGGTCAGTTTCCCAGGGCTTTATCTCTTCTTGTGCTAACCCCCCTCTAGAAGGAATTGGGATGATGAATATGTATTTGCTGACAAAAGGGTGAGGGTACTTGCCCTGTGTGGTCGTGGTACATAGGTGGAATGATTCTTGACTTTACTACACAATAGTAAAATTTAATTGGAAAAAGGCAATAAAATGTAAATGATTGCCTTGCTGCCCTCCCCCCTTAGGAGAAACTGAGCCAGTGCCAGGCTGAGGTGGAACAGAGCCGGCGAGGGAGGTTGGAGGCTGAGGAGAATGCGTCAGAGCGAAAGAAAGAAGTGGAGGAACTGAGAAGGCTGATGTACGGAATGGAGAAGGTAAGAGTTCCAGACTGCAATGGGCAGCTCAGATGTAGGAAAGGGCTGAGGGTCCTTCTTTTATAAGATAAGATTAATAATGTTTCATTAGCCCTAGGCATCCCTTGAGGGTTTTGGTAAACTTATAGCTTCTTCATGCTTTCCTTACATTGGTCCAATTTCAGCAGCTCTTTTGCAAGGGGCTGATTGAATGAAGCCTTAACAAAATCTCCCCTTGATAGAAACATCCTTGAAGCCCTAAGACTTCTGATTCACATTGAGTCACATTGAAACGGTTTCCCTTGGACCAACCAGCAGCTTGGTACATTCTATCAATGTTGTTGGAGGGAGGCTACAATTTGTTCTAAAGGTATTTCCAGTGGAAGCAACTCGCTTCTGTCTGAATGTTTATTCCTTCTGGCTTAGGGTTGTGGTTAATGAATGGCGATGCTTTCTTCTGCCGATTCAGCATTCATAGTCGAGGGTGGGGCACAGTCTGCAGGGAAGGAAGCCCAACCCAATTGTTTCTTGATCTCACATTGAGCTTTGACTTCTTGACAGGAACACAATCAGCTACTGCAGAAGATGACGGAAAATGAGGAGGAACTAGAAAAGATGAAGAGACAAGGAAAGCAAGATGAAACGTTACAGGAGAGGTGAGGTACTGGGTGGGGCAAGGTTATGGTTCCAAAGACAGGGCTTAGTGTCAGGGACTTTAAACGTAAGGGAAAAAATGTCCCAAGCCGTGACGAAAAAGCATTAGGGCTTAGACTAGAAGGCTGTTGTAGGAAGACAGGAGACACCAAGTTAAAGACTTGTGGAGGCAACTAAAGCAATGAGGAACACAATGGAAAAGTTTATTGGTCTCTATGTACCCCTGAGTGGGTTCTGTTTTTAGTTCCACTGAACGCTGGTCCATGTACTGTATTTATCTCCCCACTGGTGGTTGCTCACTATGCATCTTCTTCTCAGATGTGAGGACCTTGAAAAGACAGTGACTAATCTAAAGGAAAAGATTCATCACTTGGACGACATGTTAAAAAGTCAGCAAAGGAAAGTGCGACAAATGATTGAGCAGGTGAGTAGATTCTGGGGTGGAGCAAACATCCTATGTTATATGGAGGGAAGTCAGGTTCTTACAGTGCTTTCTTGTCTCTTTATAGCTGCAAAATTCCAGGACAGCAATGCAGGAGAAAGACTCTGCGATTCAGGAGCTACGAGAAAAGGTTTCCTGGTTACAGGCTGAGGTAAGTGGACTTCAGTCAATGTGTCAGGAATTTTGTTCTGTTTTTCTACATTCCTCATAAATTCAAGTTAAGAAAGGGTCTGTGGAATTGTTGGTTCTGTTGTCTTTAAGCGGGTTTTATTGAGTGATGATATCGACAAAAGTTGCATATTATATCTATGTTGTAGAATCTAGAACCTTTGCGGTGCAGAACCTGGAACATGTATCTTTTGCATGACATAATCTAGTAATTTTTCTAATTTCTTAAATGAGCAATTGTGTTATAATCCAGATTGTTCACCTGCAATTTAGAAACCTAGATCCAGTTGCTATTTTCTTGTAGAACCTAGAACAAGGCTTTACACAACCTAAAACTCTTTTAATATACTTTTTATACATTGTAGAATCTTGAATTGCAAGATAAACTGGACCACTGCATGTCCAACAACCCAGGACACATATCTTATCTGTCAAGAGGCTATTCCACCAAACCTACTCCAAATTTGTAAGTTTGCTTTTATTAAAAAAAGCAAGTGGTTATATTTTTTCATAGAAATAAATGATGAGTAGTTAAAAAGTTTTATGCAAGAACATATTTTGCATTTCATGCCTTTTCATAAACATAAACTTTAATTTTTTTGCAGTAAAAGAGTGTACCTTCCCCCTGGATCTGGACGGCCCTTTCCTCTCATTAAATTGGTGGAAACATGAACCGTGAATGTAACCAAGTGATTTGCACCTGGAAACCAACCAGTGCCGCCATTACTATCTAGGGTGGGTGCTCCATTGGACTCTGTAGATGATCAACAGCTGCAGCTGGGTTCATACTTCTTGTTTAACCATTACCTTTGGAATGACATCACCTGAAGTCTGCACTTGGCAGCTGTGCTCCGCAAACTTCCAGCCTTTAGATCCTGGAGCAAACAGGAGCAATCAATGACTCTTCGGTTTCACACCAAGAGAAAAGCACTTTGGGTACTAAATGATCTGTAGGACCCATATTTATTTATTTTTTTCTTAACACTTGGATCTTCCTAATATGCGTAGCTTAGATTGTGGAGGTAGAACTGGATTCTAGACAGTCATATAAGTCATGTAACCTAGAACATATAGATATAGAACTGGAGGTTAGGATGTTGTGGAACTTTATAGAGTAGAGCTAGAGCAGTGCCTTTGTATTGTTTACTTAATCTAACAAACCTCTTCAAGGCTGCAAAGTCCATAATAGACCTCTGCAAAAATGATAGCGCAAGTGCCTTGCAGGTTGGCCTCTCCTGTGTTTGTATGACCAAAGATCTGGGACCTCTCTCAGAAGCACTGAAAACTTCTACAAATGATCTTTCCTGATCATGAGCAAGTTTGTCTTTGTTCCTCCTCTGACGCTAATAATAACTCTATAATATCCTGCATATCTTCTCTATGTCCTTTCATCCTCTCCATATGGGCTTCCCTGTAGGCAGGATATTGTTGTGTCTGTCATCCCTTTATCCTTTCAGTGCTGTACTCATCTCATACACCTAGCCAGGGGCACCTATGCTGTATCTGTACACCATGGTATTTGTATTTGCCTTCTTCAACCCTCACAGATCTCTCCTTTATGGGCACAGAGCTCCCCAACCCTCACAGGTCTCTCCTTCATAGGCACAGAACTCCCCAAGCCTCACATGTCTCTCCTTCATGGGCACAGAGCTCTCTGACCCTCACAAGTCCCTCCTTCAAAGATACAGAGCTCCCTGACCCCAACACATCTTTCCTTCAAGGGCACAGACCCCCTAACCCTCACAGGTCTCTCATTCATGGGCACAAAGCTCCACAACCCTCACGGGTCTCTCCTTCATGGGTACAGAGCTCTCTGACCTTCTTAGTTCTCTCCTTCATGGGCACAGACCTCCCCAACCCTCACAGGTCTCTCCTTCATGGGCGCAGAGCTCCCCGACCCTCACAGGTCTCTCCTTCATGGGTGCAGAGCTCCCTGACCCTCACAGGTCTCTCTTTCAAGACACAGAGCTCCCCAACCCTCACAAGTTTCTCAATCATGGGCACAGAGCTCCTCAGTCCCCATAGGTCTCTCCTTCATGGGCACATAGCTCCCCAGTCCTCACAGGTCTCTCCTTCATGGGCACAGAGCTCCTCAATCCTCACAGGTCTCTCATTCATGGGCACAGAGCTCCCCAACCCTCACAGGTCTCTCCTTCATGGGCACAGAGCTCCTCAGTCCTCACAGGTCTCTCCTTCATGAGCACAGAGCTCCTTTACTCTCACATGTCCCTCCTTCAATGGCACAGAGCTCCTTAACCCTCACAGGTCTCTCCTTCATGGGCACAGAGCTCCCCAACCCTCATAGGTCTCTCAATCATGGGCACAGAGCTCCCCAACCCTCACAGGTCTCTCCTTCATGGGCACAGAGCTCCCCAACCCTCACAGGTCACTCCTTCATGGGCACAGAGCTCTCCAACCCTCACAGGTCTCTCCTTCATGGGCACAGAGCTCCCCAACCCTCACAGGTCTCTCCTTCATGGGCACAGAGCTCCTCAGTCCTCACAGGTCTCTCCTTCATGGGCACAGAGCTCCCCAACCCTCATAGGTCTCTCAATCATGGGCACAGAGCTCCCCAACCCTGACAGGTCTCTCCTTCATAGGCACAGAGCTCTCCAACCTCACAAGTATCTTTCATTGTCCACTCAAAACCACCAAACACTTCCTATCTTTCTTTTTTACCTTAGTGTGTGTGTATTTATTTGGTTACTGAACCTGTACTATAACTAAAATGTAAATAAGAATAAATAAGTTATGATACTTGGTGGAGTTGACTCTGTCTGTGGGAACCTTTCAACGCTGTTTTTGGCTAATTACTGGGCAGCCCAAAAACTTGTTGGTTTCAGAATGCCTAATGGGTGTGTGATGTGTGAGAGCCTCTGGTTTCGCTTCCATCCCTTGTTTGTGTATATGTTTGTGTATCCTGTGTTTATATTTGAATATTTTGTAGGTCCGCCCTGTGCATTCCTCACTGTTATATCTATGGCTTTGGCCTCTTGCCTATTTATTTAATTTATTAAAGAGGAACTGATCTTAAATATTTGTATTAAGCAGTGCTATTTAAAACAACTTGCAATTGACTTGTGAATGCGGCATGGTTATAACAATAAAAATCCAGCTATGGGAATTATTATGGCATTACCTCCATACCCAATTAAATAAGAGATAGATAGAATTGGAGTTTAAAAAAAATTAATATGGGGGTTCTACTGTAGAAGTCAGTGCCAGGGTGGATAAGTATGCCAGTAGGGATGCCAGTGCCAGAGAGGACAGACTTGCCAATACAGATGCCAGTTCCAGGGAACAGACGCAAATAACCCTCGTTGGATGTTTAGATCCGGGCAGCCCAGAGCTTGTTTCGGCAGGATTTCTGTGTCTGCAACTGCGCTGCCGTACACACCCAGACATAATTGGCGTGTTACACACCCAGCACATGGATCACCCCTCTGCTGTCTGTCTCTTGGTCACATGGGCTGGGGAGATTTAACCTGCTGGGTGCCAGAACTTTAGAAAAGGAGACATTATCCATCTGTTTATAAAATTCTGCCTTATTTGTATTGTCCTGTTTTTAATCCTGTGTGGTTTCTAGGGTCGGCCACCCTCTGCAACCATAGGCAGAATACAGATTTTTTATTATTAAGTAATTATAATATGTATAAGCAGTTTGGGGCAGTTAGAATACTGAAAGCTTGAAAATGTTATATGTGACTCCTCCCCTAACGGTAAACCACCCCCACTTGAAGACTCCAATCTAGTGGAACCAGTGACGTAAATAGACACCAATGGGCCCAAGTGCAGGATGTGCATCTGGACCACCCATTCTACAAACTGCGTGTTGGCAGCATTCTAGCATTCTGAGAGCTTCCCCCCTACCTCCCACATACAGCTTATCACAGCTCCAGGGGGCCCCAAGTGGGTGCAGCCCTAGGTGGATTCTGGGATCACCCCCCGTTACACCTTTGAGGTAACTAGGTGTAGCCTTACTAGGGAACATCTGGCAATCCCTTGCAGTGGCATAACCACCATATGGCAAGGTAGAGTCCAACAGCGGGTCGGGTACCAACAAAAACCTGCGGGTTGCGGGAAGATGCAGGTCGGCAGTTCTGCGGGTTGGGCCGTGGGTCTTCTCAATAGCGATTTTTACTCCTTTTTTCTGATCATGCCTGCTTCCGATGATGTCACTTCCGTTTTACAATGACAGCACTTCCTGATTTTTGATGGTCAGCGGGTCGTGGGTCCAGGTTGTGGATAAGGTACTTGTGGGTCGGGTAGCAGGTAAAAATGTGGGTTGTGGGTCTGGGTTCCAAAAAATGGACCCTATGGCAAGGAGTCCCAGACCTGGTAAGAATTCCACGTTTCACCCTCCTTCTTGGCAGTGCCACATGTGGGGGGAGGGGTCAAGGTCACGAGAGATGAATATCCCCATGGATATGGAAATATTTTGCCAGGCAGGGTTATTAATGGGAATTGTGTGCCAATAAAATCCAAAAAAGTTCTACTGACTGGGCAGAGCTGCGTCTTTGGTTACACTGCCACCTGCTGGCTTCCTGAGAAGAGAGACATTAATACTCACCGGGAAAATAGAACAGAGGTTCTGTTTCTATTGGGGTGTGTTATCCACTAGATTGGGGGTCAGCAGATCCCCAGGAACTAAAGGTGCCTGTAGTTTTATGGCTTCATGAGGGGCCATTCATGAAAATGTTTTACCTACACAAAAGACTGGGCAGGGCTGTTAAGGCAGCAGATTAAAGATGGCGGCACATACAGGAGAGAAATAAATACTACGTCAGGTTACATTCATCATGTTCATTGTGCCGTTACTGCTCCTTAAAAGGGAAAGTAAACTCTTTATCAGCAAGTCCATGATACAGTTGCTATGTGCTATAGGGCTGGTGAACAATATCATTTTCCTACCGCACACCTGTAGTTCACCAGTCCTGCAATGGTGGTGCGTTCTTCCGTTGACCCGGCGGGGTTACTTAGCAGCGTATACGTATAGAGATGGATCCGCACACACTCAAGTTAATGCAGTTGGGGAGTATCCCCTTTTATTCAGCCACCAAACATTCAACGTTTCGGGGGGGAACACCATTATCTTGATGAAGGGAGGGGTTTCCCCCCAAAACATTGATTGTTTGGAGTGTGTGTGGATCCGTCTCTATACATATCCATAGGGCTGGTGTACATCTTCTCAACTGCAGTAGCTTTATGTGAGAGGAGACCTGGTACTGGCACTTGGCATTTGGGTTGCCAGTAAAAATGTTGCTTGATCCTAATGACAAGTTTGTGTTGGAAAACATAAACGTTGGAGATAACGTTAATGCCTCAGGGGCACATTTTCCCCATTGGTGTAAGAATATTCTGAAGATTGCATTATTGCTTGTGACTGGAAAAGCCAGATTCACTTGCAGGGGCCAAGGTGTCAGCCATTAACATTTGTATGCAACACTTTCATTTTGGGGTCCCTGCATGCAACAGTCGTTGGCAACCCTAAGGCTAGGTAACACGGGGCGTTTTAACGTTGCATTGTTAAAAATGCGCAGTGGGCTGTAAATATGCCAATTAAACCACATGCGCATTATAATGTGCATTTTTCATTCTGTAGTTTTCATGCACTTCTGTTTTTTCTCGTTCCCCACAATTCCGCACGGAAGAGTTTTAATAAACTTTTGTGAAAAAAGCCAAGTGGAAAAGCAATTTACATGCAAAATGTAGCTGAATTGGTCGTCAATATCATCACCAGCAGACAATTCTGCAAATACGTATAAGTGTAATGTATTTCCAAACCTGCGGATCCAATAGAATTCAATAATATGACGTTTCCTTGGCGGATTGTCGTTTCTGCTGCAAAGCGCAAATACTGGCGTCTTGTTTGACTCACAAGCGCTCAGTGGGAATTGCTATAGTGCGTATTGTATTATTTACAGCAGGGTTTCATTTTGTGCGTACTTACGCTCCACCGTGAATAAACGTGCCGTATAAACGTCCCCTGTGACCTCACCCCAAGCATGTTGGGTGTCAAAGTGTTCAGAAGATTCCCGCCATTTATATTCAACATGATTTATCTCATTAGCCAGTGAAAGGTGGAAGATATGACGCTGTAAAGCGCAAGCATTTCCAGAATTCTCAATAAAATACACTATATTCGGCATATATTTGCCGTTGATGATGATTTGGGGTAAAAACTCACCTTTAACCGGTTTGGAAGCAGCAGAAAGTTGAGGATTTCTGGGATCGACTTACTGTTCGGGCCAATATTTTGCGGAGGGAAGTTTTGGAAACGTCAGTATTTCAGGGGAGTTTTGGTTTGTCACAGAAGGAGACATTAAAAGGTCCCACTAAGTAGTTGTTGTTTGACACAAACAATAGGACTTGTTGGTTTTGTGGAACAATATTAAGTTTAGTTGGTACAGTGAGGCCTTGTCTCCCCAATGGATCAGCACAAGTTGCTTCATGTTCTAGCTGCAGCTGGAGCACAAATGAGCGGTTCCCTGACTGGTTGCTATGGGTTACTGCGCTCATACATGAGGCCACAGACACTTGCCGCGCCCATCACTCACTCCTCTTCCCTGTGAGGTACAAAACTACCACAGTCACAGCTCCAGCCCTGAGGTAACGCTGTCTCTTATTGGTTCTTGTGGCGCACCTCTGGTTGGCTGGCTGTTTCATAGCGGAAGTTGTGATTGGATGTCTCCACCCGTTACAGCAATGGGGAATCGGATGTGATGATTGGTGGGTTCGGTGTGGGCTGGCCTATCAGCGCTGCGAGTATTTCCCCACGCCGTCGGATTGGCTGACGTCAAGGCGTGCGCTTTGTGACGGCGTTCTCCGCTGCCTCAGCATTTCCGGACTGCATTTCCCGACTTTCCCCGCGGGTGACGCGCCGGTCCCGTGACTCCGCCTCGCTCCTCCCGGTCAGTGGAAAAGATGGCGGACGAGGAGGGGGACGGGATCCATTGTGGGCAGCGGAACGGGGGCGGAGGGTCGGGCAGTACCGGGGGCCCGAGGGTGGTTCGGATCGTCAAGTCCGAGTCCGGTTACGGCTTCAATGTCCGCGGGCAGGTCAGTGAGGGGGGGCAGCTGCGCAGCATCAACGGAGAACTCTACGCGCCCCTCCAGCACGTGAGCGCCGTGTTACCCGGGGGGGCCGCCGACTCCGCCCACATCCGCAAGGGGGACCGGATACTCGAGGTGTGAGTACTGGGGGCCATTTCTCTCTCCTGGGGCCCCTCCAGTTATATCTCTCTCCTGGGGCCCCTCCTGATCCCTGGGCCCCGCCTATTTATCTCTCCTGGGGCCCCTCCTCATCTCAGTCCTCTGATCTCTATCCTTGGGCCCCTCCTCATCCCTGGGCCCCTCCAGTTATATCTCTCTCCAGGGGCCCCTCTGCCCCATGTGTATAACTGGGAGAGTCCCCAGGCCTAGGGGCCCCTATAGATTTCTCTTCCCTGAGATGTGAGTACTGGGGGCCCCTTCATAACTCTCTCTTCTGGGGGTGTCAGTGTAGGGGCCCCAAAGCTATAAGCCAATCTGAGGGCAGTCTGACTTCCTAGGAGTATAGCCCCCCCCCCATATACAAGTCTCAACCCCATATACACCCTTATGTACAACAATTCAGCCCCTGGGGCCCCTTGTTCCTCAGAGCATCATGGGTAAGTGTGTGTAGTATAGTCAGTGCTCTATAGAGTCTCACCAGTGTCAGGTGGGTCGGTACAAGACTTCAGACACGATCAGCCCCAAGTGCCTGTTTTATCTGTCAGCTCAGTGTCAGGTGTAACGTGGGGCAGTGATACCGACCCCAGTCATTGGCCTTCAGCTTTAGCTCTTTCTGTGGATCCTGCCCCCCGCGATCATGCCCAGGTATTTGGGGAACATTACAGGAGCCGTTTCAGGGGGTCTATCTGATTGGGAGAAACACAAGCCCCAAATCTCCTCCAGTCGCTGGTGCAGTGGTACCAATATGTAATACTGTCCTCTTCCTCCTTCTGTCTCTGTATATGGGGTGACTGTTACCCCAATGTTTCTATATATCTGTAACCTTGTTATGAGCTAAGGGGGCCCAGTCTGAAGGTCAGTTAGGGGGAGATTTGGGGTGAGTGATTATTTGTGCCCTGGGTACCCCTGGAACTATAGCAGGGTGACTGTTACCCCAATGTTTCTATATGTCTGTAACCTTGTTATGAGCTAAGGGGGCCCAGTCTGAAGGTCAGTTAGGGGGAGATTTGGGGTGAGTGCTTATTTGTACCCTGGGTACCCCTGGAACTATAGCAGGGTGACACCCCAATGTTTCTATATATCTGTAACCTTGTTATGAGCTAAGGGGGCCCAGTCTGAAGGCCAGTTAGGGGGAGATTTGGGGTGAGTGATTATTTGTACCCTGGGTACCCCTGGAACTATAGCAGGGTGACACCCCAATGTTTCTATATATCTGTAACCTTGTTATGAGCTAAGGGGGCCCAGTCTGAAGGCCAGTTAGGGGGAGATTTGGGGTGAGTGCTTATTTGTACCCTGGGTACCCCTGGAACTATAGCAGGGTGACTGTTACCCCAATGTTTCTATATATATATATATATATATATTGACCACAATAATTAAGTGTCAGTGGGCCACTCTGCTACTCTTACCCACTGTTTGGGTTCCATGTATAGGGCACAGCTAGGCTTTGTCCTGAGGCAGTACTCGGGGGTCTTCCCCAAAATACATTTATATTCAATACCCCTATAAACAAGCTTTGAATTATGGCCCTGAATTTTCTTGTCCACTGTCCTAAACCTTCTCCTTGTAGGACAGAGATCCCAGTGGTACCAGAGACCTTACCCAGTTACCCACAGATCCCTATTCCCTCACGCATTCTCTTTTCGCCCCTTGCATTTGGGTTCAGTAGACCAAGTTCTGAACCAGGCGCCCCATTAGCAATGGCACCGAGCTATTTTATTTGCTTCCTCCCAGGAATGGGGTGAATGTGGAAGGATCCACACACAAGCAAGTAGTGGATCTGATCCGAGCTGGAGAGAAGGAGCTCGTCCTCACAGTCCTGTCTGTGCCACCCCACGAGGCGGAGAACCTGGATCCAAGTGATGACTCCTCGGGGCAGTCGTTCTATGATTACACCGAGAAGCAGGCGGTGCCTATTTCCATCCCCACATACAAACACGTGGAGCAGAATGGGGAAAGGTTTGTGGTAAGGGAAGGCATTCTGGCGTGCTACCCAGTAACCAGACGACTCCTGCTAATGTGATTGGACCTAGTACATTTGCCTTTTGTGACTCTTGCAGGTATACAACGTGTACATGGCCGGCAGGCAGCTTTGCTCCAAGCGATACCGGGAATTTGCCATTCTTAACCAGAACCTGAAACGGGAGTTTGCCAACTTCACCTTTCCCCGGCTGCCAGGGAAGTGGCCGTTCTCTTTATCGGAGCAGCAACTGGACGCTCGCAGGAGGGGCCTGGAGGAGTTTCTGGAAAAAGGTGTGAGGATGGGCCTGGGGTGACAGACGGAAAACACGGTGACATTATGTATTTGGGGCAGACGAGACCTTTGCTCAGCAAGGGGTGAGAATAGGAAGGCTGAGGGCATGATGATGAGAGATGATGCCATGGCATAGACCAGGTGTGTGGGGTGGCATCTCTTTACCAGATTGGAGTGGGGGCCAAACTGGCATTAGATTGGGCAATTGGCATCCTAATGAGAAGGTCCTTGGTAACACAGGTTCCTCTGCCAATTTCTTACCCCAGTTTGTGTGTTTCTTGCAGTGTGCTCCATACGTGTCATAGGGGAGAGTGACATCACGCAAGAGTTCCTGTCCGAATCAGATGAGGTACAGTGACACCGTTGTGTTTATTGGGAGGGGGTCATACTGTGTCTCTCGGCAAATAGGGAAACGGGCTGATCTTTTTACCCCTGTTGCAGAATTACAATGGGGTATCTGACGTGGAGCTGCGCGTTGCCTTACCGGACAAATCCACAGTAACCGTGAGAGTCAAAAAGAATAGTACAACAGACCAGGTGTACCAGGTAAGGACTCCCTATATGTGTGTGGCCTCCACGAGGTCCACCCAGAACAGTCACCGACTCCATCTTGTTCCCATAGGCCCTCACTGCCAAGATTGGGATGGACGCAATTACAGCCAATTATTTTGCACTCTTTGAGGTCATTAATCACTCCTTTGGTAAGTGCTTTCCACTCTTCATGCACCATGATAAGCCATTGGTGTGCAGTGTAGGGATCTTTATGGGTAACGTTCAGTAGAGTTGGCGGGAAATGGGGTTTGTGGTTCTGCTGTGACTAGAGCCTTCCTCTTAAAGACACAGTAACCAAAAATGTGTCTCAATGTGCCTAGTATAAGGGAAACGGATATATTGGGTGCTCTGGGGTAACTCCTCTTTGGAGTCCAGTGAGTTTTCCACCTCCTTCTGATCCAAATTAGCCATTACAAGCCCTGATGTGGGCAAATGGCAGTCGCCACATAAATGGATCAGGTGGGGTCAAAAGCAGTCGCCAAAAGAATTAATCCGGACCAATCAGAATTTAACTTTTATCAAGGGAAACGCATAGGCAGGTCTTGGGGCTGTGTGAAGACTTTGTGTTTGGCAAATTAGGGTCAAGGTGGCTTAACTGTTGCTGTTCTTTGGGTTCAGTCAGGAAGCTGGCCCCCAACGAGTTCCCCCACAAGCTATATGTACAGAATTACACCTCGGCAGTTCCCGGGACTTGTCTCACTGTCAGGAAATGGCTGTTCACCACCTCAGAAGAGGCTTTGCTGAAGGACAATGACTTGGCTGTCTCTTTCTTCTTCCACCAGGTAAACAAAGCATGTGTGAAGAGTGGGTCTCATTGAGACTTGACGTTGAGTTTTGGGGCGCATGTGAAATGAGCTGATGACAGTTTTATGTCAGCCCGATGCTTGGATTTGCTGAGGGACAAAGTGAAGTTTGTGTACCAAGTACAGTAGCTGGAAGGCGAGCCATATCAACTACTTATCAAGACTTGGCATTACGCTTATATAGCTGCTGTAAGAAGAGCAAAGGGGGGGGGCTGATGTAGCATTGGTGAGTCCAAAAACTCTGTTCAGAGTAGTCTTATTGAGGGTCTAACGGAGGCTTCAGGGTTCCACTCCACGCCTTCTCCCTCTACAGCTTAGTTCAGAATCCAGACCACTTGTGAACTAATGGAAGAGGCTTGTCTTGAGGGAAATTTGCAATTTCATAAGTCATAGAGAGTCTTTTTAGGAATCAGAGCAGTTGAGACTGACGGGGACAGATGAATTGGTTGTGAAGCTGATGTAAATATGGAGGCACCGCTGAGGGAGTGGGACAGATAAGCTGATGAAAACATGGAGGCTCTGTCAGGCAAGAAAGTCAGTTATACGGATGATTACAACTTGGAGTATAAATTAAGGGAGAAGGAAAGTTATTAAGTTGTCTTATAGAAACCTGGAGCTCTTTTAAGGAAGAAATGCAGTGGTTATTCTGATGGAAATATGGAGGTTCAGTTGAGGGAGTGGAGCAGTTATGAAGCTCTTTGGGCATGGTGTCTCTTTAGAGTGCAAGGCCACAGTCAGGCTAATGGACACATGAAGTCTTTGTTGAGGGGGCAGTGTGCTTAAATGAGGCTGATGAAACCAGGGGGTAATGGAAATGTTGAGGTTTGGTGGAGGCACTTCTGTGATTTTGGGGGTGGGAGTGGCTTAATTTAGGGAGCAGTGCATATAAGGCTGATGGTACCATAAGCTTCAGCTCTGGGAGCATAGTTAAGTCATTGTATCACAAGCAGTGGCATATGGGATAGGATCCATCTCTGCAGATCAGTAGCAGTGACCCCAGTAAATGTACATGTTGCCCCCTGCAGGCAGTGGATGATGTAAAACGAGGCTACATCAAGGCAGAAGACAAATCTTACCAGCTGCAGAAGTTGTGTGAGCAACGCAAGATGTTAATGGTGAGAGCAGATGGGAGTGGCCCAAGTGTACCTGACCCACTTACCTTTCTCATATCCACCTCTTTCTGCTGGAGCCGCCTTCTTCCATCCCATGTGGCTCTTCTTAACCTTCCCCACTTGTCAGTCTGAATTACCCAGCACCTTCCAAAACTTACCGCACAACACCTGCCATTCACCTTCCCATCACTTTTCTACTTGTTGTCTTTCTTCTGACAAGCTCTTACCCTCTCTACCCTCCCTTAGTATCTGAATATGTTGAGGGGCTGTGATGGCTATAATGAGATTATCTTCCCGCACTGCTCCTGTGACTCCCGCAGGAAGGGACACGTTGTCACCTCCATCAGTATCAAGCACTTCAAACTGCTGGCTTGCACCGAGGAGGGACAGTTAGAGGTGTGTTGGGATCATGGTGGGCTACTCTAAGCCACAATATCCAAATCTGCTCTGACCAAGTCCTATTACCTTACAGAACCAGGTGATTGCATTTGAGTGGGATGAGATGCAGCGGTGGGACACAGATGAAGAGGGAATGGCGTTCTGCTTTGAGTACGCCCGAGGAGAGAAGAAACCCCGATGGGTGAAGATCTTCACTCCCTACGTAAGTATGAGGGAAACCCATCTGTGGTGGCCTCTTCCTTGTCTAAAGGTATTTCTCTGAACCTGCCCTCTGCTCTTTGTCCTGCAGTTCAACTACATGCACGAATGCTTCGAGAGGGTTTTCTGTGAGCTGAAGTGGAGAAAAGAGGTAATTGCCACCCACTCCTGGGAATTGTGCCCTCCGACTGTCTGCTTATAAGTTATGGGGTCGATGGAGCTAGCCAGTCAATGGGCTGCAAATGCGGCACGGGTAAATTATTGGTAAATTGACGTGCAGTGAATCTGACTTGGTTGGACAATTGTCTATTGGTGTTGGGAGAATGTTCTGGGGGCAAGATGAGACAAAGAGGGACAAATATAAGGGGACTCTTCTAAAGTCTCTTTTGGTCTCTTAAGGTGGAAGAAGAGGTGACAGACAAGGACAATAAGAATTGCAGTATTGACAGTACATGCAGCAAGGTATTCACTCCTTCCGATCACTCTAAGGGATTTGGGGTCACAGTGGGGCTCCTATTTTCGTTAACCATTCTTCCCTTCTCTGCAGAACATCTTTCAGATTGTACGGCTGCAGCAGAAGGACACCAGCACCTAACACTCCTCTCTGTGACCAAGGACTGAGCCCCGCCCTTTTTCCTTGCCTCGGGGTGGAGCTCCGTAACAGTGTAACACAACATCCAATCGGCTTGGCCAGAAATGAGACAAATGGAGTCACAAGTGGTGCGGCCCCTGGCTCTCCGTGTGGTGTAATTCATTGCAGGGAGTTGGGGGAGCGACTGAATTTACACACATACAAGCATTTTACCTCCCGTCAGGATCCATTTCAGTGTCCTTTAACTATTTGAGCAAAGTCAGTCCAATGTCTGATTCTGTCACTTGCTATGTAATGCTTCCTATTCTTTCTTACCCCTGTAGTTTAACCCCTATTGCCTCATTAACACTACTCCCACCTTCTTGACCTTTTGGATTCCAGACTCCGTCGCTGTTCTCCTCTGGGGAGGGAAATGTAAAGCCACATCTCCACTGACCAATCAGGAATTAGGACTGTGTCGTGTGTGCACAACTACTGTGTGAACATGTACATACGCATATTTAAGCAACATGCCATCCGTATTGTACGCATGTGCCGGATCATTTGAGGTGTCCTTGGGGGGGAGAATCCCATTAACGAGACATAAAAAGGAGCAATTAAGACTGAGGCCCACCCATGTCATTATTATCCCTCATTAGGAGTCTCAATGCTTTTCATTGCTAAACATGCTGCTTGTTCCCTTAAACTGCAACATGGAACCCAAACACTCCTGTAAATAGCAAATGTTCATCCTTTATACATTTCAGTTTGAAGCAGTGTCTAATGAGCAGAGACCCCCCTCAAATACACGTATGGGTTCCTCTGCTCCCTTCTCCCAGGGAAGAGCTTGCTGCAGTCTCTCTCCTTGTGGAAGGATGTCAGTATTTGAGACCTGTGGAAATTCTATTTTGCTCTGTCAGATGGTGGTTGGAGAGGGTTGTCCTGAGTTTTAGAAATGCCTTTAGGTTCCTAGTGGGTTAAGCCAGGGCCGTATTGCTTCCTTTTACATCTTCCTCTTTGTGCAGGGAGTGTTTAGGAGGAAGGAAATGCACTTTTACGCTTGGAGGGGACTGCCCAGCACATGACATTCTTCTCGGCTGCTGTCCCAGGCACTTTGCCATTTAATGATTTACAGCCCCAGCAAGATGGCCGGTGGCTATTTGTAGCCTTAGTGGCCTGCATGCTTCAGACCCAGACGTCCCTCAACTAACAGCCCTATTGAACTAGCAGAACTCAGATGTAGGTGGGCAGGTAGGGCGCCATATTGAGTTGAATGTAGGATTATGTCTGTTCTTTTGCACAATAATATTATGGAATGAATCTGTTTCGCCAAACATCATCTGATTAATAGGGGGTTAAGCTCAGCCCATGTGATCTACCTCCCTCTCTGTGAAACAGGAATGTGAACTGGTTGTTGGCGGAGGTGCAGTTAACCTGTTGTAAGGCTACAGCATCTAAGGGGCTCACAGGAAGGTAATAGGTCTGAGCAAATTCTCTGCAGGGGACTGACCGATATGTACTGCTTAGATTTCAGCATGATTCTATGGAGTCTGCTCTTGATGTTTCTCGTTCAAAGCGATCATCTTCCATTGGTGACATCTGTAGAAAGCCACAACAGCAATAAGTCACCCAGATGGGGCTTCAAGTGAACGAGTCACTTGGTATGGTCTCTTAAAGAAGTGGAACTGTATCCTAAAGAAGAGGCCTACAAGGGACTTGGCCCTAAGAGTATTTATGCATGGGTGCCAAGAATCAGCCCTGCATGGAAATTGTAGTCACCCAATTTGTTCTCCAGAAATAGTTCCCTTTAAAGGACTTCTGTACAGAATGATAGTCTTGGCTTTTTAGCCAGATAGGACTCTTGGAGAGCACTTCAACAGGAGAACAGATAGAGCTCCTGCAGGAGAACTTGACTGTTGCCTGTAGAGGGCACCTACTGACAGTCATTGATGGTCATTGAGATATGGCTAGAGAGAATTTGTGCAGAGAGTGATATACTGGTTATTAAGAGAGGGTTCATACAGAAGAACTGCATGGTCAACTGTTTGAAGGTCATCTACATAGAATCATAGATGATCATTGAGATACATCTCCTGCAGGAGAACGTAGACCGCATCCTTTTGAGGACATCTACAGAGAATCATAGATGCTCATTATGAAAGGCCTTCTGCGGGTGGGTCTACCTGAGACTGTCACCTGGAGAGGATACTCACAGAGAATGCTAGTCATCCAGTGTGTTCTCCAGAATCTGTTCCATACATGAAAATGATGGACCTGTCAGCCATAGGGATCAGTAGAGGAACCTGTGGACCCTGCAGGGAATTATGTATTTATTGAATTCCGTTTCCTGTAGAATGAAGCACTCACCCAAACATTACTCTTGCAAAGGGGAGCCCTTTCTCCGCCCCTAGGGTGAACGTTCTACTCCCCATCTTCGCTCACTGCGTTGTTTTGTTCTTTTAATTTATTTTTTTTTTCTTCCTTTGAGAAGGAAACTAACCATTTTTCGGGCAGTGTATATTTTTCCTGGTATTTGAAGACAGCAAAATGTTTAACGAGAGAAATATCCTGACTCACATCAGTGTTTTTAATTTGTCGTTCTCGAGCTAACCACTCTAATGTCGTTTGGTAACAGTCACCATAGTGTAATTAATTGTAACATATTCTTTTAAATAAATCAGTTTATTGATGAGACTACATCTGCTCTTCTGTACTTACTCAGCCCAGGCCTCGCATACATTTGGGGCACCTAAGTTAACATGGCAGGTGGAATTTGTACATTGAAGAAACTTCAGTTATTTTTAAAGCTTTAGGCACTGGCACATATTCATTGCAGAGACTGTACTGTACATGGGTTGACTATTTTGAGGCTGCTACATTAGCAAATAGATCTTTTACCTAATTTATGCCTCCAGTGCCTTTGGGAAACAATATGGCTGCTCACATGCATTTCAATATGGCTACAATTATATAGAGGCAAGATATCTGCCCATTTGGCTTCTGGTGTGATGTTGTAATTGGGGGGAACAGATCTTGCCTATTCTTCTAGATCTCTTGCAATTAATAGCAAGGGGAGGGCTGAGAACATCTTTAGAGTGGGGAAGATCTCCTATCCTACCCTGTGTGGTGGCAGCATGTGGAATTATCTCTTTTATTACATATGGAGCCTCCATGTAGTCTGGATGTACATAAACAGCAACAAAGCCCGGAATGCTGTATGGTCAGCTTTTGAGCCTCCGTTTAGTGGAAAAACTGACCATTTTTTAAAGTTCTAATGAGCAGGACCCTGTTTTTTTATCTGGCATGTGCCAGTACATGTATGTTGGATGTACAGAAAAGCTTGTTACTAATCAATGATGAATAGGAGAAGTGAAGTTGTGACTGTGAAGATGGCGTTGCTGCATTCTGATTGGTGTCCACTGGGAGGAGACAGAATGGTAGAACTTCCATTAATTTTATTAAATATATGAAAATGAATTGCCAGCCATCTTTCGTGGCCTCCGTGAACCGGTTTTGCAGGTTTGGGCAGCTTGTCTAACATTAGGAGGAGCTGACCAACATGGTACATTGGCAGATACAATTTTCAAACCTGCCTGATCCCCAAATAAATCTACATCCATAGTACATTAATATTGGTTGGGAACTGAGAGCCACCGTACACACAGAGTTTCAGTTCACCTTTACGGTGTAGAATTGCAACTCTCAAATCCCTTTTCCAGCATAAGGCTCTTTTTCATACATAAGTGCCCTACCCCATCTGTATCTGCTTACCATCCATGGTGTCTTATCTTGGTCATTTAGTGATCCAGGTGGAGGCAGCAATGGGTGTTTGAACCCCTTTTGTAAATGTTTATCACTTAGTCCAGTGATCCCCAACCAGTAGCTCGTGAGTAACAAGTTGCTCTCCAACCCCTTGGATGTTGCACCCAGTGGCCTCAAAGCAGGTGATTATTTTTGAATTACAGACTTGGAGGCAAGTTTTGGTTGTATAAAAACCAGGTGCACTGCTAAACAGAGCCTCAATGTAGGTTGACAATCCACATAGGGGCTACTAAATGGCCAATCACAGCCCTTATTTGGCACCCAGGAACAGTTTTCATGCTGTGTGTTGCTCCCCAACTCCTTTTACTTCTGAATGTTGCTCACGAGTTCTAAAGGTTGGGGATCCCTGACTTAGACCATCCGTTAACAGATCCAACAGTTTGGTGAGATCAGAAAAGCGGATCTTCGATCATCCCTGATTGGATAATAACAGAGCCATTAGGAGAAGACCTCTTGCATCATTGTTGACTTCCTTTTAGCAATATTATTGATAATGGGTGATGCTCGGGTAAAGTTTTCTGACCCCCTAAGGCAATATTAGTTTGACATGATCGCAGACTTTGGACAGAAACCACAAGCAGATTCTTCATCAAATTTATTTTATTTAGACAGAAAAAAATTAAATCCAAATAAACTGCAATAAATAAGAAATAAGTTAAGCATTATATAATCGTAGGGAATTGGTCATTTATAACCCCAGCCCCCCACCTGTTTATATTATATTAAAATACCCTTTCCCTGCATACCTGCTCCCCTTAACCAAAGGAAGAAAAACAAAATGAAATTTCTAGAGTTTTTACGATAAAATGGCAGAGTTCTTTTTTTTTTGTTTTGTTTTCTCTCATTGTGAACAAAATTATGTACAATTCCGGGAGACTGTAAACATGTGTAATCCTTCGGCGCGGATATCGGCAACTCTTCGGCTATGACCTCTGACCCCCTAACAAACAAAAAAAAACCCTATGGGGAACTGAGAAGTAAGGGCAGTGCCCTTCTACAGTCAATCATTAGCCTTCCCCAGATTAGGGTTTTACCCCTTGTACGCCAGATGCATTTTCCATGTAGTGCAATGACATCCCGGCATTATAAATATCTCAAGTGCATCTGAAGTCAGCATTCTGCTGTAAATGAACCCCCATGTGATTATCACTTCCAGGGTATATGGCAGAGACAGGATAACCCTGCAGAGCATTAGAAAAGAAGTGGTGTGCTGTTTGCCAGCTGTGCCCTACATGAGACGCAATGCTTTTCAGAAGCTTCCTAAAGGAAGTTGTGCAGTGCAATGCTCTGCAGTAGTATCTATTATTATTTGGCAGCAATCTCTGTAGGAAGGTTTATGCTCTCCAGGAGCACCCGATTTAAAAAAAAAAAAGTCCCTCTATGGTTCTATAGGAGGACAATATTTTTTACTGGGTGTTCGTATTGGTTCACATATACTCCTCCGCTGGGTGCACTGACCTGTATCTACTAAAAAAGTGGGCGTTGGATAAAGCTAGGCTTCTGGATGACCATCAAGGCCAGGAGTATTGTACTTTAATTTTTATAATGAGAACGTTGGGATAAGAAGATATTGCACACTAAATCCCGTACCCTCCATCCTATCGCCTATATCCTATTTACACAGCAGCCTTGGCTGCCAGGACGTTTCTGAATAAATAGCTAGGGGCTCTCTTGTGTGCGCTATGCTCCCCCGCACCCCAATTCTGAAGAAATATACAGCCCATCCCTGTGAATATGAAGCTTAAACTCTTGCCTTTGAAATATGGAAAAAATATCTCAACTTCTGGTCTGCCCAACTCCTGTGAAGAGAAATTTACCATAAGCGAAGCGCGTTACCTGGCCCACAAAAAATGTGTAAATAACCTGTGCCTGAACTTTTACGACCAGAAGCCTGAATCATTGTCTTCAACTTTCCGGATTTTGGTTGTGAGTCGCCACGTGAAAAGAAACCCACTTGTCTGTGAGGATTTAATTTTTCTAATCTCTCATGGCATTTTATTAAGATGTACAGAGAGCTTGGAATGTTCTCCTGCATCTCGGGAGGAATGGATATGTTTGAAGGTCCTTGCTGGTTAATAGTTAGGCAACCACCAGGTTTAGCAGTTTGCAATTTCCCCTGAAGAAAATGTTCTCCTTGGTCCAGCAGCAGTAAAAAGTTTGGAATCCGTTCTGTGGTGTCATGAGATAGTAGAAAGTAGAAGGGGCTGGAACCAGGATCCCCTTGCACCCCAAAACATATACACACCCTGAAATACAAAGCAAGAAAAGACATTTAAATACTATGCCAGTGGCTCTCGGGTCTCCTTCCACTGCACGAGACCAATAGGCCAACATGCCTTTTACACCCTCTCATCTGGGTTTGAATCATGGGGGATTTGTTTTCTTAAAAAAAAATTCTTTGTGGAAATTGGCAGGAAAACAGTGTGGGTTGGGCAATGTGGAAAGATAAAAAGTAGGAAACAAAGCTTTGGTAGATACATTTCCATTGTAAAATCAAGACAAAGAGGGCAAAGAGAAGAAAGCTAGCGTGGGAAAAAGATAAAGGTGAAAGCTACTGAAGACGAGGAGTCTAAAATGGATGGAGGATAAGAGTCCATAGTGAAGGACAAATAAAGAAGTGATGGATAAGAAAATAAAGAAGCTACTGCAATTAAAGAATAGAAAAGGAGGCAAAGCTACAGAAGAGATTGAAGTATAGTGAATGAAAAGATGGAGCAGAGAAAGACAAGAAAGAGTCTGAAGAGAAGAAACTGATTGTGGAGGAAAGTTGGAAGATAACCTAGTCTACAGTGAATTTGTGATAGGGTCCGTGATGAAGGGAAGAGAAGAATGAAGGGCTTAAGATGAAGACAAAGAAAGTTGCTGCAAATACCAGTGCTGGACAAAGCTACAATACAGCGTGACATATAAAAGAGATGGAGTGAAGTTACTGAAGGAAAGAGAAAGTTACTGAAGGAAAGAGAAGAAAGCTAGTATAGAAAAAGAGTGATAATGAGGCAAAGCTACAGCCAATAATAATGTCTGGAAGATACGGAGTGAAGTTAGCACGTTACTGTAGAGAATCAGGGATTTCTTGGTAAAGAGATGAGATGAAGAAAGAAGGAAATAAAGCTGGAGTCGATAATTATGAATTCCACGATAAAGGGAAATGGTGGAGAGTAAGAGAAAGAAAGATGTGGTACAGTTTCTGACCTCTATCTCTAAGGGCTAAACCACATGTTTGAATAATCGGCTGGTCTGCCAGTAATGTTCAACTTTGACCCACTCATAGAAACGGCTCATTAGTTTCATTATGGCAAAAATCATCTCTAAATTATATGTGAGGGACAGGGAGGCTTATTGTAAACTGGGATGAACAGAAGTTTTGATTGCAGGCAACAGAACATGTATTTCCACAGCCTGTGCTTTGGTAAAATCCATTGTGGATTTGAGCAGTGGTATCACCCAGAATTCAAAATGACCAGATGAGTAGAGAGCACAAGCCACAGGACCCCAGACACTGCGTACACCCCATTCACCCGAGAATGCTGCTGAAGATGCCACAAGGCCGGGGAGGGGGGATGGAGTCAGGAAGTCACACTCAGTGTCTACATAGAGCAGCTCAAGGGCTTTATATTATTGCTCACTCATTGGGAGTTCTTTGTTCCAGGGGGTTTAGACCTAAAATTCTCCTTTCTTTAGGTACTAAGTCTCTGGAGGTGCAAACTAGTGGTAGATACCACACGGGGAGGAACCTGTTGGGCATTACTGGGCCCAATTCCTGTCACAACTGAAGGGGTGCAACAAATCAAGCAATCTTTGGGAAAGCAGGGGGTAGACTAGCAGTTATCCAAGACACAGAAGGAAGGAAGGTAGAAAAAAGGAGGCAGTGAATGTGAGAGGGGTCAGGACAGTAGGACATCATGCAATGGGTGGGATAGAGGGCTTAGGAAGTTCATGTTGGCAAAAAGACTAATTTGAAGGTTCTGACATGCACTTGCTTACATCCCACATGAATGACTTTCAGTAGCATCCACCTTACACGTGTCTAGTTGTCCTTTTTCTGAAGCTGTTATAAAACAGTCCTAGAATACCTCCTGGGTTTCCTTCGTAATCCTATCTTCTCCATACCAATTTTTCTGTAATTTATGATTGTTATGCCCACACCAGTGAGGAACACCCCCCCATATTAGCAAATTTGAATCTTGCTAGACAACTCCATACTTGATTCCTCAACCCTATAAGAGCCTAACCAATTAAATCCAAAGGTCTCAATTTCTCTAAGTGCAGATTAATTATCAAATCAGATGGACAGGATAAGTTGGAACGATTTTGGGATGAGGGTAATGGAAAGGAAAACACATAAGCCACAGGGAGGGCAGCTCAAGCCAAAGTTCAAAGTGCACAGCCCACAGCTCACAGCTCAAAATGCCAACAGTCTGCATTACCACAGCGAAGGGACAGCAAGGTGGTGGAAGAGACACGGTGATATGATCATGGGTTGGGTAGTAGAGTGAGAGAGGAGCCTGAAGCCAAAAGTATCAAGAGTCAGATTACAAGTGATCAGTCACAATAGGTCTGTCTTGTTAGAAAGCAGGCAGCACCTTTTATCAAGCGCAACCCCAAAATGTTTATAGGCTTTAGTACACAAAATTGTATTTCACTGAAGTGTATGGGCTCACACATTCCACAGCATCTCTCAAATTGTCAACTCTGATCTTCCAGCTGAAATAAATTTCACTATTGAATGTTTTAGGCACTTCCAACTGCTATTTGCTTCTTGGAAGCTGAAGAAGCCATCTTGAGACTAGACCTACATATTGATAGGACTCTGAACCTAATGTCTTCTCTGTAGCCTCTTCTTGAAGAGTCCTTGCTGCTGGTGCCCTCAAAATTCAGCTGAGGGCTCCACCCTTATGGCATGACCAATTACAAAATTGCCGCCTCAAATTTTTGTTGACATATTGAGGTTGCGTTATGCAAAAGATGGGGCCAACCAGTTTCATATTGCCCTGTAAAAACTACAGAGCACACAAACAATAAACAGTATTATACACAGCACATATAACTCCAAGATGACACAGCACTCCATGCATTCTATACATCGCTGGGAACTCCCCTGGAGCAGCTCCTCAGAGGCGGAGCATAAAACAGGAGGTAGGGAAGAGGAAGAGGAAAGATTCTCAAATACAACACGGTCATTCCATTGGATGCAACTTACAAGGGGCGGTGCTACTTGTCCCAGGGCAGCCAATGGACGTTAGGGTTACGTCATAGCGACAGAGTCATCTCATGATTGATTGGACCCTGGCACGAAGTGGGCGGGTTTCAAGCGGCAGAAAAAGAGAAGCTGGTTTTTTGGTCTTGTGTTTTGGCAAATCTATAGAATATGGCTATATATACTGTATATTTAATACACACACAATTACAGCGCAGTTTCCATGATGTTCTCACTAGCTAGTCAGATATATTTAATTTGTGTTTTTATTTGCATTTTCAGGGTAAAACAAAATATCCATATCATACACTGTGGCGTTACATTTTATAGATTTTAATTTTTGTTTTTGTTCTTGCCTTTTATACTATGGCTGCTGTAGAAGAAGGGATTTTCTTTCCTATTTATTTATAATTAATATATATATAAAATGCCTAATTATTTCGGCAAACAGCAGTGATTTTAATGTATTTTTTATTTACTTGTCTCCACTAAAAATATAAATTGTACAGGGGAAATATACAAAAAAGAAATGTCAATATCTGCCCTATGTATAAAGTGTATTTAAGATGATAATGGCATCAGTAACCTAATGGCAGCATTGGATTCCTCAAATCAAGTTATTATTAGGTTTCACATTTAAGAATAAAATATATATCATCATAGACCTGAAACTGTGTAGCCACAACTGTCACTGGCTCTGCGGGGGCGGGAGGAACTCATTTCTGAACTATAGGCTGAGCGCCACCTACTGGCAATATACAAGAATAAGGTCAAATTGTAGGCAAATGTATCAGGTCTGCAACCAATTCTTTCTTTTAAAACCCCACACCCATCCATGGGGGGATTTTATGTCAGGATTCCTATGCTGCAGTTATTTTAGGGATATCGGTATCACTTTACTCTCTACTCGCTGTCTGCCCCTGCGGAAAGCATTTCAGAACTAACTGATAAGAACAAAATAAAAATTAAAAAAAAAAAACAACAGACTCAAATTTAAAAGAAAAATTACAAACTAAAGTACAGTCAAATAAACACAAGGAGATACCGCACTCCAAAATACGGACCACACGCAGAATACACACACAAGGGCACATGAGGAGCACACGGCACTCACAGATTGTCACCGAGGGACACTTACCCCGCTGCTTCTGTACAACAGTGCCTCCTGGAGGGGGACCGAGATTTGGAGGCGATAATATATAGTGTGTGACCAGTCGCCTGATTGGGCCTTATTTTGAACCCTGCAGTCTCACTAAATGATTCTTAGGGTCTCCCTTTGGATTAGGTATCAGGTAAGGATGGACTTAGCCCACAAGATTAGTTCCTTCTGCCCTCTCCCATGCATATCATTAATCTGTGGACCCATCGCAAGCCAAGCTGTGACCTTTCCTTCTGAGGGATGAAACATTGGGTAGTTGCCCTTGATACCCACCTGAACGCCTCAGTACGGCCTGTTGGCATCTTTTGGTCGCTTGAGTTGCACTTTCAGTCTTTTCATTCCAATCTGGAATCCATTCATTGACTGGATAGCAGCCTGGGCGCTGCCTGGATTGTCAAAACTTACAAAACCTGGAGGTGCAAAGCGTAGGGGAGAAGAGGAACATGTTAGTACAGTGACCCCGGCACAGCCATCAGTTACCTTTGGCCAGACTTGTACATTGAGAACAGTGGAAGCTTCTGATATTGTCAAGCCTTTATCCAAAGGATCATAAATGATCTTGTGCTGTGCTTAGACGGATCTGCTGGGCTGACACAGGATTGGCTTCCACTCACCAAAACATTTGCTCTGATTGGTGGCGCGGTCTACAAACACTTTGGCAGAAATGACATTCCCAAACGGCAGGAACATCTGGAGGATCTCGGAGTCTGTGAATTCCTGTGGCAGGTGGTAGATAAAGATGTTGCAGCCCTCGGGACCTGGCAGAGACACCAGAGTGTGTTATTTGTGTAGGCAAACACCCCCAAGGATTTAATGGAAAGTGAAAGCTAATTCAAATACTGACCCTCTCTCTGTTGCTGCTGCTGTGGGGGCTGCTGTGTCAGTATCGCAGGGGGCTGAGTAAATGCTGGGCTGACCAGTCCGTAAGCAGCAGGGTAGGCGGCTAGACAAAGAAGAAATTCTCATTATTTCACTTGGGAACTTTCCCAAGGTGCCTCCTAGACCAGTGATCCCCAACCAGTAGCTCGTGAGAAACATGTTGCTCCCCAACCCCTTGGATGTTTCTCCCAATGGCCTCAGAGCAGGAGCTTATTTTTGAAATCCAGTCTTGGAGGCAAGTTTTGGTTACATAAAAACCAGGTTTATGGCCAAACAAAGCCTCCAGTCCACATAGGGGCTACCAATAGTCAATGACAACCCTTATTTGGCACCACCCAGGAACATTTTTGATGCTTGTATTGCTCCCTGACTATTTTTACTTCTGAATGTTGCTCACGGGTAAAAAAGTTTGGGGACCCCTGTCCTAGAGACACATTTCCCATGCTTATAACCATTACCCTAATCTGGCGTTGGTACCTGTGTAGTGCTGCATGCCGGCGTAGGCTTGTTGTAGAGGATCCAACTGGGCCACTGGACTTTGGGCTGAAGGAAGAAAGACAGGAATCTAGCGGGAGCGTTTCATTGATGATATTTAGCCACAAACAGAGCAATGTATCCCCAATATAAACCTCAGCATATAAATCAGAGTTGTCCACACTGTGGTCCTTCCGTAGCTACAACTCCTAGCATCCCATTGAAAGCCAAAGTTGAGCCAAAGCAACTACTTCCCCTAACTTTGTATGCACGGCATTATGAATCCTACCTGGATACGGGTGCAGCCCATTGGTGTAGATTGCCTCGGAGCTGGGCTGTACCGTGCTCTGTGTGGGTACAGCACTGTAGCCGTTGACTCCCAGTGTTGCAGGGATGGCAGATACTGGAGTGGCAGTGAGTGTTGGTGGAGTACTGGTACCTGTGGAGAAAGAGGGGTCAATGTATGGCTTGGAACCTGCAACATAAACCAGAAGGTCTTTATATCCCCCTAGAACCTAGAAAGTTTATAGTAGCCCCATCCTTTTACCCATAATTCTCTTGTCATGAGTCACATGGTATAACCTGATCAGAATTTTCACATCCCAGTAACAATATCTCACCTGAAGAAGAAGTGATTGAGTTAATTTGGGTGATGGGTGTGGCAATGATCCCGTTGGGGTTGATTGTCGCCATTTGCTGCATCTGAACAGCGGCCATGGTGGCCATGGGATTGAGGTAAGCGCTTTGTGCGGCCACCAGGGCAGCCTGCTGCTGCATGAGCTGTGGAAAGACACAAGAACACCAGGGTTGTGACCAACGGCAGCTGCACTGTCAGAACACGACTACACGACAGGACTGACCAAGTTGCTAGGAGCCTAAATGGACAACTTCTGAAATGTCTATAGAAATGGGGCTCTCCATGGGCTGAAGTGGTGAAATATGTGGCTTCTTCTGTAAATCATTTGGTTTTTGGGATCCTTTTGGCCATGCTACTGGATCTGGGGACAAAGAGGCCATGCTAATGGATCTGGGGGCTGAGAGTACAGCTAGATATGGAGGCAGAGAGGCAACGCTACTGAATCAGGGACTAAGAGGCCATGCTACTGAATTGGGGGCAGAGAGGTGATACTACTGAATCGGGGGCAGAGAATCCTTGCTAATGAATCAGGGGGCACAAAGGCCATGCTATTGAGTAAGGGACAGAGAGACAATATTAATACATCGGGGCAGAGAATACTTGCTACTGAATCGGGGGCAGAGAGGCCATGCTACTCAATCAGGGTCTAAGATGCTATGCTTCTTAATCATGGGACAGAGATGCCATACCTAGTGAAACGGGCAGAGAGGCCATATTGTCAGACAAAAGAAGACAGGCACTACCACAGACAAGTTACACCAGCAAATGGAAAGAAAAAGTTGAATTCACCTGGTCACTTACTGCCTGTGTGTACGCGCTGTATGCGCCAAACTGGAGAGCGATGGGACTGAACATCCCCAGCTGATTGGCCACTTGCTGCATCCTCCTCAGTCCTCTCTCCTTCTCCGTGTCTGCAAACTTTACTACTAGACTGGAGGAGGCCCCCTGCACAGCACAGAGTACATACACGTCAAGTACAGTACAGATAGTAACCACAGCACATGGCACACTGTGAAGGAATATCCTGACACTAGTACTGATGGACCCAGAGTGATGCCCTCCAATAACTCCACACCTGGGTTTGTCTTACCGGTAATGTCCGGCTCCCGTGTAACGTGTTGATGGCAGCCTGAGCTTCTGTGTGTGTCTGGAACTTCACAAATGCACATCCTGAGGAAGAGAACAGCATTACATTGCTTACTAGACTCCATGACCACTCAGAGACCCTATACTACTGCCATACCATCAAAAAAGAGAAACCATGGTCAGGATTTCAGATTCATCTAAGATACCATCCACATTACTGTATTCTCTTTAGGATCCATCCAAGAGAGAACCAACATTACTACCCTCCCTTGAGACGCAATCTGAGATACAATCCTCATAACTGTGTTCTCCTTGGGCTCCATCCAAGACAGAACCAACATTACTACCCTCCCTCGAGATGCTATCTAAGATACCATCCACATTACTGCATTCTCCTTAGGCTCCATCGAAGAGAGAATCAACATTACTACCCTCCCTTAGGACATTATTTGAGATACCATCCAAATTACTGTATTCTCCTTTGGTTCCATCAAAGAGAAACCCAACATTACTACCCTCCTTTGAGACCCTATCTGAAATACAATATATATTACTGTATTCTCCTTAGGCTCCATCCAAGAGAGCACCAACATTATTACTCTCCCTCATGACATTATCTGAGATACATTCCATGTGACTATCTTTCATGGGGACACTGTCTGAGAGAGATCCTACAATACTAAACATAAGGAGACCTTCTGAATTTGTAAGCTCATTTCAAAAAGTCCCTTGGTCACAGCCCCAGGCTGCCAGGGAAATCTGGTGCACTTCAACACAACTGGTCTTTCAGTGACGGGGGCTCAGGGGCCTCAATTACAGTTCTTCTGCAACACTCTGCCAATTAATGGCCTCCAATACCTAATCTTAGCTCCTTCTAGATTGTTGAGTAGGGACCTCCTGGTCTATGTGTTCTAGAATGGGCCCTATACGTTTTGTGATGCGCCACCACACAATGGAACTGCTTGATAGTAAAACGTGACAGATTGGAAAACAACTGCCATTTAATTGCACTGACAGAGGCCTCTCATTAGGTGGAGTGATACCTTTGCTTGTGCCGTCTGGGCCCCGCAGGACTGTGCACTCATCTATGTTTCCAAAGGTTTCAAACATCCTCCGTACGTCTTCATCTGTCTGCTGCTTCCCCAGCATACCAACAAACAGCTTGCGGTCCTCTGCGTGTGAAGGAGAAGCATCATCATTGGGGATAAAAGTGAAGCACAGGGGTGACAGTTATTTTTATTTAAAGACAAGGATTGACGGGCTAAAGATGAAGGGAAGAGATGGGATTAGGCTGAGTGGTCAATGGGGGGCGCTGTTACCTCCTCTGCTCTCGCTGTCTGCCGGTTTCACCTGAATTGGTCTGTTCATCTGAAACACAATAACGAGAGCGAGTATCGTTAGTAGTTGTACCTCCTCCTTCATTAGCTTTCTGTCAACCAGACTATCTCTTGCTATTAGCGGCCTACTGTCAGTTCAACAGCCCTTGCAGGATAACAACAGTAGCTCCCTTCCCTATGTATAAAAACAAATACAGGTAACGCCTACACATGAATCTGATTGGCTGAGTAGTAAAGGGAAGATAAAGCCAACACGATGCAATTTATGGGGCCATTAAATGTGTATTTTTGCATCAGGATCTGTATGGAGATACAGTGCGAGTTAATGAAGCATTAATCTCAATGACAGCACTTAGGGCTCAATCGGATGGACAATTTTTAATACATTTGTAATGCACGTACCCTGCCCAGCCAACATGCGCCCTGGCATTAAGTTCACTTACAAAGCGGAGCCCTTAATAGCAAACAAATCTAGTTCCACTGAAATCTCAGCTCATATCACAGTGAGCTCTGGCAATTTCATGTTTGTTTGTTTTCCTTTAAAGGGATACTGTCATGGGGAAAAAAAAAATTCCCAAAATGAATCAGTTAATAGTGCTGCTCCAGCAGAATTCTGCACTGAAATCCATTTCTCAAAAGAGCAAACAGATTCTTTTATATTCAATTTTGAAATCTGACATGGGGCTAGACATATTGTCAATTTCCCAACTGCCCCCAGTCATGTGACTTGTGCTCTGATAAACTGCAGTCACTCTTTACTGCTGTACTGCAAGTTGGAGTGATATCACCCCCTCTCTTTTCCCCCCCAACATCAGCCAAACAAAAGAAAATTGGGAAGGTAACCAGATAACAGCTTGCTTACACAAGCTACCTGGTAGATCTAAGAACAGCGTTCAATAGTAAAATCCAGGTCCGACTGAGACACATTCAGTTACATTGAGAAGGAAAAACAGCAGCCTGCCAGAAAGCATTTCTCTCCTAAAGTGCAGGCACAAGAAACATGACCAAGGGCAGCTGGGAAATTATCAAAATGTCTAGCCCCATGTCAGATATCAAAATTGAATATAAAAAAATCTTTTTGCTCTTTTGAGAAATGGATTTCAGTGCAGAATTCTGCTGGAGCAGCTCTATTAACTGATGTGTTTTGAAAAAAACATGTTTTCCAATGACAGGATCCCTTTAAACAAACAGAAATTTTACAAAGTGACACTTGATCATTTTGAAAAGTTCTGCCTGGTGATAAGGTGGCCACTCACATTGGGTGATCAGGGGATCTCTATCTGATTTGGCCTCACCCAGGAGCTAACATCCCTCCCACTTTTTTAAAATGTCAACTTACATGGTGTCCCTTTTTATTGCCATAAAAAAAAGTTTGAATTTTAAATTGATTATATTTCAGAAAAGTCCAGTGATGCCTAATGTTACTTCTTTTTGGCACATTTATAAATTTTTAATCAAAACTATTTACTTTACTTTATTTAGGAAGGTTTATGTCACAGTCAGGGCAACATTTATTTACATGTAAATGGAAATATCAACTAGAGAAAAATGTTCTCAAGCGTCTTCATGATGGAGAAAATCCACACCACAAATAACAAATTTACCTGAGAAACCACTTCACAATTGATGGATTAAGAAAAAAAGGAGAATGTTTCTAGGATTTGTATAAAGATGTTTCAGTAATCTCTGCAGGGTACAACTGCCCCCTCTTTTTACTATTTCATTTACAATCACCCTAATTTTAAGTCATTCCATTTAAAAAGATTGACATGTCCATTTAAATGAAATTCAAATTTTCTCCCTCTCCCCCGCTTTACCAAACTTCATTATCGACAATTTAATTAAAAATTTTGATGGCAAGTTTTTTTAAAAAGATTGACATGTCCATTTAAATGGAATTCAAATTCTCTCCCAACGCTTTTACCAAACTTCATTATCGACAATTTAATTAAAAATTTTGATGGCAATTGTTTTTTTAAAAAGATTGACATGTCCATTTAAATGAAAGTTAAATTCTCTCCCAACGCTATTACTAAACTTCATTCTCAGCAGTTGAATTTAAAATTTTGATGGCAAGTTTTTTTTAAAAAGATTGACATGTCCATTTAAATGAAATTCAAATTCTCTCCCCCCCCCTTGCTTTACCAAACTTCATTATCGACAGTTACATTAAAAACTTTAATGGCAATTATATTTGCCACATTTCATATTTCACATTTCAATTTAAAAGGATATTTCTTATAAACTTATTTTATCTTTCAAAAATAACTGTCTCCCCTGATTTATTGCATTTTAGAAAGTCTCAATTCCGTGCACCTTCCATTTTTTTATATTTACATTCACGTGTCTGTAATTACTTTCAAAAATTATACCCACCGTTTCTTTTATTTCGCTCACACATTTTAAATTCGTAATTTACAAAAATTCATCTCTATTTTTTTTTAAAAAATAATCACCTAAATGATAAATGAGACTTCCTGATTGTCTTGATTTAGTTTTAGACTAATTTTCATTTAATCTATTTAAGTCCCAGTTGCCCCACATGTATTTTATTTTTGAAAGTTATGGTCACGCACTTTCATTTACGTTCAAAAGTTATGATCAAACCCATATTTTCACGGTTTTATTTCAAAAATCTTACATTTGCCCCTTTATTTGATTTTAGAATTAAAAAAAGTCACAGCTGTCCCCTATTTTATTATTCTTTGGAAAGTATACACGTTATAAAGTTTTTTTTGGTAAATTTAGAAAGTTGTGGTCAAATCCCCATACACTAGACAATTACAATAATACAATTTTAAAATAACATGAAGAAATACATTCAGCTTGACTTGACTTTCTTTCACGTTAGTTTTTATAACATTTTTGGTTGACTCCCCATTATATTATACACTAGAAAATTACAATAATCCAACATTGTCTTAATTAATATAAGAAATTTATAGTTTTCTGACCTTCGTTTATTTATTATAAAAAAATCCTCTTTTTAAAAACCTTAAATTTCCCCCCATTTTCTATATTTTACAATAGAAAAGTTACAGCTGCCAAATATGTTATTTTACAAAGTTAAAATCTCTCACTAAGAGAAAGAAATATATTCAGCTTGACTTGTCTTTCTTTCGTGTTAGTTTGTGTAAAATTTGTGGTCGACTCCCCATTATATTATACACTAGAAAAATTACAATTATCTAATCTTTTAAAATTACCATTTAAAAATTAAAATCTGCTTGCTCTCCTTTTCTTATTTTAGAACATTCCACTCTTTCCAATTTTTAAAAATCTTACAAATAAAAACCTTAGCATTTGCCCTGATTTTCTGTAATTTTACAATAAAATAATAAAGAGCAACCAAAATGTTATTTTTACAAAGTTAAATAACTATATGAAGAAATACATTCAGCTCCACTTGGCTTTCTTTCATGTTAGTTTTTGTAAAATGTTTGGTCGACTCCCTATTATATTTTACACTAGAAATTTACAATAATCCAACCTTTTAAAATTCACATTTACAGTTTCCTGGCTCTCCTTTTCTTAATTTAGAACATTCCACTCGTTCCAATTTTTAAAAATCTTACAAACAAAAACCTTAGGATTTGCCTTGATTTTCTGTAATTTTACAATAAAAAAAAATTAACAGCAACCAAAATTTTATTTGACAAAGTTACAATCTGTCACATATTTAGATCATGCATATTTTTTCATTACTATATGAAGAAACACATTCAGCTCCACTTGGCTTTTTTTCATGTTAGAAAGTCACATTTGCCCAAATTTTTGTAAAATTTTGAACGTTGTGGTTGACTCCCTATTATATTTTACAATAACCGTTTAAAATTCATATTTGAAAAAATGACAATTTCTCGACTCTCTTTGATGTAAGTTCGGACCTCTCCACTATTTTTTAAAAAAATTCAATTTGGAAAGCTACAATTAAACCCAATAGTCTCTCCTTTTATTTTATTTTTTAAAGGTTTCTCTCATTTACATTTGCCACAATGAACACCACAATGGATTCCTGGAACTCTTTTATTTCATTCAGAAAATGACACTCGCCCCTCGATCTTTTTATCCATTTCATTCAAAAATGGAATGATTTGCCCCCCCCCCCCACACTTTTCATTATGTTGATAGAAAAAGACACGAAGTTATGGAGTAAACGGCACATTTTATAAAGGGAGTCCTGGTGAGGAAGGGGTTACTATACTAGTGATTCATTGGCAGGGAGGTGCCTGGCACACAAGGGGTTACTACAAGCAGATTATTTAGCCTTGAGGATATAACATACAGACGTGTCTTTAGAATTCAGGGTGTTAATAGGTTATTTTCACACGGCGCTGCTGATGCTGCGTTACCATGGTACCCGGATTTACATCCCACCCCTGCTGTTGCCTGGATACCGCTGTAACTCCCATTGACTCTGCTGCCATAGAGCAAGGCCTGGCAGGATGGATTCATATGCGACTTTGCTGCTCATGTCAAGTCCAGTCTGAACATCCAATAAATCCAGTGTTAGTGTACCAACCCCCCATTTATTTCCCCCTGCCCCCCGTATTGACACACACAGTATGACATGTTCCCCTTTATCTGAGCATTGCGCCCTCTGAGCCCTAGTTAGCTTTAGGGCACCCAAAGTGTAGGGGGGGTTGGGGGAGGGACAAGGAGTAACCCCCATGAGAGGCAAAGTAAGTAAATAAATGCCAGGGGATTTCACAGGGAGATTGTCAGCTCCAGGGCAAGAGGGAGATACAGGAGACTTGTCATTATTCCTTCTGATTCAAAGCATCGTGTCACCCCATTATCTACCCCCCCAACTCACCCGGCAAACCTGCTGGATTTGGGAGAACTGCTCCCAGCATCTCATTCACTATCAAAGCAGCCAGATGCTTGGTATCCATGGAAACCAGAGAACATGCTCCATGGCAACCACCCACTCACCCTGATTTATCTGTACTGTTGCCAGGTAACCACTGTGACATCATCACATTTCTGTGTAAACAAAGGAATGGGAGGGGTGCAGGAGCTCCCCAGTAAGCCAGTGTCTGAGGGGCAGGGCCGAAAAATGGAAACAGAGAGGGTGGAGGAAAGAAAGAGAGAGAGATAACGAAGAAAAAGAGAGTGCAGAGACACAGGGTGAGACGAGAGAGAGACATGAAGGGAGATTGGAGATAATAGAAAGATATTAGTGATGATGAGGCGAGAGCAGGAGGAAGAGAAATAGAATAAGAGAGACATAGGGAGTGGAAAGAGAGAAACAGTGGTGTAACTAGATATTACTGGGCCCCACAGCAACTCATTTTTCCGGCCCCCCAAAATGTATAGAGGTTGACCTGTTGTGCCAATATTTATTGAAACTGTATATGAAATAGGGTCTCATGGGGCCCCTATACCTCCTGGGCCCCCTGCAGCCGCAGGGTCTGCTTCCTCTGTTGTGACCCCCCTGAAGAGAAAGATGCAGAGAGAGAAAAGAGGAGAAGTGATAAAGAATAAGAAAGAAAGAGGGAAGAGAAAGAAGGGGATGGGTCAGTGAGTGAGTGAGTGAGTGAGTGAGTGAGTGAGTGAGTGAGTGGGTGAGTGAGTGTGCGAGGGTACCTAGAAGATAACACTGAGGAGATGCTGTAAGATCCCACAGACACTAACTATTACTTGAGCCTGTGGTACTGGAAATGCCAGGGACAACTCTGACTCCCAGTCCAGACCTGCTGATATGGGGGCAGTGACGGAAAACTGGGGGTAAGCAGTGAAAAATTAACAGGTGAAACAAATGGGTGGGTTCAAAGGTATTATAATGGCACCCAAGGAGGGAGGAAAGGAATGAGAGAAAGGGGAAATGAGAGGAAAGGAGAGAAGGGGAAAGAGTGAAGGAAGGAGAGAAGGGGAACAAGGAGAAATGAAGGAGAGAAAGGGAACAAGAGTGAATGAAAGAGAGAAGGGGAATAAAAGTGAAGGAAGGAGAGAAGGGTAAGAAGAGCGAAGGAAAGATAGAAGGGAACAAGATTGAAGGAATGAGAGAAAGGGAACAAGAGTGAAGGAATGAGAGAAAGGGAACAAGATTGAAGGAATGAGAGAAAGGGAACAAGAGTGAAGGAAAAATAGAAGGGGAACAAGGGGAAAGGAAGGAGGAAAAAAGGGAATCTTCAGATACATTATGGGGGGAGGTTTGAAGGAAGGGGATAGGAGGGGAATAAGGAAGGGGGTAAGGATGAGGGAGGGCAGGCAAGGCAGGGAGTTCCTGGGATAAGTACAGAGAAAGTGGGGGGCAGAGTAAGAGGAGGAGGAAGAGTAGATGTGAGGGGAGCTAAGAGGTTAGTGTCAGGGGCAGATGGGGTAACATCACGGAGTGAAGACAAGGAAGGGAAAGACCAACAGAGCGGGGGGGGGGGCAAAAAGAGCCAATACGGAGAAGAGAGGGGGTTCCCTGTTGACACAATTAACCCTTTGCTGTCAGACAGCTGCACATTGCTCAACACAGGAGGATAGAGGGACAAGAGTATCACATTCCCCTGTGACAAATTCTACTCGGCACACAATGTTCTGCTAAATTGGGAGGTTGTCATGGTAATGGTGTTTGTGCTGCAGGATCTCATCCTCCTGTTAGTCCAACAATCAGTTCCGGCAGTTCTATATCCCCCAGTATGAATGAGCCAGAGATCGCCCCAATTCTGTCTAAATATCCCAGCATGCACTGCTCTGCCTTATTGCCCAGAAGGATGGCACCATTCAGATCCCATACCCCAATAGCGCCACACAAACACCCTATTTGCAGGCACCCCAATCATACACTACTCTTCTCCAATACTTTGTCCACATGCCCCAGTGTGAACTTCTCCCACTATCCAATCTGCCCACGGGCCCCAAATATCAACTCCAACATCAGAAAATTATTTGGGTTGGATCAACTCAAGTTTATGGAGCCGGGGTAAATTAGATTATCTAAACAACTTGTTGGTCATGCTAGGCCAAGTCACGTCTATTCCGAGTTTGGATTTGGGATTAAGTGGATTCAGACACGCTGGTGTTTGTGTGTGTGTGTGTGTGGGGGGGTGTATGGGAGACACAAGGGTGGGGTCTGGGATAAGATTAAATTCAGGGGTTGCTGTCGGGTATAGACGTGGTGCGACATGTAGATCAAAAGCCAACTGTTTGCTGATTCTTCCATTAATCCTCCAGCAAAATCCTACGGCCTCCCCTGCTAATCCCGGGATTATCCAATCAAACCGTAATCCCTCCTCCCAGCATGCAATATGGCTACCCGGATTAGTGGATCAGGGGCTGAGACATTATATGGTAGGGAGACCCAAGGAATTTAGGGTAAACATGGTACTGGACTTTATTTGGACTGGATTTTGTTAGGGTACCCAGAATCCTTGGTGCAGCCCAAGAGGCCAAATAGATGCAACCAATCTCTCCAATCTGTGTCTAAATGGAAGGTTGCCCAGCCTGCCTTTTGTCAGGGGATGCTGGGAGTTGTAGTGCAGAGACCTGAAGTAAAGGGCCTTATTCATTACAAGCTCTGGAACATCCAACATGCTTTTAATTGTAGTTCAGAGACATAAGGGGACTCTGGCCAATGAAGTATAAACTTCTTTTGCTGGCGGAGGATGCTGGGAGTTGTAGTACAGTTTAAAAAACCCTGCTCTAAAGGTCACTGAGTTCACATGGTGGGTGGGTGCGTCGGTGGGTGGTCGCCACGGGGCACAAGCTCATTAGTTAAATATTAGGAGAGAGAACTGAGAGAGAGAACACTGAGCCGATTAAAAATCTCCAAGGAGAAGATGCTGGGGGGGGTACAGTGTAGGACAAGAAGTTTTAGATTTTTTTTGTTTCTTTAAAGTGAAAGTAATAAATGAATTAATATTGTATGAATATTTATTATTCGTTAACCTTTCCCGGTCTTGGGAATGATAACAATACTCCCCTTCCCCATCAACAGGAAACATAATTTTATTGGCTGGGCTGATACTCGAACCCATGGCACCTCCACCTGGCAGCTGTTACACTTGGCTGCATACCATACATCTATATATATATATATATATATATATATCAATACTTCCCTGCATCTTCTACCAGTTATATTGGGTTTTCAGCCAAGTAGGAATCAGTTCAACAAATCTTGTATTACATTGGCTCCTGTGCCACATCCCCATTGGTTCTTCCACAGGGTGAATGCCCAAAGCTCAGACTGCCCACAAAGGGCAAGATGGAGACAGTAGGATAAGATAGAGATAGTAGGGCAAGCAGGAGACAGTAGGGCAAGATGGAGACAGTAGGACAAAATGGAGACAGTAGGGCAAGATGGAGACAGTAGGACAAGATGGAGACAGTAGGACAAGATGGAGACAGTAGGGCAAGAATGAAACAGTAGGACAAGATGGAGACAGTAGGAGAACATGGAGACAGTAGGACAAGATGGAGACAGTAGGGCAAGATGGAGACAGTAGGACAAAATGGAGACAGTAGGGCAAGATGGAGACAGTAGGAGAACATGGAGACAGTAGGGCAAGATGGAGACAGTAGGACAAAATGGAGACAGTAGGGCAAGATGGAGACAGTAGGGCAAGATGGAGACAGTAGGACAAAATGGAGACAGTAGGGCAAGATGGAGACAGTAGGAGAACATGGAGACAGTAGGGCAAGATGGAGACAGTAGGAGAACATGGAGACAGTAGGACAAGATGGAGACAGTAGGATAAGATAGAGACAGTAGGGCAAGCAGGAGAGAGTAGGGCAAGAGGGAGACAGTAGGGCAAGATGGAGACAGTAGGACAAGATAGAGACAGTAGGACAAGATGGAGACAGTAGGACAAGATGGAGACAGTAGGACAAGATGGAGACAGCATTTAGTAATTAGTCCCACCCAGTTAGATTACTGAATTTTGCCCAAGGCCCAGCACCACCCCTGCTCTAGCCATTTGCATGCATCCCCCCGACCCCGCTGAGGACACGGCCAGTGCTCACTCATTTCTCTCCCTTTCAGTCTTTAGTTCAGTGTCTCTCCTGCAGGTTGTACCCCACTGAGCCCTAGGCTCCGCCTCTGTTGCCCCTAGATCCAGCCCTGACATCTGGGCACCTGCCCTATCAATAACATGTCTATAACCGTCTGACTGGCTCGGGGATTTACAACCTGCTCTCCTCATTGATCTACAGCTCCCCATGTAAGGTTACCACCTCATCCCTTTAAAACCAGACACATATTAATTACATTAACATCCAACATGGCTAATTAGTAATGACTTTCGATGCTTGCTGCAGACTGCACTGATTTCTGCACTGCCATGCTACTAATCTAACTGCTAATCGCTGTGCAGCAAGTCATTGTATCTGAGTCCCATATAAAGGTGAATCCCTGTACCTGCCCCATCTGTTTTGTTTTCTTAGCATTCTGTACCCCCCCCAGTATATAGAATAATAATAATTGGGTTCTGCACATAAATCTGTTACTGGTGCCCCCCAACCCCCTTCCTCCCTTTCAGAATCAATTGCTCTGGGGCTGCCACTTAGTTCATTGTTGCAAATGAAAAGGAAAACGATAAAAGAAGCAGCAGTGGGGGGTGAAGCTTCCCACCTCCATCCCATTGTTTTGTGCCCCTCTGTGTGCGTGGGCTGAATAGAGCAGCGGGGGGCATTGGGGCTGATCCTTACTGTATTGCACTGGGGTAACAGAGATGTAAGTGAACAGGAGAGAGTGTTGCCTCTAGGTCTCCCAGTCGCCTCCTCGCTGAGAGGATTAATGGCTGAGGGACACATAAGCTTTTTATTTCAATTAGGAAAAGTAGCCGGAGAGTCAATGTTGCACAACAACGAGGAAAACCCTCCGCCTAATCCTCCTCTGTCTCACCCCAAAATCTCTCTCAACCCCTCGACCCACTGCCTGGCCCCCAACAATCCTACCTAACATGGGGTAGAGCACATGAAAAACATGAACATATGGGCACAACCCATGGGGGCACCTGTCTGTACATGATCATCTTCATTTTATAACGTATAGGACTTTATCCTCCAGCCTGTAGGCTTTACATTGCCTCACACTCCTGCTTCTTGGAATCTGGTTAAAACTGGAATATTTCCCCTTTACAATACAGTTCTGGATGTACAGTTCCCTGACAGTGGCACATCCCCCAAACAAGCTCAATCTTCATCTCCACCTGCTTCTTAAGCTACACATTCCCATCTCTCTCCATCCAAAGCTTCTTCAACCTCAAACCCTCCTATCACCACTATCTCCTTCCAGGGCTGGTCCTATCAAATGTGGGGCCCAATTGGGACCATGTTGGCGGGGCCCCTAGACAAAGTGTTGCTGGCTACTGACACACCAAGTATTTAGGAAAATAAGGGCATACAGGCACAAAATAGAAAGGAAAGGGGCAGACAAGGTAAGAGAGTGAGAGGGATTAAATAGGGGCACATAATAGGGGCACACAGGGTAAGAGAGAGAGGGAGGAAATAGGAGAGTGGACTGGGCCAATTAGTTTGGGGCTGGGCCAATTCAGCTTGGGAGCAGGCTTGGTTGGATTGGGGGCAGGCAAGGCCTATCAAGGTTGGAGGAAAGCTGGGCCTATGAGAGTTGGGGGCAGGCTAGACCTATGGATTTGGGGATGGGCTGGGCTCTCAAAGTTGGGGGCAGGCCAGGCAGCATCATGTGCTGAGGGAAATATTATCTGTGCTGCCCTGTGGTGCGGGGCCCCCAGAGGTGCGGGGCCCAATTGGTCCAATAGGCCTAAGGCCGGCCCTGTCTCCTTCTGTCCCTCATATCCCCCCACTATCACCTTCTGACCCCCATCCCCCATATATGAACTTCTCATTCTTTTCTGTACCCCTTATATCCCCACCTCATATCCCCACTATCTTCTTCTGTTCCTCATATTCTCATATCCCATATCTCCATCTGTCCCTCATTCCTTCATATCCCTATTGTCTTCTTCTCTCCTTCATTCGATGAGCTTCTACCCTTCTCACATCCCCTCTTACTTTTCTTCTGCTCCATCTGTCTATATTCCCCACACTCTTCAGTCGTCATCTCGCACTTCTCTCCTAATGGTCCCCACTTTCTGCTGTTTTTACCTGAATTTCTTCCTCTTCCCATCACACCCACCACACGCTTTCTTATCCCTTTCTTATTATTTCCCATTACAAACTCCCTCCTTCTCTTCCTCGTCTTTTCATATTTCTTCCATCTCTGTATCATTATTTCTGACCTTCATCTCCTCATATCCCCACTCTCCTCCATCTCTGAACTTATTACTATTTACCCCACCCTCCTCCAATACCATCTCACTTTTTGATCTCAAGTTTCTTCTACCCCCAACATCTACCCCCGGGCTTTTCTGGAGAACATTTCATCCAATCCCTGACCAAAGCCACCTCCAGGTTAGTGCAAAAGATTTCCATATAAGATTGGGAACCTATTATTCCCTATTATTCTCCTGTCTACTCCCACATGGAGACCTGCAGAGAATTGAACACTGATGGACTCAACATTAGCCATGCTCATAATTGGAAATCTGCAATACATTTCACATGAACACACTTCCACCAAACTCTATTGTCACATTAAGGCTCTACCCATTATCCTTACTCCAAAGTGAAGTCCTGCAGAGCATCCCACATAAATACTCTCTTGTCCACAAACTCTACTCCCAAGAGCAAAAAGAAGAAAAAGCCAACTTCACATATTGATCTGTCAACCCATTTGTTCCCTTCACTTAATTGAGATCAATAAAACTAAAAAGTTTTTTTATATTATTGCCATCAGTGCTGGGTAGCGCTTCCCTAAATGCCCCACTTGTTCTGCCCAAGAATAAGTCAGTGATTTACTAGGGAAGGCAAGAGAAGTACATGAACCAGGGATGCGTTGTGTGGTTTTGTTTTGCCTCCCTCCTTCACTTTATCTATATGAGCTCATGGAACAGCCGGCTCCATGTCACGGGGGATCCACACTCCCACGCTGCTCACACTTCCACTGCCAGTGGATAATAATAGCTGAATATTTATACCCATGCTCCTCTGGGGCAACAGGTTAACTGAATCCTAACCTGGAAAGCTCACAGGGCTGGTGAAGAGAGGAGGAAGGCCCTAGGCTTCAGCTGTTAGTAGGATAGTGGTAGTTGTTTACAACCATTGCCGGAGGGCCACATGTTGGAGATCCATGATGTATATACTAAATGTAAACCATATAATAAGTACTTTGTCCTGTTAATTTCTACCAGAGGGTCCATTTGATACTGGGGAGCCTAAAGCCAGACATAACAGCTTTCAATCTAAATGAAGATTCTTCAAAGTGTTCTCAACTAATTATTATCTGGTATTACTGAGAAAGAGGAGGCAGAACTCTAGACACTCACCCCTGGTAGGGTCTTCTGTTCGTGAAGGGCGCTCTGTGCCTTTAGTGCAGACTCTCGGGCGCAATAGGTTAGGAACGCACATCCTGGAAGAGAAGAAGTCATTGTGAAGTTAATGGAGATAATGTAGTGTTAAGGCCATTCCATAAGGTACTGAGGAGAAGCAAGGCTTGAACTGTCTTTGGTGCAGATGTTTTCAAGCTTATTCTTAAAGTCCCCCTACTTCTATGGGGCACCCCTGCGAGACATTTGGGTAAGATAAAGACTGTAGGCCAGCAGGGGAAGATACAGAGAGTAGGAAAAGATAAGACAGTCGTTTGAGATGGAGACAGTAGGACAAGACAGAGACAGTTGTGATTGTGACAGTCAAGCAAGATGGAAATAGCAGGACAACATAAAGACAGATTGAGACAGCTGTCTATGTCCTATGACCATCTAAGACGGTCTGAATGTCTATGGTTGTTCTAGATTGTTCCATTTCAAATTTTTATCACAATCTCCAATACCCACATTAAGTAACTAGTCTTCAACCTTGACCTGTGACCAACAGCTGGAGGGCAGCTGACCAGGGCTAAACAGAACATTAAATGGTAGTGAAGAATCCAAGCTGACATCTGAAGGATCTCCCTAAGAATGATGGACTTAGTCTCAGTCCATGAATCCTACATGTGTAACCACTGCCCAGAATAACTTGTGAAGATGACTTCACAAAGTGCTGACACCTACCTTAGACCAATGCCCAGTATTAATATCAAACAATTAGAACAAAATAAGATTTGTATCTCCACAGTTTATATTTTCAGGGCCAAGGGGCCTCTTTTTTAGTTTGGTCATATGGCCAATCTAAAATCAACCCGCGGCCAATGTAGGATGAAGGCAATGTTGGCTGTAGTTGTGACTGGTGGTCATTAGACATTAGACAGTTTAAAATCATGGAGTTTCAGGAAATTGAAATGTTTAATTAGTGGCCTTCATCTCCCCCTCCAAGGTTCCAGGCAATATAAAGCTCCCTCTCCCATGAGCCTTTTAGCCAGGACAACTGATGTGTTTAAAGCTCCCAAGAGCAGAGACTTGACAGGTCAGGAGGCCCCATGAATAATCCCATCGTAAGAAGCCACAGAAGGTTCTTGTTCATTGGAGTTTATGACTTTATGGACTTTATGAGGCGAGTCGGGGGGGCTCTGACCCCAAGGGGTTAAAAGTCACAGCTGTCGATAGGACCATGAACCTTATAGAGAGGTGACCCTCAGCCAATCAGCAGCATGTCTTCCCATCGGCAGGATTAATTAAAGATCATGTCTTGGCCTCTTACCCTACAAGATAACTTAACCCTTTCAGGGACCTGCTGTATATTTACACCCGTCCCCTGTGTCTCCAATCAATCCTGATGAAAATGGGTCATAATTTCTTTAAATTCCACCCCCCCCCCCACCACACAGACAGTTTGAATGAGGGGATTCCTGCCAATGTCTCTGTTGCTGTTGACATTATTTTTATTTATTAGCTGCAAATATTGTATAATATAATAGTCAGGCTCTGGCTCAGTGTTTGCAAGATTGTCCACACTTTGGGCCCTTTTTACCCTTTGTGCACCTGGGATTTCTCAAATCCTGGGGTTAACAGGCTATTAGACAGGAGTCAGTGACTGCAAACTAATGAAAGCTCCATTAACATTAACAGACACTGGGAATATAACTGACCATGGCCAGAGCCGCTGTCCCAGGAGCCAACAGTCTGGTGGATACACAGGAGGTGCTTTCCCAAGAAGCTTACACTTAGGCTTATGTGCAATGTATCACCTTTGTCACAAAAAGCTTGCAGTCTAGTGACATCATGGGGAACCCTGTCCAGGGAGCTAACAATCTAGTAATATAATGGGTCATCCAGCCCCAAGGAGCTTACATTCTAGTGTTATAAAGGGAGATGGTTTTACTAGGAACTTACAGTTTAGTGCAGTGGTGTTTAGACTTTTTTTATTCCAGCTTCCATTTGGGCCCCAACATTTGATGAGTCAATATTAGCTGAGAGCAGATATATCAACAAGCAATCACCCCCAAATCTCCCCCTAACTGACCTTCAGACTGGGCCCCCTTAGCCCATAACAAGGTTACAGATATATAGAAATATTGGGGTAACAGTCACCCAACTATAGTTCCAGGGGTACCCAGGGTACAAATAAACACTCACCCCAAATCTCCCCCTAACTGCCCTTCAGACTGGGCCCCCTTAGCTCATAACAAGGTTACAGATATATAGAAACATTGGGGTAGCAGTCACCCTGCTATAGTTCCAGGGGTACCCAGGGTACAAATAAACACTCACCCCAAATCTCCCCCTAACTGACCTTCAGACTGGGCCCCCTTAGCTCATAACAAGGTTACAGATATATATAAACATTGGGGTGTCACCCTGCTATGGTTCCAGGGGTACCCAGGGTTACAAATAAGCACTCACCCCAAATCTCCCTCTAACTGACCTTCAGACTGGGCCCCCTTAGCTCATAACAAGGTTACAGATATATAGAAACATTGGGGTGTCACCCTGCTATAGTTCCAGGGGTACCCAGGGTACAAATAAGCACTCACCCCAAATCTCCCCCTAACTGACCTTCAGACTGGGCCCCCTTAGCTCATAACAAGGTTACAGATATATAGAAACATTGGGGTGTCACCCTGCTATAGTTCCAGGGGTACCCAGGGCATAGATGAGCACTCACCCCAAATCTCACCTAGTTTACCTCCTAGTGTATGTAGGAGCCGCACCCCCTTCCATAACCACAGCTTCAGGACTCCCTAAAGGGCCAACCGCATAGTTTGGAACCATTGGTCTAGTGGTCAAATGGCAGAAGCTTACAATCCAGTGGTTCAGCTGTCAGATCATTCCTCAGGAGATGTGTCATAAAAAGGAGCCCTACTATAAGAGCCTAGAATGGAGGGGCAATAAGTGGGCTTCACATTGACATGAGCTCCCAGTGTAGTACTAGGGGCAAGTGAGTGGAAGGACTGGGTACAAGTGTAATTTAGGGAGTCAGTCCCAGAACAGCTCTTAGTATAAGTGACTTAGAGGGAATAACCATCAGGTTGCTGAGCCTGAGTGAAAATCTGGGGTGTCTGTTGCACCCCAAGCTTGCAATCTGTCTGTAAGGGGTGAAACAATGTATAAAGTGCAGATGAGGAGTTGAGATGGGGATTAGTAGGCCTCGGGGGTTAGTGACAGAAATCCCTGACCTTTCCAGTTATATAACCTTGTTTAATGCCGTTGCCGGACCAGACTGACCCACAAAGCTTACACCCCTCTGAGACGTCGGCAGGATAACATAAACTAAACCTAGAGCTGCTTCCCTTGGACCTGGGAGGGAGGGGGGGAGTCCAATGGGTCAGTGTTTGGGTTTGGCTTTATTTAGGCCTGTGACATTCTCCAGTGCCAGTGCCTGACATGGCTGAGCCCAATCTGTCACTCACTCTTCCCAATTCTACTCCCCAGCACCTCCCCCCAGCTGAGCTTAACCAATGTTGCTTCATTAAGTGTTCCTTGATTTTTTTGTCCCCCCCCCTCCCCTGCCATCTGTCACAGCATCATCTTTACAAATCACCCTCCCCCCAAAGCCACGGTGAATCTCCAGCACCTCACTTGTTCCCAGTGACAAAATGGCCTGAATGTTCCTTCAGAAGCCTCTGAGATGAGCCTGGAACCCCCACAAATGCTGCCCCTTGTAGGCTTGTGCCTTTGGGAAGAGCAAACCCTCCCTGTTTCAATGACTTTCTCCATTCTCTTTGTCTGCCTCCCTCTTCTTCTCTCTCTTCTTCTCCCTCTTCTTGTCACTCTTTCTGCCCTTCTCACTCCTGTGGATTTACCCCTCCATTCTCCTGAGGTGGAGACTGATCTTCTCTCCGTCCTGCACTTCTCTTTGTTCCACTCTTTTCTCTCTCTCCTTCCATCCCATTCACCTTGAATATTTCCCTTGCCCGATTCCCCACCTTTCCTCCCTTCTCAGGTCCATTTTGGCCAATCAAGGGGTACAAGGACCTCTCATATACAATGTTTCCACCACACATCTTACAGTAACCCTTTCCTCCTCATTACTCTGCACCCCACAACTCGCCGAGCCCCCTGAATTGGCCTTACCTTTGTGCATCCCTGTAAATTTGTCTTTAATGACTGTAAGTTCATAAATTTTCCCAAACTGCTCAAAGATTGGCTTGAGGTCCTTCTCATCAAGGTTCCTGGGGATCTGTCCAATGAAAAGTTTGATGGCATCTGGTTCCTTCATTGGGGCGAGGTGGGCACAGGGGAAGGGGAGCAGAGAAGGAACAGACTCTCACCACCCAACAGTAGATCTTCTTGATGGTCAGTCCCTAGAGATGTCACCCAAGCGTAGTCTGTCCTGTGTGGCTTTTTGGGGTCTTCCAGTTGCCCCCAGCTGCCCGTCAAATGTCTCCAGCCGGCATGAGCTCAGTACCAGGCAGACATGAGAGAGGTGCCCGCTGGTAGGTCCCTCTAGGAAAGATGCTGCTTGCAAAGTGCTTAATTAGGGTATCGATCAGCCCGAGTGGAGATGGGGAGTTAAATTCTTCTCTGTCTCTTTTTATTTCTGGGGCTATTGATCCGAGAGCTCTGCCCCCTCCTCTGGTTTCAGCAGCTTCTGCCTTTAGTGGATCTTGAGGTCTGATTCAAAATCTTTTCTTTCCCAACAACTGCCCCCCCCCCCTGCCAAGAGCCCGCCCCATCCTGACCAGGGATGATGTCAGAGTGAGGGGCCGGGGAGAAACTGCCATACACACCCACAAACGTAGAAATCATTTGCTGATTGATTTGGGAATTCTTCGGTGAGTAGGCGGTGCTTGTTGGGGCAGTGTCAGGCGCTAGAGGGGGCATTAAACCTGCCCAGAGTCTATGGACAAATACTAGAGCCCAATGTATCACTCAGTAATTATTTGTTATAAATTCAATATCCAGCGACGTCTCAGTAAAGATCTGATATGTAAGTGGTGATAATTGGGGGTCATTTGGGGGGTATGTGTTTAAAGGCCTCCCCAAGGGTTTTTTTTTTATTTTCCAGATAGAGGGGCACAGGGCAGATGGGGGCGGTGTGTAGTAAAAGGGGGTGTTATTGTTTCAGCCCCATGTTTTGCCCTCTAGTCAATAGTAAAACACAGTCCACCTGCCGCCCCCCCCCCTAGATCTCACAGCGGGTGCTGATCCATTGGGAGGGGGGCGGTTGTGCAGCTGCAGCTGAGGTTGGGAATTGGCAGACGATCCCTGCTTTGCCCATTGTTCTGCCGCTCTCCTTGGTGCTGAAGCTGGGAGTGGGGGAGGGGAGGGACTGGGAGGAGGGACAAGGTGTGTGAGGAGGGAGGGGGCATGTACAGTACAAAGGATGGCAGGGAGGGGGCACGTTACATTGGTTGGGGTGGTTGGAGCCAGCTGGCCTTGGCATGGACGAGTAACTCTTTCACTGCTGGAGGGGGAGGGGCTGGAGAAGACGATTCCTACTGAGCTGTCCCTGGTGCTGAAGCCTCTCTCCTGCACCCCGTTCCTTCCCCTCCCAGCGTCCCTTGCATTATTGCACCGCTACCCTCTCTCCCCCGCTACAATATAATACTACTCTATAGGACAGGATCTCCCATTATACCACTAGAGTGTAAGCTCCGTGGGACAGGCTCTCCCATTATACCACTAGAGTGTAAGCTCCTTGGGACAGGGTCTCCCATTATACCACTAGAGTGTAAGCTCCTTGGGACAGGGTCTTCCATTAAACCTCTAAAGTGTAAGCTCCTTGGGACAGGGTCTTCCATTATACCACTAGAGTGTAAGCTCCTTGGGACAGGGTCTTCCATTATACAACTAGAGTGTAAGCTCCTTCGGACAGGGTCTCCCATTATACCACTAGAGTGTAAGCTCCTTGGGACAGGGTCTTCCATTATACCACTAGAGTGTAAGCTCCTTGGGGCAGGGTCTTCCATTATACCACTACAGTGTAAGCTCCTTCGGACAGGGTCTCCCATTATACCACTAGAGTGTAAGCTCCTTGGGACAGGGTCTTCCATTATACCACTAGAGTGTAAGCTCCTTGGGATAGGGTCTCCCATTATACCACAAAGGTTTAAGCTCCTTTGGACAGGGTCTCCCATTATACCACTAGAGTGTAAGCTCCTTGGGGCAGAATCCCCATTATGGCTCGGCATTGTAGATGGGAAGGGATGATTCACAGGCAGTTTTTTTGAGTCAAAGCAAATCCATAAATTGACACATTGTCTCCTTTTCTGCCCCCCCCCCTCTTGTCACTGTGACCTCTGCCCTTTCAGAAGACAAAAACAAGTGATTAGGGGGGGTCTGCCTCACAGGGACTGGCTGGAGGGGGAGGGGATGTGACATTTTTAGGTGTGAAATTGGCAGATAATAGGGAAATAACGATTGTTTGTGCCATTGTGATACCTGCACTCACTGAGCCGCTGCTTAGGGACCCCCACACTCATATGTCTGCCCCCCCCCACTAACCCCCGGCCTTGTGGTAGTTATACACATCTATAAGTCCCACTCATTATACAGAGCTGGTGCTGGGGCCCCCCTTGTGCTCACATTAAATACAATTAATCAACTAAAATGATTCCTTTATATGGGGGGGGTCAGTGTGATTGTTACTTGCCCTGGGGGAGTCATTAGTCACGGGGGCAACCCCAGGCTGGATACACTTAAGCTGGCCATAGACGCAAAGATCTGATTGTAGGAATCGTGGATTCGTACGATTTTCGGACCATGTGTGGAGAGTCCCGACATTTTTCGTCCGTCGGAGATCGGTCGTTTGGTCGATCGGACAGGTTAGAAAATTTCTGTCGGCTGCTGATAATATCTCTGCGTGTATCGCCGATCATACGATTTTCAGAGGGAGATTGTCACTAGTGTTGTCAGACATAAGTATCGTACGATTGCCGTCAGGGGCAGAACATTGGCTGATCTGTTCTATTTGATCGGAATGGTAAAGACTTTGATCTGAATGGTTAGTGGAGGGTCGGGAGATGGGAAAGTCCGATCGTACGTTGATTCGTACGATCGGATCTTTGCGTCTATGGCAGCTTTACTCTCAGTTATTACTTGCCTGCACCCGGGCACATGGTATATATAACACATACAGAGACACATATAGTGAATAAAGTACCCCCTCTTGTGAAATATAAGGATATAATACAAAAAAGCCATGAATATCTTATAAATTATATCCTTATAAATGGTGAGTTCTGATGTCATCAGTTATAAACGGTGAGTTCTGATGTCATGTCTGTCACATGACTGCTGGAAATTTATGTATTATAATAAATAAAGTACCGCCAGTTGCAAAATATAAGGATATTAGAAGTTACCTCGGAGTTCCATGACCTGTATGAAAGCACTCGGCCTTCGGTAACTTATAATATCCTTATATTTTACAAGAGGGGGCACTTTATTCACTTCATATAGTGAATAAAGTACCCCCTCTTGTGAAATATAAGGATATTATAGTCACCGAGGAGTTCCATGACCATATAAAGGCACGAGGCTGAAGGTCATGGAACTCAGAGGTAACTTCTAATATCCTCATATTTTCCAACAAGGGCTACTTTATTTATTATAATACACACGTTTCAGTGAGTCATGTGACAGAAATGACATCACTAATCACCGTTTATAACTGATGACATCAGAACTCACCGTTTATAACTGATGACATCAGAACTCACCGTTTATAACTGATGACATCAGAACTCACCGTTTATACGGATATAATTTACAAGATATTCATGGCTTTTGTGTATTGTATAGTGAATAAAGTACCCCTATTGTAAAATATAAGGATATTATAAGTTACCGAGGAGTTTCATGACCATATAAAAGTACGATGCCGAAGGCCGAGTGTTTTTATACAGGTCATGGAACTCCAAGGTAACTTCTAATATCCTCATATTTTACAACTGGGGGTACTTTATTTATTATAATACACAAATTTCAATGAGTCATGTGACAGAAATTACATCAGAACTCACCGTTTATAACTGATGACATCAGAACTCACCGTTTATACGCATATAATTTACAAGATATTCATGGCTTTTGTGTATTATATATATATATATATAGAGAGGCAGGTTGTGTGGCATCTCGGGGGAGGGGGGAGTGTTGCTGGGCAAGGCTGGGCTTTGTGTATCCGGCCGCAGGAATGTGTGTGTGTCGGGCTGAGGTTTGTGTTACATCTCATGAGTCAATATCATGTTGTGTTTGTATATTGTGCGTTGGACGAGAGCAGGAGATTCCAGGTAAGATTAAACCCCCCAGGGAGAGTGATGAGCGTGGGACTGGCCTCATACACATTCTACCTGATCTGTGGCCACTGATTGGGCCGATAAGACTGAGTGTAGCCATACAGGGATCCTCAGGGTCACAGCCAAGCCCATTGGATTAAATGAAGAAATATTGATTCCCTGTGGCACTGGGCAGCGGATGGGTTGGTGGAAACTGACACTTGGGATCAAGGAATCCGGGAGTTGGTCAGTAGAGCGATTCCTAATGGATCATCATCACCAGAGAGAAGAGTTTTCCTAGAGGGATAACACTTAGGGATTCACAGGGAGGTGGTGCTGAGGGAGCGCAGGCCATTTACACATTTACAAGGGCAGATGACAGTTGGAAGAGGCGAGGGCACAGGGTGGAAGGAGACAGGAGGGCTGAATAAAAGAGTTAGAGAAGTGAGTTGATAAACCACCCAAGGAATATAAACCCACCATCATTACGAGAGTGAATTCCCTTCCTACACTTTCTCCAACGAAACATACACCCCCAGGACCCCTCCCCCCATTTCACTAATTAGAGTCCATTTGCATATTAAGGGCACTTGAGATTGGAAAGGCCTGACATTAATAACACACATGGTGAGGGGCCACATTCCCCCGGGGTCACCATCTGCTGGGTGCATTGTACAAGAGGAGGGAGGATTAGAGGCTGGCACTCTATTCACATGCTGATCTCTCAATGAATCACAAGGGTAGGGCTGCAGCCTACAATGGACTTTACATTTCCAGTATTGCTCATTGTAGTGGGTGGTGGTTTAGGGCAATAAAGAAAAGGCATTTTCTTTGGGTCCAGCATCAGATGGATACATTGGGGTACAGTATATACACTGGGCATGCCTCATCTGTGGCCTCCCATCCCAGCTGGTGTCTTTAGAAAATTCTGGGAGTTGTAGTTTTTCAGCTGAAGGGCTCTAGGCTTGACATCTCTCCTCATTCAATGATTTCCCAGCTGGTTTTCTGATCCTCTCAATGAATATTTACTATCACCAAAGGCCTTGCTTTATCTACCTGCCATATTGAATGTGGCAAAACACTCATTTTGAGCAGGGAAATTCATTGGAAATACTGTCAGATCCAATAGATCACATGGTCATTTCCCTATTATAACTTCATTGCTCTCCACCATATTGGAAGTGGCAGCAATACCTTTCCTATTGTCACATCCTCAAGATCTATAGAACCCTCAATAGAATCATTAATTACTCATTAATCATCAATAAAACTAGTACACAGGTCTGCTTTGGCCATGCATGTCTACCATATTGGAGGTGGCAACTAACCTATTTATAGTAAGGATATCAGGTTGACTTGGTTTATTTCTTAAGACGGGTAATTTATTTCCTTGGGCCCTAAAATTCCTTTCAACCTCCAGGGTCACCTGATGTGACTTTACCTCTAAAAACCCGACCAATAGAAACGCGCCTTCCAACATCGCATCCCAAGTGACCTTTGTAATTTAATGTTCCAAAAGGGAACAAGTGTGACCTTTTCACATGAAAGTGGCCCTCTGAGTTTAACCAACCCCCGCCCATGAGATTAAAGGGCTACAATTCACTTTAAGCCGCATTAAAAATTAATTGATCCTATTAATATAAATGGTGGAGCAGCGATGGAACTCAGAATAGTCACAGGGCAGTTACTGATGGATTTCTGTAAGTACATAACCGGAACAATATATATTTTTGTAGGGGGGAGGGAGATTTCAGTAGCCTTGGATATAGGGTTGCTGTAAAGCTGATTACACAGAGGTGACCTTTATGCTCTACATGGGAGATAGTATGGGGGGTAGAAAGGAATCCCCTCCAAGGCCAGAAACATCTTGAGGATGCTGAGAATAACCAACAGAAACACTCCATACACGTGTTTCACTCGATACGCCAGTCCTTGGTAGTCACATGGTAATCATGTCATTGGTGCATTTCAATGGCTTCAGATATTGCAATAATATGAGTTTGGATCTGAAGTATGAGCTCTTTGAATCACCCTCACACCGTGATTTGTTTGTGATTTGATCCATTGACCTGCAGGTGAGGGATTCAGTGATATGTCCCCTGGGCTGAGGAACAAAGTCACATGGCAAGTGGGATGGGCACTAATTATCAGCTAATCCTTTTCTCCCTGTACCAAATCTGTAGTGGTGGGGCAAAAGAAACTTAATAGGATTCAATTATTGATATCAGTTTATTCTGTACAAGCTGTAGAACTTCAGCTGTTTGGCCCTTGGTGGGTATTTTTAATCCACTTGCAACCCTTCAAAACCAGCTAAAGAGGGTGTTAATAGTTCTATCTCGCTCTCCTGTCTCCATCATGTCCTACTGTCTCCATCTTGCCCTACTGTCTCCATCATGTCCTACTGTCTCCATCTTGCCCTACTGTCTCCATCATGTCCTACTGTCTCCATCTTGCCCTACTGTCTCCATCTTGCCCTACTGTCTCCATCTTGCCCTACTGTCTCCATCATGTCCTACTGTCTCCATCTTGCCCTAATGTCTCCATCTTGTCCTACTGTCTCCATCTTGCCCTACTGTCTCCATTGTGTCCTACAGTCTCCATTTTTCCCTACTGACTCCATTTTGTCTTACTGTCTCCATCTTGTCCTACTGTCTCCATCTTGCCCTACTGTCTCCATCTTGTCCTACAGTCTTCATTTTGCCCTACTGTCTCCATCTTGTCCTACTGTCTCCATCGTGTCCTACTGTCTCCATCTTGTCCTACTGTCTTCATCTTGTCCTACTGTCTCCATCTTGTCCTACAGTCTTCATTTTGCCCTATTGTCTCCATCTTGTCCTACTGTCTCCATCGTGTCCTACTGTCTCCATCTTGTCCTACTGTCTCCATCTTGTCCTACTGTCTTCATCTTGTCCTACTGTCTCCTTCTTTTCGTACCATCTCCATCTTGTCCTACTGTCGCCATCTTGCCCTACTGTCTACATTTTGCCCTACTGTCTCAATCTTGTCCTACTGTCTCCATCTTGCCCTACTGTCTACATTTTGCCCTACTGTCTCCATCTTGTCCTACTGTCTCCATCTTGTCCTACTGTCTCCATCTTGTCCTACAGTCTCCATTTTGCCCTACTGCCTCCATTTTGTCCTACTGTCTCCATCTTGCCCTACTGTCTCCATCTTGTCCTACTGTCTCCATCTTGTCCTACTGTCGCCATCTTGTCCTACTGTCTCCATCTTGCCCTACTGTCTCCATCTTGTCCTACTGTCTCCATCTTGCCCTACTCTCTCCATCTTGTCCTACTGTCTCCATCTTGTCCTGCTGTCTCCATCTTGTCTTACGGTCTCCATTTTGTCCTACTGTGTCCTGAGTTTGTTGCATGTCCTGAAGAGAACTGTTGTATAGATATTCTATAGTGATACACAGGTTACACTGTGACAGTTGTACTACACATAGGGAGGGATATATATATATATATATATATATATATATATATATATATATATATTATACAATTATTCAGTATATTTATGTGATGGAGGTTACATTGTGAAGCATCTGTCAAACACTGAAATTGGGAGGGACCTTAAACAGAGTAGGTGGGTCAGCGAATGAAATTCAAGTTCACAATGAGACTGGAGGATGAGAGGAAGGTCTCTCAGGGGCCAGTGATCAGTTCATGACAGTAACAGGGCTGCCAGTTCTTAATAGTCATGGAGGGGCAGGGGTGCCGGATAGAGAAGCACCAAGCTGCTAAGCATCATTGTCTTATTGATTCCGTCTCTACAGTGTGAGCTATAAACCCAGACTTATTTCCCTACTGCTCCAAAGAGCTTCCCCTTCTCTCCACTGCTGTGTCATTGCTCATCCCATAGCAGAACCCACCAGCCCCATTAACTTATACACATGGAGGGGCTTCTCTGACTGGCAATTATGTCTCAACTGAATTATATTTAATTTGTACATAAATCCCTTTTAATACACAAATGAGTCTGCAGCCTTGTGCCTTTATATGGTCACAGAACAACCCCTCAGTGACTTCTAATATCCTTATCATTTACAGTAGGGGCTACATTATCCCTTATAATACATGAGTGATACTCAGAGTTCCCTGTATAACTCAGCCTGCAGCCTTGTGCCTTTATATGGTCACAGAACAACCCCTCAGTGACTTCTAATATCCTTATCATTTACAGTAGGGGGTACATTATCCCTTATAATACATGAGTGATACTCAGAGTTCCCTGTATAACTCAGCCTGCAGCCTTGTGTCTTTATATGGTCACAGAACAACCCCTCAGTGACTTCTAATATCCTTATCATTTACAGTAGGGGGTACATTATCCCTTATAATACATGAGTGATACTCAGAGTTCCCTGTATAACTCAGCCTGCAGCCTTGTGCCTTTATATGGTCACAGAACAACCCCTCAGTGACTTCTAATATCCTTATCATTTACAGTAGGGGGTACATTATCCCTTATAATACATGAGTGATACTCAGAGTTCCCTGTATAACTCAGCCTGCAGCCTTGTGCCTTTATATGGTCACAGAACAACCCCTCAGTGACTTCTAATATCCTTATCATTTACAGTAGGGGGTACATTATCCCTTATAATACATGAGTGATACTCAGAGTTCCCTGTATAACTCAGCCTTGTGCCTTGTGTCTTTATATGGTCACAGAACAACCCCTCAGTGACTTCTAATATCCTTATCATTTACAGTAGGGGGTACATTATCCCTTATAATACATGAGTGATACTCAGAGTTCCCTGTATAACTCAGCCTGCAGCCTTGTGCCTTTATATGGTCACAGAACAACCCCTCAGTGACTTCTAATATACTTATCATTTACAGTAGGGGGTACATTATCCTTATAATACATGAGTGATACTCAGAGTTCCCTGTATAACTCAGCCTGCAGCCTTGTGTCTTTATATGGTCACAGAACAGCCCCTCAGTGACTTCTAATATCCTTATCATTTACAGTAGGGGGTACATTATCCCTTATAATACATGAGTGATACTCAGAGTTCCCTGTATAACTCAGCCTGCAGCCTTGTGCCTTTATATGGTCACAGAACAACCCCTCAGTGACTTCTAATATCCTTATCATTTACAGTAGGGGGTACATTATCCCTTATAATACATGAGTGATACTCAGAGTTCCCTGTATAACTCAGCCTGCAGCCTTGTGCCTTTATATGGTCACAGAACAACCCCTCAGTGACTTCTAATATCCTTATCATTTACAGTAGGGGGTACATTATCCCTTATAGTACATGAGTGATACTCAGAGTTCCCTGTATAACTCAGCCTGCAGCCTTGTGCCTTTATATGGTCACAGAACAACCCCTCAGTGACTTATAATATCCTTATCATTTACAGTAGGGGGTACATGATCCCTTATAATACTGAGAAACTGAAGTTAATATTTCGCTAGAGACTGAGGAAAAGCAGAAATAACTCACAAACAACTAGACTAGGAAACTGCTGTGTAACCGCTTCCCCTTTTCGAGTACACAGACGCAAATAACACAGGATGGTTCTACCCAGGGGTATTTGAGTCGTTCTGGATGCCTCCAGATTGCCCCCATGATACTTCCAGATTACTCCCTATACTGCCAGTGCCAGGCACATGGCTCTCATTGTAGTAACAATACTCAGAGGGGAATCCATTTGTATTAGGGGCAAATCTCAGCCAGACACCTCTCCAAAGCCAAAATAAAGCTCAGTGAATTGTATTGTGTTTCCTAGTGAGCAGCTCAGCAGCAATAGTGAGCCAGATGGCACCTTCCCCTGCTGTCTGGGGGCAAAGTACAAACCTTTCCGTAAGAATCCAATAGCGACCAAGCGCAACCTGGTAAACACCATCTGATATGTATTCTGTAATACCGGGCCCTCCTCCTATTGGTTAGGGGCCACACACTGCCAATCCCTGCTCTATTCCCTGTAGCTGATCTGCATTTGCAGTAAGTGTTAGGGAAAGACTAGGGGTGCTGGGAGTTGTAGTACAGTAACAGGGAGTCACATACAATCCCTGCTCTATTCCTTGTAGCTGATCTGCATTTGCACTAAGTGTTAGGGAAAGACTAGGGGTGCAGGGAGTTGTAGTACAGTAACAGGGAGTCACATACAATCCCTGCTCTATTCCCTGTAGCTGATCTGCATTTGCAGTAAGTGTTAGGGAAAGACTAGGGGTGCTGGGAGTTGTAGTACAGTAACAGGGAGTCACATACAATCCCTGCTCTATTCCCTGTAGCTGATCTGCATTTGCAGTAAGTGTTAAGGAAAGACTGGGGGTGCTGGGAGTTGTAGTACAGTAACAGGGAGTCACATACAATCCCTGCTCTATTCCCTGTAGCTGATCTGCATTTGCAGTAAGTGTTAGGGAAAGACTAGGGGTGCAGGGAGTTGTAGTACAGTAACAGGGAGTCACATACAATCCCTGCTCTATTCCCTGTAGCTGATCTGCATTTGCAGTAAGTGTTAGGGAAAGACTAGGGGTGCAGGGAGTTGTAGTACAGTAACAGGGAGTCACATACAATCCCTGCTCTATTCCCTGTAGCTGATCTGCATTTGCAGTAAGTGTTAGGGAAAGACTAGGGGTGCTGGGAGTTGTTGTACAGTAACAGGGAGTCACGTACAATCCCTGCTCTATTCCCTGTAGCTGATCTGCATTTGCAGTAAGTGTTAGGGAAAGACTAGGGGTGCTGGGAGTTGTAGTACAGTAACAGGCTCAAATATCTCCACCCCTGGGCAGCCCATGAAGGGGTTACATTTGACTGACTCTCCTGTATTAGCTTACCCCCAACTAGCTTTGATTTTGGGAGCTGGAAATAGGGAGAGAAGATATAGCGGATTCATCCCAAAATAATGGAGCTGGATCCCCCTGTTCATGATAAAGGATCTTCTGGGTTAATGCCAAAGCCATTTAATATTCAGCTTTACAATGGGCAAAACAGTGGAACAAGGCACAGCTGGTATTGGCTGATGGTTTTGTATCGGGAGCAGAGGGTTAATGTTCTGTTCTATCTTATCTGTAATTAAACTGATATATCCGACAGCCCAGCTGGAGAACACCTCCTCCCCTACACCGGATTGGGATAAACAAGGATCTGGGAATTGTACAGGAAGGGACCGCCGGGAAAAGCAGGAACGAGGCCGGATGATTAGGGAGAGACAGGCACAGGTCCCACATTAATTAACTTACTGTAATTAAACAGACATCCGCCCAGAGCAACTGCAAGAAGCAAATACAGAGACATCTCTGACATACAGAAACCAGCACTTGGGGTCCATAGCACTTGTGTCTCTAACATGAGGCCCATACGCCAGATATTGGGGTGAAACAGTTACTGACTGGGAAATAATATATAATTCTGTGTTACAGTAAGAAACCAGGATTTAATACTGGGAATAAAGTGATTTAGAACCGAGCCCAGAGCTCTAGGTGAGACCTTACCAGGGATCTATAAAGTGGTATCACTGTCTCTCTCTGTCCCCTGGGGATCGGGTCTGTAGAACTGAACCCAGAGCTCTAGGTGAGACCTTACCAGGGATCTATAAAGTGGTATCACTGTCTCTGTCCCCTGGGGATCGGGTCTGTAGAACTGAACCCAGAGCTCTAGGCGAGACCTTACCAGGGATCTATAAAGAGGTATCACTGTCTCTCTCTGTCCCCTGGGGATCGGGTCTGTAGAACTGAACCCAGAGCTCTAGGTGAGACCTTACCAGGGATCTATAAAGTGGTATCACTGTCTCTCTCTGTCCCTTGGGGATCGGGTCTGTAGAACTGAACCCAGAGCTCTAGGTGAGACCTTACCAGGGATCTATAAAGTGGTATCACTGTCTCTCTCTGTCCCCTGGGGATCGGGTCTGTAGAACTGAACCCAGAGCTCTAGGTGAGACCTTACCAGGGATCTATAAAGTGGTATCACTGTCTCTCTCTGTCCCCTGGGGATCGGGTCTGTAGAACTGAACCCAGAGCTCTAGGTGAGACCTTACCAGGGATCTATAAAGTGGCATCACTTTCTCTCTCACCTGGGGATCGGGTCTGTAGAACTGAACCCAGAGCTCTAGGTGAGACCTTACCAGGGATCTATAAAGTGGTATCACTGTCTCTCTCTGTCCCCTGGGGATCGGGTCTGTAGAACTGAACCCAGAGCTCTAGGTGAGCCCTTACCAGGGATCTATAAAGTGGTATCACTGTCTCTGTCCCCTGGGGATCGGGTCTGTAGAACTGAACCCAGAGCTCTAGGTGAGACCTTACCAGGGATCTATAAAGTGGTATCACTGTCTCTCTCTGTCCCCTGGGGATCGGGTCTGTAGAACTGAACCCAGAGCTCTAGGTGAGACCTTACCAGGGATCTATAAAGTGGTATCACTGTCTCTCTCTCTGTCCCCTGGGGATCGGGTCTGTAGAACTGAACCCAGAGCTCTAGGTGAGACCTTACCAGGGATTTATAAAGTGGTATCACTGTCTCTGTCCCCTGGGGATCGGGTCTGTAGAACTGAACCCAGAGCTCTAGGTGAGACCTTACCAGGGATCTATAAAGTGGTATCACTGTCTCTCTCTGTCCCCTGGGGATCGGGTCTGTAGAACTGAACCCAGAGCTCTAGGTGAGACCTTACCAGGGATCTATAAAGTGGTATCACTGTCTCTCTCTGTCCCCTGGGGATCGGGTCTGTAGAACTGAACCCAGAGCTCTAGGTGAGACCTTACCAGGGATCTATAAAGTGGTATCACTGTCTCTGTCCCCTGGGGATCGGGTCTGTAGAACTGAACCCAGAGCTCTAGGTGAGACCTTACCAGGGATCTATAAAGTGGTATCACTGTCTCTCTCTGTCCCCTGGGGATCGGGTCTGTAGAACTGAACCCAGAGCTCTAGGTGAGACCTTACCAGGGATCTATAAAGTGGTATCACTGTCTCTCTCTGTCCCCTGGGGATCGGGTCTGTAGAACTGAACCCAGAGCTCTAGGTGAGACCTTACCAGGGATCTATAAAGTGATATCACTGTCTCTCTCTCTGTCCCCTGAGGATTGGGTCTGTAGAACTGAACCCAGAGCTCTAGGTGAGACCTTACCAGGGATCTATAAAGTGGTATCACTGTCTCTGTCCCCTGGGGATCGGGTCTGTAGAACTGAACCCAGAGCTCTAGGTGAGACCTTACCAGGGATCTATAAAGAGGTATCACTGTCTCTCTCTGTCCCCTGGGGATCGGGTCTGTAGAACTGAACCCAGAGCTCTAGGTGAGACCTTACCAGGGATCTATAAAGTGGTATCACTGTCTCTCTCTCTGTCCCCTGGGGATCGGGTCTGTAGAACTGAACCCAGAGCTCTAGGTGAGACCTTACCAGGGATTTATAAAGTGGTATCACTGTCTCTGTCCCCTGGGGATCGGGTCTGTAGAACTGAACCCAGAGCTCTAGGTGAGACCTTACCAGGGATCTATAAAGTGGTATCACTGTCTCTCTCTGTCCCCTGGGGATCAGGTCTGTAGAACTGAACCCAGAGCTCTAGGTGAGACCTTACCAGGGATCTATAAAGTGGTATCACTGTCTCTCTCTGTCCCCTGGGGATCGGGTCTGTAGAACTGAACCCAGAGCTCTAGGTGAGACCTTACCAGGGATCTATAAAGTGGTATCACTGTCTCTCTCTGTCCCCTGGGGATCAGGTCTGTAGAACTGAACCCAGAGCTCTAGGTGAGACCTTACCAGGGATCTATAAAGTGGTATCACTGTCTCTGTCCCCTGGGGATCGGGTCTGTAGAACTGAACCCAGAGCTCTAGGTGAGACCTTACCAGGGATCTATAAAGTGGTATCACTGTCTCTCTCTGTCCCCTGGGGATCGGGTCTGTAGAACTGAACCCAGAGCTCTAGGTGAGACCTTACCAGGGATCTATAAAGTGGTATCACTGTCTCTGTCCCCTGGGGATCGGGTCTGTAGAACTGAACCCAGAGCTCTAGGTGAAACCTTACCAGGGATCTATAAAGTGGTATCACTGTCTCTCTCTGTCCCCTGGGGATCGGGTCTGTAGAACTGAACCCAGAGCTCTAGGTGAGACCTTACCAGGGATCTATAAAGTGGTATCACTGTCTCTCTCTGTCCCCTGGGGATCGGGTCTGTAGAACTGAACCCAGAGCTCTAGGTGAGACCTTACCAGGGATCTATAAAGTGGTATCACTGTCTCTCTCTGTCCCCTGGGGATCGGGTCTGTAGAACTGAACCCAGAGCTCTAGGTGAGACCTTACCAGGGATCTATAAAGTGGTATCACTGTCTCTCTCTGTCCCCTGGGGATCGGGTCTGTAGAACTGAACCCAGAGTTCTAGGTGAGACCTTACCAGGGATCTATAAAGTGGTATCACTGTCTCTCTCTGTCCCCTGGGGATCGGGTCTGTAGAACTGAACCCAGAGCTCTAGGTGAGACCTTACCAGGGATCTATAAAGTGGTATCACTGTCTCTCTCTGTCCCCTGGGGATCGGGTCTGTAGAACTGAACCCAGAGCTCTAGGTGAGACCTTACCAGGGATCTATAAAGTGGCATCACTTTCTCTCTCACCTGGGGATCGGGTCTGTAGAACTGAACCCAGAGCTCTAGGTGAGCCCTTACCAGGGATCTATAAAGTGGTATCACTGTCTCTCTCTGTCCCCTGGGGATCGGGTCTGTAGACCTGAACCCAGAGCTCTAGGTGAGCCCTTACCAGGGATCTATAAAGTGGTATCACTGTCTCTCTCTGTCCCCTGGGGATCGGGTCTGTAGAACTGAACCCAGAGCTCTAGGTGAGACCTTACCAGGGATCTATAAAGTGGTATCACTGTCTCTCTCTGTCCCCTGGGGATCGGGTCTGTAGAACTGAACCCAGAGCTCTAGGTGAGCCCTTACCAGGGATCTATAAAGTGGTATCACTGTCTCTCTCTGTCCCCTGGGGATCGGGTCTGTAGAACTGAACCCAGAGCTCTAGGTGAGACCTTACCAGGGATCTATAAAGTGGTATCACTGTCTCTCTCTGTCCCCTGGGGATCGGGTCTGTAGAACTGAACCCAGAGCTCTAGGTGAGACCTTACCAGGGATCTATAAAGTGGTATCACTGTCTCTCTCTGTCCCCTGGGGATTGGGTCTGTAGAACTGAACCCAGAGCTCTAGGTGAGACCTTACCAGGGATCTATAAAGTGGTATCACTGTCTCTCTATGTCCCCTGGGGATCGGGTCTGTAGAACTGAACCCAGAGCTCTAGGTGAGACCTTACCAGGGATCTATAAAGTGGTATCACTGTCTCTCTCTGTCCCCTGGGGATCGGGTCTGTAGAACTGAACCCAGAGCTCTAGGTGAGACCTTACCAGGGATCTATAAAGTGGTATCACTGTCTCTCTCTGTCCCCTGGGGATCGGGTCTGTAGAACTGAACCCAGAGCTCTAGGTGAGACCTTACCAGGGATCTATAAAGTGGTATCACTGTCTCTCTCTGTCCCCTGGGGATCGGGTCTGTAGAACTGAACCCAGAGCTCTAGGTGAGACCTTACCAGGGATCTATAAAGTGGTATCACTGTCTCTCTCTGTCCCCTGGGGATCGGGTCTGTAGAACTGAACCCAGAGCTCTAGGTGAGACCTTACCAGGGATCTATAAAGTGGCATCACTTTCTCTCTCACCTGGGGATCGGGTCTGTAGAACTGAACCCAGAGCTCTAGGTGAGCCCTTACCAGGGATCTATAAAGTGGTATCACTGTCTCTCTCTGTCCCCTGGGGATCGGGTCTGTAGAACTGAACCCAGAGCTCTAGGTGAGCCCTTACCAGGGATCTATAAAGTGGTATCACTGTCTCTCTCTGTCCCCTGGGGATCGGGTCTGTAGAACTGAACCCAGAGCTCTAGGTGAGACCTTACCAGGGATCTATAAAGTGGTATCACTGTCTCTGTCCCCTGGGGATCGGGTCTGTAGAACTGAACCCAGAGCTCTAGGTGAGACCTTACCAGGGATCTATAAAGTGGTATCAGACTTTATGAAGAAGATAAATGTTTTTTTCTTAGGAAATTAATTGAGTTACTTTAATCTTCCCCTGTTTGATGGTTACATGATAAAGGGTTTATAGTGGGTGGCTGTTACTGGGCTGTGCTATACTGTGTTCAAAGGAGAACTCAGTGGTACCACTTCATTAGTGCTGGGACGACGATGCTTCTCCACTGCTTGTTGCTACGAGAACGAGATTAAACACCATCTGCCAGACCCCATCCCCCAGAATCCTTATCTGAGGTTGGGGTCCCGCACACACCTGCTTGTACCCTCCCCCAGAGTTTCACACTCACACACTGAGATGAGAATTACACACACACAGTGATAGGGACACATATAAAACAGTGAGAGGAAGGTGGAGAACGTTGGATGGAAGGAAGCCAAGCGAGGAAGTGTTAGGGGAATGAATGAGCAGTGGACGAATCAAATGGCTTAACATGTCAAATGTAACTTAAAATCAGAAGTTCTCCTGATGCTCCTTCACCAACCCCGGTGCTTGTCGTGACAACTTATAGCAGTTGGCAGGTTCAGCCTCTTTGCCATATGTTTGTCTTGATGGGCACTTTACCAGGATGAGAAGTGCCTCTGACATCAGAAAATCTGTATTTCTGTTGTTTTTTTTTTAAACGGGAAACTCTATTTTAGTGTTAAAGAGCACAACTGCACTTTCTGCCCAGGGCCAATGCAAAGAGTGATGGGCAGCTTTGACTCTGCAACTTCTGGAGGCAAACTGCCCTCTGGCTCCCCAAAAATCAGTTAGTCTGACCTTTGGCCCTTGAGTTGTTTTCAGCCAATATTGAGTGTTACTATTGCAATCTTACCATATTGTCTCCATCTTGCCCTACTGTCATCTTGCCCAACTGTCTCCATCTTGCCTTACTGTCTCCATCTTGTCCTACTGTCTCCATCTTGCCCTACTGTCTCCATCTTGCCTTACTGTCTCCATCTTGTCCTACTGTCTCCATCTTGCCCTACTGTCTCCATCTTGTCCTACTGTCTTCATCTTGCCCTACTGTCTCCATCTTGCCCAACTGTCTCCATCTTGTCCTACTGTCTCCATCTTGCCCTACTGTCTCCATCTTGCCCTACTGTCTCTATCTTGTCCTACTGTCTCCATCTTGTCCTACTGTCTCCATCTAGCCCTACTGTCTCCATCTTGCCCTACTGTCTCCATCTTGCCCAACTGTCTCCATCTTGCCCTACTGTCTCCATCTTGTCCTACTTTCTGAATCTTGCCCTACTGTTATCTTGTCCTACTGTCTCCATCTTGCACGCCGGTACTGGTAAAATTCCAGCAATAAGGCAACTCTCACTGCTCAATGAATTCTGTATGGGGTTTAGGAATAATTAGAACAACTTGCATCCCTTGTATGATCCTCCAGGAATGAGCTGTACTATTCTACACCATCAGAGGGGCAAATTAGAAATGGGCCATACCATTCTGTGACATCTGAGCGGTGAAAGTGAAATGGGCCATACCATTCTACACCATCAGAGGGGTGAGAGTGAAATGGACCATACCATTCTGTGACATTAGAGGGGTGAAAGTGAAATGGACCATACCATTCTGTTACATTAGAGGGGTGAGAGTGGGGCATAGAGAGAGAAGGAATAAAACAGGGGCCGCCAGTAGGGTAAATGTAAGAATATCCAATATTAGAGAGCTCTACAGGAGAGAGAGAGGATAAGGCGGTAAAAGCCCACAAACTCTAGGGCCCATAACAAGGCCACGGAGGATACAGAATATAATAATAGCAATATATAAGTATAACAATCTCACAGCCATAAAAGGATTTATTCCCTCCCATAGGCGGTACCTCAGGATGTAGCTTGTAGAGAGTCACATGACGCGTTTCCACAGAAACAGCAGCAGCGGTTTCCACGGCAACGACAAGTTAGCGGCGGCGCGTGACACGGAGTAAAATGGCGGCGCCAGACCCGGGGGCTCTGAATGAGGAACAGCGACAGCGACTGACCGACTTCAAGGTGCGTCATTCCTCCCGCTGTGTAACATCACTGACTGTGCCACCGCCCTGGGCCAAATACCTGTTCTCACACCTTAAAGGGCCACACTGTGTACAGATAGAAACTGTCATCAACTTCCCTGCAACTGCCATTTCTCTGCACTGTCACAGCCTTAGTCTCCTACTGCCCCTGTCCTACTGTCTCCATCTTGTCTCCATCTTGTCCTACTGTCTCTATTTTGTCCTACTGTCACCATCTTGTCCTACTGTCTCCATCTTGTCCTACTGTCTCTATCTTGTCTTACTGTCTCCATCTTGTCCTACTGTCTCTATCTTGTCTTACTGTCTCCATCTTGTCCTACTGTCTCCATCTTGTCTCCATCTTGTCCTACTGTCCTACTGTCTCTATCTTGTCTTACTGTCTCCATCTTGTCCTACTGTCTCCATCTTGTCTCCATCTTGCCCTACTGTCTCCATCTAGTCCTACTGTCTCCATCTTGTCCTACTGTCTCCATCTTGTCCTACTGTCTCCATCTTGTCCTACTGTCTCCATCTTGCCCTACTGTCTCCATCTTGCCATACTGTCTCCATCTTCTCCTATTGTCTCCATCTTGTCCTACTGTCTCCATCTTGTCCTACTGTCTCCATCTTGCCCTACTGTCTCCATCTTGCCCTACTGTCTCCATCTTGCCCTACTGTCTCCCTCTTGTCCTACTGTCTCCCTCTTGTCCTACTGTCTCTATTTTGTCCTACTGTCTCCATCTTGCCCTACTGTCTCCATCTTGCCCTACTGTCTCCATCTTGTCCTACTGTCCTACTGTCTCCATCTTGTCCTACTGTCTCCATCTTGTCCTACTGTCTCCACCTTGTCCTACTGTCTCTATCTTGTCTTACTGTCTCCATCTTGTCCTACTGTCTCCATCTTGTCTCCATCTTGCCCTACTGTCTCCATCTAGTCCTACTGTCTCCATTTTGTCCTACTGTCTCCATCTTGTCCTACTGTCTCCATCTTGTCCTACTGTCTCCATCTTGTCCTACTGTCTCCATCTTGTCCTACTGTCTCCATCTTGCCCTACTGTCTCCATCTTGCCATACTGTCTCCATCTTCTCCTATTGTCTCCATCTTGTCCTACTGTCTCCATCTTGCCCTACTGTCTCCATCTTGCCCTACTGTCTCCATCTTGCCCTACTGTCTCCATCTTGTCCTACTGTCTCCATCTTACCCTACTGTCTCCATCTTGCCCTACTGTCTCCATCTTGTACTACTGTCTCCATCTTGTCCTACTGTCTCCATCTTGTCCTACTGTCTCCACCTTGTCCTACTGTCTCCATCTTATCTTACTGTCTCCATCTTGTCCTACTGTCTCCATCTTGCCCTTCTGTCTCCATCTTGTCCTACTGTCTCCATCTTGTCCTACTGTCTCCATCTTGTCCTACTGTCTCCATCTTGTCTTACTGTCTCCATCTTGCCCTACTGTCTCCATCTTGTCCTACTGTCTCCATCTTGCCCTTCTGTCTCCATCTTGACCTACTGTCTCCATCTTGTCCTACTGTCTCCATCTTGTCCTACTGTCTCCATCTTGCCCTACTGTCTCCATCTTGCCCTACTGTCTCCATCTTGCCATACTGTCTCCATCTTCTCCTATTGTCTCCATCTTGTCCTACTGTCTCCATCTTGTCCCACTGTCTCCATCTTGCCCTACTGACTCCATCTTGCCCTACTGTCACCATCTTGCCCTACTGTCTCTATCTTGCCCTACTGTCTCCATCTTGTCCTACTGTCTCTATCTTGTCTTACTGTCTCCATCTTGTCCTACTGTCTCTATCTTGTCTTACTGTCTCCATCTTGTCCTACTGTCTCCATCTTGTCTCCATCTTGTCCTACTGTCCTACTGTCTCTATCTTGTCTTACTGTCTCCATCTTGTCCTACTGTCTCCATCTTGTCTCCATCTTGCCCTACTGTCTCCATCTAGTCCTACTGTCTCCATCTTGTCCTACTGTCTCCATCTTGTCCTACTGTCTCCATCTTGTCCTACTGTCTCCATCTTGCCCTACTGTCTCCATCTTGCCATACTGTCTCCATCTTCTCCTATTGTCTCCATCTTGTCCTACTGTCTCCATCTTGTCCTACTGTCTCCATCTTGCCCTACTGTCTCCATCTTGCCCTACTGTCTCCATCTTGCCCTACTGTCTCCCTCTTGTCCTACTGTCTCCCTCTTGTCCTACTGTCTCTATTTTGTCCTACTGTCTCCATCTTGCCCTACTGTCTCCATCTTGCCCTACTGTCTCCATCTTGTCCTACTGTCCTACTGTCTCCATCTTGTCCTACTGTCTCCATCTTGTCCTACTGTCTCCACCTTGTCCTACTGTCTCTATCTTGTCTTACTGTCTCCATCTTGTCCTACTGTCTCCATCTTGTCTCCATCTTGCCCTACTGTCTCCATCTAGTCCTACTGTCTCCATTTTGTCCTACTGTCTCCATCTTGTCCTACTGTCTCCATCTTGTCCTACTGTCTCCATCTTGTCCTACTGTCTCCATCTTGTCCTACTGTCTCCATCTTGCCCTACTGTCTCCATCTTGCCATACTGTCTCCATCTTCTCCTATTGTCTCCATCTTGTCCTACTGTCTCCATCTTGCCCTACTGTCTCCATCTTGCCCTACTGTCTCCATCTTGCCCTACTGTCTCCATCTTGTCCTACTGTCTCCATCTTACCCTACTGTCTCCATCTTGCCCTACTGTCTCCATCTTGTACTACTGTCTCCATCTTGTCCTACTGTCTCCATCTTGTCCTACTGTCTCCACCTTGTCCTACTGTCTCCATCTTGTCTTACTGTCTCCATCTTGTCCTACTGTCTCCATCTTGCCCTTCTGTCTCCATCTTGTCCTACTGTCTCCATCTTGTCCTACTGTCTCCATCTTGTCCTACTGTCTCCATCTTGTCTTACTGTCTCCATCTTGCCCTACTGTCTCCATCTTGTCCTACTGTCTCCATCTTGCCCTTCTGTCTCCATCTTGACCTACTGTCTCCATCTTGTCCTACTGTCTCCATCTTGTCCTACTGTCTCCATCTTGCCCTACTGTCTCCATCTTGCCCTACTGTCTCCATCTTGCCCTACTGTCTCCATCTTGCCATACTGTCTCCATCTTCTCCTATTGTCTCCATCTTGTCCTACTGTCTCCATCTTGCCCTACTGTCTCCATCTTGCCCTACTGTCTCCATCTTGCCCTACTGTCTCCATCTTGTCCTACTGTCTCCATCTTACCCTACTGTCTCCATCTTGCCCTACTGTCTCCATCTTGTACTACTGTCTCCATCTTGTCCTACTGTCTCCATCTTGTCCTACTGTCTCCACCTTGTCCTACTGTCTCCATCTTGTCTTACTGTCTCCATCTTGTCCTATTGTCTCCATCTTGTCCTACTGTCTCCATCTTGCCCTTCTGTCTCCATCTTGACCTACTGTCTCCATCTTGTCCTACTGTCTCCATCTTGTCCTACTGTCTCCATCTTGTCCTACTGTCTCCATCTTGTCTTACTGTCTCCATCTTGCCCTACTGTCTCCATCTTGTCCTACTGTCTCCATCTTGCCCTTCTGTCTCCATCTTGACCTACTGTCTCCATCTTGTCCTACTGTCTCCATCTTGTCCTACTGTCTCCATCTTGTCTTACTGTCTCAATCTTGTCCTACTGTCTCCACCTTGTCCTACTGTACTCGAGGTCCATTACTTGCTCTATGTGTGAGGCTCTGGGCAGTCCCCTTTATTAGACTATGGAGACCAATGTGAATGTGTGTCTGGCAAAGAACAATGATACCCCAAATAATAAAAGTGCCTAGGACCCTATTTTGGTGTTAGCAGGTCATATATGTGCCAATAAGGGCCAAGGGCATCTTATCATCCAGTGTATGGGGTGGTTGGACTGTCTGTGTGGTGGAGTGAGTGTATAGTTCAGCAGACTCTGGTTAAATGGCTGTAGAGGGAACAACTGTAGCTGACTGGCCCATACAGAGGGCTCAATATGTGGCTCTAATAAAGTCAGGGCTACAAGGCTGGTTCTGCTGCAGTGACTGTTGTTAGTGTGAGGGCCACTCACCTCCGTCAGCTCTCTCCCACATTAATATTAATGAGAGTGTCGGCAAAGGTGTTTGCTTTGGAGACGGATGCAACGGCTCATTGAGTTCTTTGTCTCTTGATACTGATCTTCTGATCCGAAAAGTCCCAGTGTTCCCTTGTCTTTTGTGCAGATCCAGACGCGTGTAAGTAATGAGACCTACCTGCGAGAGCACCAGGAGATTCAGCTGCTCATATCCGGCTTCATGAGGTGAGACGCCACACTTATACCCGGGGTGAGACGCCACACTTATACCCGGGGTGAGACGCCACACTTATACCCGGGGTGAGAGCGTCACACCTATACCCGGGATGAGAGCGTCACACCTATACCCGGGGTGAGAGCGTCACAAGGTGAGGGTGCCAGGTGTCTGAGTGCCACATGCCGTGACTGTACAGAATACACCCCAGCCTAGGAAATGGGTTATTACTGTGCTCCCCCCCTGCTAACATGATGTTCCTGCTGTAAGTAACTCAGTCCTGCTGCTTGTTAATTGCACCTCTAAATAACTGACTTGTGCTGGAGATCAGGGAAACCCCTGACAGACACCTACTCCCACAGCCTGGTACAACTGCACCTCTCATCAGTTTGGGACTCACAGCAGGACTGAGCTGTTTGCAGCAGGATGGGTGTGTTACACTGAGGGATAAGATTAAACATCTCTTTCATCTTTAATGTTATTGGGGTGATGATGCAGAGCAGTGTGGGTAATGGGGTATGTGGGGCTGGGCAGTGCTAATAACCTACATTTCTGTATTTTCTCCTTTGCAGAGAAGTCCTGCTGAGACGGCCAGAGAATATCCGACAGTTTGCTGCAGGTACAGTGTCGACAACTAGTGGGTTTCTTATCCCAGAAGGCAGTGGGGGGGATACATAACCATTTTTGCATGTATACACTTAATAGCTGTAGGTTATAGTCCCTGTTGAGGGATATGACAGTTTTCTGCTCTGTCCCATTACTTGAGTGAGGGGCAGTTGGAACACGACACAGATCTGAGTTGGCCATTAAGTAACTGGGGGTGGGATCAGAGTGATCACATAGTTACAGTACTGGTGCCGTAATAACCAATAGGCAGTGATCACTTTATGGTGAGATTAAAGGGGATAGTAACCCTCCCCGACCCACACACACAAGGCGTATAGTGGGGGTGGCTCTCCAGGTGACACAGAGGGGGTCGGCGTCCAATTCTGGAGTGCTGGCGTCCAATTTGGGTGCGCCCAGTTTAAGACTGTTGGGGACCCCTGCTTTATTATAAACTTGTGACTCACAAGGACTTCACAGCTGGCTTGGAGCCCAGGGGATGCTGGGAATTTGCCCCACAAGGCTACACATTCATTATGGATCTGGTATTTGAGGCAATGGACTCCTTGCCAGCTGGACTCTTCTCTTCATCAACTCATCTATATTAGCTGCTCTCTTGCATAACAACTAAAGCATAACTAAAGAAGTAGCTAGAAATCTTGTACATAGGGTTGCCACCTTTACTGAAAAAAATTACCGGCCGGTGGGGGGCGGGCCATTACACAAAAGTGGGCGGGGCTACGCAGCGTGCGGAGCAACATCGTCCCGAAGTCAAGAACACTGTAAAAAAGGTAAATTCTGCGCGAACTGGGGGCAGGCCGAGGGCTTTTTTTAAAGGGTATTCCAAATTACCGGCAACTACATTGCCGGTAAATTTGTAATACCGGCCCCGGCCTTGGCAGGTGTTTTACCGGCTAGGCCGCTAAAATACCGGCCGGGTGGCAACCCTAGTTGTACATTATGTTTTGTATTCTGTACCAGCCCAAAGCAACCACAGCCCTTTAGCAGTAAAGATCTGTGTCTCCAAAGATGCCCCAGTAGCTCCCCATCTTCTTTTCTGCTGATTCACTGATTCACATGCTCTGTGCTGCTGTCACTTACTGAGCTTAGGGAGCCACTCACAATATACAGTACACATAGAATAGAAATGTCACAATATAAGGCTGATTAGTAATTAATACACATAATTACTACATGGCAGCACAGAAACCAGTGCAATTAGCATCAGAATTGAATAATCAGCAAACCTGTGGCATCAGCTTATATTACAGCCAGGGAAGCTCATTTTGTGCTGGATAATTAGTGACGAGCCCTAAACTTAGCTTCTCAACAGCCAATCAGAGCCCACTGAGCATGTGAGTGTCACAGACACTTTCCAAGATGGTGACCCCCTGTGACAAGTTTGAAGTCCTGGATCATTGCTGCTATTGACAAGCTCAAACTTTAGCCTCCTGCAATAAGTTCACTATAGAAAATAGGACATTTTTAGCCACAGTCATTTTTAGGGTTTAGTTCTCCTTTAAGTACTTTCACATTCTTCAGCTCACCTGCCACTAGAGTTGCCACCTGGCCAGTAAAAATGATGGTTAATCCCAATGTTGTTAATAGGAAAAAAAAAGATAAATGTATAGGAGGGCCGGTATTTATTTCCAGAAGAGGTGTAACCCTAGTTGCCACTGTACAGACCCACCTAATCTGTCCCCAGACCCAGTGTGGCCCCTGCTGCATTATATAGCGCTGCCATTAATCACCAGTTGCTTAAAGGGAAACTGTCACAATGATAAAAGGCCACTAAACTGTCTTAATATTCATGAATTGGCCTTATTATTTCTCCTTCCCATTCTGTCGGGATTCCATGATTTATTTGGCACTTCCACCACCAAATATTGGCTTGGCCAGGTTCAATCAATTCACAGGTTTATAGACATGGCGGGTTGGGAAAGGCCAGCAAATCAGTGGCTGTGCCCTTACACCAGGTCCTGGCATCTCCCTATGCTCTGGGCACCAAGCTAAAGCTTTATATATATATATATATATAATACGCAAAAGCCATGAATATCTTGTAAATTATATCCTTATAAACAGTGAGTAGTGATGTCATCAGTTATAAACAGTGAGTTCTGATGTCATTTCTGTCACATGACTCACTGAAATTTGTGTATTATAATAAATAAAGTACCCCCAGTTGCAAAATATGAGGATATTAGAAGTTACCTCGGAGTTCCATGACCTGTATAATTTATATGGTCATGAAACTCCTCGGTAACTTATAATATCCTTATATTTACAAGAGGGGGTACTTTATTCACTATATAAATATATATATACTCGTATGTGTATTCCTGAAGTTGTGGTGGGCCCTACAAAGAGGCTGTGAGCACTGAGTATGATAAAGGCATTTAGAGTAAGGGTGGGAGGTACAAGGGGTCCTCTTGCTGCAGGAGGGCAAGTAATAATTTGGGTGCTGAGGCCGGGGGTACAGGAGCAGGAAGGGGAGGGGCAGTCTGGGTGGGAGAGGAGTCTCTTATCTGCTGTCACATTCTGTGTATGAAATTGCTTTAGTGAATAGCAGCCGTCTGTCATACATCCCCCTCCCCCTCTTCCCCCCCATTATTCTACAGGGGGGGGGGCTGGGATTTGCCTAATCTCTAAGAAAACTGAATAGGACAGAAAAAATACATTATCCCCCCCCTTTCACTCCCCCGGGGGTCTCTCCATTCATCATAGCACCACTGATACTCTGTATTGTAAAACTGTCAGGAGAAGCAGGAAAAATAATGGGGATTTTCATGGATTAAGGGAAACGGCTGTCGACATTGATCTCTGGAGAGAGAGACACTATGAGCCCGGGGGCATTGTATCTACATAAATGGGGGGCTTGCTGGTTCCTAACTGCAACTGTGGGGATCGTCTGTCTGTCTGTCTGCCCTGACACCTCTCTCCCAGCCTGTAGTGAAAGCACAGTGACTGCAGATTAGGAACAGAATTCCCACCCAAAACCCCACATTATAAATCCTGACTTTATATTCATAATCCATCATGTAGGAATGTTCTGGGGCAAGGCTGTTTAACACTGGTATGGATAACCCCCCTACTGTAAATGATAAGGATATTAGAAGTCACTGAGGGGTTGTTCTGTGACCATATAAAGGCACAAGGCTGCAGGCTGAGTTATACAGGGAACTCTGAGTATCACTCATGTATTATAAGGGATAATGTACCCCCTACTGTAAATGATAAGGATATTAGAAGTCACTGAGGGGTTGTTCTGTGACCATATAAAGACACAAGGCTGCAGGCTGAGTTATACAGGGAACTCTGAGTATCACTCATGTATTATAAGGGATAATGTACCCCCTACTGTATATGATAAGGATATTAGAAGTCACTGAGGGGTTGTTCTGTGACCATATAAAGGCACAAGGCTGCAGGCTGAGTTATACAGGGAACTCTGAGTATCACTCATGTATTATAAGGGCTAATGTACCCCCTACTGTAAATGATAAGGATATTAGAAGTCACTGAGGGTTGTTCTGTGACCATATAAAGGCACAAGGCTGCAGGCTGAGTTATACAGGGAACTCTGAGTATCACTCATGTATTATAAGTGATAATGTACCCCCTACTGTAAATGATAAGGATATTAGAAGTCACTGAGGGGTTGTTCTGTGACCATATAAAGGCACAAGGCTGCAGGCTGAGTTATACAGGGAACTCTGAGTATCACTCATGTATTATAAGGGATAATGTACCCCCTACTGTAAATGATAAGGATATTAGAAGTCACTGAGGGGTTGTTCTGTGACCATATAAAGGCCCCTACTGTCTTTTTCCTGTGCCTGTGAATAACTCAATTTGGGTCGGAGCTGATATTATTCTCTAATGAATTCCTAGAAAAGGATAATGACTGTCGGTTGCATCATTACAGGAAGGAATATCGGCTGCTCCAGAGAGAGAGATAGAAATATGTAGAGATAGATGTGATTCCACCTTCCTCACACCACAGCCATTTGTAAATATATATGTGTATATGTGTGTGTATATACTGTATGTGTGTGAGTCAGGGATACTCAGAGAAACACAGCAGACAAAGTATTAAGTCTATAATGCAGCCCCAGTGTGTGTATATATATATATATAAATATAGAAGGACTCGCACACCATTTTCCAGTGAATAAAACAGTGTTATTTTATTCTTAGATGCATTTCCAATGTTTCGGCCGCCATTAGGGGTGTGTGAATATATATATATGTGTGTGTGTGTGTATATAGATATATATATATGTGAGTGTGTGTGTATATATATATATATGTGTGTGTGTGTGTGTGAATGTGAATATATATATATGTGTGAGTGAATGCGCAGGTGGAGGAACTGCACCGTGTGTCTGGGGTACTTTCACAATCAGTAAGACCCCCATCTCCCGGGTACGTGTAACTGACAGTTGGCTGCTGGGGGTTGTTTGCTCTGGAGAGGTTTTGTCTAGGGTTAAACTCAATGGACTTATTTTGGCCCCACTGAATGCTTCCTTAGTACCCATTACTTGTACTATAGCAACGCATATGTCAGCTCCCACCCACAACTTATTAGTCTGCTGCTCCTCCCCCCCAAACAGCCAACATATACTGTCCCAAAGGGACCCCCAGTCTTCAGGCTCCAGCCAAGTGTAGGTCCAGTGAATGAGGAGAAATCATGGCGGTGCTTATAGTCGCAATGGCATTTACAGGGGGCTGGGGTTTGGCCAATTTACTGTAATGGGGGGCTGGGGGGCCGGTGTCCCACCTAAGAGGGCAATCATTTCATTGTAACAAACACAGGGAAGAACTTGTTGTCTCTCGGATCCATTTGGGAATGACGTGTCCAACCCATAATTCCATTGTTGGGCGAGTAGAAGCGTCTCCCTATATTGTCTGAAGGAACTGACAGTTTGGGGACAAGATGGCCCTCTGGCTCCTTCCAAGCACAGGCGGCTGCAGCAGGACTCACAGGGAAGGAGGACCGTCTGGCTGTTGCTATTGGATAGATATATATATATATAGGGGTGACACAAGAGGGGGGTTTAGTCTCTCCCATCAGCCCCTGGGGTGTCTGTAACAATGAATGGGGCCCAGTCTGCTAATGTGCCAGACCTCCCCAAAAGATCCATTATGGGCCTTGTGAGATCATATTAGTGCGAGTAATAGAGTTAGAGTGAGAGCACGCAGCTGTTGCTATGGAGACGCCGGAGCGGCTGGGATGTACTTCTGCTGCAGGCTGCACTGCTGCCCCCCAGTTAGGGTGAAACACAAGGATAACGGGGGTGAGGATGTTGGGGTTCACAGGAGAGGGTTATATGGGGCACAGCCATTTGTTGCTTAGTGGCTGCTGCTGAATGGACCTGACTCTTTGTATCCTGCGCCTCCCGGCCCCTCATTCTGTACCTGTATATAATCTGTATCTAGACGTGGCCCATTCCGTATCTAGACGCGGCCCATTCCATATATAGTCGCGGTCCATTCCGTGTATAGACGCGTCCATTCCGTATACAGACGCAGTCCATTCCGTATCTAGACGCAGTCCATTCCGTATCTAGACGCAGTCCATTCCGTATCTAGACGCAGTCCATTCCGTATATAGACGCAGTCCATTCCGTAAATAGACGCAGTACATTCCGTATATAGACGCAGTCCATTCCGTATATAGACGCAGTCCATTCCGTATATAGACGCAGTCCATTCCGTATATAGACGCCGTCCATTCCGTATATAGACGCCGTCCATTCCGTATATAGACGCCGTCCATTCCGTATATAGACGCCGTCCATTCCGTATATAGACGCCGTCCATTCCGTATATAGACGCCGTCCATTCCGTATATAGACGCCGTCCATTCCGTATATAGACGCCGTCCATTCCGTATATAGACGCCGTCCATTCCGTATATAGACGCCGTCCATTCCGTATATAGACATAGTCTGTGGCCCCACAACTGAACCAGGGAAACGGTGTCGCTATTTACTATAGGTGCTAAATCAAAGCCGTTACCATTACAACCAGTGTGCAGTTACTGTAGCTTTAAATAGACTGCTGAAAGGTAAGTTGGGGGTAAGTGTAACACTGGATATGGGCAAGTCATGGGGATGTGACAGTTGCAGCAGATGAGGCAGTGGGATTGGATGATACAACTGTTATATAATGCCCCTGGGGCAGTTGTGTGCAGCAGTATCAAGGTAACGCTCCTTTCTGCCCCTGTCTGTCTGGTTTCCCTGAAGGATTGGGCTTTAAATGTCACCGACAGTCTAATCCCTGATAGCGCAGCTTGACCTTTAATCTGCAGTCACGCAGAGACGCCTCCCCCACCCTAATTATCCCTCTAATCTTCCAGCGCATTTCACCCACCCTGATGTGGCACAGAGTGTCCGGGAGAAGAAGAGAGCGTCAGCTGTATCCTGAGAGTGCAAGGGGCCCACAGACACCCACCTCATGTGACTCCTCTCAGGCCCTGGAGATGATGCTCTCGCCTTCCTAAGACTTTATTAAACAAGATATTCAACACCAGCCCTAGACCCCAACACTGATACACCCCTAAATCATTTCTGCCTTCTCTCCTGGGAGACAATTCCCTTAGAATAAAGAACCCCTTCCTATGCTGATGGTGAGATCTCCTTTCCTCCCCACCAATGAATCACTCATTCCCCCTCTCTTGGTAGGGAATCCCATAACCTGACTGCCCTTACAGTAAAGAACCCCTTCCTATACTGATGGTGAGATCTCCTTTCCTCCCCACCAATGAATCACTCATCCCCCCTCTCTTGGTAGGGAATCCCATAACCTGACTGCCCTTACAGTAAAGAACCCCTTCCTATGCTGATGGTGAGATCTCCTTTCCTCCCCACCAATGAATCACTCATTCCCCCTCTCTTGGTAGTGAATCCCATAACCTGACTGTCCTTACAGTAAAGAACCCCTTCCTATGCTGATGGTGAGATCTCCTTTCCTCCCCACCAATGAATCACTCATTCCCCCTCTCTTGGTAGGGAATCCCATAACCTGACTGTCCTTACAGTAAAGAACCCCTTCCTATGCTGATGGTGAGATCTCCTTTTGTTTTGTGTAATGAATATATAATTACATAGTAGCTGAAATCAAGTTGCACCCATTGCTCATATAATGAGCACAAAGCTTCTCCTTGGTCCAGATGAAGGTGGAAAGCCCATGGTGGTGCAGTCAATGTGCCTCAGAAGGTCAGATATTTCCTCTCCAGCTGGGCCAGTGCTCATATAGCTGATATACATCATATTGTGGATGCACTGCATTAGTTAGAGCCCTGTGTTGGCTTCTCCGGGTAGAAATGATTGAATTCTCCTCTTTTCTAACCTATTTGTTGGGAGTCACAGGCTCCATGGAGCATATTCCTGAAGCTGAAGAATTCCAGCTTTGCCACCTGTTTTTTGCTCATCCAGGTGTGAAATAGTTTCTGCACTCTCTGTAATGACATCTATCACTGTCTGACCCCGGGCCAGGAGAGGGGCCTCTTTCTCTCCCATGAATATTTCATGGCAATTTCCCTGGCGAGTGTGGGAATGTCACTCACTGCAGTCACCTGCAACAAACACCCCTCGGCCCCTCTACTTCTGAGCACAGCAATTATACTGGAAAGAGACTGGAGACTTGTAGTCCCCCAGTATACTTAGGGTGCAACTTCAGATCATATCTGCCTCTCCAGACCAAATTAGCTCATGTATGTGGGCCTCCTGATGGGCTGCCCAGCCACTATTTGGCCAAACATAGTAGGTTATGGAATGCAAGCTATTAGGACTACTTCAATCCCTGCTTCAGATGTCAAGTAGAAAATCCTGTTGGGTGAGGGCCCCATTGAGTCATTCTTCTCCCAACCGGTCTACATGGGTTCATATTCAATCTAATCATTGGCCCAGGGGCCAGGCAATGGAATGAGCCTGATCCAAGCAAAGTGCTAGTTTATCCATGATCTATATATCTCTGACATGTAAAGCTTGTCCATTACCCCTGTTGGGTGAAGACCTCATTAAATTGTTCCTCACCCAACAGGTCTACATTGGTTCATATTAGGATCTAATCATTGGCCCAGGGGCCAGACGATTGGATCTGCCTGATCCAAGCAAAGTGTTAGTTTATCCATGATCTATATCTATTAAAGCTTGCCCATAATCAATCAATTATTTTGGCTGATTCTCCATCTTGGCTGCTTGGTCGTATCCCTGAACGTCATTGATGAGGTTGTAAATAAATGTACGGCCATCAACTTTAATCTCTCATTCCAATAATCACTCTCTGGCTTCGCTTGTCTCTTCCCATAACTGATCCTAATCGTTTCAGGTGAATTTTCCAAAACTCTTGGATTATGAAGCAAAGATGTGTGTAATGGAACAGTCCCTTGAGGGATGAGGAAACTGTACGACACAAAGACGAGACCCAGGAGGTCTGAAAGCTCTTTGCACATGAATCAGAGACCCATGGGGGTTGGAAAGCTTTGTACATGAGAAATCTGAAGGTTTGGAAGGTTCAGCCCAGAGAGACCAGAGAAAGCTCTGTAGATACCTACCAAGGACCTCTCATTGTCTCAGAACTTAGTAACCATCCAGAAGATCCTTCTTTATATTCAGAATAAACCCCTGCAGTCTGTGCTGTTGGGTGGAAGTCTCTCAGCTTATTATTTACTGATGTCCAATATGAAGTATTGATCATGGCAGTTTTACACCAGCCTCCAACGGCCAATATCAATAAGGAGCCCTTGGAGACTGCAGGAAGCCAAGCTCTCGGCTGCTATCAGGGAATTCACAGGTACAAGTGTTTGGATGGAAACTGTTCCTAGATGCGTGCGTCAGAACCAGAGCAACCTCAATAGCTCTAAAGAGCTCTCCTTGTGTCCCAGCAGAGAGGCCCAGGCCAACTAACTCAACCCAATAGGGACCAAACCTCTAAATATATCCACCTACCTCCATGTGCATTAAATGTATCCACCTACCTCCCTGTACTTTGCTTAAAGACTCATCCTCAGAGGGTTCCATTGCCTGCAGGCACAACAAAGAGCCATGAAAATAAGGGGGATGTGAATGTATTAATTAACTTTCATCTAATACAGTCAATATTAGTTACAGTAATACTGTGGGTTAACTACATGTGACTTTATATAGCCAATCACATCTACTGTATGTGCAGCCAACTTCCATAAAGCCATGAATAGGAAATACCCCTAACTGGCCTTCAGACTGGGCCCCCTTAGCTCATAACCTTCAGACTGGGCCCCCTTAGCTCATAACAAGGTTACAGATATATAGAAACATTGGGGTGTCACCCTGCTATAGTTCCAGGGGTACCCAGGGTACAAATAAGCTCTCACCCCAAATCTCCCCCTAACTGGCCTTCAGACTGGGCCCCCTTAGCTCATAACAAGGTTACACATATAGGGAATTGGATCTGTTCATGACAAATATATGACAGTTGGGGGAATGTTCAGCCTGAAGTTCTCACTGTGGACCCTCAATCTGTTTTTCTTGTTTAAATTCAGCTTCTTCTGCCTGGGGGGGGGCTCTGAAAATGGATTTCTGAAGGATTCACAGCCCCCCCTCCTCTTGTGGGCCCTAGGGGGTCCTGGTTGTATTAATGGGAGGTGGAGCATGCATATTCATGGCTTATTGGAGGGCCATGAAGTAGTAGAAGTAACACTGTTACTATAGGCACCATCTTAGTCCCAGAGCCAAGGTACGTTTTGGTTGCGTTTAAATGAAATCCATTTGATAAACAGGAGAGAATGTAGAGAACGTGCTGGAGTCCAGGGGTTTGTGTTGTAGGTCTCTGGCAGTCTCTTTCCAGGCAGAGCTTGTGGGGTCTCGTCTGTCAGGGTCTCAGGCCATTAAATGCAGATAATCACAGGGACATAAACCCCCCACCAACCCTCTCGCCTGAATCCCATTAGGCCCCCTCCATCCCCAGCTGCGCCCCTCTCCCAATTACAGAACAGTGAGAGGATGATTGGGCACATAGGAGTCCATTACAGGGGAAGGCAATGTGTGCGGCTACTGTGGCCCCTGGTAATGGAGGGACATGGGGCCCTATGCCCACTGGGTTATTGGACAGGACTGCACTAAATTAGCCAAGGCCAGCAGATAATGAGCCGTTCCTATTGCCCCTAATAAATCTGCCAGTCTAATTGCCCCAATTATTCTGTACAACGGTGTCTGTCTGTAACAGGGACGTTCATGGGTGCCCTGGGGGCACTTGTAATATACAGAGGGTCAGAGGAAAGGAAAAGTCACCTCTAGCTTTTAGGATGTAACCAAAGCAGAGTTGCAGTTGGTCAGTTGCTGAATCTCATCTGAGTGGGGGTGGGTGGGCAATTATATGTTATGACTTATCACTGCACCACAAGATTGCAGGCTGATAGCAGAATATGCCCCATGGCATCTTACAGTTGGGCAACAACCACTTTACTTTGCTGCACTGTAGTAAATCAAGCCTTAAGCCGTCACATTCTTAGTGACCAGAGGCAGTGCCCTAACTGATCCCACGCCAGGCCCAATCTTCCATCCAGCATAACGTGGGTTAACTAAAAGCCTCCCCATTCAATAAAGATACAGAGGGAAGAAAATTGTGCCATAAAGCAGAGCAGCAGGACGGAAAGTGCAGGAGGCTCACGCGTCACTGTCACCAACCAGCGATTTATTAAAGACAAAGTAAACCCAACACATGACTAGAGCTTCAATGGAAACCATATATCCTCACTAATATCTAGAAATTTACAGAGAGAAAGAACGTTCTGTGTTTGCAGTAACATTATCGTATGATAATATCTAAGGGAAACAACATGGCAGCTCCCACCCATCTATACTGATACAAATGGAGGACGTTCAATGCACCCAGGAAGCTGCAGGGAGTTCTACACAAATTCTAAATGGCCTCCTACAAGGTTCTTGTCAGTTGCAGTTTTATTACAAACAATAGGACTGTACAAAGAGGTAAATGACAACCTTGATGATCTTCCGTAGGACTCATCATCTGTGCCGCCATCAGTGTAGTATCAGCCGAGTAGCCACAAACCAGAGGCACTTGGATGAGCCATGAATATGTCCGTGTGATAGTTGCGCCCTCTGCTGGTGATCCCAGGTACAACTGCTCAGGGCTCAGGTTCTGGTGCCGATTCTGCTGCCTGTCGGGCCAGCCACTGCTTGTAGCGCTTGGTCTTGGGCTTCTCAAAGTTCACCACAGACATGGGCACACGCACGGTATCAATGCCATTCACCTGGGCAGGGGGCAAGGGAAAGAGGGGTGAGTGTGTGACTGGCCTGTGGTTTTACTATAGACATTAGAGAATATGATATATAGAAATTTGCAGCATTTCCAGGGCACTTACTGTCACCTCACACCAGTACTCTCCCCACTGTGTGATTGGCTCCTCTGGGATCTTCAGCGCTTCTACAGGGGCCACTATTCCCAGCTGCAGGGACAAGCCATTTATACTGTTAGTGGTTCCAAAAAATCACAATCGGCCCAGTGCCACCACCAACTGCAACAACTGCTCCTGAATCACAGTACCCGACTTGTACCCAAGTACTCACTGAATCACTCCATGGCACCACCCTGTGCCCCCAGCTACTGTGCCCTCAACTACTGTGCCCCAGGCTTTCTACAGTTACTACTAATACTGGTTATATTACTCAACGCTCTACTAGAAATATCTGCACTGGTTGCATAAAAGGGATTGTACATAGCCTTATACCAGTGTTTTACAGACCCACTCACCTGCCTCTACACGGACCCACTCGCCTGCCTCTACATGGACCCACTCGCCTGCCTCTACACTCACCCACTCGCCTGCCTCTACACGGACCCACTCGCCTGCCTCTACACGGACCCACTCGCCTACCTCTACACGGACCCACTCGCCTGCCTCTACACGGACCCACTCGCCTGCCTCTACACTGACCCACTCACCTGCCTCTACACTCACCCACTCACCCGCCTCTACACTCACCCACTCACCTGCCTCTACACTCACCCACTCACCTGCCTCTACACTCACCCGCCTCTACACTCACCCACTCACCCGCCTCTACACTCACCCACTCGCCTGCCTCTACACTCACCCACTCGCCTGCCCCTGCCTCTACACTCACCCACTCGCCTGCCTCTACACTCACCCACTCACCTGCCTCTACACTCACCTGCCTCTACACGGACCCACTCGCCTGCCTCTACACGGACCCACTCGCCTGCCTCTATACGGACCCACTCGCCTGCCTCTACACTGACCCACTCACCTGCCTCTACACTGACCCACTCACCTGCCTCTACACGGACCCACTCACCTGCCTCTACACGGACCCACTCACCTGCCTCTACACTCACCTACCTGCTGAAGACCACAGTGCAGCGATACTCACACTCTTAAATAGATTCCGAGCAACAATTTCCTTGGTCACTTCCCACTTTCCCACATTGTTCTTCATGCCGATCTCCAGATGAGAATTCTGCAGGTAATTCACGGTCTAAAACAAAGCCAGAATTTCACTGTACTGTGGATTATTACTCTGGATTTCCACAGCTACTGCATTCAATGTACAACGGAGAGGGGGGAACCCTGGGGTGCAGCGGAGTATTTACCCTCACTCAGGATTGGCCACAACCTCTGTCTCTCTCTCTTACCATCTCTCCTGTCCAACTCTGTGTCCTGTCCTCTGGCGCCCCCTCCTGCTGCCTCTGCACAAACCACATACACACACATTATAGATTTATATATCTAGCTATACATTATATATATATATCTATATATATATATATATCTATATATATATATATATCTATATATATATCTCTATCTATCTATTTATACAGTCACACATATTATAGATACATTTGTAGAACAAGGCAGTACACGCCTGGGAACTTGTTTGATAAAAATCAAAGTTTCGGCTCACTTCTAGAGCCTTTGTCAAGATTAAAAATCATACAAACATATCCACCATATGTATTAACCACATGCAAAGAACTTTTTTCAAAACAGTAAATCATTACTTGTTAAATACCATAACAGCTTAACAATAAATATCATCATTCCAATAAATATAATAAATACACAAGGTAAAGATGTTGGATCAGTCAAAGCAATCAAGAAGTTCAAGCAGCAAAGGGTATAATTGCCATAGAATATCTCAAGTTCAAAAAACAATTGAAGAAACGTTGTTCATTTAGTCCCTTAGGAAACATAATATCAAGTCGCCTTATCCAATATGTCTCACGTTGTAACAACAACTGAGACCTGTCACAATCTCTCCTGGGTACAGGGACATGGTCAATGGCAATATATTTAAAAGTAGGTCTATGGCCATTTGGAGATAGTGCTTAGCAACAGGCTTCACTGACTTCCCATCTCTAAAGGCTGTACTGGTCGCTGATCTATGTCCGTCCTGGTTCTTAGGGATGAAACTGTTTTGCCTCTATAGACTAAGCCGCAGGGGCAGGTGATCATATATAGAACGTGTGTGGTGGTGCATGTAATACGGTGTTTCATTTTAATTCTGAGTCCTGTTTGAGGATGATAAAAGACTTCTCCAGGTGACCTGTATCTACAAGAAATACAACTGGTACATCTGAACACCCCGGTTTAGCCGACATCAGCCAAGACGACTGTTGTTTCTGGTAACATCTCACCGGTCAGTTAAAGGGGTTGTTCACCTTTAGATTAACTTTTAGTATGATGTAGAGATTGATATTCTGAGACAATTTGCATTATTATTTGTGGATTTTTAGTTATTTAGCTTTTTATTCAGCAGCTCTCCAGTTGGCAGTTTCAGCAATCCTGTTGCTAGGGTCCAAATTCCCCTAGCAACCATGCACCGAGAGACTGTAATATGAATAGGAGAGGCCTGAATAGAATGATGAGTAATAAAAAGTAACAATAGCAATAAATATGTAGCCTTGCAGAGCTTTTGTCTTTAGATGGGGTCAGTGACCCCTATTTGAAAGCTGAAAAGAATCAGAAGAAGGCACATAATTAAAAAACTATAAAAATAAATAAATAATTAAGACCAATTGAAAAGTTGCTTCGAATTGGCCATTTTATAACAAAACAGATCTCACGAGTTCTGTCCCCTGGTGTATGCCATCATGGGAGGATTGGGGCAAAGTTTGGTCAAATCCTTATCAGCCCTAATTATGGACCAATTATCTTTAACTAAACGGCTTACCCGGTCTGATGCCGTATTACATCTAATAACAAAAGTCACGCGGCTGCTGCTGGAATTCTCACGGGGGTTCTGGCCCTTTCACGAGTAGTAGTGAGAGCCCTCCTAAGGGTTGTAGCATCATACCCCCTGTTCCTAAATCTACCCCACATCTCCTACATCTGCTCTTCACACTGATCATTATTTAAATTATTGCATAGGACCCGCAAAATTGTGAGATTGGCAGGGATTTTTTTAAGAGTAATGGGGTGACAATAGATCAAGTTGTCACTCCATTACTCATACAAAAAACCCTGCCCATGTCATACCATAATCGTTACCCCAATGTTTCTATATGACTGTCACACCAGTTTGGATACATACTCATCAAGAGCTAAGGGTGAACCAGGCAAATGTCTCACACAAAGGGTGTAGAGTCCAAACTGCCGATATTAAAAGTCCAGTGGTTCATGTGCTTTGCCTCAGCCAAGCTTATCAATTCCACTCTACCAGTTAAATCAGTCATGTGCCTCTCTGGAAAGCAGTTCTGTAAGTGTAAGTCAGCTGTAATGGATTGCTCCTGGCATCCAGTTGTGAGGCTCTACTGCAGTGATCCCCAACCAGTAGCTCGTGAGTGACATGTTGCTCCCCAACCCCTTGGATGTTGCTCTCAGTGGCCTCAAAGCTGGTGCTTATTTTTGAATTCCAGGCTTCGAGGAAACTTTTGGTTGCATAAAACCAGTTGTGTTGCCAAACAGAACCTCCTGTAGGCTGTCAGTTCACATAGGGGCTACCAAATAGCCAATCACAGCCCTTCGTTGGCATTCTTAGGGAACTATTTTCATGATTATGTTGCTACCCGACCCTTCTTACATTTGAATGTGGCTCACGGGTGAAATACGTTGGGGATCCCTGCGTCTACTGCAACACAGCAGGGCATTATGAATACCATTATATTTATCTGAAACAAAAAGCACAACATGGTTCTATTCCTTTTTGTAAACCACTTCCTAGTTGCTACTACTATTTGACTCCTGTATCACCTCCTTACCTTAGGAAACCTCAGAAGTCTCAGATCCCAACTCTAGATTGTCAGCTCTATTGTGCAAGGAGCTGCTTAGCCTGGAACATTGTCCATACACTGAAGTCTCAGATCCCAACTCTAGATTGTCAGCTCTATTGTGCAAGGAGCTGCTTAGCCTGGAACATTGTCCATACACTGAAGTCTCAGATCCCAACTCTAGATTGTCAGCTCTATTGTGCAAGGAGCTGCTTAGCCTGGAACATTGTCCATACACTGAAGTCTCAGATCCCAACTCTAGATTGTCAGCTCTATTGTGCAAGGAGCTGCTTAGCCTGGAACATTGTCCATACACTGAAGTCTCAGATCCCAACTCTAGATTGTCAGCTCTATTGTGCAAGGAGCTGCTTAGCCTGGAACATTGTCCATACACTGAAGTCTCAGATCCCAACTCTAGATTGTCAGCTCTATTGTGCAAGGAGCTGCTTAGAGTGGAACATTGTCCATACACTGAAGTCTCAGATCCCAACTCTAGATTGTCAGCTCTATTGTGCAAGGAGCTGCTTAGCCTGGGACATTGTCCATACACTGAAGTCTCAGATCCCAACTCTAGATTGTCAGCTCTATTGTGCAAGGAGCTGCTTAGAGTGGAACATTGTCCATACACTGAAGTCTCAGATCCCAACTCTAGATTGTCAGCTCTATTGTGCAAGGAGCTGCTTAGCCTGGGACATTGTCCATACACTGAAGTCTCAGATCCCAACTCTAGATTGTCAGCTCTATTGTGCAAGGAGCGGCTTAGCCTGGGACATTGTCCATACACTGAAGTCTCAGATCCCAACTCTAGATTGTCAGCTCTATTGTGCAAGGAGCTGCTTAGAGTGGAACATTGTCCATACACTGAAGTCTCAGATCCCAACTCTAGATTGTCAGCTCTATTGTGCAAGGAGCTGCTTAGCGTGGAACATTGTCCATACACTGAAGTCTCAGATCCCAACTCTAGATTGTCAGCTCTATTGTGCAAGGAGCTGCTTAGCCTGGAACATTGTCCATACACTGAAGTCTCAGATCCCAACTCTAGATTGTCAGCTCTATTGTGCAAGGAGCTGCTTAGCCTGGAACATTGTCCATACACTGAAGTCTCAGATCCCAACTCTAGATTGTCAGCTCTATTGTGCAAGGAGCTGCTTAGCCTGGAACATTGTCCATACACTGAAGTCTCAGATCCCAACTCTAGATTGTCAGCTCTATTGTGCAAGGAGCTGCTTAGCCTGGAACATTGTCCATACACTGAAGTCTCAGATCCCAACTCTAGATTGTCAGCTCTATTGTGCAAGGAGCTGCTTAGCGTGGAACATTGTCCATACACTGAAGTCTCAGATCCCAACTCTAGATTGTCAGCTCTATTGTGCAAGGAGCTGCTTAGAGTGGAACATTGTCCATACACTGAAGTCTCAGATCCCAACTCTAGATTGTCAGCTCTATTGTGCAAGGAGCTGCTTAGCCTGGGACATTGTCCATACACTGAAGTCTCAGATCCCAACTCTAGATTGTCAGCTCTATTGTGCAAGGAGCTGCTTAGCGTGGAACATTGTCCATACACTGAAGTCTCAGATCCCAACTCTAGATTGTCAGCTCTATTGTGCAAGGAGCGGCTTAGCGTGGAACATTGTCCATAGACTGAGCAGTTTGTGGTCACTTACCCTTTTCTCGTCTTCAAACATCTTCTTATTCTCAGGTGAGGGGTAAATGGCCAAACCCTGTGACAGCAGCTTATTCCTTCCCAGCGCTTTCTCCACACACACAGTGTCTCCCCGGCCCCCCAGCTCTATAGGGGGACAGTGAGGTTACTAGAGATCTGGATTCTTTATATAGGGGGATACATACTATATATTCACTCACAGGGGGGCACATGTACTCTATAACTTACTGGGCACAGTCTGAGTGAGGAGCAGCTCCATCTTCTCTTTCTTCTTGTGCTTCGTGTCCTCCAAGACTCTGTAGATGCGATGCCTCCGGGGGTGCAGTTTGGGCTCCTCCCCTTCTTTAGGGAGATTCACCTGCCACCAGCGCTCCACCATCACTGTGCCCTATAGCAACGGGGAAGGGTTATTATAGCCTGGGCACCCAATATTACCCATAGTCCAGTAGGGCCATTATCACCTACACAGTAAGTATTGGGGGACAGTACAGTGAGGGATATATGAGGGTTTATATTGGGGGACAGTACAGTGAGGGGTATGTGAGGGTTTATATTGGGGGACAGTACAGTGAGGGGTCTCTGAGGGTTTATATTGGGGGACAGTACAGTGAGGGATATATGAGGGTTTATATTGGGGGACAGTACAGTGAGGGATATATGAGGGTTTATATTGGGGGACAGTACAGTGAGGGATATATGAGGGTTTATATTGGGGGACAGTACAGTGAGGGATATATGAGGGTTTATATTGGGGGACAGTACAGTGAGGGGTATGTGAGGGTTTATATTGGGGGACAGTACAGTGAGGGATATATGAGGGTTTATATTGGGGGACAGTACAGTGAGGGATATATGAGGGTTTATATTGGGGGACAGTACAGTGAGGGGTATGTGAGGGTTTATATTGGGGGACAGTACAGTGAGGGATATATGAGGGTTTATATTGGGGGACAGTACAGTGAGGGGTCCCTGAGGGTTTATATTGGGGGACAGTACAGTGAGGGGTCCCTGAGGGTTTATATTGGGGGACAGTACAGTGAGGGGTATGTGAGGGTTTATATTGGGGGACAGTACAGTGAGGGGTCCCTGAGGGTTTATATTGGGGGACAGTACAGTGAGGGGTCCCTGAGGGTTTATATTGGGGGGACAGTACAGTGAGGGGTATGTGAGGGTTTATATTGGGGGACAGTACAGTGAGGGGTCCCTGAGGGTTTATATTGGGGGGACAGTACAGTGAGGGTATGTGAGGGTTTATATTGGGGGACAGTACAGTGAGGGGTCTCTGAGGGTTTATATTGGGGGACAGTACAGTGAGGGGTATGTGAGGGTTTATATTGGGGGACAGTACAGTGAGGGATATATGAGGGTTTATATTGGGGGACAGTACAGTGAGGGATATATGAGGGTTTATTGGGGGACAGTACAGTGAGGGGTATGTGAGGGTTTATATTGGGGGACAGTACAGTGAGGGATATATGAGGGTTTATATTGGGGGACAGTACAGTGAGGGATATATGAGGGTTTATATTTGGGGGACAGTACAGTGAGGGTATGTGAGGGTTTATATTGGGGACAGTACAGTGAGGATATATGAGGGTTTATATTGGGGGACAGTACAGTGAGGGGTCCCTGAGGGTTTATATTGGGGGACAGTACAGTGAGGGGTCCCTGAGGGTTTATATTGGGGGACAGTACAGTGAGGGGTATGTGAGGGTTTATATTGGGGGACAGTACAGTGAGGGGTCCCTGAGGGTTTATATTGGGGGACAGTACAGTGAGGGGTCCCTGAGGGTTTATATTGGGGGACAGTACAGTGAGGGGTATGTGAGGGTTTATATTGGGGGACAGTACAGTGAGGGGTCCCTGAGGGTTTATATTGGGGGGACAGTACAGTGAGGGGTATGTGAGGGTTTATATTGGGGGACAGTACAGTGAGGGGTCTCTGAGGGTTTATATTGGGGGACAGTACAGTGAGGGGTATGTGAGGGTTTATATTGGGGACAGTACAGTGAGGGATATATGAGGGTTTATATTGGGGACAGTACAGTGAGGGATATATGAGGGTTTATATTGGGGGACAGTACAGTGAGGGGTATGTGAGGGTTTATATTGGGGGACAGTACAGTGAGGGATATATGAGGGTTTATATTGGGGGACAGTACAGTGAGGGATATATGAGGGTTTATATTGGGGGACAGTACAGTGAGGGGTATGTGAGGGTTTATATTGGGGGACAGTACAGTGAGGGATATATGAGGGTTTATATTGGGGGACAGTACAGTGAGGGGTCCCTGAGGGTTTATATTGGGGGACAGTACAGTGAGGGGTCCCTGAGGGTTTATATTGGGGGACAGTACAGTGAGGGGTATGTGAGGGTTTATATTGGGGGACAGTACAGTGAGGGGTCCCTGAGGGTTTATATTGGGGGACAGTACAGTGAGGGGTCCCTGAGGGTTTATATTGGGGGGACAGTACAGTGAGGGGTATGTGAGGGTTTATATTGGGGGACAGTACAGTGAGGGGTCCCTGAGGGTTTATATTGGGGGGACAGTACAGTGAGGGGTATGTGAGGGTTTATATTGGGGGACAGTACAGTGAGGGGTCTCTGAGGGTTTATATTGGGACAGTACAGTGAGGGGTATGTGAGGTTATATTGGGGGACAGTACAGTGAGGATATATGAGGGTTATATTGGGGGACAGTACAGTGAGGGATATATGAGGGTTTATATTGGGGGACAGTACAGTGAGGGGTATGTGAGGGTTTATATTGGGGGACAGTACCAGTAGGGATATGAGGGTTTATATGGGGACATACAGTGAGGGGATATATGAGGGTTTATATTGGGGGACCAGTACAGTTGAGGGGTTATTTGTAGGGTTTTATATGGGGGACAGTAACAGTTGAGGATAATATGGAGGGTGGTTTTATATTGGGGGACAGTTACAGTTGAGGGGTCCCTGAGGGTTTTTATATTGGGACAGTACAGTGAGGGGTCCCTGAGGGTTTATTATTGTGGGGACCAGTACAGTGAGGGTATGTGGAGGGTTTATATTGGGGGACAGTACAGTTGAGGGTCCCTGAGGGTTTATTATTGGGGGACAGTACAGTGAGGTCCTGAAGGTATATTGGGGGGACAGACAGGTGAGGGGTTATGTTGAGGTTTTATATTGGGGGACAGTACAGTGAGGGGTCTCTGAGGGTTTATATTGGGGGACAGTACAGTGAGGGGTATGTGAGGTTTATATTGGGGGACAGTACAGTGAGGGATATATGAGGGTTTATATTGGGGACAGTACAGTGAGGGATATATGAGGGTTTATATTGGGGGACAGTACAGTGAGGGGTATGTGAGGGTTTATATTGGGGGACAGTACAAGTGAGGGATATATGAGGGTTTATATTGGGGGACAGTACAGTGAGGGATATATGAGGGTTTATAATGGGGGACAGTACAGTGAGGGGTATGTGAGGGTTATATTGGGGGACAGTACAGTGAGGGATATATGAGGGTTTATATTGGGGGACAGTACAGTGAGGGGTCCCTGAGGGTTTATATTGGGGGACAGTACAGTGAGGGGTCCCTGAGGGTTTATATTGGGGGACAGTACAGTGAGGGGTACTGTGAGGGTTTATATTGGGGGACAGTACAGTGAGGGGTCCCTGAGGGTTTATATTGGGGGACAGTACAGTGAGGGGTATGTGAGGGTTTATATTGGGGGACAGTACAGTGAGGGGTATGTGAGGGTTTATATTGGGGGACAGTACAGAGTTTAGGGAAATGAGTCGCTACTGTCGGTCCCCGATTACTCACCCGGCTGGGGGTGACACACAGCGCCCCACATGTCAGTAGTTCGGGGGCTCCCCGGGTGAGGAGGAGACGAGAGGTCAGACTCAGCATCTTGCGCACACGCTTCCGTTCTCAAGCAAGGACATCACGTGAGGCGCCCGCCAGCCAATGGGTAACTTGCCTGTGACATCACCGACCGGAAGTGTCGTGTGTGAAACTTTCAGTCGAATATCTTCTGTCAGACTGTGATTTCCCGCCAGTTTATTCGCCTTGTGGATGTTGTGCGCCGGTTAGTGAGCGAGTCGCTCGGTCGTGTCGCACTTTTGTTCATTATTATTATTATTAGTGTCCGTGTTACACCCGCTATTAACCCTGTGCTGCTGAGGATTAGGGAGACACATAATGAAGTGTTAATGTGTGGGAGTAAAATGCGGCCTGTGTCAGCTGCTGTACTGTGGGATTATACTTTCCCTATATTCACTGGGGACTCGTGGCTCCTCCTCCTCCAATAGTGATGCAAAAAGACCCCGTCCCCAGTGTGGGAGGAGCTGCGCGTCCTTTATACACAGGGGCGTGTCTGTGGCGAGACTGTCAGTCAGGGATGTGTGGGAGGAGCTGCGCGTCCTTTATACACAGGGGCGTGTCTGTGGCGAGACTGTCAGTCAGGGATGTGTGGGAGGAGCTGCGCGTCCTTTATACACAGGGGCGTGTCTGTGCTGAGACTGTCAGTCAGGGGATGTGTGGGAGGAGCTGCGCGTCCTTTATACACAGGGGCGTGTCTGTGCCGAGACTGTCAGTCAGGGATGTGTGGGAGGAGCTGCGCGTCCTTTATATACAGGGGCGTGTCTGTGCCGAGACTGTCAGTCAGGGGATGTGTGGGAGGAGCTGCGCGTCCTTTATACACAGGGGCGTGTCTGTGCTGAGACTGTCAGTCAGGGATGTGTGGGAGGAGCTGCGCGTCCTTTATACACAGGGGCGTGTCTGTGCTGAGACTGTCAGTCAGGGGATGTGTGGGAGGAGCTGCGCGTCCTTTATATACAGGGGCGTGTCTGTGCCGAGACTGTCAGTCAGGGGATGTGTGGGAGGAGCTGCGCGTCCTTTATATACAGGGGCGTGTCTGTGCTGAGACTGTCAGTCAGGGGATGTGTGGGAGGAGCTCCGCGTCCTTTATACACAGGGGCGTGTCTGTGCCGAGACTGTCAGTCAGGGATGTGTGGGAGGAGCTGCGCGTCCTTTATACACAGGGGCGTGTCTGTGCTGAGACTGTCAGTCAGGGGATGTGTGGGAGGAGCTGCGCGTCCTTTATACACAGGGGCGTGTCTGTGCCGAGACTGTCAGTCAGGGGATGTGTGGGAGGAGCTGCGCGTCCTTTATACACAGGGGCGTGTCTGTGCCGAGACTGTCAGTCAGGGGATGTGTGGGAGGAGCTGCGAGTGGCTGCAAATGATCAGAGACAAATAAGCAACTCCTGCAAGTGCTTCTTCCCCTTCAAACACCGACTTGTTTTCATACAGATCTCCAGAAATAATGACTTTTTACATTGACTTTCTGTTTTCTATGTGTGACTGTTTTTCGAATATTGAAGTGTAAAGTGTCATTTTTCACCTTCTAAAGCAGCTCTGGGGGTCGCCGACCCTGTAAACTGATCTAAATGGATACATTTCGTTGATCCATTTGTTATGTTTGTCCCTGCTGAGCAGAATCCCTGAGTTTCATTACAGGCAGCTGTTAGACTTGATACAATAGTTACTGATACTCCAGAGATGAGAAATGGATCAACTCAATGTTGTAAAATTGTAACAGAATCTGCACCTGAATTACTGAGCTGTCACTCAAACACCAGAGACACAACATTCAACTTTACACTTAGATTTTGGGAAAACAGTAAAAAATAAATAATAAAAAGTAATTAAAAAAAGTCTTTATTTCTGGTAAATATACTACATATTAACGTAGTAAGTTTGGTTGAAAAGAGACACACGTCCATCAAGTTCAACCTTAAAGGAGAAGGAAAGCCCCAGGGCGCAAACCCCTCCCCCCCTCCCGTGTGTTGCCCCCCCTCCCTCCTCCCCCCTGGCCTACCCCTCCCGCTGGGCAAATGCCCCTAACTTGTTACTCACCCCTCTGCGCAGGTCCTGTCCACGGAGTTCACAGTCGCCATCTTCTCCCACGCGCGTCTTCTTCCTGCTCTGACCGGCGTCTTCTGGCGCATGCGCAGTAGGAACAGTTACCGGTACAGCTCTATTGCGCATGCGCCGAATGTCACGAAGTTTTCCGATTTCACTTCGTGACATTCGGCGCATGCGCAATAGAGCTGTACCGGTACCTGTTCCTACTGCGCATGCGCCAGAAGACGCCGGTCAGAGCAGGAAGAAGACGTGCGTGGGAGAAGATGGCGACTGTGAACTCCGTGGACAGGACCTGCGCAGAGGGGTGAGTAACAAGTTAGGGGCATTTGCCCAGCGGGAGGCGTAGGCCAGGGGGGAGGAGGGAGGGGGGGCAATACACGGGAGGGGGGAGGGGTTTTGCGCCCTGGGCTTTCCTTCTCCTTTAAGTCTATATATAACCTGCCTAACTGTCAGTTGATCCAGAGGAAGGTGAAAACCCATCTGAAGTCTCTCCAATTTGCCTCAGAGGGGGAAAAATTCCTTCCTGACTCCAAAATGGGACCAGTCCCTGGATTTGCCACCCAAGGATGTCAGACTTACTGGCCTATAATTGCCAGATATGCTATATATATATATCTCAAATGAATGCCCTTCTAGGAATCAGTTAAATACCATGTTTCCTATAGGAGAAAAAAAAAGACTCATAAGTCACCAGTCCACCACCTGTTTATGTACCTGTATTTGTTACAATGTAGTGACTCACACTATATAATGACTTTCCACCCGGGTGTTTTGGTCTGAGCACAATTAGGTCGCCCAAAACCATTGGGGTGGAGTACTGTGAGCTAGAGTCCTGCGCGGAACCAATTTCTAAGACCCCCGCCTGAACTGCAACCTGCATATTTACCCACTTTGATCCGCTACCTGGACCTGCAACAACCTTATCCGCAACCCAGGGCCGGAACTAGGGGTAGGCAGAAGAGGCACCTGCCTAGGGCGCAACGAAAGGGGGGCGCTGGGCAGGTACCTGACTTTTGCCTACCCCTAGTCCATATTTGCTGCTCCTCCCCGCCTCCCTCCCCTCAAGCGCTTTACCCCATCTCCCCAGTCACTTTCCCCGCCTCCCTCCCCTCAGTCACTTTCCCCGCCTCCCTCCCCTCCCCTCAGTCACTTTCCCCGCCTCTCACCACTCCCCTCGGTTGCTTTGCTCTGCCTCCAGCGCTGTAACACTCTCCCCTCCGGCGTTGTGCGCATGTGTGCGCACAATGTTTTCAGGAGCGTGCACGTCCGCGTGAGTGATCATGGAGGGAAGCGCGGTGGCCCCCCGGGTCGCCTAGGGTGCCCGGTTGGCTTGGCCCACCACTGCCGCAACCCGACCCGCTGACCCCCATCAAACAGGAAGTGATGTTGCTGCAAAGCCCTTCCATTCCCTTTATCAGCTTAGTCAGTTTTCTTGATATCAATAATAATAATTCACTAAAAATCTTTATTCAGAAAACCCCCCAGTACTCAGATGTTCCTGGGAAATGAAAGACATACTGTCACGACCGGTACCCAATACCAGAACAAGTGCCAAGCACCCTGGTCTCGGCTTCACCAGTAGTGTGACCACCATTGGGCTTCGGGAGGAGCCCTCAGCTTACTTGGGTGCCACCTGGACTTAACGAGGGGTGCAAGGCGAGATGTTCTGGCTGGCAAAGGGGCAGGGCTGTTAGCAAAGTCTTTTGGGCCGAAGGTCACGGTACAAATGGAGCAGGCAAGAGAATCATCAGACAGGCAGAGTCGAGGCAGGCAAATATCAAGAATCCGGGTTGTCAATCAAGGGGTTAAGCAGGAAGAGTTGTCGTAGGCAGGCGAGGGTCAGGAACAGGCTGGGTCAAACACGGGTAATCAAACAGACTAGATACAGAAAAGATTGGAGGCACAAGGCTCAGGAACCACTAGAAACAAGTTCTATCACGGTATCAGTCAGCAGTCTGAATGGGCCTTTTATAGGGCAAGAATTCCACGCCCAAGAACGTGTGTTTTCGCGCCTGCGCCTTTAAGAGGTGTGCCGCGCGCACCCTAAGAGCACTAATGGCGCCGGGAGGAGGAAGAAGAAGGAGCGCGGCGGCCGTCCATGCCGCCGAACCACTAGACCACCAGGTATTTTTATTACACATACCACTGTTATCTTTTTTGTTGAAAGTGGAGTCAATTATTATGCAGGCTGAGAGGGGTTCCCAAACTTTTTCATGTGACTGTATTAAATCATATTTGCTCTCCATGATGAGGAAATGTATCCTGCTTAATATATATATGTACCATTATTGCCCTAACTCTATCTCTGATCCTGCAAACAGAACCCCTAAACTGCAGAGACTTGACATGGGCAGAAAACAAAGCTGGAGGTACCGGAGAGGGGGGTACAAGGTTTTCCACATACTCGACACGTCCTACTGACCCCAATCATATTGTTAGGAATATATTGCCGGGTGTGTGGTTGGCAGGGAATGTAATTCTCTGGGGCTGTTTTTAGATTTGTTTTCCTCTGCTAATATTCTACTATCTGATTTTTCTTTATTACTTCTGTAAGTATTATACAGTATTCCATGATGCTTCTTTTCAAACAAACAATATTTTGTTAACACAAGTGTTTGAGATCACAGGGGCTTATTTATTTACTTGGTATTTGAATTGTGTTGTTTTTTTTAACTCATGCCAGGGAACATTAAAGGAGAAGGAAAGCTACGGAGGCATTTTATTGGCAATAGATTAGCTACAATAGTGCAAGTGAGAACACTATATTTATTCTGTAGAATCTTTTACCATACCTAAGTAAACAGCTCTAGAAGCGCTCTGTTTGTTTAGGATAGCAGCTGCCATATATGCTTGCTGTGACATCACTTCCTGCCTGAGTCTCTTCCTGCTCACTCATAGCTCTGGGCTCAGATTACAGCAGGAAAGGGAGGAGGGAGAGAGAGGAACAAACTGAGCATGCTCAAGCCCTAGCCCTGGAGGTTTAAGCTGAAAACAGTTAGTCTGATACAGAAGCCCATGAGTACACAATAGAAGGAAAGAAATGTGCTGTTTGACAGAGGACTCAGAGCAGCATTACTTTGAGGGTTTACTGGTGTATTTATATAGACCTTTCTGATAAAACTCACTTTTAGCCTTTCCTTCTCCTTTAATTGCAAATAAACAAGATGACTGTTCTTTAACTACGTCAAGCAACCTACCCTTCATGTTCTACTGGTCCAAGAAACCCATTTAGTGTGTTTGTAATGTGATTGTATCAGGGGACAAGAAAACTGCCACAGACTCGCGTACAGACCAGGGTTACCCACCAGCCCCAGGGAGATTTCGGGATGAACCTCAGATTTTAAGTGTCAGCACTTTTTCCTCAGGGCGACATTAGTGGGATGTGGAGGTCAGTGAATCAGGGGGGGACTGGGGGGTAGGGGTGGCCTATCCCAGTATAAATAGAGAAGGGTCTCCTTCCTGCATTGGGGAAAATGAAGAGTCCTGGGCATTGTACAAAGAAGATGGAAACTATTCAGCACGATATGATTATAAATGCATTCATTTCTCTCTTCAACCTTCCTGCCGGAGAATCAGGATCTCACTGAACTATGAGGATGGACTTGTGTCCTTTTATGAGCTCAGTGAGCCAATCAGGGAACTGATGAGGATGAAAGAGTTAATTAGCTTTTCTTACCCGCACAGCTGTCCTGCACACTCATTGGGGCAAATTCACTAAAGGACAAAGCGCCTAACGCTAGCCTTAATTCGCTAGCGTAGCGCATTTTCGTTAATTCGCCGATTCACTAACGGACACTGGCATAAATTCGCTAGTGTTACTTCGCCTGGCGAATATCTGCAACGGACATTACTAAGCAAACTCACTAACGCGCGCAGTGTACTGAACGCTACCTTTTACGCTAGACTTCCTTCACCACCTCAGACCAGGCGAAGCGCAATAGAGTAGATAGGGATTGCTTCCAAAAAAGTTCAAATTTTTTCTAAGTCCCAAAAAACGCTGGCGTGTTTTCTACATGATGGCTGATAGGCTGAAAAAGATCGAAACATTTTTTTGGGGCTCCCCTCCTTCCCCCCTACATTTCCTGACTCATGGCACCTTAACTATACAGTGGGCACATGTGTAGGGCAAAATAAACATTTTATTTGATGTTTTGAAAGTTTCCCAGGCATTTGTAGTGATTCTACGTATTCCTCCATTGAAATAGCGAATCAACGCTAGCGCAACTTCGCAACCTTACGCTACCCCTGAGCGCAACTTCGGATTTTAGTGAATTTGCGGAGCGCTGGCGAAACTTCGCCTGTGTGGCGAAGTGCGGTGAAGTTACGCCTGGCGCAACTACGAATCTTGGTAAATTTGCCCCATAGACCTTTCCAAATCGGCTGTGTTCTCGTACATCAAATAAATGATGTTTCTGATATATGTGATTGTTCTTTGTGAAACATGATTGTTTTCATTTTATTAGACACTTAGAAGCCTTCAGAAGTGCAATTACACCAAAATTCTTGCATATTTTGAAAGTTCAGGTTGTCCTGAAAAAAAACAATATATTGTTTTCCTGGGTTAACTAAAAGACCCCCCAGGAAAGGCCCTTAAAGTGAAAGAGTACAAAATGTCTAAAAACTGCTTGGCAGTAGACAAAATGGTTGTCAGGGAAAGAGTTAATACAAGGGGCGGCCACTTTAGTAAATAGCAACAAGGAACACGAGTTGAGTTGGATTCCGTCCCCACTTGTCTCCTTCTCATTTGTACGTCCTGCTCCCAGTGATGGCGGCTGCCGGACTCAGTACTGATCTGAGTTGCTCCGTGTGCCGCGAGATTTATACAGACCCTGTAACTCTGCCGTGTGGCCATAGCTTCTGCCGGGACTGTATTGAGAGAACATGGGACTGGCAGAAGAGTATAGAGGAAAATCTTACCTGCCCTGAATGCCGTCACAGATACAGGAATCGGCCTGAGCTGAGAAGGAATGTGACACTGAGCAGCATAGTGACGAGTTTCCTCCCTTCTGCTGCTGAGCAGGATGGGCCTGGGATCTACTGTACTTACTGCTGGTCCCCCCGTGTTACTGCCTGCTCTACATGTCTCCTGTGCAAGGTCTCTCTGTGTTATAAACATGCCGGGGAGCACAGCAAGTCAGCAGAACATCAATTAACGACCCCGACTCCCTCCCGCAGGGACAGACATTGCTCCAAACACCCAGATCTGCTGCTGGAGTATTACTGCCCCCAGGATGGTGTCTGTGTCTGTGCCTCCTGCAACAGGGTCGGAGAGCACAGGGGTCACAGTCTGGAGCCACTGAATTCGGAAACTGCTGAGAAGAAGAAAGAGACACTGAGGAAAGTTGTGGAGAAACTGAGCCCAGAGAGAGAGGAGACTGAGGGGCAAATCCAGAGACTGCAGGAGCGCAGGAGAGAAGTGGCAGAAAAAGCAGCCGGTGAGACAGAGACAGTCACTGCCCTGTTTAGAGACATCAGGGAACAGCTGGAAGCCCTAGAGAAGCGACTCCTGAGGGACATCTCCAGGGAAGAAGAGAAGGTTTCCCACCAACTCCATGATCTGATCCAACAGCTGGAAATAAAGAAGGACGAGCTGTCCAGGAAGATCCGTCACATTGAGGAGCTGTGCAACATGGCAGATCCACTCACTGTCCTACAGGAACCGGAATCACATGGAGCTGAATTGTATGGGGCTGAGGGGGGAGACAGAAAGCGCAGAAAGATGGAGGATATAGCAGTCCCTGCTGTAGGGGATCTGGATGTCAATCTGATCTCAGAGACATTACTCACAGGCTTAGCTGGGGTTGCGAGTGAGATAAAGGGACGGTTCTTCCCTGGGCAGGAGGCTACAGACCTGATACTGGATATAAACACGGCTGGGAATTATTTGGCTGTTTCAGAGGACAGGAAAACGGCTTCCTTTTCACCAAACTCTTATCTAGAAACCCATTTAAGATATAAGTTCCCTCAGGCTTTAAGCAGCAGGAGTTTCCCCTCAGGGCGACATTACTGGGAAGTGGAGGGCAGTGAGTCGGGTAAGTGGAGTGTTGGGATGGCCTATCCCAGTATAGACAATGAATGGTGGAAATCCCAGATTGGGGATAACGATAAATCCTGGTGTATAGCCATGCGAAAAAAAAGATATTCAGTGAGACACGACATGAAAGATACAAAGTTACCCCACGTCCCTTCCTGCGGGAGAATCAGGATCTCATTGGACTATGAGGCCGGACGTGTGTCCTTTTATGAGCTGAGTGAGCCAATCAGACACTTACACACCTTCACTGCCACATTCACTGAGCCCCTCCATGCGGCAATTGCTGTACGTGAATATGGTGGTGATGATGATGATGATAACGATGATGATAACGATGATGATGATAATGATGATGCTGATGAAGATGATTTCTGGGTGAGAATCATTAGTTAGGGCAGTGACAGCATGTGGTCAATAGGAGGAGATTAAGATTATTATTTAAACTGGTAAATACTGGGCCCTCTGACCCTACTTATACTCTGAAACATTGTTTGTTTAATGACTGGAAGACCCTTTTTGTTATACATTCATGTAAAGTGCTGTGTAACTGGAGGCACTATATAAATACAGGATGATGATGATGATGATGATGATGATGATGATGGGAATGTGGGGAAGAAATGGACACGTGACCAGACTCACTAGCTCCCCACCAACTGGACACATTTAGTCAGTCATCTAAATGATCTTTTATCAGTGTAATGTTGGGGGTCTCCAGATGAATTGCCCTTATATTATGGGTGGGACACACTTGGGTGGGTGAGGGAGGGTTTTCCCTGTGGGGTTAGATGATATTTTCTTTACATGTTGAGATTTTCCCATAATTGCTTTGATTTAGCAGCACTTGTGTATTCAGTGCTGTACATTTGTACAATACAATAACAGTGGGAAGCTTGGGTGTTAAGCACCAGCGGTTTCTCCTCAGGGGTAACCGACAGTGTCGTCTATAAATATAAATGTAGGGGAGCTGCGTACACTTGTCTCTCCTCTCTGTTGGTTCTGTACTGGGAGGAGCCCACACCCATGTGAGTTGACAGGAAGTAGGTAGTGGGAGGGAGGAAGGAAGTGCTGGGAGAGAAGCTGACAGGAAGTAGGAAGTGGGAGGGAGGAAGTGCTGGAGAGAAGCTGACGGGAAGTAGGAAGTGGGAGGGAGGACATGCTGGGAGAGAAGCTGACAGGAAGGAAGTGGGAAGGAGGAAGTGCTGGGAGAGAAGCTGACAGGAAGTAGAAAGTGGGAGGAAGTGCTGGGAGAGAAACTAACAGGAAGAAACCCCCTAATTACCATGTTCATTTTACAAAATTTGGCAGGTTATGCAAGTTTAAACATATTTCTGTGGCTTTTTTCAGTTATTACAGTTTTGCTAATGAAGGTAAATTGCCCTTTAAGCTGCGAGTCTAACTTCTCCCAAGTGCTGCTTATCTAAATTGTTACAATTACTTATTTGCTTATCTCAAAATTGTTACAAAGTATCTTAGTTGCACTTGGTGGCTGTTCTGGGCTCTCTGCCAAAAGCCAATTAAGTTAGAAACGTTGTATATTTTTCTGGCTGTTCAGTGCAGAGAAAGTTGGGACATTTCAGTACAAATGCAGGACTGTGGGTCGAGCTGTCAAATGCGGGACTGTCCCGCTTAAAATGGGACAGTTGAAAAACAAATAAACAGATATAAAAAAAAAATGGGACAGTTGAGAGGTATGTTGTTGTCATAGTGATTGTTCAGTGTACAAATTTGGGCTACTTTTAAAATGGCCTTTGGCTAGTTTTTGGCAAAAAAAGATGTAACTGGTTTCAAGACCACCTTCTCCTCATGTAAAACTATATAGGGCTGATCCACAGACAAAACTTGCAGCTCTCCAACTCACCTAGCCAATGTCAAGGATACCAGTAAAATAGTCTTCAAAAACAGTGGCCAAAGGTGAATCTCAAGAACTGGCTCAAAGGGGGGCAAAGACAAGGCCTTAAAGTGGACCTGTCACCTACACATAAAAAACTGCATAATGAAAGTCCTTTGCAAATTAAATATGAAACCCCAAAAAATATTTTCATCAAAACATCCATACCTGTTATAAAGGTGTTTAAATATCTAAACTGTCAATCAATTATTACCTGCCCCGCCTCTATGCCCGTGACATAGAGGAGGGGGAGTCAGTTACTTTCACTTTCCATTCAGCACTTCCTACATGTCACTGCTCTCCTCACATTCCCCCTTCCCTCCTCAAGCTCTATAATTGTGTAGGGCACTGCACATGGACATTAGGTCCCCCATTCTGGTGCAAACACAAGATTTTGGGGTGATACACAATTTCCCTTAATAACAGTGTCCACAAAATGGCTCCTGCCTGCTTGCTGTGATTGTATAATTCCAAGACAGACGGAAACAAAATTTAAATAATAAATAAAGTGTAAGTAAAGTTTATTTTGCTCAACTAACATGATAGAAAAGAATTTGAAATTATTTCTTAGGGTGACAGGTCCCCTTTAAGGACCAGAGGAGGATCCTATGGAGGAGCAGTCTTTTTCAATGAAGGTCTGATTCTCAGAACTGCTTTAAAAACTATGGCCAATCTATTGTATCCATCCAAGACAAAAGTATCTCAAAAAGGAAAATAGTGGAAAAGGTAAAAATATATTTACGCCCAGAGATTTTCCCAACTCTGATAGACCAGCCACTGCTCTTGGCAATGCTCTTGTCACCCCCTGGACTTGTGCTCCTTCTGTATAGGCTTCCCAGCCTATGCCGGATGCATCAGTAAAATCCTCTATCCATTGAGGCTCCTCCAGGGGAAAACCCCTGCGAAGATTCACTGGGTCCTGCCACCACACCAGGTGAGACTTGAAGGCTAGAGATAAATATATTTTCTGCAACCAATCCTTGCGATACAGATTCCAGTGAGCCAGAAACCACCTTTGAACAGGCCTCATTCTCCACATCACCCACAAGACTGATGGTAGAGGTTAGAAGGCCCAGAAAACGCATGAGTTCCCTGGCTTGCAAAGAAGTGGGATCCTGGAGATGCTTTGCTCCTGAGGTAACTTGTAAAGAAACCAATCCCAGAGAGCCCGGGTATATCATCCTCTGTGTGGGTACTGGATGACTCTTCTCTTTGTTCAGAACCCATCCAAAATGGATGAGTTGACCTCACCAAGAGTACATGGTTCTTGAGCATCCCTGGATGTCTTGCTACAATGAGATCGCCTAAATAACGATAGACTTCCACTCCCTCTTTCCTCAGCTTGGCAATGAGCTCCACTAACACCTTGATGAATGTTCTTGGCAAGTTAGAAAGCCTGATTTCACCCAAATTGAAAATGGAAACCTTCCCAGTTAAATCTTAAAAATTCCTCTTCCACAGGAATGTGACTATGCGTCCTTTTAGTCGAGAGAAGCTAACCAATCGCTTGTGTGGACCACTGACTTTTTTGTGGCACGTGACTCCATCTTGAATTTTTGATGTTTTATAAACTTTTTTATACTCTTAACTCTAGAATAGGACGTGGATCTCCTGATACTTTTGTAACTAGGAACAAGGGGGAATAAATGCCTTGAACCCATTGCTTAGGGGGAACTGGTAAAGTTGCCTCCATGGAAAGTATCTGGGATATGTAGTCCTGCAAGACTGAATGATCGGCTACACTGTTTGTTCTTCCTGAAGAAATGAAGACATTGTCTTGTAATTATAGAAAGAACCCATTGATCTTGGATTTCTCTGGCCCAAACTTCCTGGAACTTCTGGAATCTTGCCCTTACCAGGAATGGTAGGGCCAGCCTCATCTCATTGCAGCTTTGGTTGACTTTTTAGGGGATCTGATAATCTTAGTCTTAGAGGCATGAAAAAATCCCAATTGACCAGATTTACCAGGCCCGTATGATCTAGCCTCCTCTCTACACCTCTTGTCTTTTTTTTTTTTTTAAAATCGCTTAGTTTTGGGCAAAATAGTATTTTTACCACCAAAAGTAATAATATCATCCACAGATTTACCAAAAAGCTTCTTACCCTCAAAGGGAGGTTTACATAAAGTATTTTTTAATGGTCTGTTCAATGTTCTCTTTAGATGTTAAAAATGTTTTTGTTTTTTTTTCAATTCCATCTGTCTCTCCATTGGATGCTGTGAAATGTCTTCAATTGGGGCAGTGCAGTCTTTTTAGACAGACGGGTCACTGGAGCATCTACAGTTGGTGGATTTTCCCAGATCTCCATGTACTCGTGAGGAAAAGGATAAAGGTTAGAAAATGTATTCTCAACATGAGTCAATAATGTCCTTGATGCACAGGGAAAACATTCTTTTTTTTTTCTTAGAAAATAATGAGGTAGATTTAGGCTTTGGCTAAATGCCTTCTCAAGTTAAAGTGCGTCTAACAGCTTTAATCAGCTAAGGCAGTGATCCCCAACCAGTAACTCATGAACAACATGTTGCTCTCCAACCCCTTGGATGTTGCTCTCAGGGTCCTCAAAGCAGGTGCTTATTTTTGAATTTCAAGCTTGAAAGCTAATTTTAATTGCATAAAACCGAAGTATAGTACCAAGTACAGCTTGTTGTAGGCTGCCAGTCCACACAGGGGCTACCAAATAGCCAATCACAGCCCTTATTTGGCACCCCAAGGAACTTTTTCATGATTGTGTTGCTCCCCAACTCTTTTTACGTTTGAATGTGGCTCACGGGTTAAAAAGGTTGGGGACCCCTGAGCTAAGGTATCAATTTAGCATCAAAACATTGTGAACTTTCAGTTTCCTCCAAAGAGGAATGGGAGGATAAGGAATCTTGAACAACAGAGGTAGAAGGAATAGGTTCTATAGAAACCATAGGTTGCTTTAGTGTAAAAGCTACAGTGTCCTTGATCCTCCTGATTGAAGGATGTAGTAGAAGTGGAAGCAGACTCTTTTTCTTTATCATGTACAGCAAATTCCTGAAATCTGACCATGTCTCTTATGCTTTATAGCAGGATTGTCACATGCCCAACAGCAGTGATCCCCAACCAGTAGCTCGTGAGTAACATGTTGCTCCCCAACCCCTTGGATGTTGCTCTCAGTGGCCTCAAAGCAGGAGCTTATTTTTCAATTCCAGGCTTGGAGGAAACTTTTGGTTGCATAAAAAACAGTTGCATTGCCAAATAGAGCTTTCTGTAGGCTTCTAGTCCACATAGGGGCTACCAAATAGCCAATCACAGCCCTTCGTTGGCATCCTCAGGAACTATTTTCATGTTTATGTTGCTCCCCAACCCTTCTTACATTTGAATGTGGCTCACGGGTGAAAAAGGTTGGGGATCCCGGCCCTACAGGGTCTGAAATCCCCCTTGTGCCATTTCTTAGAAACAGAATCTTCAGCAGGAACAGGGTCACTAAGGTTTAATGAGAGTAGTAATAAATGAGCAGCTTTTTTTACAGAACCCTAAAATAAAATGTAAATATGCTGATAGGACAGTCACACAGTAGATTTAGAAGCAGCACACTTGCCAGCAGCCTGATCCATGTTGTGGCACTTTAAGGGCTCAATAGGGCACAGAACTCTGAAGCCATGATGTTTAAGGGTCCTAGCTCCCTACGGCTGTGCTCTCTCCGCTTGCGTGCGCATACATTGGAGGAGAAGGTACTTATTGGTAAGGGTGTTGTTTTCTTCTGCTTATCCAAGAGAGAGAGAGAGTATACTCAAAGTTTATTATTATGCTGCATGGGATGACCAGGAAAGACTAATTTAGTTTAATAGTGAGGCACATTACTAATAACTAGGGTTGCCACCTTATGATAAAATGCTCACCGGCTGGTGGGCCGTGATGTAAAAGGAGTGGAGTGTGATGTAAAAAGGGGCGTGCCTTGATGTAAAGGGGCAGGGCCTGAACGCGCAATTGCCCAGAAGACAGCAAAAACGGTAAATTTGGAGCGGGTTGGGGACGGCCAAGGGCTTTTGTTAGGAGTATTACAAATTTACCGGCTGCTAAATTGCTGGTAAATTTGTAATACCGGCCCAGGCCTTGGCAGGTGTTTTACTGGTAAAATACCGGCCGGGTGGCAACCCTACTAATAACCCCAATTGAAGGATACAACCAAACATATTCCCTATGTGCCTGACAAACCAATCCAACACACTGGAGGAAGGTTTATTAGGACTCAATAAGCCTAAAGCATTTTGTGCCTAGTAGGACACTTACTCATAGGCTAATGGGCACAGTCTTGTACACTTCCTTGTATAGGGACAGTGACCAATCAAAACATAAATCACAACCGCCAATCAGAATCAGCGAATCAAAGAAAGACACTTCCATGTAAAAAAGTAGACAGGATGGTGTCCATTAGCCGTGAGTAAACTCCCCATTATGCATGAAATGAATTTGACTTTTACGTCCTAATAAACAGTTTACTTGCTATGATCACATGGTAGTTCTTTGGGAGGCACCTAGGGAATATGGCTGCTCTACTAACTACCCTCATCCTGCCTCTCACTCCTACAGGAGGTAACGTTGGGAAAGTGCAGGAGAAGCTGCAGCAACTGCCAGTTCCATTAGTGTATGAGTGAGTGTCAGTCAGGGAAGGGCTTCACTCTCCATTTAGGCCCCTCAGGTTCCTGTTCCAATAGACCTTCCCTCCAGTCATTGCAGATCTCGGGCCAGTTATGGACTCAGGGAATTGTTCCTTAAGAAGCAGAAGATTCATTAGTCAGGTCCCTTCTCTGATCAGAGTAGGTTACACCCCAGGTTCCAGCGCTCATTAGTATCAGTCACCCCGGCTTAGTTACTGGCCCAGTTCTACCCAAAAGGAGAGTCGGGACTCACTACTGGACACTCCCTGGGAATACCCAATGGCTACACATTCATGGACTACTGGATCTCATGGAGGCAACACCAGGGATTACAGATAAGTGGCACCAACATAAAGGGGCCCATTTACTTAGTTCGAGTGAAGGAATAGAATAAAAAAAACTTTGAATTTTGAATGTTTTTTTGGCTACTTCCACCTTCGACTACGACTTCGAATCGAACGATTCCAAATATTCGACCAATCAATAGTCGAAGTACTGTCTCTTTTAAAAAAAAAAAACTTTGACCCCCTAGTTCGCCACCTAAAACCTACCGAAGTCGATGTTAGCCTATGGGGAAGGTCCCAATAGGCTTTCTAAGTATTTTTTGGTCAAAGAAAAATCATTCGATCGATGGATTAAAAAACTTTAATCGATGGATTAATTGCGGTAAATTTCCATTCGGCAGTCGGATATTGAGGGTTAATTAACCCTCGATATTCGACCATAAGTAAATTTGCCCCAAAGTGTCCCCAGTAACCCGGCCAGCCACACCATAAGGGTTAATGAAGGGTTAATAACTCTATTACTTTGTTCTTTACTGATATTCTTTCTATTTGTTTGTTCATGGTTCTGATTGACATGTTTTAGTAAAACAAAAAGTTCCATATTCACTCATTAGAAATACAGCAAATGTGGCCCGGCTGTTACATTAACCCACACCTTGCCAGGCTGCTCGATGGTAACAGGTAATTTGGTACAAATTGGTGACAGTGGTGGTTACAATACACAGTTTTCTGCATTACTTGTGAAATCTTCTGTTTTTCATGTTGCATTGTTTTATAATGGAGGCAGAACATCACCAGGCCAGTGTATTCCTTCACCCCCCCACGTCAGCTCTGCAGGGACTGGGGGTCAGATCCAGAAACTCATTTTTAGATCTGATCCATGTGATGGTGTTACGTCTGGGGAGTAACATTAATGGCTGCGATGAAGGTGCCCGGGTGCAAGAGCTTAACCTTCGGCTACAAGGGAACACCAGACAAGTGCACCGAGGCTTTAAAAAGGAGAAGGAAAGGTTAAAACTAAGTAAGCCTTATCAGAAAGGTCCACCTAAATATACCAGTAAACCCCCAAAGTAGTGCTGCTCTGAGTCCCCTGTCAAAAGAAACATCACATTTCTTTCCTTCTATTGTGTACTCATGGGCTTCTGTATCAGACTTCCTGCCTTCAGCTTAAACCTCCTTGCCCTGGGCAAGAGCATGCTCAGTTTGCTCCTCTTCCCCTCCCCCTCCCTTACTGTAATCTGAGCCCAGAGCAGGGAGAGACTCAGGCAGGAAGTGATGTCACACCACATTAATACTGCAGCTGCTATCCTAAACAAACAGAGAGTTTCTAGAGCTATTTACTCAGGTATGGTAAAACATTCTACAGAATAAATATAGTGTTATAGCTGCACTATTGTGGCTAATCTATTGGCAATAAAATGCCTCCGTAGCTTTCCTTCTCCTTTAATGCTGAAATACAAATGGAATGAAGCTGAGATTGTTTAATCCCTAAAAAATGATCCGATATCATACAACATGAAACTGAACTGTAAGGGGCAGATTTATCAAGGGTCAAATTTCGAAGTGATAAATACTTTGAAATTCGACCCTCGAATTGAAATACTTCGACTTCGAATCTCGAAGTCGAAGTGTTTTTCACCGAATTTGGCCATGGTACGATCGAAGTAAAATCGTTCGATGGGCCGATCAAATCGTTGGAATGAAACGCGAGTTGCTTTGGCCTGGGCAGCATTCCTTGCAGGACTGTACAGATCGCTTGTTAAAGAGGTGCTTAAAGGGATACTGTCACTGGAGGGGGTTTTTCAAAAAACATCAGTTAATAGTGCTGATCCAGCAGAATTCTGCACTGAAATCCATTTCTCAAAAGAGCAAACAGATTTTTTTATATTCAATTTTGAAATCTGACATGGGGCTAGACATTTTGTCAATTTCCCAGCTGCTCCCAGTCATGTGACTTGTGCCAGCACTTTAGGATGGAACTACTTTCTGGCAGGCTGTTATTTCTCCTACTTAAAGGGACATTGTCATGGGAAAAAACATTTTTTTCAAAATGAATCAGTTAATAGTGCTGCTCCAGCAGAATTCTGCACTGAAATCCATTTCTCAAAAGAGTAAACAGATTTTTTTATATTCAATTTTGAAATCTGACATGGGGCTAGACATATTGTCAGTTTCCCATGATAATATATTTTTATATGAGCACATTTCTATGAGAACAGCCTATTCCAATGAGGGACAAATGGTTATGTGTCAGAGTGTAAGAATAATAAAGTCTAATAACAAATGCCCCGATCATTCTGACTCAGTAATAACCAAAGGGAAGGGAGGGGTGATGTTCCCCCATTTATTTATTCTCTTATTAATGACACCCAGTGATGAGAGGCCACTTTGTAAGTTACTGACAGAATTCCGAGTATCAGCAGATATTAGATGAGGCCCCTTGTGTTTTCTTCATTTACTGATTCCTCCCTGTGTCTGATTTTAACTGATAAAGAACTGCTGAGGGACAGTTGTAAGCGGGAAACTATTTTCAGTGCAATATCTGTAGATAAGAACATTCAGTCCTCTTCCATTTTGGGAGGGTTCGAGTTATATAACGTATGTATGTGACTCCCATTTTTATCTATAAAAGCCTGTGACAAGGGGAGTGTCTTTGGCAAAATGCTTGTGGGACACTTCGGTGTAACTTGATCATTTTCCCAAGGCAAAACCATTAAAAATTCTTTGTTAAACTCAATAAACCTCATTCTATTTGAAAAAGCCTTATCTCAATGTTTTGCCTTCCATATAACCAGGTCATAGCAATAAAATTATCAACACCCAGCTGCCCCCAGTCATGTGACTTGTGCTCTGATAAACTTCAGCCTCTCTTTACTGCAAGTTGGAGTGATATCACCCCCTCCCTTTCCCCCCCCAGCAGCCTAACAACAGAACAATGGGAAGGTAACCAGATAGCAGCTCCCTAACACAAGATAACAGCTGCCTGGTAGATCTAAGAACAGCACTCAATAGTAAAATCCAGGTCCCACTAAGACACATTCAGTTACATTGAGTAGGAGAAACAACAGCCTGCCAGAAAGCAGTTCCATCCTAAAGTGCTGGCTCTTTCTGAAAGCACATGACCAGGCAAAATGAGCTGAGATGCACCTACACACCAATATTACAACTAAATACACTTGCTGCTTCAGGAATGACAGTTTATATTGTACAGTGAATTATTTGCAGTGTAAACAGTGTCATTTAGAAATAAAAACGACATCATAAAAATCATGACAGAATCACTTTAATGTTTAGTATGTTATAGAATAGCAAATTGCAAGCAACTATTGAATTGGTCTTCATTATTTATTTATGGTTTTTGAATTATTTGCCACCTTCTTCTGACTATTTCCAGCTTGGGGGTCACTGACCCCATGTAAAAAAACAAATACTCTGTAAGGCTACAAATGTATTGTTATTGCTACTTTTTGTTCCTCCTCTTTCTATTTAGACCTCTCCTATTCATATTCCAGTCTCTTATTCCAATCAATGCGTTGCTGGGGCAATTTAGACCCTAGCAACCAGATGGCTGACATAGCAAATGGGAGAGCTGCTGAATAAAAAACTAAATAACTCAAAAACCACAAATAATAAAATATGAAAACCAATTGAAAATGATCTTGCAATGTCACTGTCTATATCATACTAACAGTTAATTTAAAGGTGAACAACCGCTTTATGCAGAGGAAAGTGACCACTAGAAGGTGCTGTAGCAACACCACTTCCAATAAGAAGAAGCAGTGTCAGATCTCACATTGACATTAAATGAATTAGAACTTTTATTAACAGACAAATATATACAGAAACAGGATCATCAGATCCCAACTTTATATAGTACAAAATGAAAAGGTGGCTGGTTGTCTGCCAAATGTGGGGGTCAGCCTTGCACCAAAATCCCATTGTCTTCACTCCCGGTGCTCTGCGGGGAGTCTATGGGCCCGGGAAAGAAAGGGAGGAATAGAAGGAGGCACATTAGACACAGAAGAGGAGACAAAAGAATGAAACTGGTTCCCATAGTCCCCCTCTCTATATATCCAATCAGGCAGAGTTCCCCTTTACAGACCTCCCAGGGCCTCTCTTACTTCTCACTAGCCAAGCCATTGGAGACAAAGCCAAGTCTCTGGAGGGAATTTGGTTTGGGGTTTACACCAGAGAAACCAATCACCCGTGTGTGAGAAAGACAGTGTCCAGAATCCCATTCACCAGCTCAACCTCGTACCAGCCCCATTGTTCCTATCCGTAGGTCCTTTATCCAGTGCGGCCTCCTCCTCGCTCTCAGAGCTTATGGTAATGGCGTTGCAGGAGTAGCTGTAGAAGATGGAGCTGGACTCGTGAGTCAGGTAGTAGAAAGCAGCCTCAGGGGAGTATATGCTGCTGCCTTCTAGTTGGGAGGAGCTCTGTTCCTCAGAGGTGAAAGAGACAGTTAAGTCAATGGAGGAGTCTTTGGAGCACTTAAAGGACTCTTCATACAAGGTGGTGCCATTCTCTGTAGTCCCTGATTCTAATGACCCCTCACTGCCACCAATAGTAATTATGGCAATGTTCTTCTCCAGGCTTTCCTCTTGCTCTTCCTCAGCTCTTGGGTAACATACGGGAGTGGACATCACTTTTGGCTTGTGACTAGGGTTGCCATGTTTTAATAAAATTTCCACTGGCCGGAGGGGACGGGAACAAAAGGGCGGGCCATGACGTCAAAGGGGGCAGGTTGTGCCAGCAAAGGGGGCGGGGCCACGGCACGCATTTGGATGGGGCAATTCGTGACATCAAAGGGGAAGGGGCAACGTCATGCAATTGGCCAGAAGGCGGCAGCAAAAAGGTGAGTTTTGACCAAACTGCAAGCAGGCCACGGGCTTTTGTTAGGTGTATTACAAATTTACCGGCAGCTACATTGCCGGTAAATTTGTAATACCGGCCCCGGCCTTGGCAGGTGTTTTACAGGCTAGGCCGCTAAAATACTGGCCGGGTGGCAACCCTACTTGTGACCCAAGGTGGGTGCTGCTTTTGGTTCTGGATCATCAGTTCTATTGACCCATTTACTGGGCACACTGAGGGTTGGGGATCATTCAGACGGCTTGAAAAACTGATGGTTTCGGGTTCTAGGGAGAGGCTGGTCACTTCATCCTGGGGGGCAGCACAGAGGGGCAGCGTCACTGGGGTCTTATAGTGTAACTACAGCCTTCCTATACAGCAGCCTTTGTTGTTTATAGCTGTATAACCAGATCTGTGGCTCTGTGAATAGAGTGCTGGCTGTAAGGACAAGCTTGGGACAACATGTGGAGTAGAGATTGAGCAGCTTGTTGGTGTTCCTTTAGACATCCCTTAGTTAGGAAGCTCCAATAGGTGCATGGAGTCCTGTACTTGGCACCTGACTATGGCAGTAAATGTGCATTAATTGAATATCCTGTCACTGTGCTCAAGACTTATACTGTGAATACTTTCTATACAGCTTATGGTGTAAGAGTTGCTTACTGTTGTGTAATGGCTGCATGAACCTGCTAATAAAGCACTGTTATACTCTCCTCATCCTCAGCCACCCAAAACATAATATATTGGTGATGAGATGTCTCTTCTACCTCTGCAGCAGCCTGCACTTTTTCTCCCAAACCCTGGTGAGCCTACCTTACCTTTTACTGCTTGGATTTGTATGTTTGAAAATGACATTATTGCTGCTGACCAAGGGGAGATTTGTGCTGCTAGAAAGCTTTACTTATTCACTGCCTGGGAGCAGAGGGACAATTCTATACATTACCATTACCTGATGAGACTTATGAAACTGCTCTTACTGCTATAAAGAACTTTTTCATGCCAAGAGTAAATGTGGTTCCTGAAACTTGGACAACGTAATGGCGAATCCACAGAACAATTTGTAGCAGCTTTGAGAGAGCTGGTTGTTACCTGTGAGTTTGGGAATCTAACAGATGAAATGCTAAGAGACCAAATAGTGGAAAAAACAAACTCACCTCACATTAGAGAGAGACTGCTCCTAGAGAAGGATTTAACCCTTACAAAGGCTATTAAAGTCGCTAGCCAAATTGAAAGAGCAGTGGCAGAGGCTAAAACTCTCAGTCAGGAAACTGCTGGGAATGTACAGACTGTGAATCCAGCACTGGGGCCTAATAATGCACAGACACAGGCAAAATACAGTGCTAAGGAAAGGGATTCACCTACACTGCAAAACCGTGCAGCAAATACAAATATTAAATACTGCTACTGCTGTGGTTCAATACAAAATACTGCAAACATGCTACATGTCCTGCAAAAGCTGTACAGTGCCACAAAAAAGTAGGACATTTTGCTCAGTCCCTAATGATATAAAAGAGTTAACACAATATCATACCTCCCAACATTTTGGAAGTAAAAAGAGGGACAAATAAAAATTTTTGCATGTAAAACAGCGACATTTTTTGACCATGCCCTTTCTGTGGCCACACCCCCTAATTACCATGTTCATTTTACAGAATTTGGCAGGTTATGAAAGTTTGAAAATATTTCTCCTTATCTAAACTGTTTATTTGTGTCTCAAAATTGTTACAAAGTATCTTATTTGCACCTGTTAGCTGTTCTGGGCTCTCTGCTAAAAGCCAATTAAGTGAGAAACTTTGTTTCTTTTTCTGGCTGTTCAGTGCAGAGAAAAGAGGGACTTTCCAGTACAAATGAGGGACTGCGGGTTGAGCTGTCAAAAGAGGGACTGTCCCTCCGAAAAAGGGAAAGTTTCTCACTTAATTGGCTTTTAGCAGAGAGCCCAGAACAGCTAACAGGTGCAAATAAGATACTTTGTAACAATTTTGAGACACAAAAACACAGTTTAGATAAGGAGAAATATTTTCAAACTTTCATAACCTGCCAAATTTGGTAAAACAAACATGGTAATTAGGGGGTGTGGCTACAGAAAGGGGTGTGGTCAAAAAAATTCCTGCGCTACATGTGGGAAAAAAATTTTGTCCCTCTTTTTACTTCCAAAATGTTGTGAGGTATGCCAGTGGGATTGGGATCATGTGACAGTTGCAGGAGGAGAGACTCTTGGTCAGTTATTAGAGACTCTCTGAAGCAGAAAATGGCGGTGCCTGAGTTTTATGAGGTAATTCAGTAGTGAGGGGGAGCAGCCGGAGCTTTTATTGAAATAGTAAAAGACATGAAGGGCGAGACAGGGGGTCGCTGTCAGTTGCCTCCAGTACGTGTGTCCTACCCCAGTCACACATTCACACCGTATCCCAGTCACACAGCCCATATCCGAGCCTAATATTCCTACAGGCAAATTACACCGCGTTTTTCCCTTTCCCAGTGTCACACAAATTGCGTCGTCTCTAGTCCCGCCCCTTTGTTTCCCTCCATAAACACAACCGAAAGCACAAGCCGCAAGAACGCAATTCACGCCTAATCCGGCGGGCCAGAGACTATCACCGCCTCGGTGCCCCATGGGAATTGTAGTTTTTTACCAGGTTCTTGTCCGTCTAATGTGAAGCGCTTTGAACTTCAATTCCCGACAAGCAGTGGGCCGTCCGCTGCCCACGTAACGCGCTGGCCGACGGGAGATGTAGTTTCGCTAGTGGCGGTATCGCTTTGACTTTCTGGAATTCGGCGACGCTTGGGAACTACGTTTCCCGGCGTGACTCGCCGCTGTGTTTTGCACCGGGCTCTTTCTCGGCGGCTGCGGAAGGAGCGAAAGATGGCGGCTTCGGCGGGGGCCAATGGGCCGGGCTCGGCCTCGTCCTCCAACCCGCGCAAATTCAGCGAAAAGATCGCCCTGCAGCGCCAGAGACAAGCGGAGGAGACTGCGGCCTTCGAAGAGGTCATGATGGACATCGGCTCCACCCGGGTAACTGAGGCGACACTTTCTGTCACAACCACTGGCTCCTCATATCTCCTCTGTCTGTTTATTCTTCTTTATCTCTCCTCTATGTCCTTCTCTCTCTTTCTCTCTCTCTCACCTGTGCAGCGATTCTCTTCCCCGTGACAGGAAGTGATACCCCTCCCCCCCATTATCATCTGTCACTGACTCTCAGATCTCCCCCCAACCTGGGCCTGACTCACTCATTAACCCCTTCCCTCCCCACTCTCACCTGTCACTCATTAACCCCTTCCCTCCCCACTCTCACCTGTCACACTTATTAACCCTTTCCCTCCCCACTCTCACCTGTCACACTCATTAACCCCTTCCCTCCCCACTCTCACCTGTCACACTTATTAACCCTTTCCCTCCCCACTCTCACCTGTCACACTCATTAACCCCTTCCCTCCCCACTCTCACCTGTCACACTTATTAACCCCTCCCCACTCTCACCTGTCACACTCATTAACCCCTTCCCTCCCCACTCTCACCTGTCACACTCATTAACCCCTTCCCTCCCCACTCACCTGTCACACTCATTAACCCCTTCCCTCCCCACTCTCACCTGTCACACTCATTAACCCCTTCCCTCCCCACTCTCACCTGTCACACTCATTAACCCCTTCCCTCCCCACTCTCACCTGTCACACTCATTAACCCCTTCCCTCCCCACTCTCACCTGTCACACTCATTAACCCCTTCCCTCCCCCACTCTCACCTGTCACACTCATTAACCCCTTCCCTCCCCACTCTCACCTGTCACACTCATTAACCCCTTCCCTCCCCACTCTCACCTGTCACACTCATTAACCCCTTCCCTCCCCACTCACCTGCCACACTCATTAACCCCTTCCCTCCCCACTCTCACCTGTCACACTCATTAACCCCTTCCCTCCCCACTCTCACCTGTCACACTCATTAACCCCTTCCCTCCCCACTCTCACCTGTCACACTTATTAACCCCTTCCCTCCCCACTCTCACCTGTCACATTCATTAACCCCTTCCCTCCCCACTCTCACGTGTCACACTTATTAACCCCTTCCCTCCCCACTCACACCTGTCACACACAGTCATGTGACAGTGGTGTTATTAACCCCTTCCCTCCCAGTGAGATTTGTCACACTTATTAACCCCTTCCCTCCCCACTCACACCTGTCACAGGCAGTGGTGTTATTATCCCCTTCCCCCCCAGTGACATTTGTCACACGTATTAACCCTTTCCATCCCCACTCACACCTGTCACACTTATTAACCCCTTCCCTCCCCACTCACACCTGTCACAGGCAGTGGTGTTATTAACCCCTTCCCTCCCCAGTCAGATGTTACACAGGAAGTGATATCCTTCTCTTCCCCTGACACCTTATATATTGGTGCTGAGCAGTGTGTGTGTGTGTGTGTTACACTAATGTGTGTGTTACACTAATGTGTGTGTGTATTACACTAATGTGCCACGTTTGTGTTTCAGTTGCAGGTGCAGAAGGTGAGGATGGGGCACATGAGGGGTCCTTACTATGGAGGGTCCCTTCCCAACGTCAACCAGATTGGCAGCGGCAGTTCTGAGTTTCAGGTGATTTGTACCCGGGAGTCTTTGTTGTGCCCCCTGTCTCCCCAATCAGTGTCTCAGGCACCCACTAAACCCCCTTTATTGTATGGCAGGGCCCCCCGCATTCACCCCTGGAATCATCTCGTAACACCCGCCACCACGGTCTTGTGGAGAGAGTTCAGAGAGACCCCCGGAGGATGATGTCACCCCTGCGTCGACCCCTGCACCAAATATCCTTTGCCCTGTGCCGTGAGATATACAATTATGTGCCCCCCCCGTTCTCACCGTTAGGTGGTACTTTCTTAACTTACTCATAACTTTTAGTATGTTAAAAAATGAACAATTCTAAGCAATATTTCAATTGGTCTTTGTTATGTTTTATAGTTGAATTTACTTTTTTGTTCTTCTGACTCTTTCCAGCTTTCAAATGGGGGTCGCTGACCCCATCTTACAGGGGTTGTTCACCTTTGACATAACTTTTAGTATGAAGTAGAGAGGGATATTCTGAGACAATTTGCAATTGGTTTTCATTTTTTATTATTTAAGGTTTTTGAGTAATTTAGCTTTTCATTCAGCAGTTCTTCAATTTGCATTTTAAGCATTCTGGTAGCTAGGGACCAAACTCCCCTAGCAACCATGCACTGATTTGAATAAGAGACTGGAATATGAATAGGAGAGGTTTCAATAGAAAGATGAGGAATAAAAAAGTAGCAACAACAATACATTTGTAGCCTTATACAGCATTTGTTTTTTTTAGATGGGGTCAGCAACGCCCATTTGAAAGTAGCCATTTGAAATATAAAACTATAAAGAATAGATAATGAAGACCAATTGAAAAGTTGCTTAGAATTGGCCATTCTATAAAGTATTTAAAGTTACCTTAAAGGGGAACCACCCCTTTAAAACAAATACTCTGTAAAGCTACAAATGTATTGTTATTGTTACTTTTTATTCCTCATCTTTCTATTCAGGCCTCTCCTATTCATATTCCAGTCTCTAATTCAAATCAGTGCACGGTTGCTAGGGGAATTTGGACCCTAGCAACCAGACGGCTGAAATTGCAAACTGGAGAGCTGCTGAATAAAAAGCTAAATAACTCAAAAGCCACAAATAATAAAAAATGAAAACCAATTGCAAATTGTCTCAGAATATCCCTCTCTATATCATACTAACAGTTAATTTAAAGGGGAACAACTCCTTTACAAATGCAAGAGAATTTCCCCCCCCCCAGTAATATATTTGATTTCTAGTCCCACAGTATTTGGGTGCAGTATTGTTGAGCATTTATCTGTTGGCAAACGGAGGCAACATAACTGGGAGACAAGATTGTGCATTACCATAGGCCACACTCTTTAGTAAGTTGATCTTAATGCTGGGGGCCGTTCCATTTCCCCTAATTGTCAAGTGAAAGGACAGAAGTCCCTCCTCTTCCTGTAGTTGAATTGTGGGAAATCGATGCTCATATCGTAGATAGAAGACTGGGAAGAGCAGAGCGATAAATTAGGCTAAACTGTAGCTCACCAATATTGGTTTTTTTTGTAGGTTCTCCTGTGTCCACACCCCAAAATGACACGATCAGAGAGTTGTAATAGAGAGCAGGACAAATCCAAAGCAGCAAACTTCAACTGCAAAGTGATTTTATTGGGGAAAATGCTGCACTATATGTTTCAGACTGGGCCCTTTATCAGGTGTGTGAGAACAAACACAAAGGAAATATTTAAGCATTCATTGACCTTTCACCTCTTAGGTGCTAACAATTCATCAATGAGTCCAAATGTTGCCTTTATGTGGGAAAAATCCAACTGTGCAAAATATCCATCTCCAAAATATCAAAAAGTGTAAAATATATAAAAAGGTAAAAAAAATGGTGAAAATATATGTACACAGTCTTTATCCAAGTCTTTATCCAAGCATATACATAATTGTCTCCTGTAATAAATAGACAGACAATTAAGCATATACATAATAGTCTCCTGTAATAAATAGACAGACAATTAAGCATATACTTAATTGTCTCCTGTAATAAATAGACAATTAAGTATCTGCTGGCTAATTAGATTTACTTATTTAGGAATAATGTTACAATATAATTCTAATAGATAAGAAGACTAATAGGAAATGGTAAAAGTTATAATGTTTCCCTAAGAAACATGTTCTAATTCTAGAGCCTTGAGAGGCTTAACAAGCAGCAGTGGCCTGGTGTTTTATTTGGGCTGAATATGGATTCTAATGAACTCTTGGATAAAAACTTATACTTTCACAATTATTTATATTTTTTACACTTTTGATATTTTGCACAGTTGGATTTTTCCCACATAAAGGCAACATTAGGACTTGTAAATTAATTTTAAGGAGTGTATTTTGTAACTAATACTGATGAAATATGTTGTTATCAATTTGAATTTACCCACAATGCACTCTAAGAGGTGAAAGGTCAATGAATGCTTAAATATTTCCATTGTGTTTGTTCTCACACACTTGATAAAGAGCCTGAAACATGTGATAGAGCCGTTTCCCCAATAAAATCACTTTGCAGTTGAAGTTTACTGCTTTGGATTTGTCCTGTATTCTATAACAACATGATGCCCAAGAGATGTAAAGGATAGTACATAGAGTCAGACATTGCATGGATTTATTTCTTTAACGTGACCACTTAGACAGCTCTCCGTACAACACGTCCTACCTCTCACCACAGCAGGAGCCCAGCTGGAGAAGGTAATGTGACTCTTCATTCCCAGAAGCCTTTGCTGGTCAGAACCAAAGCATTCCCCATGGCTGTCCTTTTACTGTTTGTATAAAATCTCAACACGGGACTTAAAGTGTTGCTATGGGTCCCTTTGCACCGGGACTCATGTCTGACACTGTTTATTCCTTTGGGCACTTCAGAGCAGACCACTGGGCAAGGGCAAGTAGTCAGCATTTTGCAGCCCATTATAAGTAGCAGGAGTCAGACTTGGGACTTGACTGTCCTCCTGCTGGGGTAACTATCCCTCCCTTTTGTTTACTATCCCAGCTCACTTTTCTCCTTGCTCCAAACCCACAGAGTTTTGCAGGGTTCTAGACCAGCCTATATCCATAAACCTTTCTGCACAGTATGACCGAGCCCACCGGGATTCTCACAGCTACTGCAGTTCTGGTGTAACTGGCACTTATTACATTTGGTATCTGCTCAATATACACTCTCATGTTTATTTGTCTCAACTCTGTAACATTGGGCCCCTGTTATTTACTTTGTCTCTATAATATAGGGCCCCTAGAGGTTTATTTGCCTTGGATGTGTAACATGGGGTCCCTATAGGTTTATTTGCCTTGGATCTGTAACATAGGGCCCCTGTTATTTACTTTGTCTCTATAATATAGGGCCCCTAGAGGTTTAATTGCCTTGGATCTGTAACATAGGGCCCCTAGAGGTTTAGTTGCCTTGGATTTGCCTTGGATCTCTAACATAGGGCCCCTAGAGGTTTATTTGCTGTGGGTGTGTAACATAGGGCCCCTAGAGGTTTATTTGCCTTGGATATGTAACATAGGGCCCCTAGAGGTTTATTTAGAAGATGTAACACACAGCAAGAGGGCAATCAGGGATACAGGATTTTAAAGGGATACACTCACTAATCCTTTTAACACACAGGAAAAAACATTCTCCCAACAAGGATACTGTTGCCTTTCAATTGCCCCCCAGTGACTCAAGAAACTGCTATAGTTAATTTTCAGGCTGTGAATGTGACGGACAGCGGTGAGAATAAAGACTAAAGAGCATTACAATGTTTGGGATTTCTGCTTTAACATCATTTCTTGTTCTCTGGGTTGTTAGGGGTGGGATTTCGCCTGTGCTCTGCCTGAGGGCGGGACTTCCTCTTGTGCTCTGCCTTAGGGCGGGACTTCCTCCTGTGCTCTGCCTTAGGGCGGGACTTCCTCCTGTGCTCTGCCTGTGGGATGTGCCCACTCTGGTGGGAGGAGGCTCTTGTCTGTTAACAGCTCACAGGTAGAGCACAAGTGAGAATGACTATTTAAAGGGGATGTTCACCTTCCAAACACCTTTTCAGTCAATTGTTTTCAGATTGTCCACCAGAAATAAAGACTTTTTTCAAATACTTTCATTTTTTTTTTTTTTTACCATTTTTTTCAAAATCTAAGTGTAAAGTTGAATGTTTGTGTGTCTGATGTTTGAGTGACAGCTCAGTAATTCAGGTGCAGATTCTGTTACAATTTTACAACATTGAGTTGATCCATTTCTCAGCAGCATCTCTGGAATATCAGCAATTATTGTATCAAGTCTTAAAGCTGCCTGTAATGAAACCCAGAGATTCTGCTCAGCAGGGACAAACATAACGAATGTATCAACTCAGTTGTATCAATTTAGAACAGTTTACAGGGTCTGCGACCCCCCCTCAGAGCTGCTTTAGGGTCAAGGCACACAGGCAGATTCAGGGAGATTAGTCACCCCGAAGAAGAGGAGATTTGTTGCCAGACACTAATCTTCCTGAATCAGCCTGTGTGCCCTGACCCTTAGAAGGTGAAAAAATGACACTTTACACTTCAATATAAGATCATTTGTAACACACAGAAAATAGAAAGTAATTGGAAAAAGTCTTTATTTCTGATGATCTATCTGAAACCAACTGAACGGAAAAAAGTGTTTGAAGGTGAACATCCCCTTTAACATGTTTGGCTGGAGCACCCACCACAGGGGCTTGTACTCAGAACCCCCACGTATTTTATACCGAGTCTTTCCTCCCCTCTGTGGCTGCCCAACACTGAGCCCTGGTTCCCTGGATAACTCTGCTGTTTTTCATTATAAAGGAACATGCCCTGGGGAAACTACCCCTCGGACACAGGACAGCTCTTTAGGTTGCCGACCGCTCTGAACAGGTGAAACTTCTTCTGCTGCTGCTGCTGCTTCTCTCTCTCTTGCTGCTTCTCTCTGCCGCTTGCTGCTTACTGGGAGGTGCTAAGCAGCTGTGTGGTCCCCTCTGCCCCTTGTACCACAAGTGCCTTATTGCTTAGGGGTGTGTATGACTCCGTGGGTGGGTGCCTGGGTTAGTTTTGTGTGACTGTGAGTGGGTGCCTGGGCTAGCAGTGGGTGCTTCTGCTGCATATGATAAGGCTGGATTTAAGACACCCTCAAGCAACGTGTGGCCCCCTTCTGGCTTCATTGTTTTTCCTGCAACGTGTGACACCGTCTGGTTGCTGCTCTCTCACTCCTCCAGCTGATACGTGTCTATGATTTCTCCTCAGAACAAACTCGGACTCAGCTCTCCATACCAGTGTGATGAATCCCAGCTCACAGGATCCATACGCTGCTGCCACACAGGGTGTAACTCTACCCAACAGGAGAACCGGTGGGTTGTATTTATTTTCCCTCAGTTTCTTCCAATAGTTCTCCAATTTGGGGCAACCCCGTTAGACTCATGTTGTGGCAGAAAGGAGGCTGATGCAGCCAGTCCACAATCAGCTGGTTATTATTAGGGTGCTCTTGCAGATCTGCACCATGTTACTGAATACTCTTGTTTTTCATGAGTTGCCCAGACCAAGCAATACAGTAATATACATGCAGAGGGGGGACACTGGGGTTCAGGCCTTTACTAGACTTTTAGCTGAAGCTTCAGGGTGGATCAGGAATTAAATTGTTGGGTCTCTGGGCAGTGAAAAGCTGATGCCAGCTCATCCGTTGTGTTTCCTTTCTAATGTCCCCCTTAGCTTTTTCCTTCCCGGCACCAGCTATAGAGGAAGACCTCCATATGGATAGCAGCCACTTGCTCAAACCATGTGATGCTAAAAGGGTGAGTCTTTGTTCTTCCAGGAACGGATGCAGGTTCATGTGGGTGAGGTCTCGCTACAGAGACTGGGAATGGACCCGGGTAACTGTTTTGTCTTATCTTGGGATAATGGAATGTGTATCTGATTTGTGTGTATATGAGAGAGTAAATTTCTGTTTATTCTATTTATCATATCCCCACAGATGCTCATGTCATCCTCTCGGCCCAAATCATGTGAAGTGCCAGGCATTAAGTAAGTGACTTCCAAGCCCCACACCTGATGATAAGCTGTAATGTATTTACGATTCTTTTGGGTAGAATGTTGATTTAATTATTTTGTACACTGGGCAGTAGAGGTACCTAGAACTGTATTATGTTGTACACTGGGTAGTAGAGGTACCTAGAACTGTATTATGTTGTAAACTAGTCAGTATGGGTTCCTAGAACTGTATGATGTTGTACACTAGACAGTAGGGGTGCATAGACCTGTATTATGTTGTACACTAGGCAGTAGGGGTACCCATAACTGTATTATGTTGTACATTGGGTAGTAGAGGTACCTAGAACTGTATTATGTTGTACATTAGGCAGCAGGAGTATCTAGAACTGTACTATGTTGCACACTAGGCAGTAAGGGGTACATAGAACTGTATTATGTTGTACACTAGGCAGTAGGGGTACCTAGAGCTGCATTATGTTGTACACTGGGTAGTAGAGGTACCTAGAACTGTAATATGTTGTACACTAGGCATTATGAGTACCTAGAACTGTATTATGTTGTACACTAGGCAGTAGGAGTACCTAGAACTTTATTATGTTGCACACTAGGCAGTAGGGGGTACCTAGAACTGTGTTATGTTGTACACTAGGGAGTAAGGTTACCTAAACTTATGTTGTATGCTGGGCAGTAGGCATTGACAGTGCCAGGAGATGCCATTATTCACACACTGCAGAGTATATAGGGACTGTTGGAATTGTTGGTTCCCAGGGATATTTTAATTGTTCTCTTTGACATTTCAGCATTTGTCCATCTGTGGACGAACCTACAAGTATCCCTCCAGTGGCCTCCGTCCTTAATTCTGGGGGCTCGCTGCCGGACCTCACTAATCTGCACCTGCCTTCTCCTCTCCCCACCCCACTGGATATGGATGAGTCAGGATTTAGCAGTTTTAGTGGGGGCGGCAGCACTGGGAATTTGGCAAACACCATGACCCATTTGGGGATCAGCAGGATTGGGATGCCCCCAGACTATGAAATTCCAGGTACCACCATGAGCCATTTTGCTTTCCCAGCATTGGCCTTTTAATGGATATAATACCAATGAGCTTTGCTTCTGTTTGCAGGTTTCTCCCTATCGTCGGCGCAGAACTCACTGAGTCGGTCGTCTCTTCAGTCGTCACTGAGCAACCCAAATCTTCAGGCCTCCCTTAGCAACCCAAATCTTCAGGCCTCCCTTAGCAACCCCTCTCTGCAGACCTCCTATAGCAACCCCTCCCTGCAGTCCTCTCTGAGCAGCCAATCTCTCACTTCTTCCCTCAGCAACAGCAACCAAAGCCTTCCCTCTGCATACAGCACCCCTTCCTCCCCATCTTCCTCGTTCCCTCCTCCTGTGCCGGCCCCCATGAACACATCGCCTCGTCGCAGAGTCCCACTGAGCCCTCTCACTCTCCCTCTTGGGGGAGACTCTAGAAGACCCCACCAAAAACAGTTCTCCCCTACAATGTCTCCTACATTGAGTTCCATTACCCAGGTAGGTCTCTATGAATTGCCTGTGTTTACATGTTGATATGTTCTGTACTCTTCCTCTGATCATGTTCTGTTTCTTAGGGAGTCCCTTTGGATACAAGCAAATTTCCTGGTGACCAGAGGCTGCCTCCTTACCACTATAGTCATACCAGTCTACTCCATCCATCTCAACAGCCTCTGCATCAGTCCCAGCAGCCTTTGCACCAGCAACTTCAGCCGCCATCACAGCAGCCTTTTGTTCAACCCCAGCAGCACTTGCACCGCTCCCAACAGCCATCGCATCAACCTCAGCAGTCATCGCATCAGTCCCAGCAGCCTCTGCATCAAAGTCAGCAAGCACTGCATCTGTCCCAGCAGTCTTTGCACCAGCCTCAGCAGCCATTGCACGAAACTCAGCAATTGTTGCACCAGTCCCAGCAGCCTTTGCATCAATCCCCACACAATTTACAAAAGTCTGAGCAGCCTATGCACCGGTCACAGCAGACTCGGCTCCATTCTCAATCATCTGGGAACCAGTCCCAGCAGCCGGTTCATCAGTCACAGCCAAAAGGGAACCAATCTCATCAATCTCAGAATCAGTCCCATGAACCTATGAATCCTTCCCAGCGACTTTTGCCACATTCTCAAGTACCTATGAATCAGTCTCAACAACAGCGTGTGAACCAGTCCCAGGCAACATCAAACCTATCCCAGCAGCCATCCCAGTCTCACCAGTCCTCCCAACACAGTCAGCAGCCTCTACTGCAGTATACCCAGAAGCCTTTGCAACAAGCTCTACCAGGTTCTCAACAAGTTTATTCTGCATCTCCGCACTTTCTAGCATCATACCAGCAGAATTCAGGGGGTCAGTCTTACCAGCAACTGTTTGAACATTACAGCTTGGAGAATGTAGGTATTCCTTGTGGTCTCTTCCTGCTCACTGCCTTGTGTAGGAGGGTAGAAGTATTTGCTGTGTGTATCTAAGTAAAGAAGTGTATTATAGGGGGAATGAATAATGTCAGACTGCCTGAACTGAATTTCAATTTTTTGCTTTTGTGTTCAGTTTGAACAGTTCAACATGGTGGAAGGTCACAGTGGGTGTTTTGGGGTGAGCAGTGGATTATTCTCTGGAGAGCAGCAGCAGCAGCAGCACGGTGGGACTCTGAATGGCACCCAGTCTCTAAACAAACACAACCTGAACAACTGCAGTCGACATGAACCCATCCCAGATATCATTCTCACAGGTTTGTCTGTTCCTTTTCCTAGTACCTGTGCTCTTTTCTCCACGTCAGCTGTCAGCTCACTCATGTCCCCCCTACATCTGCCAGCTTCTCTCTCACCTGCTCCCTACACCTGCCAGCTTCTTTCTTACCTGCTCCCTACACCTGCCAGCTTCTCTCTCACCTGCTCCCTACACCTGACAGCTTCTCTCTCACCTGCTCCCTACACCTGCCAGCTTCTCTCTCACCTGCTCCCTACACCTGACAGCTTCTCTCTCACCTGCTCCCTACACCTGCCAGCTTCTCTCTCACCTGCTCCCTTCACCTGTCAGCTTCTCTCTCACCTGCTCCCTACACCTGTTGGCTTCTCTCTCATTTGCTCCCTTCGCCTGTCAGCTTCTCTCTCACGCTCCCTACATATGGTATCAACCATACCCCTGCACCTGAGAGCTTTTCTCTTGCATCTGCTTGTCATCTGCCTGTCAGCTTCTCTCTCATCTGTCCTCTAAATTTCCTAGGAAAAGGGGGATTATTAATAGCAAGGAATACATTCTCTCGTTGTTTCCTTTGATGCTCAGGGAGTCCAGCACTGCCTTGTTCATCATTTCCCCTCCAGCTTATTCTCCAATGATTTTTAGCTATCCCCCACACTTGCAGTCTTCATTGTTGTATAGAAGTGGGAAGAACCCAACTCCAGTTACTTGGTTACTGGATGAGAATGTATCCTTGTTGTAAAAATCCCCCTGCACTGTTTGATACATGATCATGTGATATATCTTACCTACCTGTTCCCTCACAGCTGTGGACTCCCCACCAGGTTTCTCAAAGGAAATCACATCTGCCTTGTCCTGCGTCCCAGGGTTTGAAGTTGACCAGTCCCTGGGATTAGAGGAAGACCTTAATATAGAACCACTCACCTTGGATGGACTCAACATGCTGAGTGACCCATATGCCCTCCTTACAGACCCTATGGTGGAGGATTCTTTTCGCTCTGATCGGTTACAATGAAGGGAGCTGGTTGGCTCTGGCAGAGCTTCTCCCCGCTGCACCCAGTTTGCCCAAAGGTTCTCAGGGGATCCCATCTCCAGCATGAAAATCCAAACAACCAAAGAAAAGCTCAGCTCTATGTACAGAAAACCATATACTACTATATTTAATAGGCCAGTGCTTTTGCCATATAAGGGCTGTGCATCACAGAGCTAAGATTGTTCTGATAGATCTGCTGCTGTGCTGGACACAGATAATTCCTCACCAGCAGATGAATTCTCTTAGGGATCGTCTGGATTTATTCTGACTTCCTAACACTCTTGTTTGTTCAGATGGAGTATTCCAAACCAGTGCATTGATTATGTGGAGAATATAATATATAGAGTGAGACAGAGAATCCTATACAGCAGGGGAAACAAAACCCAAAGTGAAGATGCCAAGGGAAGATTTATTCCATGTTAGCTGAGTGATCTGAGGTCCGGCTTCCCTACAGTCTTCAGAAAAGTACCCAATCAGAAGATTCAATTGAAAGTGAAGGCCTTAAAGGAGAACCAAACCATTGATTATAAAATCCCCTACCCTACATAGACCCCCCTCCCTGTCCCCCCCCCCCCAGCCTAGCTGTTCCCTTCAGTAAATGCCCCTAACTCTTTACTTACCTCTCTTTCCAGATTCAGTGCAGCGGAGCTCACTGGCACCATCTTCTTCTCCATTGTCTTCTTCGGGAAGTAAGTGCCGTATCGACACATGCGCAGTTGGAGCAGTTGTGCTTGCGCTGAAATTTACAGAAATTGCCGAATCGCCGGAAGAAGACCCGAAGATTATCGAAGAGCTGGAAGATGGCGCCAGTGAGCTCTGCTGCGCTGAATCTGCAAAGAGAGGTAAGTAAAGAGTTAGGGGCATTTACCGAAGGGCTAGACTAGGGGGGAGCAGGGAGGGGGTCTGTGTAGGGTAGGGGTTTTTATAATTAAAGGTTTTGTTCTCCTTTAAGGGGTAGGCTTATCATGATGGGAAGATTCAATCTGGCACATTATTATCCATCTATGAAGTGATGCAGGTCCAGCATCCTGACTAAAGCAACGTTGCTTCTCTCATGATCCATCAGACATACCTGCTTCCTACCCTCCAGACCAACACTATATACCCATAAAACTATGGGGACCCCTGCCTGTCCAACACCTCATTCTGAACCCAAGGGTGGTAACATGAAGTTGGTCCTCTCTTTGTCTCTTCTGGGAAGGTTCCCACTAGTTGTAGGACTCTGCAAGCCAGTCAGATTCTTCATGAAGCTACCTTAGTATGGGCCTTGTAAAGAGCCTTCAACAAAGTAGGCATTTTATTGTGAGCTGTAGTTTTACTGGAACCAGATGCTCAGACCATGAAAACAGCCGCATGCCATGATTCCGCCTTCATTAAATATGACAGTTGGCATTTTGTGTCCACCTGGCATTGAGAGAGAGAGATACATTGCCCACTCCAGCTGAAGCTTGACATCTACATGGTAATGTTCGGCATGTTTGTGCCACGAAAGACCCTTTTTTGGAATTCAGAAGTGAGAATGGTTGATTTTGAGAAGTCCAGATATTGTATATAATGAGACTTGATATCCGTCAGACCTATCCAAAGAATGGCTTCCTATTCACGGCACCTATGCAGATCGGAGCTTCTACCCATCGCCAGAAGCAAATGTCTCAGATCTATCCAGTCTACCCAAGTTATATTTCCTTTCCACACGGTCCATTTCCTAACGTTTAGACCTATTAAAAACCCACTTCCTACACCTTTTCTTAGGTTCTTCCGACCCAGCAGACCTTCCAAATGTCCTGTCCATAACAGTTATTCAGAACCTAATTTCTAACCAACTGATTTAGTCCATTGCTAAGGTTATCGTAAACCCACACCAACTTCCTTACCAGCACTTAACCTAAGCAAGGGCTCAAGTTTCCTGACTAGCACTTAATCCAAGGCAACCCCCCAACCTTTATAGTCAAGATCTTTATAGATCTTTTATTCTCTTTCCTGAAAGCAGATCACCTGGAAGTGCACTTACCCAAAAAAACCCGTCCTCATTGGTGGAATTTCCCCCCGGGTAAACTCACAACCAGCAGAATGATCTGCCCACCTCTGTAGACTAACCCAACTATTAACCCAACCCAACTGCTTACCCAACCCAACTGCTTACCCAACCCAACTACTAACCCAACCCAACTACTAAAACAACCCAACTACTAACACAACTGAATAAACCCAGTTGTAAGTGGACCTTCCAACCAGTAGGATCACAAAGACCACCTTGCGGCCACATATAAACACAGAGGCTTCTGATTGGTGAGATGACTCGATTGCCCCTACCCCATTCGCCTTTCTTGTGCGATCAGTCAAACCTGATAGACTCTAATGCAAACTGTAAAATATTTTATTTTTTTAGAAAAAGAGTATTGTGAACTATTTTGAAGGATTTTATGTATTTGTATTGTTTTCATGATCTTTGTAATGCGCCTTTATGTGAAAGCCAGAGGGAACGCTTGGGCACCTTTCCCATCATGCTTTTGTCTTGCATTAGGCAAATACTGAAACTATGAAGAGCTCCCCCCATGAGAGTAAAGTCAGGGCTCCAGCCCCCCCCCCATATTCTAACAGCACTTATTGTATACTGTGGAGCTTACAGTTTGTTACACCAGCCAATCAGGTCAGTGACCTTTCCCCATGGCATGGAGAGCTCTGATTGGCTGAGGAATCGTTTACTTGTCACTTTTTAAACGCTGGTTCATTTCCCCCTCAAATCAGTCTCAGATTTGGGGTGTCACACATGATGGCAGCAGCAGCCGGAATAAAAGGTGATACCTGCAGTTTATTGGTAGAGAGTCTGTATGAAGGGGAAGGGATCTTCATTTCTGCCCCATGTTTTTGTATAGGATATAACCAAATCAGGTGAGGAACCCGCTACTCATGTGTATGTGTTACATGGTATAAATGAATGATGTCACAGATCTGATGTCATCACTAATTCACTGCTGGGCTGGAGTTCAGTGGTTAACCCTTGGTGTCCCCTCCTCTCCCCCGCAGCTGTCACTGGCATGTCGGCACATGGGGAGAGCGATGGGGTTTTTTTTTAATATAAATAAATATGAAATGCTGTAGAAATGTATATATTTGTACCGAGACCTTTTTTATGATGCCAAAAAAATTAAATGCAAGTGTACTCTATAAATGTGCTCATTTGTCTGTCTGTCCATCCCTGGGAAATGTTATTATTTCACTAACCTGTTACATGCAGCCCCCCAGCACGTGTCCCCCACCCTGTGATGTGACCAGTCCCACTGACTGTATGGAGCAATGATGGGATACAGGTGTATAGACTATATAGCAATATGGCAGCTCCAGCGCCTCTTGTTATTTAGCCCCGGGGTATATAGTATACGGGGGTTCCTGTGACTCCTCATATACACAGCCAGGCATCTGTTGGGTATTTATGATAACAATGTATATAAATAGTGCCTGTCATTATTATTTCTTATTATTATTTTAAAAGACAATGGATTTCTGGGCAACTCCCCCATTTCATTGTGTAATTAAAAATCATTTTGGGTGGTGATCCCTTTAAGGGGATTTTCAGTAGGGATGTACTGAATCCAGGATTAGGTTTGTGATTCGAATTCGGCCATATGCAAATTAGGGACAGGAAGGAAATTGTGTTACTTATTGTCACAAAACAAGGAAGTAAAAATTTTTTTCCCCTTCCCACCCCTAATTTGCATATGCAAATTAGGACTCGGTTTAGTATTCGGCTGAATCTTTTGCGGGGGATTCGGCCGAATCCAAAATAGTGGATTTAGTGCATCCCTAATATTCACCTTCCAACACAGGTCACCAGAAATAACGACTTTTCTATGTGTCACCGTTTTTCTAATATTGAAGAGTAAAGTGCCATTTTTCGCCTTCTAAAGCAGCTCTGGGGGTCGCCTTTTCTTGAAAAAAATACCGTCCTATATTTCTATATTTCATTTTCCCTGTTAATAACATTGGAATCAGGCTTCTATTTTACCGGCCAGGCCTGTAAAATACCGGGCAGGTGGCATCCCTAGCTTTGGGAAGTGGGGGTCGCCGACCCTCAACTATATTACAGGCAGCAGTTAGAATTGATACAATAGTTGCTAATATTCCAGAGATGCTGCTGAGAAATGGATCAACTAAATGTTGTAAAACTGTAACAGAATCTGCACCTGAATTACTGAGCTGTCACTCAAACACCAGAGACACAAACATTCAACTTTACACTTAGATTTTGGAAAAAAGGTAAAAAATAGAAAGTAGTTGAAAACAAGTATTTCTGGGGAACAGTCTGAAAACAACTGAAGTGAAAAACATGTTTGTAATGTGAATATCCCCTTTATTTATCTTTAAGTTAATGTTTTGTTTGTTTTAGAATGGCTAATTCTAAGCCACTTTTCCATTGGTCTTTGTTTTTTGTAGTTTTATAATAAATACATCGTTTTTTGTATAAATACATATTATGTACATATTATATAGTATCAATACATAAAAGATAATTATCAATTTGCTTCAGGTGGGCAGTCACTTATTAAAGTCCCAGTGATGCAATTATTCAAATATTCCTAGAGGTGGTTCCCCAAATTCGTGATAGCAGTTGCGTAAAGTAATTCCATATTATGTACATATTATATAGTATAAATACATATTATATAGTATCAATACATATTATGTACATATTATATAGTATAAATACATATTATACAGTATCAATACATATTATGTACATATTATATAGTATAAATACATATTATGTACATATTATATAGTATAAATACATATTATATAGTATCAATACATATTATGTACATATTATATAGTATAAATACATAGATAGTATCAATACATATAAAGTATAAATACATATTATATAGTATCAATACATATTATAAATACATATTATATAGTATCAATACATATTATAAATACATATTATATAGTATCAATACATATTATAAATACATATTATATAGTATCAATACATATTATAAAGTATAAATACATATTATATAGTATCAATACATAAAAGATAATTATCAATTTGCTTCAGGTGGGCAGTCACTTATTAAAGTCCCAGTGATGCAATTATTCAAATATTCCTAGAGGTGGTTCCCCAAATTCGTGATAGCAGTTGCGTAAATTGAAGTTGCTGTGAGTTATAGTTCTCCAACTTGGATAATAGTGTGGTGTGAGTTATAGTTCTCTACAGACTGGTGGGACCCCAATGAACCACAAGCGAATCTAATATCATAGATGTAACATAGTCTATTGTCATCTGTTTTAGATTCCTGGGGGATCACTGGGGTATGGGGGGGGGGAGACTGGAGTCGTGTGTAACTGTCAGCGAGTCCAGTAAGAATCAGTGGGTGACAGTTTGGGTTGACACATAGTTGGGTGAGAGGAACATACTGACAGTTGGGGCCACAGAGGGGCTGCCGTGTGTCCTGCTTGTGTAACACTCTGTGACTGTATAGTGAGGGGGCGGTGGCCTTTAGCTTTAGGATCCCATTGTTTGTAAGGGAGTCTCCAGAGTCACAATCACTCTCTTATTGAGTTACACAATAACAATAACACAACTGCCGTGTGCTGCTGCTGCTGCTGCTTCTATTGTCTGACCTCACCTGTTTGCCTATTTATTTAGCATTTTATTTCTAACCTTTACTGACTCTGATCCTTTACACTGGCACAGTCTTGTTTCTCCACCAGAAAAGTCACCTTTAAATGTACATAAAGAATTGGGGTACAGTATGAATACAAGGGGTGCATTGAGTATTAGGTGTACAGTAGGAATGTGAGGTGCAGAGAATATTGGGGTGCAGAAGGGATAGGAGTACAGTACTGGGGTGCAGAAGGAATAGGAGGGGTACAGTATTGGGGTGCAGTAGGAATAGGAGGGGTACAGTACAGTATTGGGGTGCAGGAGGAATAGGAAGTGTACAGTATCGGGGTGCAGTAGGATTAGGAGGGGTACAGTATTGGGGTGCAGTAGGAATATGAAGTGTACAGTATTGGGGTGCAGTAGGATTAGGAGGGGTACAGTATTGGGGTGCAGTACCGTGTTGGGGTGCAGTAGGAATAGGAGGGTACAGTATTGGGGTGCAGTAGGAATAGGAGGGTACAGTATTGGGGTGCAGTATAAATAGGAGGGGTACAGTACAGTATTGGGGTTCAGGAGGAATAGGATTGTCCCAGGGCCCTGCAAGTGGAACAGAAGGGGAATCACAGTGTAATTTGTCTATTGGACGGACTGATGTTATTGTAAGTGACCGACTCCCTGATTGGTAGTGACAAGTGTCGCTTAGGATATCGGAGCCGTTTATTCGTGAATGTATCTGTCACTTCACGATAAGTCCGCCCACCACTGTCATTCTGCCACTGTCTGTCCGGTAACCCAATGCGCCCACCCACGCATCAGAAACATCTGTGTTTCCATTGGTCCGTACTGCTGTCTGTCTGTTCATACAACTAATGGAAACCGCAGGGCACGAAAAAATCGTCTTGCTCCTTGATTGGGCAGCTGTCACGTCTATCACAATAACACCGGTCTTATGTGTGCCTTTTATTGGCTAAAGCCATAGAACCACCTTCATACTCCAATTCCGCGCCAGGAGCCTCCAATGAACTGCGTGCTTGCGCCTGTTGGGCGGGTCCCCGGGCTTTGGCTCTCGCCCAATCAGAGTCATTGTTTGTGTGTGGCCGGTGCTGCCGCAGTAAGAGGCGCTGGACGGAACTCAGACACGGGCGCTGCTCTCAGGTGAGACCGGGGATACAAGGCCCCAAGTGCGGGGATCCACTGAGGCCTCTAGCGGCAGCTTTCTCGGCTTAGGCAATCGAGTTGGCCAAAGGGGGACTGAGGGGTCGGAAATCGTCTTCACCTTTTATTTATCGACTCGTGAGGCCCCGGCTGGACTTGTGTGAGGGGCGGGGCCTGGGGACCAACGGGGGGAGGGGCCAGAGAATAGGGGCGGGGATGATGGAGAAGATGATGGAGGCAAGTTGGGAGATGAAGGGCTGGGGGGATGATGGAGATCAGGGCTGATAAACTGATAAAGGTAAATGTGGAAGTTGGACTGGGGGTGATGAATAATTTGGGGAGAGAGGAGGCTGCTCAGATAATAAAGGGGATGATGGAGAAATAAAATGAAGGAGGAGGAGGAGGATGATCAGAATTAAAAAAATGTAGAATAAAAATGGGAGTGTGGAGAAGATGATGGAGACGAGATGTGGGTGAAACAGAGATGAGGGAGAGGATTGGAGGGGAGAGATGATAAAGGAAAGGATAATGGAGAGGAGTCCGGGGATGATAGAGGGGGAAGGGAATGGGTTGATGGATAAATAGTGAAGTAGAACAAGATCTGACGTGTTTATAGGGAAGATGGTGGAATTTATAAAATGGTGTCGTTTAGGGAAGTGGGACAAGTCTTCTGGGAAGTTATGGAAAGAGCGGAGTTAAGGAGGTATAAATGAGGGGTGGGAAGATCCACGAGACTGGTTGGATGAGGGACAGATGATAGAGCTGGGGCAGTGGATATGTGTAAATAGAAGGGATTGAGGGTTGTAGAGAAGATCTGGGTTGACATTGTGGCTCTAGGGAAGGCTGAGTGGAGGGTGACTCCATAACATGGGGATAATGGAGTGGAGGATAGGGAAGGGTTTAAGGGCAGTGGATATTGAAGATGTTTCTATATAGAGAAGTGATGGATTTGAGGGGAGTTGGAGATGAGGTGGTGACGGAGCAGTTGCAGGGTCTGGGAATGAGGGGAGAGCTCGAACATGATGCCAGTTAGGGGGGGCCGGGCATGTGATGTGTGAAATTATGGTAGATGGACAGAAATAGGTTGGTGTTGGTGAAGGATGATGGGAACTAGTGTGAGGCACAAGAAAGATCAGCTGGAATGGAGCTCATATGATGGAGATGGATGGATTGGGATGGGAGCGGACACGGGACAAAGGCATTAGGAGTGTAGACAGGACTGAGGGGGGGGGTGAAAAGATGGAGAGGGAGGTGGAGCGGAAGGGGTTTGGGAAAGTGGCTGAAGAGTTGACGAGGGAAGGTGGAAATGAATGTTGGATGAGAAGATGTGGAACATGGAGACTGGAAGGAGATGGAGTGGGAAGAGTGAGAGAGTTGGGAAGGTGCAAAGGAATGTGGAGAGTGTTGGGGAGGGATGAGGGAACTGAAGAAGATATGGGCACACGAGGCATTCAAGTTGCAGGGAGCTCAAGGAAAGGCTTGGTGCACTTGGGGTTGCCAAATGTTAGACACCCCAAGTGATTGTATTGACTTACCTGAAGCCGAGGTTATACCAGTGAGCACCACTGAGTGATCCTCTTCCGGCTGAGCATGAGCATTAGAGTGAAAAACTGAACTTCAACTAAAAAGTCACTATTTCATTCAACTGCGCATGAGATTCCCCCCGGAAATTTGAAGAAAGAAGAAGCCGGAAGAGGATCACTTTGGTGGTGTCACTGGTATAACCCCGGGGCAGTGCAGTTTTCTGCTGATAGGAGCACCGGCCTGGGGTTTCAGCTAAGTCAATACAATCACTTGGGGTGTCTAACATTTAGTATCCCCAAGTGGTGGAAGACTTTCCTTCTCCTTTAAAACAAACAGTGAGCTCTGTGCAACTTGAATGCCTCGTGTGCCCATATCTTCTTCACTCCATTGACTGAGAGGTTCCTGGACCTTCTGATATTGAGCACCAGGCTCATGTGACCATTTCCTTGAGGAAGGGACGAGGGGACATGAAGAGAGTTGGGGTGAGAGGGAATTTACAGGAGTTGTGGAGATGGGGCAAGATGCTCCGCAATAGAAATATGGAGGAACTTCCAAAGGGACTGGAGACTTTGCATAGGATCTGGAAGGGATCAAATGTGATGGAGATTAATGGGAAGAGATGATGGAGATGGTGGGAAGGAATGAGCTGAGAGGGACAAGGAGGCAAAATCTGGCAAATTATTGATGAGAAACATAATGGGCAGTGAGGGGGTAGGAAGATATGGGGGGGGGTACAACATTGTGTTTCTAAGGGCCTGACAGAGAGGAGGTGAATTAATGGCAGTAGGAGGAGGAGCTTAATGGGGTTGTATTACTAAGTGTCAGTATAAAGAAGAAGGAGATGTGAGACGGTGGCACTTGGGGTGTCAGTGATCAGGGAAGTGAATAAAAACAGAAGAAAGCTTTAGAGATGGGGGTGCAGACAGATTGCAATGGGTGGAGCTCAGTGATCACAAGTGGAGACTTTGGGGGTGACAATTTGGCTTCCAGCTGTTGGGGGGGCCAGTATGTTACAGTGGGGCGGTGCTACTTATGGACATGGAGTCTCCTCAGGGCGCTATTAACCCCATGCAGTCTGGAATCAATATTTTTTTTTGGGGGGGGCATTTCAGATGGGGGGAGGTGCATTTGTTTCCCTTTTGCTATTGGAGGGGCTCCTCTTGCCTCACTGTCGGTTCTCCCTGCTGCCCAGTCATTTGCTGCTACATCGGTGCAACGAGGCTCTAATGGGAGTCACAGAAAGTTTGGCAGCGAGGGGGGGGCAGGCGACACCTCAATCCACAAATGAAAATAAATAAACAGCTAATCCCGGGGGGGGGGGGGGTTGGAAGCTGCTGTAACTGGATTGTGAGCCCCTCGCTATGAATTATGGGTAAATAGTGTCTCCCTTTTCCTTGTGTCTTTTGTTTCATGTGAGCGGGGGGGGGGGTGATTGGCTGATGCCAGTGTCGGGGCAGGAATTCCCCGCGGGGGGTGTCAGTCTGTCTGTGTCTGTCTGTCCCTCCCACCCACTCCCGTCACTCCCCCCCTCTCTCTCTCTTTCTTTCTTCCTTTTTTTTCCTATCCCCCCCCCCCAGTCTCGTGGCAGACACAGGGGCAGTGTGAGTATCCTGAGGAATGTGAGGGGGGGCAGGGGATTCTATTGTTATGGGGGGGGAGTAGAAATGAGTATTTGAGCTAATTGCTCCCCCCCCTCTCTCTATGAATGGAGCTGAACAGCTGATGGGAGTCACTCACCCCCCCCCCCCCACATGTCTCTATAGGGCCAGGCCTCTGCGTCATTCAAGACCTGACGGAAGGGTCTGGGGGGGAGGGTGACCCCCCTTCTTCCCTTTTTCTTCCCCCTCCCCCGGCCGTTTGGGGGGAAAAGGAGGAGTAGGAGGGGGATTATTGGTCCGTTTGGCCCACGGAAGAGAAGTCATGAAATGGCAGGTAAATACTGCAGCTTCTAGCCCCCCCAGGCATTATTTGGGGGAGCGGCAGGTGCTGGGGGGGGATTGTGACTGTTGTGTAGCCGGTAACTGATGCAGCGCTGGGCCAGAGTCACAGAGTCTCATACGGATCTATTGCAGCGTGTGCAGAGTTCTCTGTGCTCCCCGTGCTCCGTCTCTGCTCCCCCCGTGCCCGCTAGTCGTGCCTATCACGGATGCTGCTGCCTGTTTTTCTATCTGCCCTTGTGCCCCTGTGTTAGAAATGTGTCGGCAAGAAGGTTCAGCTTCGCATTTTTGGGGGTCTTGTAGGCACCAGTACGTCTATAGTTCATACGGCCAAAATAGGTCTTGTGCTGAAGAGCTTGCAATCTGATTTGGGGGATTTTCAGTTTTGGTGGAAATGTTGTGTATCTGAGACTTATCATACAGTGTGTTCTGTCCCTGGCTCCCGGGGCCCTTATCTGTCTTGCCGTATTGGGCTTCTGGGGGCCCTTCCTGGTTAACCCATAATATCCCCGTACCCCCACCTGCCCCTCACAGCATTACACAAGTGCACTCACTCCAATATGACAAACAGCTGGGGGTTATAGAGATGCAAATGTTCTCTCCTCCCCTTCATACTCCGACATTCCATATAATCCCAGCCCAGTCCTTTAATTATAGGGGCAGCCTGGCCTGAGCCCCCACCTTACATTATATCTGAGCTGTACCCTAATAGTGTGCACTGATGGTACCCCTGAATTACAAATAACATGGTTCAGGTGGGAGGGGCTGAGGTTCAGGCTACGCAACATTATATTGAGTTGAGGCTGGAGGTTCAGACGAGGGGACTCTCTGGTCGGCAGGAATATTAGAGGCTGGAGTTCAGATGAGGGGACTCTCTGGCAGGCAGGAATATTAAAGAGAGGCTGGAGTTCAGATGAGGGGACTCTCTGGTAGGCAAGAATATTAGAGGCTGGAGTTCAGATGAGGGGACTCTCTGGTCAGCAGGAATATTAAAGAGAAGCTGGAGGTTCATATGAGGGGACTCTGGTCCGTAGGAAAATTAAACAGAGGCTGGAGGTTCAGATGAGGGGACTCTGGTCAGCAGGAATATTAAAGAGAGGCTGGAGTTCAGGTGAGGGGACTCTGGTCGGCAGGAATATTAAAGAGAAGCTGGAGGTTCAGATGAGGGGACTCTCTGGTCGTCAGGAATATTAAAGAGAGGCTGGAGTTCAGGTGAGGGGACTCTCTGATCGGCAGGAATATTAAAGAGAAGCTGGAGGTTCAGATGAGGGGACTCCCTGGTCGGCAGGAATATTAAAGAGAGGCTGGAGTTCAGGTGAGGGGACTCTCTGGTGGGCAGGAATATTAAAGAGAAGCTGGAGGTTCAGATGAGGGGACTCTGTCGGCAGGAATATTAAAGAGAGGCTGGAGGTTCAGATGAGGGGACTCTGTCGGCAGGAATATTAAAGAGAAGCTGGAGGTTCAGGTGAGGGACTCTCTGGCAGACAGGTTTATTAAAGAGATGCTGGAGGTTCAGATGAGGGGACTCTCTGGTCGGCAGGAATATTAAAGAGATGCTGGAGGTTCAGATGAGGGGACTCTCTGGTCGGCAGGAATATTAAAGAGATGCTGGAGGTTCAGATGAGGGGACTCTCTGGTCGGCAGGAATATTAAAGAGATGCTGGAGGTTCAGATGAGGGGACTCTCTGGTCGGCAGGAATATTAAAGAGATGCTGGAGGTTCAGATGAGGGGACTCTCTGGTCGGCAGGAATATTAAAGAGAGGCTGGAGGTTCAGATGAGCTAGGTCAGTGGCAGGCAGAAATACATGTAGGAGAGGCTGGTATCATGTTCAGGGTAGGGACCTAGGTGGAGGACAAACCAGAAAAAATTGCCCGGAGATGTCAGACAAATCAGTTCAAAATATGCTTTATTGAGGCTCAGGCAGGGGTAGCAGTAGGTTTTGTATTGAGGCACAATAAGTTGAGGCTCAGGATAAGAACTGCTACACGTGGGCAAAAACCCAATTTGCAAAGTGAATTAATCAGGGCAGACCAAGGTCAAAGAGGGCAATAGGCCCTTCTGCCACCACTAAGTTTGAGTTGGGAATTTTGTTGGGCTGTTGTACAATGCAGAGAGGTTCCAACATGAGTCCAACATTGAGTACAGGCTGAAGGGTCGTGTGAGAGGAGTAACTCACTGGCAGGCAGCAATACATTGAGTAGAGGCTGAAGGTTCATGTGAGAGGAGTAACTCACTGGCAGGCAGTAATACATTGAGTAGAGGCTGAAGGTTCATGTGAGAGGAGTAACTCACTGGCAGGCAGCAATACATTGAGTAGAGGCTGAAGGTTCATGTGAGAGGAGTAACTCACTGGCAGGCAGCAATACATTGAGTAGAGGCTGAAGGTTCATGTGAGAGGAGTAACTCACTGGCAGGCAGCAATACATTGAGTAGAGAGTGAAGGTTCATGTGAGAGGAGTAACTCACTGGCAGGCAGCAATACATTGAGTAGTGGCTGAAGGTTCATGTGAGAGGAGTAACTCACTGGCAGGCAGCAATACATTGAGTAGAGGCTGAAGATTCATGGAGGAGTAACTCACTGGCAGGCAGTAATACATTGAGTAGAGCGTGAAGGTTCATGTGAGAGGAGTAACTCACTGGCAGGCAGCAATACATTGACTAGAGCGTGAAAGTTCATGTGAGAGGAGTAACTCACTGGCAGGCAGCAATACATTGAGTAGAGGAGGAAGGTTTATGTGAGAGGAGTAACTCACTGGCAGACAGTAATACATTGAGTAGAGGCTGAAGGTTCATGTGAGAGGAGTAACTCACTGGCAGGCAGCAATACATTGAGTAGAGGCTGAAGATTCATGGAGGAGTAACTCACTGGCAGGCAATAATACATTGAGTAGAGCGTGAAGGTTCATGTGAGAGGAGTAACTCACTGGCAGGCAGTAATACATTGAGTAGAGGCTGATGGTTCATGTGCGTAGAGTCAGCAGAGGCAGCGATACAAGAGGGAGATGGGAATGAGGAGAGGGACCTTAGGGACACAGTTCCCACCAGACATTTTAGTAGTCAGAAGGTGAGCGGTGCATTGTTAATAACCCCCAGCTGATGACATCACCATTTTCAGATGACATCAACCATTTTTGCTAGTTGACCTTACAATCAATGTCTATGACTAATGTTGGAATTATTCATTTTAAGGATGGACAGAGTGACAGAAGACTCCCTACGACTCAACCTCCTGAAGAGGGGTCTGGAGCAGCCTGATGAGCGAGAGGATGTCCTGGCCAAGCAGCTGAAGATGGAGGGACACGAGGCCATGGAGAGGCTCAAGATGCTGGCCCTCCTAAAGAGGAAAGACCTTCCAGGCCTTGAGTTGCCCAATGAACATCCGGCTAAACAGGACGGGCTGAAAATGTATGAGGAGAAGCTGAATGGCAGCTTGCGGCCTCATGGGGATGGTCGGACAATGGGAAGGCACGGCAAGGAGAACATTCATGAGGAGCCAGTAGATATGAGCTCCAGGCGAAGGTGAGAGTGACATTGTTTGGGGACCACCAGTGAAGTGCTCATGAGATCCCATAAGTCTTATACGTAATCCCATTACTTTTTGTTATTAAAAACACTCCCACTGTGCACTACAGAATTTATTATCCAGATGAGGCCGAGCTCCACAATCACATAAACCAGTCTGAGACTCATAGTGTGAGCTACTCGGAGTTGCCTGCAGGTGGCGCCGTGATCAGCTGATTCTTCCCACACGTCTTATGAACCTAGAGGAGGCCCGTAGTATCCACTTCCTGGTTACTGTAATCAATGGAGGGAGGAGACAGAGCAGTTCATCAGATAAACTCCCTGCATAATGGGTTATGTTATGTCTAAGCTAATCACAGTCACTGCAAAAGGGTGGATTTGTTTATACAGAGCTCATTGCAGTTTATACAAACTCAGCTCATTACAGACAGGAGGGTGGGGTATCGAGTGTAAAAATAAACACATGAGTGCTTTATAATTATTAGGGATGCAATGAATGCACTATTTGGGATTGGGCCGAATCGTTTGTGAAAGATTTGGCCGAATTTGAACCCTAATTTGCTTATGTAAATTATGGGAAGGAAAGGAAAAAGTGGAAAAAAATCTTCTTTTGTGACGAAAAGTCATGTGATTTCCCTACGCGCCCCTAATTTACATATGCAAATTAGGATTCGGTTCGGCCAGGCACAAGGATTTGGCCAAATCTGAATCCTGCTGAAAAAGTCCGAATCTCGAACCGAATCCTGGATTCGATGCATCCCTAATAATTATGTAACTGATGTTGCAGATAGATACTATAAAACTATGGCAGTATAGGTATTCCCTGTACTAAGCACAATTCAGCAGGAACAGTCCCTAAGTTTGCTCATAGTCTGTACAGAGAGATCCCATAAAACTATGGCAGCATAGGTATTCCCTGTACTAAGCACAATTCAGCAGGAACAGTCCCTAAGTTTGCTCATAGTCTGTACAGAGAGATCCCATAAAACTATGGCAGCATAGGTATTCCCTGTACTAAGCACAATTCAGCAGGAACAGTCCCTAAGTTTGCTCATAGTCTGTACAGAGAGATCCCATAAAACTATGGTACATAGGTATTCCCTGTACTAAGCACAATTCAGCAGGAACAGTCCCTAAGTTTGCTCATAGTCTGTACAGAGAGATCCCATAAAACTATGGTACATAGGTATTCCCTGTACTAAGCACAATTCAGCAGGAACAGTCCCCTAAGTTTGCTCATAGTCTGTACAGAGAGATCCCATAAAACTATGGTACATAGGTATTCCCTGTACTAAGCACAATTCAGCAGGAACAGTCCCCTAAGTTTGCTCATAGTCTGTACAGAGAGATCCCATAAAACTATGGCAGCATAGGTATTCCCTGTACTAAGCACAATTCAGCAGGAACAGCCCCTAAGTTTGCTCATAGTCTGTACAGAGAGATCCCATAAAACTATGGTACATAGGTATTCCCTGTACTAAGCACAATTCAGCAGGAACAGTCCCCTACATTTTGGGGGTGCTGGTTTTGTCCACCATCTGATGCCATGACAATTGTGCCTCTTTCTCCGTGCCATTTTGCAGTTCTTCTCACATGTCTCCAGTTAATTAGCGGCACAAAGAGCTTGGCTCATGCTTCGTCCCTCCCCCTGTTCTGTGCCGTTCCTGCTGGGACTCGTTGTTTCTTTAGCGCCTCCGCAGAAGGAGGAACCAGCCCATCTGGCGGTGAGACGATTGTTTGGCACGGAGTGGCCTCTCAGACATTGGCGCTGGTGAGAGAGACGTCACTCGGTGCGAGAAAGAGAGAGACAGACGTCAGACTGTGGCTACTGTGTGTGTGTGAGGGGAGCCCAGTAGCCCCGGACTAGAGATTCTAGAGACAGTTGCTATTAATTGGGTCTGTGGGGGGCTCTCTGTGCTTAAAGGGATTCTGTCATGATTTTTATGGTGTCCTTTTTATTTCTAAATTACACTGTTTACACTGCACTTACAGTCATATGAAAAAGTTTGGGAACCCCTCTCAGCCTGCATAATCATTGACTTCACTTTCAACATAAAACATAACAGTGGTATGTCTTTCATTTCCCAGGAACATCTGAGTACTGGGGGGTTTTCTGAACAAGGATTTTTAGTGAAGCAGTATTCAGTTGTATGGAATTAAAAACTGGCTGTGCAAAAATGTGGGTACCCTTGTAATTTTGCTAATTTGAATGCATGTAACTGCTCAGTACTGATTACTGGCAACAACAAATTGGTTGGATTAGCTGGTTAAGCCTTGAACTTCATAGGCAGGTGTGTCCGATCATGAGAAAAGGTATTAAAGGAGACCAATTGCAAGTTGTGCTTCTGTTTGACTCTCCTCTGAAGAGTGACAGCATGGGATCCTCAAAGCAACTCTCAAAAGATCTGAAAACAAAGATTGTTCAGTATCAGGGTTTAGGGGAAGGCTACAAAAAGCATCTCAGAGGTTTATTAAACTGTCAGTTCCAACTGTAAGGAATGGAATGAGGAAATGGAAGGCCACAGGCACAGTTGCTGTAAAACCCAGGTCTGACAGGCCAAGAAAAATTGTGGAAAAGTGCGTTGGACTGATGAGACAGAAATGGAGTTATTTGCTCATAACAAAAAGCGATTTACATGGCGGAAGAAGAACACGACATTCCAAGAAAAACACCCGCTACCGACTGTCACATTTGGTGGAGGTCCCATCATGCTGTGGGGCTGTGTGGCTAGTTCAGGGACTGTGTGGCTAGTTCAGGGGCTGTGTGGCTAGTTCAGGGGCTGTGTGGCTAGTTCAGGGGCTGTGTGGCTAGTTCAGGGGCTGTGTGACTAGTTCAGGGGCTGTGTGGCTAGTTCAGGGGCTGTGTGACTAGTTCAGGGGCTGTGTGGCTAGTTCAGGGGCTGTGTGGCTAGTTCAGGGGGTGTGTGGCTAGTTCAGGGGCTGTGTGGCTAGTTCAGGGACTACTTGTTAAAGTCCAGGATCAGATGAATTCAACCCAATATGAACAAATCCTTCAGGATAATGTTCAAGCATCAGTCACAAAGTTGAAGTTCCGCTGCAGGGGTCGGATATTCCAACAAGACAATGACCCTAAACTCACTTGGAAATCTACAAAGACATTTATGCAGAGGGACAAGTACAATATTCTGGAGTCCCCCCACTTGAATATCATGGAAAATCTATGGGATGATTTGAAGCAGACTGTCCATGCTCGGCAGCCATCACATTTAACTGAACTGGAGAGATTTTGTATGGACCAATGGTCACAAATAGCCACATCCACAATCCAGACACTCATCAAAGGCTATAGGAGGCGTCTAGAGGCCGTTACATTTGTAACTAAGTATTGATGGAATATCTCTGTTGGAGTTTCCAAATTTATGCACTTGTCTAAAATTTTCTGTTAATCCAATAAACTTGATGTCACTGCTGAAATACTACTGTTTCCATAAGGCAAGTTATATATGAAAGAGAAGTTGCTACTTTGAAAGCTCAGCCAATGAGAAACAAAACTCCAAAGAATTAAGAGGGGTTCCCAAACTTTTTCATATGACTGTAATTCACTGTACAATATAAAATGTCATTCCTGAAGCAGCAAGTGTATTTAGTTGTAATATTGGTGTGTAGGTGCATCTCAGCTCATTTTGCCTGGTCATGTGATTTCAGAAAGAGCCAGCACTTTAGGATGGAACTGCTTTCTGGCAGCCTGTTGTTTCTCCTACTCAATGTAACTGAATGTGTCTCAGTGGGACCTGGATTTTTACTATTGAGTGCTGTTCTTAGATCTACCAGGCAGCTGTTATCTTGTGTTAGGGAGCTGCTATCTGGTTACCTTCCCATTGTTCTGTTGTTAGGCTGCTGGGGGGGGGAAGGGAGGGGGTGATATCAGTCCAACTTGCAGTACAGCAGTAAAGAGTGACTGAAGTTTATCAGAGCACAAGTCACATGACTGGGGGCAGCTGGGAAATTGACAAAATGTCTAGTCCCATGTCAGATTTCAAAATTGAATATAAAAAAATCAGTTTGCTCTTTTGAGAAATGGATTTCAGTGCAGAATTCTGCTGGAGCAGCACTATTAACTGATGTGTTTTGAAAAAAATTTGTTTCCTATGACAGCATCCCTTTAATGTCCCTTTAACCAGCCTGTTGTACATAGGGTGAGTAGTGTGTGCGGGAGCTGCCATTGCTAATCAAATCCAATGGGATTGAGCTCACTAATGACTGTGATGCCCCTGTGAATAATATAGACAGGGGTTCAGGAGGTTCCCCCCACTCTAGGGACCCAGTCATCACGTCTCTTCTTCCTTTGCTCCAGTGAGCAGGATCGAGGGGGGCTCACCCCGTCTCCAGATATCATTGTGTTGTCGGACAACGAGGCCTCCAGCCCCCGCTCTGCCTCCCGATTAGAAGAAAGGATCAAGGTGGCCAACCTAGATATGTTTAAGGTAAGTGACACCTGGGGGTCCCCTGCTTTCTTCTTTGCATTGGGGGGGGGGGCATTTCAGGAAGGGGCGGAGCTTATCTTCAAGTGAATATTCCTTGAATTTCATGAGTTTCCTATGTGTGTGTGCTTCACCAGTCAGTACCTAAGTAGGGTCTGGGGATACTTTCTTGCATTTCTGGGGTCACAATAGTCTCACCTCACACCCCTCTAATAGGCCAGAGACAGGGGCCCCTAGTTCTCACCCCCCCCCCCACTCACATGTGTCCCCGTCTCCAGGGGAAGAATATGGAGGAGCGTCAGAAGCTGATCAAGGAGCTGAGGGATGAGCTGAGACTGGAGGAGGCCCGGCTGGTTCTGCTGAAGAAGCTCCGACAGAGTCAACTCCAGAAGGAGAACGTCCTGCAGAAGGTACAGCGCCCCCTGCCTGTGGAATGGGGGAATTGCGGCAGGTCCTGGGGTGTTGGACTGGGATATAGAGGAGCAGCCGTTTGCAGATATTTGGGTTGAGGTATTGGGGAGGTTAATCGCCTGTGTTTATTTGGGGTGCTTCATTGGCTGAGAGAATTAAAGGGTGGTTGGACCCCTATGCTGTGGCCCCTTTCAGTGACCCTCTTTATTTCCTGCACCAGAATCCAGTGGTCCAAAACGCTGCTACCATTGTTCAGCCATCGCCTGCCCACGTGGGCCAACCTGGCCTGTCCAAAATGCCCTCCCGGCCGGGGCTACCAGGTCTGGATGCCCAGAATATGCGGAGCGCACAGGTGAGGGTCAGATCTCGCCCCCGAGGCGGCCATTGAGTAGTGAGAGTGGCACCTAGTGGCCGGCCAGGAGAACTACATGTATTTGTTTCTCTGCTGCTCTTGGGGTGACACCACAATGGAACCTTATAACCGTTTGTTTGGTAGCCGGGTGGCATCTCATGCCCCTCTCAACCCTACACTATAACCATGTGATGGTGTTTGAGGGTCCTCACCTGAGCTCTACTTCATTAGTTCCATGACTTCATTTTCATATTTGTCTGTTATTTCAGAGTCACAGTGTCATTAGAACGGCCAACTCGGTGCACCCTCACATGTTACTGTCCCAGAGGGTCATTGCCCCCAACCCTTCTCAGATGCCGGGCCAGTGTGTGCCCCCCAAAGCCAACCTGATCCGCAACAGCACCCCGAGCATAATCCAACCCATCAGCTACCCGCAGGTAAGGACCACGTTGCCTCTGGAGTTATTCCAGTTTATTGTGCAGCCCAAGTGCTCACGAGTCTCCTCTTGTGTTGCCCCTACAGACCAGCTCTACAATCCAATGCCAGCGCTCCGCCTCCTCCTCCATCTACATGAACCTCGGCTCCCACATGCCTCCCGTCAACCGCGTGTCGTCCCCACTTCCCAGCCCAAGTGCCATGACGGACCCTGTAAGTTCACAGGCGGCTGCTAAACTCGCCCTCCGCAAGCAGCTTGAGAAGACCCTCCTAGAGATCCCGCCCCCGAAGCCCCCGGCTCCTCTACTCAACTTCCTGCCCAGTGCGGCCAATAGCGAATTCATCTACATGGTGGGACTGGAGGAGGTGGTGCAGAGCGTCATAGACAGTCAAGGTCAGACACATGGGGGCGCAGAGACTGGGGGCGCAGAGACTGGGGGGATGTATATGCCACGCTGGGCCCCCGATACTAATACTTTCTGTTTTTATGCCCCCCCCCGCCATACAGTGAAAGGCTGCTCCTCCCTCCTGCACATGGATCCATTCACCTGCGCTCAGTGCAGAACAGACTTCACTCCTCACTGGAAACGGGAGAAGAGCGGGAGGGTCCTGTGTGAGCAATGCATGACGTCCAATCAGAAGAAAGCACTGAAGGCCGAGCACACCAATCGGCTCAAGAATGCCTTTGTCAAAGCCCTCCAGCAGGAACAGGTGTGTACCCCAACTTTACTGGGGGGAGAAGTGGGGATTTGAGTGTGCATTATAAAAGGACTTCGAGTAAAGCAAGGAGGGAAGTGGAGTACAAGTGAGGTGCAGGGAAGTGAGTGAAGTACAAGTGAGGTGCAGGGAAGTGAGTGGAGTACAAGCGGGGTGCAGGGAAGTAAGTGGAGTACAAATGAGGTGCAGGGAAGTGAGTGGAGTACAAGTGAGGTGCAGGGAAGTGAGTGGAGTACAAGTGAGGTGCGGGGAAGTAAGTGGAGTACAAGTGAGGTGCAGGGAAGTGAGTGCAGTGGCAGCAGGTTACTGGGAAGGAGATTGAGTAGAATTGAGCTACAGGGATGGACTGGTTGGGGTGGAGCAGAATGGAGATGTTGTGTCCCTGGGGTGCACAGTGGATAAATGAGATGTTAAGCAGAGTTTCTGCGGTGCCATATGTTGGTACCAAGCATAACATGAGTCTGTGCTGCTCTCAGGCCGAGTGCCAACCCTCCCACCAGCTCTCGTCCTACGTCTTTGCTTCTGGGGTGGCATTAGCCCAGCCTTCAAGAATGTTCCTTTTTGATTTGCAGGAGATTGAGCAGAGATTACAGCACCAGGCGTCCTTATCGCCTGGCACCCCACCCACTCTTTCCTCCAAGCAGGACAACATGATAAGGCATCACAGCCTGCGGCAGGTATGATACAGACGCTTGTAGAACATGTCAGGAGGCTCATGGGGTTCAGACTTGATTTTAATTTCCTTCTTGTTTCTGTTCCAGGCCACACAGTCACACAATTCGCTGCAGCGAGGTCTCACCAACGCCAGGGCCATGCTCTCTAACTTCGCTCAGGCACCGCAGCTTCCTGTTGCCGGCGGGTTACTGGCCATGCCAGGTGAGGGGACTGGGCCCAGAGAAGTGCTGATTGGGCCCTTGTATTGTCGTGTAATTGTGATGCTTCCACCATGGGCACAATCAGATTATTATTGTAATTGCTTCTCACTTGCAGGAGTGAACATTGCGTATCTGAACGCTGGAATGGGGGGCCACAAATCCACCAGCCTGGCCGATCGACAACGCGAATACCTTCTGGACATGATCCCCCCACGTTCCATATCGCAGCCCATCAGTGGTCAGAAATAGCCCCTCTATGCACCGACCCCCCCCCCCCTGCAGAGACTTCTCCATGGCGTGACCCGGAAATTGGATTTAACCAGCTCCAGCCACACAGTAACCCTGGCCTCTCCCCCAAGCAGCGCATTAAGGATCCATGTTTGTGCTTTTACCCCCTCTGACTGGCTTCATTCATTTTAGTCTTTTTTTTAATCTTGATTTTTGTTTTTTGGCGGTGACACAAACTTTCTCTGATGTTTTACTTCCCCTTTCTTTCTGCTTATGCTGAACGTGACTGTGGGCCGGGGGTGGCGTGTGGGTGTTTATACAAAACAAAAAAGTCTCAAATTATCTGCCACCCCTCAATGGCCGCTGACACAATGTGTCGATGGATTGGAACGGCCTCTTGGGAGATGTTGGTGGCAGTTAAGCGACTGTCAGGTGAAGGGCAGGGACTAGAGGTGAGTATTTTTTTATGGATTTGAGAAAATCCAAGATGGCTGTCCAGCGGTGCAGACTGGTGTCTCTGCAGTGCAGAGTTGCGATTTCCGTTAAAGAGAAGCCTGGAAGCTCTTTGTGGTGCCCCCACGTTTACTGCTCCCCAATACTGCCGCCTCCTCCTCTTTGCAGGCGCAGGATGATGTCGTTATTCGTGGTTAATCATTAAGGAGGTGTATCGCCCACCGCCATCATCTTTATTTGCACTACGGACCTATGAGACTTGAGGAGGGGGAAGAACCCGGCCTGGCAAATGGTTTCACCCTGAAAAACGATTCACTTCATAACGTACAACTTCTTCAGGCACAAAATACCAGCTTGGGGTCTGGTCATGTGTCAAGGGGTGTGGGGTCTGACGGAAGCCATGGAGGGCTTTTATCATTGCCAGGAACCATTGCTGGGGCTGTTAGGGGTCGCCGCTCCCTTATCCGAGTGCCATCACTTTCATGTCTGCACTGTGCCTCGGGGAAACGCACAGGTTAAATATTCCCCAGTTGTATTTCAAGATGGACAACAAGAGTCCAACAAGCACTTAGCCCTTTCATTACGGAGTGGTCACATGACCAAAAGCTAACCCTTGAAACGAATCAGTGTTCGACTCCAGGCTGGCCAGTGTCCTGAATCCAAACCGGCCCCTGAGCTACTTACTGTGGAAAAACAAAAAGTACCAGCGTGTATATGTTCCACAGGTTAAATATTGACTTTATCATGGATTCAGGTTGAGGTCTTAAGTGCAGTAAATGATTTGAAGGGGTAGTTACCCTTTAAAACAAAGTTGTAGAAAACGTTCTGATTGTTAAAATAAGGCGATTCTTTGAGAATTCTTTCCATTTCGTACAGCAGTTCAGCGGTTCTATTGCACTCTATGCAATTATACAGGCCCCGGCAACACTGGCGAGATACGGTAGAACCGGGAACTGCAGGAATGTTCCGATGAACGATCTCACCGATCTGCCGCATCCCTCGTTTTAATGACCCAGAAGGGCTTTACAACTTGTGTTTAAGCAGAAAAAAATGCTGTGAGAGGCAAAAATTCCTTCCAAACAGCGTTTCGTTGAAGACAAGTTACGGCTTGAGAGCGTTGGGATATTTGGGAAGGTGGAGCGACCTTAATGGGTCCCCAAGGAATGATGTTGTTTTGCAACACTTAGTGGAGTAGAATATTCAAGGGCGAGTAGTTTAAAGGTTGACGAGTGCTGCAAGGTGGGGTTTAGAGAAGAGGCAAAGATTGTGCAGCCCCCCTCCTGTTGACCAACAAATCATCCCCTGCCAATAACCATTGGTGCCTCCCAGTCCACCCACCAAACCAAGGTGACTTTCTACATGCCTCGTGGTCCTTGGATCCAATGAGATGGGGGTTCTCATCCTGGGTGTCATGGGCTGAGTTGGTCTTTTCTTCAAAGTGACCCTCAAATTGGGGAGTGGAATGTTACAGAACAATTTGCACTTTTTGTCTTTTGTGGGAGAGAGTATTGAGGCAGCTCAGTATTTTCCTTCCAGGTCTCTCGCTTCAAATGATCAGCTCAGTCTTTCCCTTACACATTTGTCCCCCTTTCACAAGGAATTGGCTCAGTTTCCCTTCCAAATGTCCCCCCCCCCCCTTTACAGGGTAGCGGCATAGGGATTCCCTTCCAAATTTCTCACTCTTAAATAAGCAACTGAGTATATCTCTTCCAACTTTCTAACGCAAGGATGAAGTTCAAGATGTTCCTTCCAATTCACTTACCCAACGATACATCATTGTTTCCCATTCAGTCCTATCAGCCGAGTAATCAGCTCTGTCATTTTTAAACATTTTTTCGTCCATGGATGAAGCTCAAGATTTTACTTTCACTTTTTATCTACAGACAAGCCTTAGTATTTCCCTCCAATTCCCTAATTGAAGCTCAGTTTTTCCCTTCTAATCCTCCTGTCATCCATGGACAAAGTTCAGTATTTCCCTTCCAAACCTCTCCCAAAGAAGGAGCTCATTATTTCCCTTCATTTTCTTCCTCCCAAAGAAGGAGCTCAGTATTTCCCTTCATTTACTTCCTCCCAAGGAAGGAGCTCAGTATTTCCCTTCCAAGTTCTACCCCCAAGGATCCAGCTCAGTATTTCCCTTCAGGTTTTACCCACCCAAGGATCCAGCTCAGTATTTCCCTTCCAAGTTCTACCCCTCCCTCCAAGGATCCAGCTCCATATTTCCCTTCCAGGTTCTACCCCAATGATCCAGCTCAGTATTTCCCCTTCAGGTTCTACCCACCCAAGAAAGCACCTCAGTATTTCCCTACCAAGATCTATCACCCAAGGATCCAGCTCAGTATTTCCCTTTCAATCCTTTATCCCAAGCAAAGCAGCTCAGTATTTCCCTACCAAGATCTATCACCCAAGGATCAAGCTCAGTATTTCCTTGTTCAGGTTCTACCCACCCAAGGATCCAGCTCAGTATTTCCCTTCCAGGATCTATCACCCAAGGATCCACCACAGTATATCCATTTCAATCCTCTCAAGGAAGCAACTCAGTATTTACCTTCCAAGTTCTATTACCCAAGACTCCAGCTCAGTTTTTCCCTTTCAATCCTCTATCCCAAGGAAGCAGCTCAGTATTTCCCTTCCAGGATCGATCACCCAAGGATCAAGCTCAGTATTTCTCTTGTCTCAAATGTTTTCACCCAAGGAGACCACACAGTATTTTCCTTCCTGTTGACACGTTATTGTACACACAACACACATTCTTGTAGGTAAGTAACAGCAGCCCCAATATTGCTAGATTACGGTGCTGCAATGATATCCAGCGTCCCATACCCCACTCTCTTATGCAATGACTTTATTCTCCCTTCCATTAACTCTCCACTGAACTGTTGTATTTTAGTGGCGAGGGAAGGTACCTTGAGATTTTCATTTGTTTCTACGAAAGGCAAAATCTTTATCTGCAGCCGTAACGTGCTAATTTCGCTTCTGTTTCCATGCCAGTGGCTCTTTATTTTCTCTCTGTATATAAAGCTATTTCTGGACAACTAAAGTTAAAATAAACGACAGAAAAAAAATGGAAGAAAACATTGTAAATTGTATAAAAAATACAAAAAGCAAAAAAAAGGTCAATTGAACCCACACTGACCACAGTTCAATAGTGTGCAACTTTGTCACTGTATATTGTAGCTTGTGTGCACTTAAAAAAAAATGTGCAAAAGGCAGCGTCTGACTTAATAGAAAGTGTCGGGGACAGATATTTACATTTGTATTTTAAAAATTATTATAGTACCTTAATACTGAGAGTGAAATTATCTTTTTGAAGGAAATTTTCTGTTGAGAAATCTTTTGATTCGCCTTAACATTTCCAACTAGAGAGTTCACTTACTCAAAGTGAAACAGTTCATTGAATACTAGAACTGAATTAATGGTTTTGTTTCGCTAGATATATTTGGAAGAGAAACCGTTTATTAATTCGCCCTAATGTGTTCAAATATAAAGTTCACTTAAGTGAAACAGTTCATTGAATACTGGGACTGAATTAATGGTTTTGTTTAGCAAGATGTACTGTATTTGGAAGAGAAACAGTTCATTGATTTGCCTTAATGTGTCCCGATTAGAAAGTTCACTCGCTCAAAGTGAAATGATTCATTCAATGCTGGAACTGAATTTATGATTTGTTTAGCATAATGTATTCCAAATAAATACAGTTCATTGATTCACCTTAATATGTCCAACTAGAAAGTTCAGTTCAAAGTGAAACCATTAATTAAATACTGAAACTGATGAATACTGAATGGTTTTGTTTAGGAAGATGTATTTGGAAGAAAAACAGTTCAGTGATTCACCTTAACATGTCCAACCAGAAAGCTCACTAGCTTAGAGTGAAACAATTCATTGAATATTGGAAGTGAATTACTAATTTTGTTCAGAAAGATTTGAAAGAGAAACAGTTCAGTAATTCACCTTAATGTGTCCAACCAGAAAGCTCACTTGCTTAAAGTGAAACAATTTATCAAATATTGGAACTGAATTACTGATTTTGTTCAGAAAGATTTGAAAGAGAAACAGTTCAGTGATTCAACTTAACGTGTCCAACCAGAAAGCTCACTTGCTTAGAGTGAAACAATTTTTTGATTATTAGAAGTGAATTACTGATTTTGTTCAGAAAGATTTGAAAGAGAAACAGTTCAGTTATTCATCTTAACGTGTCCAACCAGAAAGCTCACTTGCTTAGAGTGAAACAATTTATTGAATATTGGAAGTGAATTACTAATTTTGTTGTGAAAGATTTGAAAGAGAAACAGTTCAGTGATTCACCTTAATGTGTCCAACCAGAAAGCTCACTTGCTTAGAGTGAAAGAATGAATTGAATATTGGAAGTGAATTACTGATTTTGTTCAGAAAGATTTGAAAGAGAAACAGTTCAGTAATTCACCTTAATGTGTCCAACCAGAAAGCTCACTTGCTAAGAGTGAAACAATTTATTGAATATTGGAAGTGAATTACTGGTTTCTTTCAGAAAGTTTTGAAAGAGAAACAGTTCAGTGATTCACCTTAACACGTCCAACCAGAAAGCTCACTTGCTTAGAGTGAAACAATTCATTGAATATTGGAAGTGAATTACTAATTTTGTTGTGAAAGATTTGAAAGAGAAACAGTTCAGTGATTCACCTTAATGTGTCCAACCAGAAAGCTCACTTGCTTAGAGTGAAAGAATTAATTGAATATTGGAAGTGAATTACTAATTTTGTTGTGAAAGATTTGAAAGAGAAACAGTTCAGTGATTCACCTTAATTTGTCCAACCAGAAAACTCACTTGCTTAGAGTGAAAGAATTAATTGAATATTGGAAGTGAATTACTAATTTTGTTCAGAAAGATTTGAAAGAGAAACAGTTTAGTGATTCACCTTAACGTGTCCAACCAGAAAGCTCACTTGCTTAGAGTGAAACAATTTATTGACTATTGGAAGTGAATTACTGGTTTTGTTCAGAAATATTTGAAAGAAAAACAGTTCAGTGATTCACCTTAACATGTCCACCCAGAAAACTAACTTGCTTAGAGTGAAACAATTAATTGAATATTGGAACCGAATTACTGGATTTTTTCAGAAAGATTTGGAAGAGAAACAGTTCAGTGATTCACCTTAACGTGTCCAACCAGAAAGCTCACTTGCTTAGAGTGAAACAGTTCATTGAGTTCTGGAAGTGAGTTAAGATTTTGTTTAGCAAGGTTTATTTGGAAGGAAAACGGTTCATTGATTTGCATTAATGTAGCCACCTAGAAAGGTGAGTTGCACAAAGTGAAACAGTTCATCAGCTCACCTTTACGTGTCTGACTTGTACTGCCATTCCTATTGCTTCCTGTGTGACGCTGCCTCTTGCACAGATTTTAATTGTGTCCCCCCCCCCTATAAATTCGGAGCTCCAAAATCTTGTTCATGAATTTAGGTGAAAGAGGTTATTTTCCACAAACTCACCAGCAGTGGCCGATAGCCTCAATAAGTGAAATAAGACATTTTTTTGGAGAAATGATTTAAAAAAAGAAAAAAACCTTTGTAATATTTATCACTCGCGAACTCCGTTTAATAAAGAAAAGAACGGTTTATAACTTTTTATTTGGCTGTGGGATTTATTTAAGCGCTATGGACTCACTGGGGTCTTCCAACGAAATGAGCCCCATACTCTCTGTACCCCTAATTCACCTCTAGATCTTTCCAGTGGGCACAAAGCCAGATTTTATCCAGTTTACTCAGCACTGTACATTTAAACACTGCCCGTACAGACCATAGACGCAAAGATAAAATGACATTCAAGATTACAGAGCGGATAATATCAGTTGAAAAAGACTTTTAAAAATGTGGCCGCTAAAAGCTGTCGTCCTCTGCAGAAGTGAATGGGAGGTGAATTTTCAATATTCACTCCGGCTTAAAATTAGAATGTATAGAAAAAAAATCAGATTTTTCAGAAACACTGAAAAATATATTAGAATGTGATTTTAGTGTGATCAAAGTTTTCCATTTTTTTTGTACATAGTCAGATGAACATTCTCCAGTGTGAACATCCCCAATTTGGCCAGTCTTTCCTCATAGCTAAGATTTTCCCTTTACCAGCTTAGTTGCCCTTCTCTGTCCCCTCTCTAATACAATAATTTCCTGTTTGAGTGATGGAGACAAAACTGTAGGGCATATTCTAGATGGGGCCTTACCAGTGCTCTATACAGTGGGACCCCCTCCTCCCGTGACTCTCTGCCCCATTTAATACAAGTCAAGACCTTATTTGCCCTTGATGCTGCTGACTGGCATTGCTTGCTACAGACAAGTTTATTATCTACAAGGACTCCAAGCTCCGTCTCCATTATGGATTTGCCTAGTGCAGTCCCATTAAGGGTATAAGTGGATATTGTTACATCCCAGGTGCAGGACTTTACATTTATCAACATTGAATCTCATTTGCCACTTAGCTGCCCAGATTGCCAGTTAGTCAAGATCCTGTTGCAAGTGCCACATCCTGGATGGAATTAATTGGGCTGATAGTTTTGTCTCATCTGCAAACACTGATACATTACTTACAACACCCTCCCCTAAGTCATTAATGAACAAGTTAAATAAAAGTGGCCCCAATACTGAGCCCTGAGGGACCCCACTAAGAACCTTACTCCAAGTAGAGAATGTCCCATTAACAACCACCCTCTGTACCCGATCCTGTAGCCAGTTTCCTATCCATGTGCAAACGACTTCATTAAGCCCAACAGACCTTAGTTTAGAAAGCAGTCGTTTGTGGGGCACAGTATCAAACGCTTTGGCAAAATCCAAATAGATCTACTCCCCCCCCCCACTGTCCAGAATCTTACTTTACCTCATCATAAAAAGCAATCAAATTAGTCTGACATGACCTATCCTTCATAAAGCCATGCTGATTGCTGCTCATAATGACATTCACTAGGACAACATTTTGAATGTGATCCCTTAACAAGACTTCAAATAATTTGCCCACCACAGATGTCAGACTTACTGGCCTATAATTGCCAGGCTGAGATCGTAATCCCTTTTTAAATACTGCAATGACATCAGCTTTTCTCCATAGTAACAGAGATGAAGACACAATGCTGACTTTTCCATTGGTGTGCCTAAGGTACCTCCAAATCTTTATTGTGCGGAATGTAGCCAAACGTTTCAGGAGCTTTACGCCCCCTTCCTCAGTGGAAAAATGCACAACAAATACACGCCATACAAATAGCCATACAGAGCCGCCACCACCACCCCACGTTTAAATTGTCCAATCAACATCCAAAGTGGTTGTGCGTCATTTTCGTCAGTAAGATATAATGAGCAGTCGGCTGTCAACTTGCCGGAAGTTCCTCCATAGCTACAATACCAGATGAAAGAGAATCTTATCTGGAAGCCTCACAAAGGCTTCAGCTGGGGGAAGGGGGGTTTGTTTATGCAGCAGCTTCTTCGTGTGCTCAGGTTCCCAATGGTGCTCTGCCCACGGTCCCTGACTATAGTAACACCTGTACCCCCTGATGGCAGCCCTGAGGTCACTGCGATTTTATGCTAAAGAATTGTAGGATCATTTTGTGATCTGTGTAACTGCAACTCCCGACTCACCTCAGGCAGGAAGGAACACTTTAAAGAATGAAGAATTTGGGAATCTGTTGGGAAATGGTTGTTTTAGTGCCCCAAAATTGTCGTGTGGTGTAACTGAGCCCAAAGAGGGGGTCTTTGAATCCAGAAGAGGCTGAAAGAGGATTCTCTATGGAAGATTTAAGGACAGGGTCCCTGGGGGCAGAGCAGCAAGAGAAAGAATAGTATAAGGTGGGATACAGGACGGTTAGTGGGGGATGCGACCTGCAAGTAGTACTGAGAGGAGCAATGGAGTCACCAGGAACGTATGGAGACACAAGAGGGAGTGAGAGATATGAAGGGAAAGTCATGAGACAAACATTATTATATATAAATAGATTATTCTTTGCTTAATGGAAAGCCATGATGTCGATTTCAACAGATATTGCTCCCTTGACCCTTCAAAAATGTAGGGAGCTCCATCTGATTACAATAAAGTTGCAACAATCTAGTGTGAATATTTTCCTTTTGATTGTCAGTGAGTAAAAATGGAGTTACATACTCCATGATGGATCCAGCGGATGCCAAAAGTTTACCCCTCACCCCAACTGGACTTTGCAGATGTTCCTGCTCCTTCTGCTCCAGGCAAGAATGTTTCACCTCCAGCATTACAGACAATATGGGAAAAATAGGAACAACTCCAGCTCTTAAACACTATCAGACTCCACCGCCAAGTCCTCTGAGGTCACGACGTCTATGAGTAGGACTTCTCCATCTTAAGAAGAACTTATGGTCTGGTTGTACTGTCTGCACTTGTTTCTCCAGGAGTTGTGAGAACATTTCTCTGCTTATTTTATTTCTCTCGGTTGATTGACTTCTCCAGGCACCATCCAACCCCTCAGCTCAAGGAGAACTTCACCTCTACCCTCCAGACATTATTTTTATCTCAGACTTGATGTTCCTGTTTTTTCATATTATTTGCTAGTTATGTTTCTATTGTTATGGTGCATTGGTTACTCTTGAGATTAATATTGTGGCACAGAGTATAGGCAGCCTATAGGCAAAGGGTTCTTGGGTTTGTTACAGGTTTGTGCAACGGTGACTTGGGACATTCCACAAATGATACAAAAGTTATTTCTTTCATGTTTAAGAGATTAATATTTCCACGGGGTTTATGGGATGAGATATTAATTATAGAATGGTGGAACTGTTCTGGAGCTGCTATTTACCCAAAAGAAGCTGTTTGGAGAACATATGGGATCTTACAATTAGGAATGCAATGACTAATGTGTGAATGGAAGTTACTATAATGGTAAAAGGACTTAATTTACCCTTTTAAAGAAGCCTAGTAGATACCTGAAAACCAATGTAGTAACTGCAAGAAACACACTGGCAAACCCGAGCATCCCTCCTTACCTACATAGATATTTTCCTCCACCTTTTCAAAATAATAAGAAAGGGTCCTGCTATAGCCTTCAGACCCCACCCATCTTACCCTATGACATGGTCTGATCATGCCCCATTTCCATTCGAGGTCACATTGGCTGATAGCCTACCAGGCTGACCTACGTGTCCACTTAAGGGATCATTATCACCAGACCGAAACTGCAGACTCCTTGGAAGAAGTCTGGGCTGACAACTGAAGAACTTGCCATGGAGATGCTTTGGGCAGCCGTAACGCCGAAATAAGGGACAAATTTATTAGTCAAGCTACAGTACATTTACAAAGAGAAGTTGTTTGGATAAGATTCTCACACTGGAGAAGGAAGTGTCCAACTTCTACTCAACCATCCGTCCTCTTCAACCACCTTATTTACCCTCTCTGAGGTCCATCACAATCTGGCAACACCTAAAAGAGGAAAAACATTAATCAAAACATACATTTTCTTAGCTCTAAACCAGAAACAGGACAAGGGCTTTTCTCTAACTCAAGATCTAAATTGGGTAACTTGTTGCATAATCTTATTGACATTAGACGAGAACTTCAAGAGTTTTACACTAACTTATTTGCCTCCCCTAAAGCACAGCCTCACGTTTCTATGGATGGTTTATTCAACCTACCCAAATTATCCCTCTTGTTGCTCCCATAACCACCAAGGAGATTGAATGGGCAATCAATAAACCTACAGAGCAGTTGTAGCCCAGGCCCAGATGGGGGACTCAGGGAACTCCCCAGGGACGCCCCTTGCCCCGTTTGTTCTTTTCCTATAGAACCACTAGCACATTGATTTATTAATTAATAATATTGTTATTTCAGGCCATATGATGAACTATAAGATCAGCCTCTCTGCCAATGGCCTGTGTCTCACCATAACGAAACCATTGACGAGTCTCCCCAATCTTTTCCACTTATTTGAACTACAAGTCAATGTATCTGAAACGGAAGCTTTGCCAGTGAAGATTTACTAAAGTCGAGGGGGTTATTAGAACTAGACATCCGGTTTTATTGGAGAACCACAACCATCGATTATTTAGGGGTAAAAGCAACCAAATCGTATTCTACACTATTTATACCCTTTCCCAAGAGTAAAAATGAAGCAATTTCTTATGGGCTGGTCTCGTCCCTCTCATGCTTGGGCCCAATAGCTGCTCTATCCTCGTTCGATATGTTATTACTTAAAGTTGGCGGGTCCCTGTGATCATTTTATGAAAAATGTATTCAAAAGAGATCCAATGTTGTACCGTGTATTTTGGATTTCTTATTATATTTAAACAAAGAGATATAAAAACATATATAGTTTTAGGTAAAAGAGAAGTCCCTCCCAGAAAATTCATGCGGAACCCGAATTGTTCAAAGAGCTCAAATAAGGTGTCCCTGGCACTGAAAGGGTTAACTCCGATCAATGTTTCTCCCCAGATCTGAGAGCGGTGCCATAGGCTTCTGATCATTGTACATTTTGATTACATTTATATCTGATCTTCTGGAGAATCCTGCAATTATCTCCGAGGGGCTTCATTGCAACAAACGGCTTCTTGTTAATAGAGGGGACACGACGGCCTATGACAATTGTGAAAGAAACAATCACCCCTCCCCCACCTCGCCTCGTTATGCCGCCTTCATTAGCAATAATCGCAGTCAGACGTTTCCTGAAGTTAATGAGCACACGTGGCACCCCAGAGAGGGATTCTGACTCAATCTCCTGTGGAATTTCCAAGACAAACCAGAATTCATGGAGAGATTTCTGGGTCAGAATTCAGCAAACTGTCTCCAAACCAATGAGATTGCTGCTCCAATGCTCAGCTTTGTATGAGGCTCCTATTGTCAAATGCTCTATGGGCCACTCCTGGGTCTCTGTTGGCCACAATTCCTCTTCAGATCCATCAGTCGTAGAACTCAGCTCCCGGAACCTCAAGTATCATCTGGACCTGAGCACTCGTTGCTAGTGAGCAGCGCCTTTTTCTGTGACGCCAGGTTTTGCCACGTTTCTGTCTAGTGGTGGATTTCAATAAAAAAGATACCAGGGGTATGTCTTTCATTTCCCAGGAACATCTGAGTTCTGGGGGGTTTTCTGAACAGTGAAGCCGTATTCAGTTGTATGGAATTAAATCAAATGTGAAAAACTGGCAAAAATGTGGGTACCCTTGTAAGTTTGCTAATTTGAATGCATGTAACTGCTCAATACTGATTACTGGCAACACCAGATTGGTTGGATTAGCTGGTTAAGCCTTGAACTTCATAGGCAGGTGTGTCCAATCATGAGAAAAGGTATTTAAGGAGACCAATTGCAAGTTGTGCTTCTGTTTGACTCTCCTCTGAAGAGTGACAACATGGGATCCTCAAAGCAACTCTCTAAAGATCTGAAAACAAAGATTGTTCAGTATCAGGTTTAGGGGAAGGCTACAAAAAGCATCTCAGAGGTTTATTAAACTGTCAGTTCCAACTGTAAGGAATGGAATGAGGAAATGGAAGGCCACAGGCACAGTTGCTGTAAAACCCAGGTCTGACAGGCCAAGAAAAATCCAGGAGCGACATATGCGGAGGATTGTGAGAATGTTCCAGACAAGCCAAAGATCATCTCCAAAGACCTGCAAGAAGATCTTGCTGCAGATGCAGGTGTATCTGTACATCGTTCTACAATTCAGCACAATTTGCACAAAGAACATGTGTATGGCAGGGGGATGAGAAGCCCTTTCTGCACTCACACAAACACACTCGCTTGTTCTATGGAAACACAACACACAGGCATTTGGGAACAAAGTGCTTGAGAGAAAAATTGAGTTATTTGCTCATAACAAAAAGCGATTTACATGGCAGAAGAAGAACACGGCATTCCAAGAAAAACACCTGCTACCGACTGTCACATTTGGTGGAGGTCCCATCATGCTGTGGGGCTGTGTGGCTAGTTCAGGGACTGTGTGGCTAGTTCAGGGGCTGTGTGGCTAGTTCAGGGGCTGTGTGACTAGTTCAGGGGCTGTGTGGCTAGTTCAGGGGCTGTGTGGCTAGTTCAGGGGCTGTGTGACTAGTTCAGGGGCTGTGTGACTAGTTCAGGGACTGTGTGGCTAGTTCAGGGGCTGTGTGGCTAGTTCAGGGGCTGTGTGACTAGTTCAGGGGCTGTGTGGCTAGTTCAGGGGCTGTGTGGCTAGTTCAGGGGCTGTGTGGCTAGTTCAGGGACTACTTGTTAAAGTCCAGGATCAGATGAATTCAACCCAATATGAACAAATTCTTCAGGATAATGTTCAAGCATCAGTCACAAAGTTGAAGTTCCGCTGCAGGGGTCGGATAGTCCAACAAGACAATGACCCTAAACTCACTTGGAAATCTACAAAGACATTTATGCAGAGGGACAAGTACAATATTCTGGAGTCCCCCGACTTGAATATCATGGAAAATCTATGGGATGAGTTGAAGCAGACTGTCCATGCTCGGCAGCCATCACATTTAACTGAACTGGAGAGATTTTGTATGGACCAATGGTCACAAATAGCCACATCCACAATCCAGACACTCATCAAAGTCTATAGGAGGCGTCTAGAGGCTGTTACATTTGTAACTAAGTATTGATGGAATATCTCTGTTGGGGTGCCCAAATTTATGCACCTGTCTAATTTTCTGTTAATCCAATAAACGTGATGTCACTGCTGAAATACTACTGTTCCCATAAGGCAAGTTATATATTAAAAGGAAGTTGCTACTTTGAGAGCTCAGCCAATGAGAAACAAAACTCCAAAGAACTAAGAGGGGATCCCAAACTTTCATATGACTGTATTTTTTTTTCTCTTTTTGAAGAATTTCAGGGAGCTTTCAGGATGGTGGCATGATATGTCCCTAGAATTTGCATGTTGTCCACTTGTCTCCTGTAGTAACTTGGTCATCCAACTAATGCAAGAAGCACCAACACTTTTTATTCTCCGACTCTTCTATAGTCTACACTCTACCACAAATCTACTATAAAAAAACATGAAATAATGCAAAAATACTCATGGTTGCAAACTCTTCTTATGTTTTGTGTAGATTCAGAATGTTAATACAGTAGCACCTGTCGTTGTTACTGTTGAACTGCCACTAACCTCACTCCGAGCCTCATGTTGCTGAAGCTCATACTTGACCATGAGAGACTCGTATTCCCATTCTCAGCCAATACAATGATTGTCCTGATGAGATCACTTGGCAAACACACACCTAGACAGACCCTTTAATCTCAGAAGATCCATTAGGAGGATCTCACATGTAAAATTAAAACTGTCGGTTTCAGTGATTGACTCATCTACAATTTCTAGGGTTTTGTGACGGCACATAGATAATATTTAACGTGAATCTAAATCAGGGACTGTCCTGGGAGGCAGAATGATGTCCAGTTATAAGGAGACTATTGGGGACAATACCTGGATCCAACATTTGAGGCTTAGTTTGAGTGAAGGACGTGGGATACATGTTATTGGCTCAATGGCTGAAGGCTCCTACAGAATTGGTTTCATACAACAAATACAGAGCTGGTTCCCCTTCAGCAGTTTGTATAAAGTGAGAACAGGTGAACAATGGGGGGCAGTCTCAGGTGGAACAGTACAGGGGCTTTAGGGGAGTGAACATTGCAGGTGTTTCCTGTGTGAATTTGAGGTGTAACACAAAGCAGTCGCTGTAGACTTTCATGTAGGGGCCACACAAGGGGGGGGGGGCAGTTGGACAACACAGTCTAATGGCTCAGTACATAGAGCAAAGATTTGATGAACTATAATTCCAAGGAACAATTGTGCTCAACAAAGTCACATCAGCCTGTGTTGGTGATATTGTGACACATCAGATACTTTATTATATACTATATTCTTTACTCATACAGTTTTATCCCCAGTGGCCCAGTCCGACCCCGAGCGTAAATATTACGTAGGACAGGAAAGAGTTAAAGAGGCGGCAGTAACAAGTGCTCCCCCTACAGGTGGTGATTATAACAAATGACAAAAAGGGAGAATGTGGGGGGGATAGATGAAACAATATGGCGCCATATGGGGCTTAATGAGTTTCTCTTGAGAACTGACACTTTATCTGTTGTAATGTGGGCGTGGCTTCATTCCATGGCTGTACTGACATTATTATTATTTATTATTATTATTAGTAATAATCACAGTCTCTATGAGACACACAGGGAGGACTCGGGGGGCTTTCAGCTGCTGGACTTGTTGAATTGAGGGACGGGAGAATTTTTTCGCCTTGTTTCGCCACGGAAATGACGCCCATAGACTTGTAGGCCACTGCAGGTCAATAAAATGTTTTGCCGCCCATGGACTTTAACGGGCGTAGGTGACATTTCGCCGGGGGGAATTTATGTCGAAACTGAACGGGTCAAATTCGCCCTAAGCCTCAATCAGATAATTGTGTTGGTCACAGTCAGTTTTGTAGATTAGTTTTGGGGGGGCACCTCGTAAAGTTGCTAATTGGGGGGTGGAGTTTCTGTCTGACCTATTTCTACCTCTTTCCCATTGAGAGAGAAGCTGAGGAACCTTGAGTGGAGTCTCAATGAACCAACAAACTGGAGCAAATGTTACTGTGACATCTCCTGATGTCCCTCATTTTTCTCTCACCCCCATAATCAGCGAAGAACTCACCCCCATAATCAGCACAGAACTCCCACTACCTTTCCCTAGTAACAGAGCTCTTATCCTCATTCCCTATCAGCACAGAGCTCTAAACTCCATTACCCACTAGCACAGACTTCCCACCACTATTCCCCTATTAACACTCCACCACTTACCCTCCAGCACAGATCACTTACCTCCCAAAACCCACCAAGACAGAGCTCTTAGGTCAGTTCTAAGTAGTGAGTTCTCACCCAAATTTCCTTCCAGCACAAAGGAAGCCCCTTGTTATTCTCAGACTGTGTCCAAGTTCATTGATCAGGCAGAATCTTTGTCAACTTCACAACCAAAAACCTTCCGACACCCAGAAACATCCCGGGGTAAATTCTCTTGTATAGAGAGGTCCGACAGTCAGTCATCAGCTTTGTCCCTCAGGGAACAGAGACAAGTCAGCGATGGGACAGACCACAATGAAATCCATTAGTCTCCAGTCTGTAGGGAATGACCCAGTCAAATAGAATTCCAACCTCTTCATCATCATCATCCACGTAACTGAACACGGCAAAGCCTGGAACTTGTTCTGACCCACGTCACAAGCAGCACCAATCTCTTGGCCAATCCCCAGGACACTTGGGGCCTCCATTATTAATTTGGGAGGAGATGGGGTAAGTGTCTGGTGTATTTATGAGAGGGTAATGGGGCAGATGTGCAGGAGGTACAGAGAGGAATGAGCCCAACTTGCACATATAGGACAGTGGCTCTTCCCCCTCCCATTAATTTCTAGTATTGGCTCTTCCCCCTCTCATTAATTCTGGTCCCTATTGCTCTTTACTGTTTCTCAGTGGATCACATACAAGACATTGCCCCCCCCATGGTGCTCCTAAGGATTGGGGGGGGCCTCTCATCAGAACAGCGACCAGTCAGACAAAAGTTTTATTGTGTTTTAAAATATTTTTTTTCTTTAAAAAAACAGCCCAACATTTTAGAAGTAAACGCGGCTGGTCCCGCCCACGAGGAACTTATTTACATTTCTGTATGAAAATAGGAACCTTTCATTTCTGCATAAGGGTCTTGTCTGTGTCCCCTCGTGTTTTGCAGGTGAGGAGGAGGAGTCACAGGACAGCCAATAGCAAACAATCTCTTCCCCTTTGCCTACAAGTAACAAGTTTGCTCCCGGGAGATGAGCAGGTTAATGGCACGAGATAGAACATGGCTACTGGCCCGTCTGTGCTCAGTCTTACACTGCAGTCCATTTCTGCAACAATCCTTGCAATTGGTCAGTCGCTGTCTGATCCCACCGCCGAGGATCCTTTGCGTTTCCTTTTAGTTGGTTTTGGCTTTGTGTCCTCCTCATCCTGGGGGAGACACATGGGACATTAGTGGGGGACACAATGGACACACAGGGAGAAGCCCCCCAGGCTGACAAGCTCCTATTGGTTGTCTCATACCTGCTGAGCCTTCCCTACAGGTACAGTCACTTACCGACCCACTGCTAGACGCAGACTCCTCCTCTGTATTAGTGGGCTGGGCCGTATTCTTCCTGCTGCGGGGGCTTGTCATTGGGCCCTTCCGCCGGCTCTTTGGGGGCTTCGTAGAGTCTTCATAGTCTTCTGCCAGGGCAAATAAGTCACTGAACCTGAGAGGAGAATCACCACATGACTAGTAGGTCTGGCTTTAAGCTTCCAAAAAGTCCCTTACGTTGCCACTCAAGGGATTCCCTACCAAGGAAGGGGGAATGAGTGATTTCATTGGTGGGGAGGAAAGGAGATCTCACCATCAGTATAGGAAGGGGTTCTTTACTGTAAGGACAGTCAGGTTATGGGATTCCCTACCAAGAGAGGGGAATGAGTGATTCATTGGTGGGGAGGAAAGGAGATCTCACCATCAGTATAGGAAGGGGTTCTTTACTGTAAGGACAGTCAGGTTATGGGATTCCCTACCAAGAGAGGGGAATGAGTGATTCATTGGTGGGGAGGAAAGGAGATCTCACCATCAGCATAGGAAGGGGTTCTTTACTGTAAGGACAGTCAGGTTATGGGATTCCCTACCAAGAGAGGGGAATGAGTGATTCATTGGTGGGGAGGAAAGGAGATCTCACCATCAGGGAATAGAAGACCCTGACCCCCAGGACTTACTTCATCTTGTGTGCCTCATCACAGCTGGCCTGTACGTGCTGGAGGGCCTGAAGGATCGGCGTCTGGCTGAAAACTAAGAATAAGATCAGTGAGAGGGGGGTGTCAGAGTAGCGGCAGTATGGGACCCCCCTGGGAACTGGGCAGTCGGGGGGGAATGTTGGGGTGCAGGGGGAGTGGCTTATATTGGGATATTACAGAAGATAATTACCTGCATTGTGGGCCCCTCGGTACTCACAGTTCTGTTTGATGTTGGACAGGTTGAGGCGCAGACAATCCAGATGTTCCAGGATCTGCTCCAGAGTCAATTGGGCCAATTTGCTGCTGGAACTCCTGAGGCTGCACAACAGGGAGGGGTTAAATCAAAGACAGATAAGTGAGTTCAAACTGACCAGCTGCAATTTGTACAGACACCCCAATAAGTGTTCCAATGGAATAAGCAATACAAAAGCTGTTGCACAACTTCACCACACGGGGGAGCTGCATCCCCACAAACAGACCCCCAGCCTCTCTATATACAGCCCAATGCACGGCTGATTTACCCTTTATACCTGGGCTAATCCAAGTGACAGCTCCAGCCAGGGGTCTGTAATGTGCCCACGTATTGGCTCTCAGGATTCTGCTTCCTAAACCCCCCCATGCTGCCCTGGTACTGGAGAGAGAAGTAAGGGAAGGGGGGCAATATAAAGGTTTTGGGGGGGGGGGGTAGATGTGAGACAGGAGAGTGGGAGCCCCTACCTCTGGCGCTTGCGGGGGAGACTGTTGTTCTTGATGAGCAGAGACTTGATATTCTCGGCCAAGTGATCGTCGTACTTGAGGCTCCAGTAGCGCAAGATACTCGTAGTGAACTGGTCTTCTGGGTGGCACGGGCGACTCAGCACCAGCTTCACCATCTCTTCACTGGGCCTGGGGTAAATCGGGGAGGCAATTAGGGGTAATTTACCCTGCCCCGTGTTCTATAAACCCCAGTGTTACCAACTGCGCTCAAATACTGCAGCACAACCTCCAGAGTATCAGCAGGACATGAAAGGGTTAGCAGAACTTTGCGCCTAAGGAAAGGGTTATCAGAGCTTTGCTCCTCAGGGAACGAAAGCGTTAGCAGAGCTTTGCTCCTCAGGCTAGGAAAGGGTTAGCAGAGCTTTGCTCCTCAGGGAAGGAAAGGGTTAGAGCTTTGCTCCTCAGGGAAGGAAAGGGTTAGCAGAGCTTTGCTCCTCAGGGAAGGAAAGGGTTAGAGCTTTGCTCCTCAGGGAAGGAAAGGGTTATCAGAGCTTTGCTCCTCAGGGAACGAAAGCGTTAGCAGAGCTTTGCTCCTCAGGCTAGGAAAGGGTTAGCAGAGCTTTGCGCCTCAGGAAAGGGTTAGCAGAGCATTGCATCTCAGGGAAGGAAAGGGTTAGAAGAGCTTTGCTCCTCAGGGAAGGAAAGGGTTAGCAGAGCTATTGTGCCTTATCTCCCGGCAGACCCAGAAGTTGCTGCACTTCAGAGAGTGTGACTAAAAGAATTGATTAGCAGAGCAGGAGGCTGTGGGTGCAGATAAGGCCCCGGCTAATAACTGATCAGCATCTAATTAGTTTGCTCCATTACCCAGCATGCACAGCAGTCACTGGGGCACTTACTTCTCCCGGCGCAACTGCAGGAGGAGACAGGACAGAGCCTCGGGGTGTTCTGTAATGAGAAGCAACACAATTACACAATATACACACAGCAATGAGGTACTGGGGGCCACACTGGTACCCACCTTTGTATTTGAGGTGCTGCAGGATTGGGATGATGGTCTCCAGGGGGATGTTGTGCGCCAGGAACAGCTGCCATGTACAGTACTGCTCAAATGTCTCCCAATCCAGACTCTGAACTGAGGGACGAGAAGGGGCACAGGTGAGACTGGGGGGGGCACAGGTGAGACTGGAGGGGGCACAGGCGAGACTGGAGGGGGCACAGGCGAGACTGGAGGGGGCACAGGCGAGACTGGAGGGGGCACAGGCGAGACTGGAGGGGGCACAGGCGAGACTGGAGGGGCACAGGCGGGACTGGAGGGGGCACAGGCGAGACTGGAGGGGGCACAGGCGAGACTGGAGGGGGCACAGGCGAGACTGGAGGGGGCACAGGCGAGACTGGAGGGGGCACAGGCGAGACTGGAGGGGGCACAGGCGAGACTGGAGGGGGCACAGGCGAGACTGGAGAGGCCACAGGTGAGACTGGAGAGGCCACAGGTGAGACTGGAGAGGCCACAGGTGAGACTGGAGAGGCCACAGGTGAGACTGGAGGGGCCACAGGGGAGACTGGGGGGGCACAGGTGAGACTGGAGGGGGCACAGGCGAGATTGGAGGGGCACAGGTGAGACTGGAGAGGCCACAGGTGAGACTGGAGGGGGCACAGATGAGACTGGAGGGGGCACAGATGAGACTGGAGAGGCCACAGGTGAGACTGGAGAGGCCACAGGTGAGACTGGAGGGGCCACAGGGGAGACTGGGGGGGCACAGGTGAGACTGGAGGGGGCACAGGCGAGATTGGAGGGGCACAGGTGAGACTGGAGAGGCCACAGGTGAGACTGGAGGGGGCACAGATGAGACTGGAGGGGGCACAGATGAGACTGGAGAGGCCACAGGTGAGACTGGAGAGGCCACAGGTGAGACTGGAGGGGCCACAGGGGAGACTGGGGGGGCACAGGTGAGACTGGAGGGGCCACAGGGGAGACTGGGGGGGCACAGGTGAGACTGGGGGGGGCACAGGTGAGACTGGGGGGCGCTACAAACAGAACAGTGTGCCCTATTCATACAAGTCCATGTCTGACCAGAACATGAGAGATATACAGAGGGGAGGACAAAGCAGATCAGGAAGTGAAAGAAAGGAAACGGCTCCAGCCAATAGGAGGGATGTAAAGAGGAGAAGCTCAGCGCCCCATTGGCTACTTACTGAGAATATTCAGCACCAAATCCTTCCGAAACATCACCAGGTTCCCCATCATGACGTGGCACACCAGTTCCTGCAGCTGCAGAGATAAGGGGCACATGAGTGGCTACAACAGGACAAGGAGGCACTGCTCACCCACAGAGCTAACAATCTAAGCGGAGGTTCCTTACCTGTGCAGAGTCTATAACAGCCACAATCATATTGAGCAGCTCCCCGCTCCGGAGCGTCTCATCTGGAAACTACAAGAGCAGAGGTGTTAGAGAGCAACCACAGGGCTCTTATATAAAGGTGGGGCTCTCATATAAAGGGGGGCTCACCTCACTGTAGATGGAGGGGGTCAGGTAGCAGAGCAGCCGCACATCATCCTCCTGGCAGGCCTTCATGTCCAACATCAGACAGGTGTGGAGATCCCCGAGCTGAGTGGCCTGAGCAAACGACTCGTACAGGTTCATCTTCCCAGCGGCGGCTTTACTGAGGGGCAAATAAACAGTCAGGGGGCAAATCATAAGGGATGGGGGGTGGAACAGGGCAGGTATGTGGGGTTGGGCAAGTCAAGAGTCTGGGACTAGAGTCCTGCAGCGGGTCGGGTACCTGCAAAAACCTGCGGGTTGAAGTTCCGGGTGCGGGTATAGACGCAGGTCAGCATAATCTTACCTTACAATTAATTAGCGCTAATTACCTGGCCGGAAGGAGAGTCACAGGACAAGCACTTTACTAATTAGGATTAACTGCAGTGTAGAACTAGTGCAGAACTAGACACGGGGTGCTCATCTGATCTGGCTCTCACATAATACAGCGGGTAGAACCCACACCTCAGGTGTATACTGCCCTCACCTGGCCCTCACATAATACAGCGGGTAGAACCCACACCTCAGGTGTATACTGCCCTCACCTGGCCTTCAGGTAGTAGAGCAGGTGATAGCCGATCTTTGGCTGCCTCTGGTAGAGCTCTGACAGCAAGTCCAGCAGAATAGAAAAGCCGCTGTTATCCTCCTGCATCTGGATCAGATTCCTGCAGTTACAGTTGAGGAGTCAGAAGAAGCAACAAACCAAGGCTGACACAGAACATGTAGGTTGGGATGGACTTACCTGAATATGAGGTACAGAGGCTTCCCCACAGACTCCTCCAGAGACCTGATTGGGTGCAACAAAGCAAATAACTTTAATGCAGTTGGGCAGAACCACAGAGCACCAATAGGGGGAGAGCTTGCTTGTTTCTGTTTAGGATTGCAGTGCATTAGGCAAACACTAAAGCCAAATATATACTAATTATAATACCACGCCCCTCCCCCATGTATTGATACAACACACACATCTGTATGAACAGCAAGTGTCGGCACACAATATAGAGTGTCAGTTCTCTGGCACAGGCAACGGCTCACTATGAGGAGACAAAGACAACTTACTCCTCTGTGATCTCCTCCGGAAGAACTTCCCCTCGGAAATGTCCCTTAAATAATTCCTGGAGACAGGAAGCAACTACTGCAGACTGCTCCGTATCAAAGTCGTCCTGCCGGGGAGAAATCGGCAAATCAGCAAGTTCATAAGTGACAGAGGAATGAAAACATGAAGTATGAGAGTAGCATATCAGTAGGACACCATGAGCAGCCTGGGATTAGAGTAGAGTGTGAGTAGGACACCATGAGCAGCCTGGGATTAGAGTAGCATATCAGTAGGACACCATGAGCAGCCTGGGATTAGAGTAGAATGTGAGTAGGACACCATGAGCAGCCTGGGATTAGAGTAGAGTGTGAGTAGGACACCATGAGCAACCTGGGATTAGAGTAGCATGTGAGTAGGACACCATGAGCAGCCTGGGATTAGAGTAGCATGTGAGTAGGACACCATGAGCAGCCTGGGATTAGAGTAGCGTGTGAGTAAAACACCATGAGCAGCCTGGGATTAGAGTAGTGTGTGAGTAGGACACCATGAGCAGCCTGGGATTAGAGTAGAATGTCAATAGGACACCATGAGCAGCCCAGAGTGTGTTATACAGAGTCACATATTGGATACATTGCCTGTGTAGTAGAATTCATACTCACCTCGAGGATCTGCTCCACGATGTCCTGCATGATCTCACACTGAGCCTCCATGTCACTGAAAGAAGAACACGCGTGAGTCAGTACACGGGCAGCCATACTGCATCGTGCCCCTCAATAACTGCCCCTGATAAGGAGGAGCCGGAGGGATAAATCCAATCAGTTGATGAGCACCAACCTCTCCTTCTGCAGAGCCACCACCTTGTCCTTGAGCTGATCCTCCAGCTGATCCACATACGGGGAGATGTCCACCGGCTCCTCAATGATTGGCTCCTTGATCGGGTGGAAGCGGAACTCCCTCTTCTTTCCTGGGGAGGGGAAACCATTGAGCACAGTTTTTGGGGGGTCCCAATGGATTTAGGGAAATCCAGGCTGGGAAGGATGGAGACAACTCACCAGTTTCATTAGTTTTGTTATTTACTTCCTCGTCGTCATCACTGAAGGCAGCCTCGGCATTGTCATAGCAACTGTCCTCCTTATCCGCCATGATGTTTTCCATCTCCATGGAGACGGGCTCTTCTGTTTTGGCTGCAGCAAAGTGTGAGAAGGATAAGAGCGAATTAGCGCCATTATCAGTCGATGCGGAAGCGCCGGGATGAGACAGTGGGAATGGGACAGACAGACGTGAGACAGAAAGACGGGGGCGCGGCACATACTCACGTCAAGCCCTTACTTTCTGATGCCGGAGAAGGGACAGAGCAGAATTCTGGGAATTTTTCTCGGAGCATGGAGCGCAACTCTTTGTCCAGTTTGGGGTTATGGAAGAGGGGGGCCAGGTGCCTAGGGAGAGACAAACAGAGGTAATAAGGGGGAGCTCCCTGATCTGTACCCCACATTTCAAGTTACAGGGGTGACTTTACTGCCCCTAAAGGAACAGTGATGGTGCCCTTTATACTCACGCAAGCACCCGCTTCTCCATGATGTGAGTGAGGGAGCTGAACACCCCTTGTCTGACGATCCCTTCCAGAGGGGGGTAGAAGTTGGGGATAATCTGCAACAAACAACAAACACTCCTGTGAATTTGGGTTGGGGACAGACACACACACGTCATGCTCTCAGATCTGAAGCCCAGTGTGTGTGTGCCTTTAAATGACCCTGCCCATGACCACTGCTGGGGTCGCTGACCCTACCAACCAGACAGCAAGTTATATAATGTACTGTAGATCGGGGGGAGTGAGGGAGTATTTCCTGCCACACGCTAACAATATCCGGTCATGGCTCATAGCGTGTGTGGGGGGGAGAGGGGTCACAGGACAGTGTGGGGTCGGTAGGGGTCTGCAGATGAGACTGGGACAACAAAAGGAATATTTTGGGAGGTCATTGGGAGGAATATTTTGGGGGGCTCAGATCCATTTGCCTCTTGGCAAAGTTGGGAGGGGTTCTGTGGCCTGGGGCTAGAGCAAGTAACTACTGCATGGACAGCACATGTGGAGCCCCAAAGAGCTTGCAATCTAGTACTGAGTACCAGGGTGTGTGTTCTTAATATAACAAACTTGGATTGAGGATGTTGTCTCTGTAAATATAAACCCCCCCCCCATGCCTAGAGGTAATGAAACCCACCATCAGGGTCCAATGCATCAGGGGCAGAACCACTGTATGAAGCAGAGGGGAGGAGGGGCAGAACCACTGTATGAAGCAGAGGGGAGGAGGGGCAGAACCACTGTATGAAGCAGAGGGGCGGAGGGGCAGAACCACTGTATGAAGCAGAGGGGAGGAGGGGCAGAACCACTGTATGAAGCAGAGGGGAGGAGGGGCAGAACCACTGTATGAAGCAGAGGGGAGGAGGGGCAGAACCACTGTATGAAGCAGAGGGGAGGAGGGGCAGAACCACTGTATGAAGCAGAGGGGAGGAGGGGCAGAACCACTGTATGAAGCAGAGGGGCGGAGGGGCAGAACCACTGTATGAAGCAGAGGGGAGGAGGGGCAGAACCACTGTATGAAGCAGAGGGAGGAGGGGCAGAACCACTGTATGAAGCAGAGGGGAGGAGGGGCAGAACCACTGTATGAAGCAGAGGGGAGGAGGGGCAGAACCACTGTATGAAGCAGAGGGGAGGAGGGGCAGAACCACTGTATGAAGCAGAGGGGAGGAGGGGCAGAACCACTGTATGAAGCAGAGGGGAGGAGGGGCAGAACCACTGTATGAAGCAGAGGGGAGGAGGGGCAGAACCACTGTATGAAGCAGAGGGGAGGAGGGGCAGAACCACTGTATGAAGCAGAGGGGAGGAGGGGCAGAACCACTGTATGAAGCAGAAGGGAGGAGGGACAGAACCACTGTATGAAGCAGAGGGGAGGAGGGGCAGAACCACTGTATGAAGCAGAGGGGAGGAGGGACAGAACCACTGTATGAAGCAGAAGGGAGGAGGGACAGAACCACTGTATGAAGCAGAGGGGAGGAGGGGCAGAACCACTGTATGAAGCAGAGGGGAGGAGGGACAGAACCACTGTATGAAGCAGAGGGGAGGAGGGGCAGAACCACTGTATGAAGCAGAGGGGAGGAGGGGCAGAACCACTGTATGAAGCAGAGGGGAGGAGGGGCAGAACCACTGTATGAAGCAGAGGGGAGGAGTCAGTTGAGTCAGGCTGTGTATAATGGAAGCCAGGGGGCGCTGCAGAGCAACAGGTCTCAGGTCCAATACTGTAACTCTCTGCTAGGAACCGACACTCTATAGCTATTCCCATCACTTCAACTGACCAAGCGTAATAGAATTACCTGCTCACCCCTCCCAGTATCAGCGGCTGAGCAAATCCCAGTTCAGTTAAGAGTAACTCCCACACTATATCATTGTCTTTATTTACACATTACTCCCCGTTTGCTCTTACCCGGCACATAAAGTCCAGCAGAGTCGCAGTTATTGCAGGATGGGGCTTCATGGAGTGATGCATGACCAGAATTGCAGGCTCTGCAGGGGACGAACCATATCTAGTTACATACTTACATATAGTTACATAGTTATAATTAGTTACATACTTACATATAATTACATAGTTATAATTAGTTACATACTTATATAGTTACACATAGTTACATAGTTATATAGTTATAGTTCTCTATCCAGGTACAAATACTATGTTCCAGGCCAACATTCCTTCATTTAACCAGTAACCTTCTGTGTGGCACTGTATCAAATGCTTTAGCAAAGTCTAAGTAAATCACATCCACTGCCATCCCAGAATCAAGGTCCCTGCTCACCTTCTCGTAAAAAGAAATTAAGTTAGTCTGGCAAGATCTATTACACATAAAACCATGCTGGCACACACTCATAGTATTATGATTTGCTATGAAGTCCAGTATCTTATCCTTTATTAACCCTTCGAAAAGCTTTCCTACCACTGACGTCAGACTAACCGGCCTATAGGTTTGAGGCTGAGAACGGGATCCTTTTTGAATAGCGGCACCACATTAGCAATTCTGAAGTCTCTCAGCACTATGCCAGATCTCAATGAATCCTGAAAAATTAAGTAAAGAGGTTTGGCAATCACAGAGCAAAGCTCGCGAAGTACCCTGGGATGAATACCATCTGGCCCTGGACCTTTGTTTATCTTAACATGGTCTCTTTTGAATTTCCTCATGTGTGAACCATGCATCATTAGTTGTATTACTAGTTGGGAATAACTGGTTCCTCATTTGTGTAGTCAGATGAAAAATATGAGTTTAGAATCTCAGCTTTTTCTCTGTTCTCGTCAACCAACTGACCCCCCTCTGATATTAAAGGTCCCACCCCTTCCTGCATATTTAAAAAATAATTTTGGATTATTTTTACTGCTTGCTGCAATATCCTTTTCCATATGGATTTTAGCTTGCCTTATAGCTTTGCATCATTTATTGGCCTCCTTGTACCTTATAAATGATTCGGCTGTCCCAGCTAACTTGAAACAGAATCTCAAAGGAGACCATGTTATGATCACTATTCCCTAAATGCCCCTCACCCACACAAATGTTAGAGATGAGTTCAGTATTGTTAGTTATTACAGGTACAAAAGAGAGTTATTCCTAGTAGGTTCTTGAATGAGCTGGAATAAAAAGTTGTCATTCAGCATATTTACAAACCTACGAGCTTTTTGTGTCTTAGCAACCCCATTACCCCAGTTAATGTCTGGATAATTGAAGTCTTTACATACAAACACACTCCTCCACCCGCTATTTAATCCCTCTGTCCCTTCTAAAAAGAAGGGTAACCATTTAAATTCACAATCCAGTCACATGTTTCATCCCACCAGGTCTCAGTGATACCAATTATATCATAATGTTTAGAGCAATTAATTCCAGGTCTCCCATTTTACCTGACAAACTCCGTGCATTTGCAGCATACAGCCGAGGTTACTACTTTTACTGTTGAAATTTGCATTACTTAGTGGAGAATTATATGTTAAGTTAATATTATTCTGTTTTCCTTATAACAGAGGGACCTCCTTAGCTGGTAAACTGTCACACATCAGAGACAAGGGTGAAGGGGATGCCGCAGAGATAACAGAGAGGAGGCCGAGGTGAAGGACAGACAGACGGGATCAGAGATAAAGTCTGTTGTGTGTTCCCAGCACAGAGCAGGAGGCAGTGCCAGTATGTAGAGCTCAGTTACCCCTCACACTGCCAGGGGCCCATCTGTGGAGCCCTCACTGTCCGGCTCTGCCTATTGGTGCACAGTCTCAGAGTCATTACTTGAGGCAGTGGGAGTTAAAAACAATATAAAAATCACGGGGGCGGGGACCTTACCGATATTCATAATGCTGTCCTTCTCTGGGCTGAAGAAGAGCCAATCGTAGAACAGAGCCATCTTAGCGTTAGAGGCGGCGACATTAGACTGGAAGCACAAATCAGACGTCAGATCAGCTCCTGCCCCATAGGGAGGGAGGTACAACTAATACAACCAATAGCCATACTCACTGTGCAAGTAGTCAGCAGCCAACCAATGATGGCCCAGCGTGGCAAGATGTCGGAACTCAGCACCTCATTGGAGGGATGGACCACTCCGCAGATATAGCGAATCAGGTCGCAGCGTAAGGATTGGCTGTCGGGGGTAGAGAGGTACTGCCTCTGGAACCAATCCTGATACCTCTTCTGCTGCCCAAAACGCACCTAGTGAGGAAAGACTGTGTGTAAAGAGCTGGCTGCACTCTCTGTTGCACCCCCTAAATCCCTCCTTCCATCTTGGCCTCTCTATAGTCTGTGCCCATTTGCCCCATGGCACATACCCGCGAGGTCATAAACAGCAGTTTGGTCTCCATATCAGGGGTAAGACGGCACGCCAGGAACTTGCGGGAGGTACGAGACTGCAGGAGCTGCAAGATTCCTGTAAGAAAGAAAGAAAAAGAGTGTAAGCTCTTGTGACATGGTGAGGAAGTCCACTACATAGAGGGCAATAGTTCTAGTTAGACTGACAATGTCACCGAAAAACACACATTTTCACAGGATTTTAAAGGGATGGTTCACCTTTAAGTTAACTTTTAGTATGTTATAGAATGGCCAATTCTAAGAAATTTTTCAATTGGTCTTCATTATTTTTTTTATATCGTTTTTGAATGATTTGCCGCCTTCTTCTGACTCTTTCCAGCTTTCAAATGGGGATCACTGACCCCATCTAAAAAACAAACAAAACAAATGCTCTCTATGGCTTTAAATGTATCGTCAGTGCTACTTTTTATTACTCATCTCTCTATTCAGGCCTCTTCTATTCATATTCCAGTCTCTTATTCAAATCAATGGTTGCTAGGGGAATTTGGACCCTAGCAACCAGATGGCTCAAATTACAAACTGGAGAGCTGCTGAATAAAAAGCTAAAAGCTAAAGTCAAAAACCACAAATAATAAAAAATGAAAACCAATTGCAAATTGTCTAAGAATATCCCTCTCTACATTATACTAAAAGCTCATTTAAAGGTGAACAACCCCTTTAATGAACCAGTGAACAAGGTAGGTTTGTTCTAACGAAATTCCACCATCTGTTTCTGCTCTCTCTCCTGATTAGGCCACACCAGTCTGACCAATGTAATATGCAAAATCGAAGTAGGATGGAGCACACAAAATAGCAGCTTTTACTGCAAAAGATTTACTCAATAAATCTTTTGCAGTAAAAGCTGCTATTTTGTGTGCTCCATCCTACTTCGATTTTTAATGAACCAGTGACAGACAGGAACGGGGCATGTGACCTATGGGTGCAATAAGAATGGCACTAATCATTCTCTCTGGTTCGATTCCCATGAGGGACGGTTACAGAGAATTAATAGCAATTTCTCCTCCTGTCCCAGTTTGGATGCAGCTCCCATCAGAGCAGAGGAAGGAGGAGAGGGAAATTATCATAGATTTAGAATTTTCGGCACAAGCCAGGCCTTATCTATCCATTATTCATCCGTACACACATTTCTATTTATCTGCCCAGCACCTCTCACACATCTCAATGAGCTCCCCTGACTAATGTATAGGGCTGGCTGTTAAGTGCAAGATGGTGTAAATCATGAGACCCCCCCATGCTGCTAATCCCACCTATAAACTCCGGCGGGAGGCAAGAGATGCACACTATCAATAGATCTGCCATAGAAACAGGTGCAGGAGCCAATTAGACTGGATGGAGCTCCAATAATTAGCTTTCTGTATATATTTGGGGTGTGGGAGGAAACTGGAGTATTTGGGGGGGGAGCACCCAGACGCAGGAGGGAACATCCACACTCCTTGCTCCCCACTACCCAGGCTGGAATCAAACTCAGGACCCCAGCACTACATTAAACTGTAGGATAAGGGGGTACCTGTGAATTGGGGGTTCAGTGCCTGGGGGTTATGGAGCATGTCCTTCCAGAGCAGGTCGAACTCTGGGATCCGGGCAACGTTCTGAAGGAGTCGGACCAGGTCTCGTCCAATCATGAAGCAGTCCATGAACTGGGAGTGGAATAAAGGCAGAAGATTAGTGAGGGGAGATGACGCAGGTACAGAGATTGGGGACACAAAGAGACATGATGATACATCACAGCAGGAGAACGTTGTGTCCTCAATAATGTTAACCCCAAACACTCTGCCTGGCTGTGGGGCTAAACTGGCCACTCGTTACTATTTACACAGTCAAACTGGCAATATCCTGCAGCAAGGGATTCTGGGTATAAACACGCAGGAGTTCTATCAGGATATAGGCCAGGACTTACCCGATCCCTCAGGAGCATGCTGCAGAATTCCACTTCTTTCAGTCTCAGCGCCTGCAACTGTGGGGTCCCGTGGTGGTCCACAATGAGACGCAGGTAAGTGTACACAGACATGGCTATCAGGATACTGCTCTTCATCACCCACTCCCTGCAATGCAATACACACACACACTGAGCAGGAGGAAGGCCAAATGTCTGAGGAACCAATCACCAATCACCACCAGCCTATGCCGCGCTTGTAACCCTGTTATTTGTATAGACACTCCCATAGCAATCCTTCATCACCCTGATATTGGTATAGCCACTGCCATAGCAACCCTACATCACCCTGATATTGGTATAGCCACTCCCACAGCAACCCTACATTATCAGCACGATATTGGCATAGCCAATCCCATAGCAACCCTTCATCAGCCTGATATTGGCATAGTCACTGCCATAGCAACCTTTCCTTATAACCCTGATATTGGTATAGTCAATCCCATAGCAACCTTTCCTTATAACCCTGATATTGGTATAGTCAATCCCATAGCAACCCTTAATCAGCCTGATATTGGTATAGTCACTCCCATAGCAACCCTTCCTTATAACCCTGATATTGGTATAGTCACTCCCATAGCAACCTTTCCGTATAACCTTGATATTGGTATAGTCACTCCCATAGCAACCCTTCCTTATAACCCTGATATTGGTATTGTCACTCCCATAGCAACCCTTCATCATCAGCCTGATATTGGTATAGCTAATCCCATAGCAACCTTTCCTTATAACCCTAATATTGGCACAGTCACTCCCATAGCAACCCTTCCTTATAACCTTGATATTGGTATAGTCACTCCCATAGCAACCCTTCATTATAACCCTGATATTAGCACAGACTTGAATCAATTCTTACAACCCTAATCACCCCCCCCCCCCCAGGAAGACATCTTCATAGTGCATCTCCAGCTGAGCCAATCAGAGCTGAAGGCTTAAGAGCATATTGTGCAGACAAATGACAGATTATATAAAGCAATAGAAAGGCTGGAGCATTTACCGTAGCCTTGCGACTAGTAAAGAACTACAGCCCCCCGGGTGGGAGAGAACAACAAAGATCAAGTTGCTGCACTCAGTAGGCCACTTACTTTTGTTCCATCAGAATATCCAGCACGCCCTCGGCCAACCAGATATTCTTGGCAGATATATCGCCCCCTGGGTCAGGCGCGGGTGGGCAGGAGATCAGGCGTGAGGGGGTTACAAGGGACAGGGAGAGAGAGAGAATGTCATTTTGTCAAGTAGAGCAGAGATTACAGTTGGCTGAGAGAAGTAATTACATCCCATATAAATCTCCTTTCCTCAGGCTGCAAGTGGCAGTTCTCCAGTGACAAGCGCTCTGATTACATTGACTCTGTGACTTATACACAATCACGAGCCACACTGGCAAGCTGTAACGGGAGGGCTCCCTAGCCCCCTGCATGGCTGTGAATGTGGGAAAGGGTTGGATTATGGATTTACTGGACTGCTCTGTGCCAGATACACATTGGGCTGGGGTTAATTTAACTCTTACGGGCCTTCCCTGCACAAAACTCACCCGCTATTTGTTTCATGAATGTCATACACACGCCGTCTGCTCCCAAAACTCCACCTTTCACAAGCTCCCGCACCAGCCACAGCAGCTGAAATGAGACAGGACAATAATAGGGTGCTAATAGGGTGTTAATAGGGTGCTGATAGGGTGCTGCACCTGGTTTCATAGCCCCAGGGGAGGTGGTCGTACCTGTGTCCGGCAGGTGTCCTGCAGCTTGAGGTATTTCTCCATGAGAAGCTGATTTATCTTATTCAGAACAATATTCATCCCATCCCGGTTAATAAGTGTCAAGTCCCGGTAACTCTGGGGAGGAAGAGAGAATGAGTTAGGGAGTGTGTGTACTAGCAAGGTGATGGCAAGCTCTTATGGCAACCCACGTGCCCAACACTGCAGCACCTTTCTACCAGATATCTCAGCCGAATGATTGTATACAACCTATAGTAACGGTGCAATATAGAACAGCACGTGTCATGTCAGTGCCACGGGCAGCCAGGAGAAGCCATTTATAATGCCAACATCAATCAGCTGCATGTCAGTGGATCACTGGGTTGGCACATGCCTCTCGCTATGTCCGTGTTTCTCTAGGGACAGACTGACGAGAAATGACAGACGGGTAATATGCAGTAACATGACACGAGAGACAGGCAAGGGTTAATAAGGTGTCAGTTATTAAATGTGCCCTCCAGTGAGACAGTTCTCCGTGTGCCTTCACATAAACCAAGTGCAGAGATGTGGAGGAGAGATAGGCTGAAAAGGTAGATGGGAAGGGTTACACCAAAAAATTGAAGTGTTTTAAAGTAATAGAAATATAATGTACTGTTGCCCTGCACTGGTAAAACTAATGTGTTTGCTTCAGAAACACTACTATAGTTTATATAAACAAGCTGCTGTGTAGCCATGGGGGCAGCCATTCAAGCACAGGATACACAGTAGATAACAGATAAGTACTACTATAGTTTATATAAACAAGCTGCTGTGTAGCCATGGGGGCAGCCATTCAAGCACAGGATACACAGTAGATAACAGATAAGTACTACTATAGTTTATATAAACAAGCTGCTGTGTAGCCATGGGGGCAGCCATTCAAGCACAGGATACACAGTAGATAACAGATAAGTACTACTATAGTTTATATAAACAAGCTGCTGTGTAGCCATGGGGGCAGCCATTCAAGCACAGTATACACAATAGATAACAGATAAGTACTACTATAGTTTATATAAACAAGCTGCTGTGTAGCCATGGGGGCAGCCATTCAAGCACAGGATACACAGTAGATAACAGATAAGTACTACTATAGTTTATATAAACAAGCTGCTGTGTAGCCATGGGGGCAGCCATTCAAGCACAGGATACACAGTAGATAACAGATAAGTACTACTATAGTTTATATAAACAAGCTGCTGTGTAGCCATGGGGGCAGCCATTCAAGCACAGGATACACAGTAGATAACAGATAAGTACTACTATAGTTTATATAAACAAGCTGCTGTGTAGCCATGGGGGGCAGCCATTCAAGCACAGGATACACAGTAGATAACAGATAAGTACTACTATAGTTTATATAAACAAGCTGCTGTGTAGCCATGGGGGCAGCCATTCAAGCACAGGATACACAGTAGATAACAGATAAGTACTACTATAGTTTATATAAACAAGCTGCTGTGTAGCCATGGGGGCAGCCATTCAAGCACAGGATACACAGTCGATAACAGACAAGTACTACTATAGTTTATATAAACAAGCTGCTGTGTAGCCGTGGGGGCAGCCATTCAAGCACAGGATACACAGTAGATAACAGATAAGTACTACTATAGTTTATATAAACAAACTGCTGTGTAGCCATGGGGGCAGCCATTCAAGCACAGGATACACAGTAGATAACAGATAAGTACTACTATAGTTTATATAAACAAGCTGCTGTGTAGCAATGGGGGCAGCCATTCAAGCACAGAATACACAGTAGATAACAGATAAGTACTACTATAGTTTATATAAACAAGCCGCTGTGTAGCCATGGCGGAAATTAAAAAAAAAGGCTATATGGCACAGGTTAAATAGTGGATAACAGATAACACCATTATGTCCTACAGAGCTAATCTGCTGTGTAACCTGAGCATTTTCTCCTTTGAATAGCAGCCCCCATTGCTACACTCGTTGAGAATTTCTCGACTCACACATCACTACAATGCAGGACAACACTACATTATATTTATATTACTTTAAAGCACTTTCATTTTTTTGATGTTACTGTTCCTTTAAGAAGAGCGGGGAGGGCAGAGAAGCAAACAGAGAGGAGGGGAGACAGGCTGACAGTGGAAAGGAAGGGGTGTAAAGCACAGCTGGGGGGCAAGGGGTTATTTCAATAGTGCACACTGACAGTAGAAATAAGGAGCGAGGGAGAGAGGAGATTTGCTAATTAAGGCTGATACCTGCGGCTGCATTTGCTCTGATAGGGTGAAGCAAGCAGTCAGTAATGCAGCAGCAGCGAGACAGCTCCCACGTAGCTCTGAGACCCCCTGTACAGTGTGTGGGCTGCAGGTGAATAGAGGGGGCAGGGATACGGACCATTGAATCACTGGGGGGATCATGTCAGGTGACACATGCAGGGGCTACTGGGTAATTACCCATCAGGCAGTGCGCTCTCATGCCAGGGGAAGCTTCCATAGAGCACTGACCATTACATTGGTACTGCCCATCACTATTCACTGCTCTGTGTCCCCCACACACGGTGTATATATAATAAGAATAGACTAATAGCCCAGCACTAGTGGTCCTCATTAGCCAGGAAGGCTTATTGTGGCTGAGCTGAACAGGGCACAGTGAGTGGGCATCCATGTGACAGATAGAGGGCAGCAAGTGCCAGCATCAATTATACACAGCTTAGAACCCACCAAGCATTGCTGCCGACACCCCAAAATAACCAGGAACTGAGAGTGGGAGACTGGCACCCCATTCTCTATATTCTGCACCCAAATAAACGCTCTCCCATCTACGGTGTATCCTCAACAATCCCATCCCCCACATTATCAATTCTCACCTGCACCCCATCATAAATCCCCTTCTGTATCCCCGAGGCACCCCGCTGATTCTCACGCCCCATCATTACTGTGACCAGGCTAAATGTGATTCCTCAGACTGGACTCATTACATGAGATCTGAAGCAGCCGGGCCCAAGCCCAGGAACCACAGCTTTATTGTTGCACCCCAACTGTCTCCCCCTCATTAGCAGCTGTGGAACAGACCCCCGGCTCTTTCCTTTCAATCACAAACTTTGCTTTTTCTCGGGGAACTAATTAGTCGGTTTAAAAGAAGCTGCTGCGCTTGGAGAGTCAGGCAGCTCCTCGTTAACTCGGCTCCCTCGCTTGCTAACGATTATTTATAAGAAGATCAATCTCACAGGTTCTGCCCCCAAAACGGAGAGCAAATATTAATATTACAGGATGGGGAGAGGGCTGTTTAGCGAGTTAAGGTGGCCATTGACGTAGAGATCCGCTCGTCTGGTGATGTTGTCAAACAAGCGAATGTCTCACATTGAAGTGGACGATATGGGGCTGATCCAATCATGGGCCCTAGGGCCCAACAATCACATCAGAATGGATCCGATACAGGCGGTCAGATCGCAGGACCGCATAAACGCCGATCCGACGGGATTTTTTAACCTGCCCGATCGAGATTTGCCCGACTTTCGGCCAGATCTCGATCGGGGAAGCCCGTCAGATGGACCCACACATGGGCCAATAAGATGGGGACTCTGACGGCAGCTTTTATCAGCCGTGTATGGGGACCTTTATAGGCAACTCCCATCTGTGAAGGACAAATAGAATGAGGCAAGAGGCTTGACCTACTTACAGCTCGTTAGATTTGGGGGAAAACATTGCTGCCCCCATTTGCCCGTCTGCATTGCATTGTACAGCTGGCACAGGCCTCCTGGTTCTGTAATGGGCATTGTACCAGTTTGCTTGGGTCTCCTCAGGTTTTATGATGATGGAGCATGCACCAGCGTAATACATTAGTAATGTATGAGGCTCCAATTTGCTGCAGTTTTATGGTTTTTGGCCAATTTATTTTATATTTCCTACATTCTGGTACCGGAGCTTACAATCAAATACCCACAGAGGGTGTAAGTTTATAAGGATTCAAGGCTCTCGAGAGCAGCCGGTGTGAAATTCTGCCTATAATTATAAGGAGCCGCAGAAATGGCATCTCGGCAGAATGAAAACAAAAGCTCAGCCAGAGGTTGTGGCCTCTCCCAGGGTACGTGTGTTTGCTTAATGTTTCCCGAAATATCAGCAGGCACCTCCCCTGCCTGCCAATCTCACTGCTGGGATAATAAGCTCGACATGTTGGGGGAGGCACTGAGATTATATCACTGGGGCAGGAAGGGTTAAGGGAACATGCTGGGAAGGCTGTAGAGATGGGCCAGTGCATGTGCCATAGGGCTGATGGGCAAGCTGGGCACTGGAATTACAGATCCGCTCCCCTATACAGTAGTGAGTCCATTAAAGCACTGCGTATCTTGACAGCGCTATATAAATAAATGATGATGATGATAAGTGGTACTGTACCTTCTGGCCCTGGGCCGGCTCAGTCAGGAGCAAAGTGAAGAGACCGAGGCAAATCTCCTCATGCTGAGTGGCTCCCTTACACACCTACGAGAGATAAGGAGAGGGTTAATATCACACAGGGTTAATCCATAGCCCAAGTACACAAATATGGCACCTGCCCTGTATGCGCTTGACTAAAGTGTAAACAGAGATGTAACCGCAACCTGTCTCAGAATAATATGATCCATAATAAAGTGATAACAGTGCCTTCCCCTTTAATTGAGAGCGGTCAGGCATAAGGCCTGTCTATAGAGCATTTCTTCCCGTACCCCCCAATCTGCATGTCTGATCTAGGGGGGGAGGCTGAAGTGGATTTTCCCAAGGGTCAGCGTGGATTTTCCTTTTTTAAACTATAGAAAGAATTTCCGAGGGCTGCGCCGGGTTCCTTCCTATAGATCTGTGTTTCTTTAAAGGCAAAGTTCTCCAACATGCAGACTTCTGTTGCCATGGACACTGCAGTTGGACCTTATCCGTTGTTATAGTCTGCCCTTCCAAACTAGGAAACCATAGAATAAATATATATATATATATTTCATAGACCTCAAGAAATAAAAAGAAAAGACCAACTGCAAACTGTCCAAGAACGCCAAGGAAAACGTCGCCCTTTAAAGGGATTTTGTCATGATTTTTATGGTGTAGTTTTTATTTCTAAATGACACTGATTACCCTGCAAATAATTCACTGTACAATATAAAATGTCATTCCTGAAGCAGCAAGTGTATTTAGTTGTAATATTGGTGTGTAGGTGCATCTCAGCTCATTTTGCCTGGTCATGTGATTTCAGAAAGAGCCAGCACTTTAGGATGGAACTGCTTTCTGGCAGGCTGTTGTTTCTTCTACTCAATGTAACTGAATGTGTCTCAGTGGGACCTGGATTTTACTATTGAGTGTTGTTCTTAGATCTACCAGGCAGCTGTTATCTTGTGTTAGGGAGCTGCTATCTGGTTACCTTCCCATTGTTCTGTTGTTAGGCTGCTGGGGGGGGGAGGGGGTGATATCACTCCAACTTGCAGTACAGCAGTAAAGAGTGACTGAAGTTTATCAGAGCACAAGTCACATGACTGGGGACAGCTGGGAAACTGACAAAATGTCTAGCCCCATGTCAGATTTCAAAATTGAATATAAAAAAATCTGTTTGCTCTTTTGAGAAATGGATTTCAGTGCAGAATTCTGCTGGAGCAGCACTATTAACTGATGTGTTTTGAAAAACTTGTTTGAGTGGGGGGCACAGTATTGGGGGACACTTACGTAAGCATTGAGGGCATCGTTGGACTCCCGCTCAGACGCCCCATTCGTCATGGAGTTCACCAGCGCCATGCAGCGCTCCAGCCTCTGCCAAAGGGAAAGAGAGAGACAGTGAGTGAGAGACGGCAGAGTAAGGATAATTAGGGACACAAGGTGCAGAACTGTAACACACTGCCAACGTAGCACTAAGCAATTAGTATAGCCATGTTTAACCAACCCTCACTCCACTACATACTCTTGCACTCCATGGGAGTAATGAGAACTGTAGTTTGGGATTAATGTAGCCAGTCTCCTGCACCTATTGGGGGCGCCGAACTCTAAATGTGAACATTACCAGTAGTATGTGTCCCTTTCCTGGAACTGGGGCCCCTAACAATCCCGCCAGCCACACAGACTCCTTTATTAGTGTGGGGGGGGGGACAACTGATCCAATGAGCCCTGTGCACTTCACGCTCTGATTCATCACTAACTGTCATCATGTGCCCCTCACCGATACCGACCCCCTCACTCATACTGACCCCTCCTATCCTATCTGATCCCAATTGGAAGCAGCAGTCCTGTCCTGCTTTATGGCAGCTGAGATTCTAGCTATCTGTATAACAGAACATTCTGTCCCAGTGGCTGCACAGATCCTATCTGATCCCCATTGTAAGCAGCAGTCCTGTCCTGCTTTATGGCAGCTGAGATTCTAGCTATCTGTATAACAGAACATTCTGTCCCAGTGGCTGCACAGATCCTATCTGATCCCCATTGTAAGCAGCAGTCCTGTCCTGCTTTATGGCAGCTGAGATTCTAGCTATCTGTATAACAGAACATTCTGTCCCAGTGGCTGCACAGATCCTATCTGATCCCCATTGTAAGCAGCAGTCCTGTCCTGCTTTATGGCAGCTGAGATTCTAGCTATCTGTATAACAGAACATTCTGTCCCAGTGGCTGCACAGATCCTATCTGATCCCCATTGTAAGCAGCAGTCCTGTCCTGCTTTATGGCAGCTGAGATTATATCTGTGTAATAGAACATTCTGTCACAGCGGCAACTCCTGTCCCAAAGAACTTGCAATCTAGCAACAGAGGAGTGGGATTTGGATACGAAGGCTGGGTACTGGCACTCTCAGGGTTATAAGAGAATTTCAGAATAAGATTTCAAAGGAGCCTTATCATCCAGTAGAAAGTTCCAGTGAGAGTGGAGGCGCAAGAGAAAGGGCCCCATTAGGAGGAGCTCAGAGGAACAGGAAAGGGAGGGAATTACTGATTCTCTTTGAGACACACTCAGCTTCCAAATCTAACAGGTCCTCGGGGCTCAGTGATTCAGTACAAAGAGATTCCCTGATGTTGGATGAGGAGCCGGTGAGAGACATAAAATATATATAATATAGATCTACAGTATATAGTGCCCTGTACTGCTATTAACCCTCCTGCCAATGAGATGCCTGATCCCGAGATCTGGGGTGTCCACTGGCCTTGCTCAGTGTGTTTGACAAAAGAAATGAACAGGGTTTCTGGGGTACCAGCTCCTCACATTGTAACATAATGGAATGAGATCAGACAGCAGACCTACATACTGTACTGTCTAAGGGAATCAATATGGCACCTCCTCCTCCCATATGCATAAATACAAATATACAGAGAAGGAATGTTCTGGGCACACAATAAGCTATACCCTCATACTGTACTGTCTAAGGGAATCAATATGGCACCTCCCTCCTCCCATAGGTATAAATACAAATATACAGAGAAGGAATGTTCTGGGCACACAATAAGCTACACCCTCATACTGTACTGTCTAAGGGAATCAATATGGCACCTCCCTCCTCCCATAGGTATAAATACAAATATACAGAGAAGGAATGCTCTGGGCACACAATAAGCTATACCCTCATACTGTACTGTCTAAGGGAATCAATATGGCACCTCCTCCTCCCATAGGTATAAATACAAATATACAGAGAAGGAATGCTCTGGGCACACAATAAGCTATACCCTCATACTGTACTGTCTAAGGGAATCAATATGGCACCTCCTCCCATATGTATAAATACAAATATACAGAGAAGGAATGTTCTGGGCACACAATAAGCTATACCCTCATACTGTACTGTCTAAGGGAATCAATATGGCACCTCCTCCTCCCATATGTATAAATACAAATATACAGAGAAGGAATGTTCTGGGCACACAATAAGCTATACCCTCATACTGTACTGTCTAAGGGAATCAATATGGCACCTCCTCCTCCCATATGTATAAATACAAATATACAGAGAAGGAATGTTCTGGGCACACAATAAGCTATACCCTCATATTGTACTGTCTAAGGGAATCAATATGGCACCTCCTCCTCCCATATGTATAAATACAAATATACAGAGAAGGAATGTTCTGGGCACACAATAAGCTATACCCTCCATTTAACAGTGCATGGGAATAGGGAGACAGTGGTGTAAGTACCACACCGAGTTGCCCCAGTGCAGGTAGGTGGCCACTGTACAGAGGTGAGAGGACAGTTAAGTACAATGGATAAAGTGTAAGTAACACAAATGGCAGCTCTTTAGGATTATGAGGGAAATAAAAGCTAAATGTAGGAGACGTCACGCTGCTCACCCCCGGCCCAATGAGCTCCCATTTTATCAGTTTTATATATTTCTTTTCATTGAGCTGCTCCGGGGCACTCGTCTGACAGAACAATAGAAGGAATTAACTGCACGACAGACAATACAAATGGCTTTCATTAGAGACGGAGCCAAGGAGCCCGGTGAAAGAGCATTTAATAGAAAAGAGAATGTGCAGTTCAGCAACACTTCCTCTGGGGCCACTGGCCTCACTCTGTGTAACTTCTAAACCTTAATTTCTTATAGGCTTATTTCCCCTTGTCATGTGACAAGTGATCCTCACACGGGAGCTGCCATACTGCTTGTCTCTGCACTTTCCACTGGAACCAACACATTGCACCATCTGTTCCTGGCCACTAGGAGTGCTCTTTTTATTACAGCAGAAAGTGGGTTGATTTTAAACAAAGGGAAGACCCACCCCAAGAATAAAATAAAGTACTAATGAAGCCAATGTGCCAGGAAGCAGCAAAGACACAATTAATGGGATTTAACAGCAGCAAGAGAAATAATAATCAGATTAAAACAACAAACATAATCCCCATATAATGCCCCTACTAATTGCCCTCAAGCACTGCCCGACTGAGCAGGAATTAATTAAGGGGGCAGAGAGAAAATTGCGTTGGGGTTAAGGTTACAGATATATAGAAACGTTGGGGTAACAGTCACCCTGCTATATTTCCAGGGGTACCCAGGGTACAAATAAACACTCACCCCAAATCTCTCCCTAACTGACCTTCAGACTGGGCCCCCTTAGCTCATAACAAGGTTACAGATATATAGAAACATTGGGGTGCCACCCTGCTATAGTTCCAGGGGTACCCAGGGTACAAATAAACACTCACCCCAAATCTCTCCCTAACTGACCTTCAGACTGGGCCCCCTTAGCTCATAACAAGGTTACAGATATATAGAAACATTGGGGTGTCACCCTGCTATAGTTCCAGGGGTACCCAGGGTACAAATAAGCACTCACCCCAAATCTCCCCCTAACTGACCTTCAGACTGGGCCCCCTTAGCTCATAACAAGGTTACACATATATAGAAACATTGGGGTGTCACCCTGCTATAGTTCCAGGGGTACCCAGGGTACAAATAAACACTCACCCCAAATCTCCCCCTAACTGACCTTCAGACTGGGCCCCCTTAGCTCATAACAAGGTTACAGACATATAGAAACATTGGGGTGCCACCCTGCTATAGTTCCAGGGGTACCCAGGGTACAAATAAGCACTCACCCCAAATCTCTCCCTAACTGGCCTTCAGACTGGGCTCCCTTAGCTCATAACAAGGTTACAGATATATAGAAACATTGGGGTGTCACCCTGCTATAGTTCCAGGGGTACCCAGGGTACAAATAAGCACTCACCCCAAATCTCCCCCTAACTGACCTTCAGACTGGGCCCCCTTGGCTCATAACAAGGTTACAGATATATAGAAACATTGGGGTGTCACCCTGCTATAGTTCCAGGGGTACCCAGGGTACAAATAAGCACTCACCCCAAATCTCCCCCTAACTGACCTTCAGACTGGGCCCCCTTAGCTCATAACAAGGTTACAGATATATAGAAACATTGGGGTGTCACCCTGCTATAGTTCCAGGGGTACCCAGGGTACAAATAATCACTCACCCCAAATCTCCCCCTAACTGACCTTCAGACTGGGCCCCCTTAGCTCATAACAAGGTTACAGATATATAGAAACATTGGGGTGTCACCCTGCTATAGTTCCAGGGGTACCCAGGGTACAAATAAACACTCACCCCAAATCTCCCCCTAACTGGCCTTCAGACTGGGCCCCCTTAGCTCATAACAAGGTTACAGATATATAGAAACATTGGGGTGTCACCCTGCTATAGTTCCAGGGGTACCCAGGGTACAAATAATCACTCACCCCAAATCTCCCCCTAACTGACCTTCAGACTGGGCCCCCTTAGCACTAGAAAAAGGAACATAAAAGCAACAGATACAATAACTGGAGCCTCACAGAGAATATCTATATATGTTTTGTTGCCAAGGTCAATGACCCTGACAACCAGATAGGATTGTATGTTACCCTCATACTGTACTATTGTGGGTGGTGAATCACAATGGCAGCTCCTCAGAAAACAAATCAGTTCCTCTCAGAGGAGACAGAGGTTGTGGATGAGACAGGAGGGAGCGCTCTCATTTGGAGTGACAGGTGCTGGTGTATCTGTGCCGGGGGCAGTCTATACCTGGGATATACTCATAGGAGGAAAAAGGAATATCTGCTTGAGATTTACCCTCCCTGGAATTCACTAAACTGTGTTCAATTACAGACTCACATGACTATATAATGATGTGATGCACCCCCGGGGGTCACACACTCTAAAGGCAACATTTATCTACAATTTATACACTACTACTTCCCTTAGACAGTACAGTATGAGGGTATAGCTTATTGTGTGCCCAGAACATTCCTTCTCTGTATATTTGTATTTATACATATGGGAGGAGGAGGTGCCATATTGATTCCCTTAGACAGTACAGTATGAGGGTATAGCTTATTGTGTGCCCAGAACATTCCTTCTCTGTATATTTGTATTTATACATATGGGAGGAGGAGGTGCCATATTGATTCCCTTAGACAGTACAGTATGAGGGTATAGCTTATTGTGTGCCCAGAACATTCCTTCTCTGTATATTTGTATTTATACATATGGGAGGAGGAGGTGCCATATTGATTCCCTTAGACAGTACAGTATGAGGGTATAGCTTATTATGTGCCCAGAACATTCCTTCTCTGTATATTTGTATTTATACATATGGGAGGAGGAGGTGCCATATTGATTCCCTTAGACAGTACAGTATGAGGGTATAGCTTATTGTGTGCCCAGAACATTCCTTCTCTGTATATTTGTATTTATACATATGGGAGGAGGGAGGTGCCATATTGATTCCCTTAGACAGTACAGTATGAGGGTATAGCTTATTGTGTGCCCAGAACATTCCTTCTCTGTATATTTGTATTTATACATATGGGAGGAGGAGGTGCCATATTGATTCCCTTAGACAGTACAGTATGAGGGTATAGCTTATTGTGTGCCCAGAACATTCCTTCTCTGTATATTTGTATTTATACATATGGGAGGAGGGAGGTGCCATATTGATTCCCTTAGACCAGGGATCCCCAACCTTTACAACCCGTGAGCAACATTCATAAGTAAAAGGAGTTGGGGAGCAACACTAACATGAAAAATATTCCTGGAGTACCAAATAAGGGCTGTGATTGGTTATTTAGTAGCCCCTATGTGCATTGTCAACCTACATTGAGGCTCTGTTTGGCAGTACACCTGGTTTTAATGCAGTAAAACTTGCCTCCAAGCCTGGAATTCAAAAATAAGCACCTGCTTTGAGGCCACTGGGAGCAACATCCAAGAGGTTGGAGAGCAACATGTTGCTCGCGAGCTACTGGTTGGGGATCACTGCCTTAGACAGTACAGTATGAGGGTAACATAAAATCCTATCTGGTTGTCAGGGTCATTGACCTAGGCAACATAAACTTATATAGATATTTTCTGTGAGGCTACATTTTTATTGTATCTGTTGCTTTTATGTTCCTTTTTCTAGTGACTCTCTACTAGTGTGACTTCTAAGACCATTGCCCGATTGCTAGGGTGTGTCCTTAGCAACCAGAAAGCCACTGAAATGGCACACGGTAGAGCTGCCAGACGCAGGACTAAAATGATAATAAACAGTGAGACTAATGAGAATGCAGATGTAGAGAACAGCAATAGATACAGGGTGGGACCCTCACACCTTGTGTATTACAGCTGAATATTGGGCCTGTATAACAGTGTGGAGCCTCATTTGTGGCTGAATGTTTATTGGGGGGCAGTACTGTCCATCACACAGAGGCAGGGATGAATTGTGCCCCGCCCCTCACTGCAGTGGGCCCCCTGGAAATAATGGTCCTAACACTCAGGGGCCACTAAACCTCTCACTACAGACAAATTCAAGTCTTTCAGAGATCTCACTAATAGGGGTGATTCACCTTTAAATCTACTTTTACTACGTTACAGAATGGCTAGTTTTAAGCAACTTTTCAAATGGTCTTTATTTTATAGTTTTATCGTTTTCTTCTGACTCTTTCCAGCTTTCAAAAGGGGGTCACTGACCCCATCTAAAAAACAAATACTCTGTAAGGCTACAAATGTATTGTTACTTTTTATACCTCATCTTTCTATTCAGACCTCTCCTATTCATATTCCAGTGTCTTATTTGAATCAGTGCATGGTTGCTAGGGGAATTTGTACCCTAGCAACCAGATGGCTGAATTTGCAAACTGGAGAGCTGCTGAATAAAAAGCTAAATAAGTCAAAAACCACAAATAATAAAAAATGAAAACTAATCCTCCTGTGCCCGGGTCACATGCCCATCTGGTGGCCAGTAGAAGAGAGGCCTGAAGGGAAGTGGGAAGCAGAGACATTAGAGGAATCTGCCAACCAGTGGAGGTGGTAGAGTAGAATGCCAATCACTTGGATGGCCAATACACGGGTTATGAGTGAGCCCCTTGCCCAAACTGCCCAATGATTGCCTATTGGCTCTTACCTCTTCCAGCTCATCTTTAGCATCCAGTCCAGTGGAGAGCAGCAACTTGCCCTTGGCTTTTGGCTCCATGTTGTTGCCGTAGCCAATGGATTGTGTTCTACACCAGGGCTATTGCTTATGGGACAGGCTGGGGGTTCTGGCAGCTTGTAGTACAGCTTTGGGGTACAGTTAGATCTATATACAGGGGTACAGTTAGATCTATATACAGGGGGTACAGTTAGATCTATATACAGGGGGTACAGTTAGATCTATATACAGGGGTACAGTTAGATCTATATACAGGGGTACAGTTAGATCTATATACAGGGGGTACAGTTAGATCTATATACAGGGGTACAGTTAGATCTATATACAGGGGGTACAGTTAGATCTATATACAGGGGGTACAGTTAGATCTATATACAGGGGTACAGTTAGATCTATATACAGGGGTACAGTTAGATCTATATACAGGGGGTACAGTTAGATCTATATACAGGGGGTACAGTTAGATCTATATACAGGGGGTACAGTTAGATCTATATACAGGGGATACAGTTAGATCTATATACAGGGGGTACAGTTAGATCTATATACAGGGGGTACAGTTAGATCTATATACAGGGGTACAGTTAGATCTATATACAGGGGTACAGTTAGATCTATATACAGGGGTACAGTTAGATCTATATACAGGGGTACAGTTAGATCTATATACAGGGGTACAGTTAGATCTATATACAGGGGTACAGGGGAGGCTATGGACTGTAATTAAGTGTCAGTTCCCAGGGGTCACTAGCAGGGAGACTGCAGCACATATATAAGGGTTCTATAAGGGCATAAGCAGACAATTATTGGGGTTCTTAAGGAGAAGGTAGACTTGGGGTGCTGTGAGGGCCAATGTGAGGGGAGGGGGGTGTATAATTGTACAAGTAGTGGGATAATATTGTAGAAAGCTGCAGTCACAGGGGTTCGGGCAATAAAGCTGCAGTCATATGGGGTCGGGCAATAAAGCTGCAGTCATATGGGGTCGGGCAATAAAGCTGCAGTCACAGGGGGTCGGGCAATAAAGCTGCAGTCACAGGGGGTCGGGCAATAAAGCTGCAGTCACAGGGGGTCGGGCACTAAAGCTGCAGTTACAGGGGGTCGGATAATAAAGCTGCAGTCACAAGGGGTCGGGGCAATACTGGGAGCAGTGGGATGGGAGAGAGAGGGTCTGGCTGGGGCAATAAGACATAAGTGACAGGATTTAGGGGCCAATAAAGTATGAGGGGAGGTTCCTGGGGCAGTTGTGTGCGGCTGATACTCAGGGCAGTTACGTACAGACTCTGAGGTACCTCAGGCAATAACAAGGGCTCCCTGAGACATGTGACCTTATAAAAGGAAATGGGGAAATTAAAAGGTCGAGGGAGCGGTGGGGGAGTGACCCAGGGTTCACAGGATGTCGGTACCGGTAGAGCTCACCCCGTTTCTAGCACACACAGGAAGCCATAGAGAATACCTTCCACAGACCGGAAGCACCCGCCATCATCCGCAAAAATCAACCAATCACAGACCGGAGAAGACGATGATTGACAGGCCTCGACTATGCCTATCGCTCTGACGTTCCAATAGCGCTCGCCCAGTGGTTGCTGCTCACCAATAGAATCGCGCGCGGAGGTGACGTTCTTTTAGCAACGCGCACGTTCTCTTGTTTATGAAGCCGGTGTTGTTCGCCATCTTTGTTTCGGGCAGTTGCAGCCGCACATGTTAGAGATGGACAGGACTGAGTTAGACTTTACTTTGTATTATACTGCAGCTCCCCAATCTTATGTACCCCTGGGACTATAGCAGCCTGACTCCCCAATGTCTCTTATTTGTACCCCTGGAACTATAGCAGGGTGACACCCCAATGTTTCTATATATCTGTAACCTTGTTATGAGCCAAGGGGGCCCAGTCTGAAGGTCAGTTAGGGGGAGATTTGGGGCGAGTGATTATTTATGTCCTGGGTACCCCTGGAACTATAGTAGGGTGACATCATATTAAGTGTCATATTAAATAATCTTACCAAACTGCTCTATATATTTAAGTAAAGCTCTCAGTGTAACAAAAAGAGATAACCTGACCAGAAATACTGCAGTTCTAACTGTAACAGGAAGAGATCACCTGACCAGAAATACTGCAGCTCTAACTGTAACAGGAAGAGATCACCTGACCAGAAATACTGCAGCTCTAACTGTAACAGGAAGAGATCACCTGACCAGAAATACTGCAGTTCTAACTGTAACAGGAAGAGATCACCTGACCAGAAATACTGCAGCTCTAACTGTAACAGGAAGAGATCACCTGACCAGAAATACTGCAGCTCTAACTGTAACAGGAAGAGATCACCTGACCAGAAATACTGCAGCTCTAACTGTACCAGGAAGAGATCAGCTGACCAGAAATACTGCCGCTCTAACTGTAACAGGAAGAGATCATCTGACCAGAAATACTGCAGCTCTAACTGTAACAGGAAGAGATCACCTGACCAGAAATACTGCAGCTCTAACTGTAACAGGAAGAGATCACCTGACCAGAAATACTGCAGCTCTAACTGTACCAGGAAGAGATCAGCTGACCAGAAATACTACAGCTCTAACTGTAACAGGAAGAGATCACCTGACCAGAAATACTGCAGCTCTAACTGTAACAGGAAGAGATCACCTGACCAGAAATACTGCAGCTCTAACTGTAACAGGAAGAGATCACCTGACCAGAAATACTGCAGCTCTAACTGTAACAGGAAGAGATCACCTGACCAGAAATACTGCAGCTCTAACTGTAACAGGAAGAGATCACCTGACCAGAAATACTGCAGCTCTAACTGTAACAGGAAGAGATCACCTGACCAGAAATACTGCAGCTCTAACTGTAACAGGAAGAGATCACCTGACCAGAAATACTGCAGCTCTAACTGTACCAGGAAGAGATCAGCTGACCAGAAATACTACAGCTCTAACTGTAAGAGGAAGAGATCACCTGACCAGAAATACTGCAGCTCTAACTGTAACAGGAAGAGATCACCTGACCAGAAATACTGCAGCTCTAACTGTAACAGGAAGAGATCACCTGACCAGAAATACTGCAGCTCTAACTGTAACAGGAAGAGATCACCTGACCAGAAATACTGCAGCTCTAACTGTAACAGGAAGAGATCACCTGACCAGAAATACTGCAGCTCTTACTGTAACAGGAAGAGATCACCTGACCAGAAATACTGCAGCTCTTACTGTAACAGGAAGAAGTGTGGAAGCAAAAGACACAACTCTGTCTGTTTATTGGCTCATGTGACCTAACAAGTATAGTTTGTTGGTATGTTTGTGAGTAGAGTGAATTGTACGATCTCAGGAGGCGGCCCTTATTTTTTAAAATGTCAGTTTTCTATTTACGATTACCCAATGGCACATACTACTAGAAAAGTATATTATTATGAAAATGGTTTATTTACATGAAGCAGAGTTTTACATATGAGCTGTTTTATGCAATATCTTTTTATAGAGACCTACATTGTTTGGGGGGTATAGTTTTCCTTTAAGCCACAGACCGTAGGGATATCTGGATGATGACCCCTGAAGATAACAGTTAGATTCCACCCCTTATTTACGTGGCCCCCAGCATTGAATAGTCAGATTTCTGCCTGGCCTGATAAATATTTGGGCTGAAATGCTCTTTAAGAATGACATTAATTTCGGAAGTGTCCGTGCCCATCACTCTGCCCCCACATAGGGCATTTCTAGGAAACCTAAGCCGTGTCCATGTTACAGCTTTTCAGATGAATTATTCAGCAATTCTTATATTCTGCACATTCCAGGAGAGGGAAGAAATAATCTGCACTTGGGATGTGGGAATTTGGCCCAAACTGTCTCTTATCCTTAAACCCTATCATTATAAATATTCTCAAGGGCAAAGAACAAATGGGATAATCAGAGGAAGGCTGGGCACAAGTCAGAGATACAGAGCAACTGATTGCCTCGTAGGGACACATTTGGCCGCGGTTGATGGACCTTTGGTCAGTTCAGTCCATTTCAGGAGTTGTTGAGGTCTGTAGGGATTCACTGGGGTTATGGTCGGGCCGTTTGCCCACGTCAAGTTCTTGGATTTCTCAGTGTCCCACAAAACACCCTCCCTCTATGCTCTGAATAATGTCACCCACAAATTTCACCCAATTGTACCATCCACTGCCCTTTTACTTTACGTGCAAAACTGAACGCTTAGGACCCACCATCAAACATTTCATCTGGTATCACATTTAACTAAAGCCACCCCATGGATGGAAGACCCATTATTTTAAACAACAGAAAGAGCTCCAGGACATCTTTGCATTTTCTTTTGTTGTCCTCATTTTGTCATGTATCTGCTCCCATTGCTGTTGGTCAAGGGTAACACACCTGGTGGTTACGTCTAATTCAGTTGACAAGACCATTTCTTCCTTGCCTGTCTTAACTTGTTGACGTTCTTCTTGCTGAGGTTAGTTCTATCACAAATTTCTTTGGGTGGCTCTGGTACCAACCCAGACTCCTATGTCAACTTACGGGGGCTTCCTGATGGACTACATGTCTGAGGATTGGGCAGTTATTGATGGGGCCTCACAGTTGGGTTAGGACCACATTGCAGGTTCCCTCTCCTTTTGGGTCTCCCCAGGCACCAACTATTATCTGTTCATTATTAGCTAGGGAGCCAACCCGTCGGATCAGCTTTTTAGTGGGGTTGGGCAACCTCAGTATATCGCTTTAGAGGTTCTACTAGTTATATTTTCAACCATGAAATCATCATTGTGGCCATCACTGGAGTTATTGGAAGTTTAGGGTTAAGTCATGGCTTGGTTGCTTGTAAAGCTTTTTTCCATGATCAATATCCACCTGACAAACCCAATATTACTCCCCTATAGAGGGAGACAACCAGTATAAAACTATGGCCTCTAAGTGGGTGCAATATTGTTAGTGTCAATATGTATAAACCGTGGATGAGGCTTGTTATCCTTAGAAACGTGGCTCCTGGGCCTTCACCCAGCCACATCACATGGACTCCAGCAAGATCACATGATGAATAAGTAGAGAAACGGCACCCAATCCCTGACCCGGCACTCCGACAGCAATGATCACTTTCCCTCCAGCCTAGTTAGAATGTTCTACAGTAATTAACCTTTCTTTTCTAGGTCCAGAGATGTGTTCTTGGCCGGTTCCCCAGGACTCTTTGTTCAGAATTCCCATTGCGTGTGTTTGTACAGTGTAATGAGTCGAGTGGCCAGCGTTAAAGAACATTTCCTGGAACAGTTGAGCATTCGCACATCTCACTGGGGAGCAGGTCGGGAACAATTGAGCACAAGCGCCTGACAATGTGGATGGACTGGGGGGGGAGGTTGGACGGGTCAGGAGAGAGTTTCAGGTATCTAACACTGCAGTGAATTTATTCCCATGATTTAACTACAGATTATCCACTCCTTGAATTTATAATGTCATTAGAGTCTCAGAACTCCTGATAGTCCCAGATCTGATATTGTGTCACCTACACGCGAATGTCTGTGGCGAATCTATGCAATTTAACTGACACAGGGAGATAATGATGTCTGAATGTCTAACTATCCCCTCTTCTACTATTCTCCCTACTGCCCCACCTTGCTCTTCTAGTCCTGCCTCAGCTGGAGTCTTGCCCACAAGTTGCCTGAAACTGCCTAGTGTCGGCGACATCATGGTACTTGGCAGTCTAATCAGTTGCTGTAACCTGAAAGCTTGGCCACCCCTGCCCAAACCCTTGATGGGTTCCACCCAATACTCACTTGACTGTAAAGGTTCAGCTACCACACCCTTCCTTATACATTCTCAAACCCTTCCTATTGTGTTATAAGTTGGTCATGTATGATCAACTCCAGCTCTTAGCATGTAGAACTGTGGGCAACATTCACAATGGCACTGGTTTCTTTCCAACTCTCCATGTGCAATGGCACTGTGTGTGTTATGGATAGCGTGTACCTGTTAGTGCCTGACCCAGTTTCTCCATCTCTTTGTTGCCCACCTGGACATCTTACCTGAGATCCATGTAGCTGGAACCCCCGATCCTGGCCCTGAGCTATTTCAGCTGCCCACATGGACATTTTGCGTGAGATCCATGTAGCTGAAGCCCCCAATCCTGATGCTGGCCTATTTTAGCTGCCCAATTGGATATCTTGCCTGATATTTATCTAGATGAAACCCCCAATCCTGACCCTGGGCTATTTCAGCTGCCCACCTGGACATCTTGACTAAGATCCATCCAGCATAACTCCCTATCCTGACCCTGGCCTATGTCAGCTGCCCACCTGGACATCTTACCCGAGATCCATGTGACTGAAAACCCCAATCATCACCCTGGCCTATTTCGGCTACTCACCTGGACATCTTGCCTGAGATCCATCCAACTGAAATCCCCCAATCCTGACCCTGGCGTATTTTAGCTATTTACCTGGACATCTTGCCTGAAAACCATCTGGATGAAACCCCCAAACCTGACCCTGTCCTACTTCAACTGCCAACCTGTACATCTTGCCTGAGAAACCCTCAGCTGAAACCCCCTGGCCTATTTCAACTGCCCACCTGGATATCTTGCTTGAGATCCATCCGGCTAAAACCTGCAATCCTCACCCTGGCCTATTTTAGTAGACCCTGTCCTGCTGAGGTTCCAACTAGTCCATTTAGTCCACTGGCATTTACATCTGACCCTGTGTCCTGGCACCCCAGTCAACCTATCAAAAAACAGCGCCACCAGCATGGCGGACAGGGGTCTTTGTAAGAGGGCAAGACAGAATCATGATCCAGATTAGTGGACCCCAAACGAGGCACGACATGTCTTGGATTAGGAGTGGTTTTGGGCTGATAGGAGGCACGCTGGACTATAATAGGGCCTGATCAAAGGACAATACCTGCAGCTGACTGGCAGTTCTCAGCCACAAGTACCCCCAGCTCCTTCTCCATCAAAGATTTGCCTAACTTCAAACGGACCCTAATCTGTTCCCTTTCTCAAGAGTCAGCCAAATGGATGAGCTTGTTTTTGTTGGTTCCAGGGCAATTTGTCTTTTCTGGGGGTCGGTGGATAATCCGTCTCTCTGGCTGTATTTATTGTGCCAGGACCAAGCGGCATGAGAGCAGTTTCTCTTCTATATTTTACCTCTCCCCTAATTGCCCGACCTGCTGTGCTGAATTAGGAAGAGCTGAATTACTGGCCAACGGGGGGAGCCGGCGTTTATTTATCTGCTCAGTGGATCCATTATCTGCCTACAAGGAACTCGCATTCGCCTCCTGCTTTATTGCCTCCCAGCTCTCAGGCTGCCGCTGCCATTGTTTTTAATTAAACTAGAGACATGGACACCCATGAATGTGTAGCAGGGGTCAGACTCCTCCACTGAATTGGGGTAACCAGGGACAAGGAAGGGCAAGTGATTCCTGGGGTCAGGCAAGGAGAAACATCAGGGCAACATGATGGACAAGGAATAAACATGAAAGTGATGAGAGGGAAGAAAGCAAATAAAAGAGTCGGGAGCAGGCGGATGGAGCGAGGAAGATGATGAATAGGAGCAATTGGAGTGGGGGTTGGTCTGGAGATGCCAAAGGGCCAACAGGGATTGTTTTCTGCTGTCGTTCACTGGATGGAGGGTCTTGTAGTCCAAGTATGTCCATCTCTCCTGCCTCAACACATGGTAACCATCAGCTGGGTCTCCCGGGGCCCCCTGTCTGGCCGATCAGCTCAAGCCATTTCTCTTTCTCTTACACAACACCAGCCCTCCAGTAACCCCCTCCATAGACCCCCAATTAGCTGGTGCTCATCAGTTTTAACCTCCTCTTATCCAACTGCTGTATCAGTGCTGTACAACCTTTCTACTGAGTTCTGCAGACTCACTTTATGGCATATAGTGCTACCAATCCCTAGAGCAGACAGTAACCCTTCCAACACTTTCCTCTTGTCTCTATATATTAGGTACCTATCTAGTGTTACCAATCCCTATTTCTGTAGGGAAATGAGAGAGAGCAGACAGTAACCCTTCCAACACTCTCCTCTTGTCTCTATATATTAGGTACCTATCTAGTGTTACCAATCCCTATTTCTGTAGGGAAATGAGAGAGAGCAGACAGTAACCCTTCCAACACTTTCCTCTTGTCTCTATATATTAGGTACCTATCTAGTGTTACCAATCCCTATTTCTGTAGGGAAATGAGAGAGAGCAGACAGTAACCCTTCCAACACTTTCCTCTTGTCTCTATATATTAGGTACCTATCCAGTGTTACCAATCCCTATTTCTGTAGGGAAATGAGAGAGAGCAGACAGTAACCCTTCCAACACTTTCCTCTTGTCTCTATATATTAGGTACCTATCTAGTGTTACCAATCCCTATTTCTGTAGGGAAATGAGAGCAGACAGTAACCCTTCCAACACTTTCCTCTTGTCTCTATATATTAGGTACCTATCTAGTGTTACCAATCCCTATTTCTGTAGGGAAATGAGAGCAGACAGTAACCCTTCCAACACTTTCCTCTTGTCTCTATATATTAGGTACCTATCTAGTGCTACCAATCCCTATTTCTGTAGGGAAATGAGAGAGAGCAGACAGTAACCCTTCCAACACTTTCCTCTTGTCTCTATATATTAGGTACCTATCTAGTGCTACCAATCCCTATTTCTGTAGGGAAATGAGAGAGAGCAGACAGTAACCCTTCCAACACTTTCCTCTTGTCTCTATATATTAGGTACCTATCTAGTGTTACCAATCCCTATTTCTGTAGGGAAATGAGAGAGAGTCCATACATGTATGTTAGACATAGTCTTGTCTGTATATTTAGTATCTAATTAAAACTAAGCTTGGGCTGAGCAAACAGTAGCAGCAGAGGATGAGTTGGGCCCTAAGAGGAGCTAATTGGCCGGGTCAGTGAGAAGAGCAGAGACAGTGAATGAACAAACTGTTCTGGAACACAGAATAAATCTCTCGCCTTCGCTGCTTCTCCTCTGTATTATCAGTAATAGCAGCACCCGCTTTATATCTCTCCTACATTTTAATCAGCCGCCGTTACAGCCCACAGGCCCCTCACATACATCTCCCTGTATCGCCCCCGGCAACGCAAAGCTGAACTAACAGATTGTACTGAGATTGGCTCCTATCACTTCATTCCTTAAAGGGACACACAGCCTGCAGTTAAAGGGGAACTTCACCCAAGAGCTGTTCTTAGTATAATGAAAGAGAATCTCATTCTGAGCAATCTCCCTAATATCCATTAATTCCTCATTCTCACTGGGTTTATAGTTCTGTGTAACTGTCATTGTGTCTGTCCCTTTCTCTTCTCTGCACTGCTGCTTCTGACTCCTGATACAACTTCCCAATATCCATTCATTCCTCATTCTCACTGGGTTTATAGTTCTGTGTAACTGTCATTGTGTCTGTCCCTTTCTCTGCACTGCTGCTTCTGACTCCTGATACAACTTCCCAATATCCATTCATTCCTCATTCTCACTGGCTTTATAGTTCTGTGTAACTGTCATTGTGTCTGTCCCTTTCTCTGCACTGCTGCTTCTGACTCCTGATACAACTTCCCAATATCCATTCATTCCTCATTCTCACTGGGTTTATAGTTCTGTGTAACTGTCATTGTGTCTGTCCCTTTCTCTTCTCTGCACTGCTGCTTCTGACTCCTGATACAACTTCCCAATATCCATTCATTCCTCATTCTCACTGGGTTTATAGTTCTGTGTAACTGTCATTGTGTCTGTCCCTTTCTCTTCTCTGCACTGCTGCCTCTGACTCCTGATGCAACTTCCCAATATCCATTCATTCCTCATTCTCACTGGGTTTATAGTTCTGTGTAACTGTCATTGTGTCTGTCCCTTTCTCTGCACTGCTGCTTCTGACTCCTGATACAACTTCCCAATATCCATTCATTCCTCATTCTCACTGGGTTTATAGTTCTGTGTAACTGTCATTGTGTCTGTCCCTTTCTCTGCACTGCTGCTTCTGACTCCTGATACAACTTCCCAATATCCATTCATTCCTCATTCTCACTGGGTTTATAGTTCTGTGTAACTGTCATTGTGTCTGTCCCTTTCTCTGCACTGCTGCTTCTGACTCCTGATACAACTTCCCAATATCCATTCATTCCTCATTCTCACTGGGTTTATAGTTCTGTGTAACTTTTTATGTGTAACATTATTAGTGGGAGCTGCAGATCTCGGGGTTGACACTAAAGGTCCAAACAAAATGCACCCCCAATACAAGCAGTGCAGTTTCAGAACAAGCCACCAGGCTCCATAGGGAGTGAAGGGGAATGAACATAATCTACGACCCCCCTGACCCATCTCCCCGCGGGTATTGATTGCTACAGGCCTGTGGAATGTCACCGTATGGGGGAACAGATGTTCGGGGGGCCCCAGCACACTCAGATACAGACAGATGTTCCCCACACCTCACTCTCTGGATAAATAATTGGCATTTCAGAGCCCAACTCAGCGGGGCCGGAGTCTTTAATCTGCCCATGGAATTTTTATCTCTCTCATATTCCCTTTCTGTCACATCATCGCTCTTCACTCACAGACCAATACTCACCCTGCACAGATGCTTTTACTTACTGATACAGTGAAGCCAATCTTCCTTATGTACTCCCCCCTCCTTATTGGCTGGATACGAGTGTAAGCTCTTCAGGGCAGGGCTGTGTGATGCCACATCATTTATCTTTATTATAAGAACACTTGGCCCCTTGGTATTGCTACTGGTAACAATATTGAGCAAAGCAGCCCTGCTCCAGGTACGGTGAGATTTGTAGTCCAACAACAACAACAACGTACGGACTGGAGCAGTAAAGGGCAAAGCCGTAGGAAGGAGGGGAGGGAAGAGGGGGCTCTTTCTGTCATATAAATGCTCTTTATTCCCAGTAGCAGCAGCAGCAGAACATGTTCCGCAAGAGCAAATTGGCCAATTACTGAGCCTCCAATTCACTGAATGACTGGGAGACGCACGGGCAGAGAGAGGGGCAACGAGCAGCGAGGGGGGCGATTAGTGAGACGCCAGCGAGACGTGTGTTTTCAGCAGAGGGAGAATCTAGGGCAACTCTGCTCTGACAGTTTTATTTAACAGGCGGCCGTGGAGAATAAACCAGGGGCATCTCCTGGAAACTGGCACCAAAGGAAGAAATAATGGCAGCTATTAAGGTGCACTACATTACCCAGAAGCCCTTGCCAGCCTGCTCTGAAAGCAGAATTTTACCTGCCAGGGAACCCCCACCAGGAGCCATACCCAGTAAAGAAATCTTTATGGCAGTTTCACATTTTGGGGTTCTACACAGGAATCCCCTCCTTACGGTGCCCTGTTCTCTTGCCCGTCGTACAGGCGGCACGGCAATGGGTCTCTCAATCAGTCCAGGTAGCCCCACGGAGCTCAGTAGGATTGTGGGAGCCGGTGGCGCCTCATAGTGGAAAACACCCCCAGTAGGTCGATACTTGGCTTTTGTATGTTGCGTGGCTTGGGCCTATTTGGCATCAGGTTGGGTCCAGAGATTTCCCCACCAATACTCCAATACTGTTCTCCATTGGGGATGAAGAGGAATTGAGTGGCCACAACCCATAGAAAAAGTAAGTTGAGGGGATTGGGGACCCCCATTGTCACAGGTCTCTATGGAAAGGTTTGGAAGAGCCGGTCCTTTTCACCCATTTGTGATGCCGGCGCACTCCCCCTGGAGCCAATACGTCCTCACCTTGCCTTTACCCTGGGGGAACAAGAGCCAATGAGAAGGAGAGTCATGGGGAATCAGTGAGGGAGGTCAGTGACTTTATTCTATACTCTGATTGGCTAGAGATCCTTACAAGTCCTATTGGTGTCATTACCTTCATCTCCACGTCGCCCCTCAGCTCCAGAATGAAGCAGTTCAACTCCTCCAGGACACTCTGGGTGGCCATAGAGACATGAATCTTAAGGGCTGTGAGAAAGAGAATCATGTGTTTATATACTGCGGCCCTCCAGCATTTCAGCTACAGAAGCTGGGAGCTGTAGTTCAGTAGAGGCTGAATTTAGGGCTCACCTTCCCCATTGGATTCCATCCGTGACGCTGTGTTAACTGTGTCTCCAAATAAACAATACCGAGGCATCTTCAGTCCGACGACCCCAGCGCAGACAGGACCTGGGAAGGGGGTGACACAAATGTGACAATGGGGTGCTGTCCCCAGCCTTCTATTTCACCCTATAAATTAAGCTAAATATAATAAGACTCCTTAAAGTTCTGCCCACTGGTTCCCACCTGTGTGGATCCCAATCCGAAGTCTCAGTTGCTGGTTGGGCCGGTGCCGGATTTTGAAACTTCTAACAGCGTCCAGCAGAGCAAGGGACATGCGGGCGATTTCTCGGGCGTGGAGTTTTCCATTCCGCACAGGGAGGCCGGACACTACCATGTAAGCGTCACCAATGGTCTCCACCTGGGAGCGAGAGGGAGTGTGAGTGTGAGTGTGAGTGTGAGGCAAGATGTGGGCAATATTCTCATTTCTCACCTTGTACACGTCGAAATTGTCTATAATGGCATCAAAGCAGGTGTACAGGTCATTCAGCAGCGTCACCACCTGCAACAGTAACGGTTGGGAGTTATGTGGGGTCAGCTAGTTAGGGGGGGGTCCGTAAGTTTGAAAGTCTTGGGGTACCTGCATTGGGGTGCTCTCTGCTGATAGCGCCGTGAACCCCACAATGTCGCTGAAGTAAATGGTGACACTGTCGAAGGCTTCGGCCTGTACAGTCTCCCCACTCTTCAGCTGCTCAGCCACCGAGCTGGGGGAATAGGAGCACACAATGGCTGCTGGGGATTTTAGAGGGGTGCTAAAAAGATTTTAGAGGGGGTGCTAGGATAATTAAGAGAGATTCGAGGCTTCTAGAAAAGTTAAGGAGAAATTTAGGGAGCAAGCAGGAATTTAGAGGGGTGCTAGTAGAGTTTAACCAATTTATTCTGAGCAGAAGAAAAAAATTCCGGCTCCATTAGTGACTTCACTCTCCTTAATAAAGATGACTTGCGGGTTCAGTTACAACTGTTAATAAATCACAGACCTAATCCTGCTCACCGTAAATAACAGTTGGTCCGGGTGCTAGACGCCCCAGACCCTGCGCTCAAACTTTAAAGATCGGATCTCCACAGTCTTCAGTAGTGCATATAAATCAAAGTAAATGAAGTTGAACTCTTACCCTGCAGTCGTTGTGACCCGGGTGAAACCAGCCCCGAGTCCGTCTCTAGGGGGAACGCCAACAGCAACACAATGGAATAAAGGCAGTGCACTCCTGGGTTTCAAAAATTGATCGCTTGTCTCCAGGTTGGTTCAAAAAATGTTATACTTTATTTATTTTATAGTATCAATCTAGTAAACATAGCGTCTGAGGTCTGACGCGTTTCGTGATACAACACTTCCTCAGAGACCTCCAACCCAGGAGTGCACTGCCTTTATTCCATTGTGGTGCTAGTAGAGTTGCCACCCGGCTGGTATTAACACCTGCCAAGGCCGGGGCCGGTATTACAAATTTACCGGCAATGCAATTGCCGGTAATTTGTAATACCCTTTAAAAAAAGCCCCTGGCCTGCCCCTAATTCGAACTTACCTTTTTTCCAGCGATGTGCGATGTTGCTCCGCCCCTTTTGCGGCACACCGCGTAGCTCCGCCCCTTTTAGCGTCACGGACAGTCCACTTTTGGTGCCCGCCCCCCACTGGCCGGTAAAATTTTTTAATAAAGGTGGCAACCCTAGGTGCTAGTAGGACTAAGTAGAGATTAAAGGGGTGCTAGGAAGATTTTAGAGGGGTGATAGGATAATTAATAGAGATTAGAGAGGGCTAGGGGGTTAAGGAGAGATTTAGGGAGCAATCAGGAATGTAGAGGGGTGCTAGTAGGAATAAGGAGAGATTAGAGGGGTGCTAGGAGGATTTAGAGAGGTGATAGGAAAATTAAGAGAGATTAGAGGAGGGGCTGGAGGGTTAAGGAGACATTAGAGGGGTGCTAGTAGGAGAATAGAAGGGTTGGTGGAATGGAGAGGGACTGGAGGATTTAGACAGGGGGTAAGGGGCAGTGGGTGAGGGAAGGATGGGCAGCACAACAAGAGATATTGGCTAGTAAAAACCTCTCAGGGGCCAATAAGAGGGGGTTGAGGGGTGGATTCCACACTCACTGGGGCAGGATCTGGTAGAGCAGTGCCTCTGCCTTACGCTTCTCCTCCAGGTAGGCCTGTGTGCGGTCCTCCACCAGCTCCTCCAGGTTATTGGCATACTGCTCCATGCGGGACAGCAGGTTATCCAAGATGTTAGTGCTGCTCTCTCTGGGGGGGCAAGTTATTTCGTGTGACTTGGGGACAGTGAAGGAGACCAGGGCAAGGTCAGTGCATAGGGGGCACGTGCCAGGGCCCAACTCTCACCTGTTGAACTTGCGCAGTTGCACTTTGATCTGGTTGAAGTCCGGCCTCTCGAACTGATCCTCTGCCCAACATCTCTGCATCAGCTGCCCCAGCTCCTGGATATGGCAGTACAGGTTGGTGGAGGGTCGGAATATTGGCTTCTCTCTGCTCCTCACTCGCTCTATGATCTCTGGGGAGAAGGAGATGATTGTGAGTCAGGGGAGGAGGCAGATATAGGGGGGCGCAGGTCAGGAGGCCCATTGACAGGAGAGGATCTGATGCCAATTTAAGGATGTAGCAGCCATGATGGATGAGCAGAGAGGCCCCAGATATGAAAGAGAGTTTAATATGAGGAATATATAAGGGAGGAGATGACAGGAGGCTGATCTTACAGAGGAGTTAGCAGGAGCCCCGTATAAGAGTAGAGGCCAATATAAAGGGAAAGCTGACAGGAGGACAGAGAGGGATTAGGGGAAAGGCCACAACCAGTGAGAGCAGCACGGCCTGGGGCCGACATTTCCCACCTTTGGGACTGTACTCAGCATTGTCCATGTAGAAAACTCCATTGCGCAAGGCAACCTCCTGTAGGATGATCCCAAAACTGTACACGTCTCCTTTCTGGGTGCCCTGCGGGGGCGGGGTTTCCATTCTTAGCAGCTCGGGGGAGGTCCACAGTTTCTCTAGGGAACAGGAGGAAATACAAGAGTGTTAAGGATCAGTCTTATCTACCCCCATGCATGAAATGTTAGTGGGCAATTAAAGGGTAGATATAGGTTATGGTTCTACATAATTCAATAGTCACAAGCTGCCATGTTGCTCCTTGTCAGAGAAACAGGTGAAATCGGATCTATAAACCATAGGGAATCCAGTGCCTTATCCCCCGCTTCCTCTAGCTCCTTTAAGGGGGGTCTCACTAGCAAAATAGGCATGGATGTCCTCGGAATCAGGGGGGCAGCGGAAACTGGCAAGTCCGTAATCTGTGATCTTCAGAACAAAGCGACTGTCCACGACACAGTTGGACGATTTGAGGTTCCCGTGCGACACAATGACGCTGTTGTGCAGAAAGAGCACCCCCTGGGGAGAGATTGGGAGAAAAGGTGGATTGAGCGGCCACATCTAAACACAATCGACATCATAGACTCATGTTTGCACCCTTTGCAGCAATGCCATTGAGCAAGGATTAATACAGAACATTGTATCTGCTCCCCCTAGTGGCACAATGAAACCTCTATTACTGCAGAGTCTTATTTCCAACCCCATGGCCCCGCCCCCACGTTACCTTTATGATGTCATTAATTAGTGAGTATCTGAACATCCAATCCAGCGTGATGCTCTCATTCTCCAGAATGTCCTGCAGAAACACACAGGGGTCAGTGTATGACAATACTCTCTGCAGCCATTGGGGGTGCTAGACTAGTGGGGTACCTGCAAGCTGCCCCTGGGGCAATACTCTGTCAGGATGCAGATGTTTGGGGGGTCAATGCAGGAGCCAACGAAGCGCGTGAGGTGTTCATTCTGCACATCTCTCATCTAGAAAGGAAGATAAACAAGGGTTAAACTACCTGGAAAACAAATCCAAGAGGCTCAACAAAGTCTTAATAATTTATCAACCAGTGGGAAATTCAGCAGATCAGTCGGGCGAAGGTTTAACTCTTATCTACTCATCTGGGGAAAAGGGGGGCCGGTTAGCAAAGACTGAGGCTGAAATGACACACAATCCAGTGGGGAAATAACTGCACGATTGTATTACCCAGTGCGAAAGGATAAGAATGGGTAGGTAAGGGTTACACAGTTTCTACTTTACCATATAAGAAAGAAGGGGAGAGGGAAGGCAAGGGTTAAATGGTCCCATACCCATTTGGCAAAGGATGAGGGAGGGCAGGAAAGGGATTCACAGTTCCATACCCAGTGTGAAAATGGTGAGCAAGGGTTAAATGGCCCCATACCCAGTGTGGAAAGGGGAGGCAAGGGTTAAATGGCCCCATACCCAGTGTGGAAAGGGGAGGCAAGGGTTAAATGGTTCCATACCCAGTGTGGAAAGGGAAGGCAAGGGTTAAATGGTTCCATACCCAGTGTGGAAAGGGAAGGCAAGGGTTACATGGTTCCATACCCAGTGTGGAAAGGGTTAATCGATCCATAACTAGACTGTATAGTATGAGAGTGGCTGGACAAGTTTACATGGCTCTACAGCCAGTGGAATAAGAATATGAGAGGACAGGCAAGGGTTAATCAGTTTCAAACCCAGTAGGAAAGAAATATAGTGGCCAGACTGGGGTTATATAATTCCAAAAGAATGAGACTGGGAGGCATGGGTTAAATAGTTCCATACCCCATTGAGAAAGGATGGGAGAAGGAATGCAGGGGTTAAATGCTTCTATCACCACTGGAGAAGGATGTGAATGGGTAGTAAAGCATAAAGGGTTAAAGTCCAGAGGGGAAAGGATCAGACAGGGCTGGTAACGGATATTGGTTCCAAACTCAGTAACAAAAGGTGAAAGTGGTCAGGATAGGGTTAAATGGCTCCATGCCCAACGGGGAAATATTTCAGCGTGTTCGGCAAGTGTTTCATTATCCTGACCAGTGGGGTAAGTATTGCAGTGGCAGGTAAGGGTTAAATGGCTCCATATGCAGTGGGGGGGGTGAGAGTGGGTAGGCAAGGCTTCCTCGCCCAATGAATAGAGAATGAGAGCGGGTAGGTAAGGGTTACACAGGTTCCATGATAACAGTGGGAAGGCAAGGCTTGGGGGCAGGGTGAATGGGTTAAATGGTTCCACACTCTGTAGGCAGGCAAGGGTTACAAGCAATGGTCCAATGATCTTATAACAGTTGGAATAACTAAGAGAAGAGAAAGAAGCCAATGTGTTAGTGCACCTTGAATTTAACTCTTGCTATTAAATGCCATTCTACAGGCACAGGTGCATTCTGGGAGCCTCGGTAACTGCTGGCAACAATGATGAATAATGCCGACCCCAATGATTTCTGCCCATTGCCCCAAGAAGCAGAGAAATGCCATCCTCACCCACCCCCGGCATGGGCACAGGTTTCTCCTAAAATACATCTGGGTCACATCAAGATGATCCGATTGTGTGGCCACCGTCATATCAAATGGAAATACAATAGAGAGAGGAGAGAATGGAACCCCCTAAGCACAAGGGCCGTAAAGAGAAGAAACAGCTGGAGGGACCCACACGCCGGACCCCCGTATCCCCTGGAATAAATCTCCCAAATTGTCCTGCTGCTAAACCAGTGTCTTGTCCACTCCAGGAGGGAGCGAGCGAGTCGGGGGAGGTGGAAGTGATTCTCCCTCAGGGGCGTCTGGATTTTAGTGAAATGTCAGGGCCGGTTCTGATTAATATTGGGGCAGAGCAAATAACATTTTCTACTGAAGAGAGAAGGGAGGGAGAGGCACCAAGAGAGAGAAGGAGAGTGAGAGAACAAGGAGGAACCTCAGGAGATGCTCCTCAGCTAAACCATTAATAGTCCTCAGGCTGTTGTGTGACTTCAAATCCCACCACCCTCCAAAATATACTCAAGTTGCCTGGGAGTCCGATGGAAAACCCCCTAATAAACTACTATGAAAGGACAGAGAGATCTGGAAGAAAGTGCAAGAAGGAGACCGCCCAGGAAATCCCAACTGCCTGTCTCTCCCCACAGCAGGACTCAGCTGGACTCTCAGGAATGAGGGAATCTGCACAGGGACATGTCTAAACACGTGTTGAGTGAGGAGACCACTGACCATCCCACTGAGGTTAAGTGGAGGGGAGCCCAGACCATAAAATCAAGTTGTTTATAGGATTTTGTGAATCGTCAGCAGCTTTTCTCTGGGTCGGGAGCCAAGAAAGTGTCTACAATGAGACAGGTCCCAGATGGTCAGCACTGGGCAGAGGAAGGGAGGGTTACATTGCTGCTCTGGTCACTTGAGATGAAGAGATTACAGTTCCCCGATCATTTAGTGGTCATCAGGAGAAGCTCAGCTGTTCCTTACGTGTTTCAGCTCAAACAGGACCTTGCGAGTCAACTCTATCCGCTTGCGGTTTATGTGTTTAACGGCGATGATGTTGCCCTGTGGGGAGAGGATGGGTAGAGTGAGATAGTGGGGTGTCCTACAGAATTGGTCACCAATTCAAAAGGTCTGCAATAGTCACAATGGGGATGACTTCCGATACAAGAATCAAAGGGCTGGATGTTACCTTGTAATATGCAGTCTTGGCATAGATTTGGAATTGACCTTCTGTGGTGAGCAGGGAGCCATAGTTCGAGCCTCTCTGTAGATAGAAGAACACATTTATATAGTACTCTAGATATACATATCTCCCTATGGAGGAAGAGCCTCATAGCTCTAGATGGACCATGTCTATCAAGACCTTGTGGTTGAGGAATCTACAGCAGCCAAGATTTGGGGGTTGCATATGATGGGACTGAAGATTAAAGACCTTTGTGATGAAGTATGAAGGAGCCATTGTTGAGTTGAAAATAAGTGGACATTTGCTTAGAAGAATGTTGAATTCAAGGTGAGGAACATAAACAGGCAGATACATCCAGAATTAATATGTTGATGAAAAGATGAAGATTTATGAAGTTAAAAAAAGTTGAGGAAGCTGAAGTTTGGATGAAGACATTATGATGTAGGAGATGAAGAAGATCATGTCAATAAGGTAGAATGGAAAAAGAAGTGGCGATGGATTTGAATAACAGAGACAAGTAAGAGAGAAGAGTTTAAAGAGTCAACGACTGGCTGAAGATGCAAATGTTCTAGATCAAGAGACGATGAAGATCAGGCAGACAGAGTTAATGTTTGGGTAAAGCAGTAGGGTTGTTGCAGTGGAGGTGGCCAGTCAAAGACTGGGTGAAGATGTGGAGATGTTGTAGATCAAGAGACAAGGAAGACCAGGCAGACAGAGCTAATGTTTGGGTAAAGCAGTAGGGATGTTCACTGGAGGTGGCCAGTAGGACCAATGAAAGAAGCAGAAAATGATGGTAAAGTGTTGGTAAAGAGGTGAAGAAGGCAGGGAGACTGGGACAAAGAGATGAAGACATGTAGAAGACAAGTACATAGAGATGATGAGGAGATTTGGTGAAGGGCAAGGCTGGTGGGGGTGAAGCTGGTCTGATATGGTCTCCAAGCATTACTGCTCAAAGACCTTCCCTTAAGCCTCTGGAGAAGGAACCTGTGCAGTGTACAGCCCCTCACCTGCCAGATCATTGTCCCTTGCTGGTCACCTCACCTGCTCTGTTGGACTTATGGGACAGTTTTAGTTTTGCAATGCTTGATGGGTATTTTCCATTTAGAAATAAGGCAGCAAGCACCTCGTATTTTCTCAGTCTGAGAAGAACCAGACACTGCACCCTTCAGCCTCACTGTGTGCCACACGTTACCCAGCCCCAGTGCACTCTGGGAATATGAAGAGCTTGGCCTGACCTTTTCATTAGCCCTTGTCAGGAAACAGGATGGCTAAAGGGCACAACCACACGCCAATGTAATGGGGGTTTCCAACCTTCATCCTTTAGCCGTTGGCAGGACCCAGAGGTCTAATCACCCCTTTTTGAGATTTTTTAGGGAGTGCCAGAAGGCCCTGGTAGTTCTAGTCAGCAGGGGGTGTATAAGTTGGTGGGAATCTTCTGGAACTGTGGGTGGTGGGGGAAAGTTGGGTCTGGTGGAGGACTCCCCTTCCTACAAGCACAGATGAATATGGACGGACAAAGAAAGGGCCCCCCTATTTATTGAGAAGCTGTTGCTAGGGCTCGGGGGGTTGTTACCAGTGATAAGGTAAGTTTGCTGCCTGCCCTGCGCAAGTTCTTCTCCAAGTTGCTGCTCTGAATGTCCTCCCAGCGGATTCGCCACAACTCTGCCGCCAGTTCCTTCTCCAGCCGGAGTTTCCTGCGGGATTAGGGGGGAAACGCCAAGAAGATGAAGGGGGGGGGGCATAATCATGGGGTGAAAGATTCATTTCATTTGTGTTGATTCATAAAAAAAGGCAAATTACAAAAAAATGCTGCTCAATGTCTGGATTCAATGTAAAATGATTTAAGGAACCAGCGCAAGAAAATTGAAGTTGAATTTCCCCTTTAAGGCCAATATATGTGTGAGTAGCAGAGTAGCAGGGAATACAACTCCCCGCAGCTCATTTCCAAATTCCATCCCGGCTAAACCCACAGCAAAAACACTGGGATCTCCCAAGACTCCCACCATAACCCCCCCAATTGGTTCAACAGCTGAAGTTAAACTGAGATTCCATCCAATGAGAGCCTCCGCCTGCAGCTGTCATGGTAACGAGGTCACAGAGGTCTGCAGCCACCTAACGAGGTCTCCCATGATGCACAGCAGCCAACTGCCCCCCCCATGTCTATACAGGGGCCAACAATGAATAATCCCCCCTCTCAATCCATAAACACATGATATTCTGTATATACAGGAACAGCTCTGTATATAAACATGTAGAGTGGGAGGAGTTACCTGTATATTCAGTAGGGATGCACTGAATCCACTATTTTGGATTTGGCCGAACCCCTGAATCCTTTGTGAAAGATTCGGCCGAATACCGAACTTAATCCGAACCCCAATTTGCATATGCAAATTAGGGGTGGGAAGGGGAAAAACTGTTTACTTCCTTGTTTTCTGACAAAAAGTCACACAATTTCCCTCCCGCCCCTAATTTGCATATGTAAATTAGGATTCGGATTCGGTTTGGCCAGGCAGAAGGGTACGACCAAATCCGAATCATGCTGAAAAAGGCCGAATCCTGGCCGAATCCCAAACCGAATCTTGGATTCGGTGCATCCCTAATATTCAGGTGAGTTACCTGTATATAAAGATGGAGGGAGGAAGGGAGAGGAGGGTTACCTGTATATAAAGATGGAGGGAGGGAGAGGTGAGTTACCTGTATATAAAGATGGAGGGAGGGAGGGAGGGAGGGAGGGAGGGAGAGGAGGGTTACCTGTATATAAAGATGGAGGGAGGGAGAGGTGAGTTACCTGTATATAAAGATGGAGGGAGGGAGGGAGAGGAGGGTTACCTGTATATAAAGATGGAGGGAGGGAGAGGAGGGTTACCTGTATATAAAGATGGAGGGAGGGAGGGAGAGGTGAGTTACCTGTTACCTGTATATAAAGATGGAGGGAGGGAGAGGTGAGTAACCTGTATATAAAGATGGAGGGAGGGAGGGAGAGAGAGGTGAGTTACCTGTATATAAAGATGGAGGGAGGGAGGGAGGGAGAGGAGGGTTACCTGTATATAAAGATGGAGGGAGGGTTACCTGTATATAAAGATGGAGGGAGGGAGATGAGGGTTACCTGTATATAAAGATGGAGGGAGAGTTACCTGTATATAAAGATGGAGGGAGGGAGAGGTGAGTAACCTGTATATAAAGATGGAGGGAGTGTTACCTGTATATAAAGATGGAGGATATAGTGATGATCAGGAGGATGAGGCAGATGACTATAGACATGATCTCCAGGATAGTGAAAGTGGCTGTAAGGAGAGACACAGAGAGGTCAGACAGTAACACTGCGCCCCCATATAACAGTCGATATAATGTGTGTGACCCCCCAATCAGCACCTACATTTCTTGCACTCGGGGTTACTCTGATCAAATCCGCAGGGGGGGACATCCCTCGGGATCCGCTTTCCTGGCCACTGGATCTCCCTCCCCGGCACCGCCATGATCTTCCTCAGCGTCCCATTGTAATGAGACACAATCTGGGGGAGACACTGACATTAAAGGGCAAGTTGCTGGGGGACATCACCCTGCTGGGACCCCCGATTCCTCACCTGGAATGTTCCGTGGGCTTCATACATGTCCCACAGGGAAAAGTCATTCTCCCGGTCACCACTGTCATCGATCTTCACAAACCCAGAAGCCCCTGCGATACAAACACAAAGAAAGGGCAAGTTAAACCAATACTTCATATATAATATTCAGGGGCCCCACAGCAAATATTGAGGGACAGTTATTGGGCCACAGAGTCGGGGGAAAGCTACACAGGGAGGGGAATTCTGGGAAACTTTAAATAACTAAGGAGATGTAATAATGTGACAATATAAAGACTCAGCTCTGAGTATCACTCATGTATTATAAGGGATAATGTACCCCCTACTGTAAATGATAAGGATATTAGAATTCACTGAGGGGTTGTTCTGTGACCATATAAAGGCACAAGGCTGCAGGCTGAGTTATACAGGGAACTCTGAGTATCACTCATGTATTATAAGGGATAATGTACCCCCTACTGTAAATGATAAGGATATTAGAAGTCACTGAGGGGTTGTTCTGTGACCATATAAAGACACAAGGCTGCAGGCTGAGTTATACAGGGAACTCTGAGTATCACTCATGTATTATAAGGGATAATGTACCCCTACTGTAAATGATAAGGATATTAGAAGTCACTGAGGGGTTGTTCTATGGCCATATATAAGGCACAAGGCTGCAGGCTGAGTTATACAGGGAACTCTGAGTATCACTCATGTATTATAAGGGATAATGTACCCCCTACTGTAAATGATAAGGATATTAGAAGTCACTGAGGGTTGTTCTGTGACCATATAAAGACACAAGGCTGCAGGCTGAGTTATACAGGGAACTCTGAGTATCACTCATGTATTATAAGGGATAATGTACCCCCTACTGTAAATGATAAGGATATTAGAAGTCACTGAGGGGTTGTTCTGTGACCATATAAAGACACAAGGCTGCAGGCTGAGTTATACAGGGAACTCTGAGTATCACTCATGTATTATAAGGGATAATGTACCCCCTACTGTAAATGATAAGGATATTAGAAGTCACTGAGGGGTGTGTGACCATATAAAGGCACAAGGCTGCAGGCTGAGTTATACAGGGAACTCTGAGTATCACTCATGTATTATAAGGGATCATGTACCCCCTACTGTAAATGATAAGGATATTAGAAAGCTACAGCACAAGTCCATATGTTTCTATAAGCTTTGGGGTCTCACCGTAGAAGGATTTATTTCGCATGTGACTGGTGATGGCGGAGGCGTTGTTCATGGTGTAGCCGTTAGTTCGGGTCTCATTGACGGCGTGAGCATATAGTAGTACTGAGTCATGGAACGACGCTGCAAGGACATTCATCTGCAGACAAGGGGCAAAAACAAATGTCTAGTGGTTGAACGGTGACAAACATCAAGCAGTTCCCAGGGCCGTTCTCAGAAACTTGGGGTGATTGATGGAGGCTGGAGGAAAGGAGGTTTAACCATCAGTAAAGGAAGGGCTTGTTTGCCATAAGATAATTGAAATGAAAATTGCATTTGGCACAGGCTGACACAGCTGCACCCCCTGTTGTGAATAAAACACACACTCCCCACTGTGAGCGACACACTCACAACAAGCACATCCTTCCCCTCGGCACAAGCTCTGACACTTTGTTCTGACACGGGGCCAACTGGCGACTCTCCTACTTTCTCCCTTTGTCTCTTGGCCAGCGGCCACTAATGAACCTTTTCCTGCTCACGGGTCCATGTAACACTAGTGCAGAGAAACAATGAAACATGAGACACTTCCTTTGCTGCTGTCTAAATCTCCTTTCCTCCACTTGCTTAGTAGGGGCGATTCACCTTTTAGTACATTATAGAATGGCCTATTCTTAGCAACTTGACATCTGATATTTATTTTTCTTTTTTTATCGTTTTTTTTTAAATTATTTGCCTTTCTCTTCTTACTCCACCTTTCAAATGTGGGGTCGCTGACCCTGGCAGGCAAAAAAACCCGATGAGGATACAACTTTATTGTTAATGTTACTATTTATAACTTGTTTTTCTATTCGGGCCTCTCTCTCATTCATATTTCTGTCTCTCTTCCAAACTCATGCCTGGTTGCTAGGTGAAATTGGACCCTAGCAACCAAATTGCTGCTGAAATTCCAAACTGGAGAACTGCTGCACAAAAAAGTGAAATATTTCAAAAACCACAAATAATAAAAAATGAAGACCAATTGCAAATTGCCCCAGAATACTATTCTCTGCATCATACTAACAGTTAATGTAAAGGTGAAGAGCCCATTTAAAGGTACAGGTTCTCACTTTACTTAGGGGCCAAGTTTGGAGGGATTTAAAGGCGCAGGAGCCCACTCATTTCACCTGGGATAAACAAGGCCGAGGGTTGGGGGCACATGTGGGTATTCCCAGGGGAGGGGTTAGGGGCGGGGTTTCCCAGACACTCACCAATGTGCTCTCCTCCTTGTAGTGGAAGGGCTCCCCGCTGAAACGACTGAGATTTGTCAGGAATTCCTTGTACTCAGGATTGTCCGGCTCTTTATACGTAATGATCATCACTGCCTGAATGAGACACACACTCACTGAGTGGACACTCCATTACCCAGGGCTCCCCAGCCCTTTGCTCCCCTCTATCTGTCATTTCATTGTTTGATACAGGTGCAAAAGCACACAAGTGCTGTAACCACGGCAACCAATCCATCGAAGCCGTTCATATGACAATAATAATAATAACAATAATAATAAATAATAACAATAATAACGATAATAATATATATAACAATAACACTAATAAATGACACAACTAATAATAATAATAATAATAATAATAATAATAAATAACACAAATAATAATATAATAATAATAATAATAATAATAAATAATAACAATATGAATAATACTAATAATACTAATAATAATAACAACAATAATAATACTACTACTACTACGACTAATAATAATATTAAATGACATGTTATTTTCAGGCCACAGACAGAGTGGGGGGCAGTGATGGGCCCAGGAGGATCCCCTTGGGAAAGAGCAGCCGCTGGGTCTGTCATTGTCACATGGAGTCAGTGAGAGAAGTGACAGTTAGCAGCTCCACAGGTGACAGTTGTTGTGTAGGATGGGGGGGGGGTATTGCCGTGAGGCTTTGCAACATGAGGTTTAGAAGAGAAGGAACAGAGAGAGAATGTGACCAAATTGATTCCTTCATGTTCCTCCTCATCTTCCTCCTCCCCCCACCCGTCTTCCCTCTCTCTATTCTATATCCATCCATTTAATTCATCTGTGTGACCCCCCCTCCCCAATATATTGTGCCTTATAATCCCCCCTCACTCCTCTACTGACACTTCTCTCTCTCCTTCTCACCCCCCATCAACCCAATAATATCATCATCTTCTCCATTCTCTTCTCCCCCCTCACCTCCTACTCTCACTTCTCTCCCAATACCAGACCTAAAGCCTCATCTTTTTCTTCTCTCTCTCTCCTTCTTATTCCACCAACCCAAAAATATCATCTTCTCCATTTTCCTCTCTCCTCTCCCAATACCAGATCTATACCCTCATCTGATCTTTATATTCTCCCCCTCCCTCTCTCCTACTCTCACTTCTCTCCCAATACCAAACCAAAACCCTCACCTGATGTTCACTCATATCTGCCCCTTCCACCTTCTTTTCCTTCTCTCTCTCCTTCTCACCCCCTATCAACCCAATAATATCATCATCTCCATTCTCTTCTCCCCTCTCCTCTGCCAATACCAAATCTATACCCTCGACTGATCTGCCACCCACCTTCTCTTTCTCCTTCTTCATTCTTTTTCCCTCCCTCCCTCTTTCCTGGTCTTGCTTCTCTCCATTCTCCCCTCTCCCAATATCAAACCCATACCATCAATTGTCTTTTCCATCTCTCTTTTTTTCAACATATCAAACCAATATAGCCTAATCATCCCTCTCTCATGTTTCTCCCTCTCTCCCCATGCCAACCTATATTCTCACCTAACCTTCCCTTACGTCTGTCATCCCTCTCACCTTCTCTTACTTCTCTCTCTCTCCTACTCAAGCTGTCAAACCAATAATATTACCTGATCTTCTTTCTGTTCCCTGTTATATGTCCTACTCTCACTTCTCACCCTCTGTCTCCTTTTCCCTACACCAAAGCTAAACCCTCACCTTATCTGCACTTATCTACTCCCTCCCTCTCACCTGATTATCTATAAACATGACATGCCGACTCTTCACTACTTCTGTCCTACTCTCATATTTCTCTCTTCTCATATCAAAAGATGCCACCATCTCCTTCTTCTTCTCCCCTATGTTCCCTCTGTCTCATCTCATCATCACACTCTGAGCTGCCCTTAATTCAGTACCTTTCCCTTCCCACATTCTCATTTCTCTCTCCTTCTCACCCTTCAAACCAATACACCCACAAGTTATTCACTCATCCAACCCTCTTCTCTCTTACTTACCTGAGCAAACCAGTACTCTCACCTGTGCTTCACTCAGTGCCCTCTTCTCTCTCTTACTCATACTTCTCTCCTTCTCCCCCATCAAACCAATAACTTGCAACTTCTTCCCCAATACCACCCTCATTTCACTCTGTCTTCTCTACACAACATCTATTGTCTGACCCCGTCATGTCTTAATCTTTCCACCACATCTATTTAATGTGTCTTTCACTTGTCACTTTCACTCTCCTCTATTCCTGACATTTCTCTCACTCTTGTATCTGCCCATAAGATCTTTATTGTGACCTTTTCTTTACTCAATGCCCCCCCCCCACCTCTAAGCCACTCTCCACCAACTGTCCATCATTCAATGCTCCACCTGTGCTTCTCTCTCTGGCCCTTTTAATATCTTTGCATGTTCTCTCCTTCCCCTCGTCTCCTACTCTAACCAATCTATTGTGTCACTTCTCTCTTCTCCATTTCTCCAAGTCCCTGACCCTGAATTCTCCCATTTCTTTTCCTCCACCAGCTGCTGGTCACGGGTTTGCAAAGCTGTGTTTCCTGCTGCCGCTCCCTCTCACCCACTTAGTCATGTTTGGATGTGGTGGATCCAGATGGAGCCCAAGGAATGCCCAGCTTTGCATTGCTCTATTCTCTCCTCTCTGTAGCTTGTGGTGTCACATAGAGAAAGAAGTCACATCCTTGGTCTCGACAGACACACACATGAGATATTGAGATATGATCCAACGTGAGGGGAGTAACCGCACTGTGTGTGTGATGGACAATAGAATTCTCACCTTAAATGCTTCCCGGGCTTTGGCATCATCTGCGTCTCCTCTGTACCAGGGACGCTTGGGGTCGGGGAAGATGGAGCTCTGCAGGCTGGCACCCCACATATCCACATAGAAGAAGGCAAAGTCTCCAGAGCAGAGCCCCTCACGCCAGGCCTGGATCATTAACTGGCGGAACATGTCAGGGTAACAGCACATGTAGATAACTGGGGAGGTGGGAAGAGCGAGAAGTGAGAAGTTTAGATACAGCCCCAGACTGGCAACTGCCAACCAACAATCCTTCAAGCAAGTGACTGATATGGTTGTAGAACACATGTACAATAAATGGTCTTGGCACCCCAAATATTATATGCAAACTTGAACCCTAAATGTGAAATCTAGAGCTCCACAAACTGCTCCACACATTCCATATAGTACCCTCATAACTTTGTGCACCTCAATAAAGTGCATCACATAGTCTAAACAGTCTCCCTGCAGCCTATTGTACCCTAACATCATGCCAACTGGCCACTGTAATGCACTGTGCCCAAATACAGTGCCCTACAGTCTACTGTGCCCAAATACAGTGCCCTACAGTCTACTGTGCCCAAGTACAGTGCCCTACAGTCTACTGTGCCCAAGTACAGTGCCCTACAGTCTACTGGTCCCAAATACAGTGCCCTACAGTCTACTGTGCCCAAATACAGAGCCCTACAGTCTACTGTGCCCAAATACAGTGCCCTACAGTCTACTGTGCCCAAATACAGTGCCCTACAGTCTACTGTGCCCAAGTACAGTGCCCTACAGTCTACTAGTCCCAAATACAGAGCCCTACAGTCTACTGTGCTCAAGTACAGTGCCCCTACAGTTACTTGTCCAAAATACAGATCCCTACAGTCTTTACTGTTGCCAAGTACAGTGCCTACAGTCACTGCTGCCCAATTAACAGAGCCTACAGTCTACTGTGCTCAAGTACAGTGCCCTAACATCTTACTGTCCAAAACGAGCCCTACAGTCTACTGCTGCCAAAGTACAGTGCCCTACAGTCTACTGTGCCCAAGTACGTGCCTACAGTCTACTGTGCCAATACAGAGCCTACAGTCTACTGTGTCCCAAATACAGAGCCCTACAGTCTACTGTGCTCAGAAGTACAGTGCCCTACAGTCTACTGGTCCCAAATACAGCAGCCTACAGTCTACTGTGCCCAAGTACAGTGCCCTACAGTCTACTGTGCCCAAATACAGAGCCCTACAGTCTACTGTGCTCAAGTACAGTGCCCTACAGTCTACTGGTCCCAAATACAGAGCCCTACAGTCTACTGTGCCCAAGTACAGTGTGTAGCTTGTCGGCGCTATATAAATATATGATGATGTTACAATGCCCTACAGCCTAATGTACCGAAATGCAGTGCCCAAATATAGTTCCGTACCCCATACTGTACCAAAACACAGTGCCCTATAGCCTAATGTACCTGAATTAAGTGCCCTACAGTCTACTGGGTCCCAAGATTATCCCCTCCAACCCACTCTGCCCAAATAGAGTGCCCATAGCCTCAATTACTTCAGCTTCTCTTGTTGGTTGAGTGTGCCCTTCCTTCATGCCCCCATAGAGCAGTGAGCCTTAGGTTACATAGCAAATGTTTCTTTTATGCCCTAGGGAGTCCCTAGCCAGTGAATGGAATTGGCCAGAGCTCCATGTTGGGTGGCAAGGCTAGTCATAGCATTGTGTAAAGATCAGTGATCCCATTGTTGCCTGAAACACCCCAACACTGGCTTGTTGTCTTTCTGACAATCACACGGGGAAACACAAAGGGACCAGGGCTAGTGGCTCCACTTATTTACCAGTCCAATACTTACTGGCCCAGTCTCACAGACACATTGCCCCCAGCCAGAGGCAAGAACAGTAAAGCCAAGAGACACAATGGCGACTTCTCTATGTCCCAGTCAGACAGGACGGAGCAGGGGAAGGAGCTGAATATGTGGAAGAAACAGGAAAGGGAACATAAAATAAAGTGAAGGGAAAGAACTGACAGTTAGGAGGAAATGGTACCCAGAAACATCCCCCCAAGCTCATTACACAGACACACGAGGGGCCCCCGGAGCAGCAACACAAGATTTATAGACAAATTGCTTGCCCTGGTCTTACACCCCAACAAGTTTCCATAGGCACCTGCCCAAACAGAGGTGGAACTGACCATTTCACTAACTGTCATTCTGCTGCCCTTGCTCCATAGGAAAAGCCACGTTTGGGTTTATTTGCAATAATGAATGTGGACAGAGAGTTCAAGTGCATTTCGGATGCAAATCACCCATGGGGGGGGGTTGTTTATGTGATGAATAATAAATTGTCTGAAGGCTCAGCGGCTTATCATGGGCCGGGGGCTCCAGCAGGGAGAGGGGATGTGACCCCACAGGTGGCAGTTAGTCTTAATGTCAATGTGTTCAGGTGACAGACAGACTGGGGAGCAGGAACACGGCCTGATCCAATCTCAGGGGGGCTCTGCTGGGCTCTCTGACACCATGGGCACCCCCCAGAGAGGGAGAGGGGGGCCTTAATTATCTGCATGTTGTGCCCTTGAATTCCAACCTCATGGAATTTGTATCCTCTCCTGTGTCTGGGGGTTTTCACTCTGACACGACACAGGCCCTGGATGAGCCTTCAAGCAACTCAGTGTGTGGGGGGTTAATCACAGGAGAAAACAGAGGGGGGCACAGGGGGTGGAGTATTTCCTTCTCACCGTCCCCCGGAAAAGCTGCTGGAAACCTCTGTCAGAGACTCAATTATTTACTTCCCTTCCCTGAAAGTGTATTTGTGTCTGTGTTATAATCACCCCCACACCACCAAAACCAAAAATCCTCCTTATCAATTAAAATAGGGGGTACATTATCCTTATAATACATGAGTGATATTCAGAGTTCCCTGTATAACTCAGCCTGCAGCCTTGTGCCTTTATATGGTCACAGAACAACCCCTCGGTGACTTCTAATATCCTTATCATTTACAGTAGGGGGTAATTATCCTTATATATACATGAGTGATACTCAGAGTTCCCTGTATAATCAGCCTTGCAGCCTTGTGTCTTTATATGGTCACAGAACAACCCCTGCAGTGACTTCTAATATCCTTATCATTTACAGTAGGGGGTACATTATCCCTTATAATACATGAGTGATACTCAGAGTTTCCCTGTATAACTCAGCCTGCAGCCTTGTGCCTTTATATGGTCACAGAACAACCCCTCAGTGACTTCTAATATCCTTATCATTTACAGTAGGGGGTACATTATCCCTTATAATACATGAGTGATACTCAAGAGTTCCCTGTATAACTCAGCCTGCAGCCCTTGTGGCCTTGTTATATGGTCACAGAACAACCCCTCAGTGACTTCTAATATCCTTATCATTTACAGTAGGGGGTACATTATCCCTTATAATACATGAGTGATACTCAGAGTTTTCCCTGTATAACTCAGCCTGGCAGCCTTGTGTCTTTATATGGTCACAGAACAACCCCTCAGTGACTTCTAATATCCTTATCATTTAACAGTAGGGGGTACATTATCCTTATAATACATGAGTGATACTCAGGAGTTCCCTGTATAACTCAGCCTGCAGCCTTGTGCCTTTTATGGTCACAGAACAACCCTCAGTGACTTCTAATATCCTTAATCATTTACAGTAGGGGGTACATTATCCCTTATAATACATGAGTGATACTCAGAGTTCCTGTATATACTCAGCCTGCAGCTTGTGCCTTTATATGGTCACAGAACAACCCCTCAGTGACTTCTAATATCCTTATCATTTACAGTAGGGGGGTACATTATCCCTTATAATACATGAGTGATACTCAGAGTTCCCTGTATAACTCAGCTGCCAGCCTTGTGCCTTTATATGGTACAGAACAACCCCTCAGTGACTTCTAATATCCTTATCATTTTACAGTAGGGGGTACTATTATCCTTATAATACATGAGTGATACTCAGAGTTCCCTGTATAACTCAGCCTGCAGCCTTGTGGTCTTTATATGGTCACAGAACAACCCCTCAGTGACTTCTAATATCCTTATCATTTACAGTAGGGGGTACATTATCCCTTATAATGACTGAGTGATACTCAGAGTTCCCTGTATAACTCAGCCTGCAGCGCTTGTGCCTTTATATGGTCACAGAACAACCCCTCAAGTGACTTCTAATATCGCGCGTGAGTCCCCCGTCCGGCCCTCCCCCCCCCCCCCCCCCGCCCCTTATCATTTACAGTAGGGGGTACATTATCCTCTGTAAATACTGAGTGATACTCAGAGTTCCCTGTATAACTCAGCCTGCAGCCTTGTGCTTATATGGTCACAGAACAATCCCTCAGTGACTTCTAATATCCTTATCATTTACAGTAGGGGGTCATTAATTCCTTATAATACGAGTGATACTCAGAGGTTCCCTGTATAAATCACCTGCAGCCTTGGTGTCCTTTATATGGTTGCACAGACACAACCGCCCGCAGTGATTCTAGATATCCTAATCGATTACAGTAAGGGGGTACATTATCCCTTATAATACATGAGTGATACTCATGGAGCAGAGGTCACTAGGCCTCGGTCTGATGTACTGTGCCTCTATTGTACTCAGTACTGCAGCAGATACTCAGTGCTACTATATACATACTCGGTGCTGTTGCAGATACTCAGTGCTACTATACAGATACTTTGTGCCGCTGTGTATGTAGGTTCCACTAGTAGAGCACAAGGCAGTAGTGTGGGGCGCGGGCCTAGGACAGTTGTGCCAATATAAAATAACTTTCCATCCAATCTCTCCATCTGCTGAGCAGAGAGCTGAGTAAACAGCCCATTGTTTGGGGCCGGAGGAGGCCGGGTAACGGTGAGGTGCTCAGTGCCATTATATATAAGCGGCACATCTACACCAGGCTGGGCTGAGAGCTCTGCAAATATAATAAAGGACAGTGTAATGTTTGGAAAGCTCTACCAGCCATAACACTGGCCCCCACATCCGCTCCAAGCTCTGTACCCCTGAAGAGCTGTAAACTCTGAAACACCGGCCCCAATGAAGAACAGACTGGGAGCTCCCAAAAGCCTGTACCCCTGAAGGAGAGACCTGGGACCTCCCAAACACCTGTAACCTGAAGGAGTGGCCTGTGGGCTTGCACATCCCCAACGGGGTAACTTGTGAACTCTCATAAACCTACACTAATAAAGAAGAGGCCTGAGAGCTCCCAAATACCCAAAGGAGTAACCTGTGAGTATCTAAACCTCTCATAACCAGCTGTAACATGAAGCAAAACGCTGTGAGCTTACAATCACCTGTTCCCTCTCCCAAGAGACCTGTGAGCCCCAAATTGCTCTACCCCTTAGTTCTATGAGCCCAGCAGCCATATTAGGGGAAGTAGTAATGGAGAGGCGTGGGTTAATAGACGTGTGAGGCAATAAAGCCGAATTCCTGCTCGGCACTGAGCCCCCTGACGTAACTCACCCTCCCCGGCAGTGCCCAGACTGTGGGAGCAAAAAATGGGCACCTGGCCTTCTGCTCAGTTACTGGTTATTTATTCACTGGATCAGCACCGTCATCAGCCCAGAACATTCCTGACACTTAACCCTGTCCCAGCCACTCACCTCCCGTCTCTATCAGCCAGTCTAAACCATTTTACTCACCAGAACTGATCCACACTCACTAGATGAGTGTAACACTCTGGAGAAAAGCTGATGTTATTCCAATATTTAAAAAAGGGATTACGATCTCAGCCTGGCAATTATAGGCCAGTAAGTCTGACATCTGTGGTGGGCAAATAATTTGAAGGCTTGTTAAGGGATCACATTCAAAATGTTGTCCTAGTGAATGTCATTATGAGCAACAATCAGCATGGCTTTATGAAGGATAGGTCATGTCAGACTAATTTGATTGCTTTTTATGATGAGGTAAGTAAGATTCTGGACAGTGGGGGGGCAGTAGATCTATTTGGATTTTGCCAAAGCGTTTGATACTGTGCCCCACAAACGACTGCTTTCTAAACTAAGGTCTGTTGGGCTTAATGAAGTCGTTTGCACGTGGATAGGAAACTGGCTACAGGATCGGGTACAGAGGGTGGTTGTTAATGGGACATTCTCTACTTGGAGTAAGGTTCTTAGTGGGGTCCCTCAGAGCTCGGTATTGGGGCCACTTTTATTTAACTTGTTCATTAATAATTTAGGGGGCCATAGGGCCGAACATTCAGATTACCCCTGATATAGCCATACCCGTTAGTGGCATATCGGGGAAAGATTGGCTCGTCACAAACGAGCGGATCTTTTCATCTATGGCCACCTTTACTCAGTCCCTTCTGCTTCCCACCAGCCTTACTTACTCCTTCTCTTCTGCTTCCAACCAGCTTTACTTATTCCTTCCCTTCTGCTTCCAACCAGCCTTACTTACTCCTTCTGCTTCCAACCAGTCTTACTTACTCCTTCCCTTCTACTTCCCACCAGCCTTACTTACTCCTTCCCTTCTACTTCCCACCAGCCTTACTTACTCCTTCCCCTCTGCTTCCCACCAGCCTTACTTACTCCTTCCTTTATACTTCCCACCAGCCTTACTTACTACATCCCTTCTGCTTCCCACCAGCCTTACTTACTCCATCCCTTCTGCTTCCCACCAGCCTTACTTACTCCTTCCCTTCTGCTTCCCACCAGCTTTACTTACTCCATCCCTTCTGCTTCCCACCAGCCTTACTTACTCCTTCCCTTCTACTTCCCACCAGCCTTACTTACTCCTTCCCTTCTGCTTCCCACCAGCCTTACTTACTCCTTCCCTTCTACTTCCCACCAGCCTTACTTACTCCTTCCCTTCTGCTTCCCACCAGCCTTACTTACTCCTTCCCTTCTGCTTCCCACCAGCCTTACTTACTCCTTCCCTTCTGCTTCCCACCAGCCTTACTTACTCCTTCCCTTCTACTTCCCACCAGCCTTACTTACTCCTTCCCTTCTGCTTCCCACCAGCCTTACTTACTCCTTCCCTTCTACTTCCCACCAGCCTTACTTACTCCTTCCCTTCTGCTTCCCACCACCCTTTCTTACTCCAGCTCCCACGTTCTAAAGAGAATTCATCAGCAGATCTTGGTGGCACTTTCCACTCAACTGGATAAAAACTAGAGAGGAAAGGGTAAAATCCGAGTAGACTCGTCCTCTATATCACTGTCCCCACTCACTTGGGAGATACTACAGTAAAGAATGAATCTGCAGGACTGAGTGGCACTCACTAAAGCAGGGATCCCCAACCTTTTTAACCCGTGAGCAACATTCAGAAATAAAAGGAGTTGGGGAGCAACACTAGCATGAAAAATGTTCTTGGGATGCCAAATAAGTGCTGTGATTGGCCATTTAGTAGCCCCTGTGTGGACTTACAGCCTACAGGAGACTCTGTTTGGCAGTACTCCTGGTTTTTATACAACTAAAACTTGCCTCCAAGACTGGAATTCAAAAATAATCTCCTGCTTTGAGGCCACTGGGAGCAACATCCAAGGGGTTGGAGAGCAACATGTTACTCACGAGCTACTGGTTGGGGATCACTGCACTAAAGGGTAACTATCACTGATCCCAACCTACTGGGATTAAAAGAGAAGGGACTAGCAGTTTGTTGAGTTGAGTTGAGAAGTGAGTAGAAATACAAACTCACGCCCTTAGTACCGACTCAGTAGAGAGAGGCGTTGAGAGTAGAATGGAGTTAACCCTTCCATGCACAATCACAGCTCTGAATATAGTTGCCCATATGCCACCCGGGGGGTAACTCATTTAGAACAGTTTCACCCCCCATTTTATCAGGGAGACTAGAGATTGGGAGAAGCACCAGACCATCTCCATAAACCATGTAATCTAATAAAGGCATTGCAATAAAGTTTAGATAGTCATACTCAGCACAGCTCTACAATACAGTTACACAGCAGCTGCGACACACAAAGGCAAGTAATTAGTGAATAATGTCACACCAAGTGCTAATCCAGTTGTGAGAGGTTAACGTGATATTAATTGGTGCCGCTGGAGCTGTGAATAAAGACCTGTAATCTGTGCCCAGACTGAGTGTGTAAATACACAGATATGCTGTGAGTAAACTCTTATCTCTAGACAACCCCACACTGCTCCATTGTAAGTCTCTGAGACCTCTGCTCTGTTTATAAATGTAGCACAGGGGCAGTTCCCCTTTATTGTATAAATAACACACACACCCAGTGTACACACTACCCCTTCTGCTCCCACCAGCCTTACTTACTCCATCCCTTCTGCTTCCCACCAGCCTTACTTACTCCTTCCCTTCTGCTTCCCACCAGCCTTACTTACTCCTTCCCTTCTGCTTCCCACCAGCCTTACTTACTCCTTCCCTTCTGCTTCTCCCAGTGTTACTTACTCCTTCCCTTCTGCTCCCACCAGCCTTACTTACTCCATCCCTTCTGCTTCCCACC